>NC_142410.1:3989743-5412243 GCF_059441095.1 Idiotropiscis lumnitzeri
TACAAAAAAAACAAAATTAAAAAAATATATAATTTTTTCCCTAAAATGTCACTGCTAAATGCACAGCCCACTAAGTGACAAAAGTACGTTATTTTTACGCTAAGCAGAGTTGTCTGCAACTTTTAAATTAAGTAATTATTACTTTTTGAATTAAAAAAAAAATTTATAAAAGAAGTAATTTGTAAAAAAAAAAATAAAGTACAATTTTCGCCGTAACTTTTGCAACACTGGTCACAATGATACATTAAAACTTATATTATTCATACTATTTGACTTTCCTACTTCAAACTTATTTATAAGCATCATATTTTGCGAAGTTACAGCCAAGAGAGATGCGACAGCATACCGCAACAATGCAACCTGCCTCGCTACATGTGGTAATACACAAAATAATCTCTCTCTCTCTCTCACCCTCCCCTTCATCCATCTTCAGCCTCTTACTCTCGCAGTCGAGTGACGCAGAACCACAACAATCTCCTGTTTCTGCTTCGGCTTATTCTAACGAGTGCGACAACAGCCTTAATATGTCACACAACCAGCAAGCGCTCTGTTGGCGATAAAGATCAATTTCCTTCCCGCCATATTCTTTACCCCTCTCCCTTAATAGTGGACGTCCTTCTATTAATTCTACTTTGTGGGGATGTGCATGTGCCGGCAAGTGTTTGTGTGCTTACG
Source organism: Idiotropiscis lumnitzeri (assembly GCF_059441095.1). Lineage (NCBI taxonomy): Eukaryota > Metazoa > Chordata > Actinopteri > Syngnathiformes > Syngnathidae > Idiotropiscis > Idiotropiscis lumnitzeri. The sequence goes on from NC_142410.1 coordinate 3,990,419, forward strand.
GATGGGTGTGAACGTCGCCATGTGTTGTTGGTGGCTGCGTGACATAATCTGAATGGAAAATGACGATGAGCTATGGCTCGTGCATGCTACAGTGGTGCGCTAACAACCCATGAATCATTGCAGGGCTCTGACATGACATCCAACAGGCCCATAAAAAAAAAAAAAAAAAAAATAGTGGAAAACAACCAGATGTATAAAATGAGGGAATAACAATGGGTATTTTTTTGAGACTACACCAATACACTAAAATGTACGTTATATTGTATATTCATAAGTTTTTTTCCCCCCAGTGTGCCAAATAAATTGAGTTAAAAATAAGTAAGTACATTTGATTTATGTAGCGCTTCTCACAGTGCTTCAAATGGATAAAATACTGACCACAAACAATCAACAGATTGAACCTGCCTCCAAAAATGTGTTTCAAACCGCTTTTTAAAAATGTCCCAAGAAATGGCCTCGTTCAGTTTGCAATCTCTTGTGTGGGACGCCAAGAAAAAGGCAGTCAGCCGACAAAAGCACGAATGCTGATTTGTCGTTGAAAATAAGAAAACGTGGTTATAAATATTATAGGTCAAGTTCTATCCTTCAGGTAGCGTCTGCTTGCAATTTGCGGGACGATACGGATCACTTCTAGTGATATTTGCACATCCTTTAAAAAGGAGGAGGAACAAAAATGTTTGCTGTGTTGAATTTAACCAAATTGAACTGCCGTGCTTCATTTGCAGAACACTTCTCTGTTTGTCTGTGACTTTACAACCAATGATATAAGATCTACCAAATTTGGTGAAAATCCATTTTCCTTTAAAGCTGCAAACAGTTCGACAGAACGTCAAACATTCTCTTTTCAGTGACTGCATTTACCAGCAAACCACATGACATCACTCCAGATTGAATTATCGGAAGAGTGACTTGTTAGCTGGCCCCGGACCAATGACAACAACATAAAAGCCATAATGTTGACATTTCAACGTATAATTTTCCAGCATGTGTTAAAAGCCTAAAGAGGCTTTCCATGTTCTTTTATTCATTTTGCATTTTAATTTATTTGTTGTGTTCTGGAGAGCTGTACTGCCGAGTAACTGACATATACGGAACACAAATCAAACTAAAATGTAAGAAAGTCGAGACTACGCTTTATATTTGTGACCAGTGTGGCGCAAGGCGTGGTCTAAATCTGCTCAGGGGCAGGCCAGACTTGGTTTATGTATTTTTCATAGATGCACACAGTTAGAAATGGATTGAATGAGTCATTCATTTAGTTAAAAAAAAAAAGAAAAGTATCAAATCGAAATTTGAAAGTCAAAATCAAATCGAATCAGAGCTCGAGTGAATCGTTACATCCCTCGTAGAAGGCGCGGCGCTCGTCTTCTAGATATACATAACCGCTCGAGGAAGCGAGTTGAGAATGTGCAGACCTAGCAGCCAACTTTAACTGAAAGTCAACTGCAATCTCCACCTTTCACTGTGTTTGGCTCCAAATATTTATTTATTTATTAATTAATTATTAATTAATTATATTAATTACCGTTTTTTTTTTTTTTTTACCAATTTTGACATACATTGCTTTGTTATAAACATCACACATGCACCAGACACACGTGTAATTGTCTAATCCTGGTTTTCATAACATATTAAATACAAAACAAACTAGCTGGCTCTCGTAGCTAAAGTACATAATTGGTGTGTGGATATTTTAGGTTATATGTGTAAAATGGAACGCCACGTGTACGCCGAAGCGATATATTCAGCGGTATGTGAGAAAGTGCGCCTGCATGCACGTGGAGGTCATCTGTCATTCTTCTGAATGGGATTTGCGCACAATAAACCTGTAGCCAAGCCTAGCAATGGAGATGGAGTGCACTGTCAGCCGGCCAGGATTTATGGGGGCCGATTCAGCTGATGGGTGCTGGGAAAAGCCGTCTGATAAAGGGTGATTAATCGTCCTTACATCCTGCTTTGCTCCCGCCCCAAACTAGATGAAACGCACTCATAATTATTCCACATGACGTCCTGATCCCACATACCTTCACTTCTGTGTGGATAATCTTTAAGCTTAATTTTCCTTTTTAATGTCAAACTGCTTCCAACGCCCCGACTCTGCCGCATTCAACCAACCCCCCCCTGCACTTTGCTTTTTATTTTAACATGAAACACATCACTTTCTTAAACTTTTATGTGAGTTAACTGTGGTGTACAGCGTATCTCACACCACCGCCGGCGTGTCATGATCATTTCTCTCCTTGCTGTGTACTTTTATCGCGAAGCAAGTTTCCAAAGTGCAACCGAGTACTCCAAGTGCAATTCTAATTAGGCAAATTGAAAGCAGGCTTCATTTATACAACAGGAACCTTTATGAAATGATGTCATGCAATTCAATGATTTACACAATGACGAAGGTAGAATGAAAAAACAAATAACAGCATTGATTTTTACTTCGCAGTATGTTGTATTTACATTTAAAATTTTTCCAATTGTGAAAGGCATTTTATGAGCTGCAAATCTCATGTTGAACTTGCTAAATGAGACGAGGTACAAAATAATGTTTTGGATCATTATTTTCAAACCTTTAAACAATATAGACAAAAGTATTGAGACGCTTTCCTACTACAGAAACTGTATTAGCAGTCACAGCCATGAATGTCTTCCACTCTTCTAAGATAACCTTCTAGAAGATTTTCAAGTGTTACTTCGTATTTTTTTCAAATATACTTTTTGGGAGTCTTGCAGTCTAAATAGCCTGAGGTCAACTTTCTGTGCAGGGCAGCCCGATTCTTCCACTCCAAAATCATTCAGTCAGACATTGCTTTGTGCCTCAGGATGCAGTCGTGATGGAACGGGCAAACAACAAACAGTTGCAAAATACCTGATTCGTGAAGACATGCCCCAACACCATTTAACCCTATTATATAATAATAATAATATTATTATTATTATATTAATCCCAATAATAAAACAATAATAATAATAAAATAATAATAATAATAATTATTATTCTATTAATCCCAATAATAAAACAACAATAATAATAATATAATAATAATAATAATAATAATAATAATAATAATAATAATAATAATTATTATTATTATTATGCATACTTGGTGTAACCCAATACAAAGTAACTCTGCATCCTGTCTGAGTATGTTTTGAGTTGACCGCACCAGCCGGGAATGCTAATTTTCACTAGAAGAACGAACTTTTAAGTACGCTATTTCAAGCGAGCTTTAACTCTCTATATATCCAGCAGACACCATTCATCATGGACTGCACTGCTGAAGTCAGCTGATAACTGTGATAAGGACAGAGGAATTTGGAATCTATCGACTAAGCTCATAACACGGCTGAAGGATTTATCTTCCGCCTCTTTTCCCTTTTTAATTGTCATTTATTGGCAGTTGTAAATATAGATACAAATTCATGTGAAGTTAACTCGCGGTTGGCCTAAAAGGCTTGATGAGTTTGATTCATGAATGGAAGGAGGAATTAAAAAAAAAAAAAAAAAAACGAAACTGAAGAGGGCAGACACACAAAGGTTTCTCCTTTTCTCCTAAAATTCAGTTCTATTTATTTTGCTCTTGTCCTGGGAGGGAAGCAAGCATATGGTGTCATTTAGGCTTGACAAACTTTAGTGGTGCGTTCAAGACCAGTCGGCACATTAGCATCCTATAAATTAGAAAGCCAGACTGGATATGTGTATGAGTCGTTACATGAATCCACAGTAGTCTCCATTTTGAGAGCGTTTCAGTTTTAACACCCCACTGCAGATTATTTGGAAATTATATTGACAGTTTATTTTAAAATGTACATATTTACTTTTTTTTTTTAAAAGTTTGTCAACATCGTCAGTTTAGGTTAGGATTTTGTTGTTATTTTTTTGTAAAATAGTTTATTCTTTGTACAATTTCTGTAGTTTCATGTGCTTCAACTTCCTGTTATTTCCGTCACTTTTAACAACATTGAGATCTGAGATATTGCCAATTATTTGTTACCAATCCTCCCCATTTATAATAAATTGAGAAATTGTCGAACAAACAATTACAGACTGGCTTCTGATTTTTTCCATCAATTAGTTGTATGTATGTGATAACGTTAGGTGATCATACATTTATATGGGTTCAGTTATAACGGCCCTCTGAGGGAAAACAAAACTACGATGTGCCACGCCCACAATAATGAGTTTGACACGTTTGCTTAACAGGAATATGCAATTTGATTGGTTGGTTGCGTCTTAGAATTCAGATCCCTTGGCAAAACTGCATTCCCCACCTGTCCTTACTTTCTCAAATTTCTGTTACCTTTAACATGATATGTTCCACTTATACTTGCGTAACAGATTGTTCCACGATGCGCTTGTCATTTGTGTGGAATTAGGGGACTAAATGAAAGATTACCTTATTTGTATTGGGATGGGGAGTGCGAGTAGATGTGGGGGGTGGGGAGTCATTGCGTCATGCTCTGTTACTTGTTTGGGTTGGTGAACTAAGGGAGCGACGTACACAACTGGGAAAAGGGGCGTGAAAGTCGTGAGAAGGGGAGGGGGAATAAAAAAGATGGATGGCCTCTCTCTGTCAGAACAGTTATTTAGAGGGGCGCTGTAAACCTGTCGAGAAATGAACAGATTTCAGACTAATGAGCAAAAAGGAGTCCAGTTATGGCGAGCGAACAGTCTCGGCACTTGAAACCAAGCCGCTATTTCAAACTGCACTTAGGCAAATAAGCCGGTGCAGCCACACATGCACCTCGATGGAAATCACTCATCTGTCCAGCGCATATCTTCGGACATGTCCTTCAAGCAACATTGTGCAGTGTATAAAAAATATATATTTCTAATGTTCTTTAATAAAGTTGCTTCCTTGAGCTTTTTTCGTACCTGCATAAAATTCCGGCCCATACACTGCTCCAACCACTGGATTCAGCTTCCAGCCTGCAAAAGCGCACACATGCACAAACACAATGAGTACGCCTTTGAGTATGGCTGTTTGTCTTTATGTGCGAGAATAATAATAAGAATAACCTGCACAGAAAATTGATGAACGAAAACTGCTAATAATAAGCACATTAAATGAACAAAAATAATTTGTAATTTTTGTTCGACACCATGTAGAGAAAAATAGAAAAAAAAAGAGGTCAACGCTTGTATCCAAATTCTTCATATTGAAAAAGCAAATAAACTATATATTTGTTAAAATGCAAAATACAATGCTCTGCATCCATATTATAAAACAACAACGTTTGATTTTTCATTCTTATTTAGACTTACTGGACTAGAAAATTGATTAATGGATAGTGTTAATGGATCAATGCACATCTGAATCTTCAATTGTTTTGCTTTTTGTTTTTGTTAAAGGGGAAGTCACCCCCTAAAAATGCTTTTCAAGAATATGTTCTCTGTGCCTTCACTCGTCTAAACTTGGCATTCCGATTAATATTGCATTTGTGGAAAATGAGTTATGCAGCAAAATCCGCCCGTTTTTAACCATCTCAGGGGGCGGCCATTTTGACACTTTCTGTCGACTGAAAATGACATCACAGTTGCTCAGGGATCACCAATCACGGCTCACTTGTTTCCTGAGGCTGAGCCACGATTGGTTGTTAGCCGAGTTTGGAGCAACTGTGATGTCATTTTCAGTTGACAGAAATTGACAAAATGGCCGCCCCCTGAGGTGGAGAAAAACGCGTGCATTTTGCTCTTTACTCAGATTCCACAAATGCAATATTCACCACACTAGTGGGCCTACATAAAGTAAAGTCTTGTAAAGAAAATATCTGGGTCGACTTCCCCTTTAATATTACACTTTACAACATTACCTCATCTAATCGCGCTATATGCAGAAATGACCAAATATGTTTGGAAACAATGGGCGCCAGAATACTACTTCTGGGTGAAATGACTGTCAAAGTTGTGTTTTGGGTTGTGCTGCTAGATATACTCTAAAAGAATTAGGTTTGCGTGCATTTCCTCAAAAAATCAATCAATCAATAAATCAATAAATGAATGAATCCAGAGGAACCTGTGAAATCCCAACGGAAAACTCAATTAGCCAGTCAGTGATCAGGTCAGGATATGTCTGAATTTCCACCACATCTATATTTGGATCAATTTATCAGATGGAATGCAAATTACAGCCGGCATTCCATCTCCTTTCGAAGCAATTGACCTCACATTAGCATCTTCTTTTTGAGTGACACGTCACACATTCAAATTAGGGGAGAGAGCGAAAAACCCTGATTCAAGCCATTTTTACTTTGTATTCCCGATCACTCTCACACAAATGACTTAAACAGGTGTGTTTACAAGTGGTGACATAAGAGATCAGTTAGGCTTCGGCAGCCATTTACTCTTGCAGCTCCGCTTTCATTTTCTCGGCTTCTTTCCTGTTGCCATTAACTTCTGGAAAAAATGCATTTCATTCGTCTCATGCATGTTCGGCTTTTGCTTCCTTTGTATTCCAAAAGTGGATTTATTTGGGTCGACCGGGGCTTCCCTCCCCTTTGATGAATAACCAAAAGGTCTGCTGGTTTGTGTTTGCAGCCATTAAACATCACCTGGCACTAACTGCGAAAACAAATGAGCAAACACACAAAGATACAAATAAAGGTTACATCTTACCGTTTGCGTAAGGGTTTGCCACTTTTTTGTTGGTCATTACTCTTGCGGTGGCATTATTGACCTGTCAGCAGGCAGGCACAAGATAGCATTAGGCAAAGCTGGACTCACAGTGCGTCGTGCAGCACATCAGAACCGCTCTCCATGCAGTATTGTTTGAGTCAGGCTACATGCAGTCAAGTCAACAGTTCCATTTTCTATACATTCGTACAGGTAATAAGAAAATAAAAATAAAAATAAACGTAAACAGCTGCACATTGACGATGCATAAAAAACTGGGGATGGCTGCATAGAAAATGAAAACATCAAACGTGGACATTACAATGCATCAATTTTCTTTGTTTTCAGTTTTGTTGCAACAGAAAAATTATGTCAGTAGCATCCAGAATCAGTCATTCATTCATTCACAAGTCTCTCTCTCTCTCCTCTTCTCTCTCTCTCTCTCTCTCTCTCTCTCTCTCTCTCTCTCTCTCTCTCTCTCTCTCTCTCTCTCTCTCTCTCTCTCTCTCTCTCTCTCTCTCTCTCTCCTCTCTCTCTCTCTCTCTCTCTCTCTCTCTCTCTCTCTCTCTCTCTCTCTCTTCTCTCTCTCTCTCTCTCTCTCTCTCTCTCTCTCTCCTCTCTCTCTCTCTCTCTCAATATGCCTCCCCCCCCCAAAAAAAACAAAAAAAACATCGATTGATAGAAACAATAGCGCGACAATTTCAGAGTGAATCATTTTGGGACTGACTTGGAACCAGCCACAAGAAGGAGTCATGTCATATCACGTTTGAGAAAATTCCTCTCAACTGTGCATTTTTCTTGCGTTTAGGTAACTTTGGTGGGTTGTGGCAACTGGTGCTGGTCTCTCCCACAGCAATTTTTTTGGGGGGTGTGCGGTCCGACGTTCAAAAACTTATGCTACACAGAATGGGCCAATTTGCATTTTTTAAGTTTTTTGGTCTTTTTTTGTTTTCCCCAAACTTAATTACTTCAAACTTAATTTTTCACTTCTGTTACTCCAAAATTTGTCATGGTTAAAACAGTCCTAAATTATTTTATTACGCATAAATATTTTCAGAAGTTTTGCATGAATGTTTTTTCACATGTGACTTTAGCCCAATTAAAAAAAATTGCAATAGTCAGCCACGCCCACTACTCAATGTAAACTGAGCCATCACGAACATGACGATAGACATGACAGAAATTCCTACAAAAATTGAAGAATCAAGTTGGATCGTATGAATACATTGGGAATTGATGAAACGCGCTTAAAGGAAGATAATACTTTCATAGTTGCCTCTCAAATCTCATGAGAAAACTGTTTTGGATCCTACTTTTAGGAACAATTTTGCTTTACAATTCCAACCGTTTCTTTCTGTAAATAAATGCTCTTGATTATACTTTACGGTTTTGGCGAGGAAGAGAGCAAAAACATTAAAAAAATAAAAAAAATAAGATCAAACAAAAAAATGAATTCTTCATAGTGTACAAAACACACACTTGGGATGAAAGGCAAATTGTCTGACACCTGACCACAGTTCATAAGAATTTAATTCGATTGCTTTCGTTTGAACTCTCCCCCAAAACAAACTGATGTTACTGCGTGCGCATGCACACACAAACACACATGCCACAATCCATCATGAGCAAAGTAGTAATTCATTGTTTGTGTCAAAACATGGGAAAACACTCAAACGTCGCCGAATCGCTCATTCTCTGTCTTTGTCACAAACACTTACAGATCAGATCAGGCTTCAGCATGCAGCGTTCAAGGTGCAGCAGGCAGGTGGAAGACACGAGATGAATGGAAGAGAGGGAAGGTATTGCAGGAAACTTCAGGCAGAAGGAAAAAGGAAAGACAGAGTCAGGGGTGGGAGGAGGTGGGTACAAGAAAGGGAGGGGGGGAGGGGGGGGCAGAAGGCAAAAACAGAGAGCGGGGGAGAAAAAGACAAGCACCTCGATTTTGCGTCCCTCTACGATTGTACCATTTAGTTTCTCCCGTGCACGATCAGCATCTGCGGTTGTTTCAAATGTTACAAACCCAAAACCCTGCAGTTGCCAGGAAGTGAGATTTAAAAAAAAAAAAAAAATGAAGGATGGAAGTGAGGGAAAAAAAAGAAGAGAGGAAAAAGACAAATCAGAGATGAGAGGCTTGGAGGTCAGGAAACGGGACTTGAGGATAGGAAGTTGGCAGAACCGGACATCACACACACACATCTGACAATGTTCCATGAAAATAAACAGCGGCCCTGCACGTGTGACAGTTTCCATTCTCAGTTCTGCAAATACATTTCCCGGAAAGCATTGGACCCAGAAGAATTAGACAAAAGAGCGAGCACATCCTCATGCAGTCCAGCTTGGCATAAGTGAATGTTTTTTTGTGCGCGTGTGTGTGTGTGTGCGTGTACAGTCCAGTGTGTGATCCTGTGCTGGTCACAGAAGCAGATATATGCCGTACAATTACACTCTCAATCACACTCGTCAACCATGAGTGACTCAGTCCCAAGGTGCAGCTCACTCACGAGAACCCGTCTGCGCTCGAGACTGAGAGCAGGAGACATGAAGAAGATACTGCGTGCATGTTAAATTCGGAAAAGAAATGCAAATATACTCACTGGCATATCGATTTACCTGCAATATTTCATTAACTATAACGTCGCTGTCCGGTGAAAAACACATAACCATTTTTTAAATGTTCACTTTGATGAGTAACGCAGAAACCGCATTCACGTATAAAAAAAAAAACAGAAGTGTTTTTCACAGGAAAGCGACAATATGTTCTATTTAGCCTTTTTCTTGATTTAGAATGAAGGAAGATCTTTTACTCAATCAGAAGAGACTATCAATAATATTATGAGAGTGTAATATAATGCGAACATTAGCATTTTACATTAAAATTAATTACATTTTCTTTTTTTGACTTTTTAATTCGTTGGCTAGTTTTTGTTTTTTCAATAATTCAGTTTAGCTTTGATCTGTGTTAGTATATATATATATGTATATATATATAGCATCATGCTAAAAAAAATGAAGTTATCAATAAGCATTCCATGACTGTTTGACCTTCCTTCTTCTGTGTGCTTGAACGGAAATATGAAAATAAATACATTTACGATAAACCCAAAAAGGTCATGAATGAAATAGAATGACAGAGGGGAAATCCAAGGATATTTTTGTGATAATTATAGATAACTTTAGTTTGTTTTACAAACATAAAATGCATTTTCATTATTTTTTTACAACACTCATTTTTATTTGATTATTGTTTATTTATTTTTATTATTTTTACTTTCTGTATTCTCTCATCTTGTGAAACATTACAGGAAATATTTGACGCTGTTTTTGGGGCAAAAGGGAATCGTGCAAAATATTAACAGAATTATTTGTTATATTTTCTCTTGTCAGAAGTACATCCTTTCACTTAATCATCCTAGTCGGGATGTTTTTGTTTCTAGCAAAGATCTTTTTTCCAGCTCTTTTTCCATTCTTGCCTCAACTAATTTATGCAAATCGGATAGCGTTCAATTCCACTGTCGGTACGCTACATTCCTTAAGGAGCCATGACACTGTATGCCAGTTGCATCTTCCCTCTCTTTGCACCTTTACCTCATCATTTCTTAAAACGACGCAATTTAAAACATGCCCAATATGTCCCCTTCAAGAATAAAGCATTGACCAATGTTTTCCATTGCAATACTCTTGACCGATTGTGGCGGTGTATGTGCTAGCTAATACGTTTGTCAGACTCCCACATGCTCCCTGACGTTGACAAGCTGGTGAGGCTGAATTTGTTTATTTGATAGGCTCCATCTCACAATATGCGGTTATCTCCCGCTGCTATAGGTCGGGAAGCTAACTAGGCAAGACTGTGTGTGTTTGCATACTGTGAGCAGCCTGATGTCAGCATTAAGATAAGAGGAGGCGGTTGAGCGTAGGTCTCAATGTATGGCAGGCGGGAAACGTGTAAGAGCTGCCTGAAGGCAATTGGAACTGATAACTTTGTAATTACCCTTAGACAGATTGAAAGAAAGAGCTGTGAAGACAGAGGAGCAATTAGGTGAGAGAAAATGCAGACGGGGGAAACCGAGACTAAAGTGAGAGGAAATACAAAACATGTACTGTATACCGTACACCATCCCGTTGACTTACCTTGGAGCCACGCTCGTTAAAGATAATCTCCACATCCAAAATCTTGCCAAATTGCTGTTGAGGACAAGAAGGGACAAGGACGAGAGGAAAGAGTAAAAGATCGTTAGAATGCGGGCATCTTGCGGATACAATAGAAAAATAATCCAACCCCTCCCGTGTAGTTTGATTCTGAAACTTTTCTTCATTAAACTGTCTCGTACGCACGTATTGAATTCTCTAAATCCTCCAACTCCTCTTGACCTGACAATTAGATTATTAAAGCAGCCATTTGCGTGCAATGCCATTTAATGCTGTGTTTGCTCTGTTGTGGCGATAAAGACGATTGTATACGGGCATGCGTGTGTATTGGCGCGAAAGGCTATATGCTGTTAATGAACATTAGCAAGGCAGATGCTATAGCTGTGCAACGTATTGGCACACACCACTGATCTTAATGATGCCCATCATATTATGCTTTTCCCCCCTCTTAAGATAAAACACAATTAGAGTGCAAGTGTCTCAAATTTTCACTTAGAGAAGAAAACGGTTGCTGTTGGAATCATCCTGTATGAGCTTACAATAACGGCGTTAGGAAATTGCTCTTCGTGGAAAGAGAGCCATACAGTATCCGCAGAGTAGCCTATTAATCATCCTTAAAGGGGAGGTCAACCCCGAAAACGTCTTTGCCGTAATATGTTCTATGCAGCCCCACTCGTCGAAAAACGGCGTTCTGATTAATATTGGGTTCCTGGAATAAGAGTTAATCCGTAAAAGGTATCCGTTTTTTAAAATCTCAGTAGGCGGCCATTTTGCCACTTTCGGTCGACTGAAAATGACATCGCGGTTGCTCAGCTTCAGAAAACAGGTGAGCCGTGATTGTCAACTGAGCCCTGAGCAACCGTTCAGTCGACAAAATGGCCGCCCAAACTTAGATGGCTAAAAACTGTACATATTCCACAAACGCAACATTAATCACAATGTCAAGTTTAGACTTGCACATAGAACATATTATTACAAAGAATTTTGGGGGGTTGACTGCCCCTTTAACAAAACAAATCAAACAACCATAATGATTGAATGATTGTCGGGATTGCTTCCCCTGTGTGTTGTTAATGGTATCGCAGGCTCTCAGATTGTTGTTGTGTTTTTTTTTTTTTTGTTGTTTTTTTTTTTGCGCCAAGCACATAGACAGGGCAATCATATAGTTTTTCAACCACTTGCGGGCACATTTACAACCACAGTTACAATGCTGACTTCACTTTGACACCGGACATTCATTTCTCATAAATTTTCATTTTATTTCATTTGGAATTGTAAATCCTATTTTGGAATTTGTTTGGATCACAATAAACCGCCATTGGAATTTTTGAAAACCTCGACTGGAAATTGAAAGCCGGAACACATACATTTCTTTTTTTTTTCTCTCAACTCAGCATGGCTGTCTTCAGGTTTGTGAACTGTAATGGCAATCGTATGCAGATCCAAGTTTGATAATGTGCAGGAGCTCCACTCATAAGTTCATGCTGATCACTAACCTCGCCAGGCAGTATGGTAATACTCAGCCTTGCATTCTGCATAACTAGACCTTGAATCACAGTTTATTTCAATAAATAAATAAAGATGGCGCAGACAACAGAGCAAAAGCAAGGTCACAGAATCAGCCCTGAAAATTAGGGATGCCAACCAACATTTTTTTTTATGCAGCATTTATGTCGGGACAATGAACATTTGATTCCATTCTGATCAAATTCTTACACTTGAACCAATCATTCCATCAATTCTAGTATTGTGTATGTGAGTGGCACAGATCAGAGAGACACATTCTGATATTTGTCTGCGACGAGCCCCGCCGAGAGGCTCCCCAGATCACTGAGCAAGCAATTTTGTTCAGCAGGCACTGTTTTCTCTCCGCTCACACAATCAGGGCTTGACTTCCTCCCAGTGGAAGCTTGCATTTGGAGTGTGTACATGTGTTGCGCAACCTTGGTGATTCATGTTGCTTAATTTAGTGTAAAATAGAAGCTGCCACATTCCAACAGTTTGTAAATCATTTGGGGTTACTGTATGTGTTCTTGCCCTTTTTTCCCCCCGTCCTTTTTAGGAAATTGCGAGAAAATATAAACAGGTATGGGCACAGTGCCTGGAGCTATCGTTCACCATGAAAACGGTCATTTTACCCTTTTTTTTGCAAAGTTGGTAGATTAGAGCGCCTTCGAAGTTTTATGTTTATTACAAAGCATTTCTTTTTGTTGAAAATCCGACTGAATCTTAGGTTTGATTTGCACAATTCAAATTTAGCGTCACATCATATGGCTGACTTTTGATATGCGTGTATTAAAAATAGAAATGAATGCTCAGGACGAATCAGGTTTCTAATAACTGCAAGTAATTATAATGACTATTAGGCACATACTTTGACTGGCACAGAGACTTTTGGTAAAAGTGGAGAAAATACTGAAATTCAAGTAGTTGGATTTTCTTCAACAAAGGAATGACTGATTTGATCGATAATCTTAACAAAAGCGTATGACACTCGAGTGAGCATCATCTTTGAGTTTGTCAGCTGAACAGCAGGATTCCCAATTGTAATTTATATATATGTCACCCACATTTAAGTGCAACGCTGCATTGTTGAGCTATACTTCTCCATCAATGTCGTCAACTTATTGTTGCTTGGATGTGTGTGCCAGATGGAGTTACTGAAGCACTGCAGCGCAATTAGAAGGCATTTATCTGGATCTCAACGCTGACTTGTTTTTTTAGTATGACCTTTTCCTCTGTTTGGAAATTCATACGTCTTCCGTTAGATTCAAATATTAGGTTTCAATATTTTACTTACGTCCTCTTGAATATACTCATATTCAGATGGGGACTTTCATGCCAGGGATGGAAAGGTCATTCTCATTTTTGGGACAGAGGATCAGGATGTTTTTAAAAAGGACAGACTAAGCAAGGACGGAAGTGGGGTTTCGTCCATCCTTTTAATTGTCACTAACCACGTGTGTAGAATTTAAAATATGGAGCAGAATGAAATCTTGTCATTTATTTGAGTTCAACGGAGAGAGGGCAAAAACATGGTGGCGATATGCATGGTTGTGTGAAGAAGCAATTGAGAGCCAAAATAAGCATTTTAAGTTGTATGGTTAGAATCTGGCGTTTAGCTTTTCTCATGTGAAGTTTACATATTCTGCTCGTAACTCCGGCTTTATCAAAAAGAACAGGACAGTATTTCAACTCAGTTCCTGGTGTGGTCTGCAATGGGCAGTGTTAAGGAAAGTGGGAAGGGATGCTACACTGGTTGCGAAGTATGACCTGCAGGTGATTGGTTTTTGTGATCAACATCTGCCAGTCACATACCTTTTCACAGCAGTAATGGTTTTACATGCAGTTTATTGACATAAATGTCATGGCAATATTTTGCTGTCAAGAATTTCTTGGAAAAGTTGAAGTATTTTTTGTGGTGGACGTTCTCATTATAAAAACTCAACTCCACTCAACTTGACTTCTCGCAACAGTGCAAACCATTCAGTGAGATGCAAAAATAATAAACGGTGGAAAGTAAAAATTGTGGAGAATGTTAACGCGGCGGTTGTAAACGGGCTGCCAATTCTCAGGTGCACACCACAAAAGCAGGCGCCGATATACTCTGTCATTAAATTTCAAGGCTAAGATGAAAATAGTGCACAACGGTTTAGCGTGACAAATTCAGAATGATAAAAAAAAAATGTGGATAGCACAAATAATGGAGAAAGTTAGCGGAGCTGTTCTAACAGACTGCCAACTCACAAGTGCCTCTTTGACAACTTTAACGAAACAAAAAAGATGGAAAATTATATTGGAAAAAAATAATAGTTTTGCAGTGACATTTGCAACCATTTACAGTTTTTAGGAGTTATAAAATTTGAAATAAAATCAAAGCTTTTATGACACTTCTTCATCCCAGCTTTTCTCTATTTGGAGTCGCTGTTCTGGGTATTTTAATAATGTTGCATTGTAATGTTTTGTTTGTTTTGTAAGCTTTATCCAAATAGTCCTGCTCTGGGCGCACTTCATTATGTCTCCTTTTGTTTAATGCTCCCTCCCAAAAACAATTTGGCATCAAATTCATAGACGCATGCCCTTCCTGACTCCAATTTCTCCAATTTCTCCGGGCTTGGGACCAGCACACAGTTGGGCTAGCTGGTCCCCGAAGGGGCTTGCTTCCAAGCTTTTATAACACTGGTCGCTCAGAAATAACCAAGAACTGAAAGCTGATGCAACATCGGCGTCACTGTTTACAGTTGGTATAGTTTCACATCACCATGAATCGAGAGAGTGTTCCTGCTCCAACACAAAGACCTTCAAGCTTTGCTGGAGTTTGCAAAGCCTTCTGAAGGAAAGTTTTATGGTGGGATAAGAAACGATTATGCTCTTGGCCACAATGACCAGTACAAACTATTAGGTGTGGTGGCAGCATCATGCTGCTGGGTTGTTTTTCTGGAGGAGCCACTAAACTCTCTCTAAAAGAAAATATTTGTACCGGAGGTTCGTTTTAGCACACTTGCATTGAACCACCATGGCCTTTTACCAAGTTAAATATTACCCTAGAAACGTATCAATGTACGAAAATGTTGAATATTTACATGGGCAGGAATTCTTATGTCAGGAATTAATCCAAACTGTAATAATTTGAGGATGGAAATGTTACTATTTAATTGCTTGTATGCTTGGGTTTGGCTCTCTGGAGTGCTTGCTAACCCATCAAGTGTGAAATTACACAACCAAGTCAATCGTTGGTGAACTGCCTTCCAACCACGTGCCTTTGAACAAGCCATTTAAAATTTTTAAAGACTGTGATGTAACAAGCCAATTTATGTAACACCCGCACAACCAAGACAATGTGCAGCCAACATTTTCAAGCAACAGTACTGAGTTGCTTGGATGCACAGATTAGCGTTAGCTAACAGTGGTGCCAGTGTTAGCTTCAAATAAGTTAAACTTTAATGTTTTAATTTTAAGGTGGAAGGCAGGGTGGTGCTGGATGGGGTTGATTGTAATTGATTGTAATTTTACTTGAACTTTTAACCCCTTTTCACACTGCTACAGCTCATAGCGAAATGGTGGCGGGGTGGAAAGATGACATGTGCCCTCAACTTTTAACGTAGCAGCTACCAGGAAGTAAGAACCAAGACTTTGGCTGGAAACTGAGCCTCAACAAGATGTATCTCTTATTGTTACAAAAGAAAGCTTTTATTTTATTTTAAGAAGGAGGAGGACGGGATGAGCATTATATGCATTTATTTTTGGAGTCAGCAATCCTCCATCAAGCGTCTCCAGTTGGTCCAAAATGCTGCTCATAACTGCTAACTGAGCGCATAACTGCTACTCTGGCTCCCTGTACATTTTAGAGTTATTTTTAAAATTTGCAGAAGTCATCATTGTGGAGTCAAGTAATGTGTACCACCCCCGGTGTTGTAAAATGACTTTTTAGTAGGTCTCTTTTTAACCGCACAAATTCCGCCTTGATTCTGTGAATAAAAACTAAATATTCAAAATGAATGTCTGCAACAAGTTATTGATGCTCATAAAGTTTCAGCTGTATTGATTAGACGATACATAAAACATCACTATGACTAACTATCACACTAATTGTCCAAATCGACACAAACAGTGTTCGTACTTGGGGCCAGAGGCCTTAACGTCTTCACTCATTGCTAAAGCGATTTTGCACGACTCCAATGATATGATGATGCAAATTAGCCAATTTTGGATTATAATTACACCTCGCTTCCTCAGATGCGGGGAAGGCGAGAATTGAGCCTTGTGGAATAATTGGAAAGGCAAATGAGAGGCGAGCTTTGAACAGGACACATTAAAATGAATTCCCGTGCTGAGAATGCTGGGTTACCTGGAATGCTGGAAGGCTCCTGAACAGGTGATTAGGCAGGTGTAGGTATCATTAAAACGCTATTACCACGGTAACCAACCCCTGTGCACTTCCCCAACACACACACACTTCCACATAGACACATGCAGCATATAGTCGGTGACCGTGCGTTGAGTATCTAATGACTCATTTAGGACCCCTACCTCTGGGAGTGTGACAGTAAGGACCCTCTTGCGGTCGGCTCACTAAGTGCCTGTTTATTAATTAAACACAGCCAATACTCGAGGGACAGCAGTCCTGCATCTCAACTTGTCAGGTTTCACCCTGTGTAAGCCTAAATGAGCAGCAGCACAGCGTGGCGAAGTATTATAAATGATTCCACCGAAAAGATTGCCCCAAATAATGATTTGGCTTTTAAAAAAAAAAAAGGGATTCATAGATCAAGTTTGTTGAATTATTTGCGGAGATTCCAGTCATTTGGAGATTAAGAAAATGGAATTAATGGGGTGATGGTGTTAATGCCAATAATCAGTCTGCCATTAAGATTCTCTTCCCTGACCCGATAATAGCGTCCCAATTGTCTTGATCTAATTATGAATTAAGCTCAAACTTGGCTAATGAGAAGGTTTTGTTTCTGTTGATGAGGGGCTTTTGTTGGAAAATAAGTATTTGATTTTGTTCCCCCCAAGTTTAGCTGCTTCTGGAGGTTATGTTTACTTTATTGTTGACGCTACATACAGGTCCCGGTATTCGCCTTTGATTGAACTTCTTTATATGGCTTCGTTTAATGCTCTCATAATGCTTTTCTATTACAACTTTGGCTGAGATGACTCAGAATTCCATTTGCCGTAATGCCCAGTTATTGCCTTTGTTTGCATCGTGGCGGTCGTCGAGTGGAACTGTAATAGATTTGTGTCGGCTGCTCACACATCCCAATTTAAGTGAAAGGAAGTTCTTCAGTTCTTCTGAAATCTATGGTAGTGAGGGGTAAAAGCCGGACACATTTTACAGTAATTGCTTCTGCCTTCAGCTGAGGAAAAATAACACATTCAGGAACAATCCAATTGCTGCTTTTCCACTGCACAGTACTGACTTGTCTAGGCTCGGGTTGTTATTTGGTTTCCCGCTTGAAAATATTACTCATGGAAACTATGAAAACAATGGAACATCGAACACATCTGTCAGGATGAGGCACGTTCACAAATAACAACACTCTTGTGGCCCATTAAGACGGTGGACACATGAATTGTTTGCTCTTGATTGGAATTTGGACCACCGCCACCTGTTTACTGCTTGGAGGACAGAGTGCACTCGGTCGGTTAATACTAGGATGCTAGTTAACAGGTTAGGAGGCTACAGCTCTTAAATGGGTCCCGGTGTGAGGCTTGTTAAGGCATTTGGTCGATGTGTGTGCACTTTTTTTGCGTGCAACTCCAGAACACAGCTCATGTTGGAATCATTGCATCACGACAGACAATACTTAAAACTGAGCAAATGCGCCACTACAACACAATGTTGCAATAAAATATATATGTGCGGGGACTAGTTGGAAGTTTCACGAAACAACTACTAGTTGCCTTATATCGTCCAACATGAAATGCTCTGCACAATGAGCTGAAAACTAATCAATGACTCGATGTTTCACACTTTGTTTTTCAAATGAATATGAATATATTCAAAAATATTTAATATTAAGAGCTAAACATTTTTCATTTTAAATAATTGTATGAATTACATAAGATTATTGTATAAATGAAGATACAACCATATTTGCACAAGATAAATAAATATGTCTACTTTAATGTTTACAATAGTATCATATTCTTTTAGTTTACGTTTAGCACAGTCGTAAAATTTGTGATTGACTTGCGATGCATCATGACTAAAATGTTAAATTAATTGACAATGCTATCTTTGTAATACGGAAATAACTCTTGTGTAATAACAAAAATAGTTCAATCTTTGTCCAGCCTGGCGACTAAGTCATTGGGAAAGCATCACGTGTGTGTGACTTACTAAACTAGCCGATTGCATCACAATGCAAAATAAAAATAAAAAAATAAATAAAAAAAATAAAATGGGTTTCTTACACATTTTCAGACATGGGCTGCAGGCAAAATAGTGACTTAGTTGTTTCAATTGCCACAAGGGTCTCTATTTAGTGCTGAGCACAAGTTTAGCGCGAGGCATTGTCTAAATCTATGCAGGAGTGGGCTAAACTGTGCTTTGGTATTTTCGCAGATCCATGCAGCTTGGTGCAGTTAAAAAAGCATTTTGCGCCGTTGTGGGTGTGAACAGAAGTGACTTAATTTGCTGCTAATAAAATTGGCTCCTCTCATTACATTTAAAATTGCTATGCGAGATGCCTGACCCTAAAAGGGCGATCAA
This sequence comes from Idiotropiscis lumnitzeri, assembly GCF_059441095.1. Lineage (NCBI taxonomy): Eukaryota > Metazoa > Chordata > Actinopteri > Syngnathiformes > Syngnathidae > Idiotropiscis > Idiotropiscis lumnitzeri. Next base: position 4,009,387 of record NC_142410.1, read on the forward strand.
GCAAAACCCTTTTACGCAGGTCCACGAGTCAAAACGGCATTCTGATTAATCGACTGAAAATGACATCACAGTTGCCCAGGGCTCAGGAAACGACCAATCAATGGCTCAGCAACCGAAAACAGCTCAACCGTGATTGGTTATTCAGTGAACAGCAAGTAACGAAATGCCGCCCCCCCTGAGTTAGTTGAAAACGGAAGTGGATTTTGCTGCGTAACTCATATTTCACAAACACAATATTAATCAGAATGCCATGCTTAGACCAGTGGAGGTACATAGAACATATTTTTGAAAATCATTTTTGGGGGTTGACTTCCCCTTTAACATGGTGGATGAAAAACCGAATTTGCTTTGATTTCTAAAATACTTCAGACAGTTTAATGCGCACCGTTGGATGGCCGAGTGGTCTAAGGCGCCGCGTTCAGGACCCAGTCTCCCCAGGAGGCCTGGGTTCGAATCTCCAATTTCCCCATTGTGGGACTAATAAAGGCAATATTATTATTATTATCATTATTATTGTTATCATAATTATGAATGAAATACGTGGTCATCCACCACACGTGTCTGCGGCGCGCATGTCTGCATGTGACGCGACTGAATTCACCTCAATCGCTTCACGCTACCTGCGACGATGGTTAGACATGGTTCCAGGGAGCGTACAGCCTCAGCCACCAAATTGTCATGTGCGCTGGGCACATTTATAAAAGTATAAAATTATTCTCCATCAACACATTTTTACCGTTTCACAATGCTTCCATGAGGAAAAGTAGGCTATTGTTTTGACGGAAAATGCCTCCTGGCACCGATTTGAATCCTTTCCCGGGTGTTCGTGATCCTGCAATCAACAGGACCGTCTGTCTCTTTTTTCTTCTCCTTTGCCATTCTACTGTTCCTTTCACCCAGTCTGATGCCATCATTGGTTAATTGCGGTGCAGTGTTCAGCGCCTCGGAGAATCCACTAAGTGACTGGAGACTGCTGGGAGAAAATATAGAGTCCCAGCACTGCTCAAGAATACACAAATCCAAACACACACAGACACTCACTCCGGCACCCCTCGCTGGTGCTGTCACCCTGTATACACCTAATGAGGATAAACTCCCTTTTAACCTCGCTGAAGAATCCCATTAATTGTGTCTCTACTGACGGGCCTTTCCATTCTCGCGCCTTCTCCTAACATCAAGAGCTCGGAGGCTTGGGAAGTGCTGGTGGAACCCACAGGAGCAGATGTTTCAGTCCATTTGTGTTTCAGGAAGGTGGGTGTGGGAGTAGCAGACGCATAACTCCGACCTCCTATTAAATATTCATTCTCGTGCTGGGTTGGGTTGCTACAATAATATGCGTGTTTGTGTTATTTGGATGCAGGAAACAGCGGTAAAGACTCGCGTGCTATGTTCAGGCGAGGCCATAAACGTACTGAGGCAACGTGTGTGTATTAATACCGCACAGCGAGTGCCGCGGCCCAAACCGATGGGCGTGTCGTGCAGTGTGCGGGGTTCGGCAAGAATAATTTTAATGAGTGGCTGACTGTCACGCACTTATTTTGCTGCAATTCCAAACAAAATGGTATCCAATAAATACCATTCCAACGTCACAGATATATCAGCCAATCAAAAATGCGCTGTTGTGTCACGTCAGTTTTTGTGACTTCTAGAGAAGAATAGAAACCGTTTTACAGATGTGATCCAGCCAACCATCTGGCTTGGTGCAGGAAAATAGTCATTACTAGTTGGCGAGACACAATAATAGCGGCAGTTTTTATTTTTTTTTATTTGAACCCAAGGATTCATATAAATGATGGGAAAATATATTCATCAGTACAGTCTGTCCACACGGCGATAAATCTTCACAGAATGTTTCTTTTGCATGTTGCAAAGACAAGCGGAGCATACAATGGGCTAGCTACCTACCACTCTGACTTTCAGAGGACCACTTAAGGACAGACATGCGAGATAAAACATTAATAAACCTTGCCTAATTTGGGTTAAGGGGCATGCAAAGGTAAGGGTGTGAATTATTTAGTTTCATGACGAGAGGCTTGCAAACTAATTCAAGGGACACAACTCACGTGATTCATGTTGCAGGTTGGCTTTTGTCTTTCACGTTTGAGCTCTGTTTTAATTGATGTGGAATAATGCATTTTACATTGGATTCAAAATATATGGTGGATTATTGCTAACAAAATACAGTGGTACCTTGATTAAGGAGTGCCCCAATTTATGAGTTTATGAGCATGTTTAAGTTTCGCCACTTAAGCGGAGGGGAAAAAATGATTTATTAAACACTACAAAAAGTAAATACAAAATTAAAAAAAAAATCTTACAAGCAGTTACAATAGATCATATGCAGAAATCACACATGCCGAGTTCGAATTCGTAGGTCGCTTCATCCAAAGGCCGAAATTGAAGGACACATTACGTGAATTGTGATGAAAATGGAGCTTCTGAAAGTACTTTGCTGTGCTATTTGTGCTCCTCTAGATGTTGCTCTCGGTTCGGCTTGTGAGTACATTTCCACTACATCTTTAAACCAAGAGTGCCATTTAGAGGAGTCAAGTGCTTCATGAAGCTTCGTTTGTCCTTCGCTGGGAATTACGTTTACTTTAAAAGCAGTTATTTCTTTTTCTCTTTGTTATTGTACTTTATTATGTTTCATATACAATAAAGAACTATTTTTATTTTCATAAATGCAACAAAAAAAATATAATTTTTTTTTTTTATGGCATTTCAATGTGGTACTCGTAGTGATGGACAAATGAAGCTTCATGAAGCATTTGTGATCATTTTTGACCCGTCCAGATGGCTCTCGCGGTTAAACAATCTGATGGAAAAGTAATCAATTTCAATTGCACTATGCTATCTTTAAATCAAAACCACCATCTAATGAGGTAAAAAATATCACAAGTGCTTCATGAAGCTTCATTTTCCATCACTAGCTACACTGATTGATTGATTGTCTATATATGCCCCACGACTCACTGGTGACCATTCCAGAATATAGCCAGCTGATACAGATTGCAATTCTCTTCGACTTTAATGGCGACAAGCTGTATGGAAATTGGAAAATAGACGAAGGGGTAGCCTATTTGCATCCGGCCTAATGCCGCTGTGCCTTAAACTTAACTGAGTGGAGTCAAGTTGAAACATCTCTTTGAGCCTGTCTTGCTTCACTATCACATCCCGAATTTGCTTTAAATTCTACCAAACCAAATCAAAGAAGATGAAAGCAAATTGTCCTTTTCTTTTTCGTGCCTTTCTATATTTTCTCCATTTGTTAAGAAAAGCCCCAGACAGGATGTTGTGATAAAATACAGAACAATCATGCATCCATCTTACCCCAAACATTTGCCGGAGATCCGGGTCCCGGAAGCGGAAAGGTATGTTGGAGACATGCAATCTTTTGGGCTGCTGTTTCTCCGACGAGTCACTTGGCTGCAGGTGAAGATGCTGCGAAGCCTCCGTCTGGGCAACGTCGTCTACCTGCTGCAAACAAGCACACAGAATGCCAACGGTCAATTCATGTTGGGCAATCAATTGTGAATCTGCAAAAGGTCCATTCCACATGTACGCTAATTTGCTGGCATATCATGCACTGGTGCGACTATTCCAGTGATATACGGCAAACAGCCTTAATTAGTCTGAAAATGTTTGGTCCGTCAGAAACCACTTCACAAAGCAAGGCACAAAAGTGAAGAACATGCAATGCATTCAATCATTGAATTACTGTTCTAAAGACACTGTGTTGTGGTGACAAAATCATTTTTCACCAATTTACAAAGTCCGGACTGCATAGCCCTGATTCGGAAATTCGGTTTGTTTGATATTGTCACGCCATTGTTGAGTGGTTATATTTTCACGTCCAATTTGGTGTTCTTGCTTGTTTGATTGACAGGAAACACATTGTGAAACATATTTTTTGCTGCTCTCATCCTGTTCATTAAAAATTTAATGTGTGACGAGAGAATTGTGAGAGGGAGAAGTGGTGTGGCCTAACTGGTCTGAACACAGAAGTCGGCGATTGAGAAGTTCACTGGAAGGATTTGCAAACTGGTACAAAACGACGTAATAGGACAAAAGAGGAAAAAGAACATTATGATGTTTTGACTAATTGTCACAAAGAGTATTTGAAAGTTTGTTTCTTAAATATTCTGGCAAAATGGATTTCTAACAGTCAGGGCCAAATCTCGTGTGAATTCCTCAGCTCCTTTTTAATCAGTTTAATCCAATGTCAATTGTCGACGTGAAAGCAAAGCACAGCAAGCAAAAGGAAAACAAAGCTGTGGCTCTAATTAAAGCCTCCGGGTTCTTCAGCCAATGTTGCGCTTGTTTTCGTAGACATTCCTGGGACAACGTTAATTGAAGCAACCTTGCTGTCATTGATAGAAGCTTGCTTAAAAAAAAAAAAAATCAATAAATAAAAATTCTGTATCTTTCCTTTGATTTTAAAATATGGCACCCCTTTCACATTAGACACCCATGAAATTGGCACTTTTTATATTCTATTTTAAAACCCATTACATCTCCTCACCACTGGCGGAGCTAGAGGGAGTGGGCGGGGCACTAGCCCCCCCGCCCCCATGAAATATCATTGGACCCGCCTGGTGCTTGACCAGGTAATTGAGTTTTGGGTATTTTCTGATTTCCCCCCCATTCTCCATAGAGAACAAAGAAAGAATTTCTCTGGGTGTTTTCTGAAGAATTAAATAAAAAAAAAAACTAAAATAAAAAAAATAACTAAAATAAAATACATCTAATATATATAAATATATATATATATATTTATATATATATATATATTTAGATTTAGATTTTTTTTTTGCTTTGCGGACCCCCCTGAGATAGCAAAAAATATTATAAACACAGATACGACTAGTGTACCTTGCAACTTAATGGGAAAAATTATTGTTTTAAAACAAATTCATTTTAGCGAAAGCAGTAAAGTAACCTCAGATGTAGCAGTCAAATATCTTTTTAGCATTGATTCACATGACCAACGTCACTTTTGTGCTGATTATCTAGAACCAAGGTTTCATGTTTTTCAGTTGCACCCAAGTGATTCTTTCGCACTCATTTTAAAACTAAGAGGGGACCAAAAGATTACTTGACGTGACAGCATTTTGGTTCATCCCTTGTTGCTTCTCCCATTTCGAAATGTTTGCCATGAGGAAGCAAAGAAAAGGGAAAAAGAAGCTCGAAAAGAATAAGGGCAAAACCCCAAAGATGGTGTCAGATGATGTCAGCTTATCCGGCCTTCAATCAATGAGAGAGAAGTGCTGAAGGTAGCAGCATTTGTAGCAAGAGCCAGCCAGAAGGGGAAGCGAGAACTACAGTGTGGGAGACTAAAAAGCAAACGAATGAAGAGAAAGAATTAGCGCGCCGGGATTGGATGGGGAGGAGGTATTCAGAGATGCAAGACAAGGGGTAAAGTGCTGACTGAAGAGAGAACGGTAAAAGTGGAACGACGGGGAAGTGAGGATAATGGCATTACATCACTCCATCGCTCTGTCTCTCACGCGCACACACACACACACACAGAGGCACGAACGCTGAATAGGTACGCAGCTTTAATGCAGCAATAATCAGCCGTGCGGGTCTCATCCTGACAGCCGACTTTGTGGGCACATTTCAGACTAAACAGCAGTTAAGTGAAGACAATGGGTTCAACTGTGGATGGGAGTCTCGTCCCTCAAGTGTGCATTTGCGTAAAAGAATGAGAGAAAGCGAGTAAAAAAAACAAAACAAATAGAGATGAGACAAATTCCTCTAAGCTATGCGATGTCTTAAAACGATGTGGTAAGGACTGAAGAAACCGCACACATGCGCTCTGTAAAAAAACTCACATCTGACTGAGGGCATTTTCGATTACATGCCCAAACCAATGTTCACAACTTGGTGACTGAGAGCAGACTGCGCTTTAGACCAGGTGAAAGCAGGTCTAAGTTGTGGCGCAGGTGATGTATTGTGAATTTGGAGGATTGGCTGGACAACCAATTCAGGGTGTACCCCGAAGATAGCTGGGATAGGCTCCAGCACCCCCACGACTCTAAAGGATCGAAGGATATTTTTAAAAACACACTCCCCATCTTTTCTCCCTGCAGTTCTATATAAACTAGCTTTGTAAGCACCAATCTCCCACAAGGACACCAGCGAGCGAGTATGTGATGTTTCCGTCACGTAGACTGCGCGGCGCACCTGCGCTGAATTTTAAAGGGAATGAGAGGAGCCGCTTTTAATTGGCTGGGAATCAAGTTGGCTGCGTTCACTCCCACAACGGCGCAAACACCCATCCACCTATGCACATACTTAGACTGTACTAAGTTAGACTTGCACAGAAAATGAAAATATGTCTCTGTAAATAATATAATATAATCCCTCGTTCAAAGCACGCGTATTTGTATGTGCATCCTTAGCTGATGAAGCCCGGCGGTATTCTTCAACAAAGTGAACATGATCACTTTTTAATCTCAACTCTGCTCAGCCTCTGTCATAGAGCTCCAATCTATCTGTTGTCTCTTGTTGCCCTCTGGTTGTGTGGACTTGCCTCCGCCATCCATAGTGTGTGAGCAGCCGGGGAGGATGAGGCAATAAAGACATTAACATTATCATACACAAGCAGACAAAACTTCCTTCGCTGTCACCCGGGAAACGGTGCCACCGTGTTGAGTATTTTGTGTGTTTGAGTGTGTGTGTGTTGGCAGGTCACGGGGGATACGTTAAAACCAAAGCAAAGCTCTTCTATGAACTTAAGCCTTAGAATTCCACACACGTTCGTATGCATGCACACATAATCCCCCCGTGGATCCCAAACTGCCCCAAACAACTCCTCCTGCCCATAAACCCAATTAGATCTCAGCTGTGTATTTACACTACACTTCCAATGAGCAGGTGAGAGTGGATACGAGCTCAGCAGGACATCAGTGAACTACAGAGGCAGGTAATGATCACATCGCAACTCAGCACAATAGCGCAAAAACAAAGAAAGACAATTTTCACTTGTCTGGTGAAACTTCGACAGTTGAACGGCGCCGCTGCGTGTGCCATACATTCCCAGCATGCACTGCTTCCAATAGCTCTGTCAGTTCTTTAGATGAGTGCTGGTGCAGAATGGACATGCTTAGCCATAGGTTTGCAAATCAGGTGTTACTAATTATCACTTGTTACCGTGCAAGTACAAAAGAAAATGAGATTCAATAAAATCTATTTCACGAGCATCTTCTGGTTGTCATTTGCTTTCTTGCTTCATGCATTATCCCAGATTTTAGGGGGATCCCGCAGGAGAGAGTACTTTTGACTTTTTAAGTTCGATGTCTCATGTTGTGTGAAGCTGGCTTTCTGAGAGACTTCAGAAAGACCGTCCTCGAGTCAACAAGAAAGGCTTCATTGACTCCCCGCGGGCTTCCCAGTGTACCACCCACCGCTACAAAAGCATTTGAGCTCAACTCGCCGTATCAATTATCTTAAAACCCCGGCTGGCTTCAAAGGTGAGCAGCGCAGCGCACATGAATGAAATCTTTTGATTGTAAAAAAATTGCATTCAAATCAAGCAATCGTCTACCTTGTAACTGTGGTGAGGAGAACATTCTCTCCACACAGCTTCCCCTGAGAAACCATCTTTAAGCAAGCAAAACTGAAAGAAAAACAAACCATTTGGGTCAAGGATTGCTTGCTGACATTGCACATATCACAAGAAGTACATTTAAAAAAAAATAAAAATAAATGCTGACTTTGTGCTAACATTTAAAGCACTCAAAGTCACAAATGGCTCCAACAGTATATCTCAGTTTGCAAGGTCTTCCAGGATTCAGGTGTACGACGGACCAATTCTTTCAGGAGAGCGAGCTGAAAGCTACAGCAAAGCAACGCCGCAGTCCTGTAAACAACCGCGGCCGCATGAGACGTCAGCGCGCATACTGCCAACGATGTGCTTCTATAGGAAACGGACAACATATTTTATTAAAAGAAGAACATGGCGAGAAAGTCGAGGGTTTTCGTGATGGCACCGATGTTCTGGCTCAAGCCTTCAGCTGGAGATTTTCAACTTTGTTTTTACTTGTTGATCTGCTTGCCCTGCGGCGATAATGTTCAGAAAGATGTCCTTTTGTTAATCAAATATTTGGCTTCGTAGGAAAGTAGAGCAATTAATTTAGAGAATTTTAGTTGCGCCATGTTAAAAAGATCTGATTTAATAAATCTCCAAAACGCCACGCAATGATGGATCGACCCTCGAATCAAATCATCATATTAGTTGAGAAAAGTTTGGAGTGTTGACTCACCGTTACTGTGTTGGCTGTGAGTGCAGAAACGTTGCTGTCATTCACGGGCTGTTCACTCTGCGTGTGCGTCGGCGTATACAGCGTCAGGGCGTGTTCGCCAACCGTATTTGGTCCTGTGAAGTCAGTTGGTGGGTGAGTGTGGGGTGTGGCATACTCGGCGGGCATCCCATTCTGCGGTGGCGGAGGGTACTGCGCCGGTGGGAAGGGTTGAGCCATTGCTTCAGGGGGGGCTGGGGCCTCTTGATTACCCTGCAAGTGAAAGGAGGATAGAAATTAGAACAGTCAATTTAAAAAAATTTTTTTTTTTGCTTGAGTTGGTGTGTTGGAATTTTATCAAAGGTTTCTGCATTACTACAGCAAACCCAAACCCTATTCCAGACCTGGCCCAAAAAAAAAAAAAACACCCTTAAATCAGGAAGAACAAGTCTCCTGCACTGCAGAGTATTTCAATGCCATGCAAACTCGTGATGATGTAATGTTGGGCCAGGAGTTGACTAACGAGGTCGCCACGAGGCTAAAGGCTCTGAGTTACTGCAAGCGTTAGCTAGTAGCGCTAGCTGCTAGCTAGCGCTGCTGTATCCATCTCGTGGCTGGCGTTGCAACTTGATATGTCGAATGGAGTTCGGCTCTAACAACTCTTCCCTGTTCTTTTTGCATTAAAGAAAACGAAACCTGATCTTCGAATGTTGCCACGTGTACCACCCAAATATCAAATTCTTTGCAAAGAAACGTACAAGTACAACCACTTCTCGATCGTTCTTTTATTAATGAATCAAATTTGATATTCAAGAGGGGCTCTACCCAACCGGAAACCTCATAACACAAAATAAAACGAATCAAATGGAAAACACGTTTTAGGAGAAACGACGAACATTCAAAACATTTCATGATAAACGGCTGAAGGTTGAAATGTTTCTCGCACGAGTGTCATTTCTGGTCTATTTTATCTTCATATTCCTCGCTTGCTTTAGTAACGTAACCTCTTATTCCGTCTATCATGAATATCATGCTCTTTCACCCCTATCCGGGCTCTCCTTCTAATTTACATGCCTGCGGGATAATCATTTCCTCCAACCAATGATGATGAATCCTTCTGACATATGAGCAAGCCACCATTCTTCCGCACTGCTTCAAACCTTAATGGAATATGGCTTAAAAATGTAATAATCAATCTCAGCAACTTTTTGAGGAAGGATGAGGCTTTGACCTTAGCCGTTTTCAAAGGTTTCCACGATCAATAGCGGTATTGAAGTTGGCTATTCTCATGCATAGAGATTGATGGCATCGAGCATAACAAAGCAGTTTGCCGATGGCTCGCAGACTGTTGCCTTGCTGGATCTGGCTGAGAGTCACCATTGAGTCCGCAGGCAAAAGAATCATTAAGCTCAAATTAGGGTTTACTACGAATGAAAAACAAAACGAAAAAAAAACTAAACAAAAACAAGCCAGCAGCAGGACTGAGGCAAAACACCGATAATCACTTGTTATATGTGCCAGATTTAGGTGCGAGTGTCCATCAGAGAAATTTAACATCTCGAGCTTACTCGGTTTAGAATCGTTAAAAGTTTACCGCCAAAAGAATCAACATAGTCAGTTGAAATTACCTCGATGTCTTATGCAATATTTATGATCATATAATTATCTCAACAGCATTGAAAATAACCACATCTTGCTAATGCGCTGTAATGTAGAGAGAAAGGTACACCATTAGCCCGTTAAGTAGCATTAGCCTTAAAAGAACAGAGGTTGAGCAAGCCTAGAAGCAATAAAAGCAAAGATAAACGTAAATTTAATGTTGAATTATTCAAAAGTGTAAAGCAGATAATGTACAGAGATGGCTAAATAAATGTTTGTGCTCGAAAAGCTTTTGAATAGCAATGATGATCATGATTGGTGTAATTGTTGAGGCGATCCAACATGCAAAATACAAAACACGTGCATTGATCTGGATCTAAAAAATCCCGGAAATCTCAGAATTTACAGGATAGCACAACTTCTCCCATTTTGCTCTCTTTGATCAGCCTTTGCTCAGATTTCCCTTTCGCTGCTAATCTCTACGCAGTCGATACAGGGTTGGAGTTGTGCCCTGAGGCAAATCATCTTGACTCAAACAAGGAAGTCTGTCAATAAGCGTTGTTAGCTTTCAGCATCTGACCTGCAGCTACACCGTAGACGCACCTGATCGCTGATGGAAACAAACACATCAACAGACATTTTCATGGTTAGAGGTTGTGAAGGCAACAATAAAGTTATTTGGTAGAAGCAATTACCAAAAATGATCCCCCAAGGTTCAATTTTAGGCCCAATACTTTTTCATCTTTATATGCTTCCCCTTGGGGACGTCATCAGGAGACACGGCATCAGGTGATAACACACAGCAATATATTGTCGTGTCAACAGATTCATGGATTGAAAGAATTTCCTGCAGCTCAATCAGGCCAAAACAGAGATTTTAGTTATCGGCCCTGAAGGTCAGAGACAGAAACTTTAACCAAATAACATTTTAAAACCTCGCGTGGGAAGAACCTGGGCCGAATTTTTGACTCTGAGCTCAGTTTTATTCCGCATATTAAAAGTGTAACTAAGATCGTTTTTTTAGCACCATTTCTCTCTCAGGCTAACACGGAGGTGCTGATGCATGCTTTTATTTTCTATCGTTTCGATTATTGTAATGCCCTGCTCTCTGGTAGTCTCAAAAAGAGTACTTTCAGCCTACAATTACTCCAGAAATCAGCCGCACGGGTGCTGACGCGGGCCAGAGGGCACGAGTACATTACAGCAGTTTTAAAATGGCTGCATTGGCTTCCCATGTGATTCACGATTGATTTTATTAGTTTATAAATGGCTAGGGGCATCTTGTTGATCTGACTTGCTTTTATCATATCAACCCTCACGTATCTTGACGTCCTTTGGCACCGGACGACAATTATCCCAAAGGTGAGAACCAAAAGACACGGTGAGGGTGCATCCAGCCATTTTGGTCAACAGCTACGGGACATCGGGTCGGCAGAAATTGTTGATATTTAATCATTATCATATTTAATTTTTTACACTTTTAATTTAGGACAATTATCTATTCTTACCCTCTTTTTTGTTCATTATTTATTTTTTGTTATATATATATATATATATATATATATATATAAAAACACACACACAAACTGTGTGTGTAAGGCAACAAAGACTCAGTAGGAAAAGAGGCAGGGATAGCGTTAGAGACGGCCAACTTCCATCATCCATCAAAGTGACTGAGACGCTGACACATTGAGACATTCCCAGATCCTTGTCAACAAATTGTGCTGGTAAATGATTTCTCCTATCAGCTCCATCATGCTATCCACCCCTTCTCCCCCTCTCTCATTCCCTCCGTCCATCCTTCCATCTATCTCTTCACATCATCGAGCTCCTTTCTCCATCCTTTTTCCCTCATCGACTTGATTTCTCCTCAGCTCAGTAGAGCGCTGCGCACGATGTCTGGTTGGACTTGAGCGCCACATTAGAGGCATGCATGTCATATGTCTCTCTGTCGATTTCCTTCACACGAGTACGCCCATGCATAGCTGATAAGAAAGCAATATTTCAGTCGAGCTTATGTCAATTCAAGCAACCATGGATGGAGAGAGAAACTAATAGACAAAGCGGGGCAGTACATTTCAAATAACACTTTTTGTGCTATTTTGACACAGAATTCGTAAGGTGTGTCTTTATTCTATCAATTTATTCTGAAGCATTTAAGCGCTTGAAATTTAATTAAGAGGTTGAGCGCAATATATTATTGGGATTAATAAAAATAATGTACAGGAAAACTTTAGCGAGCATCAGAGCACCAACCACGTGAGTGATTTGCAGATTTTTCTGGCAATGCTTTAAGTTAAGAAAAGCAAATGCTGTACGTGCATGTATGCTTCTCAAACACATCCACTTTTGCAGCCAGGGGAGACAGAGTTGCGCAACACTTTGCAAAATGTGACACTCTTCTCAACCTTCCATCCATTTATCCATTTTCTCTTACACTTATCCTGTGCAGTCCCAGCGAGACTTGAGTCTATTACAGCTGATTTAGGCCGATATGTGGGGTGCACCCTGGACACACGGTTGGCAAATAGAGACAGACAACCGTTCACATTCAGACCTACGCCTAAATTGGGGTCTTCTGTTAATCTAACATTCACGTTCTTGACTGTGGGGGGAAGACAGACTACTTAAAGTCAAGATCGCTCAGTGGCTCCTTGAGCCGGCAGCTTTTTATCCTACATCAGATTGCGATGTATGGGCGAGAAAGACAAGCAATTGTGAAGCTCAGCGTAGAGGGACAAGAAATAAATAACTCAACCAGAGCTATTGCACAAATGGCAAGACTGTGTAGTTATTCAAAATATCTTGACAAGAAACTAAATAAGTTTTCAGTGGTGGCGGGCTGTGCATTTCACACGTAGGCCTTCAATGAAGTCCTACTTAGCCCGACTTGAATAAATCCCCCTCATATTACCATCATTTATGACACCACGGCTTGAGAACTAATATACAGAAAGACACTTCCGCACTACAGAGTGAGTGTTGGACAACCTAGCTTTTCTTGAAAGGTCTTGAAAAGGCGTTCATCACCTTCAGGGTAAGGTCAGCGAGAAGGCCTTACATCAACTCGTGATCTGATTGGCTATCGCAACTGTCTATCAACGGTAAAAGCTCCCTTTAGACACAAAGCAGACGCCCGCATGATTGTATCTGAAGGCCTCGGACGAATAGTGCGGGCTTCTGATATTTTGAAATCTGCCTGGTAGCACGAGCTAACTGAATTCTAATTGGATAAAAACTCTAACCTATAAACTCAACACTAGGCTATAATATGACATAAATGTGAAGAATAAGATCATGATTTCTTGATTATGTTATGATTAGAAGGCGTTGAATTCCTTGAGCCCCACCACTGGTTCTCAGTAACAGATTTTGAGGTAGTCATCATAGGACAACGACAATGTGCTGGCATCAGAACCTTTAGACCATGAAACAATTTTTAGTGATGTCATCAACAACCTCCATAGGGATGGATTGAAGGTCGTGAACGTGAACAAAAGTACATACGTCACACTGGAAAATGAAAACCACTCATTAGGAAGACCAGGTTGGAATTTGCAATAAAAAAAAAAAAAAATTAAAAAAAAAAAAAAAAAAGGTACAGAGACGAGTTTTATGGACTGGTGAGACAAAGATTTAACCTTTACCAAAGTGATGGAAAGGCTAATCTGTGAAACATAGTGGAGGTAATGTCATGGCTTGGGCTTGCGCGGCTTCTTCTGAAACAGGCTCATTAATCTTCATTGATATAACACATGATGGCAGCTGCAAAATTCACTCAGAAGTCGACAGAAACATTTGGACGGCCAATTTATAGAAATATGCAAGCAAACTGATTGAGAGGTCCGTCATCATGCCGCAAGATAATGAGCAAAACGAGACGAAGAAAGGGGAAAGTTCAGCCTGGTCAGGTCAGTGCCGAGCATGTAATTTAAAGTGTATTGGACATGAAAAGATGTCAATGTTGTGCTGGCCCTGCCCAGAAGAGTGAACGACTGACTGTGGAGGAAATAATGATCATAATTTATTTTGATATTCTCATTGTACGGTACATAGGTGTGCGCTCCACAAGTCTCAGATCCCAAAAAGCATCCTGCAGTCCCAAAATTATTATTATTTTTTTACATTTTTATTACTATTTGTGGGTTCTTCGTTATGTTGCCCCATTTGCAAGCCCGGGAAACAGAACATAAGTGTCCAGTGCATCCTTCACATCGCACACCAAGTAGTCATTTGCTCTGCAAAGTTATTTTGAGATGAGTGCCATTTTGAACTAATTAAAAAAAAAAAAATCAAAAATCAAAAACCTTTTTCCACAATATCCCCTTTTGTAAGGGTTCTCATATTTAAAAAAAAATATGTCAATCAATCAAAGATGCATCCCACCCCTTACCGTGTCACTCATCTGGGCCAGATTCCAGCTATCCTGAAATGAAACAATGAAAGTGCTAAATGATGCATGCCTCGATCATCTACTTATTATTGATGACTAAATGTTATAACTATAATCATTTTCTGCGATACATTTTTCATTGAGTGCCCAATAAAGGGATTTCGCTGCTCAGCAAGTTTCTGTCTGTAATAGTCAACACTGTCATTTTTCATCCCAATGACCCCATTTCCATACACAAGGCACACCTTGGTCATTTTATCGACTTTTAAGCACGCTCGCATAATCCGTGATTTATCCTGACCGGAAACGTGACACTGGTAAGATCTGTCTATACTTTTGTTTATCTTCTGGCCTGCATTGAAAGATAAATCTTGTAGCTGGTAATTTAGGTCTAAAATTCTGTACTGTGTATCTTTAGTCACGGCAGTCCTGAAACTTTCCTGACACGTGCGATATAGAAATTTGTGTTTTTGGTTGACTTAGGAAAGGGGGGGGGTGGTTAAAAAAGTTCACTCACACACACATGGTCACCCAGCAGGGCGAGGCTGGGGTGTCTGATATCGATTACCTTCTCTTCAACTATTTTCCATAGTAGCCTGCGGGCTCGTCTCCACCCCTACTAACCATTAAACAAGCTCTGCTGGGTAGAGATGCTGCAAAACACCTCCAGCACCTTCCACACACGAGTACACTTCACCCTCCCCGACTTCAGCCGCAAGCTACACGAGTGTGTGCAGGGTGTAATACTCCACGACTGAAAAGTTGCACCACGACTGAGACTGGAAGCGATGCATCAAAATCAAACACATATTCGCCGCAGTAAAGCGCACATAAGCATGCAGAGATCACGCAGACTATTGCGCATGCGATCCAGCTGGTGTGACACTTTGCCAGTCAGAACACTACAGCTTTATTGTTCCTAGGTGACAGAGGAAACTAATGAAGATTGGGGCTGAGAGGCAGTAAGGCACATTAGCTAAGCACTTGCTAGTGACGTCATTGCCCAAAGGGGATAGATAGTCTACCGAGTATTTATCAGAATAAATAAATTAATTAATAAATACTGTTGAGGTCCGAGATACTTTGCATTGTGACTTTCATGCTGGTCCTGCTGTCCTCACACAACTGTATGCTAGTTCAAATGTTAAGCTGCTTGAAGCCGTGCATGTTCAATCATGAGACTTCAGGATAGGTATGGCATGAAACAAAGTTATATATTAAATTGTGGTTCTTATCATCATTAGAATGTGGACCGAAGAGTCAACTTGACATCGACTAGTCGATGATGACATCAATTCATTATTTTCTGTACTAAACTATAACACGCGTGCGTGCGTGCGTGTGTGCGCGTGTGCGTATACATATATACTGTATGCTCAAGACTGCAGTATTTTTGCCGTATGCAGCTCGAGAAACATACCGCTTTAGGGGTTGATTAATATTGATGTGCACTGCAGAGAGCCCGAAAAGAGGACAGAGGCAACAAAAAAAATAGAAAAAAAAAAAAAAAAAAAAAAAAAAAGGGGAGGGCGGGAGGTGATGAAGATGGGGAGGATGTAACGGCCAAAGACTGTCGACATTTTGTCAGTAGACAAAAAGTAATTTGATGCTTTCACTTAAGTGAGCTTGCATGTCTGGACAGCATGCTGCGACATAAAAGGGCTGACACGGAACATCACCTTTAAAGGCTAAAGTGTCGACAAATGGGGATTCAACTTTGCACCCTAAAGTCGGATATATTCCACTGAACTTCAAATGATTATTTGAAGTAAAGCTTACGCTGTGAGCAATTCATATTTTTCAGACTCGTATTTTATGAATTGACTGCAAGCCGAAATTGGGCATGCAAATTGCAAACCATGAGCTTGCTGATGGTTACAGGATCCAAGTGATTCATTTGATCAAATAACCAACTAAAATATTGGATGATTTAACCACTTATTTCTGAAGCGTTCATTATAAATCCCATGAAAGATTTTTTTTTTCAAGATTATTTTCATAAAGATGTTGCACCCCAAAAAACAATTAAGAAAACAACCCCCAAAAAATAAAATAAATGCAAATGCTTTCACAAAACACTGAATGAAACTAAACAACTAAAGCAAACAATAATTATCGCGGACATGTCTTTTAGTTAAATTAAATTAAAATTAAAATTCTACATGTGCTTTTGTCTTCATTTTAAAGGTTATTTAGTTACTGGGCATCCATACAGAAGCAGGAAGGTCAAACTGCCATTTGAAAATAGTATTTCACATAATTACACACTATTTGGTTACTTTCTTTTTCATATTGTACTTAACAACTGGTCCGTAGAAAAAAACAAACTAAATAATACTAATCAAAACTAAAACAAAGCATTTTCCCTAAAATAAAAACTCAAAAGCTAAAAAAAACAAAACAAAAAAAACTGAATTTTAAAAGTCAAAACAAAATTAAAAACTAACTTTAACAACAAATCCAATATATATATATATATATATATATATATATATAAAACAAGGTAAAGTTTCACCATGGTGCATTACTACACGCTAACACAAAATACACCGTAACGGTAGATAATAACCGTATATTGTTATTTTATCAATGTTATTACAACGTTATTACATCAGGGATAGAGACTGGTAATAGTTCATATATTATGAAGCAAGAAAAAAAACGCAACATTGTCAACTCTTATATTATTCACATGGTCAACAGTTAGTATAAGCGGTAATTAGTTCAGACGATTAGTGCGTTTAAAAAGAAGCAGTGAGGATAAATAAATCCATTCCTAGAAAAAAAAAACATTATCCTGAGTTGACTGGTAATCCTCACCACATTTCCGTCTGCATCATGATAACCATCAAAATCATAATCAGCGCCTGCATAAAGTTACCAACTTTAGTCTCCTAGTATGTGAATGAGTGAGTTGTGTATGAGCGCGTCTCCCACACAACTCCGACAGAGAGGCAACGGAATCTAATTTAACACTTGACTGAACAGAGATTGGACGACACTCCCAGTCCCTCACCGGCCAAGCGGGGACACTCCACAAGCAAACCTCCGTTTGTGTGTACGCGCGAGCGTGTGTGTCATGATCGCTTCGGAACAAGAAAGCCAGCGAGAGAGAAAGTGAGAGAGTGAATGGGCGAGAGAGAAACCATGTTCATGAAGGAGGAGAACGATGAGGCTGCTGGTGTGGAGAGAGTGTTTAGAATTCATTTTGATGCAGGACCACTGCCTGCCAATTCCCCCTCGGCCGTTCAACATGATATTCACTAACCCATGTAACAATGGCAAACATGTAAATCTGCTTAAGTCAATCAGAACCAGATGAAAACTCGAAGACATCACTGGTGCCACCTGATGGGGGATTCTGAGGGAGTGTGAATGTAATAAGCCACACATGGCAAAGTCTACTTGCAATGGCAATTAGGAAGAGAAATATTCCATTTTTAGAACGCAAGCTGTCTGAGGATGGTCAGAAAAACTGTGATAAATCATTATTATTTATATTATTTATATTATCTATATTTATATTTATATTATAAATGATTATTTATATAATTATTATTAGTTTTTAATCACCCAAAATGTATATGCACATCTCAACTCATGCCCTACGTAAATCTCTGAAAATATCGAAACAATCGCCTTAATATTTTGGAGTTTATGGACATAATTGTTTTCCTCATTAAGCGACATTGAGGCGATATAACGCCCACACGGTGGTGACAAAATTTGCAAAAGGAGCTCTAAGCTTTTAAAAGATGTTATTGCTTCACTCAAACTGCATGTGGCTATTAGCGCTGGAGTTAGCGAATTCGACGTGTATATAAGAAGCTCATTTGCATAGTGGTGGTTAATTTCTTCGCCAAATACATGCTCGTTCCCTCATTAAAATATGCCCAAATAATACCGGAGCACCGAGACAGAATCTGCTAGGCCGTGCAGTTAGTGAAGCATTTCACCATTTGAGCGTTTTTCGTGAACTATCGTTTTGCTCCATTTTTACCGGTGAGCGCCACAAAGAATCTTATAGTGAATTTGGTTCATCGACTGCAATAAAAAAAACAATTCTGGTGGATGTAATTTAAAGTCTGCAAAAGGGGAATGTGCCTCCACACACTTCACAATTAAAGAGGTGGCAACACAGCTTTATTCATGGACGCACATTTGATTGTTCTGCCTGACACTATACGTCACTAACATAGATAGATGAACAAAGATCTAATGAAAAAATATATTTTGGACAAATTAAGTGAACACTGACAATTAGCCGCTCCACCTTCTAATAATCTCTCACGATAGCGATACATGATACTATTTCATCACACAATTTGTCAAACAGGAGCTGTTTTTTTCTTGCATAAAATAGAGAAGAAATCCTTCCTCATTCGGAAAAGTCACACACAGACAACCAGTATCAGTCTTTGCCCTCTGTGTGAAACAAAAGGGAACCCACTGCAAGTCAGGAAGGGTATCATGATCAGAGATAACAGCAAGTAGATAACTACTAGCAGTTTGCAGCTTCCCTTTGGGACACCATGAGATATCATCAGCCTTTCGGAGCCAGTCATCTCATCTCTGTAATGACTGGCCTCATTCTGTTCAGATCTAAGTCCTGCACACACTCTCTGGCAAATTGAAACGATTAGGGATTTGTTTGCATGCGGCTGATAAAGTTATCTGTGTGTGTGCTGACAGAGTGTTATCTATTTATATATATATATATATATATATATATATATATATATATATATATATATATATATATAATATATTTATATATAATATATTTATATATATATATATCTATATATATCTATCTATCTATCTATCTATATCTATATCTATATCTATATCTATATCTATATATCTATATCTATATATATATCTATATATATATGTATGCGTGTGCTTCCAGCAGTGGTCCCTGAAATCCATTGGCCTCAATGGTGACTTAAGACACATTGGCCAGCACGGTCAAATGAGTGCCTTGAACCTGGGGCTGTATTGATATTGAACAAGTGCTGATACGTTTGAGGGAAAAAAAAAAAAAAAGAGCAAATGGGGAAAAATCCAGCCTCCTGAAATCGAAGCAGCCTCAGGAGGGGGCGCAGCTACTAAGTCATTTCATTTAATACGCAGGAATGAGAGATTGAAGATGTGTGTGGGACTTGAAACTGTGACTGCAGCAAGGATGTCGTAATAGCGTCATTTGTTTGTTCTGTTGGATTTTGCGCTGTAATTGCATCAAAACAATTCCTTTTTATTTAAATGCAAACTTGCAACTTGAGCACAATTAAAAATCCCCGAGGACATACAGTCATGCATACAGTTTTTCGAAAAGCAGATCGATGGCAGTAACGTTCCTAATCGAGCTAATCAATTTTTCCACGAGAAGAGCCTTGAGAATTAATCAGATAAATTCTGTTTTTGCTTCAGATAACATAGTAACAAGTTTCATTAGATTTAAACAACATTTCTGATGGACGCTGGCTCCCCGTCAAAGCCAGCAGTATGCAATTTATTTTAGTGCCACTTTAGATTATGTTGGTGGTGGTCTGATTGCGCTATTGGTTTGATTGGCTTGTAATGGATGTGACAGACAAATGTCCATCTGATCATTTTCCAAGTTCTTTGAAAGTTGCCTGCTCATTTGCAACCCGTTTCTACCGATTCCAGATGGTTTCGGAAATGTGATCCATCTGTTGCACCAAGTTAGCCTCAATGTGCGTCTCACTTTGATCCAAATGCAATCAGTATGGAAAGAATATTGCTAATTATCCATTGTTGTACTCGGCTACAGATTGCATACAGTTACTGCAACAACACAAATTTTGTTAGTCCTAAATTTCTCGAAACTTTTTAATCCGGTCGGATTGGAATGGGCGTGTTTGTTTGTTGTGCGGTTCATTAATGTAAACAATGATATCAGATTGGGCTTTATTTGAATAAAAACACAACTGTTGCTATTTATCACCACAGAAATGTGACGTGGCCTGTAAAGTCTTCCTACTTAACAGAGCTTCCCCTTTAATGGAGAGCGAAGCCCTGTTGAATGTTTGATGCTTTAAGACTGTTTTATTGTAAAAGGAACCAGAGCAGAGTGATAACAACACTGCATAATTCATAAGGGCCCTGTATCACTGCACTCTGGGGCACAGAGCGATCAAGACAGAAGACCAGACAGGAGAGATAGGTCACGAGTGGAGAGGGACATGACAGAAAGTTATAAAGACTGAGAGAGACAAAGAGGTTGGAAATTGACACGGACCGCATTTCACGTCTTCTACCAAATGAAGAATCTGTGTAGGAATCCAAATGCATCAATATCACGAAGAGCGAAGCAATCAACGGAGGAACATAGAGTACTCTTTCCAAAAGCCTCATTTAAACAGGGCACAAACCTGCTCACTTGGGATCAAAGCACCACCAGAGAAGTGCTGTTCTGTCACTTGGATACATTAAATTGGCAATATTAAAAAAAAATAAATAAATAAAATATATGATAACACTAATATTAAAAAAAAATAAATAAATAAAATATATGATAACGCTAAACCAGGATATATTCATTTTTGCAAATGACATGAGAGAATGGCAATAGTAACGGCGAGATTGAGTAAATATATATATATATATATATATATATATATATATTAGTGCTATCAAGTGGTTATTTCTTTAACTTATTAAAAGCAAAAATATCAGTAATTAATTGTGATTAATATAAAATATCTGGCTTACTTAATTTCATTATATTATTATTTGTATTATTATTATTACTACTACTATTATTATTAATAATAATGATAATAATAATAATAACAATCATATTATTATTATTATTATTATTAATAATAATAATAAATATTATTATTATTATTATTATAACTATTATTATTATAATTATTATTATATAATAATAATACCTAGATTTATTATGCCATGCACATAATAACAGATTAGAGTATGGCAAAGAGTCTACAGTTATGGATGATCGTATAGCCTGAAACTCCAATTCTGTTTAATGAACCAAGCCCATTGAGGGCAATTGGATGTGCTGATCAATTATCAATTTGCGTGCAAAGACAGATGAACTGGAACATGAGACTAATAAACGGATCAATTTATAAATTGTTTAATTTGTTTTCGTTTTGTCATTACCTAAGGCCATCCATCACAGCTTAGCGTTTGCATAGATATTGGTAATAAAAAGCATGAGAGCGCATAAACCCGGTCTTACAAATATGACTAAAATTAATGTGTGCACACATTTACACATTATGTACCTTAAAAAGTGGAATTTCTGCAAGTATGTGAATGTGTTATATCCACAAGATCATAAAAAGGAACATACTATATATTTTTTTTATTAGTTTTCAGTTTTATAGTCCAAAATATTCTGCATCATCGTTTGATTATTATTTTTTCATTTTGTTGGGACTCAATTTATTTGATTTTGAGTACAATTTGTTTTCCTTCCTGGCAAGCTCCCATTACCCCATGCCACATATTGCTATGCTATATTGCTTCAAATATATCATATTTATTGATTGACAATGGAACGAGGCGATGGCATTAACAGTGTGAAGTATTTTGTGCAATCTGAATACAAAAATAAAACAAAACAATTCAATCCGCTTATTGAAACGTAAGACGCTACATGGTATAAAAAAGACCGGTTCAATTATTTCCTCTTAAACCTCCTCATGAAGTTCGTTATGTAAAATTACACTGCAACATATCTTTATAAATAATAAATAAATAAATAAAATGATTTATTGACCTTTTTTGAAAGAACTGGTGAGCTGGGGTGTATGTTTTGTTGGATATTGCGGGGTTAAAGTTGCTGTCGTGGTAAAGGCTGCCATCTTTAAAGGGAAGTCAACCCCCCCAAAAATCTTTGCAATAAAATGTTCTATCCACCTTCACTAATCTAAATATGATTAATTTTGTGATTGTGGAATATGGGCTAAGAAGCAAAATCAATTTTCTGAAGCTGAGCCATGATTGCTCATTAGCTGAGCCCTGAGCAACTGTGATGTCACTCTCAGTTGACAGAAATGACAAAATGGTTGCCCTTGCGTTTGATAAAACCAGGTGGATTTTACTTCTTAACTCATATTTGGCAAATGGAACATTTATCAGAATGCCATGTTTCGACGAGTGGACATGCATAGAACATAACCTTGTCAAGAAATTTTTTGGTTGGGTCCCCTTTTATGCAGACGAGTCAGAATCATTTCTAAGTGATTTTGCCAATACCCGCTGTTGTGCCAAGCCCAAATAATCACAAAAAGTTATGTAGTATCACGAAAGGCATAAGGCGTTAAAAACTGTTACTTGTTGTCAAATCCTGACGAGACAAGCCGAAAGCCACAACAACTTGCTTTAAGTGCTCATGTCAGTCCCTTTTTTTTTTTTGACAAAATCAAGCTGTCCATTTGAAGAGTGAACACTGAATGGTAAACACACATGTGCGGTAACTACGAGGAACAATATTTACTGGTGCACAAAACACGCACGCACACACAAACGCACACACTCACTGCACTTCCATTCAAAGTGGAAAATGCATCCAGAGGCCCGACGCAGTAAATAAAAACACAATTTCCCAAAGTGACACTTCCATTCTGTTCAGCGCCCAGTCAGCTGCGTGTAATTATTTTAAACATTCACAAATGTGTGCATGCGTGTACGTTGCAGTCGTCCCGTCCCGTTCTTCAGAATGGCTGACGCTTTTGAGGCAATAAAGGGGAGATTCCTGTTCAATCTTCAATCTCTTCTCTTATTCGGATCTCAAAATCTCAAAGTCACACTCGCGCACGGGCACACACACAGAGCACACACACTCACACACACTTCCTGATTTAATTAAGGTTTATACATGCAATAAAGGTCGCAAACTAGGCTGTTCTTGCGAAAGAGATACTGGAAGCTGATTTACGAGTCGGGTCGGGTGCAACCAGGATTGGATTTGCGAAACGTGCAAAATCGCCTTGCAGTTCTGTTTGTCATTTTTGGGAGAAATATAATTTTGCCCTCTAAATGTTCCGTGGTGAAAACCTTTGTTACCTAAAGCGCAAAGCACAAATACAGAGTTCCCCAGCAGTTTTACAAACAGACTTTTTGAAATAAAACAAAACTATAGCCGTCACTTTCTGCAGGCGTAAAATCAGGATTACAGATGACATTCAACATTTTTTTCTAGATTAAAAAAAAAAAAACACTGTCGTAATACAGTACTGTT
Organism: Idiotropiscis lumnitzeri; assembly: GCF_059441095.1. Taxonomy (NCBI): domain Eukaryota; kingdom Metazoa; phylum Chordata; class Actinopteri; order Syngnathiformes; family Syngnathidae; genus Idiotropiscis; species Idiotropiscis lumnitzeri. Next base: position 4,032,866 of record NC_142410.1, read on the forward strand.
TAATTTTTTGCCCTAACTTTACATCCTCAAACTAAATACATTTGCTACCATCTAGTGGTCAGTAGTGGAATTACCCCCTATATAAACATGAGTCAGACCCAAATATTTTTTTGGTACAAAATAAATGTCTGTTTGTCTGCCTTGTACAATTGAGCTGTGAAACAAAAAAAAATCCAACTCAAGATCAGCGTCTTTGCTTCACGACGCATATGAAACAAATATTTAATTGCCAATTTAGCAGCAAGGGCCCTATTTTTGGCCTCCATCCATCTATGTGTCTCCTCTACTTGTGCCGCCTTGTTCTGAACCTCTTCTGCTGACATGTCCCTGTCTGCCTGCCCTGACTAATGGGGTACCGAGTGCCCTAAAGTGCCCTCGGGTACTCTTATGCATTTGAAGCATCGCCATGCCAACACACACACTCAAAGCGCATATTTACTCAGCAACACACACACACATGTCTAAAGATGCTTGCCTACTCAGGAATTCCTCTTGGCAAGGTTGTCGGGGCGGTGTCCCACCTGCTGAATAGCTTGCATAATGTGCTTTGAATAATGTAAATGTTTGAGCCAGAAGGTGTCGAATACAGCTTGTTTCCTTGTCCCGGAAAAGGGCAATTTCAGGGTTACGCAGTTAAGTGGCGATGTACTATTCAGGCTGAAGATTGCGCGCTGGGAGTGCGCGATGAGTGTCCTCTGATGCATCGTGCCTTCTGTCTGAATCTAAAATTTGTTTCCTGTCAAAAATAGTTTGGATAACCCAAATGAAACATTGATTCAAAAAAGAAAAAAAAAAATCTGCGCTTGGTCTCATCCTGCTTTCTGAATGTGTAATTTACATTGAAATCACTGTTACTGTTCAAGAACTACATATGCATTTTTTAACGGTTAAAGACAAGCAAAGCAAAAAATAATTTTTCTTCAGGCAGACGCAGATAAAAGTCTGATATGAATCTGCAAATTCGACTGCACAGTAAACAGATGGCGTAGACGTAGATGGCAGTCGGTGGCATTTTGCTAAGTTGACCTGCCTTTAGCTAGTCAGCCATCCATCTTCTATATTGCTTTTCCTACAGAGCATTGCGTGGAGCTGGTGCCCCATCCTAGCTGACTACCCCCTGGACTGGTCGCCAGACCGACATATATGGGACCGTCACTGAGTGGGAACTATAATTTAATTAGTTTTAATTATCTTTTAATTTATGACATTTTATATTACAAATTTAATATTATATAATTTAATTGATCAATTTTCTAAAATTCTTCATTTAATTTGTTTTTCTTGGTTTCAGTATTAGTTTTAGCTTTTTATTTTTAATATTTTAATATTTGTTGAGGGCAAGATAAAAAAAAAAGGTTCTTAATAATGTGTAATATAGTAAACTAGAATTGTCAAATCACACTTTGACATTCTTTCTTCTTTGCGGATTCACTGCAATACAGAAAGTCAAATTTAACTCTGAAAGGTTGAAATGAAGAACATTTTTGCGATCATTAGTTTTAGTTTTATAATCATAAGATGAAGTTTCTTTTGAAAGAATTTTAATTCTTATTTTGGGAACAAAAATGTTCATAAAAACTTTCTTTCAATTTCAGTTTAGTTAATTTGTGACTTTGCATTAACTATAACCTTGCACCAGGCTCAATGATATACAATCTTTAATATATATTTTTTTTAAGTTGAATTCCTCTTCATGTATGTTTTTTTTTTCTTTTTTTTTTGTCCTACACATTGTGTGTTTTGCAGGTTAATTAAGATGTTCAATAAACATGGAAATATTATATAACTAAAGTTGTCTTGTATTGTATCGTATATCGGAGGCCTTTGTTAGATATTCAGATAAAGGGACTTAATCAGAAACACTTTGACAAAGTGCCCGGAAATCATTTTCTTACCCCCAAATTGTGTGCGCTACGGTCTTATCATGCTAATGACAAAATTGCTATCCACCGTGTTCTAATCGAGGCCCAACACACGCACACACTTAGAAAAAAAAAATCATCCAGTGATTACAAGGAATTTTTCCGTTAGTTGACTTTTGATGTTCTTGTCAGATCATCTTAAAAATTTAAATAAATTAAAGTTTCTCACACACGCTGTTAAATCAGATGCGGGCCACTTTTTTTTTTTTTTTCCTGCAGTGTGAATGAAGCCTCCGAAAAGGCTGTCGTCAATTGTTACCGGGAGTATTCAAGCACCCTCCTATTTTGTCAGCCTTCTGTATTTTGTTTTAACAGAGTCAGTGTGGCTCTGTAATAGTCCAGCTGGCCTTATCTGTGTGCTCCCCCCCCACCCACAGAGTGGAGATTAGTCTCAGAACGCCACTTAAAATCTCTCCTCCATCCTCTATAGCCTTTGTGATTTCGAGAGACTATTATCAGACCGGGTGCTGAACAAGACCAGAGGCTGAGGGTGTTTTCTCTTCGTACTTCTTAACACCCAGTCAATTCTTATCAGAGGAGTTGGGCTGGACTGGGTGTGGGGGGGGCATAGCGGAGGGGGATTTCTTTCCAGCAGCTTTCAGCCATTTCTTCAAGGCGTTTGCTGTCAATTGTGCGGATGGAATTATGAATATCCACCTAAGCACTTACTGCTTGTGAGCAAATGGGATTAAGCAAGCATCGTGGCGCCTTCCATAATGGATTTTTCATGTCTGAATGAAGACATCAGAGGCAAATACGTAACAGACAATATACAGTACACAGAGAAAGCACGAGGATAGTTATCACGCGTATCAATTCTTGTTTATTTTATGTATACACACCCCAATTCCTGACAGTGACAAACACAAAACGCCAAAAGAGGCGAAATGGCCATGCACTAATTTCAGTGCGAGTGTGTTTACGCGCAACTGTCACTGGCTCAAGAGTGCCGACGTGTGCAGGCTAGAGCTGCAGAGCAATACTTCCCGTTTTCATTGGCACCATATTTCACACATTGCACAGTGTCCATTGCGTTCAAAAGCGTGAGCCTCGCATGCCGCCGTCGCACTCAAGCACACGTTTCCACTCAGAAGCAAACCATTTCCTTCATGCGCCCTCCTCTCCTCTTATTCTGCCCTCACCAACGCACAATTCATCATGTCAGATGTTAATATCCTTAAAGGTCAGAGATAGTCATGAAAAAGGAAAGTATGCTTTGTTAAACTTTTACCCCCCCCCCATCACTATTTTCTCCGTCGTCCCCGACCGCCAACCCGCTTGCTAACCTTATTCTATTGGCGTGGGGTGATGTGGAGACCACGGCTCCTGTTAACACGGCGATCTGTAGAGAATGACTGATAACAACAATAACCCAAGCTGGCAGACACTAGAATTGTGTAGGGGTTGGGGAAAAAAAAAGGGGGTTTGTATTTTCTGCGAAAGAGCAGTGCCGGTTTTTCGGACAAAAGAAGTATTGTATTATATTTATTTGAATGAGTGTTTCAAAAGTGGGAACAGTCAACTTTGCCTCAAAGCGCTCAAATGAAAATGTACTTTGGCCTAAAAGGAAAATGAACCAAGTACTTTTGTCCCAAAATTGAAGTCGGTGTGATTGCCATTTGAGCCCATTTATTGTGGAGCTGGACTGCCGGGTGGCGGGGTCAACAGAGGCCAACGTCGAGCAATCTGCTCCTGCTGACCAAAAGCATTCCATGCCAGATGCTGCAATAGAAAGATCATTTTTCTTCTTTTATTGTATATATAAATTCTATCATGATTTGGAATTCACAATGGATGTTTTTCTTGTTATTTTGTGACCTTTACCAGGAAGGTGTTGAACTGTCGGTCACCATGTGTCTGTCTTTGGTTGCCTTCAGATTTTATGATGCGGAACCGCCAAAGTTGAATCCGTCAAACTAAGTCAGTGTTCCCTAACTGTTGCGGACCGCAAAATAATTTGCATTAGTACGATGTAAATGAGAGAAGCCGGTCACTTTTGAAAATCAAATATTTTTCCGCCTCGAATAATAATAAATGAACCTAAAAAGTACTGCAAGTTTTTATTCTTTGATATATGCGGACCGCGGTGGCCCGGTCCAGAGTGGCCCGCAGCCCGGTGGTTGGGGACCACTGTTTTAAGTGACATTTCAATCATCTTTGGCCATCACACACCCCAATTTAGCACTAAACTGCAATCTTCTATTGCGCTTTATGCAATATAGTGACCTGTATTTTTCATTTATTTATATTAATCCACAAAACATGTGACGATCAAGTAAGAATCAGATGCCCACACAGAAGAGGATGTTCCAAAATAGGTCACCCCATAGACCCGTGCTTTTCGGCAACAGAGATTCATTTTCATTCATCGGACTTGTTCAGGTACAACACAGTCAACTATAAACGAGTACAATAGCAAAAAACTATTTGATACATAAACAATAATTAAGTGGCAAGTAAGTAATTATATTGAAAAACAAAACAGATGGAATGATGGCGATGTGCCGCGTTTACACTCTTCCCTTCGCGGCACCATTCATCATATACGGCATGTATGTATGCCGCTCTTTGCTGCAAATTGACAGGGACTGCGAGGACACGTCGAGGCGAGGCAGCGAACATGACTATCATGAATAAGAGATTAAATAAAAGCACCGGGCTGTGAAACTACATGACACCTGGAGCAAAATGAAAGACAACTTTATTAAAAGCAGATTAAAAGCGCCTTCATAGGGGAAAGCAGAAACAAAAAACAGTGAAAGGGGGGGAAAATAAAAAACAAGCGAACATTATCTATCTAGTCAAAGCCAATCACAGGGTACATATCGTGAGGCACAAGCTTTCATTCACGCCGCAACTTGGTGGACCTGAGAAGCGAACCCATGCTGCCTTCTTTAAGTCAAGAAAACGTGCCATGCCGAGAATACGTTGGGCGGGAAAAGAAGCAGAAGGCCGGAGAAGCAACTGCTGTGCACTTAAGAGACGTGTTGTGGGAAGACGTGATGAATAAAACAGAAATAAGAGGAACACTTTGGTGCTTTTTTTTTTATGGGCTTTGATGAAAACGCGCAGAGAAGCGCTCGTCTAAACAGGATCACAGCAAAATAAAACGAGTTAAGTGATCAACCTCAATAAAAGTGCAGCGCTGCCATTTCCAGACAGAAGGCACGCTCCTTCTCCTCCTCTTCCACTAGTTCACCGTAAATCTTAATGAGCTTCACTGGGCCTTATCATGTGAACGTACATTGTGTGTGCGGTGGAGATAGACGATCGAGCGGCTTTCCTCCATTGCTAAGCGGAGACGTGGCACTTCATCAACATGTATGAGTGCAAATGAGGGAGTGTGTGTGCGGACGATGAGGGGCAGCGGGATGATCAATTATTCAGCGGTGAACATTTTTCACTTATTACTTAACAAAATTCTCTACATCCACACTACCTCATGTCCAATTCATCACCTTGCACCTCACTCAAAGGGAAGGTATTTCCTTATACCCCCCCCGACTGCATCCACATACTCACAACAGGCTCACCCGAACTTTTTAAAGCACAGTTTATCATCTCAGTAAATAAAAGAGGACACTCATCGGTAACTGCTGCTATTACTGCCGCGCCTACACTGACTAGCCAAACATTACGATCACTTGAGAACCAATATAAAAGCTGCCTTTACAAAGATAATCGTTAAGAAATAAATAAATTAATTAAAATTGTATATATATATATATATATATATATATATATATATATATATATATATTAGGGCTGTCAAAATGACTGAACTCTGTTGTTTAACCTAAAATGTTTTAGTTTTCAGTTAGATTTACTTCAAAAATAATTTGCATACTTTGCAAATATCGTACCATATTAGCTGCACATCTTTAGCATGTCATCTCAGAACAAAACGTCCCGCTCAAGTGACCAATGGGCCACAGGCACCAGCATTGCTGGAATGTGGTGCTTGTGGGAAGTTTTGAGAAATGTTGAAAAGAAAAATGCCAGCAAAAATATCTCCGTTCAGATCATATTCAAGAATCAAAGAAAGCTATTAGAACAGTCTTTGAATGAAATATTCTTCATATTCGGTGAGTCGGCATTCATTTCAAGATATCGTTCAAGTAAATATCTATTACAAGCCTGACAAAAAATAGCAGTTGAAAAATGTTATTAATAGCAATTAATCTTTTGTGAGTGATTATTTAGTAAAAAAAAATATATATATGTATTGATGTACACTATACACATACACACACTCACACACACACATGAACAACATGGACATGCCCTCTGCAAAATATCTATTTCTGTAATACTGACATATTGATTGGCCATGATGCACACATGTGCACACACATTGTAAAGGTCCACCCTGGTTAGTTTCCGCTGTCACTCCATCAACGAGTAAAAAAAAATAAATAAAAAAAATCCAGCCTGTAAACCCCTTGATGTGGAAAATGGACTTTATTTCTATGGTAGGCCAAATTAAAACACTTCAGGCCTCACACCATTAACCCATGCTGTGTGGCTGAGAAGGCCAAGAGGATGAAGGATGGAGAGAATTAATGGTGTGGCGAGAGAAAGTCGCCAATAGCAAAACTAATCTATGGGGACTTCGACAACACCAGTAAGCACCAATCCCTTTTCTTTCCTTGTCGTGACATGCGTGACACACACGCGCGCACACAAACGCTTCAAGGTTTTTTCTTCACAGTTCATCTGATATTTTAAATAGTATAAATACATACGGTGAATATGTACAAGAGTAAATTCATTTGAGTTTGACTCTAATATATATATATATATATATATATATATATATATATATATATGTATATATATATTTTATTTTTTTTTTACTGTATACCTTTACCATCAAACATTTACGACGGAACCACTTTTTTGTTTTCATTCCTACCTGTCGGTAATAACCTTCCGGATGTTTCCGTGTCAGCAAAGTCGCTTTTTTTTTTTTTTTTTACAGATGTATAATAATTTATCTTTTCCATAAATCTGCTGTAAGATTGATCACCACCTCTGCTAAAGTGTTAAAAGAATATATCTGGAAGAGAGGTGACGGCACAGCATATGCAAGAAGCCTTCGGTTGTGTGAGTAGCACAATATACAAATAAGTGAACTTGTGGCAGTTGAAAGCGAAATTGTATCAATGGTTTAACAGATAAATGACTAAATTACAGGGCCATTTTTTTGTCCGAGGGACTAATTTGCTCAATAAATGGGCAAATTAGCGTGTTTAAAGAGAAAACACTCTCCCATTTCTAGGTGGTACGACGCTGGTGTCACAAATCAAACATTCATTATCCCAAGTGGATTTCATGTGGGCCAACAGGTTTCCTTGAGCAAGGCTCTTAAGGAGCTCATCTAATCAAGTCAAGTTTGGTTTTAGGGCAGCTTTTTAACAGCTTAACATGTACATCAGCGCTTCACTTTTTTTTTTCTTCTAAGAAATGAAGAAAATGGGACAACACCGGTATGTGTTCACCTACCTTTTTGAAACTGAGTACAAAGCGCTTCACACTGTGACATCATTATCTATTGATGACACAGCAATGACATGGTCACAATTAGCCGGGGATTGGACCACCAACCTCTGAGTTGAGAGACGGCCACTCTTCCACTGACCCAAACGGCGATTGATTTCATACCCACTTCTGGGAGAAATAATTTGCTCAAATTACCTTTTCATGTTATTATTTCATTCACTTCCATTGACGGGTATAGAAGCCAAAAAGTGCTTTCATTTTACTACATTTATATGCACTGAAAAAATATGGTCTGTGAAATGTTCTCAATTTGATTTATTTATTTCGTTAAGTAGTCGCACGAAATAAAAGCATCTGAAACTATTTTTATTTATTTATTTAATTGATCAGTATCCAGATCTTATTGCTCGCAACCACTTGACGTAATTAAGAATTCTTTTTTAAATTGATCAGTATCCAGATCTTACTTCTCGCAACCACTTGACGGAATTAAACTGAGTGAATTCAACACCATTTTTTCCCATTCCCAAAATCAAATACCTTTGCATCACTTCTACAACGTCCCGTCACAAGTGAGCTATTTTTAAAACGCATTCCCGGGCTCCTCGTGCTATGCATCTTTAACAAGAACTTGGGCTCTGGCCTTGGTGCTGAACACAGATGGCTTCAAACTCCCACTTCTTTCCCCCTATCAACTGAATTAAAACTATTTGTGGAAGAAGTTATGACAGTGTTCATAAGCTCCAGAAAATCCCGACTGGTAGCAGTGCCCCTGGAACTAAAGCAATTGGACGTTGAAGTTGATTTATAGCTATATGAAAATCCGCGGGAAAGTAGGACAAATCAAACAGATGAAAAATGCCGATGTAAAATATACTTAACTAAATCCACACCCCAGCATTTAAACAAACTCAAACATTTATCGGAATGAGATCGTAGAAAATACCCGTGAGGTGGTTTTACAGTTGCTTCCACACTTCCACACATATATTTACACTCCTCCCATTCAGCCAGTGTGAAACCACTCTAATGGGCACGCTGACTGAATTCAATAGGCAGCCGAGAGAGAAGAGGCCAGCAGGTCTACACCATAAAAACCATTGTGTTCTGAGAGAATCAATCAGTGCTTTTCAGTGTAATTCGATTCTATTCACAATGGGCTGGGAAGCAATTTTAAAATGGAAATGCCACTTGACTTCAAGTGAAGGAGAAAGACGGCAGAGGATTGCAGAGTGAACCAATTCATTTGAGGATGCTGTGCATGTGTCGCTCTTTTAGCCGGCTGTGCTTACACATGCTCCTCTTTGACCTGAACTCTATTTGGCAAAATACCTGCGTGCGCGTGCGCGTGCGTGTGCGTGTGTGTTGAAAGTAACTTTTTTTTTTTTTTAACATGGTTACATGGACAAATTCTAGATTAACACCAATTGACAGTTATAGCTAATTGTACTACATTATAGGAAAAAAACATAAAAAAAACAATTTGTTGAATTCAGTCATTTTGACATCATAAAACAAAAATTACATTATACACTTTTCTGTACAGGCATCAACCATTTAATAAAATATGTTTCCATTGCTAGGCTCCATTTTTTGTGAGTGACACAAGGTGCGGACGGAATATACGCAGGGGGAGGACAAACTTTGCTTTGGTATTTTTGTTTCATTTAAAATGGTACAAATATGAAATGGTACAATATATATTAATTAAATCGTATATGTTACTATACTATGTTGGAATTATATTTTATTGCATTGTCTTCAAAGTCATCAAGTAAAAATAATGTGCAACTTAAACATATAGAAGACTGACTTAATTAAAGAGACAGTAAAATACAAAAGCATGTTGAGTATGCATGTTGCTTGTGTCATTTTTGAATAATTCATTCGGAAGAAAAAAAAAAAAGTGCTTTAGGAACTTTCCCCTTGAGCCGCCGAGAACTTTACATAACCTTTTCCACCAACGCGCTCCTAATCAATGTGGCACACAAGACTCTTAGATGTAAAATGATAATAAACTTTCATGTTTTGAATTTAATCAGGATATGAACATTTTTGATGAATAATTCTGACAGAGCTGGGATACTTCACTCGCTCTTCAACGTATTTGATGAAAGAAGAAAAGACTAAGAACTTCTTAACCACACTACTTCCTTACTTGTCCAGTACAAGGAATGTAATTCATATTTCGTTAATTAAGCAACATTTTGACATTATAGTGGCTTGTTATAGACTGTTGGGAGAAGAAAAAAAAACCGCAAAGCAACCATTCCCTACAACCAATTAAAAAAAACGTTTGCTTCAATTATTTCACTTATTGATTGAATTTTTTTTTTTTTATTATTGTAATAAAGAACGAATGATCCATGACGTTGATGGATTATTTTGGGTTGTATTATATTCTATTTATTCTATTCATCCAACGGAAGATGTTTATCCGAGAAATATTTGAAGTGTTGCTCTTCTCAGCATCGTCATATTTGAAGAACTAAAATATATATATATTTTTTTTTTAGTAAAGAGCATTGGCATGATGGTAAGCATTTCAGATTTGGTATTATTAAGTGTTAGCCTGATTATGATCGACACGTGAACCAAGCCCTTGGGCACTCGTAGTCGTGTGTTATCATCATATCATCTCAAATATACACCCAGCATATCAAAGTGTGGCGAGCGGTCCACTGTCCAGGATGGAGCCAAGGTCAGCCTCGTGATTAGCCTTTAGCGCTGGAGGCTAGCACTGGCAGGCCGTTTCTCTTTAATGAAGCCATCACTGCATGGTGAGAACAGAAGAAATACTTCCAGTCAGCCCAACTGGACCCCGCCTTATTTACAGCTGCAGCAATCTGCACATCAAGCACGCAAAGGGAAGTATACAGAGACGTGGCTCCGAGTAGTTAAACTGTCAGTGAGTGACGGGCTGATGATATAACGTCTGCCTCTCGTGCAGTGGCATTTGGCAAGTGTCACACTGTTTAACATTTTTACTTTATGCTCACACTGTGCTTTTTACGGTGGCTGTGAACAGGACTGTGGGGTGAACTTGCGCCAGAGTCTCAGGGCGCTATTTTGAGAGGCAGGTGCCTGGCGTAAAAACGGGCACATCTCCGTTTTTGTGCCAGGGAAAGTTGAGTTTAGTGTGTTTGTGAACGCACTTCATTCCGATGAAACACAGCTGCCGCGCACCCCGAAATACATTTTGCGATCTGCTGACAAAAAGTAGACTAAATTTTAGACGACATAAAAGCCGGTCTAAATTGTGGTGCGTTTGGTGTAAAGCAACTTTGGTGTATTTGATCGATGCGCAGGCAAACAGATTCAAAAATCAAATCATTGGAAGAAATCAGAATCATTATCCTAACCATGTTATGCACAAACCACAGTGAGTTTATTTCTGTTTCCGCCACCTCAAATACGGTGTGCACTCCGACAAACCTGATTTTAATAATAAGGGGTGGTGCTACGATTGACTATGTTACATCCCACAACGGCGCAAACGCCCCTATATGCCCAATGTCTAGCAAAAAAAAAAAAACAAAGAAAGCCTAAAATTACACATTGGGGGGGATGGAACACTAAATGACTCGAGTGGCAAAATTATTAGTATTTTTTAATCAAGGTGAAGGAGACATTTGACGGTTTTAACTTTTTTTTTTTTTTTTTGCTTGTGTGGTGAGTCGTTAATAGGTGGGTTTTCAGCCACCTAATTTTATTAAAATGTTCAAGAATGGCCGAAGTGACTACGAATAGAAACGCTACTAAGAAAAAAAAAAAGTACTAAAATTCACAAAAACATTATTACACTTGGAGGGCTTGCATTTTTCAGCATCTCAACAAAAATATAAAATAAAAGTGTAGCGATGGAAACAGGTTTTGCGGACAAACCGTGACAGGACCGGATACAGTAAAACACACAAAATGTAATCATAAAAAATACACCTCCCAAAAAATAAAGTAAAGTATGTTTGGAGGAGACAAAGGAATTGAAATATTTCTGGAATTAATTAAATAAGCAAACATTAACGTGGGTCCTCACCTCCGACAGTATTATGAACATAAACAATCTTTTTCCCCATCAGTGAATGCTGACAATTGTTTTTCCAAATTACAAAAACTTAAACAACAATCTGTCCGTGCTCACTTTTGTTGACAGTCAGCCGAGCGTCGTGGCACAGTTACTTTTTGTATTTAATATTTGTAGTGGTGGTTTCATTTTTCATGTGTATGAAAGTTAAAGAATGATGACATTTTCCTTAAAATTGCTTGTAGAGTTATGAAAGATTTTATGATGGAGAAAAAAAAAAGAAGCACTTTTAAGCTTATGAAAAAAAAAAGTCATTATTGTGGATAATGTCTCTATCTTCTGTTATACGAGTGTGGCTTGTAACGACTCGTGTGCCTCCAAGTTCTCTCTTTCCGCTCTTTGCTATTTATCGGACACAGAGCCCAAGAAGCAATCACTGCCATAATTCTCAGAAATGAAACAACAAAGCAGTGGCCACCAGCAAATACAGTACATCGCGCGCAGTTCTGCACACTGCTTAAACATGACACCATGAACATGATGGAAAAAATAAAAAAAATCTATGGAAATGGAAATCGAAGGGATAATGAATAAAAATAGATCACGTCGGGGCGGCCGAGGGCTCTGTTCTTTATATGGGGAGACAAAAGGACGGAAACAAAGATGGCTTAAATCACACATTCACACATACCCGAGGGTTTGAGAGTGAGAGAAAGGCCAGGGCCGAGTCGGAGGAATTAATTGAGGTAGTTTGTTTCACAGCATGGAGTCTATTAAATGCCATGTCACCATCGGGCCATGGGGAGTAGCGCGCTAACACCGAGAGGCAGGAAGCTTGTAGAGAAGTCCTATGAGCCATTCCTCTAATATCAGCGCTCGCATTTCACCTCATTCATCTCCTGTTCACCTCCGTCTCTTTCATTCGCTTTTCCCTCTTCTTCTTTCCTCTTTGTGCCATCAGCATTCTTTAGCATAAGGATTCAATTTTGGATGCCTACTAATGTTAAGTCATCATTTACACCTACAAAAAAAAAAAAAAAAAAAAAAGCCATTCACTCTTTGATTCTGCCAACCCAGCATTTTAGGCAAGCCTGCAATTTTTTTTCTCTTTTGCTGCCATTTTCTACCTTCGGCAACCTTTCAACGGATTTTCCTTTTGCTTTTCCGCACTGACGAGGCAAACGTTTTCACAATCTGAGTAGCTTATAAATACGTTTACACAAACGCTATAACACACTTAATAGTTTAGCAAGTGAAAAAAAAAAAAGGTTCTCTCGTGCACAATGACTTTGATAGCTCATCGTTTGAATATTTCCCTTTTTGTATGCAACACATTTTATGTGGGAAGGCATTCTGTATCATAAAAAAAAATAAAAATGATCAAGATGCTCGAGGGGATTGGTTTGCAAACAGGCGCTGGAACATGCCCGTGCACTCTTACAGACCATGCGGCGCTAATGCTAGCCTCTAGCAGTGAGTGAGGCCACTCAGAGCCATTTCCATTAATTCCACACCATTAATGAGTGCGAAAACGAAATGGAGAGGGAAAATATGGCTATTAATCGTTGCAGTTGTTGGCAGCTGTATAATGAAGTATCAGAGTCCAATTGAATTGGCCCTAATTATAACACCCTCCAGATATTGCTTCATTCTTACCACTTCTATTCATGTGACTCTGTGAAAGAGAATAAGCAATATGCTTGCTTTGATATGACACATACTGTATATTGAAGCACTCATCTAAAAATGCTTTTTATTCTGCACATGCTTGCTCTTTCCAACACATGCTTTAGTAAGCAGTGAGTGGTCGTTGTCCAGGATCTCCTCGGAGATTTTAAATATCGAGAAAAACACAAAGAGCCAGAGAGGAACGTCACCAGACTAGCATCTTTCCAACATCCATCCATTATCTGTACCGCTTCTCCTCAAAAAGGTCACGAGGGGTGCTGGAGCCTAACCCAGCTATCTTCGGGCAGTAGGCGGGGCACACCCTGAACTGGTTGCCAGCCAATCGCAGGACACACAAAGACAAACAACAATTCACGTTCACACTTAAGGCCAATTTCGAGTGTCCAATCAACCTGCCATGCATGTTTTTTTTGAGTACCCGGGGAAAAACCACACAGGCACGGGGAGAACTTGCAAACTCCAGACAGGAAGGCCAGAGCCGGAATCAAACCCACGACCTCTGCACTGTGAGGCCATCGTGCTAACCAGTCGTCCACCGTGCCGCCAACAACTACCATATTTTTTGGACTATCCTTTAATTTTCTCAAAAATGGAGAGTGCGTCTTATAACTGGGTGCGTCTTATGTGTGGATGTTGACTGGAAGTAGAATAAGGTTTTTGACTTATTTGCTGTACTAGTTTGTTTCCCTTACAACCTGTTGTGCCTATTGTTTTGTCCACAGGAGGACTATTGAACCCCTTGTAGGCAAACTGCTTCCCCGATTCCATCGGCCACCGGATTAGATACGTTTTTGGAATCAAATGAGATCCAAAACGAACTAAGTGCGAGATCAGAATTGAGAGAAAAACAGTAGACTTGCTCACGAATACTCGAATTGGCAAAATGGTGCTCAAACTTGCAACCTTCCAATTCCGAAATCAACACGGCTGAGCCATTAAGCAGAGACAAGAGGCGAAACAAAGATGAAAGCAAGCGGTTCAAGGCTTATAAACATTCATAATGGATGAGTTCTCTTTAAGATCTCGTACAACTTTAGCTGAGCAAATCGGTACACGGTGGACCACATCAACAGACTGCATCATCCACCATGTTCTCAGAGCAAACTTCAAATAACAGCTTCCGTCATCAAAAGGCAATGTGTGTTCATGCAGTTCTGTTCGCGCTTAGTGGAAGATGCAACAACAATTTAGAATTCAGGGGGGGGCAAACTTTTTGATTGGCGGGCCACAATGAGTTCTAAAATTTGACAGAGGGGCCGGACATGGAGAAGATGGATGGAGTGTTTTGGTAACCTCACCTCATGGGAGAAAAAATATATATTTAATTTAGAATGAAAGTGAACAAAACCATTACAACAATATATATGTCTTTGACAAACCACAGTATTTAGAAAATAAAACATTAACAAGGTTTAATCATTTAATTTTTTTTTTAATTCGGCAGGCCAGATTAAAATGTTTAATGGGCCGCATGTGGCCCCCGGGCCGTAGTTTTCCCACGCCTGATTTGAATCCATTCAATTCCATTGTATGTGTGTGTGTGTATATATATATATATATATATTTTATTTTTTAAATATATGTGTACAATTTTCAATAATCGTTTTTTTACGATTAGGCTAATTTTGTAATCGTTGAGTGTAATAATCATAATCGTAATTGAATTTCGATTAATTGCACAGCCATAGTGTAGCGTCAATCGTTACTTATAATCAGTCTGACGGAACGCCCGCCTCTGTTTAACATCCAGACTATTTGACCCTGGAGCCGATTATCTGCATTTAGAACCGTTCAGCATCACTCTCATGACAAACTCGACATTGTGCATGACAAAATATCATCATCTGTGACAGCTTCTTTTTGACTAAATATATCTAATTCAGAGCGTCCTCAATAATTTGCAGATTGCTTACAGAAGCTCCAAACGATCCCCTTATTTCTTTGTGGCGCTCTTCCTCTTTGCTTCTCGTCTTTGTGTTCAGACAGTCTTTCACCCCCATAAAATCTCTCTTGTGATTCCCACTCCGGTTTTGTCACCTCTTTTTACCTCCACACATCTCCCCACCCTCCTGGCGCGAAGAAGAACACGTTATCTTACCTCTGAAGTGCGCTCTGGCTCGCGCTTCTTTTCCATGTTGTGCCAGATAAATTATACATGTGAATTACAGCATAGAGAGACATGCTCTTTCAACTACTGGGTATCGCTCCATTGATCTCTTTCTCTTGCTTCACATGCATATGCACGTCGCCTCACTTGATTTCTCCAGTTAGAGTCTTTCTCTCTCTCTCTTCCTCTCGCTCCGTCCATATGAAACCTCTCACACTATATTAGTTATATCAACATAAACGCATCTATTATACGCAGTGCATTGCCTCGTCACAACAACCGATTCTCTTGAGATGATTGCATTTGTCTGTCATTGCCGAAGCCCTTTAGTCCTTTTGCTTACTTTTAATAAGCTTGTCATGCTGTTCAGTTTATACTGAAGTCTGGTATTGAATTCATTTGTCTTTCCACTACCCATTTCACACATCAGTATGTCCAAAAGACGAGGTAAAATTCCCAAGTCTAATAAGAAGGTCCATTCTTTATGTAGCGTCAACGGCTATAGGCATCAAAACAGAGCGGCAGAATGAAAGAATGCATTGGCTTTTTCCCCAACAAAGAAGTATAATTTGGTTGAGTTCTGCACGCTTTGTTTTTTGGGGTGTTTGAAGAGGTGTTTGCTGCAGTTTGCCAAAGACTCACCAAAATGTTGTTTGTGTTCACACAGTACAACAACCTTACAAATCCAGCCATGTTCATCCTTGTCCTCACAGGAGCTAATTACCAGCTTTGCTGCTTAAGCAGTGACCGTGTTTTATTTAAGAGGGCAGAAGATGCACTGACACATTTTAATTAAAATTTTTCATTTTTGGGCCATTTGACTGGCTGGACGCTGGTAAAACCAAACTTCACTAAAAGTGAGTTTTGATTCCCGTTTGATATGTTGTACTCCTTTGTATAACTCGCAAAAGTGTCACTTACAATGAATGTTAAAAGTAGGTCAAAGGTCATGACCTCACCAGGGTCAAAGTGGGCTGCGGGTTACAGGCTGGGTCGATGGTCACATGGTTTAGACTTGTTCTCAGCAGCTGATCAGCAGATAACATCTCTAATGCAAAGTTTTAAACTGAATGGGATTTTTTTTTATATATATTTTTTAATATATTTTTTATATAATTTTATTTATTACCTTTTTATATATAATTTTTAAGTGTCAGGATAATTAGTACTCATACTACTTGATTGAGAAACATGCACATTGACTCTCTTTTTTCATATTTTCCTGTACTGGCGGTGGAAGAAGGGGGTGTTTGCGCCATTGTGGGTGAGAACACAGCCGACTTGTTTGTCATCTAATGGAAGGGGCTCGTCCTTTTTTCTTTGAAATTTAGTACAGAGAGAGGCCCTTGGTCTACATGGTGGAAGGAATCACCGGGGTCATATAATAATAATAATAATAATAATAATAATAATAATAATAATAATAATAATAATAATTCTGTCAATGAATTAATCTCTACAATGATTTAGAGGGATAGTCCCAAGATGTTGTCATATTTATAACTGAAATACAATGACATCCACTACACACACCTAAGGAGCTCCGAATCTGTCTGCCTGCGCATTGATCAAATACACCAAAATCACGTTTTACCACCTGTGCCACAACTTAGACCTCCTTTTCGCTGTTCTAAATTCTATTTAATTATCATACGTGTCGGGTGCATGTAGTGAAAGACACCCTCGGTCCGCCAGATTGCCGAGTGAGGTTTTACACGGTGCGCACACACATTTCAACCAAAATGGCGCCAAAGAGTACACAGAGTATACAAGAGGAATACAAATACAAGATGAATTAGTTGGCAAATCACTGCCTCGACTGCTTCTCAGAAGTCTGGGCTCCGGAATGACTCCACGGGTGAGCTTATATTAAGAAAACACAGATCAACAGAGAACACATTTTATCTTTCATGGGCTACATTGTAAAAATTCTTAGTTTTTCAGATTCTTTCCACCTTTTTTTTTTTTTTTCATTTTTCTGGGGGAAAAGAAACATATCGAACACACCTTCCTGTGTGTGCAGGGGTGTGTGTGCGTGTGTGTGTAGTTCGCCCTGGGTCCAGCCCATCAATTACAAATGCTCGCACCAAGGTGTGCTTCTCATTCATAATAGATACCCTGACCAGTAGTTGAGATGTATGTCTTCCATGCTATGAAGGGGTCAGAGATTACACCCACATGGAGTCCCAGTTAGAGGTTGGGGAGGCGGACTTCTGAGAGGGGAGCTCTGATATATTTGATACAAAGCAACGTGAGCCTCCTGAGAAATGCACCGAACATCACCCAGCCAATTACTTTCCCAGAATATGCCTGCAAGTTTCTTTAGATTCGCAATTATCATCAACCTTTGTACTCGTGAACCTTTGTGTGTTAGTACGCTGTTCCTTTCATTGCCAGAGGTAGTCTGACATTTTATACCACTGTGAAAGTCATAAAAAGAGGAATTGCTTTACAAAGCACATAAATCCCCATATCAAGCTTTTATGTGTCATAAAAAAAAAAGCTGCAGGATCAGGGTAAAATACTTCAACATGCTTGTTTGGTAAGTATTCCGAAGTTAGGACATTTGTCAGGTTTTATGTCCATTTTTTTGTCAAATGAACATGTTTCTGTCAACAATATCCAGGCTGGCTCGCTTCGTTCATTCTCATACAGTAGTTTATCTTTGTCTTTTTTGTATCCGAGCTAGCATTCTGACCCTAGGTGTCCTTCTCGTATCCCGTCAAGCACATCCTACTGTGAGTTCTCCCAATCTCTAAAATGACAAACCTCTCCCCTAAAGCATCAACTTTGGTATGTCTTAGAAATGTGATTCAGTGGAATGCCTTCCCATCAATCTCTCCGGCGAGAGAGTGAGAGTAGGGGATTGTGGGTAACCCTCAGGACGGGCGTTGTTGTCTGCGCCTCCCGTCTACCCATACAACATTAGTCAGGCAGTATTAGGTCCATGCATCATTTCCACCGGATGTCTCGCATCCCAGACTGTAGTGACACGTTATGTCACAACCAAGAAATAAAAAAAGTTCAGCGTCATGTGGATAAAACACAGAAGTTTGACGCTGAAATTGGTATTATTCACGATGCTACGTGTAATCTAAACAAATTGCATAAAACTGTAAAATATTACTGGTTGGTTTTTGATTTGCAAAGAGGAAATGGCTGACGATAACCAGACAACTACAAATGCCGTTCGCAATCAGGGTTTTTCGGGTCAAAATTACAATCGACGGTTATTTCAGAGAGTTCGGAATAAGTGAGCCGCTCCTCTCGCTCGGAATAAAATCTTGATCGGAATGGGCTTGATCGGGTCAGAACCTTCCGAATGGGGTGTGTACGAGAATCATTTTCATTCTGATCAGGCTTTTATACGATCATATACTGCACAGGACATCGAGGACAGTATTGCTGTGCACGGATCTTTCTGCTTATGAAATATTTATTTTCAGAGTAAAATGTGAAATTTTCAGAAATCATTCCATAGACATTTATCTACGTTTTAGACCCACTTCAGATTAACGTTACAAAACATAACTGTTTCTTGATGGCATACTGCATTAGTTCGTAAAATGATTGTTTGAATTTATGTGTTTGGACCTCAGATAAAATATGACGTTGGAACAGATATGACAAATTTCTGCCAGGGACCAAGGATTTATTCCCACACACAAATAATGCGAGTATGTTTCTCTATATGTGCAATGTGATTGGCTGGGGACCCCCAAAGTCAGGTGGGATAGGCCTCAGTCCACCTGCGACCCTAATGAAAATAAGCCGTATAAAAAATGGTTTGGGCTTTAAAGAAAAACATTCACATCCACACTTTGGAGCTGGCAGTGTTGACGTGAGGATAAGCTTTCATTAGAAGTTTGTAATGGTGAGCGATGTATGCAAATGAGGGTTAATGGGAACCTATCGGCAACGCCCCTTTCGAATCTCCCTGTCAATTAACAACAATATTTGTCTTCCACTCGCTGTTCGCGTTAGCTCTTAGTCTCTTGTTAATGGCCATAATTAGTGATAATTAAGAGAGGAGGTGGTAAAAGGACATGCTTGATTAGGCCGGAACATGTGTAGAAATCTGTCATGCAACTAAAGGTGGGGGTGCGGGAGCAAAGATTTACGCCGGGCGCTCCACATCCTATTCTTATTGTCGAAAAGAAGTGCGGAACAATACTTGCAAATAATTATCATGACATCTCTTCACTGGTTCGTTGAAGTAAATCAGGGGATTTTTCATCATATAATGAAGCGTGCAATGTTTGTTTGGACAAAAACGGAAGTGAGCAAATACAGTTTCCCGTCCTTCCCTGTTAAACGTGTGCAATCAGCACCAAATTCGACAATTTCAAAAAGGACCCCTTTTATGTATCCTGTACACATTTTTGCCGTCAAGAATCCATTGAAAATACACATTGGATAAAATATCGAAATTCGAGACGATAACTCAATTTATTTATAGCAATACTCACATACAAGTCCACACACGCTAAATACTGGAGATAATTATATGTTGCTTTAAAAACAAACAAACAAAAACTATCACACATAGTCAATTGTAACCTTAACCAAATGACAGCAGGGTCCTCCCCAGATGCGTAGGAGGTCGCAAGCCCTGACCTATTGACCCTTCTCTCCACTCTACGCTGTCATCTCGATGCTGCACTAACAAGATAGCTTGTCTGGATAACCTTTAACTGCAACGCTACCCACCTGTGCAGAGACCTTTATCTGAGACGATATCTGAAACCTTTGGTGTGTCAAACTGTGACCTCCTCCTCCCACTTTTCTCACGCATTTCGCTTCGTGGTTCCCTTCAAGTTTGAACTGTAATTCCGTTTTAGTCATCACTAATTTAGTTGCACTGAGTCCCAGTGGCAAGGCAACTTTTTATTTATTTATTTATTTTTTTTTTAAAGACTACTTTGATTGCAAACTGGGGAGAGCACATGTTCAACAATTAAATTGGACATTATTATTATTTATTATAAAACAAAAACCTGCCAGAAGGTTGAAATTAGAGTGGATGTAGGGATTGGAAGCTGTGAATTTTACAGTTTTAGAATCTGAAGGCCAGCAAGCAATTCAGCCTCAAGTGCAAGAAAATATATAAATAAATAAATAAAAGAGCAGCTACAAGTGACATTCGGTGGAGCAGAGGCTTACGTGAAGGCCAAAGAAAATCACATTTGGTTCACGACTAAATAATACACCTCCTTTGCCAGCCCCTGTACATGCCAACGTTTTATTAGTGCGATTCATTCATGATTCAGGAAATTAGGACGGTAGAATGTCGGGAAATATTTTGCAAAGTTAACAAAAGTGTTAATCCTTTGCACTTTTAACTTTTATTTGGATTTGCACCAGCACATAAAGGACTTTTTCTTGGCCCTTGCTCCACCACTTCAGGATGTTTTATTTAAAAAAAAAAAAAAAAGATGCTTTGCATGCTAACAAACAAATGTTGGGAAGAAAACCAATCATTTTTGTTGAATTTTTTTTTTTTAAGAAAAAACACTGAAATGAAGGCTTGTCTAGAACAATGAAGTTAAGCACTTAAAAGTAAAGGCAACATTTTTATGCTTAACTGAACACTTAATTCAAATCTAGTTGCACTGTAGATATCTCAAGTTCAAGTGCCCAACATACAACAAATTCCGACAATGTCATTAAAGGGGAGGTCAACCCCAAAAATGTGTTCGGGAAAATATTCTATGCAACTTCACGAGTCTAAACATGGCATTCTGATTAATAACGCATTTGCGGAATATGAGTAAAGCAGCAAAATTCACCTGTTTTTAGCCATCTGAGGGGACGGCCATTTTGTCATTTCTGTCGACTGAAAATGACATCATAGCGCAGAGCTCAGGTAACAACCAAACATGTGAGCCATAAAGCAATATTAATCAGAATGTCGTGTTTTGACTTGCATGCATGCATAGAACATATTCTTGTAAAGAAAATGGCATGGAGAAAACCTGTTTAGTACGTTAACAACCAGTGCCAAATTTGGACACCTTGCATCCTACCCCGCGGTGAACGTCACAAAAAAAAACAAGAAAAAAAGCTTTATACCGTACTTATCAGTGTGCAGTGCCGCGTTGAAGATTACTTCCTCTTCCGCCAACCCATCCCACCTCCCACCAGTTCCACATATGCTAGCCTGTTTGTCATGTATTAATTTGTGCTTGCTTGCTAGCATTTCTTTTTTTCAAAATCCATATTGTGCTCGCCTTACAAGAGCTTCATTTTGTTCCCCTCCCACTTGTGTTTTTCTTTTCATCTGCCACAATAGGTAAAAGACAAACCGGGAAACTCCCTCTCTGTGTCCCTGTCTTGGTCACTGATTTTGGACGAGTTGTGTCTGTTCCATTTCGTTGCACTTTATGGTCAAAAGACAATCCAAACAGATTTTGGACTGGAATTATGATCTGTTGCATTTTCTTCATGGGCATTAAAATACCGATCTGATTAGTACTGGCGTGTTCATGCATCACACATTCAATGGGAACAAATTCTTTTGACATACACAGATTGACCAAATATTACAGAAATTGTAGAAGAAGAAGACGCTGTGATGACTTCTGTGCGAACACCGCTCCCTCCTTTTCTACTTTAAACAATAGCATTATTTTGGGTATTGTTCCTGTTTGCGTTCTTACATTGAGTTAACACTTTAATGGAGCTGCAACATATCCTCCAGACTGCACTTTTTCAGTTCAGTATTGTGCCTACTACCTTACGGGAATAACAGAAACACGTATACTGACGTCAAAAGCATGCGCGGTAAAAACGTTTTGCTCCGAAATTTTGGAATAAGTGTTTTTCAACCACCATAATCCACACCTCTCATTAGTAATTAAATCTTGATCGGAATTGGCTTGATCGGATCAGTATTTTTATTCCACACAGACATGCGCGGAAGAAGACGATGAGTGCCGAAATTTCCGTATACGCGTTTCCGGTCAGATTATCAATGTATTGCAATGTTGTATTTGAGCATTTTTAACAATAAAAATGTTAATTTATAATAAAATAGCCACAGACACAGTTTGCTTGACTTCTCCTCTTCTTCATTATAAGCAAAGCCACGGTTTAAAGTAACTAATTTACATCCAGACCAGCACCCGTCACCTGTTTGGTGGCTTATCAATCAGAATCCACAATCCTTTTGAGGTGAACACGGCAACAAACAAGTCAAGTGGGGAAAAAGAGGATTCAATGCATACCGATCGTTTCTAAACTATAACATCCACATTTCTACTACTGTCGTGTTAACATATATATTGGCCTGCATAAGCAAAAGTTAACGGTAATGTTTCACCGCTTTACAACCGTAACTAAAGGAGGTGTCTCACAATATAGCGTTGCTATGATATAAACTGGAGGGGAAAAAAAATCAATCTAAAGATTTCTCATAAATCAGCATTATTTGCGGGTTAAATGTGAAATTGGAATCCGTTTTTAGGACAAACAACAAAAGCTACCCTTTGGAACAAGCGAGGTCATGCCAGGTGAACACATTCCAACTTTAGCTTGGAGTGGAGGTAAATTTCATTGGTGGGTGGATGAGTGGAACAGATGGTTTGGGATGCTGACAGGATGGTGGATGTGAGGGCTTTGGGTTTTTATTTTATTTTTTTCTACACTTTGGACATCCTCACCTGACGGAAACGCTGTAAATACCAATAGAAAGATGGTGGATTTATGCGGCCAGTTGCAGCCTATCATCTCTAGGAGGCTGTCATTGTAACTCAGCACAGATACTAAAAGGCATTGGTGGTTTTTTTGGCGTTTCATTTTCATTTGATAACAGAAGGCTGACCTCCAGAAGGCCCCAAATCCTACTTTGGATCTAAATCGTACATCATCACAGCTTGCCACCTCCAGGATATGGAGACCAGATATTAGACTCTTAAATAGGAAAAAAAATGGGCATATATTATATATATCATATATTATATATATGATATATATATATATATATATATTTTATTTATTTTTTTATATATTTTTCTTTATTTGAATCTGATTCTGAGCCCACCACAAAATTCAGACTAAAATATGTTGATGGTTTTTGTCTTTATTACAGATGACTAACAAACAAACCTGATCAAAAAGTGTCACTAAACGATATTATACAGTCAGTGAATTGCTTTGTAAATTAGCATTGCAGGTAATTGTGGACAGAATCCTGCTATCTCAACAGCCAAATTGTCTTCCAGTGCTACGGGAGTTACTTCAAGGGCGAACGTATATCTCCTAATTTATATAATAAGAAAGGCCGACGGTGAAGATAAAGGAAGGGACGAGAAGAAAAGAATGACCAAGGAAGAAAAGTCAAGAGGACGGAAGACGAGCTTCAAGTGGAAAGAAAAACAAAGACCTCTGCCGAGGCCAATTACATTCTTGGTGTTATATAAATTGGCACACGGGTGAGAACCGCTAATGAGCGTCAGCGCACGCTGCCTGTTGGGGATGTGTGTGCAGCGTATGGTGGAGAAAAAAAAAAATGACATTAAGGATTCAGTCGTAACTTTGAGAGATGTAAAGCATGAGGAGTATGAACTTGGCCCGAGAGCAGGTGAGCTTATCGAGGCTTAAGCCAACTTGTGTAAATACAAGAAAGTAGATGGCGGAAGTGCAGTCCGACATTCCGGCAGGTCGGACGGGAAAGAAAATTCCCAAGCGTGGGAGGAAGGCCAGTGTTGATTGAATCAATCCACATTTTATGGTTGCATGTGCACGGAAAATATCATTAACATAATCAGTGTACATAATGCAGCACCTTTTTCAAGCTACAAATATTTTATTGAAAAAACTTAAAGGGTTAAGACACGGTTGGAGTACTCACCCTCCCCTTGGGTTGAATAAATTCTACGGAGTATGAAAAAAAAAAAAACAACAAAGCAACAACAGCTGCAAACATGTTAATGTGAAAGCATAAAGGCTAATGTAAAACAATAAAACAACATCAGCAATGTTTGCTGTTGATATTAGACATTGGACCTTTCGAAATCGGAGGGTGCGATTAAACGGTCCAGCGCCGTCACGCAATAAGCGAGGACCCGCTGCTTTACAAGCGCAACACAGCTGAATGAACATAACGCAAGATAAATGAAACCGAGCGTGTCTTCTAATTAGTTAAGCTGATGATTATATTGCAGTTGACCGTTTGGAATATACGGGGAATTCCCTTCGGCGTCACGGTTTACATTTCTACTATGAGCTTACTTGAATATTTTGATTTGCTGATTTATTTATTTTTTTAAATACACATTTCCTGAAATTTGGAGGATTTTTAGAAAATGGCTGCAAAGCAAAACGTGTTCTGATGGTTTGCGAGCTCTATTTGCTAAATACCGTTAAAATATGTCTTGTGCTGAAAATCAGCGGATTTGACAACGGATTTTACTGAAGCGATATTGAAATGTCGGTGGCTGCCAAATTGGATTATTTCTTTCATTGACTATATATATATTTTTTTGTTTTTTTTCGTGCATGATGAAATGTCATTATGTGATGTGAATATTGTGTCAGACTTCTGGTGACAGTTGTTATGAGTTCTTGCAATGGTGCTTTTTTTTTGTCCGAGGAGGGGGCCGATAATTTCAACCAAAGTTTTTGTCAAGTTTTATGTGGGTGATCCTATGCTGTGGAATTTTGAATTTCTTAATAGTGTGTTTCTCTTTTGTATTTTTGGGGGTCCATATAGGAGTGAGTGTTGTAAGCATGTTATTAAATGGTTAGTTTTTAGTGTGCTCATCTTTATTCATTGAGTCCTTCCTCAAAATTTTCATTGTTTCTGTCCTGTAAAATGTTTTGCATTTGTTGGTGGTCCGCGTCTGCGTCAGTTATCGTCCACTTTGATTGCCGTTATTGCTTTTGGAAGTTTGATTGTTTCTAAAACGCCGTTGACAGCGTTGCATGTATGCACTTTTTAAAATTTTTTTTTGGACATGCCGGTTCGTATTGTTCATGTGGGATAATCTTCGGTGTGTCTGTAAAGTTTAGACGTCTTGATAAAACTACTTTTTCTGTGACAGTGAGAATGCATCTTGACAAATTGCACAACTTTTAATTTATGTGACGCGTTCAGTTTTTTTTTTCTATTTACAAAAGGTGGATAAAGAAAGCAACGACGAGGAGACGAGACCATCAACAAGGACAGGGGCACTTCCTCGACATGTTCCCACACACACCATCGTCCAACGATGGCCTTTCAAATCGGGTCGGGAGCCTTATTTTGACGGTTTTCCCGTGTGAAAGTTTTGGCGAAGGGTGAAGTGACAGCTGAAACTGTCAACAAGGTAAGAAAATTCTCTCTGGTCTGAAAAGCACAGAAGTCTCCAGGGTTCCTCTTATTTAATCACACATATGCCATCTAGCCATAGTCTTGGCTGAAATTTGAACCCCCTCATTTAATAACTTCATCGGTAACAGAGCTGTTATTTCCGAGCTAAAGGGATGTCTCTTTGCAATAACAAAGAATCAAAACTAAAACACCATATGGACCATACAGAGAAAATTCAATACCTTGGGAATTCCTTAGGATCAACTCTTTCTACCGATATTTTATTTGTTAGAAAATAATATCCACACGAGACAGAGCATAAACAAATAGCGAGCTGTGTGTTGCCACACACAACACAAGAACCACAGCGAGGCCGAAAAAGCAAGAACAAAGACCATCAAGACATGAGAGCGGGTGAGCAAAGAGTGCGGCAAGTAGGAGAGGGGGGGGGGGCTGATCCACCACGTTACTCCGTGTGTTCTGACCACCAGAAAGGAAGTGTTTAACTATTAGGTGCGCCTTGGTAAAGATTCCTCCCTTCAACAACTCCTTCCCTCCCTCCCTGGGGAGAGCAAGGGAGCTTGCACAAGCAGATTTAGCACATCGTATTGACTTACGAGGACTTTTTTTTTTTTTCCCCCCCAAGCCGTCGCCTTGGGAAAAGAGAGCGAGAGAGAGAGAGAGAGCAATACAAAGAGAAGGATTGAAGAAGAGAGAGAGAATGGAAATTCAATACACAGACAGGGAGGAGATGAATGTTTTAGAGTGCACGGATGTTTAGCTGTGATCCATGTTGTCTGCAAATGGATGGATAGATGAGGAGAGGGCACATGAAGCGTGGGATCCTGCTTCGACGAGTCCAAAGCTTGGCATCTTTCATATCGCGGTTTCTCACCCTTTGCCAGGAACATTCATTTAAAGTAGAATTAAAAACACCAACATCCATCAAATTTAATTGCAAGTACGGCACGCGCGAGTCATACCTGGTTTCCAAACCCTCCAAAACATCAACTGTTTACTCAAGCACGATAAAATGAAAGGTATCCGATTCACGATGATTGCAAATCAGAGATGTCAGGTAATGAAGTGCACAAAAGCCGTAAATCTAAGACGAGAATGCGGTGTTGTGAAACAAGCAAGTCGAATTTACTAAACGTCCAACGTGTGCAAATTCGACAAAGTCACGCTCGGAAAAGGCACTTTTGATGGCTTTGTTGAAAGCAAAAAGCAAAGCACCGATTTTTTTTTTTTTTTTTTTAATTTCATGACTACTTTAAATCACCTCATAAGATTTGTGCAAAATTCAAATAAGAAAAAAAAAACTGGAATATCCTCTAAGCAAATAAATGAACACACACGGCGAGGGACTAACAGACGGTTTCCCAGAGGACTCATTGTGCGTGTCCTCGCAGAGAACTGCGGGTTCAAGTTTGTGTGTGCGTGCGTGCGTCCCAGCTGGTGCATGTTCTGTGAGTTATGTGTGCATGTAACCCTTTTTGTGTGCGTGTGCTGCCAGCCGGCTGGTGGTTCTGTGCCGTCCCGTAAAGGTGATGTGTGGCAGCTATTTGGAGGCTGGACGTGGCAGGTTAGCTCACTGCAGCCCGATCATATTTTATATGGCATCTCTCTCCAGTCTTATCATATTTTATATGCCTGCAATAACAAACTGTCTGGAGGGAAAAAAATCTGGGGGGGGGGGAGAGAGAGAGAGGAGGGGGGTTCTGCCACTAGTGCACACGTGCCAGCAGTAAAAGTAAAAAAAAAAAAACACACACAGTCAAAATGCGGCCCGGTAATTGACCAATGTGGAGTCAATTGAATACTTTTACAGTATAGGCAAACTGAGCGAAGCCCGCAGAGTGATAACTAAGGAAATGAGGCACAGTTAATAGAAACACAGCCATCTGAGTGGGGCCACTTCAAGAAGTGCGCCAGTAGTCATTTGGTTCTATTGTCTAATTCAGTTCGGAGCCGACATCTGTCACTGTCCTGCTGCCCACAGAACATTCGCACATGCTCACGCGTGCGAACACACACACACACACACTCTTATTCTCTTCTCACGCACAACACAGCTCAGAGACACACATGCACGCTGGCATGAAGTTGTGAGCGTGCCACAGACATACAAGGATGAAGTATCAAAGCAACTCATAAAATCAGAACAAATTAGGATTGCATCAGCACAAAATTCACACATTTTCATATGATTCATTGGATTAGTCACTGATATCCTGTTTAGATTCCAATTTGCAGCAAAAACACACACCCCAAAAAGTTTCAGGGGAATTAGCGTCGTGTTCGATTCATTTTGAATCATTTAAGAAATGATTTAAACCTTATTTGCGTTAAAAAAAAAAAATAAAAGAATAAATCACATATTGAGTTATTGAGCTAGTGAGGCATTCGTGACGCAACAATTAGAAAGTGAAAAAAAGTTCAGCCAAAGTGGATGAAAGAATAACGGTGCAATTGCACTGGGGGACGCTTACCTGGGGCAGATAGAGGAAGGCGGGAGGGCATTGCAGAGAATGGGGTAACATCCCGGTCCCGGACAGCAGAACACAGCCAGAGTTTGCCATAGAGCACAGCATGTGAAGACGGGACACCTTACTCATAGAGACACCCCTTTTTCTTTTTTTTTCTTTTGGGCAGATGCACCACTCTGTCTCTCCTCTCACCTCACAACCTCGCTCGCTCTCTACTTCTTGTGCCCTTCCTTCTAGCGTTCTTTCAGCGGTAGCGATGCGTAGGCAGACACTTACTACTTAAGCGGATGCAGACGAGGGATGCCCAACCACACACACACACACACACACAGGCGCGTGCAGATGAAACTCCAAGTGACGGAGAGGGAGGACTGCGTAAAAAGTGCTTGCAAGGTGCGGGAAGTCGAGGGAAGTGCGAGCAAAGTGATGCCACCGCTTCTGTTCTTCTCGCCTCTGTTTACTTTGAGAAAGAGGTGGAGAAGCCGGGGCATGCAAATGGGGAAGGGAGGGAGGTTGAGACAGAAAAGAGAAACACAGAGAAGCAGAAGAAGGGAGGAGGGAGAGGCAGGGAGGCGGGGCAAAGGAGGCTTGGGAGGTCCTTAAGGGAAGGAGATTGGAGAAAAGATGATGGGATTGGGAGGGGGTTGAGACGGAGAGCATGTGTGTGTATGATATATATATATATATATATTAATTAGCATCCTTAGCTTAGCATCATTTTTCCACATTGTTCTGGAATAAAAAAAAATCCATTTTATTATATATATATATATATATATTATATATTATATATTATATATATATATATATATATATATATAAAAATTAATAAATTATTCACACACACTAAACTCAGTGGTAACAAGTGGTAATTTGCACCTAAATTGCGGACTCCAATGTAGCTAATTTGCATGAAGACACCCCTAATCGATAATAAATTCCACACAAGGAAACTCATTTACGATGCACATTCGTACAACTCTTTTCCAAATGTAATTGTGAATGCACTTGAAAGGAAACCAAATCTATAAAATGCTCAATGCATTTAATCCTAAATACATTGTTGCGCCTGTAAATCAATTTAGTCACAAGAGGATTAACACAATCTCGACGCTACAAGAGCGCTTTGCAACCAGCTGCTTATAGGCTTTGTTCAATCAAAAAAAAAAACATATATATATATATATATATATATATATATATATATATATATATCAAGGATTGCTTGAATTTTCTCTCTTTTTCTTTTCCTTGAACAATTCTCGCAATGGGGCATAATACCCATCTCTCAAAACAAAGGCATTCCGGAAATAATTATGAATGAGAGCGATAATCCACACAAAACACATGCACGCACACACATTACAGCGCTAATGCAACGGCTTAATTTAATTTATAGCTCAGTTGTGTAGAGGATATTTTCCTTTAAGCGAGGCATTTCCCCAGAAAGAAAAGAGCTAATGGCTGAATAATGAGCTATATTGTGGAAGGAACCACATACACCCCCCCCACCACCACCACTCCAGTAATTCTCTCACCCTCCCCCATCCAACATTCCGTCCACCTGTGGGCCCTCGGTGAAAGCAAGCAATAGCTTATCTATAATTTGATGTTATGCGTGCTGATTGGCGCACTATGACACAGGCGAAATGATTACGTTTCACACAGCAACTGTCTTTTACGCACCTCCTGCGTGGAGGAGACGAGGAGGGGGAGGAAGGGTGGGCCGAGCCGCACAAGCCGCGCGGGGGATCGAATGATGGAGGGGAAAATAAGAGCAATGCAGATACGCAGTGCTCCTCTCTTTTCACGTTCAAACACTTTGCATCGGAAAGATGAAACAAATTGATTCATGAATACAGAGCAGAGGAATTACTTAACGTCAGTTGCATATCACCGTATATGTATTGTTTTATGCCCGTAATGATTTTTTTAGGAGCATTGATTCAAGTGGAGGGGTAACTGAGCGGGGTGATGGATGGATTACATGAAAAAGATAATCACACAGCTAATGTGTATAATGAAATACATATAAAAGTATGTATAGATATTTCCGAAGGCCTATGGAGAAATACAGTGCTAGCGGTAGGAGGGGGGATCGTTCCGGAATCTCCTGAAATTATTTTTGGACATTGTACATCTGTCTGGCTGTCATTGAACTTAGTTTTTACTGTCTTTCAACTTAATAGCATCATCAT
This sequence comes from Idiotropiscis lumnitzeri, assembly GCF_059441095.1. NCBI lineage: Eukaryota > Metazoa > Chordata > Actinopteri > Syngnathiformes > Syngnathidae > Idiotropiscis > Idiotropiscis lumnitzeri. The sequence continues at coordinate 4,063,088 of NC_142410.1, forward strand.
TGAACAGTTTCCAAGCACGTATCTCACTGACAGCAGAATTCTCGCAAATATAGTAAGATTTGGGAAATATGTTGCGAACACGTTCGCAAACGTTTTTACGTTTTTGCTTATCGCATAGCGAATCCATTGCTTGGCTAACAGTGGCAAGTGTTTGCAAAATAGTGGGAAAAATTACGTGAGGCCCAAGTTCTTCATGGTTCGCCAGTGCGAGAAATCACGTGAACATGGTTACCAATACACTTTTGTGGGTAGCACTGACACGCATTGGCCAATTTAAAGACTGTTTAATCTCAACCATTTTAACTCAGTTTGATTTACTTCAAAAATAATTTGCATACTTTGCAAATATTGTACCATATACGCTGTACAAAACACCGTGCTCAAGTTACCACTGGGCCTTGCAAACCAACACTGCTGGAGTGTGGTGCTTGTGGGCAGAACTAAATGTATAAGTTTTGAGAATTGTTTTGAAGGAAAATGCTCGTAAAGCTGACACCGTTTAGATCGTATTCAAGAATCAAAGGAAAGGTATTATAACATTTTTTTAATTAAAATATATTTCATATGTGAAGATTTTACATTAATTCCAATATATATTGAAAATAAAGCTTCACAAAAAATAGTAGTTGAAAAATGTGATTAATCACAATTAATTACATAATTCTTTTTGCGATTAATAAGTTTAAGTTTAAAGTTAGAATTGCTTGACAGCATATATATATATATATAAATATGAAGCATTTCATAAAAGAGATATTTGAAGAAGGCAATCATACATTGTGTTCAACTTTATGAGTAACACTTGTCCAACTTTGACAGTGGACAGCAGAAAACTGAATGCTGAGGAAGGTTTGCACAACTTTTCACTGGGACGGGTCCAGAGATTTGCCTGTGACTCCTGGAGTTGGCAAACAGTTCCAAACATTCCCAAAGCGTGGCAAGGGAGTGACAAATATTTGCTAGCCTTCGCAATACTGTCCCTAATCATCGTCACGTGTCTCTCATAAACATCAGTGCGTTGTCTCTAATCATCACTAAACGCCACTCACATAAAAACAGACGACCAAAAAAAGTCATTCAGAGAGTTTGGCCTGTGCCGAGCTCTTCTTGTTGGGGAGCAGCAGCCTATCGCCAGAGGGATGCGCAACGCAGGGAGGATAGGCGGCCCGCGTATTCAATGGGCTGCACTCTCATGCGACTACAATAAACAGTTGGCCACAAAACATTCGAGCAGGCAGTTCAAGCAGAAAGATTACACCAAGCTGGGTTTGTAAATGCCGGTTTGAAGTCGATAAATTGAGGCATGCTGTGGAAACTGAGCTCAGAGCGGGAAGATTTGTTCAGCAAATCACTGCCAGGGAGTTTTTATGGAAAACACTTTTGGGTTATTCTTGCCACATCACCGTTTCTATGCTCATGATGTCATCCTTATAGAAAATGGTTACAGCAACAGTTGAAGAAAGAGAAAAGGTTCAAAACAAAGATACCCAATGCGAGATCAGAAACATACAAAGAAACGAGAACACCCTGACAGCCGTGACAGGGTCCACCCAAAATCTCCGGCAAAGACAAGCACTGATTTTGGTGACCCCTACAACATCCACTCCACCCATCTATTTTCTTTTGGTGAGATTTGGTGAAATTAAACTCCTATTTAAAAGAAACAAACCCTAAAAGCCTACTTTCATAAACATTTTGACATTCACTACATGCCCAACAGCAACCCACTTCCTGATCTTTCTGATGCCGCTTTATTTGCATGAAGCGGTTTTTAGTGTTTCTGCTTTCAGCATAACTGGCTGCCACCAAGCAGTCCTCCACTCCTAAAACCAGCAGGAGTCGCATCTAACGCAAATAAGTCCCACCAGGTGAATATATGGCTTACTGACCTGGAAAACGGGGAAAATAAAGAGTTGAGTATGCACAGTCCTAAAGGATCTACAAAGGTTTAATATGCGTTAATAATTAATGTGGCATGCCCCAGTTTTATGATTTGCTGAAAAAGTGCATTTTCCCCTTTAATAGTCATTACGGTTAAAATCCAAAGACACACATTTTAATATCGCCAACGTAGGGATGGTCTTTGCTTTGAGCAAGTTCCGTTCATTAGATTATCCACCGCATTTCTGGCCTCGTCTAAAGACCTGCGGTGCTATTGAACGACTTTCGTTTGGCATTCTTGTCAGGAGGCCAGAGGCAAAGCTCCGAGCAATAATTGATGACTGAATTGAGAAGTGGCTCCCCCCATCAAGAATCCCACCCTATTAAAAGTGCCGCGAAGCTGTGAAGATGAGCACACTTTCCAATTCGGAAAAACTTTGAAGATTTCTGGGATATGACAATGGAAACTCTAAAAGTGCAAAAAAAAAAAAAAAAGGGGGGCAAGAAAATGACCAAAGAAATAAGCAACTCTAACAATATCAACATTTTTCCACTTCATCACTAACAACACTGAGAACCAAATAAACAGAGCATGAAGAACAATGACTGGCTGGCTCATATTTGGCGAGCTTCAAAGCGAACTTTTTTGTGTGCTTTAACTGTGAGGGAGGGGAAAACCCTTTTTGTTAACGTCATTCCTGATATTTTCCCTCTGGCACTCCAGGTAGAGCGAGCAGTTGGCTGTCCATCACGCCTTTACTTTAATCATTTACTAGTCTGTGTCGCAATCACTTTCATTTACACTATGCAGCACCTGCATGGTAAACTGCTCCAGGAGAGACCAGCACCAATTATTACCGTGAGCTGAAATGACCCAGACGCACAAAATGGCAGAGTTGGAAGATCAGATAAAAAAACCAAAACAAAAAAAAAACTAATAAATAAGCAAATAAAAGAATAAAAAGATCAATATATCAAAAATCAATATGCAACACGATTCTACAAATCTCTGCAAGTGTTGAGAAATCCAAAATAATTTGCACAGCTTGCGAAGCCAAATTCAAATACCATATTAGCTGGTTGGATTTGGTATATCGCTAAACTGTTTTACTGTATTTTGCAGGAAAAGAATTATGTTCAATGATCCAAGAAAGCAATTACAACAGTCTGAGTGGGAATATACTTTTTCCACATTGATTTGATCAAGATTTTACTCAAGTAAATATAGGTCCCAAGCTTTGTAAAAAAATTGCAAGTGAGAAACTTGAGTAATCTCGATCAATTATGCACATTTTTGCGATTAATTAGTTAGAAAACTGTAATCACTTGACAGCATATATATATATATATATATATATATATATATATATATATATATATATATATATATATATATATATATATATATATATATATATATATATATATATATATATATATATATGATGATTTTCATTAGGATGATTCCTAATTGGGCGGCACGGTGGTCGACTGGTTAGCACGATGGCCTCACAATGAGAGACAGCACCGGTTGTGGGTTCGATCCCGGCTCCGGCCATCCTGTGTGGAGTTTGCATATTCTCCCCGTGCCTGCGTGGGTTTCCTCCGGGTACTCCGGTTTCCTCCCACATTCCCAAAACATGCATGGCAGGTTGATTGGACTCTCTAAATTGCCCCTATGTATGAGTGTGAGCGCGGATGGTTGTTTGTCTACGTGTGCCCTGCAATTGGCTGGCAACCCGTTCAGGGTGTCCCTCGCCTACTGCTCGAAGATAGCTGGGATAGGCTCCAGCGCCCCCCCCTGCGAGCCTAGTGAGGAGAAGCGGTACAGAAAATGGATGGATGGATGATTTCTAATTTCATAGAAATCCAGCAATGAATCTTAAGAAACCTGACCTTTAAATGTTTCCTATGATCATTGCCAAGTAATAATTCAAAATGTAGGTAATAATTTTATTTGTATTTGGTAAAAGTTGGATATTAGGATTAATGACATGCAGGTTATTGCCAAAACCAGCGTACGCTTTTGGGACATTGTTCAATTGCTAAGAGCTGTAAAATCTGCTCACGCATCATGCTAAACACATTGACGTGTTGTTTACGAAATTCATTAAAACAGCAATGTATTGGATGTCACCGTTTTATAGGGACTCTCAAACTATGCAATGTTTCTTTGTTGGGACCAGCTGCCCCCCAGTAAACCTCAATGATATTAATTGGTGACCACACACCAAGGATCCTTGAAATTATACTGTGTATTTTATTTTAATCACGCCACAGTTAAGTATCATTGCCGGACATAAAATGCATAGGCTGGCATTTCCCAACCTATATTGTGCGTTAATGTCCATGCATCACCGTAGTTAGCGTGCCGTCTGCCATAATGCTTCGTCAGCTCCTGTGCTCAAATCCCGTTATGTTTCAGATGACCAACCTTTATTATGAGCGTTTGTGGAGAGCTTGAAAAAAGGAAAAGTTATTCTGCCATTTGTGTGTAGTAAAGATCTCACCTGTTTTTGGAAAGATCCCAGCGAGCGCACCAATAAGAGGATATCCTCAAACTCAAACAAGCTTGTCTAAAATTTGATCCTCAGCTCATTTTTACAAGCCCGTGGTTTAAACATAAAATAAAAATGTCGGCATATGACATAGTGGTTTGTCTGTTCTCAAGGCCGCAATCTCAGCTCAGTCCGTACTTTTTTTCCCATGCTCTCACTTTACTTACTGTGAGTTTTCTCCAGGATCTCTGGCTTCCTCCCATGTTAAAAAAAAATCATGTTAATGAGATGAATTAAAAACTTATAATTGTCCATTGCTCTGAATGTGAGTGTGAATGAAAGATGTCGGACGGAAACCTCTTGTGTCCAAATATGGAAAATTTGACATTGATTCAAAAATTTCTACTCTTGGTCTGTAATTTTGCAAAGTGTTGACCAGCTAAAAAAGTAGCGCTCAGACTCGGACCCAAATTCCGCGTTCGTTTTCATTCATTAACTCAAATGGGTTACTCGTTGCGCAAAAACTAAATTTTCAAGACCCAATGCTTTTGATAAACGTTTAAATCCATCTGTGTTTTGTCATAACAGGTAGCTAGCGCTAAGCTAACCTGGGAGTTTTATTCTCCAAATTTGCAACCTCCCTACATGCTAGGATGGCATAAGAAGCCAACAACGAATTAACAACAAAGGTGTTGATTTTTATTTTGTGCTTTTTAGTCGGCTAAACATTCCCATACACGCAGAAATACTTCCAGGTGTGGCTATGGAAGAGGACACCTCACATGACAAGCGCTAGGTCACCTGCAACTTCATTGTGGATAAGTTGATGAAGACCTGCTTTAAGATTTCGTTTGTATGCGCTGTACATCTTACTTTCAACATTGGGTGCTGGAAAAAAAACTATGAAACAATCATTCAAAGATTAGTGGCATTGTGTCTCCAGCGTGCAAGTATAACAAGAAATCCTTGACATCAAGAGTCGGTCTCACGTTTAATATGCGAGTCTGTTATTGCAGTGAAAGACCCCTAATATTTGAAGACACCTTGAAAAACAACATGAGAGTACGCGCCTAGTCGACAACAGAAGGTTGAGCAGACACCGGCTCGGTTGAATAGATTTTGCAACAACACTCAGCAAAGTGATCTTAACGTACGCTCCAAGTTTGAGAAACCCTTCCCGTTGAAAGTGACTTCAAAATAAGGTAATATTCTTGATGAAAATAGAGGAAGTTGACATTAGTAGACACTGAAAGTCAAACTTTGTACTTTTCATTTGTGAATCAAAAGTGACACAAAGCCCCGCCCCCAGTTATTGACTCGTGACCAGCCGTGAATACGCTTCTTTCCACAAATGTAACGTGTTTTTTTTCTCCCCGCTTGAACTACAGAAAAGCTCAAGTACTGCTAATGTCATCAAAACGGTTCAAGCTCGAAAGGTGGAAAAAGGTGCCAAAAGGCCTTTGCTCTGCTGACACTGGAAGGGCAATATTTCTGGCACCCATGTCACTCACCACGCTCTGCGTTTTTACTTGTGTCGACACATTAATGACAGAGACAAGCAAAACCCACCCTTTCAAAAATTATTGTGAAATATTTTACAACTAATACAACAGCTACTACTACTGAGAATGTACATTCCATTCACAGATGCAAAGAGAAATTCCAAAAATGCTACGACGAGGAGTTTAAAATATAATGTAAATATACGGTATATTATCTTGTTTGATAGTGCCATGTATCCATAATATTAAATTCTATTTACGCTATACTGCACAACCATGAGATTATTGATTGCACCAGAAGCATACAGATGATTATATCTTTGAATCAATCGAAATGACAACAATATACTCACAATTCATCGCCAGATTTGGACCGTTTCAGACGGGGGATGTTTTTCAGGTCATTTGTTTCTATCTGTGAGGTGCATACATTACATTGATTTCGCCTAAGCATATTTTTATTTCGCCCGGCGCGGATTTAATGGACATTTGACTTTCTGTCCTCCGCTTGTTCAATAAACTGTCATCAATTACTTTGCAACCTGGAATGCATTTTATTGCTATTAATGCAATATGTCATATCAGATGTCAGCCGACGGCATGCTGATGAGTTTCTCTTGGAAAATGCAAAGTCCAGCATAACGTCTCTCGTCACACCTTTATGCAAAACAATGCAAATGATGATACCCCGTCGCTTTTGCCGTCGCTCTCATTTGATAAAACGCAAGACAACAACAAAAAAATCTGTCAGCTGCGGCGCCTAAAAATATAATTATATTTGTGTTGTCGTCATATATGTTTTACGAATACTGTACGTGTTTTCTTGCAGTATTAACTGATTCTGGTGTAAACTTATAAGGCCGGTGTCATTGAGGCTTCAAAGTCGCCATCAAAGTCAGATTGATGGTCTTGAAATATTTAGAGTTTTCAGTCTATCCGCCTGTTATGCAAAATGAGGACATCACAGACAAAAGGTCCTGGTGAGAGTTTGTAATTTGCAACTGGTTAAAGGTGCGAAAGAGCAGGTCAAGTCAAAATTGGTAGATTGTGAATTAAGTGAGGGAGAGCTCGAGCAAGGAACTGACAAGTCTTTCTGCAGCCAGATTGACTCGGCAGGAGAAGTGACTTTGAGAGCAGCGGCCAGTCCCTGCTGGGTGAGTCGAGGCAGTGCTTCGAAAGAAAGCCATTATTGAAAAGAACCAAACACCTGACAGGGTGACGACGTTAGGCATTCTTCTTTCATCCGTGAGGTGGCTGTCCTCAGCAAGGTGAGCCACACTCGCAACATCACGTAAGATCGAGCAAGCGTGACCACACTAAGTCATGAACTTAAGATGGCAGCCATTGTTGGAAAGCAGACTTTCAAAGCTGCAGAGATATGATAAAATGTAAAATTTGACATCATGGGTCAGGAATGAAGTGCCCCACCTTGGCCCTATTCATTGAATTGAAGAGGAGCTTTTGTACATGTTAAATGTGAGCTACTAGGGAAATATTTTTGAAGAGATGAAAATATTATTTAGTCTGTTCATTAAATTGTACTGTATTTATCCATGTATTTCAATATATATATATTTTTAATTACACTTTGGATATTTTTATTAGTACTTTTTGTCATCAACCCAAATGGAGGGACCATATTGATCAGACAACACTAAGACACACTTGGATAAGAGACGATAAGAGAGGCTATCTCCCCAAAATATATATTTTCTTGGTTTGACTTTTAGAGAAGAAGGTTTCAAATGACCATCTAGAGCAAAACTGAACTGGAGAGAGTCAAAAAGGATAGATGTTCCATCTTTTAAAATGGACTTGTCTTCTTCCTGCCTTTGACGACGATATAAGAGATTTACGCAAAAATCGTGAATCACGACAATTTGTCCATGCATTGCTTTGTCAATAACACATTTAACCAAGTCACCAACAAGGCAGTGTGACTAAACACTCCCAATTCATTGGCTCCTTCAAATGTCTGCAGAGCCTCTTGGCTCCGCCCTGACTACGCCTTGAATAAAATGCAAAACAGCATCTGCTGCTAAACGTGGCCCTCTCCAGGGAGTCTGTCCCTAGCCCAGACATCCACACCCTGCTTGAGTGCCTGCCTATCAGCCCGGAAAGCAGCTGGGCTCCAATCTCCACTCTCAGCTATTTGCCAGCCTCAGCAGCCGGTGTAGGTACCGGCATTGCTCGGCCAACAGATGAGTTATATCGTGCGAAACGTTTCATTCTTGCAAAGAATAAAAATCAGCACGTTTTTACATCAACCATGAACAGCGTTAACATTTAAAACCTAATAGGTTGGTAAGAATCCTTCACCACCCATGCTGTGTGTTAATGGAAAAAAAAAAAACGATATAGTGACTGAAATACATACGTGAATAGTAGCGTGTGTGAGTGCAGTGCTATATCACCGACATATGCTGACTGGAGGCTTTATGCCATCTGATAAAATGTCCCAACCCCTCGTGAGTCTATCTGGCATATATGTCGCTGAAACACTCACACACACACAACCTGAAAACAGCTCGATCGTTGGATCTTACTAACCTGTGCAGGTACACTTTTTATGTGACCTGTCTGTGTGCAGTAACTCCTAAATTTGCATGTTCACTTTATGACTAATTCATGAAGATAATAATAATACACTATTTATGAAGGGAGGCATTCTGATATATACAATGGCTGCTGTATTAAAAGACACACATACGCCACAATCAGACATTTGATTTAATGCAGTCTGATGTGACATTGTGTAGAAACTGATATGTGAAAAGAACCACTTCCAACGACACGTTCTGGTAAGGGCCACAAGTGAGTGACAGCTTAGCGTTAAGTTGATTTTTATAGCCCGCTATGGTCTGCCTCAGCATGGGCCGGCAAAGCAAATGAGAGAGCATATTCCTTCCATGTCGCTAAACCAAATTGAGTTTGACCCCACACTGGGCCTGACTGCATTAGAGCATGACTCAAACATATGATTAGCCTGCTCCAGTCAGGTTATTAGGGAATAATAGTAAATCTAATTGGAAGGTAATTAGCGTAGGATTGCTCACAGTGCAGCACTCTGCATATTTGTGAGCCGGTGTGTGCGTGTGTGCGTGTGTGCGCGCGGCTGTGTCCAGTGCTGATTAGAATAGGTAGAAGAGATTTACCCTGTAAAATTGACTCATTATGATCGTTTAGGTGACAGTGCTAATTCAGGCTTGAATGGACAGGTACAACACACACACACACAGGTCATCAAATGAAAAAGATATAAATGCCTCACTCACGCGTGGATTTTTTTTTTTAAAGGTAAATTAATTGCAATAAAATGTTCCATGCGTCATCACAAGTCTAAACATGGCACTGATTAATATTATGTTTGTGGAATATGAGTTAAGCTGAGCCATGATTGGTCGAGAGCTGAGTCCTGAGTCACTGTGATGTCATTTTCAGTGGACGGAAGTGGCAAAATGTCCGCCCCAAGAGATGGCTAAAAACATGGGGATATTAATTTATATTCCGAAAACGCAATCTTAATCAGAACGCCATGGGTCTTTATAGAAGAAATTCTTGTAAAGAAATTTGTGGGGTTGACTTCCCCTTTAAGATAGAAAAAAAGTGAAATATTCTTGATTATAATTGTGCATCATTAATCTTACATTTCAGTTCCTGTGCAAGCCAGTAAATTTGATAGGTAAAACTCTGAAGTAGTAAGATTAATTTGAACGACAAATCACCAGAAAAGATGTACTCAAAATATTCATTGGTGTTTTGATAACATTCAAGTATTTATTTTTAGTGTGAGTTGCTGTTTTGTTATCCTGCTTTGATCACAGTATGAGGTGCTACTTTGTTTTCTTTTCTTCCCCCATCAGGCTGCCAACTACACAGTATTTTCCACTTGGCACATTTGCAGAGAACTTATTCGATTTTTAGCATTTAACCAATACATATATTATTCAATAATAAAATGGATGGATGTCTGTTCGTTTTTTTTTTTACATTTTGTGCATAGAGTTGTCTATCGGCATCAAATTAAATTGAATAAACTCACAACAATCTCTCTATTGGTCGCCCTTCAAAGCACTGAAAAAGCGGTTCGAACCAGAAAACAAAATGATGCCCACTTCAACTCTTCCTCTTTCTGATATTCAAGTGAATTTGGCCTGAACGAAGAAAGGATTAACAATCGATACTGTACAGATCCTGTCTGCCGTTTTTTTTCTGCTTCTCTTTCCTCTCCGCTGAGGCGTAATAGAGGGGCTGACATGGCAGTATTTCATCCAGTGCTTGCTGACACCTGCGCTCCACGCAGGGGAGCAGTCAGGGACAGAGGGTCCTGTCACTGACCATTCTGCAGCTAAAGCGTCATTCTCACTAAATCTGTTCAAGAAACATCCATCATTGGCTGCCCGACCAAGAACGCTACCATGCACATCAAGACATTCATCACTCCATTCCTTGTTTCTCATCACGTGTGTTGCTTCATCTTTGTCTTTGCTCTCTCATACACAAACATGGTCACCTGGAATAATGCTTCCATATTTACACATTCAAATTCGAAAAAAAGGTTGGTTCTAAGGACTGATTTTCTTCAATACACACACATACACGTGCGCACGCACACACATACATAGGCAAGCAAGCAAGAGGCAGCGATATATCTCTTTGCGAATTTAAGTGCCCCACCACCAACATTTGCATTTCTATGGAACGGGTGTTTCTGATTTATAGAAGTCGAGGCCAGAAGCATCTTGGGAAATGAGGCGGGTGGATGGAAACTACGTTTCCCAGAGGCAGAGTGTTTTTTGGCGATGTCAGCAGCAGGCATCTCAGGGATGGGTTGTCGCACTGATATATATCCGATCAAGGAGGAGGAAAAAGAAAAAAAAAAAAAAAAAAACAGACATGAAAAAAAGAATGCTTTTATTATTTATCATTAAAAGAGACCGCTTTTTTGTCAAACAAAATCATCTGAGCTATTTTTTACACACCTGCAAAAATAAAATAAAGGGATTGGCACCACTGTTCTAATACTTTTCTTTTTGTTTGTTTGTATATTGAAATGGCTAACGCTAGAATGTGTGATTGGGAAATAATGAGAAAACAAAAGCCCAGGAGGGAGCCAGAGGGAGATAATACAGAGTTGCGAGCAGAAGCACCGAAACAACAAACCTTTTTTGTCATGCTACCATTACCTCTTCCATTCCTGCGCTCCACTCAGTAAATAAGAGAGCGGGGGTGATTGGGGGAACAAAGCAATTCTACAGAGGAAATTACAGAACAGATGGATTTACCAAAGGAGGAAGGGCTAAGGTAGAAAAAAGTGAGAATAGCGAGGGCAGACAGACAAATTAGTGGACATAAGCAGATAGAAGAAAGACGAAGAAGAGTCCCAGCTGAGCTGCTCTGTATTATCTATCAAGTGTGACTCGTGCATTTCCTGTACATACTGTGTGCTCATTTATCTTCGGATTTATCTCTAATTCTTCCTCTGAGAGGACTGAACACCAAAACTACTGATTGCTCCAACACATCCGCTAAACCCAAATAGGATCCAGTAATCACAAATTGAGGGGAAAAAAAAAACAATTCACACTCATTAGGATTAATCTCTCGAATATCATTGGAAGGAAATATAGCCCAATTGACAACTTACAGCATCAATTACAGTATTTGTGTGAAATTATTACACAGGTGACTTTCACAGGCAGCGAATCTTTGCCTATTTACACATCTCATTATTACGATATTCGTCGTATTGCTTTATAATCGTCAAATTGGTCAATCGGTTGTGGTGGGGTTTTTTTTTTTCATTCAAAGTATGAAGCTGACGCAGCGCTCTCCATCTCGCCTACACGCCTGACAATGCAAGCGTGATCAGGGTTTACCTTTCCAAAGAGCACAGCGGGGGGCTCGACTGAACGGTCGCGCTTCAGAGCTGAAGCACAAGAACTGCACGCCATGCGGGCAAACTGCGACTGCTCGGATGCTCTAATTATGATACGGAGTCTCAGCATCTGGTCCATCCACTACTGCCCATTGACTGCCGGTGAAGCCGAGCGTCGAGGATATTATGCATTAAAAACTGTTCGGTATACATGGTTTTTTTTTGCCATTAAGCCTCAGATATGCCACGCTTCAATGGGTTTAAATTAATATGAAAAAAAAAAAAGAAACCAAAGAGTTTCTAAATGACAAGCGCTTTCTTGAATACATTTTTAAACGCCGTTATATATTTAACAATCAACAATTCAGAGGTGGATAAGCTCCAGCAATCGCCTCTGGTGCTCCGTAAGCATATCCTCTGCTTGTTCCAAAAACAGCGATGCGCAGCACCACACAGACTATTATTACAAAAGATTATGGTTGTGTACATCATGTCTATGTCACCTTAGGGAGCCTCTCTGCCCCCGTAGCTCCCCGTCTGCAGTCAACACTGCTCCGGAAATGACTAGCATGACTTTTACAGGGAGTGTGTATTTGGCATGACTGTGTGAATTTGCAAACTAAATAATATGAAAGGAAAAGGCTGGATCGAGAATTACTAGATTTGGTTGTCTGCGTTGTTGCGCACAAAGGAAATGTCACATAGATTATAATAGATTTAGGTAAAAAATATCAAATGGCGATTAGGCAGGAACACTGAGAAGCAAGCAAGGAGTGAGACCTAAAAAACACTACATTCAATAGATTTTACATGCCACAGGGTAGACTGTCGGATAAAATTCCACCAATTGCAGCTGGGAAGTGATTTGGTGCGCTGAAAAAAGAAAACTCTCCGAAAGTTGGAAAATCCAGCAAATTTTAATCAGGCACACTTTTATGTGTATCTAAATTTAATTTTTCTACCACATCAGGATTTTGAGATAATTTCATTTTTTGTTTTTTAAATGTCCTGTAAAAGCTGGAGAGAGTACACCACATTCCAATTTACAGTCATGGCGTTTCCGAAAAAAATTATACCAGTCACGAAACATAACCCTTATTTCGTAAATATTACTAAACATAACTGAATCATATTTCATTTCGGTGCTGGGAAAAACACTTATGGCCATTTTTTTCATTTTTATTTTTGTGAAAGGGCCTTACAGACATTTACATTTATGTGAAATTAAAAAAAAAAAAAAATTACAAAATATAAAACATTTTTCACGGGACACTATAAAACATTTTTCACGGGACAGTGTGAGAGTGCCATCTAGAGGCGTCAAAAATAACAAGTGCTTCATGAAGCTTCATCTGTCCATTGCTAATGGATATTGTTTTTATAATTCAAATATATATATATATATATATATATATACAAAATATAAAAACCTGATGAGCTAAAGAAAAAATAATCAGCGTAGATTTGGAATTTGCACACAAAAAAAAATCTATAAACGTTTAATTGCATCTCAGATGGAAAAAAAATGTTTACCAGTGTAATTATGGGCAAGGTAGATGAATGTGTAAAGTAACACAACTAAAACAATTTTTTTAAGTCCAATTTGCAGGTTTGCATGTCAAACCGCTATGACGGTAGCCAAAAGAAAATTCCAGTGATAAATACAAACGTTCTCAACATCAACCAACGGCTAAATCAATCAAATAAAAGTATCATGGAACACATATCCAAGCTGCGAGACAAACAAATGCAGTAATTTATAGGAACTGTGCGGGCTTCTTGTACAAAGGAGGACTATATGCCTCTGTTGGTCGACAGCGGTACTGCGTCTGCGCCAGCATACAACGGGTCAAGATCCCGAAACTGGCTCTCAGATTTATTGGGAGGATGGGTCTGCCCCTCTGACCCCTCAACCCATCCTTGCCTGTCCGTACAATCTGGCCTATGGCGTTCAAAGTTTTCAGGAGGAAGTGGTGCCGGGGATGGGAATGCAAGCGGCGTGCCGAGCTGCAGTGCAAATCGTTGCCGTTGCTCTGCTCCTCTGCCCTGCCTGTCTTCTAGTTTCAATGCATTACCCACACTCATTTTATGGGGTCAGGCAGAGGTGGGCCTGAGATGACGCAAGGTCAGTCGGGCTTTGGTATTGTATATACAGCATATGCGCCGTGGCTTCCTGCCTCCCTTCGGCCTACTTCGCCTGACGCACATTTTTTTTAATGTACTACAATCATACATTCATGCTCGAGAGGATCAGGATCAGGTCCGTGTAGCGTGCGGGTCAGCAGTGTCCTGTTGCCTTCCCGCCTACCTTCCACCTACTTCACTTGTCTCAAATTTATTGCATCACACTAACCTTACACAGACCCGAGACACTTACATGGTCAGGAAATAATGACTCCTATTGGCTATTTTTTCTCCTCGTCTGTCCGCTATTAATATATATATATATATTTATGTCGTTCATGCAGACCTGCTAGACCAACTTCACGTGTTTCATCAATAAATGTTTCCATTTTCCGCCAATTTTGAATGTCTAGCAGTACTTATATATTTAACACCAGACCGTGACTAAAACGAAATACTGAGTCCTCACGAGCTTGAAGCGTCCCATTTAGTTTTTCTTTGACTTCGGTAAAAGATTTAGTCATGCTCGGTAGAAAGAGGCACACAAGCCTGTTGATCGGAAAAAGCACATCGAATCAAAGGGTGGAAATTTGTCTTCACGCCCTCATCAAGTTGAGGGAAAAAAGCAGCGATAGCATCTCATTATGTAAAGGGAAGTAAATGAATAACCACCCGCTGAATATTAAAAACACACATTGCTATTTCCTCGAAGGGTCTTATCGCTGCCTGGGCCAACAAAAAGCTGACATCCTCTGGAAAATGATCATGAGAATGAGACGAGATAACGGCTGCTTGGGCCCATGGCAGGCAATTGGGACATTGGAAAAAAAAAAAAAAACTAATCACAAGAATCTAAATAATTTCAAATTGTTTGCGCCAATTTTAGAGTACGTAATCAACCACTACATTATCGTTAGAATTTCAATTTGTCCATAAATAAATCCGAACAATGACTTCCTCTTCGCCAGCATGTGGTACCCAGCAAGCGATCGGCGTGAAAAAAAAAAGATACAATAGTAATTATTGCAGTGAAGCACCAGTTTAAATATCATATTTCTCCTCTTGGTATCGCTTTCCCAACTCTGTCCTGAAATGCAATAACTGCAGCTGATATTAATTCCACTGTAATTAGACATGAGGTGAAACGTAACCAGCACTCGTGAAAAGTCAAATGAATTTGAAACTAGTTCTAATTGGGTCATTATTTTGACCAAAACGCCGTTACGGAATGCGTTATTTGATGCGGAGTAAAGCAGTGGGGAACTACATGACTGATCACATTAGCTAGGTAGAGAAGAGTTAATTAGAAAAATTAAAAAAAAAAAACAAGCTGAACAATGCAGAGACAACATGATGATAAAAATTTCAACACTATATTGGAGATTAAATTCCGTTGGTGTTTGCCACATTTACAAGAAAGGTGATGCAATATTATTGAGTTGAACGATCCAAAGCCATCAAGATGAGAACTGGGAGAAAATGAAGGCCTTTCAACGAGCCATCTCAAAATGCCAATGGGAAGAATGACGAGGCTTATATTATGCATAAGGACATGACAGCCGGGGTTGAAAAGTAAAAGGGGGCATGTGGCAAATGTGAGTTGTGACAGCACACGGGGGATTCGGCGTGTTTTGCCGCCGAGTATGTCGGGTCGGCATTGGGAAAATGTGGTGTGGATCCTTCTGAGCTTGGAACACAGAAGACAGCCATCAGTAGGTCATTTCCATTGTTATGGCTTTCGTAAGAGACAGCAGACCAATATCGGGAGAGATCGTGAGCGAGTGGCGTGTGCCGTGCTGCCTCATCGGTTTGAATCTCAAAATGGGAACTTTCTGTTTACAATTTGTAATAGTGCGCGTGGACACCAGAGAGTCCTTGAGTAAAGAAATTAAGTTACAAGTCATGGTGGCCGTGGTCGTTCCCATCCTGCAGACTTGAGCCCCCCCTCCCTATTAGAGGTACTGAGGACTAAGGCTCAGAGGAGATCGAGCCTTTACTGTTGCCGGTCACTCTCGTTGGAATGACCTCATGCTGGTCGGCAAGACCCCTCGCTTCCCATCTTTCAAATTTTTATCTGATCATTTTTATACATTGGCTTTTGACTCAGCATGAGATTTCTTTTTGGGGGGGGGTGTTAACTGTTTTTGTGCTTTTTACTGTCTTCATTAATCAGTGTTATTGTTTATTGTTGTGTAAATTACTTTTGCTACAGCAGTGGTTGACTTAAAGTGCGCAATAAATACACTTAAGTTGAGAAAACTGGGTGCATATGACAAGCCGTTGTTGGATGAATCCTTGCTCTGATGTTGACATTTTCCACATTTCTTTTCGCTCTCTCTCTCTCTCTCTGGCTGCTCCCTCTTGCCCCACCCCTTCCCAGAAAGCTTTTGTGGAATTCCGACGGAAATTCACTAAAAAGGCTATTAACGAATGTTACTCGAAACAGAGACACATGCACTCACTGACAGCTTGCTGGAACGCCACGTGTGTTTTAAAGTAGCCAAACATGCAACACAGTCCAGCCATACGTCGGAAGACAACTCTGAGACGGCGGCCAACAGCGATATAGAAAAACTGTGCAAAAAAATATCTACATCCTCAGCTTTATGAATAGTAATGTAATTACTATTAAAATAATTGTAATCAAGTATTCCTTACAATGAGCAACTCTGTTAAACTGAAAGTATTCGTTGATATAGGTTGGTAACGTGAATTAAAAGAAAGAAAAAAAGCAGAATATCTGATGTATAACTTGACCTCAGTGCACTTGTAAACAAATTCAAGTTTAGCTGCAGTGTCTTAAAAGTGAATTTGAGTTCACAACTACTTGGGGAGCCCACAAGTTATTTTGGCGTTGCTTCTTTTACCAGCTCAATTTTTGGCCTCTCGTCCTCTTTTCTGCCATGAAGGTTAGGATGCAAGATAACAGATGCATTCTTCTTTGCTGTTGAAGGTTAGTCAATAAGGCAGGCGTTTTACCACAAGCTCTTTGCTTATTTGTTGCTTTGGGGCATATGTGATTAGGATTTTAGATATTGAGCTTGATAGGGATGAAGGGAAACATCTGCTCGTTGTGTTTCAGTGTGAGAAAATCAAGAATAATTCTCATCCAATGTAATCTTTAGCGTTTTAAACAGTTAATAAATATTAGTTTTTTTTTGTTTTGACAATATAGTAACACTTGATCTGGAAATACAGCATTCATAAATAAAAGTCTGAAACTCTTTAATATAAATACACTTAGAAACATATATACATACACGGATATAGTAATTAAAAATAGTGAACTACACAATTATTGGAATAGCTGGAGAAATCCAGGTCCAAATAAAAGATACAATCTTTTATGTTGTGTATCTGATCTCGTAACCACCTGGAAAAAAAATATCTGAAATGTTCATCGTGTAAACAATGTTTTCAGTTTCCACACGTTTTGTATTTGATATACAGAAAATGATACTTGTCATTTTTATTGGCATTTTTTTTACCAAGTCAAAGTGTAATTATACTTGAAAAAATATCTATAGTAGAATGCATTTAAAAAAAAAAGTTAATCAAAAGATACATCTCACATTTTCTTCAGCCAGGAATTTTTAATGCAACTAAATTAATTTTTTGGTGTAGAAACCAAGATGACTTAAATCCTCTGTGGAAAGCTTTTTTTTTTTTGCCTCTTCCCACTCCACACAGACCTAACAAAATAATCATTCCTGATCAGACTTCAGAAAATATGCAAATTTAGACGAACAAGTTTTGCATAATTACTTCAGCAAAATATTCTGTCAATATTACTAAAAAACTGTTTTAAACAAATTAAAAATGGGATGTGAATTTCCGCTTCACCCAAGGTATGTCGCGTTAACATTAGATTGCGATCATATTCTTAAATGATCAAAAAAAAAAAATGGCCAATGTGAGCATTGTTTTCATTGTGTCATGCCACTGCCAAAGGTGACGTGCTGGTCTACTTGGCCTCTCTGGTTATGTCGTCTTCAGGTGTTGGAGGAAATTGCTCGTGTTGCTGCTGTGTGAAATGGTTTTGTCACACTCTTGGCATCACATGTTCAAGTGGTGCGTACAGAGGTGGGGCAAACGGGGTACCCAGAGCAAAATCTGCACCTGGTTTGACATCTTGTATGCCGGTGTAACTGAACAGTAATAACCGCAGTAAGCTATAAGTAACTAAGCGTCTTGCGGAATCTGCCGGTGCCTGATCCAGCTCACCTAAATCGCATGACACTAACTGAGCCAATAGGTAGATGCGGTTCCAGCAGGCGTAAAGTTAAGTCGAATCGCAGCCAACAAATTGTCAGAACCGCCGTTCCCACTGGAAGCCAAAATTCCCACCAAGACGCGGAGCGGTCTGCCAACTTCTGAACAGGCAAAATAAAGACTTAGACGGGCACGAAAATCAAGATGCGCAACTTTTTACGTTTGAGCGCACTGTGTCTGCCAAAAAGAAAGATGCAACCAATCTGATTAGGAAATGCTTCACTGTGCCGGATGATAATGAACCGAAACACTAAAATAATACAGGAGATCAGACGGACTTGAATCCCACTATGCATGCCTTGGCCTCTGCGTCCCAATACTTTTGGCGAGCAGTGCTCACGGTGCACACTGTACAGTAAGTTAATGGAGACTGGAAGCAAAATGAGAAATATGAAAGCTGCAGATGACAACAACAACAACAACAAGCAATTCCCCGGTTGACCTAGTACACTAGGCGAGAATGATTGAGAAGGGGTGGCCTACAGAGTGGAGGAAGGGAGAAAAGGGAAAGGGAGTTTAAAAAAAAAAAACATACAGGGCATGCGGGGTGATAAAAAAAAAAAGGAAAAAAAAGAAAAAGGTAATTTATGTGAGCAACGGTGCAGTTACTGTATTGGACAGGTGTGTGTGTGTGTTGCTGAGCAGTATTATTTCCAACTTGTTCTTGCCCTGCCACATTTTCCTACTCTGCCCAATGAATCCCTTAAAATCGCCCAATATCCTTTAACATTAATGTCACAGGGCTGTTATTCCATTTACCGCACTGCCCCTTACATGCGCTTTTGTGTGTGGGTGCAAAACAAGTTCTTAATGAGCTTGTCCTGGTCATTCAGCGTGTGTGAAAATGGGAAATGCACCCCTCGGACCCAAATGTGTCTCAAATGGGTCCTTGCCGTTTGCTGTGAGGCCCTGATAACAAAAGAAAACTACTTTCGCCTTTAAACCTCAAAACACTGAAGCGGGAAAAGTCGTGCGGTCCCATTTATTATAGGGCAGGCCATGCAAAAACAGGCGAAAACTTGGTTGCTCGCGCAAACAGATGTCGAATGGGAAAAATTGAAGCGTGATTTATTTTGCGCATTCTTGAAGGGAATTTTGCAAGATTGAAGGGAGCATCCTGCCTGGAATGTCCATTTTTTACTAATAAGCTCAATTTATGTATTTAAAAAAATAAAATAACAAATTATATATATATATATATATATATATTTATTTATTTATTTTTGGGGGAGGGGGTGATACATTTTGCATTTTGTACAGCCATGTCTTGAGGGGAGTAAATTCAATATTTGTCCATTAAAAATCTTTGTACATACATGACTTATAATTATTTAAAACAGGGCTCAATCTGCACCAAAATGTCTTTGGACACGCCTATTTAAGTGCAATTCAATTTGAGAAACTATCACAAGGATTAGACTCTCCGTGACTGATTTCTAAGCAAATGAGGAAATGTGCATCTTATATGCAGTTACTCTGATGGCAGATTTTCTTTTTTTGATAAGGCCTCAAGATATTAATGTATTCCAAGAGGCTTTTTGTAAGAAGAATTATTCATAGGTCACTATGAATTACATTTAAATCTATAAGGGTTAACTTGACTTCCTTTTTTTTTTTAAAACCAATCCCCCCCCCCCACCAAGTCCACACCTTTCCAAAAATGAGGTGCTCTAAATGGCTTGACAGCCCCTTGCTAGAATCTCCTCATACTTCAAAGTCAGTTCATCCACCACGTGCCGGAATTATCATAGTCCAACTTCGAAATTCCGCAAAGCTGACCGCCGATACTTAATCTGACTATGGGGGAAAATTACGACTGTCCACGAAAACATATGACAAAGTACAGACTATGTGTTTATATTTAAGTATTTTCCATCTTCAACAGTGTAAGATGTAAAACAAAGGGGCAGCGTAAGAGAGAAAGAAAGACAGAGAAAGAGAGCGAGCTAAGGTCACACTGCTATGGACGATAAAGTTGCCATTAATGGACAGAATCACTCCAAGTCAAACATAAAATAATTTTCTTCATTACATTCATGAATTGATCATGATGGTCGATGGTGAGACATTTTATTTGGAGTCCAATCAAGTTTGACCTGATTACCATGTGGCCAATCACATAATCAGTAAAGACCTCAGGGTAGCACATAAAACGGTTATGACCCGGCCAACCAAGTTCAAGGGATATTGTGACGTTGCATCCAATAGATTTCACATACATAATTATTGCTGACTTTTTCAAATCATTATAGCGTTGATTTATTTTCTTCAATTTCCCTTCACACTTTGTTGATCAAGGCAGATGTCTACAGTTTCTCTGAATACATCTTTGTTTTAAAATGGAAAGATCGGAGTGTTGAGATGACTTCAAAAGGCTGATACAAAGCCACTCAAATAAAACCCTCTTCAGGTCTGGAAAAAGTGAACAAGAATCCCCCTCAAAATCCATGCATCTTAATTACATTAAAAATTTGAATTATTTACCACATTTTTAAAAATATCGTTATTTTCCTCCCACCCTCAGGGTAAGCTTGAGTTTGATAAGTGCAATGTAAAAATGCAAATGGAAGCGAACAAAAATGAGATGCAAGTCCTGCAGGAGTGTTACCTATGAACAATTATACCGTCACAAAATGCAGCAAAAATGTCCTTGGAGGAAGTTCACATTCTTCATTTCCTCCTGTGGTGATGATGCATGAAGTCATAAGCACTGGAACGAAGATGTGACCTGACCTCTACCCCGTTTCCTCCTTTGTTCATGACGGTGATTTTTTTTTCTCCGTAAAATCATTCCGGGGCAAATTTGAAGAAAAAAAAATATCGCAGGACCACCAACGCCAAAACTAAATTTGTGTATGTACATCCATTCATACACAACAAATATTAGGTACCAAAAGGCAGGGCCTTTGGTAATGGTTTTCCTCGACATTCTTCTTAAGAGGATAAACCTTATGTTAGTTGACTCCTAAAAGTAAAAAGTTTGCCCATACAATGTTTGCCTGATGAACAAAACAAAGAAATTCTGTTCCGAGTGCGAGAAGACGAGAAGAGTTGTGGCAAGACAGCTCGCGCCCGAGAAGAAAATCGTTTGCTGGAATAACCACCGTACTTAGCCCATAAGTATGTATTTTATTTTTTCATTTTATTTTTTTCCAACGCTCAGAGAAGTCATCAAGGGGTCACATGATGACAAATCTGCAAAAGTGCGTCAAGACTCCAAGGGGGTCACGTCGAAGGGGAATCTAATTTCTAGTTCGGGTTTGACGTAGGTTTTTTGCAACACCTGTCCTGGATGCTTTCTGACCATCGGTGTCAAATTCAGGTCCAGAAAATAAAACCCTAGAGTTTGGCTTTAGAAAAACAAGCTCTGTTTACCTGATGGTAATACATGATATTAATAAAAGACTGAATGACAGAAAGTCCAATGGGAAGACAGCTCTTGTCAGGACTGTAACAAATTACGGTGAAGAAAATTCCCGAATCCGCGGAACAACAGTCTACTGGAGCTGGCGATTCAGATTCCAAATGTTTCCGTTTCTGTCTTACCTCGGAAACCTTCCAGTATTGTGTTTTGTCCCGTCAGCAATCAGCTCACGCTTCAAGCAGTTAAACGGTGATCTGGGTCAGAGATGTAGAACAGGTAACATTCCGTGCTGTCATGGCGGCGATCGTAAACGGCCGCCAATGCGATAAGAGCATGTTGGCTCACTGACCTTTCCCCCGGTGGCTCCTCTGTAAACACTTCTAATGATGGTTCTTGGTGATAACAGCTGACTGTCTTGCTCTGTTTTTTGTTTTTTTTTCTCTCGAGGACACTCTCCATTTAGTCGCGTCTACCTCACCATTTTGCTGCTGCTCCCTCACTCCCAGTCTGCAGTGTTAAAACCTTGGGTAATACCTCTCCCTCCCACTGATATCCCTTTGTACTCAGAGGAGAAATCCTTGAAATCCCCTCTCCTGCTCACCATTTAATCTCCTTATCGGTGTGAAGATTACAACACCCGGTGAATAGAAGAACGTGCGGCAAAGTGCTGAGCACCTGGTGGAAGCTGCTGTATGTGATACAGCGAGACGGAGGATTACAAGCGCTCGCGTCAAAGATTGCTACAGACACCGCATGTGGTCAACCCCACTTCAGAAGTCACTGAGTCAGATGGGCTGACAAACAATTATTATTTGTCAATTAGCCTGAATTGTTATTTTCTAATTGTCAAGGTCAGAAAAGATCAGATTTTCAAGATGGAAAATTAAATTAAATTCTTCGAACAATTAAACATTTAACTGCCAAGCGGCACTCAGGCAAAGCCTCTTAATCCAAACGTATAAGCCAACTGTAATGAAATAAAATAACTCAAACCTCCGGATTCTCGTCAATTAATCGGAGCGTGTCAAAATGCTCTGGGGTGAGACGTGAAAGCAGACTACTGACAGTCAGTCCTGCAACTAAAAACACGGGCGCTGAATGCACAAAAGTTACGGGGAAGCAGATTTATTGATTTGCTAACTTCCAGCCTGGGGAACCTCACTCCGTTCCCTTTCCGACAGTCTGCGTTATAGGTATGCTGTTGAAATATTTACGAATGAGCTTTGCAATATTTCTGCTTCCTTCTCTACTCTTGTCTTACTCTCTACATGGTCATTCTACAGTAGCTCATTTTGGCAGCAAACGTGCGGGACCAAATATAATTCCAACCACACCTGGATGCTGTGATTTGTTTCATCTCTGAAACTTGCTTGAAGGCAGTGCATTAAATCGCCGGAAAACAGACATGGTCCATAAATTGCATGTAAACACAACCTGACTATATTTGACTTTTTAAAAGTTGGAACATTATACCCGGACCGGACTATTTGTTTGAAAATCATAGTCCTAAAGCACCAGTATAAACTTCCATGAATCAAATATCAAAATGAGCTTCCTGTACGTACTCCAATCCGGAGGTTGAGACGTCTGCAAATTTTAGCAATCCGTCATACGTCAGCAGCCGGGCAACCTGTCCACAATCGTCAGTCCCTCATTATTTCAGGCCGTTCAAATCTGTCATTGTCATTCCATCATCGTTATTTTAACCACCGCTTACGTTACAGTTGGTCAACGCTATTTTAAAAACGCCAGATTTTCTTCAGCGGAGTCCCGTCAAGAACATAATACCCACCGAAATTTGCAGACTATTAGGGGCAGTCTCCGGTCCATTTTTGGGAAAGGGCGCACATGAGGCACATTACTGCATATTGATGAAAGCAAATAATTACAGCAAATAAGTCAAACTTCATTCCACTTCCATTCGAATTATAAGACTCACTGTCGATTTTTGAGAAAATTAAAGGATTTTAAGTACACCTCATAGTCCAAAGAAAAAAATACAAAAGATATATAACATATTAGATTCAAATGAAGATTGAGTTCAGAAACTGAGATGTTGTACAGTTATCACACTCGCACAACAAAAAAAGTAATAATCCAAAATATTCATCAACATTTAGTTAACCTGTCACATGCTCTACAGAGAGCTGGAATGAATAATAAATAAATAAATAAATAAATAAAATTAAATAAATTAAATACATGTTTTTTCTTGCACTTTAATGGTACATGCTTGTAATATTTGCAAAAAATGAAATTTCAATTTTCGACAAATTAATTTGGCAAGAAGAAACCTTTTCGTGGGCCACAAAACGACAACATGGCAGACCCAGAGCCTTGAGTTAGACACCTGTGATCTAGATGATGAGCCCTCATTTGGTCTCTAATCGACTTCAATTACCGTGTCCACACCTGACCAAGCAAGGAGCCCCAAGGGGAAAGGACAAAGAGTTGGATTCAAATTGACTATTGGTAAAGCACCTCAAGGATTCACAATTCAAAAGGTAGACCCAAAGTGGGTCAATTTCTCTGATTGCGTGGTTCGCGTTGATCAGTTGCGAGTGTCGTCATGCGAGCCCTGAGCAACAAATAGGTGGACAGCTCAACTTGACGGGATGCATCTGAGCTGTGTGCAAATTCTAAACCGTCATACAATTGTGCAAAAGCGTCAGAATTACATAAATCTGCCTGGCATATTTTGGACTCATTAAGAAAAAAAAAGCTGGGATGCGATGGATGGCTCTCTAATCAGAGGGCAACTTTATCGACATACTTTCACTCGGCAACATTTGGTCCAATTTGAAAGACTCCATCTGAACACAACTTGCTATTCTGACACGAGCGAGCCACATTCTAAACATACTTTAGCACTCAACGTTGTCCATTCTCTTAGTCTAAAACAAGCTCAAGTCAAGTGTGCATAATTGGGTTTCATCCGAAACACCCCGAGATCTGGGAAGCCCTACCTCTGTCCTGAAGGTAGAACCACTGAAGGGGGTCAAGAATGGTACAAGGAGAAGAAGAGTTGAAAGGAGGTAATCTCTATTCAAGAGCAGGCACTCATTTTACTGTCTCGGGCTCCAACAGGCCTCCCGCTCCCTCTGCTCCTCTAATCCATGCAGTCCCCTGCTCAGCACACTCAATTATTTATCAGCTCATAGGCACACTGAGGAGAGCAGAGGGGAGGGGAGAAGGATCTGCAGTTTTCTTCTATACTCATCCTTGCTGCTCTTTTATTTTCCCTCTCGCTCCTCTTGAGCAGCGGCCATTCCTCCATGTCCAGCATGAATTATTAACACTAATGACCCCACGGGTACAAACGAGGGGAAGGAAAACATCCCGGTCATCACCTTTTCCCTCCCCCGCCCCCTTTCTGTGTCCCCGGTAAGCACCTGGATCCTGACCTGCCCTCGAGAAATTCCACTTCCTCACACAATCTTTTTTGTTCTTTGCTTCCCCCCCACCCCCAGTTTCCTGCCTCCACATTCACTCTTGATGTACCTGTTCATTAGTTCCGGCTACGTGCTGTGATTCTTTTCTTCCGGCCCCTATTATCGCCCTTACATCCTTCGGACTAGAGGTCTTTGTTCCTTTTGGGAGTCTCAGAAAGGATGGATGGAAGTACTTTTGCTCTGTTATGGCTGTCAGAGATAGACCAAAGGGATGGCTGCAAACTCAGCAATACGTTCAAATTATGCTTTGCGTGTAAGCGTTTGGATTTTTGTGCATTTGCATCCTGCTACTGTATACGTACTGTATACGTAGGGGTGCGTTTATTTGCAGTTTGTGTCGGAGAGAAAAGGGGTGGGAGGAGGGAGAGAGAGTCAATAAGGAGTAGTGATGAAGAGGAATTGCTAATGTCAACTGCACTTGCTTGCTGCCTCAGTATCAAAGCGCCCGGCATGCTTCATATCTGCAGACAGCCACCAGCAACAGACTCCCCATCGTTAACTGCAGTACGGCACACCGGGCCGAGGGAGATAGAGTGGAGGGAACACAGGGGGAAAAAAAAAAGGGGGTTAAGATAAAGAAAGACTAAAAGAAACAAAACCCGAGTAGGGGATGTAAGTGTGTGCGTAACGATAAAGGATGTTGCAATTATTTGCCAAAGATAATTTTGCAATGAGCGTTCAAATCTCAGTGATTTATCACAGTATTTATGTAACTGAAATAAGGAAAGCTTGCAGAAATAGCGACAGTTCTTTAACTTTTCACACACTGGGTATGCAAAAAGGTAAGTGAACTTGATGAACGATGAAAATCATTTTACATGATTTCAAGTGCTTCTTCATGGGGACGAGAGTCAAAATATATCCGATTTGTCGCCATGTTGGTGAACATATCCGCATTTGTTTAAAATGTTTTTATGACGAACCTTTTGTTTAGAAGACTAAATTACAAATGGTAGCCACGTGTTAGTGTTGAAAATGAAAACAATTTGCTGCACAACATATGCTATTTAGCATCATTTTGGTCAATGGAGCATAACACGAAAGAAGCAAGAGGGAGCTTTGGCGCAGCAGCTATGCTTCAGAATTATATAAATAAATGCCAACTCACATTTTTTTTTCCAAGAAGAGTTCCATTCAGTGTTGTTTTTGGCAGGCATTTTAGATTTAGTCTTAGTTTTAGTCATTTGGACGAAAATGCTTATTAATTATCGTCAGATTTAGTCATTCCTATTCGTGAGAGTTTTAGTCTCGTTTTAGTCGACGAAAACTCAAACAGGTTTTAGTCAGTTTTAGTCTACAGAAAAAAAAAAAAGTTTTTGTCTAGTTTTTGTAAATTTATTGGACCAAAACTCAAAAAGGTTTTAGTGAGTAGTAAAAACTTTCTGATGGACTATTAAGTATTATGCGTTACAAACAGATAACTTAACGGTGGAATCAATGTTAATTGCTCCAAAATAAGCCGAGAACCAAAATGTTTTAATTGGCAACTGTTGTGGCTTTATTTCACTTAAAGCAACATAAGTGAGTGTCACAGTCGCCATGGTCCGTCAAAGGAACACGTTAGTGTGTGTGAACTGAGGCGAATGACCGCAGACGTGTTTGTGCGACACCAGTATGTGTGACGGTGCGTCCCGGTAGTGGGCGTGCCCAAACGAAAGATAGGTTGCACTTCATTGCAATGTTTTGAAAGACAGATTACATGTACAACAGGAAGGGATGTCTGACGAACTACACGCTAACAATTTCGTCCCGTCTCGTCTCGTCAACGAAAATTTCACGTACGTCACGTCATGTTTTCGTCATCAAATAATCTCGTTGAGCTCGTCATCGTCTCGTTATCGTCACGAGAAAAAAGGGGCTTAACCAAATATTCATCGTCATCGTTGACGAAAATAACACAGGTTGGGTTTAGCGGTTTATGGTGGTTTAGGGGCTACAACTCAAAGCCACCAATAGCGAAGGGCCACGCTGAATCAAAAAGCAAAGCTAGCATCGGATCAAGACGCCAAAGCCGCGAGGTTTGCCTCAGCAGTCAAACGACTGCAAACGCAAACACTTGACTTGCTGGGGTTTCCCTCCACTCCAGATCGACTCGGAAATGCAGGCAGAATGCATCCTGAATGCGAGCGCTACATCTGATTTTTTTTTTTTACCCCGCCCCCCACCCCCACATGGTCACTACACATGTTTTCCAGTGCAGGCCAACAAAAAACAAGCCGCCGCAATTCCTGCTAAATCATTTTGAATATCATGTCGACCCTCGGATCACATGACAGCAAGTGCTCCAACTCACACCGGCGCGCACACAGTGTGCATCGACTAATCCACGTGATATTTAATAACCCAGCTAATAGAATAACGCTTAAAGCTGCCTGGAGCAAAATGAATGACGAATGTGTATATTGCTTTATGTGCGTATCGCTTTTGAGGTTTTAGAGAAGGAGAGACAAAAGACATCTGACAGTGTGCTACCTTCCTTCGAAACGTTTTGCTGAGTATCATGTATGCTGTATGTATGCTCACGTGTTCATTGTATGTTCAGTCATGTTTTTACATACAAGAAAATTGAGGGCGCACTATTTGCTCTGGTGGGATATGTAGCAGGGAAAATGGAATGCAAGCTGTTTTCCAGAACACTAATTTGATTGCATTTTGAGAAAGTACTTGTCATAGCAAATGATAATAATCGTAGTTATTACAAGATGTTGAGAAGGCGTTATGATTATATCTACTGAATGTTTTCAAAGGCAGCGAATGATGAGCTCACGTCAGATTTTGTCAGAATTCGTCCAATAGTGTAAATTTTCACAAAACGTTCCCCAACATGTTCAGTTATTTTTCTTGTTGCAAGGACATTTTTAACATGTTTAAAATTTCCAAGCGACAAGAAAAGTCCGGGCGAACGTCTGACAACCGTTTGAGCAAATCCTGACATGAACGTGCATTTTTCTACCATTGAGTGGGAAAAGCGTCTTTAAAGAAAACATTTTTGGGAATAGTTGTTCTTTCAGAATGTGGAGTAAAAAAAATAAATACATAAATATTTAAAAAAAAAAAAAATAAATAACAGCAGCATTTAATGCTTGCTGAACTGAAGTCTCAGGTGGTCTGCTGACGTTTTACGCAATCTTGCATAATCATTATATTTACATTTTGTACGTCTTTAGAGGTTACCAATTTTGAGCTACTTTCCTTAAGCACGTTGGATTTCTTACTCCCTTTTACTCTGTCATTTACATTTTCAAACCAGAATTTGAATCATCAAAATTTCTCTTGTTGGCCATTTTCTTTCCAGATTTGAATAAGGTAAAAAAAATGAAAAAACCTCATGCACTTTCTTTGCCATCCAGAATGAGCGAGAATGACATTGCATCATTTTCAAAATTTATTCCATCACCTTCCAATTTTTCTTTCCAGTCAATACATTTTTTGTCAATGTCTGATTCATATTTTATATCATTATTATTTGTAATTAATTATTCCAGTTTATTGTCTTGACGTGAGCACGAGGCAATTAAGTAGTCCTGGGTGAACATGTCATATTATGCTTGCTGCACTGCAGGACATAAGTGCCCCTTACACTCACAGCACTTCGTAATTACTTGGTAACCTGAATGTCAAAACCATTTAAAAAGCCCTCCGTGGTGCTCCTGTTTATTGCGTAACAGGTAATAAAAGGCTCGCTTAATTTTCTATACCGTGAATAACCTCACTTTTTACACCACAGGTTGCTCAATATAGTAGCACCAAAAATAGTTCTTATCAACCACATGTGGCCTATGAAATAATATACACAGGCGTCAAACTAAACTGTTAGGACTAAAAAATAAAATAAAATAAAATAAAAAAATAAATAAAATAAAAAAATAAATAAAATAAAAAAAAATAAAATAAAAAAAATAAATTAAAAAAAAAATATATATATAAAATGATCAAACAGCAAAATCTGAAACAGCTTTCAAAATGTCACTTCTGATTTTAAGACTTTCTAAGGATTAAAGTCACTGTACCATCATGCGACATAATCTGAGCGTACCCATCCATGCAAAGAACAAGCAGCTGTGAGATTGTCTCCACTTTCTGTTACTTGCTGTGCTATGCCAGCAGAGTCAGCACATTTACTGTACAAGACCGTTTTGTTTTACTATCTTGAAAAAGGGGGAATCAGTGCAAAGACGCCACTTTCCAGTTTCCATGTTATGCACACATTCGGTGAAAATCTGCATTTAAAGATGTAAAGTTGCTTTTGCATGTTACTTATTTCACGAGCAAGATTAGAGACAGAGAAGAAACTACAAATGTGACATCACATATGAGTCATTCAGTTTTATGAAACTCGACTAAATAACATAACCTAAAGATACAGTTTGCCATCTATTAAAATCGAAAGCCACAAGGAAATTGACACGACAGCTCTTGTATGGCATACGACAGCAAACATAGCATAAGGGTCAAAGAAAATGATCAGTGCGAGGATGTGCAGATGCAACCTTGTTTGAATGTTCTTAATGAGAGAGCAGAAAAAAGATCAATAACCACGCACTTTTTTTTTTTTTTATTAAGCAGGCACAAAGAGCTGTGATTAGAGTCTAATCAAAGAGAGTCGCGCGCAGAGTGTTGCATTTCATGTGTGTGACCCACAAGGCCTCGGTACTCACCCAGAAATACATCATCATCTCAGCTGAGAGAGGACGGAACACCAAAGGATTCAAGACTTGCAAAAGAAAGCGGAGAGGCCAGAGCTCCTCGGTTTCTTTTTGGGTTTTTTTTTTCTCTCTTCCTCTCTCTTGGTCAAACTTTGTCTCTCCTGTCTTGCAGTGTGCGTCTTACTTCCTCAGTCCTTTCACGTTTTTTTCCGCCTCTCTCTGGGATGTGATTTTTGGCAGCGCCGTCTGCTGACAACCAGTTAATTGCCCCTGTGTTTGTGGATATGTAGCCAAGTTATAAAGTCCCTTTTATGTGTCCCGCTGCCCCTGAAGACAGTCCGTCTCCCGTTCCCGCTGACTGTGTTCGCTTCTCAGAGTTGCTGCCGAAAACCTCAAGCTGCTTCCTTCTTCCAACTAAAAAAAAAAAAAACACAGCCTCTTCTTTGCCAAAGGGGGAAGGATGGCGAAAAAACAGTAAGGAGAGAAGCAAAAATGGGGAAAGAGCTCGAAGGCGTTGCGAGTGAATCCCCCGCTTTGCCTCTCTTCTATCTCCTCTTCACAACTTTCCAACCTCTTGTCATATCTCTCTTTCTCTCTACTTTTTACCTGCCTCCTCCCTCTGCTTCCTATTATCGTCCTGAGCAGCTTCGGTTCGGCAGCAGTGTTTTACGAGAGAGGCACGTGTGAGACTTTCTTCTTTTAGTGTTCCCAGGTGAAGACGGCAGGAGATACAAAAGGGGGGGAGAGAGAGGGGGGTGGTCGGAAAAGCCGGCGTTAACCACACTGAGCGACGGCACAGAATTTTGCAACAGGGAAGAACAAGTGCAGAGGGGACGAGATGGAGAGCGGAAAGATGCAGAGGGGAGAATGTGAACATGAGGGGAAGGGAGGGGGTGGGGGGGACAGAGCCCACACGGTTGGTTCACAGGATGGACAGAACTTGTTGGGAATTGATGGAAAATCCTAAAATGGTGAGAGGCGAGACAACTTCTTGGGGACCGGCGCATTGACAGTAAGCAAAACGTATTTTTCCCCCCCCAATTTAAAACTGCAGTCGACAAACCGATTGACATAATCTATCGTTCCCAGTCTATTGTTCAAAGCAGAAATATGCTGCTTCAGCAATTGTGCTCAAAGGAGGTAAGTGCAATGAATGTCTTTAAATACTCAAAAGTTCAATCAAATGTTAATTATTAACACATTTCCGTGTACTTATGTTTTTTGTGTGGACGTCTTCTAATACTTTTGTAGTACCAAGTGCACTTTCATGCGATGGCTGTGATTGCTATAAAGGTATGTGAGACAGCCAGGCGAGAGAGGGTGGGGGGGGCTTGAGAATTGAATAGTAGGCTGGCTCAGCAACTTTGGCCCTCAACCGCCAACCCCCACATCACTGTTACAGTCAATACAACCACGGAGATAAGCTGCCACATTAACTACTTCACTGCCTAAAATACTGCCTCGCGCAAACTGTAAACATTGGCAAAAGCTAGTCCCGGCTTGCTAGGAAGATGTTTAAAAATACATCTCACCCATTAGAAGCAACCACAAAAAACACATTCAACTCTGATTTAGATCCATCATTAATTATACAGACGCCTCATTACAAAAACGACATTTTTGAACATCAGCAACAATAAGTACTTGTAACACAAACCATACTTATTCAATTCAGCTTCGGATTTTAAAATATATCACAATATCTGCCTTTCAATTTTTAAGGTTGTGAGTTCGGTTTTGGGTAAATTGAAGATTAAATTTTTTTTACTTCAACCAAAATCAGCTCACCTGCGGCTAGTGAGCAGAAGCAGTAGAGAAATCAGACTTGAATTAGACTGAAAAAAAAAAAAGACTGATATGCTTTTTTCAGGGCCGTTACAGAAACCGATTATAAGTAGTCATGGAGGCGATAACCGATATTTCACACCGATATTCATCGGTTGAAAAAAAGGGGGAAAATGGTGTGAAACAATTTTAAAGATAAAAACTCCAATATTTGACTTAGTTCGAAAGCCTATAAGGACATTTTTATTAAACAACTTTAGTGATTTGCAACATTTTAAAGCTTTTTTTAAATCTTGGAAAATAGACAACTTAGTTTTATTGTCTAACAAAAAGTGCACGAAGCGCCCATGCTCAACTGCATCTCTTATAGTTCAATTAAAACATCTATTTAACGTTTACTAGGACAACTTGCTTTCTATTAGTTGTGAGCTGAAGTAGACTGACATTCATGAAAAATCTGGCAAAGTCTGTTGCCTTACTTTCCTTTGCTCGCAGGACCTCTCCCTCGTAGTGCGTGTGACTCGAGGTGAAAAAGCAAACAGGCAACTTACTGCTGATTGGCTGCTATCCACTGCACAGGGAACCAATGAGAAGGTGCTGTGGGTGGGCAAATCTGCCTCTGCAGGCAGGACCACCAGCACAGCAGAAACAGAGAGAAGTGGGCTGCAGCAAGCCAAAATCAACCAGTTTTTAAATTATCGGCCTTGGAAGTAAAAAAAAAAAAAAAGGCAGATGCCAATAATCGGCAAAATGGCAAATATCGGCCACGATAATCGACCCAGACGATAATCGGTCGATCACTAGTATGACTGGCCAAACAGTATAAATAGTTAGATGCATAACTCTGCTGATTAATGTGAGTTGATAAGAATGCTTTATAATACATGCAAATGCGATCATGCAATTCTCCATTACACTCTAGCCAATGAAAAAAAGCTCCTGACATCAGCATCGGCCATGGAGACGATGACTTGATCCAAAGGCTGATGCGGTGTGGCCCTGATGTGCTGCAGTAAGCGTATTGAGTCAGCCCTCTGCCTGCTCAGTCTAATGCTCTCTTGATGGCTCATCTTCATTTTGCCGCTTTACAAATGACTGCAGGTTATTTTCGACGCTGTTGACCCGCACCTTTGATCGTTAGCAAATTTGAGACTCTGGCAGTCGCAAAAAAAAAAAAGAAAAAGAAAGAAAAAAAAGGCCAAAAAAAGTTTGAAATGTAGCTTATATGTAAGTTTCATGTGCTGATACGTTGCCATACATGTTTTGTTAGAGACCAAAAAAGAGTAATAGTCGTTAAAATAAATTGACGCAATTGTAAACATGCACTGAAAACAAATAATGATCAATCACAGCTGCCGATAGGTATCCAAATTTTTTTTGCAAACAGCTCGAGCTATCTCAAGTTAGCCTTCCAGAAAATCTGTGTTTCGACTCCCAGAGGTGGTCATTCCGTCGGTACAGATGGAAGGCCCATCAGTCCGTCACTGTTGGACGCTCCTTTCCTTGACGACGGACAGAAACACGCCTCGCATGTCTTTGTTTGTGAGGCTGATTACTTGACTAAATATCGAAACGCTTTGCGCTTCCTGTACAGTATGTGGCGGAGGAACAATAATAAGAAGACATGGCATTCTGTGTTTTGTTTTTTTTTTCTTTTTTAAAGGACGGTTACCAACGATTTGATGGACAAATTCATTTCATTTATTTATTTATTTATTTTAAAAAGAACAACCTTGAGATGACTTGTAAAGCCTTGGTGTCTTCAATTTTTTTTCCAGAGTTCTTCTCCAACTCTTTTTCGCAGTTTCCCCGATCTGTCAGTTTGGATCGGTAAATCCTGATTGGATTTGCGTTTCCTCTGGGGAGTGTAGGTGATATATAAGCACTTAACAGAAACGTCTCTTCAAAAGAACAACACTTAATCCAGGTTGTTTAGTATTCAACAAAGGCTTCAATTTCCCTACCTGCTCATTTACTTTCTAAGGGCTTTGGCTGTGCTATTCTATCAATTTTTTTCGTCTGTCTTACTTTTCCAGCCTTCTGATTGACATGTGAGCTGTAAAATCCTTTCTTTCTGAATCGGAATAGGCACCGGCTCATCCCTCTGTTGCAATTGTTTTTATTAGTGTTGTTTTTATTTATTTTATATTTTTTTTTACATGGACAATACCAAGGGAGTTCCATCAAGCTAAGGCGTCAACCACTGGATGCCACACAAATAGGTCTAGATAAGCCATTCCCTGTCTAAAAATAAAATCTCAACAGTCAAGTTGCCAAAAAAAAGCTGAAGCATGCAAACGGTTGTTAACAACGGAGCAAGAACTGAAAATTGTATAGATTCACAACTCAAAACTTCCAGCATTCTATTCAAATAAATAAATAAATCACATAATGCAATTCAAACAGGAATTTCTCAAATTAAAATCACAGGCAGAGCTTTAAGCTCATTGTCTATGGAACAATCTTTCAAAATTAGAGGTGAGGAATTTTACCGTACTTGATGATTACATAACACAGCCAACATTTTGCATGATGCCCCGCTGATTTTTTTTTTTTTTTTTTTTTTCATGGTGTAAACAGCCAAGCAGCAAATGGCCAACTGCTCATAACGGTAATGATGATTATCATCATCAGCAATAACAGCAGTCTTGAAGCAAAATTACCATTAAAAGAGCTGATGCGAGCAGATTATGACCTTGCACTCCGCTTTGCCGTAATAAACCCCAAAATCTCGGCAACGAGCTGCGGAAAACAAAATAAGACGCTCAGACCCTTGCTGTTAACTTTGAAGATCCCGCTGCAAGACGCTCTACATGAGAAATGCTGTCAGGGATGGGAACTAGCGGCGTAAATAAAATATGCCCAATGTAAATATTCATTATTTTTATGAAATCAGATGGTTCACTCCGACATGCACGGGGTGATAAAAACGAACAAGGTCCATTTCTCCTCGCAACATTTCAAAGTCCTACTTTGCATGCTTTGACTTGCGATAACTATCCCCAAAAAAATTAAGTACAATACAATCATTTAAAAACTGCAAAGCCATTTACTTATAAACCTCCATCAGATGACGAGCAGAGAAAATAATACGTCACACAAACAAGTCAACACATTTCCTCCGCTGTATCCCAGTATGGGGAGACAACATCAATATCAATCAACTATAACATTTATCAGCAGCTCAATAAAACACCGACTTGCAATCAGCAAGTGACAGGGACGAGATTACAGTCTAATTCAAATTTAATTGAAATACCACTAATATTGCATTAGTGGGTGTTGAGAGGACATCATCCATTATTCCAAGATAAAACAATCACCGTCTTGAAGGCATAGCCACAGTATTTAACATTTAAGTGTTGGTTGGGAACGCAACGAAAAAAGCCCCGCCCTCCCCCAAAAAACGCTTATAAATACATTTTTCAATCTTGTTATGGTGTTGGTGCATAACCCAAAGTGGATGCGTGACTGTGTACGAAAACAACCACGTGAAGCAAACAAAGCCAGAAATTGCGGCTACACAGGCGACGCAGGATGATGAAACATAATCAAGAGAAGAAGCTGGCCACTTACCAGTCTGGTGACAAGGGGAACCCCAAAATGCCAGAAGTGTTCGTTGAAGAGCCCGCCGTATACCACGTTCCCAAAGAGAGTGATGGTTCCCGGTTTGCACAGACCAATTCCTGGCTTAGTTTCTGAAAAAAAAAAAACAACAACATAAAATAAATTCAGATTTTTCAAAACCAGTGTTTGCCAGTAATTGACAATACTTCTTGAATTTTAATTTATTTATTTTTCTAATTGTAGAAACTATCAACTGTGGTCACCACAATGTACAGATATAATTAATGTAATATACAAACTCGGAAGTGCGAGCGTTAAAACAAGTATTAAATTCCCAAGACCCGGTTAATTAAAGTTCCATTAATATTTTGTTGTTTGGGGGGTTTTGTTTGAAAAGGGAATTAGAGAAGTGACATTTTAATCATTTGTATGCACATGCAGTTGAGTCTCTTGAGTTTCCTGCCCACCCATCAAGTGTGAAATTAAACAGCCGCCTAAATCTTGATATCTCACTCTTTTGAAAAAAATGGGACTGCGGGCAAATTGTTTGGAACGTCCATTGTTATGACACAGTAATAACAATGAATAACCACAGCCAGACCAGGTTTGTCTGCCGTGACTTGGCCGATAGGTTGGGTTAAGATCCGAAGTCTGGCCGGCAAAGGTTAATTGTGTTTGACGATGAGCCAACATGCACACATCTGCACTTTAATTGACAATTGTCAATGTACTTCAGCGGCTTGGTGATGAAGTAGCGACTCTATTAGTGAAAATGCTTTTAGAGCTTTATGGTCACTCACTTTTCTTCCCCTCTCACACTCTAGTCTACTGCTTCCGCAAGCACTGTGAAAGTTTCTTGCTTGTCTTGTCTTTTGAATTCCCTTTCTCCAGCCTCACCGGGCATGACAATGAAATCTTTACTTGCCATTGGGTCAGCCACAAAAGTCAGTTACTTTTAAGACAGCTGGGAAAAAAATACTTTTCAACAAAAAAAAAAACAACATGTACTAGGTGTGCTAGACACCTGGGAATTGTTTTATGTAAAAAAAAAATAAAATAAATTAATTTAAAAAAAGGGCGCCAGTTGACCCCATATTATTTTGAACAGCTATTTATGATTTATGATTATATAAAATGGTATTTCACCAGACAATTTTTTGGGGGTTTGTTTTTTATTGCTGATGCTTATTTAAGCGCATCCGTAGATGATGATGATCTGGAGATCAGCAGACTGCAGGCAGACTTTCGAGCAAGACTGCAAGACCACGGGCATTAAATAACGCAATGACACAGGTCACACACAGACAAAAACAAAAAGGGTGGGAGTATTTAAACCAATCAAACAAGGAGCAAATATTGATTCCTGCATTCACACTAAAGCAAACAAACTGCCACGAGCGGAACACGCTTAAGGGAACCGTACAATTGTTAATACACCCAGTTTGTCTCTCTGCAATGCTGAATGCACAATATTAACCCAGAGCTGTCTTCTAATATGTATATATAAAATCGTTGTCCACTTGAACGATAAATTGGACTTAGAGGGACAACAGGCAAGATTTCTACACTGCGGATCACAAACTTCTTGCTAAGGAAACGGAGGGCTTTCCCTTCTGCAAAAGGTTCTGGCTTTGTCTTTCCCTGTGGAGTTTTCATGTCGTCCTCTGTTTCGTGTCATGACAAAGGCTTGAGCTTATTTTTGGGGCACGGTGGAGCCGCATCAAAAGGTTCCAGATGTGAGTCTCAATGTTTGACCTCTAACCGCCAGATCCCCAAGCCAATTCACTTCAGATTAAATTAATAATGTCCCGACTGACAGTTCGGAATTATGTAACACCGCTTGTGCCATCGGGATCCCAACGATTGGGCCCGACATTGGCTTGCATAAAATATTTCACAGTCAATAAGGGCACTATCAAGGGACAGGTGAACGAGACAGACTGCATAAAAATAGAATAACATGCAAAACTAATAATGGTGTCAAGTTCCTCTACTTAGGTTCCGAGTTTTATGCAATCACAAGCACTCTCGCACACACACACACACATGCAAGACTCACTGTGATGTTTGGAGGGTTTGCCCAGTAAACTCCCGTCCAGATAAAGTTATTGCTTCATTTCCTTCTACATTCTCTCACTCAGTGTGCTATTCTTTGTCTCGCTCTTCTCACTCTCGCTTTCTCTGCAAGACTACAATCAAAATGTAATCCCATAGGAGTGTGTGTAAGCGAAAAGATTTGGATGAAAATCGTGGCATTTAAGACCTCCTGTGTTATATTATAAACACAGTCTGACAGTCACTTTTTTTCGTTGACGCCGATGCTTTGCGCTGATGTCAAAATTATTTTATGGATTAGGGACATCCATCAGTAATGCAACTGAAAGGTGGGAGTTAACAATAAAAATGATGAAACACTTTCTCGCCTTCATAAACCACCCGGAGTCATCTTCATTGACGTCCTTCACATATCACTTTCGCCTGATGTCACATTTAATATTTGTTTCTTACAATAAAAAAAATGTTTTGTTTGCCTAATCACAATGTAGTAAACCAGTCTGTATTTATTACATTAAATCAGATTCATTTCATTTGGATGAGGGTGTGCACCCTGTTTAAACTCCAGATTTTGTTTTGAAAAAAAAAACAAAAAAAAACTGAGATCAAGATAAATCGTTTCAAACGTGGTATTCTAATAAAATAGTCTTGCATTTCTTCTGTATGTATTTACAGCTCAGCTCACAAACTTAACATTGCATCAATATACAGTACCTGCATTTATACATATCACACAAATGTGATTTCTTCTCAATATTTTATTTATTCCTCATCTCTTATCAACGTCTCATGTCTACGTTAAAATTTTACATATCTTTTTTTTTTTTTTTTTTTTTTAAATAGTTGCTGTGGCTTCTATAGGGTGTGTTTTATAGTCCGGAAAATACGGAAATTCATAAGAAACTTTCACAGGTTAAACGGTAGACATACTTGAATGTTGGTTTAAGCACCATTTGCTTACACAGAGGACAAAACCTGTTCATGGGAATGATATTAATCCCACAAATTATTATTTCATGCATGCATAATTTCTCATTTAATGGATACATTACATCAATATTTTGTCTACAATTTAAAAACAAAATACCAATGTTTTGTCAGCGGCTATGGAGATGTTGGTGGCTCTCCGGAGCTTTTTCCTTATTTGACTTTTTTTTTTTTTTATTTGTTGAATGAAGCACACGTCTGAGAAAATCTGAACTGTCTTCATTGGAGGCATAGCATTGCTTCTCTGCCGTTAATTAGTTTGGGAGTCATATACATTTTCTGTTTTAAAGTATAAAATGAGACGCAGAACAAAAAAGCGCATTCTGTTGTACAATAATAAAAAAAATATTTCAACAAAACTCTCGATCGAGACTAAATGTACCAAATCATTCTAATCAAGGGAATCGTGCATTAATGACAAGTACACAACCGCCAATCTATTAAAAAGAGCGTGTGTGTTCAATAATATTACCCTTGCCTACAAGCATAAACTTAAGAAAAGAACACAAAGAGACATTTACCGCAAAAACAAACACAGCTGAGAAAATCTTGTTGCAAGATGGTCAGCCTCACTCTCCTCAACTTGAAAAAAAAAACAAATGTGTAATTAGAACTTCACTCACTACATTTCAATTCAAGCCAGGTCGAATTATACCACCCTGAGAGAAAGGTTGCGCATAACGTTCGGCATGAAATCACAACAGCATGTGATTAGCGTTATGCTCACGTGAGACTAATACACAAAAAAAATTCATCAGCGGTGGTTTCGGCCACATGTAAATCCAACTTTCTCACTTTTCTATTACAGAAATTTAAAATGATTTTCTGAAGTGTAATGCCCAAACGTGTGTAACATTTGTATGAACAAGTATGCGGCGGTAGACTATGCCAGTGGTGGGCAAACTTTTGGATTGGCGGGCCACAATGGGTTAAAAAATTTGAAAGAGGGGCCGGACCAGGAGCAGATGGATGGAATGTTTTGGTAACCTCACCTCATTAGAGAAAAAAAAATACATTTCATTTTAAATGAAAGTGAACAAAAACATTACAATAATATATATGTCTTTGAAAAAACACTATTTAGAAAATAAAACATTAACAAGGTTTAATCGGGCCGGATTATAACGTTTAACGGGCCGCATGTGGCCCCCGGGCCGTAGTTTGCCCACAGCTGCTCTAGTGTTATGAGGCGAATCCACCATACTGTATATTACTATGCCAATCATTGGCATTTGTTTGGGGAATTTGCACCCCCTTGTGGAGTCGCCCCTGAGACTGGTCTGAGAATTGATATCACACTCCCTGTCACTGTGACTCAAGCAAGGAGGACCGGAGTGTAAGTCATAAAAAGAAGAAAAAAAAAATACTTCGGGGTCCATTCATGTCTCAGTAACTGGCCTCAGTATTATACGTATTGAGGAAAATCAAATCAATCCTCTGTACGCTTAATCCCATTTGGGTCACAGGCGGGGCGGAGACTATTCCAGTTGATTTAGGGTGAGATTGGCCAAACAGCTGTAGCATCAATCAATCAGGCTCCAAGACTTGTCAGGACACGTGGACGTGGGTGATGCAAAATTATCATGACGCATCCCAAAAAACACAAGACACCTCTACGTCACTGGCGAAAGCACATCAAAAAAAAAAATAAATACCAGATTTGATCGTTGGGCTTCAGAGTGAGAAACTCAACGTATTCTTCTCATCAAAAAAAAAAATCCAGAATCCCAATCAAGGCTTCACAGTCCATCAAGCCAAGCAGTGGATTTGTCAGCACTGTTACTAATAACTGCTGATGAAAATCGTAAAGGTCAATAAAAGCCTACGGATGAGCTGCTGTGGTTCCCCATTACCAACCAGTCATCTTGAAACAAATATGACTAGGGCAGCATCTTAGCTCAGCGCGGCAGAGATTTACAAAGCATGTCCGCAGAAGCCCCAACCTTGTAAAGATGCACCATTGCTGTAAAAATGTTTCATCATTCCACCAAGTTATGTTATCATGGACTTGTATGTTATTATGAACTTGAGGCTTTTATTAATTTGCAATGCTCAAATACTACTCAAGCATTTTAAATTTTTTTTTTTTACTATTGATACGTCCTGATCGAGAAAATACGGCAGCAGTCCTGACCCTTACTTGTCACGTTGCGATTGTAAATAGACATCAGCAATTGGGCACCTTCACGTTTAATAAATGTATGACAGACAGTTACAATGAAATTACACAATATACATTCAATATTTTTCTTTAATTATATATATATATATATATATATATATATATATTCTTTAATTATATATACATATATATATATATATATATATATATATATATATATATATATATTCTTTAATTATATATATATATATATTTTTTTAATTATATATATTTTTTTTCTTTAAATATATATATATTTTTCTTTAAATATATATATATTTTTCTTTAAATATATATATATATTTTTCTTTAAATATATATATATATTTTTCTTTAAATATATATATATTTTTCTTTAAATATATATATATTTTTCTTTAAATATATATATATTTTTCTTTAAATATATATATATTTTTCTTTAAATATATATATATTTTTCTTTAAATATATATATATTTTTCTTTAAATATATATATATTTTTCTTTATATATATATATATATTTTTCTTTATATATATATATATATATATATATATATATATATATAGACAAAATGAACCCAGCTAAACTATTAGATTTCCCTTCCCCAAGACCAAATATTTGTTGATTTATGTTCAGAGAGATATTTGCTTTTCTGCCGCAACGTAACTTGTCAATACAGAACTAAATCAATGTTTAACACCCTCGTGGATTAGCTTCAAATCATAAAAGGGCCTTGACAAGCCATGTGGATGAAGTAATATGATTCAATTAGACGCCCGAACCTTCCCTCCGGTATAAGCATGCACACTTGCACACGCCCACACAGGACGCTGTGAACAGCAGCCTAATAAAACAGCTCTTAATTGGCATACACACTAGTGGCACGCTCTATGCAGGATGTTTATTTAATATGTGCTGCACTAATAGAAAAGAGCAAAAAAAAAAAAAAAGGAATTGGTTATTGAAGGCTGGTGCAGGTACAGGACATGTGCATTATTGCATTACTAGAGGATCAGCAAGAGTCCTCTTCTGCCACCGAGAGAAAAAAAAAACAAAAAAACTTTCACTTGTTGACTTCTTAGATCAGACTTTATCAGTAGTAGTTGTTAATATGTCCGTACAGTATTATTGGACTTCGGGATATCATGTGATCATGCATACAGAGGTCAAGGAGCTTAAAAGATCACAGCACTGAACGTCGAGCAGTGATGACGAAAAATTTCATGTGTGGATGACAAACAAGAAGAAATTCAAATTTGACCATCGGAATTGCCACGTGGGGTCATGAACACTTCGAAAACCGTTGCCAGTTAACACAGTCTGAAAATGAAAGTTAAAGCAAAATCAACAACACGCAGAAATGTCAGCTTGGACTCTTGCAAAGTGTGCTGTGGTCTGAAGAGTCCACATTTCAAATTGATTTGGAAATCATGGATGCCGTGTACTCGGGCCAAAGTGGACTCTCCAGACTTTTGTCAGCGCAACGTTCAAAAGCCAGCATTTGGGCTATTACAGGAGTGTGTTAGTCCTGGCGAACTTTCACATCTGAGAAGGCACTATTAATGATGAAAGACAAATTCGAAACGATTTCGAAGGTTTTCGAGCAACATACTATTGTGGAACATTCAGGGAGCCTCGACAGCTTCCTGTTCTCTTGATGAACTAAAAACACATGGAGCATCTTTGCCATCTTTCCTTTTTCTGTAATCCTCTCCTGTGGTTCCAATGAGCCAAACACACAAACACGCCCCCCTCGTTCCATACAAGGCATATAAATTACCCGTCACCCGTGTTTGCCATGTTATATATTATGTTCTTTTGTCTGTCTCCAGGTTTTACGGAACTCATGTCCAACAAATTCAACACCTTTTTACATCACAACACAACCTTACCATACCCGCAACACGCCGTCGAAAAGGCTCAACTACTAACAGATCACTGCAATAATCTCGCTCTCATACTCACATAAGGATTATACCCGATCCAAATAACGACACGATGCCCAGCCTTCTTATGTCGTCGTAATTTGTTGCCTAATGGAATGTATACGGAATAAGAAACACAATTGACAAACAAAACATCTCACAGATTCTGATCAATTTCAATCCAAATTTCTCCGTTTACTACAGTTAAACTATTACGCACAAAAGTGTTTCGAGGCATTTTCTCCGTTCTTAAGAACTGAAAATAGTCATCTGATGATTTGCAGCATTAGGAGGTTAAACTTGCTGAAATAAAAAGCTATTCCAATTAAACACAGGCAACTTGTGAGATTTTTCAGATTTTTTTAATTTTTGAGCACGCTCTAAAAGCTCTCAACAGGGTATGGGGTTAGGGGGGGGAGGCACCAAACAGATAACGATGGTTCTCCCGAACATTGTGAGAGGCATCTGAGATAAGATCGATGTGCTTGAATGCACTTTGCTGAGCACATTGTGAGAA
Source organism: Idiotropiscis lumnitzeri (assembly GCF_059441095.1). NCBI lineage: Eukaryota > Metazoa > Chordata > Actinopteri > Syngnathiformes > Syngnathidae > Idiotropiscis > Idiotropiscis lumnitzeri. Next base: position 4,105,687 of record NC_142410.1, read on the forward strand.
GGCCCCGCAACAGTCTCACGTTTTGCTCCTTCACCGGCCCGAGGTGATCAAGGGACAATAACGGCTGCATTCTATGGGACCGCTGCCGTATACGCTGCAGAAGACCAGGTGTGAAGGTGTGAAGAATTTTCTCAAAGAGTACTTAGCATCAGTACAATCTCCTGACCTTGATTCACTTTGCCACAGTTTCGCTTCGGGCCTCCAACTCACCTGGCTCTTTGCGATTAAACTTTTGCTACTTCCCTTGATACGATCTCGCTTTATTTTTCTTGGGACTTTTCTACCTTGGCTCTCCGCAGCCTAACATTTCAATTCTTCTGCCATCTCCTCCTTTCATCTGTTATGCTTTCATGGTATTTTCTTTTGAATCCATTGTCCCTCCCGTGTGCTCCCTTGTCATTATTATAGTTGTTCCTTTCCATTTTTGATACATATTTGATACGATTACACCCTTGATCCTCTTCCTTCACTTTTCCTGCCATGCACCTTGTGTGTCCTTGTCTTTCATCTCGTGAAACCTCTACCTGCACCCTTTACCATCCAACATTTTTCTTTTTTTTTTATTTTGTGCACGTTTAATTTTAGTTTTCATCTTTTTTTGTCTCTCGCCCCTTTCTGTTCATTATCATCGTCATCATCAATCATTTCCATTGTGAGTATGCATTTATTTCTATGCAATTTGCCAGAGTTCACAAAGCACTTACTAAGCATCCAATCAGCTGGCTCATATCAGTTCTAAAACATCTTATTTTCTGTTCTACGTTTTCCAATGTCTTCTCCCATTCTTTGTCCTTGGCTCTGCACCAGAGACAGCTGGTTAGGTGTGTCTGCCTGTTCCTGTCAGTTTAACCAGCTTGGCTGCCGGGCCCTCATGGCTTTGATCCACCACCAACTGCCTTGGGCACAGCGATGGCCCTTGAGCACTCAACCTCCTTCCACCATGGCTCCCAGCTGATAGGCCGCGTGAGATGCTCTATAATACATCAGCCTTTGCCAAAGTCCACCGAGGCAAAGGTAGAGAAAAAGAGGTTGCCTGATGGTAGAGTGGAACCGCTCGATTGCAGATGCAAGAGCATTTTGGAAACAGAAATGCATGGTGAAGTAGCCAGATTCAGAATTGAGATTTAAATGACTGCACATGTTTTGGCTTAATTGGAACTGAACATGCATGTGAAGTCAATGACAACATTAGAAATAGTAGTGGTTAAAGGAGCAATTTGGGCTTCATTTTTTAATATTGTCTCTGTCTGTCATAGAAAAAAAAATATATATAATAAAAAATAAATAAATAAATAAATATAAAAATAAATAAATAAATAAAATAAATATATATATATATTTTTTTACATTTTTATTTTTTTTTAAATAAATACTAATGGTCCATCCCTCCATTTTGTTTTTATATGAGTGGCTTGAAATGGGTCAGTAGTTAGCATTTATGCAAAATCGTTGATCGATCGATCACAATCAATCAATGACGTCATTGATCGGCTCCGCCAAATAAGCCATTATGGCAAACAAAAACAAAAACTTTCACTTTGGGGTTGTTCTGTTCTAGCTTTGTGCATGTGAGACTAAAAGCTCATGAACTAGTTTCATGTTGTCAGAGCGGAAAGATGCATGCATTTTATTGACATAAAAACAAAATAGCTTTAGTTTGTGTGTTATTAATGTAATTTTAACATTGCTTTAATGTAAAAAATTGCTTTTATTAGACAGCATAATTAACGTGAACATCCGGCCACACTCATTCAGCCCATCACAGATGCCACCAGGCAGCCAGGTGTGTTGCCTGAGCAAATTACTCTGTTGTTGACCACAGACGCACTAAACTTTTTCGTTCGTGCACTTACATTCACGGCAGGTAAAAAGGGGCAATGTTGGACAAAATAATCATTGTGGTCTGTAGGTGCCGGGACTTGTACAACACTGCCAGTTTCCAATAAGAGCCAAAAAGAATCTGGTAAGGAAGTGTCACCCACTGCGAATTTTTATCTAATACGATTTTACAATCGGAAGCTATTCAGTTTGTATTCGGTTATTTTATTTGGGGAATTGCTTTTGTCTTCAAACATATTGGAAGTTGACCAGCATCCTGCAATGGATTGTTTTCAATGTATAATAGATCATATATGGTTGCATTCTCGCCAAGAATCCACAGATATACAGAGCATTTTAATTGAGAATGCTTCCGTGGAGCAACTAGCTTGGGCAATCCCACTATTCTCTCTGTACAAATAGAGACGTGGTTTTCATCCGCTTGTTTGAAGGCCTTAACTAAAATTGCCAAGAAAATCCAAATTGAATGTGAACACGGTGTAGGGCATATGTGGTTTAAATCCCGTTCTTCCATGAGCTTGAAAATGGCCTCAGTCAACAGCTGCTTTGAGTAGATTCTCAGTAGGTTGGGGAGGGGCTGCGAGTACTTGTGCTGGCTTCTCCTTGTGTTGCCTGTTTATTCCGGGGACTAAGCCCTACAAAGCCTGCTAACTGTAAAACAATTTGATTAGCATAACTATGTTTCATTATACATGCAGATTTAAGGCCCGGCGCTTTGCAACAGGGAGAAAATCCGCTGAATTATTCAGAATGTACAAATATTGGCAAAATCAGATTGTAAAAACTCCAAGCAAAAAGGAAGTGATTAGAGTATGGCGGCCAGGGAATGCACCATATGTTTCTGTCTACAGTGGTTAAACTTTCATAAACTGCTTACACCATGTTTGCCACAAAGATGCAAAAAAAGATTTGTGAATATTACACAAAATGAAATTAGACGACTCACAACTCGGGTCACAAATGCATAAAAATCGAAGTTTAACACCCTACGTCACAAGGCAAGCTAGCTTTATTTATATAGCACAGTTCATACACAAGGTACCTCAATGTGCTTCACATAATTAAAAAGTACAACTGTTAGAAGCGTTTACAGACAAAAAATGCAAAAGGTTTAAAAAGCAAAATTTAGCAATAAAAGGAGTTTTCTAAAACATAAACTCTCATTTTTAAAATGATACAGTAGGTATGCAAAAAGAGTTTCCACCTGCATTTAAAAGCATTTTTAGTTGGGGCTGATTTCACTTCTGTTGGCAGTTTATTCCATTTGCGTGCAGCATCACAGCAAAATGCTGCTTCACCGTGTTTACTAATTGACTCAACTGCAGACCTCAGCTCTACTTGCTTTATATTTCATTACCATTTATTTAAGGACCGGTAATCAGGACCTAAACTATTGTGCAATTATTTTTTTTAAATCTATTCTAGCTTTAGGAATAGAGCAATACATTCTGATATCCTTTTTTTCTGGTCCGAACCTGAGCCGCAACATTCTGAATGAGCTTTTTGATGCTCTTTTAAGAGAATCCAATGTGAAGACCGTTACAATAATCAAGTCTACTGGAGATAAAAGCATGTATATGTTTCTGCTGGTCCGCAATATGATATAATTTTGTATTACTTGCGGAACTTTAATGAGAAAAAAAAAGCAGCTGGTTGGAGCTTCTGTCAATAGCACCAGAGGTACAGAAAACAGATTAAAATTGTACGAGTTTTAATGCAGTTGAGCTTTGAAATGGATTTATCTTAGGTTTAGTTTATAAATATGATCAGAAAAAAACACAACAAAAACTAACTGGCAGTTTAGAGTAAAGGCACTTGGAAAAGAAAAATGTCTGCCTAACGGGAGAGAGGCCAATGATCACAGCAGTCCAACACTTAAAACACACTTTACTCGGTGCAGCATCCACAATTAACACTAATTATGATAATTAGCTAGACTTTTACTAAACGAACATTTATATGTAGCGTTAACTATTCATGAGGTACACACATTTTTTAGCTCATTCTTCCGTTCAAAGCATCAGCTAATTTGTGGGAAAACGCATGAACTCAATTTTGTGCGCTTTGTTTACACATCTGTTCCCCTGAGGCCCAACAACGAAACAGATCAATATTGAACACATCCACTCTAATATGAGGCACCCCGCGCGCACAATTTAGAAGCTAAAACAACACAAACACACGCGCACAACTTTATGCTGCCGATGAGAGCAATAATACACAAGGTCAAGGGAGCCGTAGCTGAAGTAGTTGGCGATACATACATGTAGTCTGTCTAACGCTTACTCCAGGGAAATCATTAAATCCATAACACCGGGATGTATGTGCATCACTGGATCCGCCGAGCGCGCCGCGTACGCCTGTGTGTGTATGTGTGCATGACGGTATTCAATGTGCAGTGCGGAGGGACCAAGGGGCCAAGACTAGTCATTTCATGCATGAAATGTTCATCCCATTGGTCTTAAAGAGAGAGAAAAATCAACCTTGGAAGGATGCACCGACAGAGCAACGGGCAGAGAGGCAGAGCGCGGAGAGCTGCAGGAGAATCGACGAGAGCGGAGTAATGTATTACAAATGGGCTTAATTTTAGATTCGGGGGGTAAAGAAAGAGCAGGTTGCAATTCTCACTTCGGCTTTAAAACCACACTGCAGCAAATAAAAGCCGGCGTCTGCTTTCATGCACGCTCCTTCCTGCTTTCCCTTGCCACATTTCTGCACTCACTCATTCATGTAAACACAGGCGCTCGCTCTCCTTTCTCCAGTACTGCTCCATTACCGGCCGCTACTAGTGATTGAAGAATCCTATGGTAATGGTGATGCGGGGCTGCCAGCTGGCTCGCGTCATGACAGATAGTTTGCGTATGTGCTTGTGTGTACGGGTGCCCGGCAGTGACAGTTTGTTTTGGGGTGTGTATTAGCAGATGAAAAGAGCTCATGTAATTAAGTTAAATGCCGGAAAGTCAACATGCGAGTGTGAATGAATCTTAGCAAACGCGGCAGCACCAGGGGATGGACTCAGTCATTCAACTTCAAGGTGATAAATGAATAGGGCGTGGGACGAAATATAAATGTTAGGAAATTGGGATGTCAAACTAAGGACTTTAACTTGCTTGGAATCAACAGCTGATAAAACAAACAAACAAGCTGGCGTAAAAATCTAGCTCACACTTGGACTTGTTTCACCAATTGTTTTACCAATTAAGAAATGTGGAGTAAAAAAATCGTAGAGGGAAAAAAAAAAAAAAAAATCAAAGACTTTCGAAGTTGAGAGAACCATTTCCCACTCTCTAAGCCAGGGGTGGGCAAACTTTTTGATTGGTGGGCCACAATGGGTTCTAAAATTTGACAGCGGTGCTGGACCAGGAGCAGATGGATGGAGTGTTTTGGTAACCTCACCTCATCGCAGAAAAAAAAATACATTTAATTTTAAAAGGAAAACAAAAGCAATACAACAAAATATCTGTCTTTGACACACCACAGTAGAGAATTTAGAAAATGAAAAGGTTTATTCTTTTAAGTTCGGGAGGCCGGATTAAAACGTGTAATGGGCCGCATGTGGCCCCCGGGCCATAGTTTGCCCACGCCTGCAGTCTAAACTTTTTATTTTTATTTTTTATTTTTTATTTAAATCAGTCAAAAGTTTGTAACCAGTTGTGCATGGAGTAAAATGAGTGAAAATTGATTAAAAAAAAAAATTCTAACAGAATAATAGCTTGATACGAGAACCATCCTTGACACTCCAAGGACAATACCAGACTCATCCAACAAGCAAAGTAAAGTCTCAACTCTATAACTACCAAATATATAAACAAAAATAGTGCTAGATACGATCATCAAAACTCTAAACACACATTATAGTTTGATCTCATCTCTCCTCACATCAACTCCTGTTTACCATTGTTAATCATCGACAATGTCACATTGGTCGTTCCGTAGAATGATGTTTCCTTGTTTGTGTGGCTAACTGCGCCTGGATCACTTTTCCCTTATAGTGTCGGCAAACCACGGCAGTCAACAACCTGGCCTGCATTGTTCGGAGCAGGTCTGCTCTGGATGAAGAGGATTGGCCGAAACGCACTCGACCAGGTGGACGTGGCCCATTTCTTTCCTGCGTCCAATAGAAAAAGAGCCACCAGGGTATCCTTTGCGCAATAATGATTCACTGGATGACATGATATATGTGTAATTACTGGAAATGGCTTGCAGACAGAAGACATCATATCACACATGGCAGCAGCTGGTAATTAGCTCTAATTAGCTTTTGGCTGGCATTCAGAGAATACAGCATTGATTATTGTTGTTATGCTGCTCCAAATGAAAAGAAAACAAATCTATACTTCATTAACGCTTGGTTACTGTTGGCCACTGTCTGTCAAAAGCTTACAACTCGCCATTTCGGGACAACATAATCTTAAATTATAAGACGCTCTAATATATCGACTAATGTACCAATATACATCCCGGGGAATACATTTTGCGTGCAAGCTAGTTTTATCTCAATTCATATTAAAAATTACCCGACTTACACGTTTTTATTTTTTTACTGTCAACATAAAACAAAGATCATTGTAGGCAATGTATTTTACCAAACCACCTAACTTAAAAAAAAAAGTAAATAAAAAAAAAAATAAAATCACTTAGCTTCATGCTAACACACCATGCAGAAATCATTAGATGGGTTAATTAAAAACAGCATTGTTAGAGCGATAGAGAGAGAGAGAGAGAGAGAGAAAGCGAGAGAGAGCTAGAGAGAATAAAGAGAGAGAGAGAGAGAGAGATTATATAATTCTTAGTTACCTAAATTAATAGAAAGTATGATAAATGCTATTTTGTCAATTAGTTTTGGAGAGATCAGAAATGTGGGGGGGGTGTCTAAAGATATATCAGGGGGTCCACAAAACATTTTTTTAAACAAATCCTTTCGTGGTTACCTGCTATCACGTTTTAGCCAGCAACTGTGGCCTTTGCGAGTTGCTACCAAGTAGTATTAATAAATTAAGGCTGACTAAATGAAAAATTAAAAAAAAGAAACTTTTCTGTGTTCGAGATGGAAAAGCCACTATTTTGTAGAACATTTTTCCTGAAAAGGGGACGTTGAGACAAGATTTCACAGAAACCTCATTTACCTTTAAAAAAATTAAAAAATAAAAGAGGGCTGCTCTTAGCTTAAATACTGTGGCCGTAAAGAAGATCCTAGACTGTTGGTTTGACTGACAGTACCCACCGCCAGACCTTGAAACACAAATAAGAAGGTACTGAACCCCCATTGGCTTGTGGTGCTGCATCCTAATTGTTTTCCCACTCTGGGTCCAATAAGGGCTCGTCTATTATCTTATCTTTGACCCTGAATATGCACTGGAGTTGGAAGATTGAACAATCACCACAACCACTGTACCATTTGACCCATGTCCCTCAAAGTGACTAAAAGTGATCCGCAAATTCAACAGGAAGCATCGACTTAAATTAAACATTCTTTTGTCATCACTAAAAGCGCAAAAGTCCATAGACAAAAAGGGGTCATTTCATGTGGTTTGATTGGGTTCTTATCAAAACTTGGCATCTCGACAGTAAAAGTAAGAGTGAAAATTCCCTTAAGAGATGTTTACCGGCAAAGAAACAACAACACATTTCTTTGAGGATTTTGTGTTTCCCCAAGTAAAAAGGTGACAAGCACTTTTTCAGCGGCGTTCTATTCCTGGCTTTTTACTCATTTCCATTCTTATTCTTATTCGGTTAGCAGAAAGTTATGTCGCCAAGTTTTCATCTCAGCGACGTCCATATATTGTGTCGTGTTTATTGGTTAAAGGTATGGTTATTTCATAGTGGTTCGAAAAAATAATCCCGCAGAGACTTTGCAAAAGCGCTAACTAACACTTTAGGGCACAATAAAGAGAGAACAGGAGAGGAAAAAAAAATAATAAAGCCCCCCAAAAACTGCTTCTGATAAGAGGCCGGTACCTGAAAGGTAAATAAAAGTCACTGCAACTTTTATCTGAGTTGAAATTGTTTTTGTCCATGTTTCAAACCTTTGTTTGTATCATGCTCTCCTCTTGTCGGCTTTGTTTCACCTGTTCTCGTCAGACGTACCCTCCCGTGTCTCGACTTGCCAAGTCAGTTTAACCGTGTTAAATTCTTGGCATCACATCCCTGCGCCTCCTTTTTTAGTCAGTCAGGTTTAAACTTGGCTTTATGTCAGCCGTGGGCAAACTACGGCCCGGGGGCCACAGGCGGCCCATTAAATGTTTTAATCTGGCCCGCCAAACTTGGAAAAAAAAAGAAATGAATAAACCGTGTTAATGTTTTACTTTCTAAATACTGTGTTTTTTCAAAGACATATATTGTTGTAATGCTTTTGTTCACTTTCATTTCAAATTATTATTATTATTTTTTCCTCCGATGAGGTGAGGTTAGCAAAACACTCCACCCGTCTGCGCCTGGTCCAGCCCCTCTGTCAAATTTTAGAACCCATTGTGGCCCGCCAATCAAAAGGTTTGCCCACCCCTGCTTTACATTCGACCCAACTGTCGCGTGTGTCGAACTGGAATTAACCAGAATCTCGTTCACCCTCTATTTGATATATTTATTTATTTATTTGATTATAATTTTCCTACACAATATGGACTGTGGCATTCCGAGACCCACACGTCCCAGGACTCAACAAGATTCTGGTCGGTTCGCCGAGTTGTCTTTGTTCTGTTGCTATCAATGGAACAAGACTAATTATTTTGGAGGGGAACAAACTGAGGAAGAACTGAATGTACACACTGTACAAAATATCAAAACACAAATTTAAAACTGGTCCACTGCTCATTTTTTCTGTGGCTGCAGAATGAGGGGATCCTTACGATATTTGTGGCAGGAAGGATTGTGGTTGCGTACAAACGGATCCTTCAAAATACCGAGGAACAAACCATGACAAAGATTGTGAGCAACAATTATTTACAAGATGATTTCGCCGAAGTGCAATTTGCATCATTTTCTGTTCATGTAATGGCCACTTGTCTAATAGAGTATTCTTAAAACATTAACAATTTTGATGGTGATTTAAGGGACTGAGGGAAGTCTATTCAACCATCTCGTCAACCCCACCCCCCCGAAAAAAAAAAGTACTTCTCCTGCATTAGTGCGTCTTCATGTAACGACAGGAGGGAAAGGTGATGAAAGGTCAGTCGCATCTGAGCTCTCCAGCGTTGCATGTGCGCCGGTGTGTGCTCAGGAAAACAAAGGAGTCCGTGCAGCAATGTGGACAGCAAATCAATAGTAGACTTACTGCCTCATAACTGGTCTGGTTAGGAACTCAGTCTCCATCTCCTAGCAGATGCCATCACTACTCTCTCATCACAGAGAGAAATAGGCAAGGGGGAAGCGAAGGGAGGAGGGGGCAGGAGGAAGGAAAGCTCGACTCCTTGATTTTGAGGGGAAATGGACGGAGAGAAAAAAAATAACTAATAATGACTGTACTTGTTTAGGTCAAGGATAAACTCAACAAAATCCCCTATGAAAAGATGTTATTAAGCAATCTGATCTTAATTGACACGGACAAAGCAAAGAAAATATCAAACTTCTGATCACTAAAACAAAGATAAACCAGATATATGTACGAGCTGGCGATTCAAGCTAAAGCGCTTGTCAAATCCTTCGATTTTATCTTGCCTCAATATCGTCTGTTGATGTCACTGGTGGTGTAACGAAAGATTCGCTTGACTCAACATGGGATTTAATTGCCGATCAGCGACGGTCAAAGGTTGTCTGTCTTTATATGTGCCGCGCGATTGAATGGCGACCGTTTCATAGCAAAGTTGGCCTTTTGTCTTAAGTCAGCTGTGATAGGCTGCCGCTCCCGCTAACCCCTGAGCAGGATAAACGGTACAGATGGGTCTGACTTGACGTGGCTAAACTCTACAATTACAAACATCAAATAGTCGATACAATACAGTACAGCTCAGATGGAAGCGCATTACTCAATTTGGAAGGACACTTTCTTTTTAATCACGTGTGAGTGACGGTAAAAGGAACTTAACAGACCGCAGTGGCCTGACAGAACGTTGAAAAGACAAGATTCAGGAAACGTGGAGGCGCCTGATCATTGACTTTTTCTTGAGTAGCCAACCGTCCAACACTCGTTTCTGTTACTGCCCAAAATATGAATCACCGGGCCGCGATATCGTAGATGTGAGCACATCAAAAATGCAAATGAGTTGTCCGGAAACGAAAAAAAAAAAATCTGGTTTTAAATGCAATGTTGCATCCGCCAGGTCGGATCATCACATGATACACTCCACATGCCTTTAGTATTGCCTGTTAGACATTCATGCCACATTTTTGCGGTAGTATAAAAAATATATATATACAGTACAGTATACAGTGGAATTCATTATACTCACTGCTCGGCACCTAGTAACTAACTTATTCGTTGATTTATAAAGAATATTTAAATGAAAAAAATATCCTGGTCCACTGCATTGAATATTTCGTTTTCAATACCCCATCGGTTAAATGACTGGTGCTCAATCAGTCCAGTTCAGAATTGGGCCGTGTTAACCCACATGTGGCAGGCCTTAGATCAGGGGTGGGCGAACTTTTTGATTGGCCGGCCACAATGGGTTCTAAAATTTGACAGAGAGGCCGGACCAGGAGCAGATGGATGGGGTGTTTTGGTAATCACACCTCATCTGAGAAAAAAAAATACATTCAATTTTAAATGAAAGTTAACAAAAGCATTACAACAATATATGTCTTTGAAAATCCACTGTATTTAGAAAATAAAATATTAAGATTTCTTCATTATTCCCCCCCCCAAGTACAGCGGGCCTGATTAAAATGTTTAACGGGCCGCATGTGGCCCCCAGGCCGTAGTTTGCCCACGCCTGCCTTATAACTGTCACAAAAATCAGTCACATTCAGCCTGTTTTCATGCGCTCTTGATTTGATCTGTATGTTATTTTCAGAATCCCTGCATCTACTCGTTTTTTTTTTTTCACCTCTTGCCCGCAAGAAACTGGCACCTGTGGACACAGCCAATAAACATTTGCCACCCAAATCGGCCTGTTGTCCCGTGTCTACTCAACGGCTCTGCTTCCAGCACCAAATCCCTACGACAGAGCTACCCATTGAGAAGCTAATAACGTGATGTTGAAAATTGTGTTGCCTGATCAAATCAAGCTCTGAGGTTGGTTATGGCAAAAGAAATCCTAATGTGACTGTTGTGATTTTTTTTTTTTTTAAATGGGCAAATGCAGCCAACTAATTAAACTACAATATTCTGGCAGAGGTTTTAAGTGTCTACTATAAAACAAACCATTTTGGCCATGCCTCAAACAAGACATTAGAAGCTGCAAAACCAATGATGTCATAAAATAAAAAAAAATTACATTGTGTTTGGGTTTTCTCGAGGTACTTGGGTCCTCACACTTTCAGGGGCATATTCAGAAATGTTTCACAGGGGTGGCAAACGCCTCACTGAGCTTTGGCAACCATGTTTATTTTGGTAAATAAAAACTAATAAAATAAGTCAATCTAAAATGCTTTATGAAAAAAAAAAAGAAAAGATAAACTGAAGCTACATTTTGCATTTATAAAACTAAATAAACTATAATTGCAGCGACAATGTACTTTGTTTTCATCTTCTACTATTATTTTACACAAGCCTTAGGTAATGATTTTATTTATTTTGATATTACTGCATGGCTGTTAGCCGGAAGAATAGAAAGTTCATCTTAATGTGCCGCACAGAAGTGGCGTTATCAAGCAACAGCCAGTAAAAAAAAAAATAAAAAAAATGACATCACTCCTTTTGTTGAATTGTAACTACACAATACTTATCATGGTGTTTTGCACTCAAAAACTAATACTAAAACTACGTTCTTTTAATAAAACTAAACCTAAGAAAAACTAACAAAACTGCCCTGGATGCTTATTTAAACCAACTAAATGTAAAAATCTAACCTCAAAAAGAAACAAATAATAAAAATTCCAAAACTATACTTGCCAACTATACTTGCTCAACACTCTTGCAATGCAAGCAGGAAAACATTAGCTTAATGTACTAGATAACGCATTCTTCATTTTCCATTTACTTTGCTCTTCTATACTATCGCATAATGTACTTCTATCTCATGCACTGCATTTGATTGACATTGTACAAATCAAGTTTTTTTTTACTAAAGACATTCTTTTACATTGTCATTTAGAGCAAATGAAAGCATTTTATTGAAGCAAGTAGTTTTAAAATAAATTACTTGCGGCAGACTATCAAGTGTCTTAGAACACTGCGAAAATGACAGAAAAGTCACAGATATCAAAATCTTTCCCTAGATATGAGGGGTGGTTCGAGAGTAAGAATGGGTGTGTGTGCCCATCCCTGGCCACCACATAGCACCGCCCCAGCCACTTTCCAAAAACATGCATGTCAGGATAATCGAAGAATCTAAATTGTCCATAGGTGTGAATAGTGATGAGAGGCATTTTTGTCTTTCTCGCTCTTGTGACTGAGTGACTGAGTGACTCAAACCCAAACGAGGACAAACAGTATGAAAAGGGAAGAATGGATATAGTTATCTCCGCTTTTCCAAATTATTATTGACTACGTGGGTGCAAAGGTGTGATCTTGAACAAAAATGTCCTTCAATAGCAAACAAAAGTTTGATTGCATTGCACTGGTCATAAATTATTAACGGGGTTTTTTGGCATAGCTTTGTTGGACTGTTTAATTCTCTTGCAGAGGATTCCTCTGGTTCCTTCCGTTTCAAAGGGGGATTTGGTTGGACATTTGCTTCAGAAGAAGCCATTTATCTGTCTCGGCTCGACCATATGAGGAAAAATTCCCCCATCAGACGACTGCTGCTTTCCCATTACGCCCACAGCTGGGAGCTTCCCATTTGCCCACTGGGCTCTTAGATCCATGTCCTGCCGAGCTCCTGTGCACCAATAAGGAAAGCTGTTAAAGGGTGTAATTGACTTCATCAATTAACGGACAGCCAGCATGCTGATTTCTACACAGTGATGCTTTCGTATGTGTGCTTGTGTGCTTTCTACCACTTCAATAACCATTTTTCTTTCTCTCTTGTTAAGTCAGATTTGGCAAACCAATATGAATACTCTTGAACAAATGATTACAAATTAAAACCATTGAGGGGTTACCATTATCTGTCTATTACAACACATAATTACAAATGTGTGTGTTTTTTTTTTTTAATCCCATAATGGATGTAATGGACACTGTGGTAAATGATTTCTCTCTCTTTCTTCTTCCTTCCCCCTGGCTTGTGTGATAAAAGCAGCCGACCAAACTTAAATTGCCCTCCTGATGAATTACTTCATAGAGGGAGAGTATTGTGCAGAAATCGTACAACATTCATCTCAAGCACAATATGTGGCACAAAGCAGTGCATTTGTCAGTGCTAAATGTCTGGCGGCACCCAAAAAAAAAAAGCCCCGTTATAAACTGTAACAGCTGTTCTTGCTTGTTGTAGCATTGACATCCAAGATGGCTGCCGCAGGTGGGGGTGGGGGGGGGGTTACAGTGTAAAAGACAACAGCTGGCTGACAGTCACAAATGAGTAAACAAAGGCTGTGCGACTTAGTCATTTATTATGGCATAAGTAGGCATTGTAATTATTGTGGTCTGCAAAGAAAAGAATATGGAGGTGATGTGCGTACTGAGTGTAAAAGTGAAAAAGGGAATGCATTAAAAAAAAAAAAAAAAAAGACAATCACCTGAGTTAGACATATTCAATAGGTTGAAATCAATTATGTAGAACCCCCTGCTGTGACAAGTGCCTCAAGCACCGAGTCGGCAGCACACGTAGAAATCCAGACGTGCTTGGCACGCGTGAATTTCACGCAGAAAAACAGATGCCGGCTGGCGTAGTTAGGAAAGGATGCAAGAGGGAAAAAGAAATCCATCACCACCGTCTGACTTGTGCCGTTTTTCGTCCTCTTTGTCCTATTCAACGCGATGCCCAACGAGTTGACAAGCATCATGAGTTGAAAGCCCGGACAACTCCCTTAAGTGCTTACAGTGCAGACGTTACATTTGGCTCTCGGCAATTGCGGCGAACGGTACAGCCCGAGTGCCTGCAGTCAAACTTTTACTAATCGAAAATATTTTACTTGGAAGTTGTTGAGACCGACAACTGATATTCTGGCGCGGCTGAATCTTCTGAGGATTAATGAAAGCAAGACTTGCTTTGCTTTGCTTCTCGTTTAAAGCTTGCGCCACAGGAGCCACGGTACGATATCATCTCGTAATATGATCGGATTTTATGATAATGTAACCATCCAAATGATCTCAAGCATTGTCATAAAATAAAAAAAATAAAATAAAATATCACAGTGCTGCTGTGGCTACAATCGGTGACAGCCAACATGATAGTTAGCTGAAATTTAGGTGAATAAAACTCAACGCGTCTTCACCATGACTTCACAAAGGGAACTAAAAGATGTTGCTGCAGATCTTCTGCGCTTTCAGGGACACAGCTATTCGATATCAGTAATAATGGTAATGCCAAGAGAAGAGGGTGCTCTTTGGATGGGTCGTGGCACACAAGCAGAGTCGTTCATTAGCAGGCGCACAGTCAGAATTTGGACTGATTAGCTGTATTCCCTCACTGGTACTCCCACTCAGGTAAATTTGTCATTGTTGACATCAAGACAATATCCGTTGCGTGTCCCCGCAGACAATGGATATAGAAAATATGTAGATGCGCTCCCAGAAGCCCGTCGTTGATGAATAGCTTGATTTTGCATGAGTGCACAGAAGGCGAGGTGGTAGAAATAGGAGTTGTGGAGATCAGCATACTGTGGCATCAATGAAAAATATGAATTGAGAAAATGAGACAATAAAAGAGAAAAATCACAATCCAGAGACTTTTAAAAGTTTAGAACAGAGCAGGGCGAGGAATTTCACTTTTTCAAGAGTCGGTTCTTTCAGGTAGGGTCACTATGAGAAAAAACAAACAAAAAAAAAAAAAACACCTCTTTCAGCTCCTCAGTTTTTTTTCCAAATAATCATCAAAAAAATAAACATTATTAATCAATAATAATTTTCATTTGGAGCAGGTTATCTTCTCGTCTTTTATCCTCTAGTAAATGATGTACAACGTGCATACGCCTAATTGAGATTGTTTATGGCGCCTACGCCATGAGAAATTTGTACTTTTCAGTCTGCACTCGGCGCACTAAGTATTAAAGAGGAAATCTGCCCCCCCTGAAAAAAAAAAAATGTTCTATGCAGCCCCAATCGTTGAAACACAGCATTCTGATTAATATCGCATTTGTGGAATACATGAAAATACACCTGTTTTTAGCCATCTCAGGGGGCGGCCATTTTGTCACTTGATGTCAATTGAAAATGACATCACAGTTGCTGAGGGTTCAGGTAACGACCAATCCTGGCTCAGCTTCTGAAAACAGGTGAGCCACAATTGGTTACCTGAGAAACTGTGATGTCATTTTCAGTCGACGGAAAGAAACAAAATGGCCGCCCCCTGAGATGGCTAACTCATATTCCATAAACGCAATATGAATTAGAATGCCATGTTTGGTCTAGTGAAGGGACATAGAACATTCTGTTGCCAAGTTTTTTTTTATGGGTTGGGGGTTTTAACGTCCCCTTTAACTTTAACTTGCATCCATATTTGACTTATTTCATGCTTGTAACCTCCCCCCTCCACTTTCTGGTCAGTGTGTCATGACTTGACCACATGCTGCTTTAACAGAAAAAAAAATAAGATGCAAGCTGCAAATATTAAGCTGCGCCGTCCTGAATTCCAATTTTGATGACAGAGACACGGCAAGAAAACAAATCCATATCCAATGTCTTTGCTGGCGTCAGGGTTCAACAAAGCAGAAGAGCTCATTTTGGACTCAAAGAGCTATTTGTTCCACACATCCTCAGTTGGAATGTGTTTGTATTCTCTACATTAACAGTCCCATCATAAATCATGTGAAATAACAAATGGACTTATAGTCTGCAGATATTGCCCACCCATCCCCCAATGCCAAGAAGAAGAAAAGCAAAGGTCAAATGATTAGCCTTGCTATGCCTGTGCACGTTTAATGACTGTGCCAAACCTTTGTGTTGGGTGCGTGCCTCCTCAGCACATGTAGCGCTTGTTAAATACGGAACAGAGAGATAAATTAATGAAGGCTTCCTCCTGCTGCTAGTTTGGCCTCCGCATAGCCAACTTGTGATGACGGGGCAGAAATGCGGCCACACTGGCGGTGCTATAACAATGAATACGTACAGCTGTGCCAAAGTCACTTTACCAAACACGACATAATTAAAGCGGCGCTGTCGGCTTTTACACCACGGCGATGATTAAATTAGTCCAGGTAGCCACAATAACTTTGTTGTCGCTGGTTGTGTCGTCAGGTCAAAAAGCTGTTCTTTACAAATTAAAACACACCAGCCTTCTGCAATTTATTTTGATAGACTAATAAGATTCCTGAAACGCCAAGTTTTTGTGACTCGAGTGCCGTGTACATAACTTTGTTGACAGGGTTTCAGCTGAAGCTCAAATCCAACGAAGAAATTGAGACAATAGGAAAACATATCGACTTGTTTACATGCGGCCGTAAAAACTCACCGAGGACCTAATCCTCGACAATACTTCCCCCTATACTGTCCGTCTACAAGGTCGCCGCACTTTTCTAAGCCTTTTACTGTGTTTTGTCCCGTCCCCAGCGGCGGGCCAATAATGAGCCCAGTGATCGGATGCAAGGCTCTGAGAGAACATTGCATGCATTCATTTTAAAGCTTGTTACAGGCATGCGAGGAAACAAGAAACAAAGTTGGCTGCTGATGTAACGGTTGTGGTCAAATTAATTGTAAAAAAAAGTGCAAGGGCAACAATTTCTTCAGACAATGGTGATCGATTAATGCGTCTTCCCTAAGCAATAAAAGAATAGCAAAATACAGTCGTCGAAATGTAATGAACAGCTACAGGTTGTGGTGATGATGAGTCAAAAATATTTGGCACGCTATAAAAGAAGACAAGTAACGAGGAAAAGCAAAACTGCTTACAGAAAGGCGCGGCCTCATTTTTTCTAGGAAATCGTTACAATTTATTGTTTCCATCTCTATGCTGACTAACTGAGTTAAAGTGACTTTTTTATTGGTTGACTGGGTATCCTTATGCCGGAAATGACACCAAAGACGATCATAAATTGTGCTGTTGCGCTTTATAATATTCACCATCTTCATGTTTACTGCCACAAACTGCATAATAACCTTCAAGTGTGTCTTGGTGATGAAGTACTGCCTCCTTGAGTGAAAATACAACCGTCATTTTAACTGTCTTTTGCAACATTGAGCATGCCTGAGTCTGGATCATTTGGGATATTAAACCTTTTACAAATTCTGGTTCAGATTTCTGGACATACTGGAGACTGTCCAGGACCTGGTTCTGGTTCTGCACTACATACTGGACGTCCAAATAGAGAGAGACTCGGGTAACGGTTGAGAGTCTCGACGGTAATGTTGTGAGTAACGGGCAGACTCTGGTAATATTTTTCAGATGAAAGAAATATGACTTGGATTTGGTTACAAGAGCTTTGCCTTGTTTCAATCAATAAAGCTGGCCATTCACTGGCCTTTGGCTTTTGACCAACCATGGGAAACCAGTGGTTGATCAAAAGCCAACACTGACGCACGGTTTAATTTAGTTTGGTCGTATGATAGTCCACAAACATAAAATAACATCTCAGTATCACAATAGTAAAAAAAATAAAATAAAATAAAAAGAATGTAAATGACACAAACAGAGAAGGTAAAATATTACTCAGCTGGTCTTGACTTCGACAACATAAATAACTCATTCACTACCAGCCCAGTCAAAAAAAAAAAAAAAAAAAATCGATCTTTGACGTCTTTAGCCGTCAGTGGCAGTAAATGAGTTAATAGACATTCCTCCGCATAAACACCAAATCAAGGTCTAAAAAGGGTTGCAAAACTACACAGTGAATCTGAGCCCAGTTAATATTTGAAATCTTCACATCCAAGTAGATCACCACAATATTCTCTGTCCTTCTTTTATAGTGATGTAAAGTGTATATATAGTGCTTCGGAAAAACGACTCTCCTGGGATGACCAAGCCGGTGTATGAATCCATAAGAGAAGGCCGCGTTACTCGGTAATTGTATGCAAGGTGGACTGCGGCCGGGCTTTTTGTCTCCACGGAGATTGTTTTGCATGGTTTTCCCACAGGTTCGAACTGAATCTTAGTCACCATTAAACATGCACAAAATGAAATTTGACGTGATGGAACTGGAAGAGTTAGTGGAAGAGGCAATCAATGTACTACACAAATCCGATTGCTCAGCTATACTTGCACTATATAACCTATTTTAGTCAGTGCTATTTTTAAAAAAACAAGACATGAGAAACTCTGTAATCAAGTAGTTCAGTCTGGTAGGAAATAATTTAGTTTGAAGGCATTAGAAAAACTTTTAAAATGAAATTAAATTATTTCAATTCTTATGACGCGCACTTTACCATAATTCATCCGCAGATCGTACGACCACATTAAGTGACCCAATATACAATATATCCTGCTAAGTTAGTTGGCTCCTTCTTTCCTCCCTATTGGAGTGAGAAGCGCTCCCGCCCGATTAAAAAACGCTCTGGCACCGTTTAGTTTAGGACCAATTTTGATACATTAATAAACATGTGAGTAAGCCAGTACAGGGTCAAAAACAAAATCATGAATTATGAGAGTATTTAGAGAGTGGCAGAGAGCCATTAGCACTGGCTAATCACCCTGTGGGTGTGTGTGAGTGCCTGTGGGGGAGGTTAATTGCAAGTCGGGAGGCCTTGAATTTCAGGGATAAGCGAGGGGGCGGGGGGGGGGGGGGGGTCCACTGATGAAGGGACAGGTGAAAGTAAATGGCGGACAGCAGGCCGAAGATCAGAGATTGCTTGTTTTTAGAATCATGATCAGCTGGCGGAGGTAGCTAATGGCTAGCGGCCGTTCTCCAAAGGTAGTAAAGAGGAAGAATGCCTGTCATAGCCCGTGTCATCTGCTCTCTGGGGCGGTGTCGGACGCATTAGTATAACCCTGGAAGCGAAGAATTGCCGGGTCTGCACATTACCCTGGTACGAGTCAGCCACTAGGTGTCTGCGTGGGTACCTGCTGCCCCCAAATCTAACTTAGTGGGACGCAGTAGCTGGCAGATTTGTTCAAACACATCATTTATGCATGTGGGCTTTTGGAGCACTCGCTACTCCTCAGAGGGCCCCATTTTTTTTTTTTTTTTGCATCGTGACGTGTCATGAGAAAGTGTTTATTGAATATTCTCATCTCAGGACTGGGAGAAGGGGAAGTGCAGAGAAGCCCGAGGGTCAGGTTTGACAGGGGACCCTAGAAGTGCGATTAAGTGGGGGGGGGGTGAGAGAGTGCCGCTACAAACGCCTTCATCTGCCTGCAATCCGCCTCTTGGGCGCAGAGTAGATCAATTGATCCGCACCCTTACATCCTTTCGAAAAGTCAATGAGTCGCAGGAAGACGAGCCGCTGAGAGGAAAACACTTATGATCCTGATGAATGATTTTGAATTTGGTTTTTGGTAGCATCAAACAAACAAGCAGGAATAAAACAGAGCTGCAAGTGGAAAGGATGGAACTCGGTACAGCTCAGACCTGCGGCAATTTGGATCAGCACTAAATTGTACAGAGGTACGCATCTCTTGCACATGTTGGAATTTTGTCTCCTTTCATGCATTATTTATTGAAAGGAATTAAAATGCTGAAAATGCAACAGATATGCAACAATATACCAATGTACAGAATTGTGGAAATCAGGGAACACTCCTTACTGCCTCTTCCATGTGGCCGGGTTCATTTCCTCGAAAAACTTCCTGTTGGCAACATCTGTAGTCACGCTCCTCATTTTTCTTTTCCTTAGCTCTTTAACCAGCAATTTTTTCTCATAATTTCTACCATGTCCTATCAAGCGTTCTTGGATTCCGATTGAGCAATTTGGCGCTGATCATACTTGATTACGCTTTTTACGCACAACAGAACCGTTTTCTGCTCAAACACCCGGCGGTGTTTGTTACTCACTCCCCCGCCAGTAAACCTATCAAAGGTGATCGATGAAGAATAAAAGTAGGCAAGGCAGACAGTGGAAATGAGGAGAGATATTTTCGCATGCCGAGATGGACGGTGTCCTTTCAAACAACAGCGTGACTCATAACAGCAGTTGCTTGCCACTAAAAGCATGAGTGTCATTAAATCAATAATTCATTTACTTTAATGAGATAAGTACTCGCAAAACTAATTGCACGCTGCCCCATTTCGCTCAGCCAGTCACGGTCTTAATGCAAAATATCTCATTGCTATTGTAGCTGCAGGACAAAGAGAGAAGGGAGACAGATGAAAAGAGATGGAGGGATTTAAGGAGTAACAAATAAAGTTTCAAGCAGAATCAAGGAGGAGAAAAAAGTGGAGTCGAAGTAGAAACAAAAAAAAGACGAGCAGGAGGGGAAAGGGAATTTGCCAATGAAGCAGTATTATGCAGTGGACTTGGAAAAACTTTGCGTCTCAGGACTTTTTGCTTCTTTCCATAAATTTGGTGGAGAGGGTCCAATTTATTTTTTCCTGCATGATTTACATGTATCGCCGCTAGAAAATAATGAATGGAAGGACTGGTACAACTCCTTGTAATACTTAGATTTGCAAATGAGATATATTATCCCGTTTTCAAGGGGGTCTTGTCAGACATGAGGAACATCAGTCTAAAGAGAAATAAGTCACAGAACACACAAGATACTCAATTGTGTTTTCTGTCAGAAATGGATGCACGCTATTTTACGTTATGTATTTGACATTTTTATTTTCGCGCTTAATTAGCACTCAGTATGTCATACTTGAGAAATTGTCCGGTTCCGGTAGTGACAACAAGGCAGGGCTGAGCAAGTTATCTGGCGGGCATTGGCTGTTTGGCAAGAGACTCCTGGTATGCCGAGCTCACATGGACCCGGGAATGTTGGTCCAAAATGGCAAGTGTAGGCACCAGGTCATACCCAAGAACCACCTGAGTAGCCCGCCGTGATTTCCTATCGACAGTATCAATGTTCATCAGAAAAGATTAAAATTTCAACATCTATCCATTTTCTACAGCTTGTCCAGGGTCAGGTCAAGGGGCCAGCAGCTGCTTGAGTAGGGGAAGCCAGACTTCCCTCACCCCTAGCCACTTCTGCCAGCTCTGCCCGAGGAATACCAAACATTCCCAGGCCAGCTGAGAAACAGTCTCTCCAGCATGTCCTGGGTCGTCCCAGGAGCCTCCTCCCAGTGGATCATACGCGCAACACCTCCCCAACTAGGCATCATTAATATATGCCCAAGACACCTCAAGTGGCTCCTCTCAAAATGGAGGAGCAATGGCTCCACTCTGAGTCCTTCCCGGATGACCGAGCTCTGAGGGAGAGCCCAAACACCCCGAGCAGGAGATCTTCAGAGATCTTATTCTTTCGGTCACAACCCGCATAGGTGAGGGTACGAACGTGGATCAACCGGTAAATCGATTCAGCCCAACTTGGCCTTATGATAAAACTAACATAGCATGTAAAGTTTTGAGTTTTTGTTTGGTGCCAAATAGCGTACAATAGGACTTAGTCTTGTTGACTACATTGAAGTCAGACTGTGCCAGATCCTAATGTAATGCATACTGTATTTTACAGGGTCGTAAGCGTAAAGAAGTACAGTGCAGTTACTCAGTACAGTTTGCAGGTTATAAAGCTTCATGGAGAAGAGAAGTGGCCTCTATGTTGATTTAACAGATCACATTTTTCACCATGCATGATGACATTGTTTTCTGTCGAAGATTTTAACAAGGAGTGTGCATATTTTCATATAACACATAGCTCACAGGGGAGGGAGAGCGGGAGCAGAGACGGACGGCTTGGGCAAATTCAGCAAGTAGATTCATGACAATGATGATGATGAGAAGCGCTTTTAATACATTTCATGCCAATCCCATCAAGTCAACCCCCACCGCTAGGTCTCAAATCACCCGTGGCAGACTGAACTTCAATCTGCAATATTTTTTTCAGGAAAAAATTCTGCTTCAAAAGCAGGTATTACTTACTCAACAGGGATTTAACAAGATCCAAGTCCGGTAGTGGGCAACAGCAGACTGGACAAGCATTTTTGTAGTGTATGAGAATGCTGCATTTGATTAATAGGTTGATGGGGAGAAGCCGAAAGTTTTAATTGGATAGTCATTAGAGTCATTAGTATTAATGATAGTTATGCTTTTCTTCCAGAATTGTTTCAGATTCCGAAAATCACCAGTGAGTCTTCAATCAGGTTCAGCATTACTCTCAATAAGTTTCCCTTGTCAGAAAAAAATGTTGCCTGAACATGCGCAGCACTGTTCCCATTGAGAAAAAGCTGACTTCCAACTTACAAAAGAATTTAGGAGAAGACAAATTGAAGAGGATGACGGGTTGTCTATCACGAGACTGACACACGCATGATTAAATGACATTTCGGTACCTACAGGCAATTCATTTTTGATGAATGTGCTATCTGTAATGGGAATTATATTAATTACGATATCACTATATTCATTATTCGAGTCATTACAATTTTATTACATTCATTATTGTATTCATTGCGTTGCTTTTCAATTCCCAACGTTCAAAAGGTCACACATAGTAACTGTCCAGTATTTCGGTCAGGAGACTTCCAAGGCCGCAGAGCAAGATGTCTGGCGGCTGACATCGTTTTTAACATGCATCACACGGACGTGACTTGAATTCAAGCGTGACGCTTGAACACGGCACGGCGAGCTTTGACAGACAACTTCGGTGAGAGTGTTGTGCTCTCCACTCAAGAATGTATTAGTGCACCTGTTTTGCTGCTAAGGTAAAGACAACAAAAGAAAAAAATATTTTCTCATTTTCTCCAAAATTTTTTCCACCCTTAATTTGCCGAATGACAACTCAACTGTAAACAGCTATCACACAACGTTAGCTCTGAAAACTTTTCGAGTGTTTCTTATTAAGATCCACTCGTGCCACCTTGTCTGACATGTTTATCAATAGAAACTGCATTTCTTCCGGTGGTTTCAACTGACAAACCGCAACCGTGATCAATGGGCCCACAACGGGGACAGGCAGCCGAGGGAATCTGAACATCGTACGTCCACCAAAACCTGCTCCATCACAGCTGAGAGACAGATTGCCTTTTGCATGGGGGGACAATTGTTACGTGGATGCCTCGAACAACACGGAGTAAGGGATGAGGGGAGCTGATTGATTTTGTGGTTTGAGTGATGACTGTGTGCGTGTGTGTAGTACACTGTAGGCAAAAAAAAAAAAAAAAAACAGGCTTGGTTGTTGCGTGCACGTATCACAGGGCACTCGCGGCTATGGAGTGTAGACTTAAAATATTCAACAGGTTTGAAACCTCCCCTTCATCCATTCATTCATCCTCGTGTCTCAAAAGAGACATTTTTTCACACCGTGAAAGTTTTGACGAAGGCCTCTGTCTTCACTGTGAGTAGGTAAAACACACACACAAATACACCGCTATGGACTCAAGCGAGGAATCGGCTGTTTTGAAATCCTCCACAAATCAATCTCACAGACTGACCGTGAGCTCCATTTACATGGTTAACTGTGCGGTTGTTTTTGTTTGCAGGAAAGGTACAACAAAATACGGAACACTAACTCAATGCCTCTTTCCCTTATCTCCCTCCCCCCCAAAAATGATTGATTCCACTCATGACGTCATCACGATTGATGGTAAGCCATTTCATGTGACGACAGTGTGAATGTGAAAGTGTGAACATGTAGAAGAAGCACAAGAGACTTGGCGTTCAAAACGCCTTTCAGCATTCTAACGAGTCTCGTGTTTAACAAAAGGCAACATAACTAATTCAACAGGAATAAACCCTTTATGTGGCGAGGCTACTAAACAGTCTACCATATTTAGCGGAAACTGTTTTCGCTTCAAACGATACTACTGACTCTTCTTCACGTCTGTATTCACATAAACTGCTATTCACATCTCGGTAGGAAAACAATATGAATCCATTAATTCGCCCTGACCTACAAATTTGCAATTACTGTAATTTTACGCAAATAAAAGTGAATTTTTGAGAGCTGAGATCCAATTTATTTTATTATTTAGTGTCTAATGTTACAAATTCTGAGCTATCACAATTATATGATATGATAAGAAGCTGTTGCCTCGCGCTGTACGGACGGTTCCTGTTTCCAAGATCGACCAGGTGTGCTTGCAGGAATGCAGCAAACCAGCGAAATATTTATTAGTTGTTGTGAAGAATATGTAAAGTCAGTGATGAACAGAAACTCAAGGGCAAAAAAAACAAACAAAATCATGTACTAATCATCATTGTGTCTTTTGGTCAAAGACGACCAAGCAAGCATATCAAAGAGGAAACACGGGTGGGTATTATTGCTATCACAGAGAACAAACCTGAAGGGAAATGTGAGGTGTAGAAAGCGAGCGCATGCCTTGAAAGCATATTCCAATTGGCCGCTATTGGCTTTCATTGGCTGGATGAACATAAAAGAGAATTCCATGAATGTTGGTTACATAGGCATTAAAAGATGGGCAAAGTTTATTTCCTGACGTCTGCAAAGTAGATAGTAAAAAGAATGTGCTTCTTTCAATATTTTGACATACAGTATGCGGATTATATGTTACCTAATAGGCTTTTATTGCAATTCCAAAACAAAGATGACACTTTATTTTATTAGTATACTGTAAACGCCCGTGTATTACTTGATTGGATGGATTCTCTGGCCTTGCTTGGCTCATCCCGTGTGCAGGCAGGGCAAGCAGAAGAGAGAAAAATCAATGCTTGGTGTCTCTATGAATGTGGCCAGCCCAGGATTGATCGAGACTCTAAATTAGGTCAACAGGATTGTCTATTTAAAGGGCAGGACCCTTTAATCATCGTTTTACTTGAGATAAACTCTGAGGCATGTAGCGTTCCTTTCCAAACACCTTGATATCAGCGTCATGATTCAACAAAAATAAAGATCGTGACAAAAGAAAATCATCTTAGCTGGCTGAGATCATCACATCCCTGGATGCCAGTAAAATAACTTCTACAAAGAGAACTTTGCTTGCATTAGCATAATTTCCAGACAACAAATCGCTACACTTTGAACCCTGCGGCTTTAAATGTGACATAGTTAATTTACAGATTCTTACTAACGAGGTTCATGCCACTTATACACTTATCAATAGTCTCGTCACATCCAACCAACGGAATTGGTGAACACGTCGCAGTGGACCAATGAAACTGTCGGAGGTCACGCTCACACTGAATCTTCACGAGTCATGGTTTACATTCACAGAATATCACAATGACCAGTAAGCAAAATGAATAAAAGCTACATATTGGATCAAACTTTATGTAATAGTAATAACAACAACAACAACAATAATAATAATAATAATAATAATAATAATTATAATGCATCCATAAAGCAGTGTGAGTGGCACTAGAGGCAAGGGTGGGTGGAGCGTCTTGCCCAAGGACACGACGACATGAACTCAGAGAGCGGGATTCGAAACAGCAGACTTGGCGGATACTGAACGCCGAGCTCGAAACAAGTGCCTACCAAGACAGGCGTTCTCACCAGCGCTTTTGTGTACTTGAGGCTGCCGGTGACCTTTCCCCTTCAATACATTCAAGGCCATTGAGTAAAGAAATATGGTAAGGCAGCCGAGACCATTAACAGGTGTTTATTTAGCATCTAAAATGGCTTTTCCTCCTGGGAACGGGGAAAAAAAATTTGCCAATTCAGCACCTTTCCTCGGGTTGCCCCAGGGCTCCATGTTAGTGTGTTTACAGGGTGAGTAAATGTGTGCGTGTGTGTTGTGCCCAGGGTTGTAGGTTAAGCAGCGTATTGTGAATGCACTTGCGGATGGTTCGTCACCTCTATGTACAATACACAATTTCCACACTTGGGCAAGATGCATTTCATTTAAAACAACATTCTTTTAAAGATGTATGCCTAACGGTATACCCACCACAACCCTCTGGGTTACAAAACCTGACAAACAACCACAAATTATTCACGACAAAACGCAGACAATGTCGTTTAAAATGACAAACGGAACAGAAGGATGAGATGTATTTATTTGCATTGTATAATAAAGCCTGAAGGAAAGCGCATTGACTTTGAACTTTCGGCTGTGAAGACGTAAACTAATAAACTACAAACTTTGCCTCATAAATCAAAACGAGGTTTGACATGAATCGCAGTGATCTCCCATAATTCAGCCTGAGATGAGGGTGCTCGTGGATGCAGCGCAGCACATTGTGAATTGGGACGTGTAGGTTTGTTGTGTAATGATTTAATGAGTCTGCTGCACACACATACACGCGCATACATTTAAGTTGGGACCATGCGGGCTTCCCCAAGCTCAATAATAAAAAGAGTGATCTTGTTTGCTGACAACGTTACGGATCATCTTAATGTTATATTCATTACACTTACGAAGTTTTATATTCAGCGATAGATAATTATTCAGACAGTCAAATACCAAATAAGAACAGTCAGCATAATAAAAAGTGCCGAGTGCGTGTTCAGGCAATCAGAAACCACTGACCCTCCCAATGTGCAATGGGGAACATATTCAAAGGATTCAATTTATGATGGGGGGGTCTCGCTTAAAGGGGTGTGCAAATGGTGAATTAGAGGATAAGTGAGTCCCGGTGCGCTGCCAGTAAAATCAGTGCTCAAGTACACATGGAAAGATGGGTGTCAACTCTCTGGATAAGTGAGCTAGTGGAACCAACAGATAACAAAAAGGGCTCGACAATGACAGGGCGGGAAGGGGAGGGAAAGGAGGCAAGTGCCGACTATCACCTGATCAATCACGCATTGAAACAAATGAACCACATGGTGAATTGAGCCACTGTAAGCAGCTTTTGGTTGGAGCTGAGAGACGCTAAATGCAGCGATAAAGTGATGCCTCAATTGACAGGACAGTGTGTCACTGAATGTTAGGATCGGGAAGAACGTGGTGTGAAATAACACCTACAGCGGGTCGTCACCAGAATGATCGGTAGTAAAATGTTCGACCGGGCTTTCCATCAAATCGAGGTAATATATCCGAAGTCAGGGGTCTTCAACCCTGTTCCTCGAGGGCCAGTGTTCTGCCTGTTTTCCATCAATCCCTGCTACAACACACAAGGCTCAAAATGATCAGGATCGTTATCCAGCTTCTGCAGCCCTTGTTGATTATCTGACCATTTGAATCAGGTGTGTTGCAGCAGGGAGAGACGGAAAACAGGCAGGACACCAGCTCTCGAGGAGCAGGATTGAGAACCCCTGGTAACCCAATAAAGCTGCTGGTAGAACAATGATGGCATTGTTGTTTCAATTTAGAGTCAAGTCACATATTTGCCATGTCCAAAAAACGGCAACTCAAATCTGACTCAAGTCCCTCATTGCTGTATGCTGGTCGGAAAACGGTGATGGATCTGCACGGAGAGGGAACATGTACTAATCAGCCCTCTCACTTCAGCAGTCTTGTGACACGACACCACGGGAAAGTTTTCGGTTATAAGGTACTGCTGCTGACAGACGGACATATTTTTAATTAGGAAGCCCAGTTAATTCTGTTAGAGTGATGCCATGCTGCCAATGGCTGTAAATCAAGCCTGTGTGTTCAGTGCCTGGCAGCCATCTCGGGCACTGCGAGATTGAGAAGGGGAAGCCTGACAAATATTTCATGGAAAAGAGAAGGCCAGAGCTGCCAGACGTGGCCATGTGGAGCACAAAAATCCACATCCTGTGGGCTACACATGTTTCTCCATAATCATACATGTTCATGGGGGCAGTGAACCACAACTGCTCATGCTGGCAATGATTAGATAGAGGGAGCTCCCAATGCACGTACGCACACACTGTGGAACATGCAAATGAAGTCGGAATATAAACGCTGTCAAGCTTGGGAAAAGAACAGCATCAAAGACAAAAGGACGTCTAATTAAACAGAGAGAAGGATCAGAGTTGAATATATCAAATATGTGAAGCTTGGATTTCTTTGCTTTTTGTCCAAACAAGCTGCTGTTTAAAATGGAATTCCTTCTAATTCGGCCTTGGTTTTTCTTCTCTCGGACTCAAACACAGCGCTGCGATACCCCAATCCCCCATGGGACTTCAATGGGAATCTAATTAACCAAGATCAATATTAGCACCCTCTCTCACTCTCTCTCTTACTCGCCCCCATTTTCCATACCTGCATTGGAACAGCTGTTGGAAATCCGTTCTCCAGTCCAGTGATGATGGCATTAAAAAAAAGCAAGGAAGCAAGACGAGTGGAAAGAAAAACAAAGAAGAAAAAATGACCCAAAAAAAAAAAAAAATCATACAACGAAAAAAGAAGGGGATAGGTGGAGACGGTGCGCCGACACAGACAATGATAAGATTTGAAAACCGTTACGAGCCCAGTCTGTAAATGTCGCTTTCTATTGTCTCCGTGTATGCAGATGGTTTCAATATACAAAAGCAAATGCCGCTAACTGAATCAACAGATTGATGGTGTTTAAGGGTAAACATGGCAGTTGGTAAAGCCAGACATGAGTTGGGGGGTATTCTGCATCGTTTTCACGGCTGCACTTTACAGATTGTAAAAGCTGCTTTGTCAAGAAGTCATCAGTCTGAATATGAAAATGGCTGTATGTGATTTATGATTATTTAGTAGTAGTAGTTACAAAATAATTCCACTAAAATATTCTTCATACTTTACTAATTGATTAATATCAGAGATGGGGATTTCTCTCTAAGGAGGAACGGTCAAGAAAAAGAGAGAGAAGCAATACGTGCGGCTCTGTGAAGAAGCACTTGAGAGCCAAAATAAGCCTCTTAATGTTTAATCTGAGTAACAGGATGAAGTGCAATAAATACAGCATCTTAACAGTGCGACCCCGGTCCGAGATAATCTGTGAATTTGGCTCATGTGACCACAATATTCTGTGAAAGGTTCCAGTACGCTCTGTAACTATATCTGCGTTTTGGCGTTTTTGGGAGGCAATAAGTGTCTCCCTTGTAACCTCATTTAATAACGTGGAGACCCGTGGCTATTCGTCCAAAGTAGCTAATGCATATACAGATATGTTTTTTTAGTGGCTAAATTTAGCTATTGTGGCTTTTGTAATCCAGAAATTACGGTAAATGAATGTGAGTAGGAAATTGGCCTAATTAGCTTAAAAAAATGTTAAGGAACTATGAAACCTCTGCCATGAGCCTCTCGTCATTTTTATTTAGTTTTTTTTCCAGTTAAAAGGCAAGGTCGGATGCATTTTAATAGCACACAGGATGGACGAGGATGATTATTTTATGAATAAGGACGGAAGGACGATGACTGAAGGGTGCCCAGGTCGTGGACCGGCAAAATAGGGTATAGGGGCCATCTCTGATTAATATATTAAAGGTACCAGGAGTTCAAAAAGTTTTGATTTAATTTAATTTATTTATTTAATTTATTTATTCTTTGCATATAATGCCCAACCATCTATTTTTTAGTTCAATTTATCCTATTCGGGGTTATTGGGGATCTCCAGTCACAATACAGTCTCCAACTGCACTGATCAAAAGTCCACAGACAGACACCATCCGATGACTCCACTTAATCAGAGCGGTTGAATGTGAAACGAGGCAAAAATGGCAAGCAGCTGAGGGGCAGAATTGCGGGCACAGTGGCGGGGATGAAAGAAAGACACTGAGGGAGCGAACAGGGATGGAGGAGCACTGGAGAAGCAGAGGGCAGTGTGGGAGCTCCACTATATGCAAACCCCAGAGCCCTCCTGCTCTCCTCATTAGCCACAATGGAGCACTGGGAGAGTGATCAAAGGCCGGGTGTGGACAGAGCGGCACACAGCTGTCACACTGTCACCACTCTGGGAGGACATTGACACAGCGACAGGGAGAGAGAGATGAATGTGATGGGCGTGTGGTGGTCTTGAGTTGGAAATAAGATGGGGAGAGAAGAGATGCATAGGTGACAGAGCAATAAGGCGATGGAGGGAAAGTCAGGAAATAATAGGAAAGAGAGGCTGGGGAGGAAAGACGTGCAAAGATAAGAGGAAGGAATATAAGATACGACGACGGAATGGGGGATCGGGGAAATAAAACTGAAAGTAAGACGGTTAGAATGTTGTAGTGTGAAAGACTGTTATTTATAATGGGCGGTGATTAAAACGCAAATAAGTAAGTGCAAGAGCGCAAACACTTACCAAAATTAGAATCTAAAAATCTCAGAGGAGAGAACAACCCATCCGTCATGAGCACGCAGTGCAAGCTTTCCGCTCGTCGTCTCTCTCCGTTCCCAAGTGCCAATCACTCCACGCAGGCCACAGAGGTGAACAAAGCGTATGTGCCGTTTGTAACTCATCGGTCACTCTTTGTCACACTCTTCTGCCCTCCTCTGAATCACTACATCGTCCACTTGAGCGATGCCTCCATGCTCTTAGAAACAAGGGAAGAGGGGTTCATTCGATCAAGTGAGATGTGCATCTTTACTCATTAAATCACTCTTTTTTATTTTTGGACAGAGCTACGCTTCCAAATTCTGTTTGCCATTTGCGACATATGCTTCCTTAATTTCTTGTCTATGGGCCACCAGTTGGTGAGTTTGCCATGGCGAACACGTTAGAGAAATTGTTGTAAGTCAAGTGCGTCTCAATTATTTTCTGTTACGCCCCCCCCCGCCCCCTAGCATGAAGAAAATAATTCACGTCCCCTCACACCACCCACTCTCCGCCGCAACTATAAATTAGAGCAATTTCGTTAGAGTTAGAGTTAATACGCGCTGCGCACAATAGGCAATGAGAGCGCCACTGCCAACTACTGGAGTGGATGTGCAATTACACTTTATTGTAGTACGGCGAAAAAAAAAAAGCACGTTCCCTAGGTTCACACGCACCCCCCTCAGCATCGTACCGCACCCCCCCGGGTGCACCCCCCCGCTATTTGAGAAGCACTGCTGTAAGCTAACAGGTCATGTGTATTCATCTTGCAATGACTGAATAAATTCGGTATTCAATAAAGAAATATGTATTCATTTCGAATAAAAATTAAGTGAAATTTTACAGCCCTAGAAAAAACAATGCTTACACCCCTTAGAAAATCATCTCTAGTAGTTCAACAATTGAAAATCGATTCTCAAGTTTTAGTCAGAGGAGGGAAAGTGACAGAGGGAGGGAGACTGAGAGAGTGAGAGAGAGTGAGACAGAGAGAGTGAGCCAGAGAGAGCGAGAGAGAGATATGAGGAGCACTGTATTTTTTCCCCCCTCCTCAGCATTAATTATGACTGTCTCCACTTTGAGGTCAATTACCATAAATCAAAGTTAGAATAATAAGCCCATCAAAGGCTTGTTCAGTCATTGGCCTCTCCTGTCCTATCACACAGCTTCATCATGTTTTATGTTCACTATATCACACGGAGAAGCAGGAGCTGGGAGGTTACGACTTTAATTCAGTTAAGAATTCTTTATTTCGCTCCAATCGCTCGACGATGTGGATTTCGATTAAGAATAACAATGTTACAATTGACATATCTGAAGACGGTTCACACATACAACACTCACACACACACACGCACACACACCCCCCCCCACGCACACCCCCACACACACACCAATAGTCTCTCATCCTGATCTGCTATTTTAAAAGGTGGGGCTGCACAGGTAGCGTACAACAAAATCACATTTTGAATACAAGTATCTTACAGCAAGTAATAAAATCCCTTAATTTAGTAATAATTAAAAAAAAAAAAAAATGTTGCTCCGACTGGGAAAATGAGGTCTACATTTTTGAAGGGCAAAGGTCAAGGTTATTTTTATGACACACCGGCACAGTTGGGCATACTCTTTGCAAATTAAACGCAACACTCTTGACGATTAAAATGAATGTCGCTGCGATAATGGTCTCATCCAGCTTAAGTGGATTTTTGAGACGTCTCATTCGTTTCTCTGAGCATTTCCCGCCGACTGTGTTTGTGCGAAGTGGATGAACAGACGCTATAAATCAGGGCACAAATAAAGAAGCTATATGAAAATATGCCCCACCATCGCCGATTTGTGTTTTACGTTTAAATCAAGTCACGATTAATAAGGGACGTTGCTGTTTTGATTTCAGTATTTGCCTAAGAGTCAACCGAAAGTTGAGATTTTGCTGCTTAACTCGTTTTCCACATATGCAATCTTAATGAAAATGTAATGTTTAGACTGGTGAAGGCACATAGAACATTTCATTGCAAAGATTTTTTGGAAGATGACGTCCCCTTTAAATTACTAATGACTTTAAAGGCATATTTTCGCAGAACATTGTGGAGGAAATATCTATAGGATGAATATGCTTATTGTTTGCTTTTCAAACATTTGTTCAATACGGCGATTAAAAGTGCACTGGTAGGTGTTTCTATCCTTGACAAACTGTGGAAAGATTATACTTTGTTTTATGTTAAAAGGACTGTTAGATTAGCCATAGATGTGCATTTTGCAAAAGTCAATTCTGCTTTGCTGTAGACACTCTGCACTTTTATTTATTATTATTATTACATGTATTTTTTCAGTGTGAAATGATGTTCAATTTTTTTTTGTTTAATTTCTCTGTGAGTGTGCAACAAACTGTGTGGAAATATGATAATCAGAAAATTTTATATGATATATTGAAATATCTAAAAAAAAAAAAAAAAAAAGCACGATTTAGAAAAATAAGAAAAATCTGCAACAATGTAAAACTGTCAAATGTTTACAAACGAGGCACAACTTATATACTTCAATAATACACAACACTGCACTGATAACACCACCCAGAGCCACTACCCACCACAGTGACTTAAAAGAACACTATTATTCCCTCCTATTCGTGCATTCTTGGATATTGATATTAACTGTACAGATTGCAATGTAGATTTCAGCTAATCTAAATGAACAATCATTGCCAACAGGAACTTTAAGTTGAGTTATAACCCAGCTCGTCTCTTTGGTTTTTACTCCCACCGCCCTCATCTACTCGCAGTGCTCAAACACCCTTGACTGTATTGGCCGATAGACTTTTTATTAGAACCCTTTGCATAACCATGAAAGAGTGTTGCATGGATGACTAGACGTTGAGCTAATATTCAATATGACCTTTCCTGAAAGCCTGTATTCCAATAAATACTAATTTCCTGTTGATCTAATTAGTGCCTACAGGAATGTGACTTCATCAATTATTGAGTAAAAACAGGAGAAACTGTAAGGTCTGCCATTGGAATGGATTTATTATAGTTGAGGAAGGAGGGGGGGGGGGGAAAGGGTGGCTATTATTTATTAAGCAGTTCTTTAATTGTGTTGAAACCGCCCGCTGACGCATGCAGTACTAAGGAGGAGAGCGCAGTGGCATATTGTCGCTATTGGCAAGCACAGAGTGAACATGTGGAAGCCCAGTGGCGAGTCCTGATGCGCTATAGCGGGAGTGTCAAACTCCAGGGCCCTCGAGGGCCACTATCCAAAAAGCGTCAGATGCAGAAATAAATGAATAAAGAAGAGTGAATTGCGGAAATAAGTTCAAAATGGAAGCCAGGGGTCTTCAATCCTGTTCCTGCCCGTTTTTCCATCTCGTCCCGCATCAAATGATCAGGATTGTTATCTGGCTTCTGCAGACCTGATCATTTGAATAAGGTGTGTTGCACTAGGGAGAGATGAAAAAACAGGCAGGACACCGGCCCTTGAGGAACAGGATTGAGGACTCCTGGTAAGGTAATAAAGCGGCTGGCAGATCCATGATGGCATTGTTATGATGCATCTTAACGTTTGTTAAAATGTTAAAAAGTTAGGGCCGAGGTTGCAACTTCACTCTATATAGGCCGAGCCGATCGCCCCAGGGCGGTTTAATGCCGTGTTGGGCAGAAGAGAGCGCAGACAGTCCTTCCCACAACTCTTCTTTGCGATCGGCCAACATAAAAAGAAGTAGCCTCACAAGACGTTTTAGAAACACGGGCAGAAAGGTGGACTTCGCAGATAGGCCTTATCTTGCACTTTGCAAAGTTTGCCTTCCACTAATATTTTCCCCCCCTTCAATTTTTAATGAACATAAAAAGTCTAAACAAAGGCTTGATCAACAACTGCACTGAAGAAAATCACTCTTGCCAAGGAACAGACGGGTCTTAAAGACATGCCGGTACGCTTAAGATTCTGTTTTTTTTTGGTTCCCCCTTTTATTTTAGAGATACCCCTCAAATTACAATAAAAACAGTCATGTGAATTTGCTCTTGCAGTGGGCGGTGTACTTGGAGTTGACCAACAGAATTCACCTCACTCATAATCTATCAATAACAATCAGTCATGTCTCACACAATCAAGCACAATTGACCTGTGGGAAGCAGTAATCTACTGCAGGGCACCCAGACCACCAGAAAATGAAAAAATAAGGTGGGGGGGGGGCCTAGATTAGCTGCTAGCTTGCCTGTTTTTGATCGCTTGCCAGCTCTTCTACTTGTCATTTGGATTAAGGTAGACATTTCAAAAACGCAAGTCCTCGATTTTTTAACTCTATGTCTCTTTGAGACTCACACAATCAGGGAATTAATTTAAAAAAAACTATGAAAGCAAATATTTTTCAAACGTCCTGTAAATTATAACACTTGAGTGAGACTGTTAGTGGAAGTGCACTGAAGACAGTGGACAACCGCTATTCACAGGAGGATAGGGAATGAGCTTCAGATATCAAAAAATAAATAAATCTCTCCTAAAAGTGATTAGAATTTCCTATGTGCATTGATAGTTTAAAGCTGGGGTGTCAAATCGCAGTTCAGGTTTCCTTCAGATTGTGCACCAATATAAATGTATGATTACCTAACGTTATCACATACACGCAAAATATTGATGGGAAGCCAGTTTTGAACTCAGAAGCCAGTAAGCAATTGTTTGTTCAACAAATGTTCAATTTATTTTAAAAGGGGAGGATTGGTAACAAATAAATGGCAATATCTCATAGCTCAATATTGTTAAAAGTGAAGGGAATGTGTCGGAGACAGGAAGTTGACATGTGATTTGCCCCTCGCGGGCCACATTAAATGAGTTCATGGGCCAGATCTGGCCCCCAGGCCTTGAGTTTGACACCTGTGCTTTAAACCATAAATACAGAAAAAACTAGAATGCCATAATTCCCACACTTACAAATATCGTCAAAGAGTACAGAACTCTTAAAAAAAAAAAAAAAAAACCTTTGTTCCAAACACTGTTTACTTGTGTGGAGGTCAAAAGTTCAAAATGAATTTACAAGGTGAGCTTAACTCGTAATAAATACTTAAAAGGGGTTAGGGAATTGCAAAAGTTAGCAAGCCCATTCAAAATATCCACAGAAACTTTCCAAGTTATTATTTCCCATCCATTTTCTCTCACACTTTTCCTGCTCTGGAGCCAAACTCCAGCAAACTGGGCAAAAAGCAGACTGATGATGATGATGCTGATGTTGCTGATTGTTTCCTAATTTCCCCCCTCTACAGATTTGTCTCTTTTCTTTTTTATATTCAGGTGTGCGTGATATGAAAGTTGAGCAAGTGGGGTGATTTTTTTTTTTTTTTTCAGTTTATAGCACCAAATGGTGGGTCATTCCGCTAGCAATTGGCAACTCTGCATCTGCAGCAGAATCCCATACCGGTGTCATATGTAAAGTGCTTTCCATCGAGCAAGAATTACTCCTGTCTGTTGGCTACACACACACACACACACACACATATATATATATCTAGAGTAGATGGCCAAGAGGGAGGGAGGGAGAGACAGAGAAAAGCTGACTTAAACATTTTTCTCCATTTCACAAAAGTAGCTGTGGTGCTGTCAACATGATGAATGAGAGTATAAAAAGTGAGAGAGAGACATAAAAAGAGAGCAGAGAGAGTGAGAGAGCCCAAGGAGAGGCAGTGTGGGGAAGAATACGTTTTTGGGGGTGGGGTTCTCTGACCTGGGGATGTGACAGCAGCTGCTGAACATTTCCACCGGTGTACACCGCTACTCGGTGTGTGTGTGTCATCACTTTATAACAGCACCGGTTGCAAACATGCCCTTTCACACGCTCAATGATTAGGCAGTCAGCACTTGTACAGGTGTTTTGACACGTTCATATTTATGAGTCTCCATTAAACAGGTAAGAAGAGACCGTCAAGTAGCCTCAGCAAGACAGCGCAATAAAGTGAGAAGCCTTCATTCATGCAGAGCGGAGCGGAGCGCGCATGTGTGGGTGTACTGTTGAGGTAAAAAGTTTACATGGACGTAAATGTCATGTAAGCTTGGCTCTTTTAATCACTTATTTGAAACGGGTTTTTTTTCTATGGATGGGATGATGACAAGATATTGCCGCAACCACGTTCAAACACAATATTTGGGTGCGGGCAGTTTTAATTATTTGGGATTTCAACCACAAGTTAGCTTTAGAGAGAGAGATATAAATATTTTCATTCCACTACGGAACACTTCAAAGTTGGGCTACGACCTGATTCATAATGTCGGGTTTAGTTGTGTGCAACCAATTTTACTGCAATTGAATACATTTCTTACCCGTACCAAGAGTTCCATGGCAAATGTTCGCCCATCCCATCCCAAGCATCGTCTCACGGCCATCCCATTTTGTCCACGGTGGCCTTAAACATCAGCCGTGGCTGTCAAGGGCATTGTGTAAAGCAGCGGTCTTCAATCCGGTTCCTCGAGTGCCATTGTCCTGTATTTTCTATCTCGCCCCGCTGCAACACACCTGATTCAAATGATCAGATAAACTGCAAGGTCTGCTGAAACTGGATAACAATCCAGATCAATTGAATCGGGTGTGTTGCAGCAGGGGATATGGAAGACAGACAGGACAACGGCCCACGAGGAACAGGATGAAGGCCACTGGTGTAAAGCAATGATAGATTGAAGTTGCTTTGTTTTGAAGTATGTTTGGGATAGATGCCCCTTTTGAACACGCAATTGCGTCCAAGTTGATTTGGAGGGAATTGTGAATAATCCTGATTTTGTCCGGCCACTTTGCGCAGACCGTCAGCATGATGCCATCGCGAGCATGCTTAACAGTTGATGCAGTATTCTCAGGTTTGAAAGCATCACCTGAACTCCTGTAAATATACTTTTGTTACTGTAGCCAAAATGCTAAGATGTGTTTCATTTGACTATAAAATGCTGGTCAACAAGGCCTTTGGTTTGTCCATGCGAGTAGCCGCATATTTCAGTCAAGATTGAATGTGTCAATTCCTGAGTCGGGACTTCTTTTGTGGTGAGCGCCTTCTCCATTTGTGGTGATGTAAATCTTCTTTTACTGTTAAGATGGTCACTAGTGCCCCAGCATTTCTCAATTCATGACAGGATTGAGTCTTTGGTGAACATCCTGACTTGTTTCCTCCGGTCTGCGGTGGACAGTTTCTTCTTACAGACTTTGTCTGATGCACCCAAATAACTAACCGGGATTACAATCTTGGGATTAGCAGTAATTTAGAAATGGTCCAAAAATGTTTTTTTTACAAATTGTGTAAAACTACATTCCTCCTAAAATCTTCACTGAGGTTCTTGGACTTTTCCAGTTATTCTGAATATTAATCAAGCCAATGAGAGCTTTCAATCAAAACATTTTTTAGCATGAGAAATTAATCAATCGTGGAACTTAATGAGAAGTTAAGAGTGTTTTTCTTTCTCAAATTCACAACTTCAATGTCACTTGTTTGAAATAAGTAGGCGGATGTCTGCTTGAATACTTTGGACCAGGTGTGGGCAAACTACGGCCCGGGGTCCACATGCGGCTCGTTAATCATTTTAATCCGGCCAGACAACCTTGAAAAAAATTTGAATAAACCTTGTTAATGTTTTATTTTCTAAATACTGTGGATTTTCAAAGACATATATATTGTTGTAATGCTCTTGTTCACGTTCAATTAAAATTAAATGTATTTTTTTTCTCCGATGAGGTGAGGTTACCAAAACACTCCATCCATCTGCTCCTGGCCCGGCCTCTCTGTCAAATTTTAGAACCCATTATGGCCCGCCAATCAAAAAGTTTACGCACCCCTGCTTAAGAGCATGTGTGGATGAACGAAATGCCAAAGTCTATTCTATGTCTGCAACCGATGTTTATTTCTTATTTTAATGATTGAATATTTTGCAGAATCATTCCAGCCTGAAAACATGAACAGTTTAAATAAATCATTATAGGCCCAAAATGAATCTGATGTTTATGCATCGGAGCGCAGGAGGGAAAAAAAAACATAACAACTATGTATTATTAACCAAACACGGTCTGTTGTATCAATTAATGTTCAGATATTGTGCAACATCAGTAAATATTGCAGCAACGGGATGACCTATTGTTCATCATTCTAAAAAAAAAAAAGTACTGCGAAATGAAAATGAAATTAGGCCTACACAACAAAACTGGCTTAGACAGCTTTCATAACTGCAGGTAGTGAACATACAAGACAAGATTATAGACGACAGTATGTCGTCACCTTGCAGCTGTAAAGACTTGCACTTGTTCGAGTTGATTGTTAAAAAGATTTTGCTGTGTAACTTTGGGGATGGCCATTCAGCCGAGAAGCATTTGTGAGGTCAAAAAAAAATAAATAAATAAATTGGTTAAAACAAGAAATAGCTATTCAACTGTGGGCACATGGTCGAAGCGTTTGAAAAAATAATGTGCATGGCAACACATTGAGGCTGAAATCTGATTGGACAAAAAAAAAATAGTAATAATTATAATAATAATGCAATTTAAAAAAATTTTTATAAATAGATCTGCAGATTGGGTCTGCAGAGAATCCCTTGAATGCCCTGACAGCACGATTTTCAAGAGGACAGAAAGATTAACATCTGATACCACCTGCTGGTCAACATCAGAATGTTTACAACCGAACGGCAAGAGGAAAGAAGATTGCAGGAAACAACAATAAGAACTTGGACAAACAACTGGACTAAGTGCTTGTGTTTTAAAAAGCATAAAGCTTGAACTGCTTGGAGGTGCGCAGGCTGTTCCGAGCAACAAATTCAAATAAATATTCATGGCGGAATGCCACTCGCCGCTGGCCGGCCCGGCGGACCCGCTTGCTGATTGTGATACATGGCAGCTGACAATCAGCCCATTGCAGAGAGCCATCACCTCATGTTTGCGCGCTGATGACAGTGTGAGGCACTGGCCCCAAACGCAGCCGTAATTGGACATTACTCCTGAAGAAAAGCCTAAAAGCATCTCTGCCACTCGTTGTGCTGACATCCCTCTTTTACTCTCATCACACCGGTCTCCATTTCCCTTCGCTCTGGCCGGCGCTGCTTTAATTGTAATGGCCTTTCTGGAAGTGTTAAAAGCAGCTCAGAGGCACTGGGCATCACTTTAACAAATATAAAGAGAAGTGGAGGCATTTACACTCTCGACTTGTCTGTGTTGCGGCGTGTTCACAATAAAAGGCAATAAAAGCCACATTGAGCACAGCCAGTGTCTATTGAACTTTTCCCTCTTTTGCCATTAGGGAGTTTTGTGTGCACAACACAACTACACCAAAGATATCCGAGACATGTATATGTGCGTGTGGAACAGACAACATGTCAGTTAAATAACAGTCACTGTGATTTGTATTTCCCTACAGCCCCAAATGGTGTTTATTTGCTTTAATAATGTAAGGATGGTTTCTCCGGCTGCTTTGTGCAATCATCATTAAGGCCAAGCTTGCATTTTTAAATGTGAGAGAAACAAACAAAGCTTTACTATCATTAACAAATGACTTTAAGGTCACATTACAACAATCAGCATCACCAAAAAAGTCATCAGACTCAGCGTCAACCTAAAAGAACAATCTTCGCATACGTCTCGGACTAAAAATATGGAAGAATAGTCTAGATGATAAATTAATTGTTTGGCTGGAGCAGCAACACCAGTCTCAATTAACCTTTGGGCAAGTAAAGACTTTATTGGAAAAGGTTTTTGTGACAGAAAAAGCTTTACGAAGCTTTGCGGCTTGTTTTGTTGACACGGTGGCTGGCACCTGATATAATGAAGCTTTCCCTTTTTATAGCCACAGATTTGAGTCATTTGCTGATAAAATACAGTCGAATTTGGAAAGTCATATTTCCTCTTGATATCCATCATCGTCAGTCAGTCGTCACTAAATTACTTTGGGATAGAGGGTTGTCTCCAAATATTATCGGAATTGACAAACTGGGGAAATGTGCCCACTATTTGCACCATCACTATTGTGCGATTTTTGAAAAAGCAATGAAGGTTATTAAACTGAATGTTGCACCCCTTTTTGGCCTGGCTAAAATTCTTCAACAGCAATATCATCTGTATAGCGCACTTATTCTAGGAGGGGGGTGGACAGTGCGATGCCAGTGGGGTGCGCGTGACTAAAGGAACGTTTAATCATTTTTAATGCCGAAAAAGAATAAAGTGTAATTGCACATCCACAACAGTAGATGGCAGTACTTTTTTTGTTTTGATTATATTATATAAGGGAAGGAAGTACTCACAACAACTTTATAGACAAATGACACTATTTGTAGTCGCAGCTGAGAGTTGGGAAGTGCAAAATATTTTTTTTCCCTGGGGGGGTTATAAAAGAAACTAATTGACAGAGCACTTCCCCCCTTTTTTGCTGGTTAGTCCCCCGTCCCGGCCGCGATCTCTGTACCGTTCCGGCCTCAACCCTCTGACCTTATTCATAAAAATTGTCCGCCTTGAATACAATACACTCTACTGTATATTTGTTTTTTTATGCAGAAATCAATGCAATATTATATTTGTGGAGGAAGGAAGGAATGCCTTGCTTACATTGTTCAGTAGAATACATTTCTCAATTCCTCTCGTCCGAATAGGGGGACTAAATGAAAAGTTAAAGGTTCAATAAATTTGCAGCAAGTTTGAAAAGTATGTTGTCCTGTCACCAGTTCCAAGGATTTGCACCTGTGCAATGGTCTAAAACTCGCGCTGTCAAAAATGACATCATGGCTCATGCAATATGTATTATGAGGCATTCCTGTTCAGTTGGGCAAAATATAGGCCGATGGAATGGAAATGTATACAAATAACTGCAGCGTCTGATTTATAGCCGTAGACTGGTCCTTCCGACAGAGGAAATTGCATCTAAAATTTAATGTGTGGGAAAAGAACATCTAAAATCGGCAGCACTGTTTTGTGAGACACGCCCAGAGGCAGACAGAGGCGGAGAGAAACTTTACTGCTCTCGTTATAATTTTTCCAATCGAAGCAGTTAAACAATAAAACATAAGTGAATATGAAAGTCTGGGGTTTTCTTTTCCCGTTTTATAGTAGGCACACACACACAAAAAAAAAACAAAAAAAAAAACAATTGAATTGTTCTTAATATGTCTATCAAAGACTATTTTAGGTATTTTCTTTTTAATATTTTTGTCAATAAGTTGAGATATATTTTGGGGTTTGGATCATACAGATTTCTTACGGATTTTGTCATGCATGATCTGACTGTTGCAGTTAAGCCTGTTAGAGAGGTTGGTCATCAAATGTTTCAACATCCTAACCTTGAACCTTTTGAGGGAAAACAATAAAATGAAAAAAAATATATATATAAATGTATATAGTGCCACATCACAACCAAAGTTGTCTCAAGGTACAGGTATAAAACCACACTTGTCGCACACACCAAATAAAATGATGGACGCATATTAAAAGCTCCCCTTCAATGACGCACATCAAACACATTTTGACACAAAACAGCTCTTGCACCATATCACCAAATCACATCTCATTGCGGCTTATCAAAGGCGCCGCAATTCTCTAACGAAGATCTTTACTTTGAGCAGTGCGCTACTTTTCAATTAGTTCCATGTCAGCGTGATTGGGCGTCAGAGCCTTGATGGGCCTGGAGGCCCGTTGATAAACACCGATAGAGGCTAAAGAAAGCTGAGCTGTAATTGCTATTACCGATAGGGACAATGGTGCACGAGTGTGTCTACGCGTGTGCGTGTACTTGAAGTGGTTTATGAATTCCTGTCACTCTCCACTTCCATGTTGATTATCAAACTTTTCGGACTGAACCATACCGCTGCTTATTAGAACGCAATTTGGTTTAGGTACAGGTTTATTGAGCCATGTACTGTATTGCTGAACGATATAGTTGTTGTTGACTATGGCGATAGTGAGATAATTGTAATATTTCACATGTACCTAACGAAATTACATTTTTATTATCTAGTGAAAGGAATAAAAGTTTTTCATAAGGCAAAATAAGTAACGCCCATTTTGGGGGCAGGAAGGTGACAATTTTTAAAAAAGGGCTCGTCCAAGAAAGGCCGGAGGCAGATTTCAGTCCGGCCCACTGATCGGCCAGGAAACGAGCTCTGATTTCCGACATTTTAATCTCAACCTACTCGACAACGACAAAAATTGCCTCGGAATGCGTACTTACTTGCACTGAGAATGTTCATGGAGAAGAAGAAGGAAGAAGAATGACATGAAGAAGAAGATGGAGACAAACAGACCATAATAATACATTAAGCGGATTTGAATAGTAAATTAGCCAGCTAATGATCTTAAAAATAAATAAAAACGGCGGTGTCATGCACGGACATTTTTTTATTTTATTTATTTTTTGGGGGGGGGGTCGGGGGGGGGCGTGACAATTTTTTAGGAATAAGGCCAGAGGGTCGCGACCAGAGGGCAAGGGACTGACCGGCAATAGAGGGTCAAGTGCCCAGTCAGCTCTGCATTTACATTTGCATCTGACTGCTCAAATTCAGATAAGCATCAAATGACGTTGCGATATGCGTCTGCCATTATCGCGAGATCTATGTTTTTTGTTTTTTTTAATATATCGTGCATCCCTAACCCACTGTATGTCTGCAAATATGCCTCCCACGCAGTAAAAATATTTTACACACTCATATGTGGCAGAATAACGGCATGCAGTGTGTATATTTCTCTAAGCCAGTTGTCATTGATCTTTCCTTCTCCTATTAGATTAGTATCGATGGGCCTTGAGAACAGATGGCCACACCTCCATCCCGGCTCTCTGTAGTCACTTCAACCGCACGCCTAACCGAAACAATAACAAATCTTTGATGATCAAACTGCCTGACGCATGCGTGCGAGTAGTGTGTTGCGGGTGAGCCATTTCACACATTCCACGCCAAAAGCCTGGAATTAAAGTGACATTCCATCATTACATAGCAGGAAAAGAGACAAGCCAGAGCAAGAAAGAGGTGGATGGAGAGATGGATAAATAGAAAGAGAGAGAGAGAGAGAGAGCATGGCCAACAGCATGGCACAGGCAGCGGCTGAATTAAAGAGGCTTTTTTGTGGCGTTTAATATCCATTCATTGGCTGGACTGCTGACACAGTCAGAGCACTGCGCTCAGGATTTATAGCCACTAAGAGTGGGCATGCCCAGAACCAAAGCGCTGCAGTCAGCACATTCTCACTCGGCGCATACACACACTCGGAAAGACAGCTGGCCGCATACACACGCGTACACACACAAACATTCACCTGGGTACCAGAGGTATGAAATTTGGTCAAATGGGTGAAATGGAAGCACAGATACAAACATATACACCAACCTGCCCAACTGGCGGTCTCCATGTACGGCCGACTGGTCGGAGTGAAGCAGCCTGGAGACAAGCACATAAGAGAGACATAAACATTGGTGCCATCAGCGCAGAAGAAGAGAGACTAAACAAACTGTAGCGTTGCACAGCTGAGTGCTACAAGGAAAAGAGCCATCCGCTGTAATCGCGGAGCTTTAAATAAAAGACGAAGGAATTATCTACAAAACCGAGTAATAAAATGTAAAGCTCTTTACGTGGGTTGGCGATAGCTGTAAGATCTGATGAAGTAAATGTCAGGAAAATCCTACTAGATCAGCAGAGCTTTAGTTCAGGTTAATATGAGTGACTTCAGTTTAATTTGGCGGGGCTGGGTCGCCACAGAGCAGAAGAAAAAAAAAAATTAGACAAAAATGTGATGGAATTGTACGTGTGTGGTGTAAAAATTCCAACACTTATCGCTTATGCGGGTGGTTCCACCAACTCGGACGAAGAGAGGAAGAGCAGAATGTGGTGCCTTTTCGCCTCTGCTGTATTGTCGTAATTAATTTGGTGTAATGGCAAGACGAGGCCAATTCTGATTAAAAATGTATATGGAGAGTGCAAGATGGTGGCAATTGCGTGAATGTGAGCATTTCTTAAATGGCCGGCATTAATCTAACGCGTCGCTCTCATTGTACGTGATAAGGGGAGAGAGAGAGCGCGAGCGAGCGAGAGAGAGCGGGATTGTGTGTTTGCTTGTGTGTAAAACTACACTTGTTCCAGCTCAGAAAAGCGTATTGATATTCTTGCCTTTCATCGTAACGAGAAAGAAATAATACAGTAATGCGTTTTAAAGACTTAATGTGAAGACTAGAAAAAAAATAGAAGCATCAAGATAACATTACAAAAATGTAAATGCATAGTTAAACTCCTGGAAATTGAAGACAAACTATAACTAGATGAGACTCTTAAACAGGAAAGAATTTGCCAAACGTATAATTAGCAGTTAAGTAAAACGACTCTCTACTTTTACACATAATTGAAGAATACAAAAATGTCCATTGTGAATGCAGCACATCGTACGCAATAATAAAGTCTTATTCAATTCTATGCTTATGCTTAAAGTAC
This sequence comes from Idiotropiscis lumnitzeri, assembly GCF_059441095.1. Lineage (NCBI taxonomy): Eukaryota > Metazoa > Chordata > Actinopteri > Syngnathiformes > Syngnathidae > Idiotropiscis > Idiotropiscis lumnitzeri. The sequence goes on from NC_142410.1 coordinate 4,150,169, forward strand.
ATGGGTCAAGAAATTAAAAAAAACGTTGCTCTAAAAACTTTTGAAGAAGGAGTACAAATACAAATAAGATTATTTAGGTAAAAACAAAATGAGAAAGCCTAAAAAAAAAAAAAAAAAGGATTTCAAGTGCGTGATGTCCCTGTCCCAACGGGGTCGTCTTCCGACTGAAGACAGACGGCGATGACAAGCTGTCAATAAGTATTGGTCGCTCCGTTTTTATTGCGAAATCAATTCCAGATTGTGACATAGTTATTTTATCATTTGATACAACATATTGAAATCGTTACACGAAAACAAAGAACTAACTAAATAATTGAAATAATAATTTGGTCCCATGTAAAGGAAAAAAAATATAATGTTGAAAAATTCCCATCTGCTGCTTCAAAAAAGTCCAGTCAAGCTGAGAGACTATTATGAAAATAAATAAGTACATAAAAAAATGATATATACCATGTTTACTGTCTTCACTTCTACTTTCAAGTGACCACATTGCCCATGAGTTGATACTAATGTGAGTACACTCGTAGAATTAACAGCAGTCAATTTAAGCAGGATAAAAGGCAAAATACAAAATCACGAGTAAGGGGGGGAAAAAAAACAGGTCGTTTTCCCACGCTGCCGTGCATCGGCTACAATTGAAAATTTACAACAGATCCCTTCTGTCATCCGTGTAATTAAAGGCGTCTCCACACCTGTTGTGGTTACAATGGTCTCGAATGAATAGTGGGAGGACGAATAACAAGATCAGGGCCATAGGTTGGAAATAAAATTAAACCAGCAGTCATTCTAACTGACCATATGGAATGATGTCAGACATCGGCGAGGAGGCGGCACGAGTGATGTCACCGCGTGTCCTTATCTGAGCGACTGCCAGCTTGTGCGCTCGCTCGAGGAACATGATTGGGTTATGCGAGTGTTTATTATTGTGTGTGCGCGTGCGCGCAGGTGCGTGTGTGTGTGTCTCGTCCCGGGGCCGCCCGGCAGGTGACTGGGCCTGATTCCATTAACCATCCGGTAATTTGACCCATGTTTAATCAAATCAACTTTAATACCTCCAATCAAATTACATCAGCCTCCTGTGTCCTATCACACACTGAGGAGGAGCTGAAGAGATAGCGGAAGATGAGACCGAATTTGCAAATTGAGTCCAAGTGCTGCCGGATTGCAAAAGGGAATGTTTGGTGGTGGGGTGGAGGAATGGAAGTTCAACGAATTCATTGTCTGCAAATTCCGAATATTTAATGTGGCAAAAGTATGGAAACTGGACAGGATTGTGTAGATTATATCCATTCAATTATAAGAATATAAATAGTGGATATTTTTCATAATTAAATTAGTAATGCAGTTAACAAATTTCGTAGGATTTTTTTTAAGAAAATGAGGAGTCAAAAAAGCAAAAAAAATTTATTTGTTGAGATTGTTGTTAGTAATCATGTCCGCAAATTCCACAAAAAAGCCTTCGTTGATAGTTGGTTGCGATATTGTGGGTCATTGTGATGGACAAATGAAGCACTTGTGATAATTTTGGACTCCAAAGATCTGGTGGAAATGTCATCAATTTCATCAAGAGCACCATCTAGTGGGGTAAAATAATATTACAAATGCTTCATGAAGCTTCATCACTAGAGCAGACTCTGTAATCAATGTGACCTTTGCCTTCAGTTGAAGGGTTAATTTAAATACAGTTTAAGAGGATGTAGTTGTAGCACTCTCACCTTTTAATGTTGGACTTGGCTGTTTTTCAACTAAATTATTTTCTTGGAGTTGTTTGGTTTCGTGATCACATCAACAATTTGCCAGACGTTTTCAATTAAAGTGAAATCCCGCCCTACCGCAAAAAAATAAAAGAAAAAAGATTTTAGCCAATAACTCAGAATAGCCTAAATAAGAATGTTTAGCTTTACCCTGAAATCAGAAATTAAATTTAAAAAATTAACATTTTGCTCAATTCACCCAAAAAAATGCATTTGTTGCACATGAACTCTTCCGTTCTTCTGAAAGATTGTGAAATAATCAAGGAATAATAATCTAATTCACCCCACCTACCACCCTCACTGTTTCAATTCAACCTTTCAAAATATTTTGGCAGTACAAGACAAATTTGTGTTGTGTGGCGCCTGGAAGTATCTCGGCAGCAACTTTCCTTAACCACACGTAGCAAATGTCAATGACAATTGAAAGGTTTTGTTTGACGAATCATAATTTCCCTAAAAATGACCAACGTAAAAAAAAAAGCACTCAAAGTAATCTGCTAACCAGGTAGTGTGGATTTTAGAAAGCAGACAATCACGACATTCACTAAATCCCTCCCTGGTTTGGAATGAACGGGAAAAGTCATTTGCTTAAAGAGGAGGAGTGGTTGTTATTGTGCAGCTGGGGCGCTACTTTTCGATTAGTGATTAGGAGGATAAAGAGCAGTGGAAGTTCCTTAAGGGTGGATGGTTGACAATGGAGCAAGGGAAGGCATCAAGCCTGTTTTTTATAGTCATGATGAGAGCAGAGCTCAGAGGATGTCAGCTTTTAATGCCGGGATCACAGCTTCCCCACCAGCAGTAATCTCATAGATTTCATCTAATTTAATTGGAAACTCCTTCACTTCAACTAATGGGCCTTTTTATTTTCAGATATCTTCATGCTGCTGGGTAATGCTGCCCACTGATGAGACTCCTTGGCTGTTGCTTTTTTTTTTTTTAAACTAACAACATTCAGTCACTGATACAACTATTTTAATAACTATCTTATTTGTTTACTGATATTTGTTAAATATTAAAATAAATTTCAAAAAATGCATTAATTAAAACAAAAAAACCCGACAGGATCCAATTAGTTTCAAAAGGAGCACGACTACCACCCAGCTGTGAATAACATATCTAAGTATTTCCAAGTGCCCTCTTGATAATGAAAGAAATACTAAATAGAAATGTTATTAAAAAATGAAAGTATTGATTTTGAATTAAACGGAAATACTTTAAACTCGAGAAACGGACCCGGACGAAATGATTGAAAATGTGGTGCTTGCGGGCGGTACATACCCAATAAAGGACCACATGACTAGGCTTGTTCTAGAAATATCTCACCAGTAATGGGACATTGTGATTTTCTAGGAAGGTCGTAAAATGGATCATTTTAAAACGAGGACACTGGCAATTTAACAAAAATAAAAGTCTTGCATATTCATATAAAAAATATTTTGAGGAATTATCGTATTTTTTGTCTTCTGATGAATTAATATAAATACAAATTTTCATAACGATTGCAAGACAACTGCATTATCAAGTATCGTTCGTACCTAAACATAAATAATTCAACGTATACTCTACTAAACATTATGGTGGCCCAAAATTAAACTAATTATGTACAGCTTAGTGGTGGACTTCTTTATAAGCATTATGTCACATGTAAAGAATGGACAAAAAGAGGAAACCGATGCCGCTATGCTAATGAGGGATGCCTCCAAAGCATTTTAGACTCTTGGATCACGTTGAAGCGTCGCTTATCCGCTTTATTTTTCCTACAATTTACTTTAAAGTAATTTCACACAAATGGAACTTTCTGCTCGACTGTGCTTACTTTCTGAAGACCCACAGTACACAGGATGGGGGGGTTTCAGTTCCCACTAGCGTTTATTGTGCCAGGTCCACATAAAAGCTTGATTGTGGCCATATACTCCAGTATGCTTGACTGTGCGTTATGGCCACTGATCTTTATGTCTCTCTGCACAGGAGGAAGACCATAGCCTCAGCAAAATGTTGGCTACATAGGCATTTGTGCTTGCCTTGTGTGACTTTGCGAGTGTGTGTTTGCATGAACTCCCAAACACCAGTTCATCTGCATACATTCTCCCAGGGGATGCATACAATGGGAACACTTAAATGAGGCATGCATAAATGGATGAAGCGCCTCTTGCATCTTACACAAGGCCTTGTGTGGGTTTTCCTAGTTGCATGTGTTTTATTCTCCCTTCTTACATGCCTAGCGGTGGCAGTTAGGTAATTGAAAGCGAAATGGAGAGGAAGAGAAGCCGTACGGATGTGAAGATGGAGAGGGATGAGGGGCGAAGGGTGAAGCTCGCGGAATCAGAAACAATTAACCCCGGAATATAATGCCGGGATCGGATGTGCTGTAAACACCTAGAGTGAAGAGAGGGGGGGAAAAATGGAATAAACGAATGGAACATGAAAATGGGATGAGTCCCACTGTGACTGCATGGAAGAAAGACAATGCCGTATTTGTGAACGTGCGCACGCGTACAGTGGACTTGTATTGAATTTCACTCCACCTCTGTCTTTTTTTGTAAACATCCGAATGCCTCAAGGTACAATGGGTGAGCGGTAAGCTGCCATCTCTGGGAGGGTGAACTCTATTTCACGGGTTAGTGCTACAGTGAACAATAACAGCATCAAGCCGCTTGGCTTCATAAAACATAGTACAGCGCAGTTTCCATTGCAACTGTTTGTCCATTTTTAGCTGCGGCAATAACTGTCAACAACAGGAGGGGAGCCTCTTGAAACAACTACCCTTGACGGACAGGGGAATCACAGAGCCACAGTGGAGTCACGTAACTAATATTTCACACAAAGATTCACAGTAGAGCACACTGTTTCTAATATGAAAATTTAAATATTCATGTTAATTATGTTTTGGGAAAAAAAAAACATTTCCCAACTAAACTTATGTTTCTCAAACTTCTACAGCTAAGCTTAAATATGTCATTTTGGTCATCAATCAAAAATATCATGCTTGCTTTTGGAAGGTTGGAAGCACCCGGAATGGCCATGCATGGGGAAAATTGCAAAATCCACACAGGAGAGTCTGAGTTGAGAATTGGACCCAGAACCTCTTGACTGATGGATGAGGTTGGGCGTGGCCTTACGCGTTTTATTAAAATGTAAACATTTGGGAATGAAAATCAATATTTTTAGAAAGGATTTTCAAATTAACAGCATTTGAAGTTTGCTGAAACTAATGTGGAATATCAAAATTGCCCCCCCTCAATAAAAAAAAAAACATTTCCTTGCATGCCAACACTAGGGCAAAAGACAAATAGAAGCAGAGAATTTTTATAACAGCATGCCACATTAGTGAGATGGGTGGAGGTCAAATATTTCTCGCAGTTTTACAACAGCAAACCAACCCGTTAAAGGTGAAACAAGAAAGTTAGCTTAGCATACGTAGCCTGCACAGCATTGTGAGAATATGTAGTTAGATGATGTCGTATAGATTTCAGGTCTTTTTCCATTAATTTGGTTTGGTTCGGGTTGCGCATATATAAAGTGTAATACATTTTGCCACCTGTCATATTTGTATGAGCAATTATGAACTCTCCTAAAGTGACTAATTAGTCAACTTTACTTGCAATAATAAAGCGTTGCTAAATTTGGTGGAAAAGAAAAACAAAAACAAGTTAGCAGCGGTATAGCTATTCCTCCATGGAATTATACTTTCAAAAAGGCCAAGTAAACATTCTATAGAACCTCGGTCAGTGTCAAAACTGCTGATCTGAGAATAATCTAAACTAGAATTATCAGCTTGTGTCAGTGTAGGAGGGGAACAATGCAAGACTAATGGGCGAGTGGTGGAATTAATGGTTGTGCACGCATATTTGTGAGTGTGCGCGCGTGTGAGAGAGACAATGCGTACTGCAGACTGCAAAGCGAAGTGGAACTTTACTTTAACTTTCTTTATATTTACATGCTGTGTGTGTGTGTGCGTGTGGTGCAGTTAATGCCACAAACTCGGGATTAATGCATTTTATACCTTCACGATCAGATGTTGATAAAACAATTTGAAGGAGGCGTTGGACTGTTTTTATGCGTCTGTGCCCAAGAACTTATTATGCAAGTATAATAAGAATAAATCATAAAATTAGCCAAGTCAAGACATAATTTCAACAAATGAGCACACACTTAAATGTTTCTTTTACTTTTGTCAAATTGCTGAACCATATTCAAGGATCAAAGAAAGGTATTAGAACAGTCTTTGAATTAAAATACAATTAATATTTTGTGATTTGACATTAATTAAAAGACATTATTAAAGTCAATTCAATCTGTTACAAGCTTCACAAAAAATAGTAGTTGAAAATTTTTGATTAATCGCGATTAATTACGGATTTTTTTTTTGCGATTAATTAGTTAAAAGTATTTAACCACTTGACAGCTCTAATGTAAAGTAGAATTTCCACGGCATTTGCCTGCTGGCATGATTGCAAACTTCCTCCATTTTTTCCCAATCAGCCGTAATAAATCAATCAACTTTTACTATTTTACTAGGTCAGACAACTGGTGTGAAACATCATTAAAACACCCATGTTAGACTTTTGGATAGACTAAAAAAAAAAAAAAAAAAAAAAGGTACATGTTTAATACAATGGTGGATGGCACATAAATGCGAATCGAGTCGGTGTTGGGGATGCTACGTGTGAAGTGAGTTGGACACAAAGCAAGAGAGAACAAATATCCCATTAGATGGTCATGGAGGACTCTGAGCGCTTGCACTGTGTGTGTGTGCGTGTGTGTGCTTCCAGCACATCATTGTGCTTGAGAGTGTGTGTCAGAGATGGAGAGGAGGGCCCTTTCGCATTAAACACCCCATTCTGCTGACAATCGCAAAAAGAAACCAAATGGCCCCACACACCGCACTACACGTACACTTTCACACTCTTGCACTCATCCTGCTGCCTTTGCTTTATTGATTCTTAAATGACACCGGAGTCACTGTCATGGATCTGCTGCGACCACTCTGCGGGCCTGTCGCTTTCGTTAAATCTACGGCGAAACAACACGATGCATGGAGCCCAAACTTGCGACCATTTTATCTTTGCCGTGCTATGTTTGGAACAGGTTTAATTTTAAAAGTATAAAGGATTAGCAGGCCGGTTTTGCCTGCTGACAGACAACCATTTTCAGCAATTAATATTTACCAAACAAGATGATAAAACAAACAAAAAAACTTGTCGTGACATACAGTGCAGAGACGTTAAGATGTACGGGGGAATTTTAATAGAGATATATTTTTTTTAAATGAAAATAAGAAGAACAATGCATCAGAGCTCTTGTATTGCAAATCCTTGCATTGTGCCATAATGCTGTGGTTGCTTGTTGTGTGTAAAAGAGTTATTGTTGCATGCCATTAGAAATCACTTTATGGAAATATCCTTAACTGCTATATAACAGCGTCCACAACAAAATGGTGAAGAGAACACAAACTGAAACGCATAGTCTTCTCGGGACATCCTCAAAGGTACCAATGTTTACCAGAGGTAATATCATGGAACGCGACAGTCTACGCTTAAATAATTATGATATATGTGATCTTGTGCCAGCATCCGCGCTCATGTCTTTTGGTCTTGAACATTGTTTGTAGTCTGAACGCGAAGTATTTTATTTGCCCTAGCGGGCCAAAAGAAACTCCAAGCACAACAATCATTTTCTGTAAATGTTCAAGTAATAATAATAATAATTTGCTGGAGTTGCGGCTGTTTGCGTCAACACAGCCGACTTGCTTCAAGTTCAGTGCGGGAAAGGTGCGCAGTCTACATGGGGGAGGCCTAAGCCGACACGGTTGAGTCCAAACAAAGTACGATTTGTGTATAAGGAACTGCAAGATCTCCACTTGCAGATGATAAGTAACGATATATGATGACATCAATCCCACATTAGCACAGCGCAGAATCTGTCTGCCTGTGCCTCAATAAAAATCAACAAAAATCGCATGATACCACCGGCGCCACAAGTTGGTAAAAAATTTAGTTTCGTCTCCGTTCCATTTTCAAATTGTCATCCGTGCTGGGGACCAATTTCCCGAACAAGGTAAACTAAACTTACCCATGTATGATTTTTTTTTTTTTTTAATTTAAAATATTTTGCTAAATTTTCAATCAAAGCCAGAACAATATGAGTCTTGATTTAGATTTCCAAAAATGCTATGCAATGCATCTAATTGGTACAACGGCCTAGCAAAAACAGGAGCTAAGACTGTTACAAAAAAAAAATTTAAAAAACGCAAATATAAACGTAGCAAAACTATTCACGCCACAATATGCACATACAGCTCTTCCGATTTGCACAGGTGCAGAGGGAGAAAATCAGAGAATCTCAGAAGTTACCCCTAACCATTCAACTCTGCGAAAGTGTCAGACCTGACACAGAAATTCATCTTTCATCCTACATTTGAAGGTGAGCTGCTTCCTCCTCAACACTTTTCCACTTCCTTACCAAGTCTGCGACAATAAATTGGTCCAAATCCAAAAGGGAGTCGGGCAACTTCCGAAACTAAGCTAAAAACTAGCTTATGTAGCAAAGTGAACAGTCCACTTTACCCGTCGATCGCATGCCTTGGTAACTCAAAGGACCTTTTCCTGTACTAGAAGACTGCTCCGATACTGATGGAGCTGGCTCCAGAACTCTTCACCCAGCGGCCCTGAGGCATTTAATACCGTAGTAGTGGCAGGGAGTAGCGACTCAGAACGGTCATGCTGGCAGAAACCAATTCCCGCTACAGCAATCTCATTCTTTCAGTCATTCCCCACAGCGACTGGCAAGAGGTGAGGAGCAAAAGTTAGGAACTGCTGTTTGTCTTGTTTTTTTTTTTTTTTCTTAAACGTGATAGACACCTCGACGGTCTTGTCAGCTGGATCGTTATACACATTTTCAAGCTCATTTGTTAAAATTGTTCAGCAAAAAGTACTTACGATACTGAGTACCAACGGGCCGGTCGCAATCCATTCAAGCACTTTGTTGGTTACATTGAACAATGTCGATATTTATCGATGGAGGGTTTTTTTTCTTCAATATTTTTGGGAGATATGATAAATTTGAGGATAACTAATTAGTTGATTTAAAAGCTGAACAATGAGCAACTTTGTTCTCTTGCGGTTGTCATTGATTCTTGTTGGGTACAATTTATACCAAAGGCCGATACCAGGCAGTTTTTTTTTTTTTTTTTTTTTTTAAACCGTTGTGTTACTTTTTTTTTTACCCCGGTAAACATTTGACAATAACCAATCATTTAAAAGTTAGATTTTTTTTCATTCAAAACTATGAAATGACAAAAGTCTCAATAATTAATACACAAATAAATAACAAAGACAAATTATTAATATTTTAATGACATTATACTTCGTAATACCAGGACTGCCATTACAACAAAAGCGCTGGCAGAAAAAAAACTGACACTTTAATTCAAAGTAGTTAAGATAATTATAATTTGCAATTAGAATTTCTGAAATTGTATCGTTACTTTATGAGCATCATCGACCCTCAATTTGATAATTGTGAGAGTATCGTTGTATCAATACCAAAGATTTGATACGCTCATCGCTAATGGCTAACTAGTACACACACACAAACACCCGGGCAGAAAATATTGTTCGCTCCTCGTAAATAAAACATAAAGCCCATGTTTCCCAGGAGAACGGCATATTTCAATTTCTGCACAGGGCAGCAAAGTTTGCTGCCACTTTGGAGACATCTCTATTGGCTTGCTTGTCCTCTCTCCTCGTTCAATTTATTTTGATTCTATTCCGAGTGATCTGCTTTGTTTGTAACGTCCCCCCCCCCCCCCACTCACACACACACACACACGTGCTGAGAATATGTGATTCGCTCTTAACACTAAAGGTCCGCAGTGGAATGAATGAAGTTGCGTTAATTTCAACACTTATGGGGTTGTGGCTACTGAGTGTCGGTGACGAAATTTGACGAAAAATTGCATCATGACGTTGTCCGTGCGTCGCCGTTCCAATGTGGTTATTCAAATGGGGGGCGGGGTGAACAAATACAAAATTAACTATATATATTGAGGAGGGAACGATAAAGGACTGTGCAAATGAAGGAATACGGGGTAAAAAGTGTAAGTGCCTATGATGAAATGGTATCTGAAAGAAATTGAACAAGAAACCGAGAGTAAGTTGGAAGGGGCAACGAGAGAAGAGAGAGAGAGAGAGAGAGGGCTGGGCTTCTTAAACTAATGAGATATTGATTCGGGAGATACACACCTCCTCAGGGCTTCCGGCTGACACTCAGACAAATGGGCAGCCATTCATTACCAAGAGAGAAAGATATAACACTCGCGCATAGATGCGGCTGTGAGCGGATAGGCATGGATGGCAAAAACTGATCAAATCGGTAGAAGACCACTGGAGTAAAATGTGAGCGAGGCCACGGCTACAAGTCGTGAGTGAGCTTTTTAGATTGATACAAATTTAAGCAGCAGGCAACATTGGTTATAAGGTGAAGGACTGGATTTTCTTTTATGAAAAAGATGCTGTATCAAAGTAAATCTTTTAGAAGGAATCCAGTGAGGCCGCCCTATTACCACACTTGAATGTGATTTTGCGCACTTGGTTGGTATCCGAAAATCGGCGGTTTCAGATGGGAGAGAACATCATTGATGCGGTGGGGAAACCGCTCGATGAGGCCGCGACTTTGCTCTCACAACAACATGCTTAGAGAAGTTTGTGTCAAGTGTGAAAAATCACTTCCATGATGCTCTCATCCGAGCTTGGTATTTATTTGTGTGCCGATACCTCAGAAGGTGGAATGTTGGGAAAGTGCCTCCAACATTGTCAGCGGTTGTCAAACAGAGCAGCGAGAAGGAATGAATGCCCAAAAAAGTAGCGTTTCTTCAATAATGTAAATACTTTAGCATTACAGACTTGAAATTTGTAGAACACTTTTTTTTTTTTTAGCAAATTTGGTAAATTTATTTTAAACTGTTCTGATTAAGATCTGGACTAAAAGACTATTTTTTTCCCTTTTTTTTTTAAGCAGCAGCTTTCCTACGACTTGAAGAAACATAAAACTTTAGTCATTGCTGGATATATGCCTTACATCACAGGTGTCAAACTCAAGGCCCGGGGGCCATATCTGGCCCTTGACCGCATTTTGTGTGGCCCCCAAAGGGCAAATCATGTGTGTCTACTTCTTGTTTCCAACACATTTTCTTCACTTTTAACAACATTGATATCTGAGATCTTGACATTTATTTGTTACCAATCCTCCCATTTTAAAATACATGGAAAAAATGTTGAACAAACAATTACTTACTGGCTTCTGATTTCATATCAGGCTTTCCATCAATTTGTCGTGTGAATGTGATTACGTAAGGTGATCATACATTTGTATGGGTTCCCAGTCATAACGGCCCTCTGGGGGAAACCAGAACTACAATGTGCCACGTCCACAAAAATGAGTTTGACACCCCTGCTGTAGATGTGTCAGGAATTAACATAGCAATACACTCAATAATGTTAGGCAAGTGAATGCAGACCTCTGCTCAGGTGGAAAAAAAAAACAGCCTGTCAAAAAGCACCAGCTTAAAACAGGCAATTTTCGTATCTTATTTTTTGCCAGATATTATGAATTAAAAATACCACATAGCACAACATAACAGTGCCAGGACAAGTACTCTTGGAACATCACAACAACTGAAAAAGTCCCGGCCGAAAGAGTGTGTAAAACTGCTAATGATTGTTAAAAGCATATCCTCCTTGCTTTTACAATTGCCTTCTCAATTACTGAGGCTCCAGAAAGATTTCCAATGAGTGAACCATCACGATATCTTTTTTTTCTCACTTCTGAACCCTGAGCCGCAAAATAGGCCATTGATTTTTTACTGGTCTTCACTCCTTGGCGTGTGTTGTGTCCCCCTCCTACTTCTTCCTCTTAGATGGACTCGAGTATCTTGAGTTGGTCTGTTATTGCCAGTCCACATCTTAATGGGTCAGCTATTGAGTGTACACTGATTGTTTTAGCTGGACGGCAAGGGCCATTGACCCACCCGGGCTCTCTAACAATGGGCCCAGTGGGATGACAAACAGAGTCCACATGCAGACAAGAGCCACGGAGATAAGTGCCCTCTCCAGTGACCAAGCAGGCAATGAAAAGACAAAACAGATGTCGAGTGCAAAAAGTAGAGTGAGAAACTTCAAGTGCCGCGACGTTGCTCTAATGTCCCCTCAATGTACATAAAATGATTATTATAAAATTAACTCAAATGTGTACACAACATAGAGAGTGAAATATGGAAGGCAGACAGGAACACAAAAAATTATTAACAGTTTTACCTTTCAATGGACTACTAGAACAATAGCATTGTCTTACAGAATGCCATTATGAAATATAACCTCATTCACACGGCCAAGACAATGTGGGGTTGTGATAAATTGTTCTCTGAGCAGCTTTACACAAAACATGCAGAAGCAAGACTTGGGCACGGGAAGCGGCTGTGGGTAGCGTAGGGTGACCGTATTGTGAGTTGAAAAAATAAAAATAAAAAGCAGGCTCGTGCGAGGTTGTGCTGGTCATTCGCTTTTCCATTTAGACCTGCACAATTGAATGTGTTCCAATAAAACACCTTTATCAAAAATTCAGCAAAGCAGCAAAATGTTACAAGCATATCTAGTATTAATGAATAGCTGGTTTGACGGACGGATAGTTATTGCAGCTGTAAGACAAAAACAACTTTTGCGACTATTTTGTTTTGTCAGCAAATGCCCATTCACATTGAGACAGTCACTCACGACTTCATCTCAGAGACATCCAAGCAAATAAACAATTTCGTATTCATATCTATTAAAGGAATGACTAATCTCATCTTGAACCTCAGCCATGCGTAAAGTCCCTGAGTGGTCAAAAAAAATATATATGAGAAACAAAACTAAGGCATTGAGCAATTGCCGCTTGATAAGACAAATATTCCGTTTGTGCTTAAGAGGCTCATGTTTGCATCAATTCTCTATCCTCGCAGCAAACGCCTAATTCTCCCTTTGTGCCTCTTTTATTGTTTGGAAACTTTAATACCACGCCATATTAATTAGTGCAAGCGCTTGCAACACTCTATTCAAGAGCTGGCAGAGATGGAGCTGCAAATGCGCTACATGAGGGATTCAGTTGACATTAATGATTTAAGTCTCGAGGCGTCGATACAAAGAACTGTCACAACATTAGCGTTGTTTTATATTATATTTTTTTTTCCCTGTGCATATTTCGTTTGCAGTAAAGATACTTTTCTTCTGGTGTGAAACGTTATTTGCAATTAAGCCAAAGGTAATGCATTTACATTTTCAGATGTAAACATGCATTTGTAAACAAGCAATTAAATGATGAGGATTAAAAAAAAAAAAAAAATGCTGTTTATATTTTTTATTTCGCGTGATTTAGTTTCACAAATGCATAAAGGAAGGAAGAGTGTTACAGTCTGCGGCTTTTGGTTCAAAGACACCTTGGGAGACTCAACAGTTTTCCCGTTATTTTTGCATCCATGACGGATGTCCTTTTTTTTTTAATGTCTGCAAATAAGCCAAACACACAGTATAGCGCCAACTACTGCTGAGGAGGACTTACTCACTGTCAGTTTTATTGATTTTTGCCTTGACTATCGGTGGCTGTTATTCGCACCCTCTGACCTTATGCGCCCATCCTTAATTATTTGAGGGTGTGCCCCCCAAAAACATTTGAGTTTACAGTGTTCAAAGGGGGTTGACTATAAAGCAAGCTAGTGTCTAACGGCAAATGCAAATGAGGATTGGCTGTGGTCATTTTCTTTTAAAAATGAAATTACCAAATTGACTTTTTTTTCAAATTAAATCTCCATTGTTTATATCTTTGTTGAACCACAACAATGGGCCTTGTATATTGAATTGAAAACCCTTGCATAGACTAAATAATTCCAGAGTCAACTATTTCCATTTCAGCCATTACCATAAGTGTAGCACAGCACTCCTGATTTTATTATACGGTTATTTTTACTTAGCTGCAAGGCAGCATCCTTTAACGTGTCAGAAAAAGGCTGAGTGGCCGAAGCAGGTGTAATAAAGTAAGTTTGGGGCCATTCTAGTAGCAGCACAATGTACGCCCAGTCACATCTACTGTGCCTTTGTACGCAATCATTAACAAGACGAGTGAACGCTGAGCGACTGGCATTCGGCTTTTCTCCACTGTCATGAGTTTTTAATTCATAAAGTCAAAATTGATGGTAATATTTAACAGTATAATTGAGTACCATTCCCATTTGAATGACAAGGGTATTGTAAAAATACAAGATTAAAAAAGTGCAATGTGACATCAATATTTACGCATCCTTGTGATATTTAGTGCTCTGCTTGTGTTCGAATTGAGATTATACTGGATCATGCTAAATAAATTTGTCTAAACAAGGCTTTAATGTCACAAAGCTGTTTTCCTTTTCGGAATTAGGCCGGCTCGTGCACAAATGTTTTGTTGTTGTTCGTTTGTTTTCAATATAGAGAACATAGGAGTAACAAAACTAAAAAAACAAACGCTTGTTTGTATGAAGCTGCTTCCATTCAATCGAGTTCACTTCCTGGTTTTTTTCCCCACGATTGGCTTATTGGGATCTTTTACGAAATAAGAGTAGTATATCAAAAATGTTATACAGGAAAAGGAATAATTTGGAAAAAAAATATTGTCTTAAAGGGACTTTAAGTGAGCCATGGTGAGGATAATTGTGAAATTTTTAGAGGTTGAAAGCCTAAATAGACAATCCGCATAAATGTTGGTGCTGATTTCTTACAATTTTTGGACATTATTAGCAATATATTTCCACTGATTTTGAATGAAAAAATTGCATCTGGTTCCTCCGCTGTTCCAATGAAGTTGCAATTTGTAGAATAAAAACAGTGTGGGACGTATTATTATTATTAATTTTACTATTATTATTACTATTGTTATTACTATTATCATTACTAATACTGTTATTATTAATATTATTATTAGTAGTATTTTTTATTATTATTATTATTATTATTATTATCATTATCATTATTTGTATCCCTAAATCACTCACTATCTTGCCATTTTATCCTCATCTCATCTTCACCGAATATCACTCCTCCGACATCACTCTCGTCCCCTGCAAGTTCAATTTAATTGCGTGTCAAAATGAAATCTCATTTGAATGGGTACAATCCAGTGCTGCCTAATCAAATTAGCAAAGTCCTTCTTTGATTTTCAATTATCTCTGCTCCCCATCTCCAGCTAGCTTTATTTTATCCCCTCCATTGGCTGCCAGCCATGAGGCAAATGATACTGTACATACATATTGATGAATCGCACGCACACTTACACTTAAGAGACTCATGCCTCAGAAGCAGAGAAACTGTAATAAGGAGACCACTCGCCAGACACGGCTTGATTTACTGAGATCCCAAACACTGGATGCTAAATTGGGTGTTTACGATAACAGATAATGGTGGATGCGTTGCATGTGATCGACTAAGGTTGGACCTTGCACATAGCGCCAGATTAAGTGCTTCCTCTGGAAAAGGTCAGAAAGAGGTTTCGTCAGTCCATATGTAACAATTTTATAGGACACCATCTGACTAAAAAAAAAAAAATCAACTCATTAAATGTATAATAAGCTCGGGTACGATAATAACTGAATATTTTTTTTTTGTTTTGTTTTTAATAACTCCTCCAGCCAATACCGACCTGCAGCATTAACTGCTAAATTAATTGCTGCATTAAATTCTACTCTATACCAGGGACGGCACTGGTGCGTCACTTTTGGTATAATTTGGGGTCCATTACGCCTTTGCAGAAGAAGAACGTGCACTTCAGCCTTCAGTGCTCACCTAGCGCTTCTTATCTACGGCGTTATAAGATCATCCATACTAAACCTACAACACCCGAATATTAAATACATTATAGACTATAGACGGAGAGCGATGACAGGGGTCACCCGCCAATTAAAAGCCTCCTCGGGTCTTGTCCTTTTACGAGGACCAGAAACGGCATCAATATGGTGACTTGACAAGACACTTGACTTACCCAAGACAAAATGGCTTGAGACTTGAGGTTTAAGTCTTGAGACATGCACACAAGAGACGGATAATGTCTATAATATTTGACCGAAGCTGCTACACAAAACCTTCAAACTAAGTGTCGCACCACTGAATTTGAATTTGATGTGACAGGCCATCCTGTAAGTACTTAAAGATTTCAATTTTACTACCAAATAAAAAGGATGTGATCTCGCCCCCAAGTGGGAGAGTTGAAGTATCTTGAAGTCTTGTTCAAACGTGAGGGAAGAATGGAGAGGAAGATCAACAGGTGGAAGAAGCAAGATGAGGTTGTGGGTGTGGGAGTACAGACGAGATTGCCCCGGCCAATCAGCAGGCAGATAAATATAAACCAAAACAATAATCCACAGTCTTTGTCACACTTCAGGACAAGTTAGAGTCCTCAATTGACTCAATCAAGCAATCAAAAAGCTGGTCAGGCAACTCGTGAAATAACGTAAGGTAAGTTCGGAGGTGATGGGGGGAGAGCTGGCCGATGTGTTGCAGCCAACAGCTGAGGAGATTCATGACTTTTATTAGCCTCTGACAATAACTGTCAGCCGGCATTTCATATTCAAAGTAATGTGTATAATTACAGTTTTATGAGCAGCCTCTGAATACATTTAGACAGTGATTTTATTTCCGAATGTGATGCTTTTCCGCAGATTATCAATAGTTAATGAGTGGAGAATGATAGAGGGAGGGTGAAACTTAGTTTATATCTGCCGATTTTGTAGAGAAGGACTTAAAGATGACTGCAATGTCCTAATGCAGATCTTATTGATATATATTTGTATTACTAGTTCATGAGAGCGGAATTAAAAAAAATTATAATTCTTGAGTCTTTGTCAAATTGGTGGTGGTAAATCATGCACTCATTTGGTACACTACAATATGGAAAAGTGAACCGTCATCAATGCAGTGGCGTTTTTCTTTTTTTTTTGTCTGGGAGGGAAAAAAAAAGTGTTATTTTTCTTTAGTTTTCAAGATGATTAAATATTTAAGTTATTGCCTTGGTACCTCTGCCTCCCTCCTTTCCCACCACCAATGTAACATTTTTCTTTAGAAGCCCTTGCGAAAGGCCATTATTGCCGAGAAACAACATTATTTCTTTACTGCTGACATATTTGAATTACTATATTCCCTTATTGTGGTGGCCAACAGTGGCACCTCTGTAGAACCAAATTAGTAAAACACAAAAACAATGTCAACAAAAGGGGTTCAAGAGTGCAGAAAGGATTAGAAAACACAAGCAAGCTTACGCGTGTAGTTACGCCCAACGAGAGACACGTCTCCTTACGTGCAATAAGTTCAGAGTGTAATAAACAAATAAACAATAAATAAGAATGGAGCCCAGGTGTATATAATAGTAGGTGACATTTTATAATCCACATTTTTTCAAAATTATAATGTCTCATAAGCAAGTTGTTTCATGGCAATTTTGTTCACGCTGTGCAATTAAAGGGGAAGTCAAACCAGAAAATAATTATTTGCAATTGTCACTTTATGACTGAAAATGACCACAAAGTTGCTGAGGGCTCGTGTACCGACCAATCATGGATCATCTGTTTCCCGAAGCAGAGCCATAATTGGAGGTTAACTGAGCCCTGAGCAAATGTGATGTCATTTTCAGTCGACAGAGGTGACAAAATGGCCGCGCCCGGAGTTACGGAAGTCCATTTATCTGTTGAAGTGATGTAATGTTGACATGGTGTGAAAAGTTTACACACCTGGGAAAATAGTTTTTAGATTTTTAGGAGGTTTATTAAAAATGAACAAAGGATGCTACAGATACGGTTAGCTAACCATTAGCAAATGCTAATCCGCGCCTCTGCTAAACGTTTGGCTATGACACGTATGTTGATGAAAATTTATCAATTAAAAATACTGCAAATGTAATCTTTGTACATGTTTTCTTCTTCTCCTCACATACTTCAAATTATTGCTAATTCAACTGAAATGCTAGATAAGATAAAGGTGCTAATGTGAATTTGAGTTATTTTTTTCCTTGTAAACCATTTATCCAACATTTAAATACATTAAAGTTTCGATAAAGGTTCATCAAACGGCAGGTGGGTGCGCGCGTCTTCCATTTCGCATTAATCATGGGCATGACAGTTCTTTTACAGTGGAGGCCTCAAAGGGAACCGCACACACAAAACATGCAACCCTTTGATATAATTACAATCCTGACCTTTCAGTTAAATGACTGCTGGCATAACCATCACATCTGCTGACACATACGCACGCACGCGTGCACACATTGTTAAGGTGGCGGGTTAAACTGTTGTGCAAGATTAAAGCGAAGCTCAGCAGGAACAAAAGTGCATGTTATAGGGAATTAACAAGATAAATGCAACAGATACTCTAATCCCCTTCTGAAGACGTAAACCATCACGAGTTGATACAGCTGTGAAGAAAAATTTGAGAGCAGTTTCCAGTGTCATTCATGTGATGGCATTTGTCCATCCACAGTCTCATTCGACGCATACTGACTTCTTACTGGTATGCGAAGCTATGCTTCCATTCGTGTGTTTTTTTTTCACATTACATTCAAGCTAAATGTGACAAAAAATTTGAGCTGTCATACAAATGATACCGCATCTGTACCAAGAGTGACCAATACTTTCTGAGATAACAAATGTGGTTACGAGCTAGCTTGTTACCACAGACCGTTTGTTTTTCTGTTCCATTTAATTTTAGTACGTTTTCCGACATTCAGTTGTTGCACTCGTTTTTTTTAATAAGATTCTCTGAAATGCATTTTTAACAAGTCAAGCGTAATCTTTAAAACATGACATATGTGTTTTCAAAGGCTATTTTTGGACAATACGTTTAGCTTTAATAAGAAGTGGGCAGTGACCTTTTGACAATAGCAAATTATTCATCCCAAAGTGGCAACCACTGAAATCTACCGCAGGACGTGTCAAGACTGATTTTTCTTCCTCAATATGCATGAAAACGACAATCGTGTCTGTCAAACCTGTTCAATTTAAGATTTTACGATCACAAATCTTGCATGTGTGGTCAAGACCAAGTTCAGCCGAACCACGGTTTTTGTGATTGTGACTTGGAACGGAACACAGACCAATGAGAGAGCGACCTGAAGCTTGCGCCGACACAAACAATAAAAACTGATTTTGTTTTTCAGGATTCTGTTTACGATATACTGTAAGATAACAGCTAGCCTAGCTTATAATGCTGTAATTACTACTAGTAGTCCTATTAAAATGTCTTCTTTGTATTTCAAGGCATGCAGTCTGCATAGCCTTTGTGTCTCTAACAGCTCTTGGAAAAAATCATCACCATTACTGGGGTCTCTCACATTATAAAAATAAGTTAAGCCGTTATAAACCAGTGTGTGTTTAACCTACATAAGGTGGACCAGTCTCCTGGAATAGATTGTGTTTGCACTTAAAGGTTTTACAGTATGCAGAATGATTGGAGAATGTGTTACGAGCGGAGGAGGGAAAAGAGAAAGCGTGTGCACTTGGAGGAAGACGAGGGTGATGAGAAGCTTGACAACCAGCATAATAAAGCATGCTAAGTGTAAGCCGCTAGATTTACGGGGCCTTTACCCCAAAGCGCCATTATTTTCCCTCCCAAAACGTTAACGTCACGCAGGGCGCTCATAAATACATCTTTGCGTTAATTTAAGGGTCTCCAATGGAGAAACCCACTCCATTGTTCTCCCCCGAGGCTGGAAAAAAAAAAAAGTGCTGGAACAATGGGAATTTTTATGAACATGTGGAACGATGATATGCATGATGACACTCACATGGCCCTGCAGTAGTAGGTAACGGATGGCTAACAAATGCATGCGAGAAAATGGGATCTTGCTCAGATATGTCATACCTGTTGCTTTGTAACAAGCAGTGATTGGCAGCCCTTGTCGAATAATTACTAGGAAGTACAGCTTCTATATCCATCTTGAACACTTGTGTATAAATATGTTGATTTTTTCTTTTAACAGTGACTGGTTTAGCAAAAACATGCAATTTTTTTTTTTGGGGGGGGGGGGACCACAACCGCTTGGGACAGCGTCTTTAATTCCGGTGTTGCCGTCTATTTGCAGGCAATGAATCATACTCAGTAAATTTATTGAAATGTATATATTATATTCTCAACCCAAAAAAAATAGTCATGTAATGCGCTCCAACAATGTTCAGATGAGTACAAAACTCAGAAGCACATATTCTGAATATTTTTTAATTAGTGAAAAATTCAGTGCCATAATCGCTAAAGTAGCGGCGTAATCAATGATTAATAAAACCAAAATAATGCTGTCACATGATTCCCCCCTTAACATTTATGTCTGCCCTGGCAGAGAACACAGCAATGTCAGACACGCCCTGATTCTCGCCAACAGAACACATTTGTGGTCATGTGACCACACCGTGATTCGGTGGCTGTGCTCCAAGCATTTTTGGGTCACTAAATATCTAGAGAGCCGCTATAGTCCTACGGCCAGCAAACTCAAACTAAAAAGCAATTGAGCATTATTTTTCCCATATAGCCACTCAAAGAAATTCCGATTTTGTCTTGAGCATGCAGGAAAACGGGTCTCTTGCACAGATAATACACGTTAAGGTGCAATTACGCTCCATCACATAATGAGAGGTGTAAGGAAAGACAATGGTTAATAAGCAAAAGAGGACCAATCTGCACTTCCCAGGGAGCTAATGAAGGCTTTAATTAAGTGTCAAATGGAACCAAGGCCTGGCAGGCAGAGGAGAAAGCAACAAAATATCTCCCACTGGGTATTTCTTCATATTTGTCTGGAGGTTATTGCAAAAAAAAAAAAACTGACGCTTGGACTGCGGTGCTGCTGCAAGAACCCACCTCACACGCACTTGGGGTATTAAAAATGTAGCATGTTTTGTAGTCTTTGTTTTGGCCTGAGTCAGGAGGAGGCCACACAATGTCGTCAGCAATTCTCTGTTATCAGCAAAAGCTCCAAAAGGTAGACCGATGTATTTGTTGGGCACTAGGATAAGAGATGGATCACGACATTCACACACACCAATCAAGAAATATATATATTTTTTTTCCAAAGGGTAAATCAAACCTTGCACAGGTTTCTCAAATTTCCCCATTGTGGGACTAATAAAGGACATCTTTATCTTTATCTTTAAATGAAATGAGGACAAACCCTTTTGCCATGGATGACAATTATGGACCTTTCTGGTGGAGACCTTTTTTAAATAATCACCATCGACCATAAATTCCGGAGTCTAAAATGTGCACCTGTATATAAGCCGCAGCATAAATAAATAAATAAATAAATAAAAAATAAATATGAAATAAAATGAAATAAAAAAGCGACATACAAACCGCACCAGGCTATAAGCCGCAGTTTACTATGTTGGAAAAAAAAAAATTACTGAATGTACAGAACGATTCTGTACCATGAATGCACATAAAAGGTACATAAACAGATTAAAACAGTGCCTTTTAACTCAGCAACAACTTGGATAATTAAAACACGACAGACCCAAGAGAATATATATATATATATATATATATATATATATATATATATATATATATATATATATATATATATATATATATATATATATATAAATCTAGATTTATTTAGCGTATTTTCTGAACTCTAGAGCGCCCCTACCGGTGAAAGAAAAATCCACAGAAAAGCTTCACAGTTGTATTAGCCGCACGTTTCAAAATCGAGGAAAAAGGTAGCGGCTTATAGTCCGGAAAATACGGTATATCATCAACTCCCCTCAAAAGTTATTTTATTTATGATGGACATTTATTTGAGTTCCTGTGAGAATGGTGCCCCCCTGCTGCTCGGCAGCACACACAAGCCTTGCCCCCTCCCCTTTCCTGCTCCACTTTGCTCACATCCAGCGCCGAGCGCCAACCGGCAGGCCAACTCACGGCAGCCTGCAGGTCTCCTCTGACCTGCAGCATCAGACAGGTAATGATAATGTGCATTCCCTGCCATTGTTGTGCCTAATAGTAACCTCAATACTTAACGTTCTAGCGTTGCTAATGGTCTGACATCCTAAACACACAAAATAACACTTTCTTTGAAAAAAAATAAAATAAAAAATTCTGTTGTGTTGCTCCATAATACATACGAATAATGTTGGTGCAAATTATGCTCAAATCCAAAGTACAACTTTTGTGGTGATTCCAACATTGACAAGTGGTAATGCACCAAACATTGCTGTCATCATTTATCTTTGTACTACAAGACAGCTCAAGCAAATGGTGCTTCAAAATATGTGTCCTGCTTGATATCGTCGGTAGCCTGTGAAGCGACCAAAAGCAGCTGGAAAATTGAAATCTATCGTGGCAATTCACTGCTTCAACGGTCGACTCCGCAGACCACTCAAGCAACGTTTCATGTAAATGACCAGACAATTTTCCATACGCACGTTAAAATGATTAAAAACACAAAAGCAGCACTTTTCTTCATCTTTGGTGATTTATACAACTTAATACAGAAAGATGTATTTCATTGTATTACTACATTTGATTATAAACTATTTAAATTTATATTCATTAATTTTTTTCCCCTCATCTACCAACCACCTGCATCAACCCACCAGTAGGATAAAGCTATAACGACTATAATTAATCATGGAAATAAATCATGCATTTGGAAACGCACTAGAACAACGGCAAACCGGTTCAGTCTTATTTCTGCCCAATGACAGTGCCTCTGTGCACTGACCGATACAGAAAAATGCTTAAGAATGAAAAAAAATGACCCGCCAAAATACAATACAACTTTATTTATATAGATGACCTATACATTAGTTCCTCTTTGGTATTTGTTTTGCCAGTATTGGCTTTTCATACTGACAACGAATCCAAACACCAGTCAAATTTGGTAACACTACTCATAACATACAATACTCCAAAAAAAAAAAAAAGAATAAGATTGATGAATTGCATTTCAAATACATAAATTTACTCTTTAATAAAAGTGATCTATGGAAATTAATTGATGCCCATGAAAGGGGTTGTCATCATTCTGCTTTGTGCAGTGCCAGTACATTGCACGGAATGTTTACATTGCCATCTGTTGGCAGCTCGGAAACATGACTCCTAAACTGAGAGGGTCAGTTGGGGCATCTCAATTGAGAGGAAGTGATGACGACAGGGGGAGAGCAAAACAAAACATCATAGTCACCAAACAGGAGTAATAATAATAACAGCTCATTAATAACAATTAGGCTAAAGTAATGATGACGCGTGCTGTAAAGGAACGAAATTATCATAAATGCATGTGCACACATCAAAGTTGGATTGATGGGTTTTATCAGTACAATTAACATAATGATAATAAAAGGAAGCACAGTGGTTTATTGGTTAACAAGTTTGCCTCACAGTTGTGGGGTTCAAATATTTGCTCCGGCCTTCCTGTGTTTGTATAGGTTTACCCCCCAAATCTCTAAATCACACACTGTAGGTTTATTATATACTTAAAATTAAATTGTCCAAAGCCGTGAATGTGACCCAGAGGGTACACCACCTCTCACCCGAAGTTTGCTAGGGTGGACTCTCGCACAGAAGCAGAAGAAATTTCACAGCAAAATGACATGCAGGCTTGAAAAAAAAAAAAAAAAAAAAAAGACAATGTAAGGGTTTACAAATATCAAACTAGAATTGTAAAAATATTCACCCATTCATTCCAATTACAATCGTGTTTATTTTTGAGGGCAAGTTCAACCTATTTGCAGTAAGCAGGGTTGACCACTAGATGGTAGGGTTTCTACAAAAATAGCAGCGAACTGTCCTGATTCAGCCCCAAGATATAAAAACAGTCAAGGCAGAGGAAGTAAAAAAAAAACAAAAAAAACAATGAATAAATAAAAATCTCAGCGATTATTTATTATTTAATTTGTAGTCGATGCTTTTCAGTTTTTAATTTACAGTGATAACAAATTCCTAATACGTCCTCCAGAGTATATCTCGTCAACAATTGCTCCCAGGAAAATGTTACATTGATGCACCTAAATCGGTGCACTCTCCTTCATTACACCCACAACATCTGTTCAGACGATGCTGCTCCCCCCTCTCCCACAACTTCTTCGATCGCTCCGACCAAACTTCAACAGGGCCAAATTCTACAGGCCTCTAGTTAGGAATCAGCATGTACGCCGAGTCAAAATCAAAGAAGACTGATGAGGTAATCAAAAGATCAATTATTTATAATATTGTATTCAGTTTTCATTAAAAACTAAGAGCTTCAAAGCCGTGATTGGTTAACATTGTAGATGTGAAAACTATTTTGTGTCAAAAATGCGTCCATACATCACATTTATTTTCATGACTGCCTATCCTGTTGATGTGAACAGGAGCCTCTCTCAGATACTTTGGGAGAGAAAAGCAGTCTATACCCTCAAGATGGTGTCCAGTCACACTCGGCAAGTATTGGCAGAGACGCCCATTCACATTAACATCACTGAGAGAGAAATAAACTCGCTCTGTCTGCACCAAAGTCAGGTGGGTATAGCACTATACCATCAACAACCTAAAAATATTACCCTTAATAATTATTTCCATCCATTATCTGTACCGCTTCCCCTCACAACGGGTGCTGGAGCCAATCCCAGCTGTTTTCGGGCAGTAGGTGGGGTACACCCTCAACTGGTTGTTTGTCTATGTGTGCATCCCGGTATGTTTGATCTAGGCCTAAGGAAAGTTGGAGGCATGTGCATCACCCTCAGCCAAACAAAAAAGTTTTAGTATCCATGTCATAAAATGCACAGGAAGTGAGCTAGGAGTATCTGAATGTACAATTTTGGACCATTTTTGCACACTTACAGGGCCATGGTCCTACAAATTTCATCCGATTGACTTCAAACTTTTTCAACTTACTGTGTGACGGGTGGTGAGCATCAAATTTTGCTCATCAGAATTCCTCCTTAATGGAGCATTCTCAGTTGTACCTTTCACCTAAATCTATATAAAAAAAAAAGAGAGCTTTATATATATCTGCCCACAACCTACAAAAAAAAAAGAATTTTGGAGTCATATGCTAAACCTAACATCGTTTGCCATTTTTACTATTTTTTAATTTTGAGCCAGTTTTGCCATTTCATAGAAATTAGATTTTAACAAACTCCTCTGACAGAATTTATCACCTCGTCTTCAAACTTTGGGTGTTTCGATCTAAATATTAAAAGTGTTTATGAAGAAAAGTGACTGAAATCTATTTATTTTGCCGCGCACTTTTGTCACGATGTGCCGTTTGCTAAGACAAATGATGCTGCTTTTACGGGTCCAAAAACCCTGGAAACTTTGCGCACACATTAGTCCTGGCAAACGAATACGAACTTTCATCTTCATGTATTTCGATATTAAATATGGCTCAGTAGTGGCTCCTTGTTTCAGCTGCAGCTGTTATGAAAGCACTAAATAAATCAAGTTGTGTTGAGTTAATCTTAATTCAGTTGCACTTGCAATTTAGTGAATATTCTGTGAATTATTAATCGTAGAATTGTCTTTCAATCATTTTGGAGGATGGGAATTTCAGCTTGTGAAACTCACAGAGATTCTCTGAGGAAATCAGAATTTCTATTTTAAGTTGCATTTTAGTGAAAACACTGATGGCTATACGTACTGTACGCCGCTTCACTGAGTTCCATTTAATCTGCTGTGACAAAGCATAAAGGCAGACACCAAAGGAAGGTGATATTAATGAGCAGTCTGGCTCAACCCTGTCAAGCTGCAGACCAGGAAGGGGAGGTTGGGGTGTAATTGCCTTGCTTTACAAACATCAGAGAGGCGGACAGGTCGGCGAGATATTAAGATGAAGAAAGGATGGGCGCAACTTGTTCCAGAAAAAAAAAAAAAAGCAAGACAGTGAGAATAATGAAAACAAGAAGAAAGAGCGGTAGGCGGACAGTGAAGGACGTGAGAAGGCTTCCATGCTAAGCAGCGCAGATCAGAGCCTTCTATTCTCAGAGCAAAACAATCGTAGACAATCAACTGACTAAGTGATGAGCAAGCACTATCTTGAGCTGGAGGACGTGAAGAGAAACAATGAGGAGAGGTAAGACGCTTATTTACGTCCTCTTTTTGTCTATGGCCTCAAGCTAATAAACCTTTCTTCTTTCCATTCAACCCAGACACACGACATCAGAGGAATCTCCCAACTGATTTGTTTGAATCGTAAACTGAGGGATTGAGGAAAGTTAGGAAGTAAAAGTATGAGATCCCTGCAGACAGCAGCCATCTTTCAGCCCGTTGAAAGGAACTAATTGAATTCAAATTATTATTCTCATCTTCGTATGCCGAGAGACTCATTCAATGGCTCGATCGGTATATGCCACTCCACAAAACGCATCGCTAAGGACACCCCCATTGCTGCGCCAGGCAACTCCAGCTTGGCGGTGTATCAAGGTAGAACAGTCTGCCAGGTGGGCGAACACGAGCAGCAAGACTTGCTCACAAAATAAGATCTTGGTTTGCTTTAATAATAAAAATAATAATAATTAATTAAAAAAAAAAGCTTTGCCATCATCAAAATTTAAGTTCCCTCAATAAAAGTGGACATATAGGGCTTAATATCCGTGTCAAGGGCAAATCTGGCTCGTAGTGCAGTCAAACGAAGGGGCGGGCTACACTAAGTTTTGGAATCGTCGCAGACGTTCCTTGGCGCCGTTACAAATGGGTAGTTGCGCCATTGTGGGGGTGAACACAGACGATTTGCTTCACCGCTAATCAGTCCCTTTAAAATCAGGACGCAAGAGACGCACAGTCCTTGACATGCCGGAAGCATAAACTGATTTGCTCACGTCCATGCAGGGGGTCAAAGCACACAAAGTACATTCATAAGGCCTGCATGGGGGAGGCACGTTGTAGTCAATAAAATAAATAAATAAATCGCATTTTAAGGTTGATACCAATTTTGTTTCTTTTGGATTGTTTTTGGGGTAGTGTACGACTTCATTTTCAATACATAATTCATTAAAAACTCTGCCCGCGCTTGTGCTGGAGGTCGTCTCTCGTATCGAGTGATACTATCAACCTCCAACTGAAACCTAAAATTGGCGTCTCAAGATAAGATTATTTTGGACAGACATATAAACTTTACTGAGTGTCATCCAAAATGTATTTAATAATTAAATCTAATATAATTAAATGTAATCTAATATATATATATCTATATATATATCTATATATATATATATCTACATATATATATATATATATATATATATATATATATATATATATATATATATATATATATATATATAATATATAGTTATATTTGCTTGATAAAAATCTGCTAAAAACTTCCAAACTGGAATCAACTGTGTGTGTGCCCACAAGTCCATCAATTCAAAATTGTAATATGCCTCTTATGGCAAAAGAGGGACCATTTCCTCATCATCCCCTGTGCGAAAAAAAAAAAAATGTGTTTATACACAGACAAACACACCTTCAGATGAAAAGGCCATGCGCTGCTTTCGATTTGATTTGTATTTGAAAATGCATTTCCCCCCCCTCGCGCTGGCCTTAAATCCCTCCCCTGGGCTAGGAGATAGTGCAGGTAAAGCCACTGTGGACAAGCAAATAAGAGCTGAATTGCTAAAACTGCTTCTGTTGCTCTGTTGCCGTATTCATGGAGTGTGCGGGACGCAGTATGGGCAGGGAGGCTTTCGAAGGTCGCCAGTGAAAGTAATTTAAAATCCCTGAAGGTGTCTCTCAATGAATGTCAATAGAAAGCATAATGCTGCTTTCATTCGGCACTTTCAGATGTAGAATGAAGGCGGGAGGGTGTAAAATGAAAAAAAAAAAACCCAGACCTGACTGGTAAACATTCCTGCTGAATGTAGCGAGCAACATGGGACCTAGTATTTACAATGTCTAACACTCTTCTGACACCTGAGCAGAGGATTAGTCAAGACCTCCTCTCCCCTTTGCACCATCAATATATTCTCTGCTCCCATTGCACTTTTCAAACCACAAAAAAAGCATATAGAACATCCATCCATTCATCTATAGCTTATTCTATTCAAGGGTCATGTGTTAGAAAGTGCCTATCTCAGCTGACTTTGACCGAGAGATGCGGTACACCTTGGACCAGTCGTGGGCAAACTACGGCCCGGGGGCCACATGAGGACCGTTAAACGTATTAATCCGGCCCGCCAAACTTGAAAAAATTAAATGAATAAACCTTGTTAATGTTTTATTTTCTAATTACCCTGGTTTTTCAAAGGCATATATATTGTTGTAATGCTTTTGTTCATTTTCATTTAAAATTAAAAGCTATTTTTTTTTATCCAATTAGGTGACGTTACCAAAACACTCCATCCATCTGCTCCTGGTCTGGCCCCTCTATCAAACCACCAATCAAAATGTTTGCCCACCCCTGCCTTGGACGGACTCACAGGACTCAACAACCACTCACAAGTCTCAAAGGTAACTACACAGAATATGTTTTTTTTGTAGTGATGGTAAAATGAAGCTTCATGAAGCACTTGCGGTCAGTCTTTTTGCGCCTCTCAATGGCACTCTTGGTTTATAGATGCAGTGGAAATGTAATCAATTTCAACTGCACTAGCCTTTGTTTTCAAATCAAGAGCACCATCTAGAGGAGTAAAAAATATCACAATGGCTTCATGAAGCTTCATTTTCTTGTCACTTTTGTTGTGTTGTAATAGATTATAGTGTAAATGGAAATTCACTACAGTAGGTGGCAGCGGTGCGCTCATCAGAGTGTGCGCAGGGTGCATTTTTTTTTAATTTTTTTTTTATTTTTGGGGAACCGGGCATGTATGCACACAGAGCTGGAGCTATGAAGCGCAACATACAATGAGACACCATGGGGAAATATTTAAATAGGATGAAAAGAAAAGCGGTTGTAATTTGTTCTATATTTCTCTCTTTTTAACCACAAATAATTGAGAAGCACTGCATTAAATCTATCAAAACATTCCTAACACATCTGCGTAAGCGCAACAACATTTTAAGGGGCTGTTTGGAAAGAACAAATCATTACTCAGACTCAGCCCGTTAACTTTATCGTCACGCACCTCCTTAATATTCTTGTAATCAGGCTAATACCAACTGCAACTCAAGTGCAACAGTTCAGAAACATGCCATTTGTTTCAAATAAGTATTCATGTTATTCCACAACACATTCAACAGAATGTGTTGGTCAGCAAGATAGAAAAAAAAAAAAAACCACAATTGCAAATGAAAAATAACCTCTATTAATCATTGTAAGTAAAAGGCTGGTAAATTAATTTCTCAGAGAAAACCCATATCGCAGAACATGAGTAAGGAAATTACCCTCATAGTCCACAAGTCAGCATTGAAAGTTTGTGCGTGTGCGTGTGCGTTGCAGTTTTGATTAAATTGAATAGGCGTGCTGGGATAAATGAAGTGAAGAGTTGGACTGTACAGAGCTGACATGTATTAATGACCACAATAGAACGGAGAGACATTGCTAATAACCCATTCAGTGCTAGCAGACATTGCGAGGAGCATGAATGACTTCTGGGAAGTATTCCGACATTTGCCTCCGATGATGCAGGGTCCATAAGAGAGGGGTGAATTCATAAGTTCAATGACACATGTAGTAGAATTTGGTAGCAGGATGCTTTTCTTTTGGTAAATCCTGTTAAAAGATAACAACAACATAGCTTGCTTCGCCACATTTATGCTTCGAAAAAAAAAAACACGAGCGGCCTTAATCCATCTCAGGCTTTTCAGCCATTGGGGTTTAATGTAAACATTGTGATAATGCAATCAGCCTCAGTCCTCTGCATCCTTCTCTCCGTCACTCGGTTCACCTTTTTTTTTTCTTCTCCTTCTCCTTGCTACAGGGCCAGATAATGAAATACATAAATGCAACATGTATTTCTTTTTTTTTTTTTTTTTTTGGGAGACAGTGGGCCATGTTCCTCCCCTCTTCTATTCTACCTTTGATGTCAGTGTGCGTTTCGCTCCAAAACAAAATGCAGAACAGCCGATGAATAATGGAGCCAGGCGCCAAACAGCCACCTTCTAATCTCAGCAGGCCTGCAGCAGAGTGCTTCAAAGCTTTATGAGCTCGCGACGCCGCTTCCAAACGACGCCACAATGATCGGCGGCTGTACAGTCACAACGGCGGCGTGGGGTGAAAGCGAGTGACCCGGCTACCGCAACCACTTCATGAGGCCGTCACAACAGAATTATAATGACGGATTTGGTCCACTGTCGGAATAACTATCACGCGGTCTCGCATCTTTCATTGGAGGTTTGCTGAGAAATTAAATTGAAATGAACACGACAAAATGATGAATAAGTCATTTTTAAATTAAAAAGTCAACGGTAACAGTTTGTTCAAGTTAATTTAAATAGAGGATGGTTAACAAAAAAAGTTTCAATCTCTACATTACTTATTAAATCACTCAAGTTGACTGAACCTGATTTTCTTTCACAGGTCGCATAAAATGTCATGCAGACCAGATCCGGCCCCAGGGCATTTCTTTTGACACCGGTGTGGTATGTGGATGAACATCCTGGTAGGATCAAAGCCGACAATGTGCTTATCATGCAATCAGGGCTAATTTTCTCATATTGAAAGAAGGGAAGGAATAAGATGGTTGCGCGTATGCGCTTCCATTAGGCTAATCATGCACAACGCCAATCTTCAAGACATTATTTCATTAAACAACGCCTTGTGCAGTCTTGGTTTGCAATAAACACTGCCAAGGGGTATCTGATTGACAGGGCCGGAACGATAAACGGCGTCGTCGAGCTTGGCTGTTTGTTCGAAGAAACAGCAACTGACTGGCTCCTTTACGTCGGCCGTTCTTCTTTGACCCTTTTTAGTGATTGCTTTACATCCCTCCGTTATTTCCTTCTCATTCGCTGCGAGCTTCTCCAACATGAGATCAGATTCAAGTCTTTGAGGGAAACGCAACGTGGATTTCTAATGAGGGAGATTGTATAACTGTAAATACAAAAAAATTATATTTTTAAGTGTAAAAGGTAATTGACCAGTAATTAACCACTTCTTCCGATCCATTTTCTTTAGAGTCTGGACAATTGAGAGTTCAATTAACTTTATGTGCTTGTTTTTGGAATGTGGGCGGAAACTCCAAACAAGAAGGCTGGAGTTGAGGTTCAAACCTGAACGTATCAAGTGAATAGTCAAAATCTTCAACTTCCAATTCTTTTAACGCTGCAGAATAGTATGACGTGTGCGATTAGGAAACGCGATTAATGATCACAAGATCCCAAAGCGCCACATTTCTCTTCAACTCAGAAACTGTCATATTTCAGTCAGTTTGACTCCATAAGCATCCTGTCATCGTATTTTAGCACATTAACCTAAAAAAAGTTTCTGAATCATGTGAAAGTTAATGTAGAATAAATGAGGTATTTTTACTGACAGTGCTTAACTCATAAGCCTGAAGTGGAGGAATTGTTTATAGTCTACTCACTTCATTTTTTTCCCCCTTTCCCTCTCTGGAGAAAAGGATACAGCTTACGGTAATGGACAATTTTTGGGAGTGTGTTTTCTTGCGAATCTTAATCGACCACTTTCTCACAATTTATTTGCTTCTTGTCTCTGTCGTTATATTTTCTCTCTCGTGCTTCCACTTGTTATTTCTTGTCGACCCATGTCCCCTAATTCAAGAAAAAGAAAAAAAAAAAAACGGGAATCAAGTGCATTCATCCCAAAAGCCTTGTATGGAAAGCTGAGATTTGGACAGGCTGACTTTGCTGATTTTGCGTAGTGCAAAAGGGCGATATTAGGCAATTAGAAAGGGTAAAGGAATGACGAAAAAAATCAAAAATCAAACAGCAAAAAAACAAAACAAAACAAATCCAGGCTTTTTCTCTTATTGTTTTGTACGCGCGAAAGGTTACTACCATTTAAGGTTCGCTGGAAATTGCGACCTATATGAGATTTTTTTTTTTTGCCCATATGCGGCCTGAATCGAATTTTATTTACAACGGTCTGAACGGCTTGATTTTGATTTAGTTAATTATTAATTTATTCTTTTTTTTTTATTTATTTACTGATTATTATTATTATTTTATTTTCTATTTATTTATTTTTTTTTGTTTTTTTTGTTTTTTTAAATCTGACCTGGGTGATACGCCCGTGGCCTCAACACGCTGGACCACATTTACATCCGTAAATACAAAGTTGGTGTGGTGTTGTCTCTTTTCTGCACATGCGGGTCGTTTTGGGTCGAGATTTAGGTGGTATTAAAGCGTTAATTCTGATTCACGCGGAAAGTCGTGCTACGTCGTCGCCTGCGAGAGAATGGAAGCCGTTCATAACCCGAGACCGCCTTTATGGTACGTTTTTTTCTAATGATAGTGGATATACTAATAAATAAAATTTGCTAAATAAAACATGTTGTATCCAACTTGTCAAATCAAGCAGCAGCAGCAGCATGTGAATGACTTCGTTAAGATTTTTACAACCTTAACCTTTTATGAGATAATTTCTAAGAGACATTTCCAAAGCACTTTGTAGCCTCTTGCCTGACTTAAAGCTAACCAATGTCTCAAATGTGTTTTTTTTTTTTTTTATGATTGGTTTGAGTAGGGGCGGAGGGGCATGAGTGCTAAATGCCTTACTTCCCCAGGAAGAGTTAAGTGTTTTCAAAAGTATCCTGCAGCGTCAACACTGGCACTACTGGCTTAGCTTCATTACCATAAAGAAATTTTGCTGCGGAGATTCTAACAGCAACAAAATGGTGAACAGATGAGAGCAAAAGTGAGGAGTGAGTGAGACGGATGAAGCCGAAGAAAGAAGGATGGATGAGAGGATGAAACAAATGCAATAACACGGATTGTACTGCTGCGTACAGTATGCAAGACGCATAACAGATGCAACAATTGCATTTTAAATAGCCCACACCTGCTCAAAGATTGAGTTGGAATATAGTTTACGACATGCTTTTGCACCAACAAGCCACAGGGTTTGAAGTGTTTTTCCCGCACACTTATTTAGACTCTGCCTCATTTCCCTCGGCCAATTTACATCTACACAACACAGAGAATACCTCTCATGTCCTCCTCAGGAGAAGTGCTACTTTTTTCTCCTCCAGGTGTTTTGCTCTGGAAAAGGGCTTCTACTCCATAAATCCTGTATCACAAATCATTCAATTTCACCAAATGTTATGTTTTTTTCCCCTCAGGAAATTATGTCACACTTATTCAGTCTTAGCACTCGGGAAATTCTGATCCTGATATGTTTCTGTTCCATAATTAGGGCAAGTCATCCTCCCAAAATTATTTATATATTTTAAGCACCCTCACTCTGATTAACATTGCGACTGTGGAATAAGACTTAAGCTTTTGTACATTTCAGATGGCGGCCAATTTGTCATTTGCTGTTGACTGAAAATTACATTCGGGATCAGCTAACAACCAGTAATGGCTCAGCTCCAGAAAGCAGGAGCGACACGATTGGTCATGAGCCCTGTGCAACTGTGATGTCATTTTCAGTCAACAAAAGTGACAAAATGGCCACTCCCTGAGATGTAAAAAAAAAAAAACAGGTGGATTTTGCTGCTTAGCTCATATTCCACAAATGCAATAATCAGAATGTCGTATTTTGACTAGAGAAGGCACATAGAACATTTAACTTTTTGGGGTTGACCTCCCCTTTAACAAATTGAAAAAAGCCTGACACACAGAACAAATTGCCCAATATTGTTTGACTAATGCAAAAAAAAAAAAAAACTCATAGCAACACGAAGCAAATACTTTATATTATGTTCACTTTACACAGACTTTAAGAGCTTTTCCAGGTGAATAGAAGCAATATAGCTGAATACCCTATACCTGGCAAAAAAATAAATGTATGGGCAGGCACAAATGGGAAAAGCAGGCCTCCAAAAAACTTCCAACCATATCTTAAAGAATGTGCAGCTCTCTCAATGAAATTATTGTGAATGTACAGGACTTATGTCCCGTGGGAACAACTAATGGCGCACAAAACTGCAAATGCCATACGACAGCTAACTTTAATGGCCGTTTCCACAGCTGCCATATTGACAGGCTCAAATAATAAATAGGACGTACAGAATACACGAATCAGGATTGGACGAAGAAAAAAAGTGTTTGTGGAGGAGAAAAACAAGACTTTGTTTTTCCAACACCACCTTCCCAGCCTTCTTGGATGGTTGCTGTTCAGTATAAACGGCACTAACGATCACCGCCTTCGGTGACAGCAAGTACATATCGCCGGCGCTGGACCGAAACCTCTTGAGTCACAATTTTGTCAATTTCACTTTTTTTTTTTTTTTTTTTTTTTTCAAAAACTCTATACTATTGTTTAGGCACATGTGTGTGGTGATATTTTTACAAATTACAGATCATTATAGAGAACTGAAAAAGGGCCAGCAATATGTAAATGGTGAAATGCTTGGATGGCAGAATTTTATTTTTTATTTTATTTTTTTAACGGCATGATTTGTAATAATAATTCATTTTATTTATAGGCACCTTTCAGGACACTCAAGGTCACATCCAACATTTTAAAGGGAGGAGGACAAAATAAAGCAGACCCAATACATGTCTAAGTAATTCTAATATGGTTAATGTACTTTGTTACGACCAACCGTGTAACAATACAACACCAGAGAAATAATATAGCTCTCATTTGTATTTAAAATAACGCGCGAAAGCATTTAACTCAGCTAAGCCTAAATGTTAAGAGCAGGTCGAAAGTGAGCCAGACGACAACGACGCATCAATCACAGATTTGCCGCCTTGTAGTCAAAGAGTGATCGTTTCCATCAGGAGCAAAGCGCTGACCTTGTCTGCGTGTGGATTCCGACCTACAGAGATGTACAGCCTGGATGATATCGCAGGCACTACCAACTCACACACAGACTCCACACAGGACTGATAATGGATTCCATTTGAATGATGGCTGGGGACATCAGACGCAGTCGGGGGGGAGTGTTGGGTTAGTACTAAGGGAACGCGGCGCAGGAACGACAAAGACGGACGGGTGTGTTACTTTCGCAGACACGTTCAGGTTGATATCAAAGTGGGTGTCACGGGCAGAACACAGATTTCACATTGGGATGAATCGAATTTAGCTGTGGCAAGGATCGTCATTGATGTTAAACGTTATCGGTTGTTCTTCAGCAAATATCAGGAAATGGGAATCAATCATATATTATTGATGTTCAATAAAGAGTTTGGCTTGGGGAAACCTCTTAAATTAGGGCTGAAAGTCTAAACTTATCTTTAAACTGAATTCCTAAAGCTGCATACTGAAATATTCCCGCAATACATTACAAGTATCTACTCTTGCCTGTCTCCCAGTGGAGTTTTTTTTTTTTGCATTAGCCCGAAAGCTACAGTCAGAAATCTTCCCATTCTCAATCCATTGAATTCTTTCATTTCAAACATCCCACAACAGCAAAAATCCCATCGGTACAGTCGGCTCCATTTTGCGGGTAGCTTTAATAGACATACACCTGACAGATATGTTTGAGGAACATCCACCCCGCCCCGGGGGGGCATCTGAGCAGTTATGAGTTATTTATTTGCAGTCACGTTGCTCATTATGGAATCAGAAGATTGATTTCAAGTACAGATGGCGCAGCTGAAGGAGCTGCATATTTCAGCAACAAGGATATTCCAGGCGCCATGGTTTTGGAGGGCTGTCCTATGATTTTTTTTTTTTTTTTTTCAAAATGCAAATGGATTTCAAACTGAGCGTTGACTCGCCAGATACAGTCGACCCATACACACAACATATATATATAGAAGATGGTATTAAAAAGCAGCCAACTACATTTAAATTAAAATAAGCGTCACATGTTGCCGTTTTGCATGGCGTTACATCAGGCCTTGTTATAAAAGCACCCGCGCACACCCACAAACACACATTGCACCCAACTCTGATGACTTCTTGCCCGGATGTTTTATCACTTTCTGTCTCAATCTGTGTCTGTTTGATTGTCTCTGTGGCACAGGTTATCTGCCTGTTAGTTCCACTTTTTTTCCCCCCCGTTTCATGCCGCAACCGTTGCGCAATGCGTTGCTGAAGTGCATTTCGACGTGTTGGCAAATTAGAAACGCAGGCGATGCTGGTGTGTCATATTGCTTTTGAAATATTTATCACAAGAGAGTTCTTTGTAAAAACCTCTTTAATGAAGGCTTGCAGTTCATTTCACTCCGCTGCCTCCTCAACCGCGTACATCTGAACTATGAAAAGAGCAGCATTGACATCTGTTTGCATCTATTATGGTTCCCAGTGACGTATTTACCGTTGCAACTATAAAGTATATTTTTAATATAGCATTACTGAGATCATACGAACACCCCGGCATATCTGACAATTTGATGGCTGAAAGTCGACTAAACTTTATGGGCGTCTCAGCACTGGCATAGGTAGTAAAGTGTGATTTGGGGGAATTTGATCCATGTGCAGGCAGACACACATGGACACGTGCTATCGGGCCAACTTCGTCATCCACTCACTGTATTCTGTTTCGAGTTATTATGCATGGACTCCAGAAAATCAGTTTCTCCTATCATGGGAAGGATGATGCCGACTGATTTGAAAGGCAAAGTCGGCTGTGTTCACAATGTTCAAAATGCTTGTCTTAAACTGCGTCACACTCTGTGGAAATACTAAAACAAAGTTGAGTCTGCCCCTGCGCAGATTTTGATGGCACCTCATTGCAGACTTACGCTGGTTATGAAAATAGATCCCTAAATGTCATATCAGGGATAGAATGTATTCATTTTTAAATAAACTACATAATTTGACAACTTAATTTCAAAATGCAACGGGCTTTTGTGCGTATCTTGCTGTAAATATTTTTTATTTACATTAATGAAGTTCTCTCGATTCTTCTTGACTTAACTGGACAATATAAAAACGTCATCCAGCATGTCCCATATGTGAAGCAGTGCTGCTCTCTTTTTTTTAGTCTTGAGAATGAACCTCTCGTCCCCTATGTCTGAGTGTGATATTAGTACTCAACATTATTTTTTTTTTCTTCATATTTATGATTTTTGGTATTTACCTCGATTAAATTATGGTCATTTTAAGAGTCACAATCCGCAAATAAGAAGTAAACTATCTTTTCAGTTTTCAAATTGTACTCATGCATGCACCTTCATATCTTATCAAAATAGCGGCAAAACAAACGCTTGATGGTACAGTTTCTATTCTCACTCTGGGTTTTCTTCGTGGTTGGCAGCAAAAAATAAATAAATAAATAAATCTTGAATCATACTCTAAAGAAGAGCACGTCAAGGATATCATAGAATACATAATAGTAGCATATCTAAGTTTATACATTTATCTCACACTGCTATGCTACAATCACTGCATTAGTCTCCACAGGCGTCGAAATGAGCAAATCACAGTAATGAGAAAATTGCAACCTCAAAATGTATCACGTTGGAAGCAAAAGACCACATGCTGCTCGGAACATATTTTAAGAGTGTGGGCTTTTGTTTTTTTGTTTTTTTATATGATGTAAAACACCACAAGACACTTTGAAAAACGGAGAAATGTCTTGTTTTCAATGTGGCGCAATTCCCTGCACAGCAGCAGCTCAAAGACCTGAAATTAATGGGGTTTGGTTTGTTTGAGTGTTGTGACCTCGGGCTGTGTTCAATACAACCCCACGGTTCCACTCTCGCTAATGAGGGAAAGGCTATTCATTTCAAGGTGAGTCAGAGAATGAAATGATAATGCCCCCCAAAAAAAACATCGCTCTCAAAAAATAAATTGCTGTGAGAGATCTCAAGGCCAGATACTTTCTTAGAGAATACACACCTTGCTGTCCCCTCAGTCACCACATACAGTCGAGAGTTCATTCTCATATCAGAAGGTAATTTATTGACTTCAAGTGAAATTTTATTTTGGAAGGGAAACGCAGCAAAAATACATGATGAGGACAACTGTAGATGTCGGATGATGAAACCTCGCCAACAGAGCAGATTTGCTTTGTGTCTGAGCAGCTTTATACCAGGGGCGGAGCTACAAACTGGCCAGGGGTGGCTAAGGCCACAACCATACCGGGGGAAAAGTTAAATACGGGGAATATTTTTATTCCATTTTCACATGGATATTCTTAGACTGCTTGATACTCGCTGTTTTTTTTATTGCACCATCCGATATAAAATTGACCAATCTTGCACACACACACATTCATACAGGCGAGAAAAAAAATCTAAGCAAAAGCAAAATTCAGAATTGCAAAGAATTAAGGCACTTTTGCGTCACTGTACATTTTAGATTGAAATGAATGAGACTGATTTCATTTGAACGAATGAGCCATTGCGTGCTGTATGCAGAATGGCGTCAGCCGTCTGACCACTCTGATTGGCTGTTAGCTAGCGAATCAGTGCCTGAGAGTGAAGCGCAATATGAGATAGTACACACAGGCAAATCCAGTGCAAAAAAAAAAAAAGTCATTATTTAATAAATTAAGGTAAGCGCGATGGGAATTGTTCTGGATATGTGTGAATTTTATTTCAAGAAACCTTGACTGTGGATGGTATGATAACGGATAAGATGTTAACCCAGTACTTACTTTGAATAATACTTTCTAATTCAGCATGGAATTAAGATAATGTGCTGCTAGAGCAAGTGTAGAAACCTGTTATGGTCCTAAACATTTATGCAAAAATTGATGAAACAAAAAAAAAATTATTTGATATGCACTTTTGTCATTCATAAGCCTACAAAAGTAGAGTTGCTGTCAAGAGCTCAGTGGTACTTACTGAATGATGTCAGTGAGCTGGACAAGTCTTAATCTGTCTTCATTTAATGAAAACCTATGAAAAAAAAACAAAGGCAAACTATTGAGTATACTTATTTTGCGGTTTAATACATCAATGCATTTTTAGTCGTTCATTTACTTATTGACACAACGCAACCATTTCATCGGTCAACCATCGTCACCTTCACGAAACCAAAACAAATAAACGCTTTAGAAAGGTTCTGCCGATAGTTAGAAGTTGTCGCAATTTTTCCCAATCACCGCATCACTTGCTGGCTTTTAATTTGATCACTTGCATGCTTACTCTCTCTCTCCGCTGTCTGTCAGCTGTCAGACATCCATTAATTTATCTACCAAGAAAATATGATGCTGCTAACTATTAACAAGAGAACCATCAAGGTGCCCTTGACTAATGAGCACTTGCTTGGCCCTATTAAGAGTGTAAACATTTCCAAAAAAGTGAATGAGGTGCGTTGAGAATAATGGTAAAAGTGAATATGCAGAGTGAAACTTTAAAGAACAAGCAAGCAAGGCACAACACTGTTGATGCCTACGACTACTTTTGGAATTTAACCAGACGGGTCAAACGCAATGACCTGAGGAGCAGAAGAATTGTTATGATTAGAAAATGGAATAACAATCAAAGACACTGTAAACCACAAGATCACATTGCAGAGAAAACAAAAACTCCAACTGTCATGAGTTTTTGAGTTGCTCGTGGGGATGTTGCAATGCATCGATTGCATACAAGCGGGTAGCCACGAAATGGCTTCTTTATAATTCATAAATGTTGCTGCAATCATATGAGTTGTTATTGTATTGGATTTTGCCTAGTCAAGTTGACGACTGGAGTCCTGACAAAGCAATGGGGCTATATAATTTGACTTTATTCCACTGCTTCCTTAAGGTTTCTTGTCAACAGATACGCAGATTCAAATCTGCAAATATTTAAAATTACAGACGCAATCCTGTGACATCAAAGTGGCTGAGGACAAAGCGGTGACCAAATAGACGCGAGATGGAAAGATAGCTTGGATCAGATGTGGGAAATCTACGGCCCGGGGGCCACATGTGGCCCGTTAAACGTTTTAATCCGGCCCGCCGAACTAGAAAATATTTAAATGAATAGACATTGTTAATGTTTTACTTTCTAAATACTGTGGTGAGTCAAAGACATATTTTGTTGTCATGCTTTTGTTTTGTTGTTGTTTTATTTGCTTTTTCAGTGAAAACAAGACATTTGACTTTCATATATGGACAGCCTCAAACAAAACAACGTGCGTAAATAATCTCACTTTATAGGCCTAAATTGCTTTCAACTTTTGCATTTTGAGTCATTGAAATGACAATTAACTGACCAGGCAAACGATTTAATGGACTTTATATCCTGCAAACTTCCTCGTCACTTTAAGGTCAATGTAATAGCTCTTTGGGTACGTATAAATTAATAGAGAATATCATCGCAATGAACAGGGCACTTCAATTACTCTACTGACATTTTCTAGCGTTCGGGAGTATAATTGACTTGCCGTTGTTCATTATGCTGTTAAATGACAAAAAGTCTGAGCATGATACAAGATACATGTGTAGAGTAATTGCGCTTTATTCACGGAACAAACGCATATTGCAAAAATCTGCGAGTAATTGATGCCTAGCTAAGGTTGTATTTGCCACAAGATCGCAGTAAAGCACCATTTGGCCAGAAGCACCTCATATCACTTCCACAAAGTTCATTGGCACTATGATGCCCGCAATATGGTATTAAGTTATTCAATTTAAGTGATTCCAAATAAATTGGTCGATTCTTCTGACCTCTGAACTTCTAATAACCAACCCCTCGGCCAAATTGAGCTTGCGCCGAGCCACTAAACTGTATCCTGGCAACCATCAAGTGCCCAGATCTCTGAGATCTATTGGAGAATATGGTAAATTGAAGGGAAAAAAATGAAATAAAATGTGATCCATTTTTCAGAGTCATTTGTTTCTTTGTAAAACCACAACTACTCTGCTAAGGTCCACATTTGACGAGCCAGATGGGTCCGTGTGGTTGAAAACCGAGATCCCTGGGTTCTAAATCCGGTCCAGCCTTCAAGACTGTGGAGCCCACCAGCAAACAAAAGCAGGCTATGGCGTTCGCTATCCCCTTGAGATTGAAGCCCATACACAAGCACTCATTCACTGCCATGGCATGATTTATTGAAATATTACTCCAACCAAATTAACAAATGACGCGGTCCCATTCCAGGCCTTTTCCTGGCTGTGAATAACACACTGTGGGAATTGATGCAGAGCAGCACCCTGACATAACTCTTATGGATATTAATATTTTCTTTCCCTGCCATTGGTTATTTATTTACCACAGTTCCGATCCACTTTCCCCGAGGTATTGAGACAATCCATCCTGTCAGATTTATGCGGTTAAACAGTGATGGGGGCACCAGAGTTGGACAGTATGCATGTCAGCTGTATATGAGTGTTTTGGGA
Organism: Idiotropiscis lumnitzeri; assembly: GCF_059441095.1. Taxonomy (NCBI): domain Eukaryota; kingdom Metazoa; phylum Chordata; class Actinopteri; order Syngnathiformes; family Syngnathidae; genus Idiotropiscis; species Idiotropiscis lumnitzeri. The sequence goes on from NC_142410.1 coordinate 4,191,167, forward strand.
AGGTAATGAGGCTGTTGCAAAAATGTTATTAGGGGCTTACTGAGGCATTTTGCAGTTTCTGTAGTTGGAAAACCACAAAAGCCACCCATAGCTTCAGAGTGAGGGGGAAAAAAGAAGGTATGAATGTTGATAACTGTTTTTCTTTCCTCTGTTGTCTTTTCCAACTCAGTACTTATTTCCAATGTTGGTGACTTCAATTTCGATTCAGTGGCTCAATTGGCCTGTGACAGTAACTTAAAGGGGAAGACAAGTCAAAAATGTTTTTTTACAATAATGTGTTCTACATGTCCCCTCTTGTCTGGACACGGCATTCTGATTAATATTGTGATTGTGGAATAGGAATTAAGCAGCAAAATCCACCCATTTTTACCCATCCCCGGGGCGGCCATTTTGTGACGAGTGGGGACGCATTATTAGTATTTTTTATTTGACATATTTAGCAATTGCCATCGAAAGGTAAATCAAACAAATGAAACTATGAAAAAAAAAAATTACATTATCGAATGAATAATGACAACATAAATAGGCTACGCCCGACCCATAGCATGCTAGCTTACTACAGTGTGAAGTGACTTGATAAATAAAAGCACGTATCCTTGTGAGCAAATGACAATGCTATTCATTGACACTTCCTTGCCTCACTTGTCTGCAGTTATGAACCTTGGAAGCTATTTGCTCATCAAACAAAAGTTGGAGAGCCATTGTTTGTTTTTGTTTTGTTGCATTGAGAAAGAGTAGAAGATGAATTTAAAATATACCAGGCGGACCCTCTACAGAAACAGGTGGGCAGAAAAATACTTTTAATGGGGTCTTTCAAAATGAACAGAATAATCAATGGGATTGGCATTGAGCTGGGTAAATAGGAATAGATTGTTTGTCTGTTAGCCCACTGTGGTGCGTATCCAGCACCCAAATGCAAAGTGACAGTCTCCCCCCACCCAACCTTCTCAGCGTGCCAACCTCTTCACGTCAGCTTTTCTTTTTCTTTACCTCCCTCTCTTGAATTGCTGTTTTTGTCTCTATTGCACAAAACCACAACTGCTACTCCTAACGAGGATGCGCGCGCCACTTACACGGTCTCATGATTCCCAACATCCATGATGTCCTCCCACAAATTTAAACTAAAGCTTTCTCTGCAGTAAGTGTTGTGGGCGGGCAGATTTTGTTTCTCTCCAAAAGTCTCGTATTAAAATACTGCTACTACTACTACTAATAATAATAGCTAAATTTTATTTTTATAATACTATTCATGAGACTCAAAGACACTACAAGATTCAAACGATTTGTAATACACCAAATTTATATCAATTTATCAGGCCAAATATTCTTGGAACTTTTTCCATCCCCGTGTAGCAAAATAAGAATGTAGCTAACATTTAGGACCACTTTTGTCATTTTTGCTCGTCTCTTTTTAAAAAAACAAATATTTTCTAGAGCGGTCGTATGATTAATTTAGATAACGAAAACAATTTGAAAACACTGCACTAACAAGTCCTGGCGCTTGCTCGCTACCTCACTTGTACGAGTGTCCACTTATGTGCACATAAAATAAAAGCACAACTTTTCAAACAAAAGCAATGTAGAGAACTTAAAATCCAATTTGGGGGGCAAAGAAGAAACTCGATGACCACAGGTGAGCGTCTAAAGATGCTTGAAAACTCATGCAAACCCATCAGGCTTGGCAAAGAAATATTTTATATTACAAATATTAAAAAAAAAAAATCTTAACATTTAAACGTGAAAAAACAAAAATTTGAAAATATCCATGTGCCAGCACTCCAATGTGCCAAAATGTCAGTACACCCAAAAGGCCTGGTCTGCATGAGTCTTCATAGCTCCTTGCAGCTCCAGTTAGGGCCAGAGCAGCGAACACTGCAAGGACCCTTTTGTTTTTTCAATTATCATTCAACATGCTCTCACCAAAACAGCCCATTAATCAAGGATATTAGAACACTTTGCGTCCTCTTCTGAGGGCCTTTTTTTTTTTTTTTTTTTTTTTTTTTAAATCTGTCAGTTTTATGTTTATGCACGAGGACATTGCACAAGGAGGTTTCCTTCACCCTGTCTCTATTACTGCTTTATCATTGCAAAGTGTAAGGTGGAAGCTTTAGCAATATAGCACCGGAGCAGATTGGTTGTTTCTTTAGTTTCAGTCTGAAGGATTACACACAGAGGTTCATCTGATATCGGCACAGCTTGAGAGCCAAGCTTAGCTGAGATTAGTATCAACACAGGTGGGAGGCTGTGCACAGAAACACAGATTTGGTTACAAGGTGCAGAGAATAATCAATTCCATTGCCATTTCGTGTGAAAGCGTTGCACAGCTGCACACACACACGTACACAATCAGTTATTGCTGAGGTGCTGCTTGCCATCATTCATGTTTTAACGAATGGCTCCGTGCACACACTCATCTGTCCCTGTCTGTGTGTGAGCTGCTTCCATTTTCTTGGCCAGGCACCCAGTCACTTTATTTTGCAGCAGGTAATCACAGAATGACAAGGTGTGGCCTGCTCTGATTTACTGCACCACCATGCCTGGAAGTTAAAAATGGAAAAGTGATAAACAAGACAGAGGGAACGCTCTTCGAGTCCCACCACATGGAGGAGAGGAGATACAGTATGTGTCTCCGGACAAGATTGTGCCGGAGAGCAGTGTAAAAATACATGTTTGTCATATATTAGAACAAGACAGAAAGGGAGATTGTAGTTTTTTTCTCTCTGCTATTACAAGCAGTAAAGTGTGAGTGTGTAACACGCACATACACAGAATATAGTTTACAATTAGAGAGATAAAGCAGGCGCCTGAAGGGGAACAGCGTTTGAGGAAATTGTTTCCAGCTATAGTTGCATTTGGTGTTAGGCACCGGAAAAATAAGCACACAAGCAAACCGCTCCCATTTAATAATTTCTTTTAAATCCTCCCAACATAAATTACAAAATGCTTAGAAAATGTAAAAGTTCATATGAAAAAAAATATTCTGCAGAGGAAAGACTGACCTCAGTGCACTATGGAGGCGATGAATAAAACCATGTCATGTAAAAAAATTGGATGAAAACCTGTTCAGAATGTCTGTATCTATCACCTTTGGGTCAAATGCTTCCGAATGCCAATGTTGGTTATGCAGATGACACACGGCGATATTTATCAAAGTCTTAAATGACAGTTCAATTAATGCGTTGTGTCACAGTCGAAAGCAAATTAACACCTGGATGACGTGAGTGAGGATGAGCGGTTCAGAAATTGCATGGAAGGATCAAGCAAAATTTACTTCAGCTGAACTAAAACAAAATGGAAATAATTGTTTTCAACAATAAAGAATAGTGGTTTACCGTTAGAAAAAAAAAATGGAACTCCTGTTTTGGAAATCAAATGCCAAGCCAACTTCAAAGTAAATATGGTGAAGCGACATTTGGCTGTTATGCTGCATGCAAGTGGAATAAGCTGCCAAAAGAAATGAAGTCGTCGCCGAGTTTAAGTGCTCTTAAATGCAGGTTAAAAACTCTCTCAACTTTCATTACAATATTCGAAACATTTTTATACGTTTAATTTTAGTCATTTTAATTGTAAATATTTTGAATGTTTTCTCTTAATGTGTTTTAAATGTTTTCAATATAAGTTCTTGCCATAATTTTGGTAAGCTACTTTTGTTTTCTCGGTTTTGCTACTGAAAATCGTTGCTTTTAGGTGCCCTGTCTTGACTCGTGTTTGAAATGTGTTATAAAAATAAAGCCGCCTTGCCTCTTTTTCTTAGGTTTTTACACGTTTTTTTTCCTGTCAATAAAATTTAATTAAAAGTTACACTTTTTATTTTTACTGACATTCCCTTTATTACCATACATACAACAAACAAACATTAAAAAACACAGAGTGTTAATTTCTTTGTAAATGAGCAAACTCATAAATTCAGCAGGGGATCAAATAATTAACTGCCTACTGTATGTGAAGAGTGAACCCCCGGCTGATTTGCAATTCTTTCAAGTTCAACTTTCAACTGAATTTCTTCATTTGTCCCCCCGAGGGCACTATGTTCTGCAGCAAGACAGAAAAACAGCACAGTACATACAGAAAGTGACAGTGGTGGTGTGGGGGGGGGTGTCGGAACTATATTACAATAAACACAGTAATGAGGCTAGGTCAACACCAAAAACATACTGTAGCTATATTATAAACTGGAAGAGATAACATTAAAACACAAACTGAAATATAATAACGTGGACTTGCCCTGATTGTTCTGCCGATTATTTATTTATTTATTTATTTATTTTTATTTATTTGTCTTTGATTGCGACTACCTCATGATCAGAAATTCTGGTATAGCACAAACGCCACTCAAGGACAACTGAACAGAGCTAAAATGAGGAAATTAAAGATCACGCGATAATTTCTTAAATATGAAAAAAAAAAAAATGAATAAGAAAATGATTATGCACAGAATATTTCACTGAATTCCAACATTTGCTATTTTATTTGAGCGCAAGGCACTCCGAGAGATAGACCATAACCACCAACTCCCTCATTCTCTTTCCTTAAAATAACGCCACGGAGCGACAAATCCAGCATAGTGCTATCTCCGCCGCACCAACTGCAGGTTTTGACTGCACAAACAATAGAATCCCTCCTACTAATGTTCTCATTGTAGTGTACTTCTGGCTGCCCACAACTGCCAGCCTCCTCCACGTCCCACTCCTACTGAATGGTTATAACTATAGAAATAGCTTTTTTTTTTTTTTTGTTACCAGTGCTAATCCCCAAGTCAACAGGCGTTGAAGAAAAGGGAGATTTTATTTTATTTATTTATTTTTTTTTATGGGCGGCAGAAAAAAAATAAATCAATAGCAGGGTGTGTAGGTGGCAATATTTAGTGCCGGTATCAGGCAGTCAGGCGAGTTTCCTCTAGCAGTAAGCAAGATAAAGGGAGGTGACTTGCAAATAGGGACAAAGAGGGAAATAATATGTGAAGATGTGATATGATGGATGGATGGAACAAGAGCAGTTGCTGAATTGCGTGTTCACTCAAAAGAGACTGTGCACGCTATTAGTGGGTATGTTGCGCGTGATTCGCTAAGAAGACTCAATAATAGGTGCTAAAATGATAAATTCATCATGCAAAGCTTTTGTAGAGAGGCGTCGGTGAGATCTGCGATATAGTCACAAAGTCAACAACAGAGAGCGGCAGTTGTAATAAACTATTAGAGTTTCTTCAACTCAACTAGAAGGGAGTCATTCCAGCATGTTAGCTCAGTTTCTTTAGTTGGACATTTTACCTCACAGTGTTGTAGGAAAACTGGCCATCCAATGATGACCATGATGCATTTGAGGCTGCTCGAAAATATCAGCCATTAATTTTATTGCAGGCAAAAACAATAGTTCAAATTAAAAGGTTTACACGGCAATAATGGAGCACATGCACTTTTGCACAACGAAACAAATCAATGTGGAATTTGTGGAGATGGGAAAAAAAAAATTTTTTTTGGTTTTGTTTGTTTTTTTCTTAAAATTCATCATCTTTAAAGGGGAAGGCAACACAAAAAGGTTCTTTACACGAATATGTTCGATGCAGGCACACTAGTTGAAACACAGCATTCCAATTATGTGGTAAGCAGTAAAACCAACCCGTTTTCATCCATGTCAAGAGGCGGCCATTTTGCCACCTTTTGTCGACTGAAAATGACATCACAGTTGCTCCGGGCTCATCAAATGTGATGTCATTTTCAGGTGGCAAAATGGTCGCCCCCTGAGATGGCTCAAAATGGGTGGATTTTGCTGCTCATATTCCCGAGAACAATATCAACCAGAATTCAATGTTTATACGACTGAAAGCAAACAGACAAAAAAAAAAAAAAAAAAAAAAAAAAAAAAAAAAAGGCTGCCAGGATGGCCGAGTGGTCAAAGGCGCCGCGTTCAGGACCCAGTCTCCCCAGGAGGCCTGGGTTCGAATCTTTTTTCCTCAAATTTCCCCATTGTGGGACTAATAAAGGACATCTTATCTTAAACCAACAGAAAAAAAATTAAGCCAGAAGATTTGTCTTTTTTCTGTGACGCATGTATCCAGGAAAGATTACAGTTGGAGTGGGGTTTTGTCAACAAGAGGTTGCAGGTTCACGTCTGGCTACTGAATGATTGGGCAGATTATTGGAGTAGTTTTGGGAGGCTGACTGCATTTTGAAGAAAAGCCATCCAGCTCCGCTATTGAGTTGTCATTGTGATTGATTGGCTGTGAGAACGAGCCCTAATGGCTTCATCAGCCTCAGGCCACATACACATATGAGAACACCACAAGCTGGCTCGCAGACTTCGGTGTCATTGCAGCCCGGAAAAAGGTTCACCTCCAGTCCGACGTGCGGCACCCCGCCCCCCCCCAAAATCACTCTCCAAAAGACACACTAATTAAAAAGAGTTGTCTCAACTTGATGTGATTGCTGCTGCCTCCTGTTTAACGAATTTTAACTGACCGACTTCCTTATCTGCCTCCCTATTAGCCAGAGGAATTGTTTCTTTTTCACTTCAGTTAGTTTGCCTCATTGTTTTCCTCCTTGTTAACGCAGCAGCCGATGCCATCAGGTCCTAACAAGCCTTTTAAATGCTTTAATTGTCACCTGTCCCCAATGAAAACAAGAACACACCTCTTTTCCATCACAAGTATGTCAACCATAAAAACAAAAATGCATGCAGCAATATTTTTCTCCTCATCGCAACCTTTCTTGATGCTACACCTGCAGGATGACGGCCAATATAATTGCTATGATATACGGTACCTGATTTCTAGCTCTTCAAATTGGCAACCTTCAATCACTTCCCATCATTTGATGCCATTTTGTTTTACACTGATGATCCCGCTACCAAAACTTTATCTTCTCGGCTTTGCACCAGACAAACAGAGAATTAACATCCTGAGATGATGATCCTGATGATTGATTTAAGAGGTCAGAGTTGGAGTTGTTTATTTAGTGTTAAAACAACTTTGCCGAAATTTTAATCAAAGTAAGCTCCGCCCACTTGGTTCCAACTGCTCTGCCGCATCCACTTCTGGGAGTGATAAGTGTTAAATGTACCTGATCTTTTTTTTTTTTCTATTTTTTTTTTCTTTTATTTAATAAAACTCAGGAATTTCTAACTAATTGAATGGTTTATTAGAGGGATGTTTTGGTAAATAGAAAGCAATAATTGGCAGCTTTTAGTCATTAGGAAATAATTTTATCTTAATCAAGGTTCATTTCCACAGGAGTCGTACTAGGCATGTTGTATTTTGAGGAAATGTTCTCTCTCAACTACAGTACGGCACAAGAAACTGAGCACAAAAGTGATAATGAAATATCACAATAAAGAGAAAAATGATAATGCGGGGAATTTCAGATTGTAAAAAAAAAAAATAATAATCTGAATTTCCAATTCAATTTTATCTCGTCATCAATGCAAACCGGCCTCTGCAAATCTAAGCTGACCTCAAAGTGTAGTGAGGTTGGAGGGGGGGTGTTAAAAAATATCCTGTGCAGAGAAATGGGACTTCAAGAGCAAAGAGATAATTGTCTCAACTCCAATCTTGTTATCTGGGAACACGCAATTAGAGAAATGAAGCCGTCCATTAATTAATCTTAAATGCAAGCCTCGGAGCGTCTGGTGCCTCACAGCTGTCTCTGTGACAGATTGCGATTCAATTACGCCACCTTATTGGAACACCAAGAACTCGAGCTCTTCGTCGTGTGATCCCCAATTAAAAGAGGTTCAGGCATGCCCGGCGCTGTTAGACAGACGGCTTAAACTCCTTGTTGCATGCCATTAATCAAATAATTATAACTACTCACATTCTTTTTACACATCCTTCTTACTTCCAGCATGATTTTGCCTTTATGAATAAATGAACTTAATGTTTACGCACATCAAAAATTAGGGTGATTAAGTCAATATCACAAAATGCAAAATCCACCTATTTTCAGCAATCTAACGGGACGGTCATAATACCACTTTTGTCGACTGAGAATGACATCACAGTTCCTCAGGACTCAGCTAATGACCAATCAAGGCTCAGCTTCAGAAAACAGGTGAGCCCTGATGGGTTGTTACCTGAGCCCTGAGCAATTGTGATGCCTATAAACTGAGGACAGAAGAGACAAAATGGCAAACCCTGAGATGGTGAGAAACGGGTGGATTTGGTTGCTTAACTCATATTCCACAAATGTAATATTAATCAAATGGACATGTTTAGACTAATGAAGGCGCATAGAAAATAATGTTGCAAATAATTTGAGGGGGTTGACTTCCCCTTTAAGAAAGAAGATATATAAATAAAATTAGTCCTTATCGACTAATTTACTCTCTTTGCTTAGATATCAATAAAATTAATGTATTCTTCCTCTACGGAGAGACCAAGTCATCTCATCACACTTTCTCGGGCATCGGACTAAGCAGAACTCTCAAAGAAATGAAGAAACCGAGTCAAAGATGCCGCATATGGCTGTGCTGCAAAAAGGCGAAGATTGTTGCACAGTCAAAGACATATGCCGTAAAATGAACAATATACAAGAATTCCTCTGTCAAACGCACTTCATCCTCTGCAATCAAACACAATGTCTGCTTCTCTGTAGGATTCATCTGTTCACACAATGTTTTTTTTTTCTCTCTGTCCTGTGGGCACCACTGCTTGATATCTTGAAATGAGAACAGGATAATGATGTGGAGAGGTTTTCTGTCCCTAACACGCGTGTTGCATTATGGCAAGAATATTGGGATTTTTACAGCAATGCTCTTCAAAGTTTGACAGGCGGAGGTAAAGTAGGGGAAGTTGGCAAGATGACTTTTTTTTTTTTTATATTGTCACAAATAAAGTTCAGAATTTACAAACAAATAAAAAAGGATGAAAATGGAAGCACCCAGTGGAGAGTTTATTCCGTTGTACTGTAGCTGATGTTAAAACAACTTTTGTTGCTCGCACAAAAGCTATAACCAACTAAGACATCCTATGGTTCTGATTTTAAAATTCTTGTTAATGAAATCTTTTATGTGGCCATGTGCAATGTTACAATGAATTGTTTTATGTGCCACAATTTCTGAGTTTTGAGTACAGGGTCAATGAGCGATTGTGATTTTTTTTCAAATTTTTTGAGGATGGACATTTTAAAAGAAATATTCGGAAAAATAATCTGTTAATTTGGAATTTCAAATTAATATGTAAAACAGGGATGGTCAACTGAAGTCATGGTCAACTGAAGTCAATTTCTCTTCCGCACTACGGAGAGGGAGGGGGGCAAATCCTAACCAGATGTATTATAAAAAAAATTCATTTTTAATGTAGACAAAATATGAGCATACATTTGTTAATTGACCTAAGATGTATCACAATATCTTAACACATTTCAACACACAAGGACTCTCTGGTATGAAAATTACGATTCAAGCGTGGCACAAAACTGTTGTCCAGCAAGCCAACTTCAAATGCAGGAATTCTCGCAAAATATAATTAGTCCTACATGCCATTACAAATCCAACTCCAACAAATATTCTGCCACCTCACGTAAGTATATGCAGTATACAAATAAACGCAAAAATTAATCTGTGGGTGCCGGGAGGCAAGTACGCCCACGGGCCGACAGTTGCCCATTCCTGACCTAGAATATAGGGACGAACAACTAAATGGGAGGGGGGAAAAAAAACTATAAAAGACAGTATACATACAGTATTGACCGGAATGAGATATTACAGCGTGCTGTAATAACGGCACACTTTCACATTTTGAAGGCCGTAGCGTGTAAGATGGAAAAGTCAGCTCTTAAATCACTCCCCGGCGATCACCCTAACTGGTCATAAATCAGACCTGCGGGCCCCATTTCAAACTAATTAGAGCCTGATTATGTTCCATCATAAAACATAACTGCAGCCACCATTAATTAGGCTCTGATAGCCCTCTGTGGAGCCCTCGAAGGCTTTCTGGGGCCGCGTGTGTGTGCGTGTGTATGCGTGTGTGTGTGCGTCCAAAGTGACGATGTGGCAAAAAGTGGGCAAGAGAGTGACACAGAAAACACTATGATCCTACAAGATGATGCCACACAAGCCTCGTTATCTTCACCTTCAACTCTGTTCCGAGGAGACGACTGTGTCGTTGCTCAAGGGAATAAAAGACTGTGGGTGTGAGGCTTTAGGAGGGTGGCTGAGGGGCGGTGGGCGGATTTAGAGGGTGGTAATGCCTCGGAGATCAGGGTTAAGAGATTTAGCTTGCCTGACACACCTCACACCTGAGGCGTGTTCTTTCGCTTCTGCTGAGAGAAATCCCGAATACCGTCTCTCGGCCACACATGCGCACGCCTGATGTAAGACCAACACATCCACTGCAGAAGCTTTCCGCACTACCCGTGTTTTCCTGGGTTAACATCAAAAGGTTAATCTATGAATACTCTCCAGTATTTTACAAAAACGGATGACATTTTTCTGCAGTGTGCACGCTGACGAGAACAAAAGGCCACACACGAAACGCAAAAGACAAGGATCTCTATCCTGTAAAGGCTTGTACATCCTCCGCCCATTCATTTTCTCGAGCGCTTGTCCTCATTACAGTCGGAAGGCAGGCAGGTGAGCTGGAGTCTCAGCTGACTTTAGGTGAGAGCGCAGATCCACATGCAAACTGACATGATGTCACACCTTTGACCAATTAACAGCCTTCACTTAACCCAGGCGTGGGCAAACTATGGCCCGGGGCCACATGCGGCCCGTTAAACGTTTTAATCCGGCCCGACAAACTTGAAAAAAAAATTTAATGAATAAACCTTGTTAATGTTTTATTTTCTAAATATATTTTGTTGTAATGCTTTTGTTCACTTTCATTTAAAATTAAATGGGTTTTTTTTTTCCTCAGATGAGGCGAGGTTACCAAAACACTCCATCCATCTGCTACTGGTCTGGCCCCTCTGTCAAATTTTAGAACCCATTGTGGCCCGCCAATCAAAAAGTTTGCCCACCCCTGACTTAACCTAACGTGCATGTTTTTGGAATGTGGGACCAAACCCAAGCAACCGCGGGGAGATTTTTTTACAACATCTAATATATTTGAGTATTCAAAATTACAGCGTTAAAACAATCAAAGAGGTTCATGGAACTGCTTCAGTGAAAATTACTGGAGACATCTTAATGTCACATGACAGAGTATTTCTCTACTCGTCTATGCTAGAGGCAATTCAATGCTACCTCAACAACATATGTGACGCAATCTGAAATGGCAGTCAAGCTGATACACGGTCATCCCCTAAGAGCTCCTGTGACATCTGCTGTCCAAAGCTTCTACGCATGATTTATGTCAGAGACCTTAAGTTCACTTAGAAAGACAAAACAACATGCAAATAAATACCAAAGGCGGTGACATTGTCGGAACAATATGACAAAGCGTATGGCTTTGCCAAGTGCCAATTGGGATCAATGTCCTCCATGAGAGATCAGGTCTAATCAGGTCAAGGCAGTTTACGAGCGAGGCTGCAAAGGCTCACCAGCTTTACAGTTGTTGGCAAGTGACATTTGTAAGCTGTAAGCTGGGATGGAAGACAAATATTGGAGGAAATTATTGTTTGTGTGGACGAGACGCGCGCTGCGTTTAATAGATCAGTGCAGCATCAATCATCAACAAGCCCTGTGCCATCGTAACAAAAAGAGTTTGTGAGGAGTCCGTTTCATTAAAGTTCAAACATTTAATTTGATTTTTGCTTGTTGTTTTGGCCATTATTTTTTACATTTGTGGTCCTGACAAATACAAGTGTCTTACAAGCTCTGAACTGCAGTTTGAATTTGTTTTGTTTTCTTATTAGATTTAGTTGTTTTTTTTTTTTGCATTTCTTGTGTGCAAGATTTAAAATACCACCTTTCTCAGACAAAAACGATGCAGAAACATTGCAAACATCAGTATTTAAATATAGCACACATACCAAGGCGTACAAAAGATTGCAATACACAACTAAATACGCGCAACTACTCAGTGAACAGAGTAGCAATAACAAAGTCAAATGACTCCCCCAGTTTTGTTTCGTTAAGCAAGGATAATGATGCTTCACTGAAGGAAGGACGGCTGCATTGCGTGACGCCAGTTCCCGGATTGCCGTCTTATCAACACAACCCATGCACACTTGAAAAGACTCTTCTAGTTTCTGTCACACTCCCTCCATCTTGCTCATACGCTTTGTGCTTTTGCTGCTCATCTGAGCTATATTTCCCCAAACAATACTTGGCTTTATTCTGACTTCTGAAAGTTCCCTACGCAAAGTTATAATGGGGTGTCCTGTCCCTCTCCATGTTCTTTATTGGACCAGGCTCTAGTCTTCCTGTAAAATTTGCCAGGGTAGTTGTTGAGTTTGAATGACAACAACAACAGAAAATATTCTGCCCTTCTCTGCACTTGTCAGAGGTGATAAAGCAGACACGCAAAAAACTAAATCCAAATCTAAAGCACAAACTAAAACAATGGTACTTATTTACCAACGCAGTATGTCAGCATTTGACACATTTTAATGTTTAGATTAAAACTACCTCTCACAATTGTATCCACACCTGACTTCATATAGTTTGCGTTTAAGTCTCATTAAGTCAACAGTTTAATGCATAGATGTTCTATAAGTGCCACTTTGTTAGCTTTAAACTATGTTTTCCATTGCATTTAAAGTAATTACAATCAATGTTTACAGTAAGTGCCAGAATAGCAATAAGCATGTAACACCTGGATCACTTATACTGTTCTATTTTAGACGGTGAGGTTGAAACGATGGATGAAAATGGAGAGTGAAACTAAAATAAAATTTCGATATCCCTGTGTATGTGTGTATGGTGCAAATATTTATTATGAAGGCATGTGTGATTGATAGGATTGAGTAAAAAGACACTTTCTTTTGCCTTTTCAGGTACATTGCCCACTCACATATTAACTTTCATAAATTTGGTGTGTGACACCTAAAGTATCTCAATTACTGCCATTGACGGATAGAGACGTCAAAAATCCATTTTTACTCGGCTGGTAGTGAATAAGTCTAAATGTACACTAATGGCAAGGTTCTTGTAGTATCCTTTGGCCGTGTTTACCCATCGGAAGATGTATTATGGTTGTAAGGACACACAAAAACACACATTCACAGCTTCGCAAAACCAGTACTTATCAAGGCTAAAATCCAACTTTGTCACGATGAGTTCCTCCTAACAAACATGAAGGCACAAAACCATTGGATAGTTTCCTATTTTACTCGCTTTGCTTCTTCACTAATAAAATGCTCAAAATAAACACAGCCTGCGTGCACAGACCCCGCTGATAAATCGTCTTAATTGTATGTTCAATTTTTTACCGTATTTACAATAAGAAATTTCATCTGACAGTAACTACATCAGGGATTAAAAAGACGCGTTAGTCAGATATTTCTTTATGGTGTAAGGGAGGGACAGAAGAAAATAAAAGTGTTTGCGTGTCTAATGGTGATGAATGGCGTCTTCTTGTTAATGTCCCAGCGGATGTTGTCGTTTCTCCTGGCCCTCACCTCCTCCCCCTTGGGCTCACAAGCTCATTAATTAACAGGAATTAATGGTTTTATCTGCTCTCAGTTAATAAAAGATTGCCAGCTGGGACGCCAATCTACTCGGTCTCTTATCAAATTGTGTGAAAATGTCAAGCTGGCTGAAGCCAAATTAGCTCGAACAAACATCACGGCGCTTTCCTGTCAGGTTGCCATAGAATCGACACGCCGGCAGCAGACATACAACTGTATGCCATCGACATATACACATGCATACCATCACAGAAGTGCTAATTAGTGCTCTGCTGTCCTGCTATTAATCATTTATTTATTTGTCATTTTGGTATCTTAGGTCCATAGCATTAGTATTGTTACAATGAGATTTCCTTCGATAGTCGCGCTCGAGGAGCTGCACAGCCGCAAAGTCAGAATCGCTGAAATGATAATAGCAAATTACACTCAGTCACTCACTCACTTAGTCCAGCTGTTTTGCTTTGTTTTGATTCATTTTTTTTCTTTTCGAAATTACACCTGACAAAAACGGAAACTTTATTCCCCGTTCCCGCTTAAACGTCATCAGGTTCAAGTCTTTTGGACTTAACTAGCAGTTGTTTCTGAAGCTTCTCAATACCATCACAAAACAAGCCCAACAATCACTGCTGAGTCATTTTGCAGGGCAATTTTTCTGCCAACATCAATTTTAAGTCAAGAAGATTAAATGCTTGATTGTTGGGGATCCCTTCAAGTCAAGCAAAATACTCCCACGCAGTAAATCCTCAGAAGCTCAGTGAGCGGAGGTATTGCTTCACTTTATTTAATTTTCACGATTATAAGAAAAAAGAAATTACCCTTCACGTAAATACAAAAATCTCAAAACGCAAAGAAATAAACTCACTTTGACCGGAAAAAATTCGGTTTGCAGAAAAAAAAAATAATAATAAATCGCAACAAATCCATGACAGATCACATGACACTTCCCCAATTTGCACTGACACTCGTAGAAGTGCGTGTTTCAATCTTAAATCCTTCTGGTTGTAATTTAGAAATGATCCGAGGTAACCTAAGCGGCTGTTCGACGGCCGTATGGTGAATGAGGTCCACTGGGCATGAACAGGCACACGGATTCCAAATTGCCTGACAGCTGCATGGATACAATGATGACACATGAAGCTCTGCTCGAGAGTTCTAAATGAGGCTGCTGGCTGCTCAAAAAGAAAGCCTGGGCTGAATGAAGGGGGTTTCACTTCTTGGACCCAAAACAAGAGACAAGGAACTAATCTGTGTCCCAGCTCTCCATCGAGACACTCAGTGAGCCCCTCTGTGTTGGCTTGCCCTCTCAAAGTCAATCAGCTCTGTGACGGAGTGAAACCCAGTGAAGGGGAAAGTATGGCGGAGGGTGGATTAAAGATGGTGGTGGAATTGGGAAGAGTACGGCGAAATTAAAAGACACTTTCTCTTCAGTTGCGCCCTCGGTCCAAAAGAGCCAAGGTTACACATTTAAGTATATTTTGTTTTGTCATTTTTAAATACGGGAATGAAGATAAATGAACATATAAAAACATTATCAATATGATCACAACACTCCACGGTGGGCAGGAGCAATAATGTCAATTAGCAATGCTGATGTAATTATTTCAATTGCAAAAAAATGACAACTGCCTGACATGAGTTTGTCAGTTTTTATTTGTGCATTTGCGTTTCACTTGCGCCACAAGAGGCAGGGCACTGTATAAAGTTGGAAATAAGCGGGAAAAAAACAATGTTGTTTAATATTATAAGCAACTGCCTGTTTTATTGTTGTTGTGCCACAAAAATAAAAAACATTATAGAGAGCCACCTTTTTTCCAAGCTCATCCCAAGTCCGGCACAGAGTCCTGCCTATTCCCATGTTTGCGACCAATTTACAATTATGCTCATTATTATTTTTAGTATGACTGTCCACCAGTCATTGCCAAATTTCTTTTTTGTTTGTTTTTTAGTATGACTGGAAAAAAAAAAAAGAAAAACTGCGCTAAAAAGCACATGTGCGTCCGCTCGCTATGGGAGCACAAAGGGTTAAATAAGCACCTGGTGTAAACATCGCCTACAACATTAGCTGCCAAGGAAACATTGAGTTTGTATGTGTTTAGACATCTTGTTTTGTCACGTTGTAATTTGAGTCGGTGATGTTTTTTGTTAGTTTTTTTATTTTGTCGCCAGTAATGCTGGTTCAGTCCCTGTGCTCCAGTTTGCCTCTTGTCTGCCATCAGTGCATAGCATACACCATTTTTCTTCTTCTATTCAAATGCTGCTTAAAACAAGTGACAAAGAATAGAATTGCTGATATTTGGTATTGTAGTCTGCTAGCTGCCTACAATGTAAAGTTACGCCACTAAAAATCATAAGCCTCAAATGTACACACGATGAAAAAAAAAAAAGAAATGAAAACTGACTTCTTTACATGCAGTGATTACAAGGTCATTCAATTCCTGTTAGTGTCACACAGAGTTGGCTAAGAATGCATCAAAAAAAAAATGATGAAATATACACTTATACAGTCGCGTGTAGCCAAAGCAGGCTCCATTTCAAAGCCGAGATCAGTTGACAACACACCGCGCTGCTTTTCAAAGAGAAAATGGTCTCCTTTATCGCCACACGAACCTTGGTCAATTAAAATGAACTTGCCTTTGGAGCTCGTTCTGTGCCAGTGGCAAAGATACAAACAAATTAAACTAATCTCTTCACCATTAGCTTGTTCGGGCGTTTCAAAGAACATGAATGAGTTGTACGCAGCAGAAAGTATGAGACTGCCAGGAGCGAGGATGTGACGGGCACTGAGGCGACAGTTCACTGACAGAGAGTAATCCGATAGTTATGATGTGTCTTTTATCAGAGATCATTTTATCTCAAGATCTTAATATGTGAACGTGTGAAATGACTACATAGAACAACACGGGACCCGAGACACTTTTTCATTCATCTCAGATTATCATTGGTGTAGCTTGGATCTTGCCATTCTCATTAGATTGTTCAACATTTTTTGGTCCACATTTTAATAAAACCACCTTGGAAGCTCATAAGGACACTCATTACCATGATTCAGATAGTAAAAATTAAAACAAGAGACTGAATTTAACATGTTAAAATCTGCTTAAAAATACCACCGATATTGTTGTTGTGACAACATATTAAAGATGAGTGATGGTGGCGACCAGTGTTGAGTAAAACAAAGACGCTGTTTCACTCCGCTACGAACCTCGAGAGTTAGAGTGTCCTTGAGCAAGATGGCGCTAATTGCTCCTGATGATGCGATATCAGTGTCTGAATGAACTCGTTAGTTACCTTGAATGGCAGCCTCCGCCATCATCGTTGATGAATTTTCAGTTGGGCAATGAAAGGCTGCAGCGGTTTTGTCATTAAGCAGAAACTACACAGTACAGGAGTCTTATATAAAAGAGATGCTTTACACTAATATATATACACACATACATACACCCTGGCTAAGTAGGAATGCTGATGCAAACCCGGAAAGTTAGAGCAAGGGCAGAGCTCTGTGAATGTTAATTATAATGACATTTTCAAAGACCGGACACAAAGAGAGAAACAAAGCATCAACAGCTACAGAGAATATTTTGAATCTACTCACCGGACACTCCATGTGGTACACCGGCACAATCTAATGAGATCCAATACATGAGCTGAATGAAGAATTCTGCCTTTATAAAGATAATAATGTTCAGCTCAGATTGGCATTGGCAGGGAAGTATCCTTTTAACTTGCTTATCACTCTCGTAATTTGCACTGGCCGGTTCTTTTTCAAAGGCATTTCAAGACATACTTTCACACGATTAAACCTTCCTGTAAATTTTCATCTATCATAGAGGCATTTCCTTTAAAGGGGGAGGAGGAACTTGACCTATTCCAGTCACCCAGGATGGCTTTGGAAGAGGGCAGGGCAGACCGGATAGACAGACTTATCCCACGTGGGCTGAGAAGGAAGATTAAGCTATTGATTCAAGCACATTGATATGTCAGAACACATAATGTGAACTAATACAGTAAAATGGATGACTTGAGTTCAGGCAAAGAGCAAGCTCCATCAAGTTGTCTTCGAAGATATGACAAAAAAGATCTAACCAACAACTTTATCTGAGCCCTGAAGAATCATGTTTGTGTATAAATGGACACTTTTTGGCCTTGGCAAGGTTGCAGTAAGTATAGAGGCATACAGA
Source organism: Idiotropiscis lumnitzeri (assembly GCF_059441095.1). Lineage (NCBI taxonomy): Eukaryota > Metazoa > Chordata > Actinopteri > Syngnathiformes > Syngnathidae > Idiotropiscis > Idiotropiscis lumnitzeri. The sequence continues at coordinate 4,208,847 of NC_142410.1, forward strand.
CATTTGCAAAAATGAAAAGGTGTCAGCAAAACTGTGTGAGTGCATTTTTGAGGGAGTCAGCTTGTTAATGTTGAACTTGGGGCCTAGTAACACTCTCGTGGCTGTATTATTCATAATGCCCGAGCCGCTCATGTACGGCATCGCGAGTCTACCTGAAAAGAGATTGCACACTACCCAAAGTCTGATTCGAAACAACCCACTTGAGAGAAAAGTTACCTATCGAAATAAGTAAATAAAATCAAATTTAATATTTAGCACTTGTCACGAGGACTCAAAAAGTGCTTCACATTGATACATATAGTACATAATGAGATCATGAATCATTGAAGTTGTATTACTCTGAATTATTGTATTGTATTACTCAAATAGTACATCTGAAAAATACTGAAAATATGTCCGGAGTAGAGACACTTCAAAGGTTGGCGAGTCAAATCAATAAATTGCTGGAGTGTAATGTTTTTTGTCGTAATGAGGTGTTGTGTTAACAAGCAGGGCAGAATAACGCTCACTCAGTTAGCAAATCGGTCGTGGGCCAGTATTGGTCAGCGGTCCACACAGAAAAAAAAAACTTCCGGTTTATTCATCACCCGAGGCTGAAAATAATTTTATTTTGAAGAGTGACCGGCTTCTCTTTCCATTACATCCATCTATGATGGACTCTTGACGCATGTCAAGATGCTAATTATCTCGGTCGCATTACGCTAATATTAAACCCATTAGCTAGAAAAATGTGTAAATAAATAAAGAAAGAAAGAAAGAAAACAGACCACATATAACGCCCACTCTCCACAATATGCGGTGACAACTAGCGCCCAACATTACCCCCAATCAACCCACCCATAGTTGTATATGTCAATACTATATGACGTACAACTATATGGGGATGGTGGGATCTTGCTCATTAGCGCAGTGAAACAAACACAACTCAAGAGGAGTCTTCAGACAGGCCTTTGGAAGAACCTGTCACTCCATTTCCAGTCATTCAAAACGAGCTTTGTGAACGTTCGCACACACTCACTCTCGACAGCAAACGTAATTAGTGTGGTGCAGAGCGGCACAAGGCTGCTGCTTATGACGAGGTTTACAATAGAAAAGGGTATTTGTTGAATTTGTTGCATTGGGAGAACAGTTTGAAATTGTGGATTTCCAGAGATGGGCACTGATCTAATTTTTTTCCTGATATGTTGCTGCAATATTGATGGGCCAGGGATTGACAACACTCCACTATTCTACACATCTTTACATTTATCTCTTGTCTGTATTTGTCGTTGAAATTGAATTGTTTTTGTGTAGCATGGTAGTTTGGCCTGGAATTGTAACACTGCAAACCGCCTTTTCATATTGTGAAGTCTCTCATATAATAACTACCAATTGATGAACACATTACTGCCACCTACTGACATGGAAAAGTATTTACAGTTGAGTTTAAAAGTTATGTGACAATATGGAGAGCGGGAGTTTTTTTTGTATAGTTTTGCCTTTACGCATGATATTTTTTCATCTTTATCCGATTTAATTTACTATCGAGTAAACAGCAGTACTGCGAAAGAGGTAAGAAAACTAGTGTGCTGGAGGACAGTTGCATATTATTCTCTGCTGCGTTGACATAACACGCAACTGTTGACATTATTCAAATATCTGTTTTGATGCTTTATTTTTAGGGGAGGCGGTGAGGGGTTGGGTGTAGATTTTGAGTAAAAACGCACATATGGCTTCAAAGCCTGTAGGTGCAATTTAATTTTTAATGTGTTTACAACTTATTGCACAGGCACGAAATATTGTGGATGAAGCTTCTGTTAAGGCTGTTTCGGCTGGGACAGATTAGAATCCCACAAGGTTTGCGTTACAATAACATGTTTGTGTGCGTGTGCGCGCAAGTGTCATATCGTTTTCACGGTTTTCGATTTAATTGATGCAGGGCTGTCATCTGCATCGCTATTAAATTTGCACACATGTAATCTCAATGAATTATACTGTACTTAGAGTCACATCTGCAATATGCATGCACATGCACTCCACCTATACATTTTTTTTTTTCAAAGCTGGCAGTTCGCTTCATCCTCACCATCTATTTCTTATCTTCTTCCAATTTTACTTCTTCTAATTCCTTATTCTGCCACGCCTTCCACCAAGCATATGAAGCTTCTTTGTACGCCACATCACTGGCTGCTCCCCTCTGCCTTTCATCAATGGCCTGCCAGGTGAACTTTTGAAGGCACGCATGTCAGAGGGCTTAACCTGACACAATTTGTCACCATATCATTACAAACATTTGGTAACGTCACGCTGGCTATAATGAGCCACACGCCTGTGCACTTTGTCAACACACTACAAAGAGAGTCTTTGAATGTGACATACAAACATACAGCAGCAGTGGAGTCGGGTGATGGGACCGCACGTTCATTTCACTTCTACTGGTTTCTCAAGAAAGTAAGCCTTCATCAGGTCGCAACTCGTGTACAGCAGAAAGTCCCATGCTATTTTAATTAGCTTGTCAATTAGAAGCTTCTGGCTGTTTACATGAAGTGAGATTAGAGAATTAACTCAATGCATCAATTCACAACATGAACCAGGAGCTTGTCATCAATGGATAAATTCAACTCACATGTATTTCTGAAGCACTTTAAGACAACCACCGCTGTATACAAAGTGCTGTACATGGAGCAAAATTATCTCAAAGAACAATAAACAATACTACAAATTGATAATGAATGAAGCAAAACGCACAAAATCAGTAAAACCAAAATGTAAAAACCAATTTTTAAAGATGGGAAGCGGGGGGCTTGGCTGAGGTTTAGCGTGAGGTCATTCCAAAGAGGAACTGGCAACGGATAAGGCTCGATCCCCTCTATCCCCTCTCGATACCTCTAATAGCGTCTGATCCGCAGACCTGAGTGGGGCGAGACAATTTGAAGAATTTGCAGACAAATAATAGAACCTTAAAAAGAACTCTAAAATGTACAGGGCGCCAGTCAGGGGACGTCTGAGTAGGAGCTATGTGCTATCTCTTACAAGCACCAGTGAAGGCGGTGAGCAGCAGCATTTTGGACCAACTGGAGACGCTTGATGGAGGATTAGAAATTCACTTCTCTTTAAGAAAAAGCAAAAAAAAAAAAAGGAAACGGCTAAAGAATATAAATTAGGAGTGCATGTTTTTTTAAAAAAAAAAATAAAAATACATATATTGTATACAGTTTATTAAAATGTGTCAGCCAATGTGAATGGTAGCGGAAAAACACTTTAAAATACGCTTCTTCACAGTCTGGCCAAGGATCCTTATCATGTCAGCGTCTTTCACACATCCCTGTCAGACCACACCGCCAATCGCTAGACTGTTAAAAGCGTTAATGGACTTCAACATCTTCAAGCGCACACACACAACTGTCTATCTAAGAGTAAGGCATTCGCGCCTCATGTTATAGGGCATTACAGACTGAGCACAATTAAATGGGAATAGATGCAAATAGATGAGCGTTCCAGCGAATAGGTATTTTTAATGGTGAGTTTAGAAATGCTGAATAGCAAGGAGGGAGTTTGTAATTGAATATTATCCCCATCCATGGTGACATACAACTTTAGACTATGTTAAAACCTCCGAATGGTAGAGTAGGTCAAACGGAGTGTAAGTTCAACATACGGTGTGAAAGTAATAGTTTTGATAGAGTATGTGCTTGGCTCTGAAGGTCTGGGAAACAACATGAATTTATTCGTCCCATCCACGTTTTTCAGAAATAAATACTTTATGATCGAACTACAGGAAGGGCTGGAGGTGGGAGGAAGGAGCGAGGAGATACAACAATGCCACAATCTAAAAGAGTGATTGTGGTGCTGTCCTTTTAAAAAACAAGTGCATCACCTAATAAATCTGCCGGAGACTAATAAAGCTGTCATCTGTTTGATTTTCCTGGAGAAGAAGGAAGAGAAAAGGGGAAAACAAAATATGACCCCATCAACCTTATCTCTTTGGTTTATTTTGTTTCAACTAAGGTCATGATGAACCAAACTCATTTACCATTTTTTTTCAGGGAATCATTTTTTTTATCACGATATTAATCTGACTAAATAAAAAAACATAGGGGCTTCTATCCACTACTGTGCATGAAATAATTTACTATAAGAACGTTGTTCTCCAAAGAGTACCCACTACAGTATGTGAGGCGGCTACTCGACAACTCTGCAGGTGGATGAAAATCCATCCATCCATCCATTGTTTGTACCGCTTATCCTCACGAGTGTCGCAGGTGAGCTGGAGCCTATCCCAGCGGACTTTGGACGAAAGACTGGGTACACTCTGCATTGGTTTCCAGCCAAATCTCAGGAGGTATACCAAATTGTATGTAGAATTAATAAAGAAAAGTATCATGTTTACTGATTTGAAGCAGACAGATGTTTTGATACGTTTGCACCGTTTTGCACTGTTGTGGGATGGAACGTGGGGTTTTCCCAACCAATCATAGTGGCACCACTCATTTGCATTAAAATCAGGGTGGTCAGATCGCTCGCCCAGCTAGAGATTGCAGAAATAGAAATAGACTCACTGCTGTCCGTGCATGACATTCGCATAAACTGCAAGATCTCCCCTTGCGGATGATGTAGTCGGCTGTGCATGTGACATGGGAAACCACGGGCAACCGTGGATCCGTGTGGAACTTTCTGTTACCAAATTAAAAGGCAGGTCAGAGGCAAGCAGCATTGTTATGTATTGCTACAGTATAGCAAGATAAGATATTTGTAGCAGATACATTTCATGTCCTTCCTGGAAAACATTTGTGTTTTAGCTAAAAAAAAAAATAAAAAAAATAAAACTTGATGTGATGTCAAGAGATATACTTGTTATTTGTTCCAATCTTGAATATGAATGGAAATCATGGTAAAATGTAGTTATGGGAAAATTAAGATTCTTGAATCAATTGTGATCATTTGTACTCCTCTCGTTTTAAAGGCAAAGGCTAGAGTAATGGATATGTATTCCATTTCTTATGCATCTTTAAACCAAGAGTGCCATCTACAGGAGCCAAAAATGATCACAAGTGCTTCATGAAGCTTCACTTGTCCATCACTGCTATTACTAGCGATGGACTTTATGAAGTATGTGCGATCATTTTTGACTGGAAATGAAGGACAAATGAAGCTTCGTGAAGCATTTGTGATCATTTTTGCTTGGATGGCACTCTTAGTTTATAGATGGAGTGGGAATTCAATACATTTCCCATATCACTGGAAAATCTAAATTATCATAAAGGGATGAAACAAGATTTTTAGCAGAAAGCAACAATGTTTGTGTGGTGGAAGAAATCGCAGGAAAGATAACCAGTTAAAATACTTCAATGTGACCAAAATATGCGAGATATTACATACAAATTCTCTAGTGACCAAAAAAACTGCACAACTATAGAATGAGTATAACATTTTCACGGAACACTCCCTCTCTCATCCATCCCCTACTTTGCAGAGCGGGAACTTAGCATTCTACTGCTGCTTGGCTTCTATCCCTCCTGCTGGGCTGTAAAGTGATGTGCTTGTGTGTGTGTTTCGATCTATTTCTGCCAAATGTGTTTATATGTGTGAAATGAGCCTTTGGGTTTCTGTAAGCCATTTATGAATGTACCCGGGGCACCTGGGGAAGAGGGAGGTCGAGCTTCATCCAATATCCAGAGACCGGAGTCTTTTCAGGCAGGGTAAGAGCATATAGTCAGAGGTCAGGGAGATGGGTGTGTGGTCTCTCAACGGGAGCATTGACTCTTGAAAGCCACAAGACTAATATGACTGAGTCAGTAACCTGTAGCACCAGAAATTCGGTCGTGGTTAAGTTTGCTAAGCTCTCAAGTAGGATGGGATGAACAAATGATGAAAAAGGCCGCATGATAAGAGAAAAAAAATGACACCTTTTGCGGAAACGCTTTATAGTGTCTGGTATCGCAGGCTTAGGTTATTTCAAACTAAAGTCTTAATTTATTTGAGCCATACCAGTCGAATAAGTACCAGTCCAGAAGAGACTCCAATGGGCGTCACTATTAGACTAGCGCAGCATGAGTGGTCATTGTAGCCAACAAAGTACTTGACAATTTATTCAACGGACAATGGAATGAGAGTCTTTTTTCATGTCAGTGAGCCAGAACAAATCAAGAGTGAATTTGTAATGTACTAGCCACGTTATTGCTTAATGTTTACACAAACAATGTAAAGTGGTGGTGACTCGCATTGAGTCGCAAATTGGTCGTTGAAAACAAATGCCAAAACTGATTTTTTTGCATTTAACTGGTGACAGCATATTGTCGTCAGAGAGGAAAATTTGGATGGCACGAACATCTCCAAATGTGTGACGCGTCTACGAGGGTTGTGCAGATGCATGAAAGCTACGCACACACTACGCGTGTATTTGTATTTGTATTTATTTTTGAAAGTATACAGGGACAGTGCATATTAATCAAACAGTTTCCCGTAAATATGCCAGATTATAGCCAATGGCTAATTTGCATCCGTTGTCCCTGTAACGGAATATTTGCCTGTCAGTCAATAAAGCCAAGCCAACCAGTGCATCAACACTTCAACGTTGGCCTCCGATGCTGTCCTAGTAACAAACAAAAGAGTGGTTTGCAAACTTAGATCTGATAGTAGAGATGAACTAGCTTGGCGCTAGCTCGGAGGCTAATGCATCAAAACGGCGACGGGACGGTGAATCAATTGGAACGGCAACACGGATGGCAAATTGAACTTCAACTTCAAACAGGGACATTAGACTTGTAATTGCTCCTCCTCTTTTGTGGTTTATTTTAAAATATAAAAACAAAAAATAAATGCCACTTGTTTCATCTAAACGGCACACTCTCAATCCAGACAGGGAGAAACGGTAAAGGCGAGCAAATGCATGGTCCACTACAATAGGTAAACAGCTCGAGCTTATCCTCTCAGCTTGCCACTGTGCCTGTAACCAGGATCTGAGGGCCGCTCTGCTGCCTTGCAATCTCACACAAAAGAGCACCTGGTCAGGCATATAATCATCACAAACCCCTTTTAGTGCCTGTAACTCTGCATCTTCCCCTGGAGGCCAAAACTATCTCCAAACAACTTGTGGCAGCTGGGCTTCATCACCAAATGCTAATCACAAACAATTGAATGTGAAATTTCAATGTCTGAAACCCCAGTGGTCGAGACTAAGGATTATTTTTCAACTGATTTTTCTGTGCCCATGTACAGCCCTGTTCAAAATGAATGGGGGTGGTGAGGTAAATTAGTCTAGGTTACTAACAAAAGGAACAGTAAGATGCTCTAACAAGACCTGATGCTTTTTGAAATACCAAAATGTCATTTTGTATAAACTTCCGCAAGGCCTCTCAGACTCTTCAGTGCTTGTTTTCACACTTTAGTCCAATCTCCGACACTACGATATATCCTGAGGCGCTCGTCCTCTATTAGAATCTTACACAAACATTAACTAACAAGTAATCCGAGGCGCCAGTGAGTTGCCAACAGCAATGCATTTCTCCCAACAGTAATGGGCAATTTAATACAGCAAAGCCTGAGCTGAAATTTGAATGTTGTTGTTTCGCTTTGTCATATCAAAAGTATTGATTCAATTTACATTAATGAGAATCTACATCCATAATATCATTTACATAAAACAATTTGGTATATCATGGCCTTCCATTCAAATGGTTGACTGTGGGTGAGAAATGGATCTTGCTAATTAAACAACTAAAACATTTATAAAGCGGAAATTCATTGAACGCAGAGCTCTTGCATGAGTTCCGTATGAGCTGAGAAACCAGTTCGATCCCTTTTTGTTATTTAATCATAAATGTATGTACATTTTAATCACTGTCGACAAATACTACTTGCACTGTAGCCACTTGATAATAACTGTGGCCGAAATGAATGGACAAAAAAAAAAGAAAAATGCAGTCATCAGTCGTAAGTACAATATGAGTGTTAAAGCCGTTTTTCCTTGGTATGATCCAAACGGACACAAGAACAAGCCCAAACATCAACTGGATGCTCATGGCACACTATTATTGCTGTCTACAATTCCACCAGGAAATGAGATTGTCATCCTAGGAAGAACCTCCACTCCATCACAAGCACCTTTGAGGTTGACTCAAGTTTTCATCGACTCACACAACAGCTTCTGGGGCAACCGTTCAGTTGTTAAAAGCAAAGAAAAAAAAACATTTACCTGATCTTAAAAACAAACAAAACAAAGCAAGGCTAATTACGCTCTGGAAGTATATTCAAAATGACTCCCTAAACAGTGCAGCACAGCCTCTTACTACAAAATAGCGATTTGCTTTTGGCAGATTGAAAGAAAACTAGCGCGCCGCAAACAACTTTCAGCGGCATTTAAACTGCTTCTCATAAAAGAAATGCCATTAGTGTTTTTATATCCTCATAATGCAGACTGTTAAACCTGTTGCACTTGCATCTGTCCTTTCCCAAAAAGAAGACATGATTAATGTTGCACTTTTTCTAAAAAGAAAAGATCTTCGGCCGTGTTTGGTGCGAATGTTTTCTTTGAGTTTGCTAGACACATTTTAGTATAAACAGTTATGTTTATCCTCATTATCTAAACGAGATGCTCTGAAAGCTAGTGTGAATGTAAGCGAGTATAGTTCACTTTTCAATCATATTAATTAGAATTGGGATGGCAGGAACATTTTGCAAGCAGCATGATCACACTATCTGATGTAATTTGAAGATAGAACCTCAAGTTGATGCCATATGGTTTCGGTCCGGAAAAAAAAAAAAAAAAAAACACTAAGTCATTATTACAGGACGAGCACAAGTGAGCTTTTGTGTAAAAGTGTGTAATTAAAACGAGCATGCTGCAAAAACTCAAGAAACCAGCCTGTCGAACTGAATAAACTTAACAGTTACCTTGCCAAAGCATCCACCAGCGTAATTAGCACATTTATTTTGTTCTCTACTTGGGTAGAAACATAATGACGGGGTGCTCAAAATACCTTCATTAATCATGCGTGAAATCCTAAATGCTAGAAAAAATATATATTATGATGTCAATTGTCTGCCCCTGGTGCACGGGTGTCACCGCTGCAGGACTAGGATGACAAAGTTAAATGTAGGCTGATGAACACATTTTGCACTCACGAAACACTCGCCAAAACATAATTCTCAGCACACAGGCGTGACATGACAAAGTCGTCCTTAAGCGAGAGGTTTCACTGATTGAGAAGCTAATCCTCCAATCATGACAATGCCATTACCAGACCGACAAGCTAATTCTCAAATCACGACCGCGTCGTTTCCAGCGTGTGCTTGCATACCAACGTTAAAAGTCATGAATTTTACATTGTTTTTTTTTCTTTTTGTTTTTTTTTTCCCCCCAACCAAAGAGACTTTCAAGTCACATTGCCTCAAGCCTTTCACTCCAAGTCCAAGTCGAGTCTCAAGTCATCAAAACAGTGACGGCCTAAAGTTCATTTCAACCTTCTCGGCAAAATGGGCTAAGGACAAAAATTGGGAGGCGGGGGATGGTTACTTTTATGAATAAGGACAAAAGTATAAGGACAGAAGGCTGCTCAGGTCGAGGGTCGGGGGCAAAGGACGGACCGGCAAAACGGGGTAAAGTGCCCATCTATGCATAAAAGTGTAAATGAAATATGGTTTGTTGGGATTCATCAAAGAAAAAAGCTTAATTATTTTTCTTCCACTTTTCTCAGTACTCCAGCATCCTCCCACATTCCAAAAACAGACAGAAAAAAAATAGTTTGGTTTACCCCTTGAAACAGTTCACTTGGACGAAATCAACCGGTTTGAGCGCTCCTGTCCAGTTCTAAAAGCGCTCAAGAGCAGAATGCATGCGATGCGAAAGTCATGTGACCTTATCCTTAAAGGGCTCAATTTCTTAATGTGTTGTGTCGTAGTAGCGAGAAGCATCAGCAGCAGACAGGATGAAGCGAGGTGTCATTGTTATGCTCCCGACACCCTCCAGAATCAGTACGGCGGTCTAACCACAGGTGGCATGTAAACAGATTAGACTGTTGAGTTAGCGGACACGTCTTTGGCTTAGTATGTTTGCAGATAGCACACGCAATCCTGTCCGATAACAGTATGGCTTCTTTTCATTGTGCAAAAAGAAGAGGGTGGATATTTTCAAATTCAACTTTTTGCCATATAAAACAAATCCACTATCCAGCCGGCAATGTGAAGAAGAAGAAAAAAAGAAACAAAAAAAAGGCATGTGGGCTCTATAACATTTAGCTCAAACATTTTGCTTCATCTGAAATTGTCTGCTCACAGATTCATGTAAAACCAAACAAACTAAATTACAATTGTGTCACTTCAAAAGACGAGAATCAAAAAAAAAAACACAAACAAAAAAAAAATCACTCTTGAATGCCACCAACACACAAACTCATTCATTATCTGGCGTTCTCAAGACTCCAGTTGTCAACAATCTCACGCTACCAACTCGACGCCTTGCGCAAGATCCGTCATTCCGTTCAACGCGCCGGCTGCTGACAGCAAATCAGCAGCTATTTGTCGAATTCATGTTGACCTTTTTGTGAGGGAAGCAGTCATCATTAAGTGAATGACTCCACACACAAAAGATTTGCCACCACAATGCTGTCACGACAGTAAACATCATCGGCATGTCTTCACGAGAGGTTCCATCACACAAAGTCATGCAAACGATATATTGGAAATTCCGTTGCTACGGTGACATAAAAATGCATATGTCGATATTAAAACCTGTGTTCGTTTGGTTTTAGCCCAAGTAAACGCATAAATAACTCATTTAACATAAAACCATGACTATTGAGAAGCACACTTTTTCCAAGTTGTGCAAAGTCAAAAAAAAAAAAAACTAAATTACTTGTAAAAAGTTGATGATTCTCCACACTTTTTGGACTCTGCTTTTTTCCTCCCCACAAATTCTACCTGAGAAAAAACTGAAGTCCTTTAAACCTTGATATGTTGTTCAGGGAATTCACTTTTGAAATTCAGAACTGCGGTACTGGGATTCAAGTTTGCATACGTTTTGTGTATTGTCGGCCTCACATCTTTTGTTATTTTCAGCAAACTGACTAAGTTAGGAGCAAGACTATCTTCAATACAAAACGGCTCAGCTCGGAGCCTCGGGTAGCGTTGCTGATTCAGGCGAGGTTTTCTGTATGCCCAGTAGAATTTTGTGAATAGGAATATTCCGAGATGATATGAGATGCAAGGATAAAATATATGTGTTCACGTGGCAGTAAATAAAGGCTGATAAGTTGTATTATATCTGCTGTAGAAATTCCATTTTGTAAAAAAAAAATGTTTGGTGCGGATCTGGTTGAGCTGTTAGCTCTAAGACTCGATATGGCCTACATTTTTTTTTTTAGGAAGTTATTTCTGTTTTGTTTATCTTGGCTTGACTTCTAATTTCTATAATGTTGATAGTTGCACAGAAGCTTGAAGGTCAACAGTGAGATGTAGGTGGATAACCTTATCAAGGATGATATTATATTCGTAGCATTTTTATTTATATTTTTTGTAAAAACAACCATTCACCTTTATTCTATCACTGAGCAAGCTTTAAATCCAAACAATTCAAATTTTTGGCACAAAACCTTCAGTTTTGCCAATTTATGGTGCATCCTAATCATTTTTTTTATTACTTCTTTAATGGATATCGCTTTTATACTAGTGCACTTAATCAATCAAATTTGACTGTATATCTAACTTAGTTTTCAGGTTTTTTTTCCATAATGTCTTGGTCGATTTTGATGCCTCCATTTCTAGCTTTGTGTTTCCCTTTGTTGCCTTAAGCCTCTTTTATTTGAAAGAGGACAGCCCAAAAAGCTGCTATTATGGAACAGAAACTGGCAACTGGCAGCTACAAACACAAATAAATAAATAGGGAAATTGGGGAGGCAAAAGGCAACCTCCCCCCAAAATCTAAAAACAAGCCGGGAAGGAGAAGAAAGGCAAATAATGAAACATAATCCCCTTGTGGCCAGCAAAAAAGAAATGATGTACCTCCTTTATCTCAGTGTGCTATATATACAGATCTCCGTCTATTTTCTGTTTTGGCTGCATGCATAGTTTTGAGAGGAAACGAGACTGCAGCATGGACAAAGGTTGGAGAGTCACAAGATGGCTCCAAGTCAAAGATATGCCAGTCTGAGCATATCCTCCTCCCCCTTTCTCTGGGTGAGCTGAGGAGGTAAGGAGCACAGAGTGTTGGTAAAAAGGGGGGTCTCTGTGGCTGGGAGATGGAGGAGAGGCAAGATGGAAGGGTAGGAACGGGGTCTTGTTAAGTCAAATCTGTAAGGGTTGGCTTCTCAAGCCATTTCGGAGCGTCATGCTGGCTCGATGGAGACAACCAGGCTGTCTCTCACACAAACATGCTCAAGCGCAGTTTGCCCATCCCAGATCATGCCTTGGCCCAGCCTGTCAGGCATGGCTTGTTAGAATATATTTCAGCAGGAGTAACAGCTTGTCCCCGCTGTCACGTTTGTCAGAGGGCGAGAGATCAGCATACAGATAGACAGCGCCCTGCATCTGTGGGAATCGAACTTCTTGACTGGTTGCTTGTGTCTGAGAAATGCAGAAGATTTTACAATAATCTGGGGTTTACATATTGGATAGGAGAGAGTTGGATGAGACATTTAAATAAAAAAAAATTAAAAAAAGACTACTCGAATCATTCCGCTATAAAAACAAATAAATAAATAAAAATAATAATTAAAAAAGCCAGCAAAGTAATTCCATTTTGCACCTCATGGCTCTGTTTGTCTGGTTTAGGGAGGCCTTTGTGCAATATAAATTCCCACTCAAGGGCATTATTCTGCTGATGTTTATACAATCTTAAAGCCGTTCCACAAAACGATTAAAAACCAATTTTTAAAATGAAATGGACCTTTTTCAAAGCAGAAAAACAGCCTAAGACAACATCATTTAGTGTGAATGCTTATGACATTAAATAAGACTTATTTGAGACATAAAACTCTGGCATGTTTGTAGGAATATAATGATTTCCAGAACGGACTTCCAATTCTTGCGAGAAATGAAAGGCACTGCAAAACGGTTGTGTGGTCAGTCTCTAAGTTACTGGCGGTCGCAGAGTCGAACAAGGAATAAATCGTAGCAAAAAGGAGATTTGTAAAACACTGTGCACACCGCCATCTTGACTAGCACTGGCGCTACTTCTCAATTGCGGCATAAGCGAGTGTTTGGAAATTCAATCCGACGCCCTAACTCAAGCTCCGAGCGCGCGAGTGCTCCAAGAGGCAGAGCGCACGCCCTTTCTTTAAATTTCTGAATGAAATCCCCCTTCGACCCTTAACCCGCGCATCTTGCTTGAACGGCTTCCAAGCTTGTTCTGCCTGCCACGCTACTGCTCCATCTTTCCATATATACACACACCAAACAGAAAAATAATCTAACCAAAAAAGTCCAATTGAATGGTTTGGACTAAAAAACGTATTTTAAACGCTTGATCAGATTACTGTTAGGCCTCTGGGTCTAAACTGTATTTCTATTTTCAAACCACTCACCTAACACATTACATCAGCAGCAAATTGGGGACAAAGTGACTCATGTTTTTGGAATCCCGACATGGCCAGACTGAGCAACGTACGTACGCACACCCACACACAAACACACAGTTGTAATAATATTTGGCTATTTTGGTTGACTGCCTTTGATGTGAGCTTCCAGTCCCCGCATGGTGCCTCGTCTGCCTGCGGCTTGCCAGCTTCAAAAGCTGAGCTGACCTCATTTCCAAGTCCTCCTGCTGAGTCTTACATAGCGCAGATGGTCGGACACAGGGAGCTGATCGTTACGTTTGCGACAACACATTTTTGCTCCAGTCACCTTTGCTCTCTGACGACGGACTGTTAGGTCGCCGGTGTCGGTACGTGTGAGTGCAATGCTCACACGGGTTATGTTCTCGCCTTTGGCATGAGGGTCACACTTTTGTGACCTTCACAGTATTCGAGTAGTTGTAATCAATTGGCCGCTTGGAGCTCTGCAGGGTGTTTCCTTCATGTGGGACAAACAGGGGTTTCCCCAGCAATGTCATTCAGAATTACGGTTTTTAATGAAATATTTATACAACTGCAAAATGTATCTCTGGGGATAATAATAATTTCAAAAGTGCCTTGCTCAAGAGCACCTCTTAAGTATTCAGAAATCATCTGTTAAACATTTTGGCCATTCTGCATTTTTTTTTTGGGCACATCAGTGGTTGCATAACTCAAGTCCTTACAAATTAGCTATTGCCGCCGAAGATTAGGAAAACAAATAATTTGCTCATATCGAATGTCACCAGGTGCTAGGTTGTGCTCCGGGGGCAAGCAACAGACTTCATTAGTGGAGCAACCTAATCAATCTTCACCCAATACTGACTAAAGATTTTCTGCTCTTTGAAAGTTCATTTGTTTGTCTGAACATAAGACCTTTTATCGTAAAGCTTAAGATGCTAAATTTCCCTGACTGAGGAAGTGGTTCATCCAAGCACAGCATGGTGTTGTGTTTTTTTTCTATCAGTTACTGTGAGATAATTGGCATTGATTCGTGCATCTTTACTAAATGCTGTAACATTTATTGAAACAGTCTAGTTGTCTAAATTAATCGTCCGATTAAAACTAAAAATTAAAAAAATTTATGTTTTATTATTTCTTTTATTTGTTTTTTTTGCAGGATGGAAGTACTTTAGAACAGCTCTTAAATCTCACGCCAGTGATATGTTGCAGATGCAAATATACAGCTGTGAGGAGTTGATTCATTATTCATAAACATTGTTCTCCATTAGCCAAAACTACAAGTGATGAGAAATGAAAAAAAATGGGCACTTGAATATTACCTGTCAAGATTTGACGCCACTGTTTCAGCCAGCGGTTTGGAGACCACAGCACTTGACACGCGCAAGACATTCAATTGTGTGTGTCCCCGTGGGTAGGGAGCCAAGCACCGGCTCTGGGTGTGTGTATGCAACTGAAACGGAAACATACTGACCATATCAACCCCATCCTTGGAGACATTATCTCCATCCATTTTCCACAAGCTGTGCGGCGAGCCTCGACGCACATGGAGCGAAAATGATGGAGGGAGATACCGAGGGACGGAAATCAGCCGACACTTCATTAAACCGCAGAAAATCAAACATGTAACCCACTTTACAATGAACACAAGAATTGCCAATCCAGAAATGCATCATATAAGTGAAGCTGAGAACTGGCAGGAGTAAAAAAAAAAATAAATAAATAAAAAATAAAATAAAAGTCTGAGGTTTTAACCCTTGCTTCCTCAGTTGGCATTACTGCACTTCTTAAGACCCCCTTGAATGGCAAGCTGCTCCATCGTGGGGGCCATTACAACTGTTTTCATCTTGTTACTTGGCGCTGGTGTCATGCTGCGGTTTCACAATGTGCCACAAATCTTAAAACATACCACGTCTCGCAATGTTTCTTGTGTTGCTTTGCTTTCGCAAAAGCATCTCGCATTCTCAAGTCAGCCCCTTTCAACTTTACTGGTTACATCAGAAAGTGAATTTAGAGAACCAAGC
Organism: Idiotropiscis lumnitzeri; assembly: GCF_059441095.1. NCBI lineage: Eukaryota > Metazoa > Chordata > Actinopteri > Syngnathiformes > Syngnathidae > Idiotropiscis > Idiotropiscis lumnitzeri. The sequence continues at coordinate 4,224,355 of NC_142410.1, forward strand.
ACTTTTTAAGCCGTGTGGCAATTTGGCTTCTGATGCACAGCAAATGTAGAAAGGGCACATTGTTTGGCGACGGTTTTACGACCTTAAAGGTAATAAGGTAATAACACTGTTATACACAGCCACACAATGTTTAATGGAATATTCCATCATGAAAGGAACAACACATTCATACAACGGGAAGTTCACCATCTAGCTAGAGATGACACCCAAAAATAATGCCAGCTATGATTCAGTCACTTTTATATCAAAGAAATATCAAAGTATTATGCTCTTCAAATTTTAGTGCTGTGGTCGACATGACATTTGAAGTAATACAACTCTGACCCATGTCATGCACAAACAAATGCTTCCTGTCCGAAATTTCTCCCAGGTGGGCTACAAATGCATGTAAACCGAAATACTACAAAATCAATGAGATCCACCTTAGGAGGAAAGCCGGAATGTCTGCTTTTAATGTGTGGGTGTGTGTGTGCGTGTGTGTGTGTGTGTGGGGGGGTGTGTACACGTGTGTGTTTATGGCTCTGATCTATCTGACTCTGGCTAGGCGTTCTGAATGTTAAGCAGAACAGTGAGGGGTGGGGGCATCCACGGCTGGTGATTAATGTTGACACAGTAAGAAGAGGCCACCCTGTTGACATCAATTATTGCTCTCCGCTTAACGAGGCCAGCACTGCAGATACACCCACATGACCGGGACCAGGATAGTCCATAGACACAAACACACACACACGCAAGTGCATTACAGCATTATGCCCCCAAGAGTAACTCGTAGTGAACGTCAAACCTGTGTGATTTACACTCCGACCTGAATTACTGAGGTTCATGTGATGGCCTTAGGCCCTAGACGGTGCTGTTATGCCTCCATAAAATGTTAAAATAACTGAAATATGGTTTGGTTCTAAGATTTCCTCACTGTATCAACATCTTTAGCAAAATCCTCCAGCTGATGCAAGTGATTTTGTAACAGCTCTGGACCAAATGGTAAACTCTTTTACTCTGAATATTAATGCAAGTCTTGCTCTTCTTTTCTGATACCAGAACAATATTGTAGTAGACAATATACGGTCCTCTCATGGTGATCAGTATAAGCAGTACGAATAAGTAATGCTCACACAAAAATTCTAGAGCTGTACCGGCCACAACCCGGGCACTGGTCCGTCATCGACCTTTTTCATAAAAGAATCGCGCTGCATCCTTTTAATTTCTTTCCGCCCTTGCATTTCACCAGGCCGTCTCTCCTGCCCCAAAAAAAATAAAAAGCATCTGTGCTTGATGAGAGGCTAACGGTGGAGGTTGAATAATTCAAATTCAACGCAACTTATGATGCTTACTTTGGCTCTCAATTACTTCTTCACACATTTATGTTAACCCATAAGATTTCAGTTTCAGACTGCTAAGTCATCTCTAGTACTTGGCTTTGACTTCAATTGCCACAGCCATCCTGGGCTAATATTTGAACTGTAAAGAAATGACTTGGAAGCAGCTGTCTTTTTAAGTCAAGTCTAGCCTTACGCAATAAGGTTTTATAATAAAATAAAATCAGAAAACTTGTACTAACACTTTGATGCAATTGATAAGGCTGTGTGGGAACATCGGACAGATTTTAACCAGTCCGCTGGGTCTTTTATTGCTAAATAGTGTATGACTATTTCGCTCTTTTTTGCCCCTCACTGTCAGTTTTCAGCCCCTTTGTATCACCTTAGACAGAGAGAATTGTTCAATTAATTACTGTCTGCTGGATGGTGTCACTGCAGAGTCCCGGAACCCCGGGAGAGAAGGCAGCTGCTGCTGTCACAATTACAATGCTGTGCAACAGCCCAAGCTCTTCTCTCACCCCCCAAGACACCGCACCACCACCACCCCCACCCCTTCAAGCTACCCTCTCATTATCACAAAACCCTATCTTCTCTTTGAAGAGGGCCCGGTGATAAAGGCAGATCCTGATGCAACGCCAGTCTCCACCTGCCAGTTTGACTCTGACACAGCCTGATTCTCAATCAGCACAGGGATGCCAAGGGCTTTTAGAACCAAACCAGGAGCCACTTCAAAGGGGGCATTCACTCCATTCTTGGAATGGAGCTATGGAAGTGTTAAAAGTGAAGCAAATCTGACTGGAAGTCAATTACCTGCAGGAGAGACGATTGCGGAAATGTGAGCAGGTTGAGTCGTCTTGTGGGTTACTGTCATGAAAGATCGGCGCTTTGTCCTTGTCTGTGGGGATGTATAAAGAAGAAGCAGCAGGACGGGAAGTTTAACAAAGCATGTAAAAAAATTATTTTGCTCTCTGGCGTCCAAGAATAGCAAAGAAAAGATTTTAATCCAGACATCAGTGGAACACTGAGCTAACTAACATAGCTGCTGTTAAAATTTCTTTTGAAATGTGGCAAATGTAAAAACGCTCACGTTTATCCTCGAAGGGACACAAAATACAGTCAGAAGCGCGCACAGCCTGTCTACATTGCTGCGATTGTGAAATGTGAGTTGCATCAGTAATAGTGAGGCTTATCTCAACTGAGTAAGTCAGTCACTCACCGAAAATCGCAGCAATCACTGTTGGTTGACGGCAGCAGAACGCGTTTGGTTAGACAGGCTATGGGCTTGCTTTTTACGGTCAAAACCATTTTAAAGATTGAATTGAGAGTGTTATTTGGTTAGGAAGTCACAAAGTCAGTAGCATTCACAATCTGAAAAGGCTAATGCACTTGCGCACTCACCGCAGGGGGAAAAAATGTATTGACTCTTGTAATAGAGTTTCAGCATTGCATTTAAAAACGTTATTTTTCATGGTTTGCTAAATTAACTCGTTTAAATGATTCAAGACAAAAATGGGGATGTATTGAAAGATTGGTCCCACTACTATTTGTTATTTGAATGGATTACATCAAGTCTGCATGCATGGTGCAAAACTTCCAATGCCAATTTGTCTTGCTGCCGCAGCTGACCTGGCGCCACATTAGCAACATAGAATCATCTGAAGTAATCAAAGTAAGCGTTGCCATTGTATTTAAAGACTGCTTGCTATCACTGGTCGGAAGCCAGTGACTTGGAAAGACCCAAAGTCCAGTCTGGGTCCCACATCTCTACCTCGTCTGCGGTCTGATTGCATCGATTAGCCATTTGGAGGCCGAAACTCCAAAGAGACGGGCATAATTGCCAGAAGATAAGACAATCTAGTGCAATTAACCGCCCCTCCCTTGGCAGACTTGGCTGGGGACCATCTCTCATCCTAAGCAAGAAATAAATTACCTCAACCTGCCTGCCGCCACCACTGCCACTGAGAAGTAGGAACAATTAAATAAAGGAATTAATTCTAATTCCTGCAGACCCTATCACTAAAGGGACATATTTTAACAATTGTGAAAATTACTATTGGACAATGACAGAAAATTAATTAGAAAATGCAGTTTCTGTGCGCCTCTTTCATGGACGGCACCGGAAAGATAACTTTAACACTGTTGTCAGGACATTTTGTAAGGTTGGAGGGTCATTCGCTAAAGGTCCCTTGAGGAGACGTTTTTCATTAGGATAAATAAATCTTGTCATGGGGTTTAGTGTGTGGCCTTCACTGAGAAGGACAGGAATTTCCTTTAAATGTCATTTGCCCTTTTATGTTGCAGGAATAATTTTATCCAGCAAAGACCGTGTGTATAACTTACACAGCTAACGACTTGGAGGGGCGAGGGGGGAGTGTTTGTGAGAACAACTAAAAAGTGTCTTGATGAATGGTATGATGACGATATCAGGAATGCAATGTTCAGCAATGAGGACAGGACCACATCTCCGACCAAGCCGTAGAAAAACAATTGAGACAACCTGCGTGGAATTATTCATTTTAGTCAAATGCAGCATCCTCACAGCCCACATGTGCTTTGTTTACATGTGAAAGTAGCAGTTTGGCTAATTTTACACCACGTTGTCAGGGTTCCTCATTTTCCCCTGCGAAATATTACCTTCTATTTTTTTTTATATCCAAAATGCAAAAGATGGCCATTATTTTTAGCTGCGTACTTGCTTTGTGATTGACTTCTAAGCGTTGGAATAAACTTTTTAAAGTGGGAGAGTTAATAAGCATCCAGCCACTCTGCAGGTAATTAGCTAGGGGATGAAGTGAACGCCGCCGACTTGAATTTGGCTTCCAATTCAACTACTGTTGTGTTGTGCAGCTTGAGAGGGCCGCGTTGAAAGGGAGAACCCCCACCCCCCACCCCCCCGCCAGCCAGCCAGAAGGGAAACAAGCCCAGCACATTGGAATGATCGCACTTTAAAAAAATAAAATTAAAAAAAGGCAGCCATTATATCTCATTCTACAAAGCAGCCTTTTTATGCTTCCATAGAAATTAGGGCGATTCCTAAATTGTTTTGCATTATTATCTTCTACTGGTGCCTGATTTAGCAAGCTTGTTGACTCATGATTTGGGCACAAATATATTTATAATGTGAAATCCTATATGAAAGTTTTGAAAATTGCACCAGCTCAAGTAGACTAAATCAGATGGTTCTTGGATCATTTACTGCTGACGGCATCAACCGGACACTGGGTTATCGGTAGCATCTTTGCCGCCATTCACATCCAAGTATAATTCCGGTGGTCCACAAAGCCCCAAAAAAATTCAAAGAAAATGAAAATAATGTTTTTTTTTTATTTAAAAAAAGAGAAAACTAAAATACTGAAAACGCTACTAAACATTCATTACATGTTCCCTAAATGAGTGGAAATGTGGAAAAGAATTCCTGGACAAAAAAAAAATAAAATCTGAAAATACCCAAAAGTCAATTATCGGGCCTAGCACCGGAGCATATTTTAGGTGGGACCAGTGCCCTTGCGCAGCCACCTTAGCACCTCCAGTGCTACTTGTCATTACGTTTACTTATTCTACTAAAAAATACAACTAATACTAATTTTGCGAAAGTACAGTGATGGTAAAAGGCTTGTTTTGTGATTTTCCTGTTGTAACACTGCTCCTGCTGTGCGAGATCACTGTCAGGGACACATATCTGACATCCAAAATTTACAATTCACAATGACGTCCTATCAGGAGATGTCATTTGTTCTTTTGTTCAAACAATGACGAACAAGACATAAGAAGACTTGATACCACATGCTAGATTATCCAGAAGAACTGAACTGAAATGTTTTATGAAATTGGCAATTTGAAATGCTTAAAAGCAAGATGTGTGCAGAAAAACCGCAAGACTTTATGACATGTTAAAAAGTTATTTAAAATGCCTAAAGAGCAAAGAAAAGTTTCACAGCGACAACAAATTGACCCTGGAAGAATTATTTTTCTTTTTTAATTTTTTTTTCCTGGCTTGAAAAGGTCAACTGGTGTCCTTAAACGAATGCTCCCTCTCAAGAGAATGATCAGGTACACTAATGTGTATAATGGTTTAGCCCGTTCCAGATTTTTTTTTCATTTTTTTTTTAAATTTTTAACACAATGTCATAGTCTGGGTTTGTGTTTGGATTTGATTAGCCTATTTGTTTGGTTTTTTTTGTTTTTTTTGCAAAAGTTTGCATGTTCTCCTCGTGCCTGCGTGGGTTTTCTCTGGGTACTCCGGTTTCCTCCCACATTCCAAAGACATGCATGGCACGTTGATTGGACACTCTAAATTGCCCCTAGGTAAGAGTGGAAGGTTGTTCATCTACGTGTGCCCTGCAATTGGCTGGCAACCAGTTCAGGGTGTACCCCGCCTACGGCCTGAAGACAGCTGGGATAGGCTCCAGCACGCCGGCGACCCTCATGAGAAGAATCGGCTCAGATAATGGATGGATGGTTTTGAAACCCTTTCCAGACTGACAGATGTCAGTTACTTTATCTCTCATGTGTTCTTGAATTTGTTTGGATCATGGCATTTTGTTGCAGCTTTTTGGAGGTATTTTGTCTGGCATGTTCTACTTGGGCGATTGCTTGTGTGAGTAGAGGAGTGCGGCATGAACTGGAGGAGGAGGGGTAGCTGTCAGATGGTTATGCATGGCTGCACATAAGTCGCATTGACGCAAGGCCAAGCTGAGCTGTTCCCAGACACTTACCTCGACACACACACACACACGCACACACACACAGGCAAGGACCAGTCAAACTCCGGCTGCAGACCATTTTTTCCCCCGCTCACAATAGGCACTTATCTCCAGTGGTGAGTGACAGAAGGAGTGGTCAACTACAACGTCTGAAATGATACACTGACTGACCCTTGACCTAACAATGGCCCCCAAGATGCCAAAACATATGTACACACCGACACACACACACTTCTGGCCCACTTGACATGCGGAGCTAAACTATAACATTCACTCTCACTGTGCCACGGCTGTCAGTTAGCGTGCATGCGTAAAGATGGGCATCAGGAACGGAGAGCTGGATTTGAAGCTTAGAGTCGAGTTTATATTACGAGAGGAGCAGCGAGGGAATGAAGAAGGGATTGCGGTGCATGGAAGAGGCACACAAAGAATGAGGAAGAGGATGATAAAGGAGTACTGCTGGGTGCCATCGCTCCTTTTACCAGCACAGAGTAATGGAGAAGGGCTCCATGGAGAGATTGATAACCCAGAGGTCAAAACAGATCTAGACTCATTTTGTTGACCCAGTGAGCGGTGTCCCACAGGGGGGATGGCCAATTCTTCTACCTGTAGGAGCAAAGCACAAGTAGACACTCTCGCCCACACTCAGAAATGGAGAGGGTAGAATTAAGCTTTTGGCTCAGTGCGCTAATGGATTTTACAGTGCAGGCCTCTCTCGATTTTCTCTTGCCAACAGAATTTCAGGCACACGGAGATGGAGGGATGGCAAAGTTTTGCTAATTCATTTACCAAAAGTATTGAGCGTGATAATTAGAAGTGTGGGAGGGTGAAGGCTGGTTGTTGCAGTGTGTTAAAATGATCTACTCAAATGTATAGTCTGGTGAAGTTAGTCCATTTATTAACAATTTAGAATGAAACCACTGGTTGAAAAAGTGTAATTTAGCGTTTCCTGTTTGCTCTTTAATTGAGGCTCGGGGGAAATTTGAGCGTGGAGTCAGAATTACACATCAACCAGAAAGTGCACTAGTAACATTTATCGCATGATGAACCAATTTATGGAATAAAACTAAGTTCCAATTGGAAGACGTAATTCGCTCTAAAATATGTTCATTCCATTTTAACATTCTTTGCCGTCATACAAGTTCAAAAACTGAATATGTAGTAAAATAAAAAAGCAATAAAGTTCTCTTTCAAGAGCTAAATTAATCTCACAATACGTGTGACCCCCCCTTTCCTTAAACGGTAATGTCCTGCCATCAAACACAATGTATGCATGGCTCATCCATACACAGCTCCGGAAATTAAAAGCAGCACAATTTCTCTTCAAAATGCAAATCAATCACGTTTCACCTCCCAACCATCCTAAATGGAAACGTTTAATGTTTGGGTGGACAAGCTTGAGCATCACAAGTGGCTACCATGCTGTTTTGAGGCTGCGGAGAATGCTTTTTAAGGTGGGGGTGCGGGTGTGGGGGGGTTGTGTTAATTTCACACTACATTAAGTCTTTTACAAAACAGACATTTTGGCAAATAGTTTGTGGAATGGCCCCCCTCGATCCTCCTGCGCCTCCTTATTTACCATGAGACAAAGATAACGAAACCACATGAAATGAAACAATGTGCGTTTGGAAATTTCGCTTTGTTGCGTTTGATTTATTTCTTTTAACTCTTATTTGAGACATAATTGGTTAAATATCTGAACCAGTTGCAAGTTTGCTTGTGGAAAAAATATTGGCAGTTTTGGCTTGGCAATCTGCAGCACATTTGAGTGTTGCTTTGCTATAAGAACTTTCTTTCTTGTGTATAATAAAACACTCTCTGATGACATTAAGTAGATGTTTTATTACACACTAACTTTTTTGCCGTTATCATCTTCGGCTGCAGTTTTAATGCAGTCCAAAACTTCAAATCCGCCATGACTTCCACTGTCATAGAGTCAGTCGCATCCATTTCATACTGAAGCCCTCTTGCCTTGATCTGAAGCTGTATCTGTATTCCACAGGGAGCTCCTGTCCCGACATCTGCGCCTGTATTCCTGCCTCGTTCGTCTCGCACCTTGCCCGCCAGAACCCCACACCTGTGGGCCTCATCTCGCATCTCGCACTCTGCCCGCATTCAGCTCTCCGGGCCGGTTCCTCACCAAGTAAATAAATAATCCTTACATGAATCTGCCTTCGCCCCATGTCTGGTTTTTAGAGTCCTTCCCGCAAGGAAACGTAGCGACAGTTTTGAGTTTCACTTCAATTAGCTCAGTGGAATACATGCACAAACACAGTGCCAAAAACAATTAGGCTGACATCTACAGGGCTGATCGAGTCTATCACATCAACTTGGTGCTAATCAGATTCCATGCTGACTTGGGCTGAAACCTGTCTCTTAATGATATTAATTCATGCTTTAGGAAAATCTCTGACCTGACCCAGGAAATACCATTTGAACCCAGAGGCCAATGACAAAAGTGTTAACGCTCATGGTGCACTGGAAATGTCTTGCCATTAATGGACGTTTTTCAGCTGACATTCTGTACATGAGTGGTTAGATTTTAGACAGTGTTTTTGAAGGACAAATTTACTGTATGTTAGAACAGTGGTCCCCAACCACCGGGCCGCGGCGAGATACACGGCTAAAAGAAAAGGAAGAAAAAAGCTTGCAGCACTTCCGGCTCATTTATTATTCGAGGCAGAAAAAAAGTTTTATTTTGAAAAGTGACTGGCTTCCCTCCATTGCGCCGGACTCTTGACGGATGACATGATGCTAATTGTCTCGGTCTCATTGCACCAATATCAAACCCAGAATCTGGCCAAATGAATACGACCACAAATGAATCCTGCTCTGCACAATATGCGTTGATAAACACCATTCAAGAGCAAAGCATATGGAAAATATCAGCGGGAATATATCTAACTGCGACAAAAGCATGGAAAATTTAATTCTGCCGAAATGGAGGGAGGTGTGTTAATCATGAACATGCAAAGTTAAAAAAAATTACTTGTGGCGCAATGTTACAATTACTGGTATGTCAATTCCGGAATTTTCATTGAATCAATCAATCATTCAATAAATGAAGATAGCTAAAAATAAATGATTAAATTAATAGAATTAAAAAAAATTGAATTTAGCCTAAATCACCTAAAGTGTGAATCTGGGAGTGAATGGCTATTTGTCAAAATGTACAAAAAAAATTTCACCTGAGTCTCAGTGACCGCCGCCATTGTGAACAATAGGCAATATACTAGAGGCCAGAGGTCTTCAAACCTGTTCCTTGAGCTCTGCTCTCCTGCCTGACTTCCATCTCTCCCCGTTGCAACACACCTGATTCAAAAGATTAGGATCATTATCAAGCTTCTGCAAACCTTGCTGATTATCTGATCATTTGAATCAGGTGTGTTGCAGCAGGAAGCGCTGAAAAACAGGCAGGACACCGGCCCTCGAGGAACAGGATTGAGGACCCCTCCTAAAGGTATATAATAACATTTTATTTTTTAATTAAACCTTTGCACGCAAGTGTCTTCAGTGTGTAAGGATGAAATAATAGCTAACTAGTGACTGATGCAACCCATACGCCTTTTCGGACTTGCCCTAATCCTGCTGTTTTTTTTTGGGTTTTTTTATGATTTATGGGGTTGCTCTATGTATTTGAACCCTTGTTGTTTCCCCTTTCCTCCTACCCTGGCATTTTATGTACCCTTGGCTCAAAAAAAACAAAAGCCACAAAAGAAAGAAAGGGTATTTTCTCGCCTCACTCCCACTTCTACTTTTCTTTTGTTTCCTGTTGTCCTCGACACACCAATGAATTAAACATTAGAATGGCGGTCGCCGCTATTACCAATCCTGCTGATGGGACAGCAGTCTGACTTTGGGTATGCAGAGCGATTTCATGCAAGGAGAAGTGGAGATGATGGGAGGAGGAGGTGAGGAGATTAGAGGCAAAAGAGGGGGGAAATGAAAGTGAAAGCAAGAGTCTTCGACCTCTATTTGCTGTCCTCCGCGTGCCCCTTTGAGTCCTCGTTCGCTCCCATCCCATCGTTCTTTCCGTCTGATACGTCCCGTCTGCCATGCTTCCACCTCCATATCCAACTTTGTTCTCCTTCACCTTTTCCCCCGCGTCTTCAAAACCCTGCGGATTGGTTTTCTGGGGTGCCTTGTCGCCTGCCTCATGTTGTTACACTTTTCTGATGCATGCACTTTGTTTCGCCGGCTTTAATTCTCTTTCTCCCTCTCCAAGTGGTTCTCTGCTTTTTAAGTACAAAGCCTTGATTTTGGCACGCAGCGGTCGCTGTATCGCCAAGAGTAAGGAAGCAAAACATCATGTTTTTCGCTCCCAAAAATTCTCCCCGACTGTGTCGCTTGTACTGCATACCCCAAAACAATTTATTTTTCACCCTCTCCCACAGCACGTTTGTTTGTCCCTTTAGCTTCATTACCACTCATGCAAATTTCTCGACCTAAGGCATTGTTTTACACGATATCCCTTTTCAAAATTATTCAACGTCGCATATTAAGTGTGTTCCAAAGTGCGTCCAAAAATGGAGTGATACACTTGCATACCTAAGTGAATTATGAAGAGACGGATATTGAACTGACGCTTCCATCGCTGCATATAGTGGAACTGGAACACACTCCGTTGATCAACTCCCAATATCGTTGAAATTTTGAATATTTCCCAGCGGAAGCAATGGAAATTTAATGCACCTTTCAATTTTTTAATGAAGGTGCTGTGAAAGATGGGCAGAGGGAGAATTACAGCTCGTGCTTTGAACGGGAGTCACTTAGCGTAACGTATATTTTATTCTCTTATTTTTATCATCTAATCCTTTGATAAAAATTGACAGGGTTGGGAACTGGACAGTTTTTTACCGGTGTGTCCCCCGCCCTCCGGCCATGCATGACGCCGCCGCTAACAGCAGAGGTTTATCCAAACATCATTAGTTGGCTAATTTACTATTCAAATTTGATGGTCTTATTACAGGCTTATTATGGTCATCTTTGTCTCCTCCGCCTTTCTTCCTCTTCACAAACATGCCCAATGCAACTAAGTACGTACAATTGGTGTTATCGGGATTGTGGTATTCCCCTCAATACCCCTCTAGTAATGGTATGCCCCAGTAACAGTTGGGAGGCGCGGGTCACGTGATGTCAGAATAAGGAAATACAGGCACGCTTGAAGGCACACAGCTGTCTCTCGTCTCTTCATACACAGTTGATAGTGGCGCGTTTGACCGAGGAAATTTTTGTCCATTTTACGAGTAGGTTCATCACACGCACGAGGGCCGATTCGTGGGCCGGCCTAAAATCAACCTTTGGCTTTTGTTACCCTTTTTTAAAATTTGTCATCCGCCAACCCTACTGCAATAGCTCTGAAAATTGAATTGCAATAGTGTCTAAAATACTTGGTCTTTACAAATAAACATCGTTATTAATAAAGGTGTTCTGTCGTCAAAATGGTTTCAAATGTCATGATTATTAATTGGCAGTCATTTGTGTAAATCCAACTCAAAACACAATAAATGAAAACTAATGTAAGTGGTCGACACCACACTGCAGCTTCATGAAAGCATTATTCTGAAGAAACTCAATACGTCTTCCCAAGTGTACTGTGCGTGTGCACGCTGTAAGTAAAGGCGATCACAAATGTGTATCCACTGATGCCAGATGTTCGGCTTTAGCTGCTTGCACGCCCCGAGTCTATACAAAACGCAGATAAAGCAACGTCATCCACCTATCAGCAGTGGCCTGCAGGCGAGTCCTGAGATAATTGAAGTTATTAGCTTGCTGCCTCTTCGCTGGCACTGAGCTCAAGGGTGCTCAGTCAGGTTTAACCTTGCTACAAACAACACACATATGCACAAGGTTAGCTTGTCATCTTGACGGCTTGTACGCAACACGCGTGAGAAGAAACAAAGGTATGCGCGCTAAATATTTCAGGGGCTTTATTCGGCTGCTACTCAACTTAAAACTAGATTGGTTAGCAATTTGTTCTAAGAGTAATCTTGCTACCTGTCACATGTTATAAGCTGATTTAAGACAGGTTTGTCATAAATATAATGTGCTCTTAATTTTCAACACAAAAGCCATTGGGGCCCATCAACTTAAAAAAATTTAAATGAAAGAGCGTGTGTTAATACCGGCTACTTTGAAGTCTTCCTCTGTTCATGTAATATGATTTTCCAGAAACATCACTCATTAGCTGCAATAAGCGCAAAACTAATTAGCACTAACACCCAGTTAGGTGGTGCAATAGACAGAGATTTCAGATGCATTTGTTTTCATATTTCTATTATTTAGTGCTAAATGTGCTCATTAAAAGTCAAGATGATGCCAGGGCGTCAGTCCCCTGGATGCATTGCAGAGCTGCACGGGGAGATGCTGAACTAGTTCAAAATGACAATGCAAGAATCCAGACGGCGACGCAGTGCCGTCTCAAACAGCATTATTTTCTCTCGTTTTTATACTTGCAACACTTGCGAGGAGACGTGAGGCCAACTGCAGCCTTCAGAACACACGCAGTACTTTATGCTAATGGTGACTGCCGCCATACTGTAACTTTCGCAATAGCACGCATTTTTACACAGTGCTCATAGGGCAAATCAGAGCATGTTTTTTTTTTTTTCGCTAAACAAAACAACTGTCTTCCGCGGACATGTCTGGACAGAATTCCATGCAATTTAAATGTGCTCATTATTTTTCAAAGTGGAAAGCAAAGGGTAACCACAAATGGCCTTTTCCTGTTAGGCAAACTTGTTACAATCTAACTTTCTCCATTCTGGCAGACAGGCGTTGAGCTACTTTTCTTTTTCAGGATCTCTCCAGGAAGGTAGTTTTTTTTGGGATGCTGATATAGGACAATATATTTAGCATTCAGGTGCTTTGGTGTGGTTACACATAACTGAGCAACTTGTGGAGTCGGACCTCTGTTGGACAGGTGACGTACAAGAGTCCTTTTCCGTCTGAGATCGGATACGCCACAGAATTGACATTAAAAACCAACGCCGTGCCGAGTGTTTTTAGCCTAATTAGCACCATTAGCATAATTAGTTTAAGCAATATCAGAAAATGTATCCTTGATTTGAACAGTCCAACGCTGGCAAAATGTGTAATGGATTACTGTTCTATGCTTCACTTTGATTGGCTAGTCATTGTTTTGTGGTGGTATGGTTAAGTGAGAAGGGAATTTATTCATGATTGTTTGTTTTGTCATTGCATCCACACTGATATTACATCCTCATTCCTGAACAGACAGGAAGGTTCTCTTGCTCACCATTAAAAATGACGTAATCATGCAAACAATCTGTGTGCGGGTTCTTCTCGATTGTGTCATAGGTAGCAATTTCGATAAGTTGTGTATTTTTTTTCATGACTTCTTACTTGACTCAGATATTTAACAACCTGACACAAATAACCTGTTACAACCCGGTGTCAAATGTATGTACAGTGTATATTGTAGTGTATCACAGGCTGCTCTAATGGCCTGCAGCGGTCATTAGCATGTAGCCAGATGGACACCGGGTTTGTTATTGCATTTAGAACAAGCCGTGCTGCTCGCAAGTGGGGCATGAAAAAAAAAAAAAAAAAAAAAAAAAGTTGTGATGATTTGCTTACTGCGTTTCTTGTAAGAGACAGCTGGAGCTTGTAGCCAAAGCCGGAGGGGCAAGAGAGGGACCATTTTGTGTTTCGGTTAAATGCTTTGCTTAGGCTACTAGCAGAACAGCCAAACGAAAAAGACAATTATGAATACTTAAAGGGGAAGTCAAACCCTCCAAAATTCACTTCAGTAGTCTAAACAAGGCATTCTGATTAATATTACGTTTGTGGAATCAATCAAATGAGTTAAGTAGCAAAATACACAAGTTTTAGCCACCTCAGGGGGCGGCCATTTTGTCACTCCTGTTGACTGAAAGCCACATCACAGTTGCTCAGCGCTTAGGTAATGACAAATCACTGCTCAAGCCTCAGATAACGACCAATCATGGCTCACATGTTTTCTGAAGCTAAGCCATAGAACATAGAACATAATCTTGAAAAGAAAAATTTTGGGTCGACTTCCCCTTTATGGAATTGCAGTTCTTTCATTCATACAAACACAATAGAAGCGTTGCTCAATAAAACCTAGAATATAAGACAAAAATACTTGTCATTAAACACGCAGTCATTTGGTGGCCATCCCATACACTCTTACACAATATTTCCTGACGCCTCTTCCCCAGTGACACCAAAAGGAAATGAAAACAGTAGAAATGCATAGCTTTAGCGTAGTTTTTGGTTTAAAACCACTCCTTGTTGCAAAATCACGACTTGCTAATAAGCAAGCCGATAAAAGAGGCAAAAGAATAAACATAATAATCTCAGTGCTGTCTTGGGATCGCTCATTTCATCTGTTTGAAAATAAGCTTTATTTCCTTGACTTGTAGCGTCACTGTTACGCAGAAGAAAATACCAAACAATGCATCGTCATCCCTCCTCTCGTGAGCACACCGCCAGGCATTACCTTGGAAAAGATGACATGCTCTGGTCGCTTGGATACAAACAATGTCGAGCTCAAAACATGACTAAAATCATCTCTCGTGATGATTTGCACCTGTTTGACTGGCTGGTGCCAAAAATCCGACAAGACCAGAACAAATTTCCTGGATTACTTTATTAAGAATGGTAGGGGTGTGAGGTATATCAGAACTTAATATTTTGTTGCACAATCTTTTTGAGGAAATCACAGCAATTAAATATTTTTTATAACTTTCAGCTGCACTGCCCCCCCCCTGCAATATGCTTTGACCACACCAGTTTCCTGGCCAGATTGACTTTGGAGTACTTTTTTTTTTTTTTCCCAAAAATATTTTTGCTTTGCAGACCCCCTGAGATACCCTTGCCTCCCACCCAAAGAAAACTACCCACGCCAGTACTCAGACACACACACACCTGTTGTCAGGTATTTTAGCCTACTGCTCAGAGACTGCAAACTACTCCAGCTGACTCAACTCTCCGTCAGTCAGATTTATTTTGTAGATCATTCAGACAGGATAATGTTTCCAAAACATACATGCACCTGAAATGCTAACCACGGCTACATCATGCTGTTGAATGAATTAAATGCAAGCCAAAAATGAAAATGAAATGCTATGTATAATTAATATAACGATAATTAAATTAACCCAAAAAGTAATAGAGACACTGGTTTGAAAATATTTTATCATGCCAAACTTCACCCTAACCCAACCTTTAGAAAGCAAGAAAGCATCCTTGCACTCTACTCACGGTGAGAAAAAAAGAAAAGAAAATCCAGGTCGGGCTGCCAAACACTGGCGACAGGGAAAATTCCCCTGAAAAAGCAGTGAAAATTTACAAAACTCCAGAGAGCTACCAACCCAAAGGGGAAGTAGGACTGAAGATAAAGCAACAAGGGAGACATTTGAATTGTTAACATAGTTGAACAAGGTGTGGAGACAAACCAGTAGAGGTTTGTTTAAAAAAAAAAAAGAAATGGCCAGCAACCACAACAAAACATTGCAATGAGACTTTTTTCATCCCAAATGTTGTTGGCAGGGATTTTGACTTCAACTTTGTTCTTCATTTCTTGCTGGAACTAACATGTATCAAAGGCACTTTGTCATGTAGAATACCCAAATGCCAAATCTCCACTGTGTGGATATTAATATGGTTGCGTGTGCCCCGAGGCTTCAGGCAGCGTGTCGGGGACCTGTAGCTGCTCTAAACGCTCTAAATAGATTTCACAGCTCCACATGGAGATATGAAGGATGCCTGGGTAGGAGTCATGGGGGGTGCACAGCCAGAAAATCACAACTTTGATTGCTCGAAATCCAAGCAGCAAACATACGTCTGCTGCTGAGCGCGGAGGATGAGACTTGAATACTCGGCTTCTTTACCAACCTGAAAGTTGTCCTCTCCTAGAAGTAGTTTAACTCTCCAGGTTGTTCCGACGAACAAATAGCCAGAGAGTTTGTCCAAATCTCAACGGATTCAAAGTAGAAAATTGACGCAACCAATTTACATTTAAAGTAGAAATACTGTGTTTTTTTCATAAATTAAAACACTTCATGGAGGTCTTAACACAAGTTACATGAAGAACTTTTCGTGTGCACATCCCAATTCTCGGCTCTTTGATTTCCTTAAGGATCCGATTTCCTGAATTCAGTGTTAATACAACCCGATCCTGTCATCTACCTGAAATTGATTGGGTCTTTAAATCTCATCTCACACAGCTGACCCGAGTTCAGCTTTAATTTCATGTCATGCTCTCTTGCCAGCCGGGATATTAAACGCTAGTGCTCCTGCGGTAGCGGCGCGTAATGGAGGACATTAAAACACCTGCAATTACCGTCAACTGTCGATGAGATTACTATCACTTCGCAGGTGCCATCCAAACACCAAGCGGGATATCAAGTAGGGTCAACTCAAAGTGTTGGGTGGGAATGAGACTTGAGGGCATAGCCCCTCAATCGTTATGAGTTAATACTTTGGAAAATACAAAGCAAAACGTGACACTCTAGAGCACAGGTGTCAAACTCAAGGCCCGGGAACCAGATCTGGCCAAGCAAACTCATTTTATGTGGCCCGCGAAGGGCAAATCCTGTGTGTCAACTTCCCGTTCGTAGCACATTTTCTTCGCATTTAACAACATTGAGAAATAATATATTGCCATTTATTTGTAACCAATCCTTAACCTTTAAAATACATTTAAAAATTGTTGAACAAACAATTGCTGACTTGCATTCCATCAATTTGTTGTGTGCACGTGATAACGTAAGGTGATCATAATATTTATATGAGCCACAGTCATAACGGACCTATGAGGGAAACCAGAACTTCAATGTGGCCCGTCCACAAAAAATTCGTTTGACACCACCGCTCCAGAGTGTAAAACTGCAAAAGTCGAACAACCCTCCAGATGTCCTATAGAGGGCAGTATTGCATATTACAAAGTGAGTGCCAATTGTCACACACCTAATTCTGGTGGCCCACAAAGCAAGCAGCAACTTGACATCTCACCCCTAACCTCTCACCAGAATGAGAGATCAGGTCCGCAGGTGAAGGGGACCCCAAAAATCGAGTGCTGGGGATCGAGTTGGGTGGGGCGAGCAGTCTTGAGATGAGGCTAAGGTCAAGCTGCCACTCAAGGCCACACGGAGGAGAGGCAGGGAGTCAATGAAGGTCAAGGCCTCCCAGATGGGTACTTCTGCATTATGCACACGGCTGCATATTTTATGCATATTTGCTAGGCTACAGAATAATGGGTTTTTTTAGTATTCCCACCATATTGTTTTATTGTATGCACTTTGTCAGTACTTTCTTGTAGAGGGGGGGGGGGAGTACGGCTCTTTTGCAGGAGCCAGTTTGTTAGATTTGGCTTCTTAATTCCTCAATTAAAATATGACCAAATTAAGGGTAAAGTCTAAAAATTCATCACATTAAATACAATAAAGTGCAGAATACAAAAACAAGACATCAATAAAAATATTGAGGTGCATCGTTTTCACAAGTGTATAATGCTAATGTTTAAAGTAGAAATAGTTGGTGCAATGTTTTATTAACGCTGAAATTGCTACAACTTCTTCTACTACTATTTCCGGTATATTTGGTCAATCTGTGCATGTCAAAATAATTTGTCAGGATCGAAATTGTGATGAAAGAATACGCAAAATGCACTACAATATTTTTAGAGTCCATGAAAACAGTGCATCCGATCATAATTTTAATCCGAACTCCGATAGGATGAAAGAAATTTTGTCCATGTAAACGTAGCCAGTGATGTCACAACACCCTTTTTTTCACCATCCAAAAATGCATTGCGCTGATTAGGGGGGACTTGGTTGAAAACATATTTCACAGGAGGAACATAATTGGGGAAAAAAAAACGTTGCAAACCACAGCTATCAGTTATCTAAAGCAGACTGGATGGCACTAAATTGGATCGAGAAATCAACACTCCATGAAACATAAGTATTCCGCCATGATATTTTCTTCCCACCTCAGTAGCTGAGGGATGGCGTGCGAAGAGGGGAATGACGCCTCAGTGTAATACCACTGGCTCCTCTTCAAACTCATGACTCATGAGTGGAAATCAAACCAAACACAACTTGCCATTTATTGATTGCCCAATTACAAGGGGATGCATTGTTAATTTGCATTCTCTCTCCTTCTCTCTCTCGGAACAACATCATTAGTTAGCAAAAGTATTGGATCGGACAAAAATATAAATGACTGAACTTGTTTTTGTATTATGAATCAGGAGGGGAAAAAAAGAGACAACGTTAGTGTCACAACTCATAAACTGATAAACGCCCGGTACATGTGTGTATGAGCGTGGATTAGAAGAAGACGGGCCCATATTGCCTTTGCGTTCGCTTTGAGGCATCTTTGGTTTCTTAATCCCCCAATCTAATCTAACAGGATTTAAGACATGAAAAACAAATGTGTGCATATCTCGTATGAAGCAAAAGATCATCTCAGTCCCTTTTAGCTGAATATGTGACCAGAAATTATTTACATAACCGCAAAACAATGAAGACCTAAAATTAAAGTTGAAATTGGAGCACATACACTTTTCTCCCAGAAAAATAAATGACAAGAAAATATAACTAACTGTACTAACATTGGCTGAGCAGGTGCTTGAATTTTATTCAAGTAAATTTATCAGCGCTGTTATGATGGATCTTCTGTGCTTTGGTAGTTAAAGGTGCAGTGGACATGAATGTGAACAGAAGACAGAAAAACACTCATCACTGTGGCAAGGGTCATCGTTCAATTTAAGGAAGAATGTTGCCTTTTCGGTTCATTTTTAATTGACATTCCCTCTTACTATGCTCGGATTGTCATTCTAATCCGCATTTAATCACTAGCGGGCGGCTAGATGTTTTCGTCATACCGGAACTAGCACGACTTCCTGCGTTTGGGTCTAAGAATCATGGGAAATGTAGTCCTACGGGCCTAATGCCGCAGTCAGCTGAGCGTTCCATTGATACAATGTGGGACAATATCATTGCGGTCCATGGGACAAATTCTTTCCCATTGACATTCACATCTATTTTTTTTTTTTTTTTTTGCATTCTCATTCTTATCCGCATCTAACCGCGAGCAGACTACATTGACTTCCTGCTAAGAATCCCAGGAAATGCAGTCCTACTAGGCCGAAGAACTGGCATATTTGCAATGTTACAATGTGGGACCGGACCGGCGTGAGGTAAACAACACAGCCTGCTTCCAAGCTCTGCCGGGGCAGAGCCAAAAAAAGTGGAAAGATAGTGAGTGCATTGACCTTCTCAGAGCTGTTGAACTCTCAACATTTAGCATTACCCAAAGTACTAATTCAACCACCAAGCCCGCCTTTACCAACAGGCTTACCTGGGCTGAAGTGCATGGGCCAAAATATTTTTTAACAGACCCCCAAAAAAATAAAAATTTGATTGAGCTAAAAAAATAAATATCTCCGTTTATTAAAAAACGTCAATGAAAAAAAAATTTGAATACGGTTGCCCAAAGCAGCATTTAAAGTGTGCTCGCTTTTCACTCGAAATGAAAGCCTTAGTGATTTGTTTGTGCCTTCTTCTGCAGATTCCACACCAAAAATCAAATTAAATGTAATAGTCTCCACAAAAGGTTGGACTCGAGTTAGTAGAAATTACTGGTGGATGTCAGCGCCAATTCTTAAATCCCTGGCTAAGTTTAACGTTTTCCATTTCCAGTGTAGCTAGGCAACATGCCTCTGACCTTCAAGTGAACCAAGAGATTGCTGAAATTGTTGCAGGCAGGATGTGTGCAAGTGTGCTTCAAGAAAAAAAAAATAAAAAATCCTACGTATATTTATTTATTTTTTTTTTTTTTAACCACTCGCGCTCTTTCTGCGGGCTGACAGAGCCTGTTTTGCGTCCGTTCCATCTTTTTGTGCGGAGAGATGTTAATAGCAACCTTGACCTGACAGGGTCAAACTCTTTCACACAGAAATTTTCTTTTTTTTTTTTTTTTTTAAATCAGTCATTTCACATAAAATGTTGACTAGTTCACGAATAGAAAAATCCCTTTCTTTACCCAAATGAGTTAATTTCCTCAGTAAATGAATCTACTAATTACTAAAGCAAAGTTTTTACTAGGACAGTGCACAGTGAGGTGAGTATGTTTATGTGACATTCTAATATTTATATTGGCATTAGGCGACCTTCAAAATGCAGTGAAACCTCTAAATCCGGGATGTGAAAATTATTGCCCGGGGGCCCTTTATGGCCCTGCATACATACATTCAGTGAGGGGGCCAAGTAAGATTTCTTTTTATGGGGCCTAAAAACCCTGGCAGCGCCTCTGCAATGATATGGCGTCTTAAGTTAGCCAAATAATGTTTACCAACTCTAAAGTGGCACTGGAATGTTATGTTAGCCCTAATGTTCGGATCTAAGTGAAGCACTGCTACAGATTTTGCCACACAAAAATGTACACAACCTTTAGCCATCCTTGTCCCGCAACGAGTGTTCTTTTTTTTTTTTTTTCACTGATAGCACGATAAATGATTAGCATTTTGATCGAGTACGGGACATTTCCCCCTGGGTTTCTTTCAACGGACCTTTGGCGGTTTGAGGGGAAGATGTTAATGTGTCTTAATTGGAAAACAGGGGTCTGGAGCTCAACAACGCACTGCAAATCCTTTGGCTTGACTGCTCGTGACAGGAGCTCGGTAACAGAATGGGAAATGCTGTCGGATTTAATGTAGTGAAGAGAAAAACATTCGAAATTGATTTCTTCAAAAGTCCATCAGAGCCATTACAGATTCCATCCAGCGAGCGAGCCATTTATATGTGGCACTCTTTGTTATAAAGAGTGTCACCAAAATAATTTGATACCAAAATGTAAATTAAATAGACGATTAGAGACAACGACGCTGAGACTATATTGCACCATCTCTGTGTAAAATAACTTTTAAAGACAGTCAGGTGTTAATTGGAACCTCAGCAAAGCATGCTGGGACTGCTGCTTCTCTAATGGCACAGGGACGACACTAAAATTAAGAAAAATGTTAACCATTGACTCATTTGTCTGCATATGTATACTCTCCTTGTATAGACATTTGCGCAGGCGTAGTAGCATATGAAAACACATTGTTAGGATCCGTGTTTTATGTTGACGTTATTTAACATACCTGAGTTTGTGTGACAATTGTGAAGTTAGTGCCTGTCCGCACAGGAAATGGTGTTAATTGGTTTGGTCAACCGATTTAACAGCATTTGACAAATCTGTCTTAAGTATTTTATCCTATGCTATGTAGATTGGCCTTTGGTTCATTTTAAATATTTTTGTTCAAATAAACACTGATGAGCACCTTCATTCGTAATTTTGAATTTTCATCAATTATTATAGAAATGTAAGCGATCTTAGAGTGATACAGTGTTAAAGGTAAACTTCATTTAAAACGTTGGAAACTAAAGTGGGCTTGCCCGAGTCCTGAAACTTCTGGGCTGAAAAAGAAGTCTGGCATACAGGGAAAAAAATTAATTAACACGCACAGCAATTGAATCTCATTTTTATCAAGTCATAAGTCGAGGAACAGAAATCTCCACTTTCTCAAAGAACAAAAATTAGCTGAAGGCATGGATTGAAATTATAAAATTGTCTAGACATTTTATAAGCATCCAATAGTAGCTCATCCGCTCCTTCTTCCTTCCCTTGTCTTTCTTCCCTCCAGCTCTGTCAACTCTTCCCCTCCCTCTATCTGACAATAAGAAGGGTCAGCTGTCCTTTCCCATAGCTGTCAACGCCCAGGCCCTTTACAAGAATATGAAGACCCCTCCTCTCCACACACACACACGCACACACATCCTCCACATGACTCTTTTTCTCCCCTGCCTGGCTGTCAGGTGCACCAGGCAAGATTGGAGGAAAGCTGATGGATGGGAGGAGGAAAAATAAAAGGAGAATAAGGTAAGGAGGCCTAGTGGATGACTGACAGTTAAAAAAAATAATAATAAAAACGTACAATGAAGAAAAAAGAGGCATCGTACATATGGGAGGACTACACGGGGCTACAATGAGGAAAAAGAAGCAATGACAATAAGATGGATGTGCATGGTTTTGGTCCTGCTTCTAGTTTATTTCTAGCTGGCATGTGCAATGGTTCGGTGAGTTTCTTCATCTCTATGGGTTCAAGAAGCGCAAGGTCCTTGTTGTAACCTGTCACCAAAGTTTTCTAGCAGCTGGACCAATGGGACTTGATTGACAAGGCATAGAGGCCTCTCATTTCGGACTACAAGAGAAGTGACACGTCCCACTGGCAAAGAGAGAAGAGTTAGCAGCTAGTGCGATTTCCTTTCCTCACGTTCACCCCCCCCCCAACCCCGTTCGCAGGTCATCGCGGGTTTTTTTAAAAGCTGAGAAAAGCCACTAAATGATATTCTTTTTACTTGAATGTCACCTTAATTGTTTCGTTCCAAACCATTGCGTTAACTTTGCCCAGCTCACCCTTAGGTCCATGCCTGGATTTCCCTTCCCTAATGATCCCACCCGCACCATCTTTCTGATTTCTGGTGCCAATCCCTCTTCACCAGCTAATACCACTTCACCCTTCTTTTTTTTTTTTTTTTTACCCTCGTCCTCCCACCCTGGGGACTTGCATTCAATCGTGCTATCTTCCTCAAGCAGGCCTGTCAAATGCCCCGTCATCGAGCGAGGCAAATCGGTGTGGAACTGTGGGTGATGGGGGGGAGAGGGGGAGGTTACGGTACTAAGGTTTGTGAAGGATGGAGTGAGAGGACAAAAGAGGAGTTATGCAAAAATAGTGATGAAGAACAAGGACAAAGATGAGGACAAGTTGAAGTTTTGTACAGGAAAGGAAATACGCACAAAATGTTCAATGAACAACAGACGATAGATTAACTAAATAGAATTATAATCGCATACCATCACTGTTTGGTAGAAACCTCTGGTGTCCAAATTTGATGAGCAGGCACCTCAGAGACCCAATTGTATACAAGAAATTAAAAAGTCAATTTTCCATAATATTACACCTTAATGCATCCAGAATCGACAGATGGTCAAAACTTTTACATGTTGGCAAGTAGCAACTTGGCAAAAGTCTGAAATGCAGATTACCACAATATGCAGGGCTATAAATGTTTACTCCTAGACTACTTTCCAACCGATTGATTTCCCAAAGTCATCCTGTTTCATATCACCCTTTTCTTGCAGAGGGAGTGTTTGAAAAGAGCTTTATTTTGCACTTCCAATTAAAATATTTTACAGGTGAGTCTTACATTTTTTGCCAAGTAACTGCTTCGTCAAAAGAAGCCACTGTGAGTGAGCATGTTTCCAATGTGCGCGTGAAAGTAAGGCAGGGGGGCTGCTTGGATGTTGTTGCATAATGTGGGCAAAATTAGTCTGTGTCGCCCTGCAGGAAGCCCGAGAACAGTTGAACAGTCAATAAAACACAGAGATAACTTAAAATGGACGGCGAGGGGAAAAGAAAAGCTTAAATGCGGGTGTGGGAGGCATTGGGGCATTGATGTGTGTGGTCTGCAGCAGAAACAGATTTATAGGAGTGTGTCGCCCCTGCAGTCTATCGACATAAATAAGGCTGAGAGGAAAAAGCCTGCCAATGAACATGAACATAAATTAGGTCTCTTTGTCAATACATGCCGTGAGTTTGGTGGCGAAGAGGAGCCTTGCTGTACTGCATTTCCTTGACTTAGGGAATTTACCTTTTGCTATTATATTACGATCCGCGTGGTAGTTAATTTGCTGCCCTAACGGGCTGCCATATAATATGAAATGGAATTTTTATCAGGTTTTGTTATTCAACTGCCACTTCTCAGTCTCTGGAAAGATATTGCTATTTTAATAATGAGTTACGGTACACATTCTGTGGAATGCAACTAAATGGAATAAAGCCACCATCTCTTCCCGCGCAAAATCAATCAGAATCAAACATTATACAGTGCTGTATACGACTTTCAGTTTCTGCCATCAGAGGTTGCCACAACGAGTCACTTGCAATATATGTTTGGGACTTTCGCCAACTCTGTAATTCAGTAAAACCACCTTGACAAAAACCCTAACTTCACATTAAGGACATGGAACTAGCTACTGTGTTTCTTCTGGCAATTGCCCAGTCGTGAACAATTGCTCAAAGCGGGCAAGCTTATACCGGAGAGTAAAAGTGAGCAAAAGCTGCTAAGAAAAATCGTTATGGAGAACACCTGTTTCTGAAAGCGCCAAACGTTTTCGCAACAGAATCTCTCTGAAGTCACATTAGCAGCTTGCATATCCCCTAAAGCCCTTGTTCACATGCAAATCCTTCTCTTGGTTCTTCCTGAAAGAGTGCACTAGTGCATTTTGGTCCCCTAACATACACAACGCCGTATGGTTTCACAGAGGGGATTGTCACTTTGCCATACATGTCTCTGTTGATTTCTCTCGGCTCTCAAAGAGTTCTCCATCCATCTTGCATTGTTGTGTAGAAGAGAGATTAAGCTCCAGGTATAGAAAAAAAAAAAACAACAACATTCTGTCACTGCAGCATTTCAGACAATACACACAAGCTTCACTATGACACTGTACATTCAATATTGGACAAACAAAGAGGCTTACAACAACAATCTATCTAAAGTGGGAGTATAAAATATTGTACCTAAACAACATTAAGCTAGATATTATTAATGTTTTTACATACCCGTTACATGACTGGAAACTGACGGATGGATAAATTAACGCTAACATTATTCTGCCATGCCTGTGTAAAAGTTATACTGGAATGCAAGGATTGTATATTTTGGAGGGATGTGCCGATTAATCGAAAATCGATTTAAACAGCTTAAAATATGCATTGATGGGAAAAAATGAAATGGGAAAAAAAAAGTTTATGATAACAGTCAATGCTATTTATATTTTATTTTCAAGTTCGGTTCTGTCACTAACAAAGCACTGATAACAAAAAAATGTAGTTAAACGGGAAAACTTATCTGTTAAAATTCAATTTTTTTTATTTTTTACTTACTGTTTGGGCAAAGACAAAATGGCGATGTTAAAAATAAAATAGCTGTTGGTTATGAAATGAAAATATTAATTTTGTTTGAAAAATCGAAATCGGGAACTAAAAATTTAATCGAGTGAAAGGTTATATCGCGAGTTATTTAACTTCAAACTCACCAGTCTTTCTTGTTATGATGAAAGCAATAACGACCGGCATGTATCATATGTCACTTGATGTTGCCTCTGTCATTGTCATGCATCTAATTATCAGATTCATTCCACATTTGCTGAGGTCTGTGTAAAAGGCAAAAATAGTTTAATGAAGGATTTCCTGTCACGCTCTAAATAAATAAATGAATAAATATGGCTATTTACTAGGGGTGGACTGATTATCAGTAAGGTTGATGAATGATTGGCACCGATATTTGGAATTGTTTTCAATATAAGCCTTTTTTAAAAATTTGGTGGCCAATACATCAATTTAAATTGGTGTCAACTTCAAGGTAATATTTATATACTTTGGATGCAGCTGACACAGGGAACGCTTGCATCTTTTGTTTTTGTTTTTAAATTAAAACAAAGATAACGTTACGTGAAATTGGAAGATTTGTTAGTTTGAAATTTGGGTGAACTTTATTTCCTGTCGAAAACCATAGGGAGCTGTTGTTTAAGTTTTCCTTTAACTTTTTAAGACATGCTGATGACCCTGGGAGCTTCCAGACTTTTCTGTTACATTATACGATAAAGATGTATATTGGCTGTAAATTTCGGTTATCGACCTCCTTGACTACAAATAATCAGAATCGGCCTTGGCCCAATAATATATCTATCAAACATTTACTTGGCAAGTTGATTTACAGTGTGTGGCTTAAATTTTCTATCGGCACCGCTGAAAATTTTTAATTAGGAGCCACAGTGTTTTTGTTAAAAAAAAATGTTAGTCTGGAACCTTACAAGGTCATCTATTCATTATTTTTTATTTTTTATTTAAATATTTGTTCTCATTATGGTCACAGGTGAGATTGAACCTTATCCTAGCTGACAGAGGCCAAACCATATTCTTCCAATTCTGCACCTTGACATAGCTCCACCATACTGTATACCTGAACCGAATTTTAATTTTGAAATTATGAAAAAAAAAAATCTCACATCTTCACAAAAAATAAATCCTGTTGGCACGACCAACCAGGCCTCAACAAAATAAAAAAAAATAAAAACTATATATAAGACAGGCATGGGCAAACTACGGCCAGGAGGCCACATGTGGCCCGTTAAACGTTTTAGTCCGGCCCGCCAAACTTAAAAAAAAAATAACTAATAAACCTTGTTAACGTATTTTGTTGTAATGCTTTTGTTCATTTTCATTAAAAATAAAATGTATTTTTTTTCTCCGATGAGGTGAGGTTCCCAAAACACGCCCTCCATCTGCTCCTGGTCCGGAGCCTGAGTCAAATTTTAGAACCCATTGTGGCCCGCCAATCAAAAAGTTTGCCCACCCCTGATATAAGATATGGTGTCAAAATCTTTTCTTGTATTTTCATTAAATTTTCAAGCACACGATTCAGATTCTATGCTTCACTAAATCAGAAATACACTCTTAAGTCAAAAAGATAAGCATCTCCCTGCATGTGGCCCCAGGAAACACTCCTGCCACTTACTACACCGCCTCTTGTGATGTAAGCGCAACATGCCCAAGTGTCATCCACTATATCTTGTCTGGAAGAGGAAATCCCAACTTGAGAGCCCAGTGGCACCGAAATACAATCTCGGAGATTCCCCAGGGAAGCCCCCTCCTTGACACACTCACACATACATTTGTGGAACTAAAACACTTTTAGTCGTGGCGGTGTTGGTGTATCGTCTCGAGTGGCGCTCCGTTTAATATATTGAAAGCATCTGCATTTAGATGACTTTTCAAGCCGGAGCTTTTCTACTTGATTTTGGAAGCGGCATAATATGCTTTAACGCCGCAATTTGTTTTTACTCTGGAGAACGGAATATTTCAGTGCATAACGAACTGACATGGGAGCAGTACAACTGGCAGGAATTGTAAAACATTCACAGAAGTCGCAAAGGTGACAGCATGATCACCAAATGAGAATTAAGTTGGGCGTTGACGCACGCCTTAAATATATTTTGTGGCGTCCACAACACAGTTAGCAGTGGTGGTAGACAAAAAAAAAAAAAACGAGAAAGGGAAGAATGCATAATTCAACTTTTTTTTCCGCCCGTTTTCAGCAACGTCACTGCTATCAACAACAATCCGCACGACTTGCACTCCATGGGAAAAGTGGAAACTAGAACATATGAGTTCAAGATTTTGTTTCTCTATAATCCAGGCAAAAAAAAAATTTTAGAAATGAAATGAAAAATGAATACTGCGGGGAAACAAGTGCAGTAAAGCGATGCGTTTCGAGTAACCTTAAGTTACACATTCACCCAAACAAAAAAGTCACACTGGAAAACTAAGCAATGACTCGCGACTTCATTTTGAGCAACACAGAGAAACTCCAGACAACAATTACAAAGTGATGCTGCGCCCTTCCCATGCACTTTGTCGGAATTGCCGTTCTCCAGCCAGTACAATGTTGAGGTCATTTAGTTCGGGAACGGCTCCTCAATAGTAACTGAACAGAGAATAGCGCGCAGTGGAGTACTTACAATAATCACGAGTGTTGCCTTCTCTCAGTCCGTGCAGTCCTGCCTCATTTACATTTGCCGTCTGTCCCTTTTTTCTGTGAGTTTACTACAATCGCTGCTGTGGGCACACGCGCCACAGAAAATTGCACACCGAGCAATGTAATTCTGCTCTGCCGAACAACTGCTCTGAGCAACACTGAGATGGAGACAGAGAGAGAGTGAGAGCGAGGGACATACAGTAGGAGGAGGAGGGGATATGAGAGGGAGGAGAAGGATGCTGAGCAATGTGTGGAGGCACGAGTGTGGGGATGCATTCAGTGTGGGCTGAGTGCACAAACTACTGTCGGGATACTCATTCACTGTGGGAGGAGAGTTAACCTATACAGCTTATAGGGAACGGTGCAGGTGAAGTTCTGGATGTTATACGGCTAAGTAAGGAACAAATATAAGGCATCGATGTACTTCTATGCTGCAAAGTGTGTGGTTTGATTTTCTCGAGCTTTTCATCAGCCATACAGCACTTTTCTGCTATTTTTATAAAACGACACTAGCCGACAGCAAGATTTGATTGTTCGACTTGGTTCATGAACAGTCGCACTTTTCGAACACAGGGTGGTAAACGTTAGAAAATATTATAGCTTAACTGTCAAAGGTGAACGCTTAAAAAAAATAAATAACTGTGGCGGGAATCACGGAGTGCTGTTATGACGGAGATGCTAATCGTCGCAGTCCCGTGAAAAATATGTAAGGCATGTCCATTTTTGTCTTTTTTTTTTCCCAGAAGTAAATTACAGCCTTGCAGCTTCCATGTGAGAGTATATAAAAATATAGACTTGATTTTACATACATATGAGGTCCGCAATGAACAAGTCTTTTTAATCATCGATTAATATAAAAATATATGCTCTGTTAATTAACATTTTTCACTATATTGCATGTGGCCAAGTCTTACTGAGAACATAATTATGGGGCAAGGTGCAATGCTATAAATTGGCATATCTAATCAATATGAACATAATATTTATAGACTGAATAAACAACAAAGGGTTACTCCCTCCCTCCGCAATAAGTGACCAGTGTGTCCTTTGCAGCTGCTTTACACTGACTAAGAAAAAGCCTTTTGAATTATTAGAAAAGTAACACAGTCTGTAATTCCGCGTTTGTCGGTTTTGACATTAAAATGGTATAATGGACACATAAAATGAATCATGAAGGCCACAGCTGGATTGCATGAGTGGCCGGTGATTATGAAAGGTCCATATTCTTCAAAGGACGCAAACGACTGAATAAATAAATACAAGAGAACGAGGACAAATAGATCATATATACTCATAAAATACTAGCGACATATCTTAGTCTCTCTTCCTTGCGCTTTTTCTGATTTGCTCGCTCATCCAGCCTCCACAGTAAAGGTTCTTGGGATTTTGTGGGTGGCATCTGTAAATAGATAATCATCTCCCTTGGCAAAGTAGGCATACAAACACGCGCATACAGTAAATTTTATCACAAACACCCGAACACACACACACACACACACACTCGGCACGCCATGTAGATGCCCTCACACAAATTACATTTTTCAAACAGGGTCCCTCTCTCTCTCCTCGATTAGTAAATGTGAGAATAGCATCTTGATAAGTCGGTAAGGAGGTTGCAGTGGAACTTGCAGCATACACAACTAAATAATGAAGCCCCATTTATTATTAGTGAAAATGGGAAATAGCTGAGAGCTCTTTAAAGTGCTCCGGTGATACCTTCATCCCTCTTTCTGTCACACTCTCATTTTAATTCTGTCCGCCTTATTTATTACTTCTCACTTTTTTTTTTTGCTCTTGTTCCTCCATCTTTTTGTCCAAATTAGTTTAATCTTATGGATTAAAGCCAAATTTGACGAGGGAACGTACATCTAAACACAAATGATTTAACTCCACGCCGTGTAATGTCAGAAAATAACAGTGCAAGAGTGAATGAGTAATAATTATAATCGGAAATACATTAGAACCGGAAACTCAAAATTTAAATACGCAGTTCTGTCTGGGAATGCAACATCAGAGCTGTGTTACTGACTAAAAGAAAAGAAGATCATAACCACTTCCAAATTCAACTCAACACAATGTCCATTGACACTAAAATCCCAGATAGCTGGCACACTTTAATGTTCTATATTATAGCTCACTATTTTGCAGGCTGCCGTCAACAGAGTAAAAGTGGTCGAGACAGCTGGATTTAAAAGCGCTGTTAGTTTACACTGTGGAAAATTTGGTAGAGCACCACAAGCACAAAAATGAAGATCAGACTGATGGAATTGGAAGAGTTAGTGGAGAAAACAAATGTCACTTTCCAGAGAACCATTTGCATCCTCTGATAATTTTGGGAAAGTGAGTGTATCAAAATGACCCAGACCGAAGGAAATGCAGAGGTGAAAGAAATTTTGTCATGTGATATAGCACGTCTCATTTGGCAATTGCAACGCAGGATGTGAATGGTTGTTTAATATCTAACCCATTTGATACATTTCTCTGATGAGATTGGGGCCTGGAGGGGTGTCAATTGTGGGAAGAAAAGAAAATCTCTAATGTATTGTCCACATTGATATGAAAAAAAAATTGACCCAAAATTTCGAATTGGCCTGCAGTACAAAAATAGCCATAGACAATTTTAGCAAAATGCAGAAATCTGGTCTTGGTTTTCTCATTTTTGGTTTGCACTTCCGGGCCAAGAATTTTCATTTAAGCCCATGTAGACTAGTTGGGCAAACACCTATTCACCCTTTAGGAAACTACTGGGGTGCAATATTTTTATCATGACTACCTTGTGTTCGGTTTCTACTTAGCTCGAGCCTCAATCTAGCCAAGATATGACAACGATTCTCCAGTCCCTCCACCCCCACATTTTCTCACTCACCAAACTTCTATTTACTCCCTGGAGAGACAGCTAATAAAAGTACCTCATTTCAGGGCAAGCCCGATGGTGGTGGCTACTGAAACTCATTTGTTCTACTGGAAACAAGATGCTGCTATTCAATCAAAGCCACTAAAAACAAGTCAAAAGGACATCCGTCATCCTCTACGTGTATAGAGGATATACATTATTAACTGCGCCTAGACAAAAAAAACAAAAAAAAACAAGACTTGCATGGTTCAGTGTAGGCTGTACAGAAACGCAAACATCTGAAGGGCAAGACATCATGCATGTTTTTTCTCAATTTAAAACAGTTCCCAGAACTTCCTACACAATACTTCAATTAGTGTACAGATCCGTTCATGTGGCACATGCAGTGGACTAATCGCCAAACAGAGCCTTGATTTGCATCAACCATAAACACAGGCAATTTTTTTTTACGCCGTAGCAGCTTTTAATAGAATCGCTGAATACAGTAGTATGATAGTCTAAGATTCCTTCTGATCCGAGTTGGAAAATTATGATTAGTTGATTGCTTTTGCACACCAACTCGAATCCCGATTTTGCCTCACCGCCGATTTGTGTAGAACTCTTTGGTTTTGAATGGGGCGTTAGCAATAAAGAAAACAGTACGTAGTGTAATTTTCGTTTTAAAAATAAATTGATACATAGTTATTATTGTTATTCATAATGATAGCTATATTTCAAAAGTCATTAAAAAAATACTTTTCTCAGTTTCAATGAGAGTACTTGCAGTGCTAATATCAAGGACCAAGACCACATTCATACATACAGGTTAGTTCAGCTGGTCGATAATATCATTATTGGTCTATTTTCTTTATGAAGACAGAGTACAGGTAAGACAGAGCTCCTTTTTGATGCCCAGTGCAAGTGTGGAGCAAGGTGTTGTCTAATTCTGTACAGGGCTGGGGCTAGACCAGGTTTTGGTATTTTCACAGACCAGTATGAACAAGCACAGCGTGACGAATTTAAAAAAGGGAGGTTTGCGGCAATGTGTGCGTGAACACAGCCAACCAATTGAAGAGGCTCCTCTCATTGTGTTTAAATGTAGCACGTAAGAGGAACCCAAAGTGAATGAAAAATCTCTGCCTCAAACTAATCTGAGCGTTCAACAAAAATCATTGCAGCTACACGCCCATTTTGGCTTTGACGTAGTGTTTCAGTCAGCGTTACATCTTAACTATTGTATATTTTACAGTCATGTGATTCAGTTTATAAATAAATTATGCATGAGTAGTTTATCTTAAGCAACTGTTAGATCTCTCTGTGTCCACCCATTGCAATCTCATATCTACCTGAGAAGGCAGGTGGAGGATTGGGGGTGGGGGAATTCTAGAACCTTCCCACAATTATTCTACTTAAGAAACACTTTTTAATTAAGCATTGATAACTGCTAATTAGCTCATCATATCTCCCATCTTAGAATGAGAAAAGGTAGTGGGAGTCATAAGGGGCAATTCGCCGTAGCACAAGAAAATTGCATTGTTGATCCCCTTAGGGATGTATGTTTTGATATTATTATTTTTAGGATTCAAAATGCTACCTTCACATTGCATCAATTGCACCCAGAGGAAAGTGTAGTCAATGCGTGCGCTTTATCAAATAAATGCAATTTGCTTCTATGCTGCTGGGAAAAATGTGTTGTTTAAAAGTTGGAGTGGTGCCAGCTGGTAAATGAAAGTGAGTGTTTATAATACCGGTGATGGTTTGTTTGCTAGGTAATATTCTCCAAGTGAATATCCTGTCAGGATCTTCGCCATTTGATGCGTTTTTAATTGACAATAACTCATGGTTATTCCATTTCAACAAAGAAGCAACACAATATTGGAAACAACATTTAACGATGCACAAAAAAAAAAAAAACAATGTTGGTTACCATAACAAGAAAGAGGTCACGACAATATTAGCTTAATTGCTTCCCAATTAGTGTCCATAGGTGTCAACGTGAGTGTGAATGGTTGCGAGTGCACAGCAATTACCTTATGACAAATCCTCAGCATCGCCTGCATTTCCGGCACGTCAGCTGGTATAGGCCCCGGCTTCCTAAACAGGGGAAAATACACATGCATGAGTCTTCATATTAAAGATTGTAGTGTCAGAGACCTGACTTTTATGTCACGGCATGCTTACCGGCAATGTTAGTAGATGTTTTTGGAGATTCCCCCTTGCCGCCTGGCGTAGCATTATTTTGTGGTACTGAAGTTTGTGTACCGAGCTCCTTGTTTGTCTTTACATGGCAAACTGATAATGACTGCACGTCAGCGGTTGTGGCTCAACAAGAGTCCCCCTCCTTCAGCAAGCGTAGGTGCCTCTGATATTTCTTGGTGCGACTCAATGTCTCATGTCTGCGGAAAGAACGATATAAATAAAAGTTGAGTTGAATTGATACTCTGTTCCATACGTAAAGGTACAGTCAAACTGCTGTGCACAGTTGGCACAACCCTCAATTATCACATCCGCTACACATTAAAATGTGGAGTATTGTTTAGATTGTGGCTAAAGAGAATAGCAGGACGACGCAGATTTACACTTTTGATTTTTGCTCTTGTCAGGGATTATACTGCTGGTTGCAGAAACTTCTTTTCACCACAATGGAGATGGAAAAACCAACAGAAGCCACTTTAACATTCAATAAGTGTTACAAACACACAGTACTCATTTCCAAGGAACAAATGTGAAAAAGTGTCACTAGTGAAAACTACACTATCTCCACTTAATGATTATTAAAACCTTTAAAAAAAAGCAAAATCACAGGCTAGGTTAAAAATCTGAAAGCAAACCAAATCAAGTGTGCAGAACAAAATTATTCTCGGGGCAACATCAAATGAAACTGACATATAAATGCACAAACAACCAAAAGGTCCAAAACACTAAATATTTAATTGTGTCATCCATATTCCATTTGCTTTTCTTTGCTTTGTTTGTGTGTTTATTCAGGAGCAAAACGCATCACCCGGATAAAATGGACCTCCAGCATCACTTGCCAATGCAAATAATCAAACTGTTTGTCAGGAAAACTCATAGTCCTAGCTCAGAGTTCACATACCTTTACATTGACCTTTTCAAGACATGATGACCCTTTGACCTCTCTGAAAGTTTTGTTGGAATTTTTCCAAAGATCTATAATGTCAAATGCCAATGTTTTCATTATTGCTGAAAATGATTTTTATCCTCCGTGACTTCCAACAATCTGTATGGGCTAATAATCTATCTCGCGTAGAAAAGATAAATGTGAACAAAATGTCTTCACAACAGAAAGATGGGGGCAGGGGGGGGGGGTTAAAAAAAAAAATCCTTTGGCTTCTGTGTTCTGGTCTGAAAAGAAATAAGAAGGGGAAAGAGAGAGCGCTACTCTAAGAATGGAATCACTTCACAAACTTGTATTGATCTGCGATCCTACACAGTGTTTGGAGAGCAAAGATAGAGTAGAGAGGTAATGAGTGTTTAAAAGGATGGTGGAGGGGCAAAAGAGCAGAGAGAGAGAGACACAGAGTAGTGTGGACACGTAGCGCGTCAGCCAGTATGAGAGGAGAGCGAATGAAATGATGAACAAAAGATGACTCAACTGGATTTCAGTGGAACTAAGTGAATTCCAACTGAGTAAGTTGATTTGATTTGTTCACATTTGCTGTCGGGCATTATATAAAGCAATTCATAGCTTAAACATATTTTAAAGAGACGCTTGATTGCTCACATAAAAAAAAGAAAGAAAAAAAAACACTTTTTTTGTCTTACATAGATCTATTCTATACACTCATAACTCAACTTCTGCGGGTTAATTTCTCCCAGGGATCAACAGTGATTACAAGTCCAGCGGTGCAAGGCGAAGCAGCGAGATGGCCACCGAAAAGATCGATTTCTCTTTTAACCAACTTAATTTAATGCGGGCTATTTAAACTGGCAGGGCAGGGAGAAATTAGATTGTATTTGCTAGGTATAGATTTTTTGCCTTGCCAGAGGAGCAAGAGCAAAAGGGAGGAGTTGCGGGGGTCTGAGGGGCTTACAAGGCCTTGCACCCATTTAGACTCTCCGAACACGTACCCGAGTAATCAGAAAGCATTATCTTCTATTGATTATTCAATATTTTCCCAGATCATGTTGTTTTCATCTCCACTAAAAGTCTTAACTGGTTATTGATACTCACTAACCGAGGGGAAGGGTGATGACGGAGAAGCACGGCTGTGGAGCAATGTCACTTTTCCTGCACTCCACATTACAGGTACCGTCACGCATACCAATGTCAGGTGGCGATGACGGGAAATTGATAATCTCCCTTATCTGAAGTGCAAGTGATCCGGGAGAAAGCGGGCCAAACAATACGGATGATTGTTTTCACCGACGTGTCAATGTAGGCTGTTGCATAAGTGAAGCTTTGCCAAGGGTCTGCGTTATACTGAACATCCAAGGGTATGAGTTCTGCTTTTCTCGCCGATATCACAGACAAATTCTAATTTAAATCAGATGAATAAATCTCTTTTCTCCACATTGTTTTTCGGCGATGCACCAATCCTAACCAAGCCTTGTTGCAATAATAGATGAAGCCAACCCAGATACCAAGCAAAACGTCCTCCAAGACAAATGGAGAGGTACTTTTGCAATCGATTTAACGTCAAGAGAATAAATTGAAAAAATATTAATAAGACACCTGGACAATATTGTTTCAGTTCATGCAATGCATATTTTATGTGATTGTGAATTTCGTATTGTTTTTATTGTGATCTATGGTCACGATCGGGAATTTCAAAAACAGTTTGTATAAAATGACCCGAGTGTAAAATACTATTCATTTGGAAACATTTGAATAATCAAAGCCCATGTAAATGAAGCATCTGTGACTGCAAAAAATGTCTGGCAATCCACAGAGTTAACAATTAGAAATCATGTCCATTTAACAGATCAATTAGTATGAGTGATCAGGACCGCAAGTGTCTCAACCCTTCAACCATGCTCCAACAACCTCATATAATTTAGGAGAATTATAAGCACAGTTGCTAGCTACCATCCAGACGTGCAGGCGGACTCTACCTGGGCCGCAGGTCAAAAGAAAGAGCGAGTGAGATTGAATTTATCCCAGGTGGTCTGATCACTACTTCCATTTGGCAGTCTATCTCAACAGGATGGCGTGAGTCTTCCTGCCACCATTACATTCCAGTAGATAACCACACCTCCCACCACCCCTCAAAAAAAAAAGATAACAATATCTATAGCAGAAAGACAAAAATAGTCATGCTGAGTGACAACATGCAAAGCTGAAACCATCTGGTGGAGAAGGACCATATGTACTAAGGTTACATGAATATTTTCATGCACAAGCAAGAGATGTGCCAGGGTGGTTATTATTGAATCTGTATTCAACACTTTACTTAGACTGACTGGAATATTTAGGTACCATAGGTACTGTATACTATTATCTTCAATCCCGTGCGACTTCTTTTCCATCTCTCCCTACAGCAAGACATCTGATTCAAATGAGAAGATGAACAGCAAGGTTTGCAGAAGCTGGATAATGATCCGGATCATTTGAGGTATGTTACAGTTGGAAAACATACTGGACATACCTCGAGGAGCAGAATTGCTCTAGACCGTCCTTACGCTGTGCTAAACAATACAAATTGAATCATGTATGCATCCAATCTGCCGACAAGTTGACTCAAACTCGGGCAAAAGTTATTGTGAACATTTTTTTTTTTTTAAACACTCAAAGGCTGTACCATCAACCGGGGGAAACGGCAAGAGTGAGACGAACAGAGAGATCTATGGCAGCAGATGCTTGAAGTGCTTGGCGCTAATCTCTCTTTCCTTCCCAAAACGCCAGCAACCCTTCAAGGTGAGTCATATTTCAGCTATACCTTCGTAATTTAACAAGAGGCTCGATCCCTCACCTACCCTGTAAGTGCACTTGTGTCCATTTCATAGATGAGGTGGTAAGGTGTCCGACCCCTGTTATCTAATGAGCTGTGTCACCATTAAATATGTCCCTTATGCCCTGCTCTGGGCCAACAGGACTGAAAGAAGAATCCTGATGTTGCGATTCACATTGTTCTTGAGAAACGGTAGACTCAAGATGTTTGAAAATAGAAGTAATTTGTGTTTTAGTTAAGATATTGGTAGTTCAGAGAGTTGTGTGGGATTCCTCTCTTTCAGTTGTGCGCCGATCTTTTGGGGGATGCGTAGATAACATGGATATTTTTGGACGGGTGTCTTCATTTATTACAGTATCAAAATAATGTGAGGAACTATAAACATTCGGTGTTCCACCTTTCATCAGTACACGGCTACCACCCAGCCCATTTATACCACTGGAAGCCGAAGCACTGAGTCAGAAAATTAGGTCTGTGCTCAAATATGACCCTTTTCACAATGGTAGATTGAGATTCTAGCCATGCTTGTGGTTCATCGTGTGAAACATACAGTCTCAATGGGATCCGATGCAGAAATTAGACACAAAAATTAATCTCCTTTCATTCAGAACTAATTGCACTGTTTGCTAATGCTGATTAATGGAATGGCAAAAGAAGGAAAGGGGGGCGAAATGGAAATCGCTATCACACAGAGTACATGTGGAGTTTGGAAAACTTTTTAAAAATCGATTTCTGTGAGACGCTGCCTCGCTTCTGGAACGATGGTCCATACACATTTCACGCACTTTGTGGGCTGCAATCAAGAAGAACGCTATCACCACCGGCCACAAATCTGATGAGTATATGACATTTTCTATGTCCACAGTTGAAGGCGATCTCATGTAAGAGTAATGTGGATTCACGGATTAGACCGCAGCACATCTTTGTCTGATCTGTGCTGTGCTGAAGCCCTAGCGGATAAGGTTTCTTGTGCAGTTTGTGTACGACATGCTGCTTACTCCGTCAAAAACATCCACGGCTGGGCATAGTTGAGACATCTTGGTGCTTCCTGCTTCCAGGTAGGGCAACATTCATATCCTCAGTGCTGCCCAAAAAGCGCCGGAAGAAGGCTGCTACTGCTGGCGGTACAATCACGTGCTGAAGAAAGTAGATGCCATCTGTTCAAAAAATGCCAGAATTATGCAATTTGTCTCATTTCTCAAGGAAGAAAGGTTCAAGGTGCGGCAAGGGGTATTGGCTGGTTCTTTGCCGAGAACTGGAAGCTGATGGTGGATTTATGGAAGCGGCTTGGGTTAATCTCTAAAGATAGGTGGTCAATGTCACGCTAACTGGGAGGACCACATGAAAGAGACGAAGACAAAGTATTCTGAGTTGGGGGAGGGTTGTCACAGTCAGGGTTTACTGTACGGACCATTTGCAAAGTCGTCCATCTATCGGGTCGGGTCTCTGTCTAGCAAGTCAAATATGCAGAAACAGAGAGGCTGTCTGTGAAGAAGTGCGGACACTGTTGAAGTCAGTCATAACTGCTGAAACATCAGACTGATGGCCTAAGATACAAACTCGATTCCGTATGATACCGGTGGTCTGATCAAATTCTCATCAGTTTTCAAGAGCATCCTGATTTACCATGCCGTGCCAGGTCCAAAAAAAAAAAAAAAAAGTCTGACACAATTTCCATCAACTTGTGACCCGAATCAATTAACATTCAGGCCAAGATTAATTTTCAACCCGAGCCTTCCATGATAAATTGAGGCAGGTCGGATGACGGCGTATCACAGCCAAGTGGTACTGTCTGTCAATCATATGCTAAAATATGTGCTGAGGTAGAGAACTCGTTATATTTTTTTCCCCCTGGGTCATGTCCTAGGGGAGAGATCAAAGACAGAGAGAATTACACATGTCAGCACCCTATCAGCTGCCAGGAAGAGGTGAACCTGATTATATCTTACAGGGCACGCTGGGTCAGTACAGAGTTCACTATTACATCTAGACCTTATACTGTACTGTTTGGCCTAGCAAAATGGACTGCTCGCATGCATATAACCACCTGGTCAATATCTGCAGATTTTACCCGAATGAAAAAAAATGCGAACATCTGTATGAATAGCATCTACCTGTCTGATGATTGCATTGCAGGGTCCTTTGGTGCAGATTTCTCTTCATTTTTGAGTGAATTTTCTATGTCCTGTGCCTGTTTGGTCTTAGGAGAAATCAAAGAACCAGAAATCTTTTAGATGCTGCTTCACTGGCCACCTGATGCCATTCTTGCTGCCATAAGCAACCTTTATCCCAAGGCATCCCCTGAGGTTCTGTTCTAGGTCCTCATGTCATCCTGTACTTAAACAAATGATCAATAATAATAATGCTGATTTTGTACGTCACTACTCATGATATAACTAATGATGTCTTATTATTCATTTAAGTGTCCGATTGAAGAGCTCCAGCATGCATAAACTACAGACATCTGTACATATAGTGATACAGCTTCTTTAGCATCTACTGATCATGGTCTGTATTTACCAGTTCCATTTGCCTTAGCTTCAACCTACAACAGGGGCTTAAATCTAGATCATACTATTCAAAATGAAAAGCAAACACGTGCTTCCTCGTACTTTAAACATGTCAACGACAATAGGTTTAGCAAAGGATCTGTACAAGGGAAGGGATTAAGAAGACACAAGAATACAATGTGTGAAACCTCACTCGCGGGTTTAATATTCCCAGAGAGAGAGAAACAGACGTAAAATCCATCTTTTCATTTCTTTTCCTTGTATGAAAATTACAAATAAGGTTAAGCTTCAAATCTCAGGTTTCATTTCTCCTTCAGACACCTTGAAAAATAATCCCATCTCTGATCTGTTAGTCAGAGAGAGTGAGAAAAATGGTGCGGCTGGGAGGGAGTAAAGAGTGAAAATGTAAAACAATGCAGAAGAGTCTTCTAAAATATTGAGCACTCCCCACTAAAAAAGTGAACATCAGCTAACCTCTGCATTTTGTTCTCAATAAATTGTGCAGCAAAAATAAAATGGAATATTATTACATTTATTGTGTAAATCAAGTGTTTTTTTTTCTTTTCGCAGTGTACATATTCTAATTGTTAGGACTAATGGGGTTACACATAAAATATTCCATCTTATACAAGAATAATAAATCTATTTGTTTATATGTAGACATACCGTTGATACAAATTTTTTAATTCATAGTATTTGGAAGTTAAACTATAAAACATTGAATCCATAATTTTTTTCCCCCATTGATTGGTTTTATCTCTCTAAAGAACTTTGATGCG
Organism: Idiotropiscis lumnitzeri; assembly: GCF_059441095.1. Taxonomy (NCBI): domain Eukaryota; kingdom Metazoa; phylum Chordata; class Actinopteri; order Syngnathiformes; family Syngnathidae; genus Idiotropiscis; species Idiotropiscis lumnitzeri. Next base: position 4,264,043 of record NC_142410.1, read on the forward strand.
TTTCTAATGCATGAAAAGTGCTATAATCGATCACATTTGATTGAGGATAAATGTTTCAGAGATGGAAAGATGATTGATTTTTCTGAGGGCTAAATGTGAATAGAAATTTCCAGCCACTAGGTGGCGTTAATGTTTCATGTTGGACGTTCCTGACACTTCCAGTTAATTTACATTTTGTTCATTGAAAGGCAAAAACTATTTTTACGTGCTCCGAAATATATGTCATGTGATAATATTTATTATTGAAATATTTTTCTATGCTTTTATTTGGTAAATCCTGAAATGATGCTCACTCTGAGCCGTGACTTCAGGCTTCGGAGACTTAAAAAACACCAAGACACAAGGGAGACATTTGAAAGGTTTCGCATACTTGGTCGAGGCTAACTGCGAACGAGCTTGTTGTTGTTGTTTATTTTATTACTTAGTCCAAACTTCTTACCTCATTCGCCTCCTGAATAGAATTTTCCAAACGGCAACTCCAACGTTGTTCTCCCCTCTTGAAACAATTAGTGCAAATTGTCAACAGCGCAGTGTCGTTCTTAATGGCTGCGTCCGCTCACTCCGCCGTGTCGTCGCCAACAAATACACCCAAATGAGTTAATAGTCACTCAAAAAAGAAAAAAAAAAAGTTTCGTTCATACAAAGGGTGTTCAACACCGGTCTTCGAGAGTTGTCCTGTCTGTTTTAGTTTAGCTTTACTTTCCATCCTCCAACACACCTGATTCAAACGATCAGTTCATCACTAAGCCTGATGACGAGCCAGGTGTGTTGAAAGTTCAACGCCAGTCATGTTACTGACAGAAATTTACAAATATATTTTTTTAAAGAAATAAAATAAATTTCTGTCGGTTGGCAGCTCTGTGACTGGCAAAAAAATAAAAACAAAAATTCGTTGGTACGTCCTGCGTACACGATATTATATTGTTTACAATGGCGGAGCATGAATACGTTCCACCAATGAGATGGCTCCAGTGTTTAGTGTATACGTCACAATCCAACTTTTTTTTAAATTAATATAATTGTGTCAAGTATTTCTTGGGGTATTTTGACAAAACCATGTAGCAGACGCCTGGGTGTGGTTTGAAAGTGTGAAAAAGATATTTCAGTTATCAAATACTAAAATACCAGGTATCAGTGTTACTCCGCAAACAATTTGTTGGATTTTTTGAATGGCTTCATTTTAGATTCATCTAGTTCTATTAAACAGCATTTAATTTGTCTTTAAGTTTCCGTGACATTTAAGAATGTTGAAATGTTACATCGCCTGTAAAGTTAACATCAATTTTATGATAGTGACAGATGGCGGGCTGGAAGGAATTAATTAACTTTTCTATGAAGAAAATATATAAGAAAATTAGAATTGGCAGTCACGTAACAGATTCCACCTTCACCTTGAGATCGCTGGAAAAAAATAGCATATTCGCTGTCCCTGTATTGAAAATAAGATAAATACAAACACATTCCTCAGTGTATGAGTTGGGTGTGAATAAAACCTTGTAGCTCTTACAAGCCTTGGATTTTCCCACAGCCTTGTGGATAGCTGTGTTCAGAGGGAGGTAGTAAAGCCGTGCTGATCAAGCTTGCCAATAGATTGGAATCAATCCATGTCAACCGGCCTATTATTCGTTCAAGCACCATCGCCAGGAGGATTTTATTGTACTGTTCTCTCAGACTATGCCAGTCTTCAGGGGGGTTTGCGCTTACGCTTGCAGCACCTCACGCTTAAGGTTTGACACACATGCAGCATATCACCCAAATTTCCTCCTCGGTGTGTGCGTGGAAAAATTAAATGAGAGCATATACATCCAGAGCACCCAACGGCTAGTCATTATTTTGATGATATATTAAAAATAATGGTTGCTTTTTGTGTTTAGTTTCAAACTATGTGACAGCTCATTTCATATAAAACAACAAATATACATTTTATTTTTATTCACTTTCATGAGCAGCAGCTCATCAAATCTCGACCATGTTCTGTCTTCATATTTCAGGTAATTAGCCCTCTCATTCTCATAACTATGTGACAGAGTTGCTAACAGCAGAGAAGGGCCGTAGGATATTATAATGCGATGAAAAGATATTGCCGTGCATGCACACAAAAAAATAATAAATAAAAATCAAAACACTTTCATATAGCATTAATTGCATAATTCTAAACATACAAATGGCTAAATTTATGGAATGGCTTTTGGGGACTGAATAATCCTCTAGGTCAGGGGTGTCAAACTCATTTTTGGTAGTTCTGGTTTCCCTCGGGGAGCCGTTTTACAGTGAACTCTTATAAATGTATGATCACCTTATGTTATCACACAACAAATTGATGGAAAGCCAGTTTTGAAGTCAGAAGCCAGTGAGTAATTGCCTGTCCAACAATTCTTCAATTTATTTTAAAAGGAGAGGATTGGTAACAAATAAATGGCAATACGTCATATCTCAAAGTGAAGAAAATGTGCTAGAAACAGGAAGTTGACGCCTTCCCAGGCCACATAAAATGAGGTCACCGGGCCTTGAGTTTGATGGTTTGAAGTTCACTGTAAAAAACGGGGAGTGATAATTGGAAAAAAAATAGTGACGTTTTTTAAATTTTAAAAGAAGAGTTTTACTAAGTTAGCTCTTACGTCTCTTTTCTCACATAACACATTCCATACACAATGTCATTGAGAATCAAACCCACAACCTCCAGATTTGAAGACAGCCACCTGAGCTATGGCTCTGCGACTTTGTTTCACCAAAAGGAGGCCAAAAACCACAAACAAAATACTAACTCACAGCAGTGGCATGGCTCAAGTGTAGAGTGGCCGATCTCCCGTCCTTGAGGTTATGGGTTCGATCCTCCACCGCATCGAGTACCTTTGTGTATGAAACGTAATGTGTAAATCGGCTTCAACCCTGGAGTCACTTTATAAATTCAATAAATTGTTCTTAAAAACTCTTCTTGTAAAATTGACTTAGAATTTCAGAGTGAAAACCTTTGCAAGGATTATTCAAGTAAATATGACTTCCCATTTTTTACAGTGTTCAGCGAGTCTAACATTGCAAACATTATTGGCACTTTTCAATGCAACGACAAATCCATACGATGAAATGGAATAAACCGGTAATAATTCAATGCTCAGAATTAGTAATGAGTGTGGATGGGTGGGTGGTTTGGCGGGTGCACGTGCGAATACGCTTCCTGGTGGTAGATGTAGATGAGGTTTCTCAGTGCCGAAGGGGGAATGGGCTGCGGTTGGCTGACCTGCCTGCAGACCAGTCTGTGGAAAAGAACAACTTTTTAAATTACCCATACATCACTGTCACGGCAGCACAGACAAGGGTGACAGTGCTGTGATCACAAGCACACTCACACGTGGCTCCATCCCCTCACTTAACAAACTCAATCGCAGGTTTCTTCTCGGTGTGACACAAATCTAAACAATTAAAATTTGAAGACTCTTTTGAAGCTGAAGTGTGACTGCAGAGCCTTCTCCGGCTGGCGTGACTTTTTATTTTCCTCTTCTTGTTCTTTTCTTGTCATTTTCATCCTCATCTCCCCCTCCCTGTTTCTCCTCATCTAACAAGATGAATATTAATTGCTGGCAATTAAACTGCTCATGGATTACAAAGTGGAAGAAGTACTAGTAGCATATGTTTCAGTTTGTGTTAAAAACCTGAGCGGTTCCAGGGCTAAACGCCATCAAGGGTAACGATTGTCACTTCATTACTTCTCTGGTTTGTCTTACCACTCAAATTACAATCTGTGGATTTTGGGCAGGCATGTCAAACACACATTGTTGCAAATACAGAACACACTCTCCGTAACGAGCAACACATGCATCTTATCAGAGCAGATTGCCTGCTCCGGTGTTTGAGAGGTTATTACAATAGATGCGAGGCAGAGGAAGCATGATGTAATGAGGCATACACACACATTCAGCTCGGATAGGCTCCACCAAACCCTAATGAGGACAAGCGCTTTAGAAAATGGATGGGTGGAAGGATGCGTAATCGAAGGAAATCCAATTCAAGAACTTGATATATAATTATGCCATTATCTATTTATTTATTTATTTGTATCTTCAAACAGATGCTTCATAACAGGTGTGGGGGTTTTTTTTTGTTTGTTTTTTTAATTTGGGCCAAATGAGGTAACCCAACTGTCAGAAACAGCTCTGTGTAATGCAACGTATAGCAACTCACCATTCACCATTTTGTACCGATTCTCCTCAGTGTCTTCAGGTGAGCTGGAAAATTTCCCAGCTGAGGCTTCTATTAATCTACCGTGCATGTTTTTGGAATCAAATCCACTCACCACATGTCCAATGGTGGTGCCATTCACTCTGACAACCACATTATTAAACATAGATAATGGAATATCTTTCTAGCTGTGTCAATCAGAATGAACCATGATTATCTTTGGAAAGGCAAAATATTGTGCTTAAATGAATTCACGAGCCTTACTCGTGTCAGTTAACTTTTAATCAATTTTTTGCATTGAATTTTTAGCAACTGTTTGTTTGTAAACCTTAATTCACATGCAATTTAATTATGTTATGCAATATTTTTATTATATATATATATATATATATATATATATGTATATATACATTTATATTTATTTTCCTGAAGTGTAATAGCTTTATTTTATTTATTTATTAATTCATTTAAGGTGTATGTCCATAAATTGACAATCATTTGTCATTATATTGTACTGAACTACAAAGTAAATGCATCTCACTGAGTCCAAATCTGAAGTTAGCTCCAATGGAGTATTGATGCCACTTGCTGGTGATGTGTAGTAGTGTCATTTTAAATTGCTTCAATTTTTCATTAAGGCTTGCCTTTTTGTTGTTCTGTTTTGTGATCCGGTTAATGGTTTATCATTATGTGGTGCTGTAACCGAGCTCATTTTGGGGAATTTGTCTAACAGACTCAATTGTGTGGTCACGCGTGAATCAGTATCATTGTTGAACAAGCAATGGCAATCAGATCAGTTTGATTTTTGTAGAACCGGCAAATTTGATTTGGCTCGGGATTTTTCTTCACTGTTTTACAGTTTGTTAGTTTTTGTGAGCTTCAGCAGAATTGTATTACAGAAATGACAGCATGTTATAAAACTTTTACAATTTGCCATGAAAAGCAATGTTTTGATACTGTAGATAATGTGACCTTTGACATTAGCGCACTTATTTCAAATTGCATCCATGAATCATTTTAGGTTTCAGGTTGGCTACTCGCATTTTGTAATACCGGTGGGGGTTTTTTCCATCACACATATGATTTAAAGTTTTTTAATTGCATCTCTGCAATGACAGCATCTTGGTAAGATGGGTCAAAATCCACAGTCTTTTTCAAGCAATGGCTGGAGTCCAACCATGGGACTACGCCGCCTGAAAAACCTTTTAAGACACTATAATGCAGAGGAACTATTATTAGGAACGGATTGTCTTTTTGGGCACTCACCTTTTTAGGGTCGGGTCATTTCACCTTATCACTGAGGATCTTCTTTAAGATCCACTTAGCCACTCAAGAGGCACTGTCTTCAATGTCCGCCAATGTTGCAGAGGCGTGTCCACCACGACAGCCTCACATGCTATTGATGGACAAATGAAGCTTCATGAAGAATTTTTGACTCCTCAAGAAAGCACTCTTGGTTTAAAGGTGCAGTGGAACTGTAATCAATATCCCTTGCGTTAGCCTTTATCGTTAAACCAAGACCACCATCTAGAGGAGTAAAAACTGTTTCATGAAGCTTCGTTTTCCTATCACAAACAATGTATGTTGTTGTTATTATGAATATTCAACATGATACCACATTTCCAGAAGCTTTACCGGAGGAATTTTCTGTCCATGTTGTTCTATTAGTCACACAGAAGATTTTGCTTTGGGCAGAGAGAGAGTTTGATCATGCCTGTGATAACTCTTGATTCATTGCTTCACTCCTCTGCCATATACTGAAATACTGGACCTTCAAAACATATGGTTATATACAAATCACTTTCTTTATGAGTTGATAAGATAAGATGGTGCATCTTCGAGGTGTTGTAAATGCAGATTAAGTCTGATGTTATCTGCCTCTTCTTTCGGCACGTTTGTGTGAGGTCGCATTATAAGCATTGCTCATGTAAAAGGTGTCATATGTTTAATTAGTAAACTAAAAGCCGGGGCTGGATCAGTGATCTGCCATTCTGAGACTTGCACTTTTCACGTTGCATCACACAATGAGAAGGCCAAACATCACCATGCATTTGCTCTGCGGGGTTGTCTTCGGACTGATTATCAGTACTCCTTCTGCCGCGGCCCCGTTAAGAGTTTTTGTTTCTGGGCTGCAGTCTGTCCTCAGTGGAGCAACTAGGAACAAGCTACTTCTCATCTCTTTCGATGGCTTCCGCTGGGATTACGACCGAGATGTGGACACCCCTAATCTGGATAAAATGGCCGAGGACGGCGTAAAAGCGGAATATGTCACACCACCCTTCCTCACCATCACCAGTCCCACACACTTCACCTTGCTTACAGGTATGTAGAAAAGACATTTTCATATATGTGAACATATTCACTTTTAATTCACAACGTAGAGTAAAACAATGCAGATCAATTATCAGACACTAATTTATTACAACACACATGAATTGAAAAATAAAACTTTCCAAAGAAAGGTTTGACTGCTGCAATTAAAAAAATAATTATAGCAACAATAACAAGTAAAATTTTAATTGATTAAAGTATTCTGAATTCCATTGTCTGATAGTTTTTACTTGTTCATTTTTTGTGGGGGGAGCTGTGTTTTAATTGTGTTTTTATTAGTTTTAGTATTGGATTTTTTTTAATCTATGAAGTGTTTTTTCAAGTGTAAAGTGGAGAAAAAGGACACGATCAATTTTACATTTATTTATTTATTTATTTATGAAAACTACACTATAACACTAAATGACTGTTTGACTGAACTCTCATCAAGGATTTATAGACTACTTGATTTGTTTTTGTTAGTTTTATAAAAACTGTTTGTAGTTTCAGTTGGTTTTTTTTTCGGTAATGAAAATATTTTTGAGATTCTTATTTTGTTGTTTTCATTCGTTTGTTTTCATTGTTTTTTGTTAACTGTAATAACAATGGTGTATAATGCAGTGTATTAAAAAGGGGCAATTTAGGAGCAGTTAAAATTCATATCAACACCTCAAAAAAAAAAAAAACAACCTTTTTTTTAATTGCTTTCTACCCATTTCCAAAAACAGGGAATTTATATGCAAACACAGTCTGAGTTGACATCATATTTCTGTATTTTTCTTGACAGGGCGCTATATAGAAAATCATGGCGTAATACACAACATGTGGTTCAACACGACTACTCAGGAGAAGAAGCAGTACTACTTGACGCAGTTTGTTGATTCGTACTGGGACAACGGCAGCTTGCCCATCTGGATAACGGCACAGAGACAGGTGCAGTGCGGCTCGTTGAGGCCAAATGTTACAGAGTTGTGTTTAGCTTCGAGAGAGGGTGTGTATTTGCTTCATGGAGGGTTGTGTAAAAATCTAATATAAAAACTATGACGAGGGTGAGCCGTTAAAGAGCATTCTCTGTTTAATATTACTTTTGTTTTAAAGGTGAAGTCAACCCAAATAATTTCTCCAACTCAGGGGGCAGCCATTTTGTCACTTCTGTGCACTGAAAATGACATCACAGTTGTTCAGGACTCAGGCTAATGACCAATCATGGCACAGATTCAGAAAACAAGCGAGCTGTGATTGGTCATTAGCAGGGCCCTGAGGAACTATGATGTCATTTTCAGTCGACAGAAGTAACAAGATGGCCGCCCCACTAGATGGCTAAAAATGGGTGGATTTTAATCAGAATGCCATGTTTAGACTTGTGGAGGCACATTGAGCATTTTATTGCAAATATTTTTTGGGACTGACTTCCCCTTTGAATACTTTGAAAGACTGAAACACAGTCTGTCACAACACCGCAAAAGCTGTTGTCAATACGGATGTGGTCGGTAACAAATGACTTGAAGGTATTTGTAGTTTTACCAAGCGCTTCTCCTTATTATCAGATTAATGAAGTTGACGAATCGTAGATCATTGCTGGTCTTGACCTGTTTTGATGGAAAATCCTGAGTCTGGCCACTCGAAGATTGAGAAACCTAAGACCTTTAAAATGTGGTCTCGAGATCTCCTGATCTGACTGCAGCTGGGAGGGGGTATCAGAGTCTCTAAAGTTGCCTATAACTCAAATTTGTCAGTAGTTGCTTTTTTTTTTCCAAAAAATATAGTCACAAGAAGGGTCTTAAAAGTCACTACAATTCGCTGTTGACCATTCAATGAATGTGCAAGATCTGAAATGTCTGTGGTACAACACAAGCCATATAAACAAAATCATACCCCCAAAACAACTTTATTGTAATGTTAATATCACTAATCAATGGTTTTACTTTATTTTTCTCCACCCTAATCTTCATTCTGTTATCCTCATCTAGGGACTAAAAGCAGGCTCGCTCCATTTTCCTGGCACAGCTGCAACCTACAAAGGAGAAACTGTAAGCGTGAAACAGGTGGAACCTCGTTTCTATGACTATTCCAACGAGTCCGAATGGAGGCATAACATCGACAAAGTGATTGGAGAGTGGTTCCACCAGCAGGACTTGGACTTTGTCTCCTTGTACTTTGGGGAGCCAGACAAGGTTGGCCATAAATATGGACCAGATTCCCCAGAACGGCGGGAGATGGTCCGGCAAGTGGATCGAACTGTAGGGTACATCCGGGACAAGATCCAGCACCACGGTCTAACTGACCGACTTAATATCATCATTACCGCTGACCACGGAATGACGACAGTCTTCCGGGGTGAACAAGTTCAAGAGATCATCCTGTCTCAGATCCCAAGCTTCAGTTTCAGGGATGTTAAATTTCATCTTGTGGATTATGGCCCCACTGGAATGCTGCTCCCGAAAGAAGGGAAGCTGGAGAAGGTCTACCAGGCTCTAAAGGGAGGTCACCCTCGTCTTCATGTGTATAAGAAGGAGGAAATGCCAGAAAGGCTGCATTATAGTAAACACCCTCGACTACTTCCCATCATTTTATTTGCCGATCCTGGATATGTGATCAATGGGGTGAGAAATATCTTGCGAAATCTTTTCTGGATTCATATTTGAAATTGCTTGCGATAAACTATTTATATTCATTTGTTTTATCCCCTCTTCCCATTCAACCCCCTTCCTCAATATAGCTGTTTCCTGTTCAGTTTCACAAAGGAGAGCATGGCTTTGACAATCAAGTGTTGGACATGAAACCTTTCTTTCGGGCAGTGGGGCCTGACTTCCAGGAAAACCTGGTGGTTGGATCCTTTGAAACAGTCAATGTGTACCCGTTGATGTGTCATCTGCTAGGGATCGACCCAGAGGTCAACGATGGGTACTTAAAACATACCAAGCATATGCTGAAAAACACAGGAATAGACAATAAGAGTAAGTTATCTGACAAGCAGAATTGATTGCATTCCGCCTGCCATTTTCAAAGTGCGAGGCGTGCCTCCTATGACATCCACCAACCAAACGCCACAAATGAAGTGGAAGGTGGTCTCCAAGTGCCCACTTAGATCTGTGATCTCCCTCGCTTTACATCATCCAACCGAGTCTGCTTGCAGTCCCTGGACAACAAATCAAGTCGTCCATGTTCACGTCCAAAATGCCCTTTTTTATCTGCATAGTGTCTGGGTGTGTTTGTGAAAGTACTAAAACCTAGTCTAGACCCACCCTGATAAGTTTCCCACGCACGCAAATACACAAAACTCCAAAGAAGAAATAGATCATAATGTCCCGCATTATTTCATGCGTTGTTTGGTTCTGTTTTGTGATGGCGCTGGAGTGACACATGCTTAAAATAAATGGAAGCAAAATAAACTGAAAAGTATTTGTGGGCGGCGTAGAATCTTATTGTGAATCCTTATATCGCCACATTGACACAATTATGGTGACACGGAGGATGAAATGTCGTCAGCTCAACTCTTATCAAGAAGCCTGTGTGCTGAGATAAGAGAGTTACTGTGTGCTAATCTGGAACTTTCAAGTGATTCATAAACCCCAAAAATGTGTTTCTGTTTTCTGCCTGCAGGTCAGAAACGCACTACTTGGTCACAAATTGTCATTGGCTTTTCAGCAGTGACTGGGTTTCTGGCACTGGTGTTTGTCGCAGTCATCTCCCACACTTTGTATAAAAGGAACTCGGCAAGAAAGAGGTGAGTGAAACTGGTAATCGAAAAATCCAACCGTTTTTTTAATTTGTGTCAAATTAGGGCATTCTTGGAATAGCTGTTTTTTTAGAATATTTTTTCTCAGTAATGAAACACAATTTTGAATATATTTGATATTTGGATAAAATCGGGTAATTCTACCAAGGATTTACCCACACAAGCCTTAATCAGAAATTGTTAAGACCACAAAAATAAAGCAAATTTTAAGTTTTAGTATTTATCTGAATTTTTTTTATTAATTTTGTCCGTTTCCAGTTGTTTTTGTAGATATTTTAGGGTTTTATTTCAGTCACATTTTGGTTCCCACACTCATGCTTGCTTCTGTCTTTGCACTTCTTTCAGTTACGAACAGAGGAACACTGCTGATAAGGAGCAACACAGCAAGCAAACCAGTTTTTAAGCGATCACGTGGACATCTGTGTTTTCCTTAATTTTACTTTTTTTGCACTTCATCAATTACACTTTCTGCATCTTTATATAAATATGAGTAAGAACGATATGTTGATTTCGCAGACAATCAAGTACTAGATTTACATTTTTTGTTTTTGTTCATTTGGGTCTGGTTGAGTTAACTCCACTTGTTGGCGAGACTTAATTTCCCGCTTATCTTGTAATGTCCTACCTCGATAAACCTTATCAAGCACATAAAAACAGCCCTCTTATAGCTTCATTAAGATTACAAAGTCCAGTTTTTATTGAAGCCACGTGTGAATTGTGGTGATTTATTTTAATGACAAATTTGCCCTTTCTGTTTGAAAACAGTTGGTTGCTGTGCACGATGTGAATTTAAGAAAGTGAAACTGTCGATGATAATTAAAAAAAAAAAAGTCATTGGTTGTAATTTAATGAAATGTTTTCTCTTAATTGCTTATTAACAGAGCAAAAATATAGTTTATCCAAATACTGTATTGTCATCATATACTACCTTGGTATTACATCATAATTTTATTGCTTAATAAAACTTTTTTTTTTAACCTCCAAAAGATTGCTGCTCAAAGTTACAAAATCCTCAAATGAAGTCCTTGATTGGCAAAAATGCTCCTCAAATAAAAGTACTTAATAATAATAATTGACAATAAGCATGTTTCTCTCCATCGAGACAGTCTCTAAAAGAAATGTATGCAGCTTAATGAGGAAATGCTTCGACCGTAAAATATAAAAGATTCCGGCGATTGTTGATATTTTTAGAGGTTGACGTGGGCATAAGTAGAGACGTCAACATACATTTTGTCAAAGATGGATTGCTATATTGTGACTTTAAACGACAATCTTTTTTACGCTTCTGTTACTGCCGAATTACTGCTCTGCGCATCATAATAATGGGAAAATTGACATGGGCATCGTCAGCATGGTTTCATAAATCTCTAATCTGAAATTTTGCACACTCGCAAACTGTAATGGAAAATGTTTGTGTGTTAGTTTTCTGTTCTAATTAGCTTTGGCGAACTCTAGTGGTTGAATTCGGTATAACACTTTGATTTCAAATTATCGCTAAACCCAATTTGTATTGAATGCCAAGTCAATTTTACATCAGCCCATGCGATCTTCAAGTACTTGGCTCACCACAATCTTTACGCAGACATGACCAAATCATTTTCTTCGTCCGACACGTCAAGGACTATCAGGAGTTCACATTTTGTGCACCACAAAGGGAATGAGAAGAACTGCGAAAATACCAACACTCGGTCTAACCCGCCTCCTAGTACAGTTAGACAGTTGTGTGATAAAAAAGTGGACTATGTTAAAAGCTCAAATTGAATAAAGGCTAAAGAATGTACAGTGCGGAACTCGTCAGTTTTACCATTTTTTGCACAGCCATCATTTCTGAGAGAGACCACTAACGTGACACACACACACACTTCTTACAGGTTGAAGGTCTATCATTATCTCGAACTATAAGTCAGTTACACTGTAAGGTCATATAAACCTGTTCGGTCTTTTCTGTAGACTAATACTCACAAACACAGGCATAGAGCAATAACCGGTGTGCTCTATAAGGTGGTGAGCATTTTCTGACATCAAAATGTCAAATTTAGCAACACTGTCGCTCTGCCTTTTGTTCTGTGGTATTTTACCCCCCCTTTGCACACCTGCCCCAGCGTGGCACTCTGCATTGGGACAACAATCAGTCCTCAGTGGGTCTCTCAGGAAGAAGCTACTGCTCATCTCCTTTGATGGCTTCCGTTGGGATTATGACCGGGATACTGAAACTCCCAACCTGGATCAAATGGCCAAGGATGGCGTTAAGGCACTTTACGTCACGCCACCATTCCTCACTATAACGAGCCCGGCTCACTTCTCGCTTCTTACAGGTAATTGATTTTATATTTACAGTCAAAAAAAACTTGACATTGTCCGGTTCTTAATTCTTTAAATTAGGAAATATCAATTAGCACAGAGTTTAATATGCTGTTCAGATCATGTGAAAATGTGGACGTGCAATTATGCGTCGAATTGGTTTTATCTAATTCATTTATTATTTATTTCTGTAGTATAATCCAGACTGCTAGCTGACTTTTTTGGTCTTATTCATAGTCCTCTATTTGACTCTAGTGGATACTGTGAGCCTCAAAATAAATTCAGTTTATTCTGACAGTTGACCAATTGCATTAAAAATTTACTGTTTGAAATATTGGATGTGTGTCTTTCTAAATAAATTTGGAAACATTGCAGATCATTTGCAGTGAGGTTTGAATACTTTTTAAATGCAACAAATTTTCCTCTGGCTTCCTGTGACCTTGAACACAAAAAGTAGTTTAAAATAAAAAAAAGAAAGATGGCTCGAGGGATAATGATGTTTGTCCTTTACCTGCTCAGGAAATTATGTGGAGAATCACGGAGTAATCCACAACATTTGGTTCAACACGACCACTCAGGAGAAGAAGCAATACCATGCTGCTCAGTTTGTTGATTCTTACTGGGACAATGGCAGCTTACCCATTTGGATAACAGCACAGAGACAGGTGTAGTCAGATATTTGTTTGCATGTCTGAAGATTTGCATGTTTCTCTTATTAATCTCACTCAGTGTATTCTTGGGACACAATAGAAATACTTTTTGGCAAATTCCAACATAGCCAGGCTTACTTTTGTGCTTTCAAATGAGCAATTTTTATATTTTGGTGCAGCTTCTGTACTCTTTTCATTTTTATCTCTGTCATGTGGATTACCCCCAAAAATTCATTAGAAATTAATTTTTTTTTTTTTTTAATAGGAACACTGTGCCCTCTTACTTATGACAAGAGAAAAAAAATGAAAAGACAGAGGAAGGTCAATATTGGAAACTTATACATAGTATTTGAACTCATGCTATGTTAGCTAACTGCGAAACCAATAGCTGATTAGCAAACGTGGTATCACGAAACAAATGTGACACTTTAAAGGGGAAGTCAACACCAAATATTCTTTCCAATAAAATATTCTATATGTCAACGCAAGTGTAAACATAGCATTCTGATTAATATTGCATTTTTGGAATATTTTGGACTATCAGGAGCAAAATCCACAGATCATCTCAGGTGGCGGCCATTTTGGCACTTCTGACGACTGGAAATAACCAATCATGACTGAATCAGTTCAAAACAGGTGCATTTTACTGCTTAACTGACATCCAATAAACACAATATTAATGAAAATACATTTTTGAGGTTAACTTCACCTTTAGGTTCTTTTTGGTAAATACAGAGTCCGTACTGCCCTCTCCCACTCATCCGGGAATGTACTAACACTTTTGCCTTTGTGAAAAATGTCTTTCACAGCAAATGAACCTTTATTTATTTCTTAAAATTAAAATGTCTGTGTTTTCCATTTTCTTTTAGGGACTCAAAACAGGCTCTTTACATTTCCCTGGCACAGCTGCAACATACAAAGGCGAAACTGTGAATGTGAGGCAGGTGGAGCCTCCTATCTACAATCATGGAAATGAGACTGAATGGAGGCTGAACATCGACAAGGTGATTGGAGAGTGGTTCTACCAGCAGAATCTGGACTTTGTCTCTTTGTATTTTGGGGAACCAGATTTGGTTGGACACAAATTTGGACCAGATTCACCGGAACTCCGGGACATGGTAAAGCAAGTCGATCGTACTGTGGGCTACATCCGGGATAAGATCCGTGACCACGGTCTTACTGATCGACTCAACATCATCATAACTGCTGACCACGGGATGGCTAAAATATTACCAGATGATCAAATTCAGAGGATTGTCTTGTCTAAAATCCCTGGCTTTAGCTTCAAGGATATCCAGTTCCAACTTCTGGATTATGGCCCTGGTGGCATGTTGCTTCCCAAAAAAGGTAAATTAGAAACAGTCTATCAGGCACTCAAGGGAGGCCACCCTCACCTTCATGTGTATAAAAAAGAGGAAGTGCCGGCCAGACTGCATTACAGCTCTCATCCGCGACTCCTTCCCATCATCCTCATGTCTGACCCTGGATATGTAATAAGTGGGGTAAGAAACAATACAAAGTACATTCATTTGAAGTTTTATTTGTGAGTCTTGACCCAACTGCCGCTATGTGATGCATGTGAGGATCTTCTACTCTGAGCCAATCATACCTTGCAAACTTGTAGCTCAAGTTAGAAATTACACTCTTTTTTGGGGGGGGGGTATTTTTATTTTATTTTATTTTATATATTTATTTATTTTATTTTTTTAACAAAAATTCTTCTCAAAACACTAGTGAAATTTCATTATATGTTCCCTCGTGGGGACGGGTGGGAGGGGGGGATAATCAAAAGTCAAATGTCTGGCTATGGAGGAACCGTGCCCCTCTGGCCCCCTCTCTAGCTCCGCCAGTGTCCATTTGATTAGTTCTGTCCTAGTCTTGTAAGTGCCAACTTAAAAGTCACAACAATCGCTGGTAATAACTTTTGAAATATTAAAAAAAAAAAAAAAACAGAGCTGCCTATGACCAGTAGTCCAAAACAGTTGATGTTCCCAGATCGCATATTTTATCTCTGAATCAAGTAAAGATGCAACTTGATTCTCATGAAACTTTTCTTTTCTGTGTCCCTTTAAGTTTTTACCGTTACAGTTCAACAAAGGCGATCATGGCTTTGATAACGAAGCCTTGGATATGAAAGCTTTCTTCAGGGCTGTGGGGCCTGATTTTCAGAAAAACCTGTTTGTCGATCCCTTTGACCTGGTTAACGTGTACCCACTCATGTGCCATCTGCTCGGAATTAAACCAGAGCGCAATGACGGTCACTTGGACAAAACCAAACACATGTTGATCCACAATGAGAACGCAGGAAGTGATCATGATGGTAGGTTAGAATGCAAATTCTTGTCAAATTATCAACTTTATTGTTCTCTGATATTTTCACATTATGTTCAATAAAAACAGTAAAATGTCAGTTTTTAGTTTACGAAAACTGCTTCTCAATTATTATCGCTTAGATCATATTTTATGACCAAGTTAGGTCGAAATCCAAATCTGATGTCTGCTTACTTCAAATCGCAGTTGTAAATTCTTATCTTATCATCATGACGAAAGGTTGTGCTCGCTTTGCTCTTTGCATAAATACTTTCTGCTGTTGTACTTATGTTACGCTTTTCTGTCCTTTCAGCTGACGAGAAAAACACTCAAACGGAGGTGCTGATAGGCTTGGCATCGGGGATTGGGCTGCTCGTCCTTGTGTTTATCATCATGATTTCGTACAGCATGTGCAAAAGGTCAAAAGACTGAAGTGTGGAAGTTCCACATCACTTTTTTCGACCAGCACTTTTTAGTTACTTTACTTTTTAATTTATACGCACCAGAACTGAGTCTGACAAAATGTAGATTTTGAACTTGCTTATGAACTCGCTGTTGGAATGTACGCGGAAAAATAATTTGCAGATGTTGGCAGATGACAATGTTGGCAACTGCATCGAGTGATGACCTACTGAGAAGGGGTGGGGGCTGACTCCAGCTTGCGTATGCGATCACAATAGTACATGCAAGCCTCATTTTGACCACAAGGGGGCGTGCAAAGGTTAGGAAAATATAATCAAAGCCGCACACAGTACAGTAATTGATGCCTTTGGAGCTCTTTGTACTAGCCAAATGGTTTGCTTTTAAAGCTTTCCAATTATAGTTTTTGTTTTTTCTTTTTTAGACACATCAGCCGTCCTGCTTGTGCGCAACACATTGCGGACTCCTTTCAGTACATCATCTGGAATCCATTTTTGAGAGATTTAAAATTATATTTTGCTGGAAGGGACACAAGTGTGTTTGGGGTATTTTGACAAAAAGCATCTCACAAGCATGCGAACAAAGGCAGTCTGTGCATTTGGTACCTCGGCCTTCAGAGTGTATAAACAAAACACTCCTGTTTAGTTAAAAGAGTTTTTTTTTTTTCCTCTGACCAACCCATAATATTCCAAAAAAATGTTGACATCATTGACATCAAAGTAACATCCACTTAAAAGTACCATACTGGAAGCAGGTCAGTCAAAAGAAATATGAGAATAGACTTTTGGGATTAAATTAATATAATGTGTTATTAAATTATTCTTCCCAATCATGCCTTTCTAAATTACACTATCATTGCCCACGTGAGCATTGAATTCATCCTGCAGAATCAGAGCATGCCCAGTGGGAGCACTTGCCACCACATCTTCCCAGGACTCCCAAAAGTGTGGGAATTCTGAGCTGCTTCTGTAGGGAAATAAATAAATAAATAATAGCGTGGCCACAACTGCTTGACATTTCTCACAGTGGACGATTCTAGAGAGTTCTAGAGAGTTCAGCCCTAAGAAGACTTGTACCCGAGCCCAAGCTGTGTGTCAAGGCGAGTTAAAGCTCTTAATCACTCTCAGAGTCGAGACATTCCACATCCCTGGAGCTAGCTACCGCAGTCTGGGATCGGACTGCCTATGGCCTCGTCTTCGCATGCCGCCTCTCTCACGATGCACAGAGTTGGTGCGCCCATGGGTAGGTGAACCCATGTTGTCTCTCCTGGCTGTGCCTTGCGAGGACATCAGGTGCTCGCCATGCAGCCCCACCATTCGGCTTGGCTCCAGAGGGGCGGATCCAGGTTACCTGTGCCAAGTGAAGTACGGGTTTACATGTGTATTGAATCCTAAAATGAACCGGCAGCCAGTGCAAATAGGCTAGAACGGGATGATATTGATATGGTCATCAAGAAGCATGGCCAGATCAAATATGCCCCGAGGTTTCTCAAATTAGGGAGTATGTTTTTTATTAAGGAATCCTAAGCAGTTGGCCACTTGATGAGATAAAATAGCAGAGGCAACAACACATCTGTTTTGGGAGCATTGATCTGAAGAAAGTCATCCAATCCTTAATTACCGTCAGACAATTCTGGAGTCTGTATAGTGAAAAAAGGATAGGCCCTAAAACGGTACCATGGGGTACCCCGCAAAAGAGGGGGACAGACTCCGACTTGTGAGGGCCAACAGCCACAAAGAAAGATAGAGATAACCGGAAAAAAAACCGGACTCAAATATATGGAAAATGTATCTTTTTGAAGCAAAAACTAACTTGCCACAAATTTTTCTGAAATTTTAGACACGATAGGTAGCTTGAAAAAAAGGCGAGAGTTGCTCAGAACAGAGGGGGTCACGATTTGGCTTTTTAAGAAATGGCTGAACTACTGCTTTCTTGAAATAGCACCAGTAGTGGTGTCGAAAATGACCACATGGTAAGTTGACAGCTCAGTGGAAGTGCCAATATTATTAAATGAAATTGGAAAAGACTGTGCAACACTTGTATTAAAAGAATGCCTGTTTTGTTCACCCCCATTAGTCAGTCTTCTTTCCTAGAGACTAAACAAAGCGAATGATCAGTGAGTTGTTTTTTTTTTTCATCCCGTGTTGAACAGAATCCCATAAATATGACAATAAATATTAACACGAAGACACGAGATGCAAATAAAAATACATACCACCCCATGCTCATTTTGGAAGTCGCCTCATCTCCACAGAGACTGCAGACAAAAAAAGAGGCCCTCACACAGCTGGTCTCTGGCAACCAAGAGGGAGGGGTGCGAGAAAAAAAACGGTGAATGAGCACTCAGACGTACACACGGGACAGAGGGTGAGGGGGAGTGAGAGCAGCAGTGAAAGAGTCACTTTAGGAAGACGTGTAGGAGGTAAAGGGGGAGAGGCTTGAGAGAAAGAAGGAGGAGAGAACAGACACAAAAAGTCCGTGCACAAAACTGGACAAAAAGTTCAAGCAATCCTACCAAAAAAGACTGCTGACCTTTAAAACGACTCAATTAATCTGCAGACATCCAGGAGTAGTCTTGAGCTAAATTCGGGCGAGCTAATTTGATCAACGACTGGAAAGAGGAAGACGAGAGAGAGGTGAGGCGCTGAAGAAGAGGTCGGCAAAACATTGAGGGTCAAATTTATGTGCCACATTTAGGAGGCCTTGGAACCAGCTTACTGCTGAGGTAAGCATGTGCTTCCTATAACTTGCCATTTAGCAACATAAATATCCGCATGTCCGCTTCTAAACATATTAGAGTTGCGATTGGCTTTGTGTACATGTCAATATGCATGAAGAAAAAGTTGCACACATATAACCAGCCTCTCAAGAAGCATGTCCTCTCACTTAATTTAGCAGGTGGTCCACATTGGCACAGCTGGAACAACTTCCAAGATTTCAAACAACAGTGCCCAATGCACCAATGATCTCCATTACACTGGTCAAGAGCAGATTCTAACCAGATATGGCTTTATGTGGCCCAAAATGTCTTTTGGGAGTGATTTAGAAAATGTCTTTACTTTTTTGGTAATTAATTAAATTAAATTAAATTAAATGTATTAATATCACTATATATTTATTTTTATTATTATTATTATTATTATTATTATTGTTATTGTGATTATTATTATTATTGTTATTATTATTATTATTATTATTATTAAACCTGCTGTGCTAGAGAAAATTAAGGGATCAAATGAAACATCAACAATTATTAAGTACAACAAGAAAAACAAAATTATTGATATGTTGACCTTATATCCATAAATATTTGTCAGTCAGTTTTGATTGACACTAACTTGAAACTAAACTTGAAACTAAAAAGGTCATTGACGAAACTAAACTTGTATTTTGGGGAGGACATTTTTAAGATTAAAGTGGAGAATAAAGTCGTGTATTTTTTACGTCAAATAGGACCTCGTCAAGTTTCACTTTCGAACATTGATTTATTTTTTTAAAACGAAAGAAAAGAATGATAATAATAGAAGAGAAATGTTTCCAAAGTACGCGACTTTAATGTGATTTTAATGTCGAAAATAGACTTTATATCAGTATGGAACTGAGGCAGGTTTGATTGACACTTCAAACAGCCAATGGAATTCCATTTCTGCATGAATGGCGATTTTAAACCATTTTTCATTGGTTGTTTGGACTTGATGCGCTGTTAAGTTGTTGTCGTCATTAAATGACGTCAAAAAGTGCACGCAAGTGGTAAATTTTTTTATGACAAGCATTTGTAACACGTCATTCTCGCCTTCGCCTCCCACTGAATTCAAGCAAGTACAACTCCTGAAGCTAAAGCTAAAGTTAGCAAGTTAAATACAGTATGTGATACATGTCGTCGATTTGACATGCTCGTTTTTTTGGGCCAAAATACGGCGAGCTAAACGGCGGGGAGAGAACATGAAGTAGTGTGCAAGTTTCGCAGTGAGTATGTTTCATGTAATGACTACTATTAACAGATTTAACACTTCAAGGCATGCAAGGATACATTGAGTGGTGCAACTCTTGAGTCAGGTGGGTGGGCTCGCTGCCTTGCTCAAGGAATCCTACAGCTGTCAGGAAGCACATAAGAAATATTTCCTACATCTATTTGCTATTTTACTAGAATTTTTTTTTTTACCTAAACCGTGACAAGATAATGGTGCAAAATATTACATCAATTAAACAAAAAACAGGCAATAAAATCAATTTGTTAATTTTGATTATAGCTGAGTTTGCAATATTGAACCCTTAACTTCAGAACTGTGGTGCAAAAAGTAACCACTCAGTTACAGCACCATGCAAGTTACACATCTAAAACAATATCCAAACTTCTGTCAACTCATTAAAAAAAAATAGCGCCTGAATACAAGGCAGTTTGTAAAATAGATCAAGTAGCCATCACACTTTCTCGACTCAGGTTGCGATCTTATAGCATACCGACACACGCACAGCTGCTCCAATGATAATGACAGGCTTTCATCTTGAAATTTCAGGCTTGAAATAGACTGTCCTGTTTATAGCTACACACGGAACACCCAGTGTGAGGACTTTTCTGTGCGTTTAACATAAGGTGTTGATACACAGTATAACCAGGAGGTTCATTCAGGTGCCAGTGTGAATAAATGAGCAGTAAAACATGTCCCTATATCAAAAGAGTAAAAGGCAGAAGTTTTTCTCAAGCTTTCGGGATAATTTCAGGGATGGAGACTAAAATGATAGAGTAGACTATGAGTGGTTAAGGGTGGAGTTTTCAATGAAAATAACATTTTACAATTACAGCTTACCAATGTCTCATTTACATTTTACTTTAGCCAGGAAATCTTTTGCAAGGGAACTTGAGAGCGTATCTCCCTTGCGGATCCAAGGAACAAGATGGACTTAAAAGAACTCAAGGATCCTGGGCTCCTGAAGGTTTTGCAAAAGCTGCAAGCGCTGCCACAAGCCACTTCACTGGAAATTGCCGCCTTCTGCGTAATCGTCCTCTTTGTCAGTAAGTCAAGTTCAAGAAAGTGTGACTGCATGCATTCGAGAACTTTTGTGTATCCTTCAAAACATGACCATTTTTTTTTTTTTTTGCAGTCACATTCTTTTCCATGATGATGATTTCTTGCCTCCATTGCTGCAATTGTGTGGACGCAAGATATCAAGCCCACAGAGTGGAACCACTACAGCCAATTTGAAGATCTAAAAAAGAAGCACAAATATTGACCAAATCTTGTTGGCTTATTACCGTCAGAGTATTTTCAAATTCACTCACTAGGGGAGTGAATATGAATCAAACCAAAACAATGAAATGTGTGTCACAACTTGTTGGTCAAAAGTGAGGAAGCAGTAAAGGAGACCATAGCATCCAAATATTGCTTGCTTTATGTATGATATGCTTTCATATTTTCATGTAAAGTTCAATTTGAATACTTAATAACTCTTGTCCACTATTTGCCGCTGCACTCAATTCATTACAGTGAATGTGTGTCGTACAAAAACATACTTCACTGAACAATGTCTTCATGATAATGTTTATGTTGTAGTATTATCCATACAATATTTAAATACTCCTACTCAGGTAGATTTTTTAAAATAAGAATAACCTTTTTTTTTGTCCTGTGCTATGCTGTATTATACTGCATTATATTGTACATTATAACCAAAAAATGCGAGAAATTTTATTAATTCTAAACTTCTTACTGTGTTTTATAAGAGCATATCAGTATATAATGATATATGAGTGTTCTCACAAATATTTTCTATGAATAAACTATTTTGAAAATCACACGAATTGAATATTGTACTGCTGCATGCACATGTCTCATAATCACCACTAGCTCAAATTGCCCTTCTGTGCCTGAATGTGAAAACAAAACAGACACACAATGCCACACAAAAATATATACATAGAGAATGTCACATTGTATTGGCATGTGTTTTGTTTGTGATCAAACTAGTGGACCAGCAGCAGATTACCTGAACCAACGTGGAGAATATTGCAATTCAAGCCTTTTCCACATGGTGAAATTTGATTTGTCCCATTATATGAACAGTGCTTTTGACTCTCAGACAGTCTATGGCAAGGTTGGGTAAAAGGTGATTTTTTTTTAATACACTGACTTTTGCTGAGTTGTCTTAAATTGTAATTCGAGCGTTCACCACGAGGTGGCAGACATCGCTCACAGCACCTCCAATCCCTGAACTATAGTTTAGATTTTATTGGATTTCTTTTTCCACTATTGAAAGTTATGATTGTAATGTACTTTTAAGCCATTTCTAGTACGGTATATGAAACTACAATAATGTAATCAGAGAATTATTTTTTCATGAACCCATTATTCAGCCCAAAAGAACTTTTAACACGTCGAACAGGATTGTTCAGCATTTAATTATATATTTATTTAGGTTTTGTACCAGTGCCATCCTAAATGTTTTACTGTAAGGCGTAACTGGTGACAAAATTAGTTCTTAAAACGTGTTTCAGTTCAAAGAATTTTGGTTTTAAAGTATATGTGGTGCGTAGAAAAGGAACAGTGCCCTCTCCTGGTCGATTTGTGAAACTGAGCGATATCACAAACTGAAATGTCCATCCACGATTTAGGGTTAACAAAATGTGCTTTTAAAAAGCACAATTTGGGTCGAGTTTGTCTTACAATCGTGTAGATATATATACCGAATGTAGTTTTATTGCGACCTAAAATCTACTTTTTGTATAAAGTCAAAGTTTTTTGTATTGTCTGTGAGGGCGACCTTCCGGTCAGAGCCAAGATTTGAACCCTACACCTCAGAACTGTGAGGCAGACTTGTTAACCACCAATCCGCTGTGCTTCCCCAATGCACAATAATGTATGTTAAGATTCCAAACAATGACTGAATACAGTTAACATGGATTCAGTAAAAACATTGCTACGTCATAGGCGGGGTTTATGATCAGCTTCCTCTTTTGACTTCACCGGTCAATATTTTGTGTAAACATTAACCATTGTTGCTTTAGAGTTCACACAAGAGCGTATGCTGGCAACGCTTGAGGCCTAGACTTGCTTTTTGTATTCACGCTTATTCGGGAAACCGTAATATTTTGTCAATATTCAAATAATTTTAAGGCTTCTGCTGCTGCTGTTGCCGCTGCTAGATGAAGAGGCTCGCTCTATAAACTCGTCATTGGCTTGGGCTATGGTCACACTTTGTTGAAACTCACTGAGCTGTGAGAGAACCATTTAGTAGAACATGGCTGTGGAGAGGTGAGTTTTTCAACTGGAATGTGTTTGGTGACAATAGTTTTCGGCATCAGCAGGTTTAAAAGTATGACAGCTTTCAATGCCCGGTTGTTATGGCAGTATTTTATCATTTATTAGTGTCAACTAACGCTCTGCATATGCAGTACAGTGTGCGCTTATCTCAGTAGCCCCAAATTCTTTCTCAACTAAAGCATTATCTCTTTGTGCAGATTACCAGGACAACAGCAACCCGACGACTGGATCGAATGGTTCCTGTTGCGTTTGCATCAAGAGCCATGGGCGCTGGGGGGTTTCGTGGTCATGGTGGTCTTTGTTCTGGGAGCACTATCTCTGATTGTCTTTGCGCTGCTGTATGGATGCTGCTGTAGCCCAGCCACAGGAGAGGAGCCTCTGAAGAAGAAGCAACCGCAGAAGCAGAGAAAGATGAAATATGGCGTGATCTAGGCATTTGGAGGAATACGGTGGAATCTGGACGAAGGAATTTGTTTTCATGGCAATGCCGCAAAAATGTTGTAATTTGAATATTTCTATGGAATAAATTTGACTTCTGTTCATCATCGTTTTAATTTGACAGTAAATATGTATCATAAGGTAATATCCACCTTTGTCTTTTTCCAAAATTAGCAGCCCAATACTGATCATAATCTGGTCACGTAATCTAGAAGAAGAATGGATGGAAGTCCTTCTGATTTGGCATATAAAATTGCTTTGATGCACAAATACCACACAATGCAAGCTTTTTTTTTCCATATAGAAATGTAATTTGCAGGATCAAGTGGTTCATTGGCCAACTTGGCCATGTTGCAAGCAAACTTTACCAATTCCTTTAGCATCACCCACATTTACAGATTCTCTTTGACACGTAAAATAGCTAGCTAACTAACATGTATTGAGTGTCCAGAAAAGCGCGATATAAAACTAATCCATTATTATTATTAGTAGTAGTACTAGTAGTAGTAGTAGTAATATTAATAATAATAATAATCAAAATACAAAATCAACAATAACAGTAAAACTTTACAATATCTATTAATACAGGAGATTGTGGAATAAATATACATAAAATGGTCATTTAGCGTTGAAATTGAGTTGTCATCCTATAACTACATGTCCCAGAATGCACTGTTACCTACGTCATATTATTTTGATGACGTTGTTTGTGTGCGTCCGGCGGTGAAGCGCCGTTCACAAAACCATGGCGAGTGGGAAAAAGAGTGCGCTTCTTTCCTCTCTGGCGGACTATGGAGACGATTCGGAGCCCGACGACTCTGATCCCGAACCAGAAGAGATAGGTAGATAGAGAGTGACGAATGTGTTCGTGTAGCATAAAATTAATTGCTGTTGTTAATTCATACACTTGATCTATAAAATGGCTAAATTAGCATCTAGCTAGCCGCCAATGCTTTTCAAAAGATGGGGTTGCCTTTGGTTGTGTTTAGAATCAGTTACTTATTCCCTACTACATTGTTAGAACATACGTTTTTTTTGTTTGTTTTAATTAACAACGTGGACTATCATTCACTCATTAATCAAGTGGAAAATTAAACCGGGCGCGATGTTGATTGCGTCAGTACTGTCACGTAAAAACAACGTCAAATCGACTTGGCATTGTAGTGGAATGCAATTCTGAAAACAAGAAATTAAATAAAATTATTTTGGTAAATTGGTCGGATTAATTTTGTTTATCTAATTAGATTCGATTATCAATAACAATCACTTTATTTTTCAAAATTATTCATCCCTTAACTATATACTCCACTATATGAAAATTACTACTGTGTAGTGATTAGGGAGTAAAGAACAAGTAAATGATTCGGAACACAGCCCATTTTTATAGCTACAGCACATCAATATTTTTCAAAGGCTAAATGGAGTTATAGTTACTTTGGTGAAGAGAGAGAATAGAGTAAAAGTTTTCTTTTGTTTGACCTGGACCTCATTTGTACATCCAATGCGCTGCTTATATTTGTGTTGAACCAATCTGCTTTTGTGTTTAACCCAAGAGCTTCTCCTCTCACCGATTGTTGTTCTTATGTTGGCTCTTTCTTTCCATCAGAAGAGGAGCACGCGGGAGCTGGAGCGGGAGGGCTTGTGTTCGGCTATGGTGAGGAGGACCTCAATCGAACTGAGGATGCTGTCGAAAAGGAATGTGAAAATGAAGACAGTCGAGAGAGTAACTCGGTAAATATTTGAATTCTGAATCCACTGTCTTGCTTGTCAAATAAATCCAGTTGATTATTTTGTTGGTCAACCAATGGAACAAGCCTGAGTGATGATGGTATAAAAGTGGGTCACATCAGCTGCTATATTGGTTTTAATAGTGTTTTTTTCCCCCTGTGTCACTTTTGATTTAATTGATTAATTAATCAATTTCTTCTTCTTATGATCGAAGAAAATCAGTTAATGTGGAGAACGGCGTGTTGCATCCTGAATGTGCCATATTGTTTGTGTAACAAACATGTAGCGTACGTGGTTCTGCTGTCCATGAGCATGCTTTAAGTTGTTTATTAACACCCTAATTCCTGGTTCCTGTAAAAACTTATCGCACAACAAAAAGAATTACACACGTATATCCAACTACAACAAATGCCTTGTTTTGAAATCAGCGTTAATGCTAAAGTCAATGAGTCATTGTTATATTAACAAAAATTAGCATAAACTTTCTAGATAAAAAAGAGAAGAGCAACACAACTCAATTATATTTATAGGGCACTTTACGATAAACAAAGCCTTATACAAAGAGAGTTCATGGCGCAAATATAAGTCATAAAACGACAAACAATTCCACAAATTAATGAGTATGGCAGGAAAAAACCAAAACAGTAAAACCAAAACTAACTCTCATACTGAGTCAAAAGCCAAAGAATAAAAATGAGTTTTAAGATGAATTTTAAAGATGGAAAGCAAGGGGGCTTGCCTTTAAATACATATCGATACTTCTGTTTCTTACACAATACAGAGATGAAATGCTCTCGTCTCTCTTTCTTATATAACAAATTTTGCTCAAGCTGCATCATATTTTTATTTGTGTGCACATGACTAGCTGGTTGAATCATCTTTATTTGCCAAGTATGTAAAAACACACAAAGAATTAAATCCAGTATTATGAGCTACACTAGTATTGCAGTAACATGCAACTAGGGCCAACAAAGGCATGTTAAGTATAAAAAAAAAAAATCCATTATGATCCCATTGTGCTGCTGTGGCAGCTGTGCTATAATGTGGCGAGTCTTTTCGCAGAGATAGTGATCAATGTTGCGGTACTTAAAATACTGTGATGGTTGTGCAGATGATGCAGATAATCGTTGCACCATTTCACGAGACCAGTAACAGTAGTTGCAACTTTAGATGTGCAATTTTGCAGAAAGTCCTTTTGAGCGCTGGAAAGTGTTTGTGGTCATGAAGATTTCTGTTCACTATTTTATGGAAATGGTTTTGGCATTAATTGGCAGTGATGTTATCTTGAGCTCAATAACACTGTCCCAGTGTGTCCCAGCTGATGGAATTATTTTTCTTTTACAGATTCTCAGACTACTTCAGACTGACTTAACAATGTCTGTTGCTACTTTTCCATCAGTTGATTTCAAATACTTTCTCATCATGTTGAATGGCTGCATCTCATTTGCTGTTAAGCACTTTTGGCTCAGAGTTACAGCCACCTGTTTCTATCGCTTGGGCTGTCATTTTGTCTAATGCATTGGGCTACATAAAGAAGTCAAGTCAAATTTATTTATATCGCCCTTAATCACAGAAGAGTCCCAAAGGTCTTCACCTGCCCACGGTTGACAAATATTAATAACAACATCTGATCTTAAGCCAATAGGAGGGCAAGGAATAACTTAAAAAAAACACACATCTGTGGAAAAATAAGAAACCATGAGTAGGGGCCGCAGGTGGGGGAATCCTTCTTCCAGGATGACCAGGCTGCAATGGATGCCCAGTGGGCAGGATTTAATCAGATAAACTCCTCCTTGATAGTGTTTCCCTCTTGCTCTCTTTCACCGTTGGATCATTAAAGAGTTAACCCCCTGCATTTTTGTTTTCATAGGAAATGACAAATGACGAGTCTGACGAGGGAAGGGACGCTGATGAAGTTGAGGTATTTGAGCATCCACTTGCTGTGGGCAGGTTTGAATTTAAAAAAAAAAAAAGGTCACGGGTTATGATTGATGTCCAACCCAAAAGTGATGGGGCGGTGGCACTTGTATGTGCTAAATATACTTGCACTCTAGATGGCGCTATGAGGCTTTTTCTGCTTGATGGCTGTTCCAAGATCAAATGTAGGAACTGGCACCCCTTCGAGTTACTGTATTTCTTCTGTATATTTTCACGTGGGATTCCACGTGTGACAAAGTGGACGAATGATAACCAGCCTCAACTTGGTTGATGCAAATCAATGTGATCAGCGTGAGCCTGATTTGTTCGATTTCTAATTGTAGGTTAACGTCCAAACCTTACTTGAACATTTAGACAAATAAAACTGCAGACTTGCTAATTATAATTGTTACTCTATTTTCTAAGATGTGGTTAGTGTTTTAAATGTTCAAACTCACTGCTAGCCGGAAGGTCAGGAAAAAAAAAAATCTTGAATGTTGATTTCATTTTCATCACAATTGGACCATTGTTTAAACACTGCTGCAGTAAGCAGCTAATGCCGTCACACTCTTGAGTTTGTGCTCTACTTAACCACGTGACAATCTTTTCAAGAATGATTCTCGTAAACAGTGTAGGTAAAGCAAAACAAATGCACATCAAATTGAGCATAATTGATAACTAGAATTAGTTGGATAATGTAGCAGCAAATACATGATTGCATTTTAAAAGCACAACTTGAATACTTATTAGTGATTCCAAAACAGGGTGCCGTGAAATATCGTCGGCTCCCAGAATGCATTGTGTGACAACAAACTAAACGCAGAAGTTCGTACTCTGTGGCCAAGATGAGCATTTAAGCAAAATCACCTTCACCATCACATTTGACACATGCATACCAGCCCATTTGGTTCTCGCAAGTGTGCATATATCATCCTAAATAACAGCACGTGCATGATTCAAGTTGATATCATATTAATTTCTTTCCACTGGACGATTGCGTCCTACGCGGTGTTGAGTCTTCACAAAATATCCAATTTTATATTGTGACATGATTTTGAAATGTGACAAAAGGTATTAAAAAAAATCCAAGGGGTGCTTATACTTTCGCAAGGCACCGTCCCCATCCATCCTTTTTCTCTCGCGTTTCTCCTCATTAGTGTCACTTGTGAGCTGGAGCCAATCCCAGCTGACTTTGGGCCAGAAGCCAGGTCCACTAATTCTGGAAGGGTTGCCAGCCAATTGCGGTGATGGATTTTTTTGTTAGCTAGCCGTATATTAGCTTGTCATAAACCAGAAATAAAGCGCAAACAATTGACAGTGCAATCCTGCAGAGCATACTGCTACTACCAAAATATTGTACTCATGAGTAGTTTTGAAGGTGTATGGTATTTGTTTTACATTTGACTGCTTTTTGACCAGACGTCTTTGTTTAAAATCTAACCAGATGTCTGATCTTTAGCATCATTCTGTTGAGTCGCAACCCCTTGTTGCATAGTGCACCCCATAATTTTTTTAAATCAATTTCTTAGTGAACACAGGAATGATTTTCATGTATTTTGAATACACCGAATTTATGTTTTTAACTATCCATCCATTCATTATCTGTAACGCTTCTTGTTTTAATTGAAACATTTGGATTTAGTACAAATTTTTGCAAAGCCAAATTATTCATGAAAGAAAGAAATTAACATTTTTGTTTGTGCATCCTGACCTGCCAAATGGACAGATGGACAATTTTTACTTGGAATGGAGACTTGTTTAAACAAGCTACCATATTTACGCCGTCCATTACGGGTGCTGTTTCTGTATTTAGCATACATAAAGAAAGAGCATGTTGGCCATAAGCATCCGCGATTCATTCACAAATTGTGGCGTGTCTCGCCTCCCAGTAAAGCTCTGTTCGCCATCTTTCATCCATCGCTCGCAACTTCACTTTGAAGGCACTGTTTACACAGATGTTCAATGGTTGGAATGATGGCAAACTCCAGGTTTATTTGCTTCACTATAAAGTACCTACTAGGGGCGTGGCTTGAGCATCCTCTTTCAACCTCGCCCTCCCCCCTTTAACGTCCGCATGCTGTCCTCAGAAGTCACTTAATTTACTTATTTTGGAACTCTCTCGCACAAGGCATTGGTAAAGTTAAGAGTTTTATTGCGCCTTGTTGTTGTGAAAAATGGACCTTCGGTATGTTAACTGGCCAAGTAATTTTCATCATCAGCACTTTTAAAACCTGTTTCTGTTTTGACTGAAACATTCTTGAATATCTAATCCAAATATCTTTAACAAAGTGTTTATGACTGGTCCTGATTTGGAACAAGATTTGCACAAAATATGAAAGAGACTGCTTCATTTTTACTAAATAGTATTAATAATTTTTTGGGTATACCACCAATATATTCATTGTTGCAGTTTAAAGTGAAACATTTTAATCCCGCTTCCTACTGACGTTGCAGGGTCAGAGGATGATCTTTAAAAAAAAAATGGTCAATGGCAACATACAGTTGCATGTTTTTCAACTTTTCTGAATTTTTACCCCCAAGTTTAAATATCTGAGCGGATCAAGTGGTTTTCATCTGATCTGGAATCGGTTTTCTTCATTCTCTAAAATTGTGTTGGTCAGAAAGTGACCAAATAATCCAAAACTATAAAATTGTCATCAAATGGCACAGTATTTGCTCGATTTCGTATTACACTGTACGTTTAGTTTTTTTGGGTTGGCGGTCAGAGTAACAATACACAGTACGCAACGTAAATTGTTTGGTGTAACAAGGAGACACCAACGATGTGCAAACAGGGTACGGATATATTTTTCAGTATATTCATTTGAGACCATTTGTATGATCTTTCTTTTCGCTCTCTCGCTCTCGGACTCGAGTGCGCAAAAAGTGTCATCAGCACATCCTGAATATTAAACAAACATCTTTTGATGGAAATGGAGACAAAGATTTCCCCCACTCTTACCCTGTAGACCTTGACCCTCTGGCATCTTATCTAAAGCCAACAGTCTCAAACTTAGGTTTTAAACTAGACAGTGATTTTAAGTTGGTCAGCAAATCAGTGCTGTTGTTCGATCAATTTTTTTTCATCTTAGAAAGCTGGCTAAAGTGAAGCCCTTTCTTTCCCAACAGCATTTAGTAATCCATGCCTTCGTTACATTTAGGCTAGATTACTCTAATGTGCTTTACTTTGGAGTCAGCCAGTCCTTGCTCAAGCGCCTCCAACTGGTCCAAAATGGTGCCGCTCGCCTCTGAACTGGAGCTTGGAAGACGGATCAAATAACCCCAATCTTGGCCTCTCTTCTCTGGCTCCCAGTGATCTTAAGAGTTCGCTTTAAGATACTTCTGTTCGTCTTCAAAGCTTTAAATGACCTCGCCCCAGCTTACCTCTCTGAGCTCCTCCAGGCCTACGCACCTGCCCGCTGCCTCAGGTCTGCGGACCAAATGCTGCTGGAGGTTCCGAGGACTAGGCGGAGCCTCATGGGGGGATTGTGCCTTTTCTGTTGCTGGTCCTTCACTATGGAATGAGCTTCCATTAAATGTTAGGCAAGCCCCCTCTCTGTCCATTTCTAAAACCCGTTTGAAGACACATTTTTATTCTTTAGCTTTCGACTCAACATGACACCGTCACTGGTATCTATTGTAAATGTGTTTTCATTTGTGTTCCAATTACCTGCTAACTTGTATCACGGCATATGGTAAGCGCTTTGTTACTCCTTCATCTGTAGTGAAATGCGCTATGTAAATAAAATTATAGTGTATTGTTTTGTTGTCAGCTGCACTTTCAAGCAAAGTTAATGTATCAAATTTAATTGCTCTGAGTGTTGTTGTTTCAGGAACATTTTTGCTCTAAAAAGCTGTTTAAAAAATATTCAATGCATGTGAACGGCAGTGCTGCTGAATGCCGCAGCCTCTGAAGGCGAATAAAACCGCAGCAAAAATCTCAGATTAGGATTAGTGAACTAAAACTCCTCGGATTCTTTGGTGTCAAACCTCAGGTGCCGCCGCAGGTTTGCTGTGCCTGCACATTTCTATTTGCCACCCTCCTGCCAGGCCATGTGAGCTGGCCACAGTCAGGACAATGCTTTGATGTGCCCGTGCAGTTGCTAAGTGATAACGTGATGCCCGTGAATAACAGTCCTGTTCCTTTGTGCTCAACCTGTTATGCAGTCAATGCTGGCACAACATGCAGCATACTTTAGAGGTTGGGAAAGACTCCACCTTTTGCTGTAGCAAAGGTTTTCATTAAAAAAAAAAATGGTGTTCTTATATTCTGTTTTCGATTTGCACAATCGTCTTATTGTTTTGACAACCTCACGTTATTCAATGTAATACTATCCAATTTTTTGTCATGATTGCAGCAATTAATGAATAATTATTGTAAAGCGGCTTTAATCAGAGGATTTGGACAATTTCACATGGCGCTCACAGATGTTGTTCTTCCGCTCATCAAGAGAGCTAATGAAGGCAAACATTTGTCTTCCTTTGCTTTTGCTTTTGCAGGTATCCGAAGTCGAAACCAAAGATCCGAATGAGCTTGTTGGTAAGTGGGAAAAAAAAAATGTTGAGTGGGAATGTTTCTGTCTAGAACAAATTCAAAGAAAGCACATGCACATTAATGTCGTGAGTGTTCTCAAAACTTCGCCCTTAAACATTTGGATTGGCAAAAGTTGCAATATCGTTCCTAACGATTTGAGGTTCTGAATGGTAATGAGCTGTCTCAATACAAATTAGAAATGTTAACGTAGGAACAGAACCAAGGATCCCGTCCCGCTGTATATGATTCAAAATGTGAAGAAACAAATTTTAAACCGCACCTGAAAATAATAAACACCAGTCAATCAATACTAGCCGGTTCATCGTTTCAGTGACATTTTGTTGCAGCCAATGTGTGAAACACTAACTGGACTCAATTTGAGTTCTAAAAGGCTCTTTGTGTGCCGTTTGAAAGATGGGTCATGAAGGTCTAACACAGAAGTTGGCAACGCTGAGTGAGTAATCACTGACCCGTGCAGGTGTGTGTCTTTGATATCAGGCAGGAAATGAGTGATGCAAAGGAGTGGCGTTTTATTCGCCCGGCACAGAGCACACAGCGTTCCCACTCAGCTATTTGTTGATTCTGGCCTGCAGCTTGAAGCTATCATTAACTGCACCTTTCATTTAACCCGAGGCCAAAAGACTCAAGAGCTGACTAATCGAATCAGAAAAAAATAACGGCCAAGCAGTTCAATGTTTCTGCTTGTGCCATGAATCTAAAAGCCTTTCCACTATGCTGACTTGTGAGCCTTATTAGGTTTATCAACAAGAGGAAATGCTGCTTTTTTTTTTTCTTTTCTTTTTCCCAAGATGACTCCACTGGCATCAGCATTGTGTGGGGGTCTGAGCGTGACTCATAACTAGACACTCGGCATTCCAGCAGCAGCGTTTGGCCCCTCTGCGTTGTCTGACAGTAAATGTCACAGTGCGCCTCCTGTCAGCAGGCTGAAGTCAGCTCTTTGTCTGCACGCTGAAGGGACATGCATTGTGCCGCTCTCCAAAGAGACCCGTGGGGCGCACATTTTGACTTTCTGTCTCTTTCCGGCCGAACAGATGGCAGTTGGGCAACAGATGATTATTTAGTCTCTATAGCCATCCTGTGGTTGATTATCACTTCCTAAAGTTTATGTTGTCAGTTTTCCTAACACAATTACAAATGCATCATTAATGTTGAAACCTTTGAAACATTGTTTATCTTCAGCCCTCAAGACTTGCCCTTAGACCAGGGGTGGGCAAACCTTTGGATTGGCGGGCCTCAATGGGTTCTAAAATTTGACAGAGGGGCCGAACCAGGAGCAGAAGGATGGAGTGTTTTGGTAACCTCACCTCATTGAAGAAAAAAAAATACATTTAATTTTAAATGAAAGTGAACAAAAACATTACAACAATATATGTGTCTTTGAAAAACCACAGTATTTAAAAAATAAACATTAAGTTTGGCGGGCCGGATTAAAACGTTTAACGGGCCGCATGTGGTCCCCGGGCCGTAGTTTGCCCACGCCTGCCTTAGACAAATTGTCAGTGGCTACTGTTTCTTCTTGAAATGATTGCGTACAAAGCTTAACATAACTGCTCGCATATTTCTTGTCATGAAATGTGTGCAAGCTTGCATACGTGCATACGTTGCATTCTGCATTATGCAACGCCCTGCCCCGCCTCTCTTTGTATGCGTGGGCGAGTTTAAGCCCTCGCTACAGCAGCAATGGTGCTCCGTCAAGGGGAGTCGTTGCACCGCCTCTGACACGGGGGCAAGACCTTGGTGGCAAGTCTGTGCTGATGCGTGAGCGTCTGAAGTCACGCTTGAGCAGTCGACCGCGGTTAAACGGCATAGGGGCTGGGAATCATTCATCAGTATGCGAAGGCCATCCCTCCTGTATGTAGAGGCACAAAGTTCAACTTTGGCACAGTTATAACCAAACATGCATAAATTGAACACGCATGCTGCTTTATAATATCAACCACAAATATTGTGGTTCTTTTTGCTGTGTGATGAACACAAAGGTTGCAGCAGTTTGCAGTTCGCCCAGTCTACAAAGGTTGCTTTTGCATTCATTTGGTTTTAAAAGGTGAATCTACACCAGGAGTGGGTGGGCAAACTTTTTGATTGGCGGACCACATTTGACAGTGGGGCCGGACCAGGAGCAGATGGATGAAGTCTTTTGGTAACCTCACTTCATCGGAGAAAAAATAAAATAAATTTAATAATAATAAATATATAATAATAATAAATTTAATTTTAAATGAAAGTGAACAAAAGCTTTACAACAATATATATGTCTTTGAAAAACCACAGTATTTAGAAAATAAAACATTAACAAGGTTCATTGATTTAATTTTTTTTCAAGATCGGCGGACCGGATTAAAACGCTTAACGGGCCGCTTGTGGCCCCCGGGCCGTAGTTTGCCCACACCTAATCTACACCAAACTACGGCTATGAGATTTGAATATGTGCATATTGCATTCCAAATATGATTATTATTATTAGGTTGTATAATAAAACCAGAGAAGTCTTTATATTTATTTCTAAATGCCTCACCTAATATAAGTTTTCAAATCAAAGTTGATGGTACGAGTACGCCTCAAAAATCAAATGTATTCAGCTCGCTGAGCTAAAAGTCAGCGACTTGGGTAAATGATCGTCAGATGTCCAGTCAAGTTGTAACTTGTCTTGCATGTCGGGAAAACCTCGCGCCTGTGCACTCACACACAACACATCGTTTGCAACACTCATTCAGTGTGACTGACACCCAAATAAGCATGAAAGCCGCATGCGTCTGGTTTGGAGATGGTGCGGCAGAGGAATGTCTGGCTTCACCACGGTGAAGACCCTGCAAAAGCAAAATGCGCATTGGTTCCAAAGGGAATGATGGAGGTAGAAAAGGAGGCTCCCTTGTCTTTAAGCTCCTAACAGCGGCCACTCCCTGACTTTTAGCTCTGTCATGCACGGCCAATAAAACAGAGGGCTAAAATGAATGACCTTACAATAAAAATACTCCAGTCGGACCTGTCATGTTTATAACTTTGCAACTCTTGTTTTGTCAGTTGAAGAAAAAAACTTTTACAAATCACTTCCTTTCTCCGTTCATCTTTTCTAAGTGGAAGGCATGCAACAACACTCCTCAAGTGGAAAATTGGGCTCATATATTTTTTTGGCTCTTCTCCACAGCTCTCTTCTCCGAGAAGGTGAGAAACATGTCACCTGATGAGATAAGAATTCCGCCCGAGCCTCCGGGACGCTGCTCCAGCCAATTACAGGTAGACACTCCTGCCGAGTCTAAAAGTTGTCATTGCTTCACCTGCCCTCTTTATTCAAACACAAGACAGCTAATGTTTATACCTACTAAATGTGATATATCGCTGTCCAGGACGCCTTATTGTCTTTGGTTAGACCAGAGTAGAGACTGTTGTTGATGTTATCAGGCTTGTGTAATTCTGAGATCATCGACTTGCTGGAATGGGCACTGATCTTTTATGGGCGCACCTCACAGGTTGCAGGTCATAAAACTGTCCTCCTCAAAGCTGAATATTTGGCTCCGACGGCTTCGGCAGCAGTTAATACACGTCTCTTATGAAAGATAGGGTTTGGAGTTCAAAATAAAAACAAAGGTCTTAAGAATTAACAAAAGATAAAAAAACATAACATGAATTAAAGAATTTGAAAAATTTGGTTTGTCCTGATCTCGTGTAGTCTAACATGGGTATTTTGTCTGAAGGTGATAAGGCAAGACTGCTAATTTGAGAGGTTGCAACAAAATGTAAAGAATTCCAAATTGGCCAATAACTCAATGACAGACATTAGAGAAAATTGGCAATGACTTGAAAAAGCGTTCTACATTCTTGATTTATTGCTACGATCAATCATAGTAGAGCTAGCATTGACTACACTCGGTTGTTGTACGCAAAAGTTTGCGTTGGCAATTTATTGGATATTGGTATTGCCCAAACACCCAAAAAGCTTTATGACGGCGTAATTGTTGCCTTTAACTGCAATTTAATTCTTCCTTGAATGCCGTATTAGTCAGGCTTTCAATTCAACTTGTCATGAGTGTGTTCGCACTGTCGGCTTCCAAGTCAGGTAAATAACTTTGCATCTTGATTTGCCCTCGGGGTGAAATTCTGGTGTCTACATAAATTCAGAGACTGCAACGAGGTTTGTTCTGTTAGGCGCAAAGGCAGGTCGGGACACAGGGCGGATTTAGTAAGCGAACAACTCAACTTTATCCCTGCAAGGCTTCCACTCCTACAACCTAACTGATGAACTAATGATTCACGTTCACCAGTATTGCCCGGGTATCCGTGGCCTCGGGATACGCGTGCCCAAAAGAAAATGCTTCAGCGTTACTAACATGCTCTCTCAGCTGAATTGTTTGATTCATTTGGCATTTCGCAATTGCACAAAATGTATCGGCTAGGAACGCTTCCTAGATATCTTTTCCAATCGTGCCCTGGAATTGCAAGGAAAACAATTCTTGATTGCTGGCCATCTTGATCTTCGCTGGAGCTCCAATGTGCACTGATTGCGATAAGAAAACCAGCAGGATTTGGACTTCTGCCCACTGGCCGACTTTTCCCTCAATAGAGAAAGCAGAAATTCCTCAAATGAGAGATACTTGCCACTTTCTGAACTTGTAGTCATGCGTTTGTATATCAATTTAAAATGACATTTTCATTTTTGGAGGGCTGGCCATATGTCTAGAACAGGGGTGGGCAAACTTTTTGATTGGCAGGCCACATTGGGTTATAAAATTTGACAGAGGGGCCGGACCATTAGCGGATGGATGGAATGTTTTGGTCACCTCACCTCATCGGAGAAAAAAAATACATTTAATTTTAAATGAAAGTGAACAAAAGCATTCTAACAATATATATGTCTTTGAAAAACCACATTATTTTGAAAACAAAACATTAACAAGGTTTATTCATTTCATTGTTTTGAAGTTTGGCGGGCCGGATTAAAACGTTTAACGGGCCCGCAAGTGGCCCCCGGGCCGTAGTTTGCCCACGCCTGGTCTAGAAGGTATTTTGGTTTTGGTGGACAGATGTCGACGATGTATCCTGTCAGTTCACGTCATCTCAATGTTGTTGTTGCAACAGGAGAAGATCCACAAGCTGTACGAGAGGAAGCTCCATGGAGATTTCGACACCAACAGCCACATTCAGAAGAAAAAAGAATTCCGAAATCCAGGGTAAAACTAAAACAGGATTTGATTTGGAGAAATATTTCTTTAACGTACATGCATTAAGACATATAATGCCCGCCATAATTACTGGCTCCCTTTCTTGTGTTTTAAACCCTAGAATAATTATTTTTTTCCCACTGATTAAATTCACTTGACTTAAAGGTTATCTTGTGTTATTGAGTTCATTTTTCACAATCTCTTTTTTTTTCTAGCATTTACGAGAAACTCATTCAGTTCTGCAGTATTGACGAACTGGGCACAAACTACCCCAAAGATATGTTTGATCCCCACGGCTGGTCAGAGGAGTCCTACTACGAAGCTCTCGGTATGTTCGTTCTCACTCAGCATCTCATTGTGAGTACCACCCGCTAATAATCCATTCTACTGATTCTCAGCTAAAGCACAAAAAGTGGAGATGGACAAGCTGGAAAAAGCCAAAAAGGAGCGGACCAAGGTGAGCCTTTAAGCAGGTTGACTTGGACTTAGAAACTATCATTGTGCAAAGATCTGTTTCATAACTGTTGCTCATGCGCCGGTATGCCTCCCCCTCCCCTTTTACCTGTCGAATTAATTATTGCATTTTAGAAAGTATGCACTGGCAGAGCCATCATTGACACATGTAGCTGTCATCAGCACCAACAAGATCATTCCGGCAGCTGCATATTAGTCAGAAAGAGGACTAGAAAGAACATGCAGTGCCCTGATTGAGCGACTCTCTTCTTTTGTGTGTGTAATGTACTCAGTGGTATGCAGGTTCAAATAAGAGAGCGTGAAGAATAAAGTTGGAATGGGAAACACTGTTAAAAAAACGGCTCGTACCCTTAAGCAAGATCCCTTTAAAATTGCATGCAGTCGGTTGGCGCCACATTCCGATGGTTCGAATCAAACGTCACCAACAGAATTGTGATGCGCTGATCGTCTTTTTGGACAGATCGAGTTTGTCACGGGTACAAAGAAGGGCACCAACCCATCCAACACATCAGCGTCAACCACAAACAGCAGCAGCACAACCACGACATCCACAGGTAAACAAACACACCTTTGAGTCATGCCTTGTTTTTTGTGGAGTAGAAGAACTTCTCTAGAAAGATGCCCAGAGGCGTATTTCACCGGCCATTAGGTGTATCGTATTTTTCAGCGTCATACGAGATGGCATTTTGATTAGTGTTGTTCCGATACCACTTTTTGGGTCCCGATACCAATACCGCTAACTGGCTGTGCAGTATCGGCCGATACCAATACTGTACCGATACTTTTGCAAAATTCCAAATACAAGCACAATTTTTCTTGTAATTCGAAAGAATTTTATACTCACTTGGATGTAAAATTATTCATTCACCATGGGCACAAAGGCTGCCAAATCTTCAACATGACCACCTCACATCATCACAACATACATGCTCGGATCACTTTATATCAGTTATGGTTTTCATTTGATTGATATTTCAAGCATATTTATGTATAATTGTGTACATGAAAATGCATTTTTTAAACCCCAAATATTTTACATTTGGTCAATAGAAGTACAAAATATGTCAATAAAATCATTGTCCTAGAGAGAAGCTAAATTTATTCAAAATATAATTTGGAGCATTCGAAGGATGATATCAATGTTGTCAGCCGGTATCGGGACCATACTGGTTGGTACTCGCCGATCCGATGCCAGTGTTTTAAGGCAGTATCGGTACAGATACCGATACTGGTATCGGTATCGGAACAACACTAATTTTGATGTATGAAAATTTTACGTGCCCCTTATGGTCCGAAAAATCCTGAGAGGGAAATTAAAAATAAAGAAAAAATTATCGACTGCATTTTCTTTTTTGACTCTCCATTTGTGGAATAGGATGACCCTGCTTTTAAAATTCTTCATAAAAAAAATAGTCACTCCATCTGTGACTTGTTTCAACAGATTCTCAAAAGAGGAAGAGCAAGTGGGACTCTGCCATCCCTGTGACTTTGGCTCAGCCCACGCTCATCACCACCACGGCCACTTTGCCGGCCGTCGTGTCTGTGACGACCACAGCCAGCGGTACCAAGACCACCGTCATATCAGCGGTGGGCACCATCGTAAAGAAAGCCAAACAGTGAAGCGGCACCAGTGCAGGTGATGCGAAGCTGTGCCGGCCCGAGTGGTCCCGCACTCGTTACGTACGGAATGGTGAAGCGTAAGCCAGGGGGAAGGGACACATGGACTGTTTAAGACACTCAACCCACCGTCTTTCTCTGGGATTGTAAACTGCGGTTTATCGCGAGGATGGACTAAACAACTCTACATAACTCGTCATTTTGAAAAAAATGTGGAATAAGAGGCTTAACTGTAAATGGGAAATTCGGGATTGTGTTCTGCTGCAGCGTCATGCCTCTTGTGGCATAAGACATTTTATTTTTTTGTTGTTATTTTTTAAATAATTGTAAATACTCTGTTTCTGATAACGGTGAATAAATGGATCAGCTATTGCCTTTTCAGCAGAATCCCTCTTGTGATAAATCCACTCTTGCTCCATGCAATCAAAAACTGTAAGTTGTTTTTTTTTTTTTTTACCATGCATACATTTTAAATTATCGCCAAGAATGATAATCTAATCCACTGCAGAGATGATTGATGCTATCAAAGAGCTATTAACTAATCGATATGCCAAATACTTTGATCATAATGTTGTGAATGGTTAATGTTTAATATATCGAAGGACCTCAATGAGAAAGATGCGTGTGTTCCAGGTGGAGTGTACTGATTCCGAATCCTCAATTGATCATGCTCATCAAGGTCTGTGTACTCTACGTCCGAAGTGTCACCTTGGGCATGAGTTCCCATGAATATCATTTTGTGCTTTATGAGCAGCAAATATTTTAATAACT
The DNA here is from genome assembly GCF_059441095.1 of Idiotropiscis lumnitzeri. Taxonomy (NCBI): domain Eukaryota; kingdom Metazoa; phylum Chordata; class Actinopteri; order Syngnathiformes; family Syngnathidae; genus Idiotropiscis; species Idiotropiscis lumnitzeri. The sequence goes on from NC_142410.1 coordinate 4,303,864, forward strand.
TTACTGCTGTGGTCTTTCAAAAAAAAAAACATTTCACGGGAATTATATCAATGTACACTTAATACTTTTTTTCCCCCCAGCATCACATCCTGCATTCTGAATGTTGCCAGTTTTTAATGGTAGCATTATATTGAATTTGTCAAAAGTTGTGACTGTAATGCGCTTTGTGAACATGCGCAGTTATATAACTATGCAATTGTAAAACTGATAAGATTCATACATCGCGCGATTAGTTACGGGCGATCTTACGAGACACATGCAAGTGGAAGCTTGGTCACGTGTGCAAACAAACGGCAACATGTGGTGGGAAGTAAATCCAGCCCAACACTTTTGGTAATGAGGGGCATTTATTTCAAAGATGTGGCTTGTCTGATATGCGTCAGGATGTGATTTGGGAATCACAGCTGCTTGATTGTGTCACCTCTATGTAAAAAAGAAAAAAATCGCTGCTTTTTGTTGGCCTCAAGCATCATTATTCTTCTGTTTCTTTTTTTTCTTTTAATAAAAAAAATGGTTACAATGTCACTGACTTGTTGCCAGAGTCCTCTGCAGATAATGTAATCATTTTGGGGAGGACAATTTGAGGGGTGTATTCATTTCTGAATGAACTCAGTGATCCAAAAGCAGGCACAGTTTTTTTTTTTTTTGTCATGTAAATTGGCGAGGAGCTCTCAGACCGGGCTCACACTGCATGTGCGAGCGGACAGATAACTGGCTCTTGTAAAACGAAAGGCAATTTTAGTTCTGTAGTTTTCCTGAAACTTGTTTTGAAGGGAGCAGCCCGTGGACCTTCATGCTTCCACTTCACCCGGACAACATCGTTCGTGTTCACTGTAAGTAACATTTCAATCCACATTCTGCATGTTTTCAGAGGATACATTGTTACCGTGCACTTGAATTGTTTTAATTTTCCTTTTCTTGTTCATCCTCTTCTTCCGTTTCTTCTTGTTTTTTTTGTTTTTTTTCTTGGGGCAATTCACAAATACAATCGGTGCATTATCATGACTTTCTATCCACCAGCGGAAAATTTGCCAATCATGAAAAAAAATGTGACATATAGTCCAGTGGAGTAGCGGTCCCCAACCCCTGGTCCGCGGCCTGGTACTGGTCCACGGAGCACTTTGGATCGGGGCACTTAGATGAAAGAAGGGGAAAAAAACTTGCTGTTGATGTCAAGATGCTAATTGTCTCAGTCGCATTACGCAAATATTAAACGCACCAGCTAGCAAAATGAGTAAAAGTTTGCACATTGAAAATTTAGCTCTCATTTCCTTGTCAATAAGACTTTTGCATATATCTTTTAGTTCCTCCTTAATGACAATGCTGTTTAAACCAGCATCACAGCCAAAGTGTCAGCTGTACAAAAACAGGAGGAGGAGGAAGATGAGTAGCTCCCTGTAGAATGTTACTCAACTCCCCCCCCGCCCGAGGAAGAAGTTGCCTTTTGTAGTAAACCCGATCTGGTTGCTAGGGGCAGGACTTTGTATGCCACTGTTCACACTGGCCATTGTGGTATGTACAGTGGGAGAAGAAAAGGCTGCTCTCGCACCTCGGCCGGGTTAACCCACTGCTACCCGCATGTGTCAGAAAGCCGTATTTTCTTTTAAATGGCCTTTAATCCTGTTTTGTGGATATAGCTACATTTGAAGGGATGACCTAAGAAATGGGACCTCAGTTATTTGGTGTGATTCATGCCAGGATGGCCGAGTGGTCTAAGGCGCCGCGTTCCGGACCCAGTCTCCCCAGGAGGCCTGGGTTCGAATCTCGTGGCTGCCAGGATGGCCGAGTGGTCTAAGGCGCCGCGTTCAGGACCCAGTCTCCCCAGGAGGCCTGGGTTCGAATCTCGAATTTCCCCATTGTGGGACTAATAAAGGCATTATTATTATTATTATTATTATGTAATTGGAATCAATTCACAATCAATGGCGGATGCAACAAATATTTTTTTCAAATAATTATCTTGCGTATTTCTCCACCGATGATTTGGCATCTAGGCTGGCGGTAGATCCGACAAAGTCAAGCCACGCTACGATGATAGCCGGCAATGCTCCGCGCGAGCGATTCATTTGCAGTCTGGACGCTGACTTGTCAGCTACCCTTTGGGCACTTTTTTTTTTTCTTGCAATATGCAGGAATACATTTTAATCACTTCAGAGCCCTCATCTATTAAATTCTTGTGAGAACAAAATGTTTTCCAAAAGGCGGAAATGTATCATTTGTTTACACAACAACTCCCTGTCGGTGATTAAGGCAAAATATTTAGTTAATTAAATATGTAATTTTGCAATCACAAACTTGTTCATGCAATGATGATTCATTTCCGTTTCGGCTGCAGTTGTCCTTGAAACAAGAAAGTGGAATGGAGCACCCATTGTCGGTTTGGTTTAGCATTTATAATAAGTGTCCCAGACTGATGTGTTGCTATTTTCTCAGCCGCTACAGTTACTGCATTTTAATTTCTTCTTGTTTCAATTTCCAGAAATGTGCTTTCACTACAGTACCAGACCAAATCTTTCTGACTATCCGCCAAAACCAAGTGTGAGCAACATATTTACCTATTGGTGTGCAAGAGAAATCAAGAACAGTGTCAATGCCATAAAGCAGCACTAAGTGAGTACTGAAGTCAATTTTAAGATTTCCATTGATCAGCAAATTAGCGAGTTCCAACCGCCCGTTAGATGTGACGGTCACAGGTGGTTTTGCAATAGCAGTTGTTTATTGCCAGAGGGAGACAGCCAATAATTCACATCACTATCTCTTCATTCTCCAGATAACTTTGAAGCGTTGTTTCAACAAAAATGATAAAGAGGACAAATTGCTCCAAAAAGGGATTACCGCATGCTTTGTCACTTCAGGGTGTTTGTTCAGACACAACGCGCTGATGTGTCACACTGACAGGGCCTCGACATCATTGTATTATTTGCGGCGTCGATGTTGAGGAGTCCCAACGTACCTGCTTTTAATGCTTATGTGAAAAAGAACAGTGATATGAAAAATAAAATCTTATTAAATTACCAACATGCCTGGGTAAAGTAATGTCAAGTAAACTTCTTAAGTCAGGTGTGGGCAAACTACAGCCGGGGGCCACATCGCGGCCCGTTACACGTTTTAATCCGGTCCGCCAAACTTGAAAAAAAATTGAATGCATAAACCTTGTTAATGTTTTATTTTCTAAATTCTGTGGTTTTTCAAAGACATCGATTTTGTGGTAATGCTTTTGTTCATTGTCATTTCATATTAAATGTATTTATTTCCTCCGATGAGGTGAGGTTACCAAAACACTCCATCTATCTGCTCCTGGTCCGGCCCCTCTGTCAAATTTTAGAACCCATTGTGGCCATCCCTGTTTTATATGATATGTAAATTCCTGGGTAGGGCAATCCAGATGAATAAAAATAAATACAGAAGAAGTGAATGTTGGTCACTCTTCAAATTGAGGAGGTATTAATGGCAGTCAAATAACTCATTTAAATGTTTAACTGATTCATTACCAGCCCAGGTAAAAAAAAAAAAATAAAAATAATTTTTTGCTTCACTATCCATCAATGGCAGTGAATGAGTTCAACTTTGACTTCGGGTTGCCACTGTCTGATCCAGCCCGTTTACAAAACACCTCCACGGAGCGTCTTTGTAAATAAAGAGCGCTTGAGGATTGAGTGTCACGTTCTGCGCCACGCGGCCCCCTCTTTGTGCACGTGCAACAAGTCCAGTTATGAGGCTGTGTTCACGTCAAATATTTGTGCCAACGCAACATTCGCTCGATAGTTCCCGTAGCCTGAAGGCAGAGTTGTGCTCCATGCGCCACTCCCAAGAGTTTGGGAGAAGGCCACGGAAGGAGCGGCCTGGCCCCCACGCTCAAGCCCACACAGGTAACGGCTGTCGGAGTGGAATGTGGCAGAGGTGTGGAGCTTTTAACTTCGAACTGGGTGTGGGAGAGAGAGAGAGAGAGAGAGAGAGGTCCAGGAAGGGAGTTAACCCTCAATGTCATTGCCATTCACCTGGATTGGGAGTGTGTGTGTGTGTGTGTGTGCGTGTGTGCGCGTGCTGAACTTTCAGGAGGGATCAAGTCACAGAATACAAAGTCACATTCAGTCAGTCGCCCTGAATCTCGCTATCACACACACACACACTTGGCTCTCTAGTTTATGGCCAATTCAGTCAATATTTGACCGGACCGGATTGTACAAGAGGGAAGAAGCAAAGTCAGAAGCAGATCTTGAAGTTTTTACTTTTTTGAGGGCATTTTTTTATTTTCTTTGGGATACTTGGATTTGCAGATTTTACTTTTCACCACAGGTGGCTACGCACTTGCTCCAGCGTTGGATCACAGATGCCAAACGGGATTTAGTGTTGTTTTCCCCATTTAATTATTCTTGGACTTTTGAACTCGGACTGGTGTGGGAATCACAAACAGGTTTGTTTGCTTTGAAATTCATAGTCATAAAAAAGCCTGAAGTTTACTTTGTTTTCACTGCAGTTCACCTGCTGTTTACGTCATTATTGCGTGTGGCCAAATGACTGGTGGCTCAGTGTGAAACTTTTTGCATCGAGTTAAATAGAATTGAACCGGACTTAACAAACGTACTGTCCCGGATTCAACCATTATGTATAATTTAAACATTAAATACAGTGATCCTTTCACATACCACTAGATGGTGCCCTCGTACCAGTGACAGTATTTGTGCCAGACATCGAGATCCTCTAGTCAAGATTAAATTTTGCACAAATAAGAGTTCTGTCCCGAGTGCTGCAATCAGAAGTTCTAGAAAACGTGCATCCCACACTGAGACAATCTTGTTCAAATAGATCAAATTAATCAAAGCTACCTGTATGATACTATTTGACATGAACGCTGACCTTGAAGCTAATTATTAGATTCCAAAATACCTTTTTAGGCCAAATCTGCCAAATATGTAAAGTTGTGTTCCCGACCTTACGACAAGCCGTTCTATAACTGTGTTCAGAAACAGAACTGGATCACATGAAACAAAGATGAAAGAATGCCAAATGTTTATATTGTCAGTCCTATTAGCTTGCATGCAGTGTCGGATTGCTTTGGCGGTTTTCTTTTTTTTTTTTTTTTTTTTTTTTTCTCCAGGTGGCACTCAGCAATACCTTCAGGCTAATCTTTTGTTTTCAGATGATTTAACCCGTCGTGATGTCCAACCAAATTTGACGCAGATGCTTTTTGTGCTTGTTTGCACCACTTACCAAAATGGCTGCATTAAGTTAACAGCCTGCAGATTTAAAAAAAAAAAAAAAAAAAAAATACATTCTGTGATTGATGGTTGTGTTTTGTAGGAAAGAAGCGGGTTTGTGTGCCCAGCCCGAAGTGGTCAGTGATTTATGTGATACATTCACACTTGCACACATCACTGTGGTCAGTTCACACTCACAAGGAGGTGTTAAAGTGTCTTTCCCATGTGTTTTCAGGCTGCGTTTTGTAACTTGGATTGGTCATTTTCTCACCTTAAGGAGAAATTCTTTCTTGAATTTGTACATCACCCCGGCAAAAATAGACTTTCTTCAGCGTATTCATTTATATTCAGTAATTTTCGTTCTTGTCATTTGTGATGCGGCGTGTCTGCCCACCAAAATGAAAATTAACAATATTATTACTAACATGGGTGGGGAGGGGGGGGACAACAACAATGAAATGAAAACAAGAGTGCTTTTAAAAATAACAATAATAAAAAATAAAATACGGATAACTGAAATTACATTTAACATTCATAAAAATCGCTTTTGGAGTTTATTTTACATTCAAACAGTCATTTGGGAATGATAGCTTACTTTACTTTATTACGCAATACTTAATGAGAACTTTACAAAAAAAAAAAAATAATAATCTTGCACTCAACAAACACTTTTTTTCCTATTTTTCACAATTGTTTTGCTAAAATCTATAACTAAAAACAAAAAAAGGGCTAAATTAAGCTAATTAACAGAATTTTACTCAAAATCAAATAAAAATGAAATATAATAAGTCCAAAAATAACCCCTTCCCACACACGGTGGCCACAGGCCACACTCTGCCCTTTGTTGACTTCCCCGAGCATGATTCCAGCATGAATTTAATCCGTGTTTACAAAGTGCGAACTCGACAAGGCATGCGGGGTTATTTCCACACCCCGCCCTGTATTTGCCCCTTCCTGTCCCACATATCACACCAGCTGAAACGGCCTGAAACATGTCATTACTTAGCTGCCTTCATGAAGGTATGAAGAGCAAAAGCCTGGAGGGAAAGTTGCAAATGAAATTGTTTGGCCAATTTTTCTTCCGTTACTTGGAAAGTTATCCACATTGCTTGGTACTATGACTGCGAAAATATGCTTTCCACGTTCACCCCTGTACACATTTTAATGGGATACCGTGTAAATGTCATGCTTCATATCTGGTTCTGTTTACTTTTGCTTTCAGCCTTGACCAAGGGAAAGTACAGGTGGTTCACGTGATACCGTTCTCAGTTTTCTTGCATGGTGCAGCATGTTTTTTTTTTTTTTTTTGATTGTTGATTGTGTACTTGTAGTATAGGCTACTTATATGATGTGCGTGTTTGTGTTTTAGGTGCAGGAAGGCGATGGGGAGATGGGCGTTACATCTCTCAGGGGGCCTTGGGCTTTTGCTCATTCTCATGAGCTGCACATACACTGAAGGTACAGATTTTTTTCCATTTTTTTGTTTTAATTGGCTGTGTGTGGGTGTTACTATTAAATGTTCGAAGTGGTTTAATCTCACATTATTATATATTTTTTTTGTCCATCTCCCCTCCTGAATTTCCCTCTCTCATCCACAGCCAACTATTGCTTTGCCACCAGGTCCAAAACCTGCTCAGACTGCCTGCAGGCGGGAAAAGGCTGCGCCTACTGTCCTGATGAGGTCAGAACTTTAAATGGAAACACAAAAGAACAGACTTCACATTAAGCCGAGACTTTAGTGCTTTGGCATTCCTACAAATGTTCTTTTTTTTTTTTTTTTCCTTCTTGGTGATAATTTTTCTGAGTCATAGATGGTAGCCCAACATAATCGGCCACTGTCCAATAGGCGTGTACGCTTGTAGACTTCTGTTAAAGCAAGTATATCCCACAATGGTCACTTAAATTGATGTAGAACTTAAAAATAATACGACGGGCTGTTCTAAATCGCATACTGAAAATCTTGCCCTTCTGAGGAACAGGCTAAAAACAGAACATAGTCTATTCTGAAGTGCCTTTATATAAACCAGGTGTGGGAAAACTATGGCCCGGGGGCACGTTGCGGCCCGTTAAACGTTTTAATTCGGTCTGCCGAACTTGAAAAAAATAAAATGAATAAACCTTGTTAATATTTTTTTTTCTAAATACTGTGGTGTGTCAAAGACACATATTTCTTGTCCATTTTCACTTGTCCGTTTTTTTCTCCGATGAGGTGAGGTTACCAAAACACTCCATCCATCTGATCCTGGTCCGGCCCCTCTGTCAAATTTCCGAACCCATTGTGGCCCGCCAATCAAAAACTTTGCCCACCCCTGACCTAAACCCTACGGAACATCTGTGAAAAAAGGGAAACGCACGGAGCTCTATTTTCATGACCAACTTAAATTCTGTGCCAGCTAAGTGTTTAACGCTGCTCAGAGGCAGGTTAGACCCAGTCTCGGTCATTTTGCAGATGAGTGTAGGACCTGCAAGAGGGAGCAAGGCGCTGCTGTGGGTGTGTTCACAGCTGACTCCGGTCATGGCCCATCAAAGTGGCTCCTTGCATTGCCTTGAAAAAAAAAAAAAAACTTTGTCGCCAAGTGAGATGACATTATTCAATAATATTATACAATACTGCAAGGTTTTGCTGACCCTGTTCACATATTTATATATCTAATTCATATGCGTTGTCTTTAAAAATAAATTTCTGCTTGCTGTTGCTTAAAAGAGTTGTCTTTCTTGCTTAGAACTTTAATGGACCTCGCTGTGACCTGTATGAAAACATTCTGGCTCATGGCTGCAGCGCTGCGGCCATCATCACAGCCCAAAGCAGCATGAAGATTGAAAAAGTAGGTCACTTCCAGTCATTTCATCATTTTTAGCACTCAGAAATGGTGAGGATTCTCAATTTACCTCCCTCTTGTTCTCTGTTCCTGCGCAGAAACAACAGATCGACGTCCGAATGGCCAAGTCGCAGGTGTCCCCGCAGGAGATGTTCATGTCTTTTCTGCCAGGGGAGGAGAAGATGGTCGACGTGGAAGTCTTTGCGCCAACCAAAGGCCCTCTGGATCTGTACATCCTTATGGACTTCTCCAACTCCATGGAAGACGATTTGGACAACTTGAAGAGGATGGGTCAGGAGCTGGGTGAGCGCCTCGGTTCGATCGCTTTTCTCCGGTTGCCCTTTCTGTCATTTTGTCACGTCGTGTTTTTCTCGTATAGCTTCGCTGGTGAAGAAGCTGTCCGATGACTACACCATCGGATTTGGAAAGTTTGTGGACAAAGTTATCGAGCCGCAGACCGACATGAGGCCTGCTAAGTAAGCAATATTGTCGCATGAACACCTTCAGTCTAGCGTAGCATATTCTTTCTCACAGTCTTTTTGCCCCTCCTTTGCATTTTTTATTTTTTCAGACTTGCTAAACCGTGGCCCAACAGTGACCCTCCGTTCTCTTTTGAAAACGTCATCAAGCTGACCAAGGACTTGAACTTCTTTACCAGTGAGCTTCAAAAGGAACGAATCTCTGGCAACCTGGATGCTCCCGAGGGAGGATTTGATGCCATACTGCAGGCTGCAGTCTGCGGGGTAAAAACACACATCTGGATCTACAATTTCTTCAGAATCTAAAAGAACCACCTGAAATAAAATATAAACCCCGCCATATTGTCCGCTTCTGTTTGATTTGTCTCATATCGCAGGATAAGATCGGTTGGCGTGAACACAGCACACATCTGCTGGTTTTCTCCACCGAGTCTGCCTTCCACTACGAGGCTGACGGCGCCAACGTGCTGTCGGGCATCCTGCCACGCAACGACGAGCTCTGCCACCTGGACGGCGAAGGCAAATACACGGAGGATACCAACCAAGATTACCCCTCCATTCCCACGCTGGTCCGTCTGCTCGGCAAACACAACATTATTCCCGTATTTGCCGTCACCAACCACTCCTACACATATTACAAGGTTGGTGGTTATTTCGCTCTACAGATTTCTTATCGCATACGCAATAACGCAATAGTGTGCAATTGTTTGGTCAGAAACTCCAAACATACTTCCCCATTGCTGAGGTGGGCCTGCTGCAAGAGGACTCATCCAACATCCTGCAAGTCATGGAGATGGCTTTTGAGGTAAAAAAAAACTTTCTTCTGACATGAGCCAAATGGAATTCTAATCAGTCAACAACAAGGCATTTACGTCGGTGTATATTCTTTCAGAGTATCCGTTCCCAGATGAGCATTCGTGCAGAGGACAGACCCAAAGCCTTTGAGGCTCAGTTCCTGTCCGCCAGTGGGAAGGTTGCAGAATACGGAACCTTTGATTTCAGGCCTGGAGCAATTGTAAGAGGATAAACAAACTACTAAACAACCTTTTAGTAACCTATATGTACCTCGACAAAATGATTGACAACACCCTCTATATCAGGCGTGGGCAAACTACGGCCCGGGGGCCACATGCGGCCCGTTAAACGTTTTAATCCGGCCCGCTGAACTTGAAAAAAAATTAAATGAATAAACCTTGTTGATGTTTTATTTTCTAAATAATGTGGTTTTTCAAAAACATATGTAATACTTTTGTTCACTTTCATTTAAGATTAAATGTATTTTTTTTCTCCGGTGAGGTGAGGTTACCAAAACACTCCATCCATCTATTCCTGGTCTGGCTACTCTGTCAAATTTTAGAACCTATTGTGGCCCGCCAATCAAAAAGTTTGCCCACCCCTGATCTATATTATATTGTTTTTGTATAAACATCACTTATAATTACTTGTCTGTCACTAAATCACATTCAGAACAACAACACACACAGTTGTTTTAAAGCTTGGATTGGTGTTCCTCAGGGCAAATTCAAGATGCGACTCAAAGCCCAGAGGATGATCGAGGAGTCTCCGGTCTGTAAAATGGATCTGGATGAAAAACAAGGCCTGATGAGAGTTAAACCTACGACCTTTAACTCTGCCGTCAACGTGAAAGCCAGTGTGCTTTGTCCAACTTGTGACTGTGAAAAGGTAGACGAACATTCACCTCCAGGAGTTCACAAATAGTTCACACGATGAGACTTGCCTCTTTATACTAATTCTTATTGCTCCTTTGTGTTCCAGACTGCCATCCCTAACGCGCCCAGATGTCATGGCAACGGAGATCTTGTGTGTGGAAAGTGTCAGTGCCATGATGGATGGTGAGATTCAGTTAAAAAAAAAAAAAAACTGCATATATTTTTGCGGTTTCTTGATTAACACCAGTTTCTTACTCAATGTTTTGTTGTTCTTTCTTGGTGTTTTGTTTCAGGCTGAGTACTTTTTGTAACTGTTCAGCGAGTGCTTCAGCCCTCGACACCCGCCTGTGTATCGGCCCGGGATCAACAGAACCTTGTTCCGGTCGCGGGGATTGCCTGGAGTGTGGAACCTGTGTGTGCTACAACCCGGACCAGTTTGAAGGGCCTTACTGCCAGTATGATAGAACCCAGTGTCAGCGATTTGGCGGTTTCCTCTGCAATGGTACGACAGTCTTTGTCACCTTAACTCCAAAAATTCAGGTTTTGTTGTTTCGTGGTAGTTTTGCTTATTTTCTTTTTTCAATTCAATCAGACCGTGGCTCCTGCATTATGGGCCGTTGTGTATGTTCTGATGGCTGGGAGGGAAATGCTTGTGAGTGTCCCAAGAGTAACCAAACCTGTTTGGACAGCAAGGGGGTCAGTAAAACCATCTTTTTTTTTTTATATTTTCATTTCGTTCATCATGTCACCCCGCGTGCCTTAAATGCACGTCTTACGGTTGTTCTCTGTTTCAGGGTGTGTGCAATGGACGTGGTAAATGTGTTTGCGGTCTTTGTGAGTGTCAAACGTCAGGTCTTGAAATGACGTCAACCTGCGAGCCAAATTTCCAGGTAACAACTCAAAAAATAGTTAGCAATCAAAGTACCATTAAAATAGTCATCCAGGAGTTCTAATTGTTTATATAAAATAATCAGAAAGAGGTTTAATTCCGGAAAAAATAATTTTAATATTATCTTATTTTAATATTATTGTAAGCCAATGTAACGCTACCAACATTAACACGACACTTGTTTATATTATTATTGAAAAATACAAAAAGTGTACTTTATTCATTTTAAATTAATTTAAAATGTATTGCATTGTTTAAAAACAATCAGGTCTTCCAGATTAAATGCAAAGAAGTATTATAGTCCAATGTTTATTATAACTGAACAGTAACTGGGCAAGGATTCTTCTTCTTTTGCTTACCACGAGTGTGACCGACAGTAAAGCGTAGTTCTACAATACTACATGCTACAATCACGAAAATAAACATGTTAACGCATTACCGTTCATCTCTGATAGTCTAAATAGATCATTTTCAACGTTATGGGTTGTAATTTACAGTCATATATTGGTTTGGCATTTGTGAGATCATATATGCAGCTTTTAAATTCTGGTTCTTCTCTGCTCAGGCTCAGTTAGGTGTGTGTGAGGCCACACGAAGTTGTGCTCAATGTCAGGCTTGGAAGACAGGAGAGAAGAAGGACAAGGAGGAATGTGACAGGTGTCCTTTCAGAGTCATCATGGTGGACGAACTCAAAGACGGTGCTGGAAATGATTATTTTGCACACATGCAGTCACTTTTGTTAAAGTTACAATGATATTTTGCCACCACGCCAGTAGTTAAACGTGAGATGTGTGTGTGGTTTCAGAGGACAAGGTTCTTGAAAAGTGCACTTTCCGTGATGAGGATGACGACTGCACATACCACTACACGGTGGAAAACCCCAAAGTTCCGGCATCGAAAGACTTGGAGGTTCAGATGCTTAAGAAGAAAGGTAATGAAAAATTTGATTTCACCCCCCCATAAAAACCAAAATTAAATGTTGCACTTCTATAATTTTGTCACTGAGACTGAACTTTAATTATAGTGTCGATAATTGTTATATTACTAATTTTACTTTTTGGACATCTCTCCAGATTGTCCGGCTGCCAGCCTCCTCTGGCTGCTCCCTCTCCTCTTGTTCCTCTTGTTACTTCTGGCACTTTTGTTGCTTTGCTGCTGGAAATACTGCGCCTGCTGCAAAACCTGCTGCCAGGTAACAATGTAATATGGTATGGATAAAAGTCTTCAGTCACAAAGGACTCAATAAATAATCAATCAAGGGTTGGATAAGACTTATAAAGTTTTCCCAAAACTTGATTTTGGTACTGGTAAAAGTACAATAATTATTTTATTTTATTTTATTTTATTTTATTTTATTTTATTTTATTTTATTTTATTTTATTTTATTTTATTTTATTTTTTATTTTATTTTATTTTATTTTAAAGCTGACTGTGATTCATCAAACAAAAAGAGAATTAAACAAGTATATAATTTTGTCTATATGATGCAAAACGCCATGGACAAAAAAACTACATAAAGCAGGGGAACGCCATATATCTAAATCAGAGCAGATTAGAAAGCATTCATTGTCATTTTACAGTTCCAGTGAAACTAATGCGCTTTAATTGTGTCTCCCCTAAGAGCTGCCTTGCCCTGCTGCCTTGTTGTCGGAAAGGTAGGACGTCAACTTTGTAAATCCACTCTTCTCTAACGTCGGCGCACTTGATTGATGTGGCTGTTCGTGTTCTCTGTAGGTCGCACGGTTGGATTCAAGGAGGATGAGTATCTTCTGCGCCAGTCTCTGCTCACCTCAGACCACCTGGACACACCTATGGTGAGGAGCGGCCCTCTCAAAGGGACCGATGTCGTTCGCTGGGTGGTTACAGATAACGTGCACCGAAGTCCCAACCACCCCCAAGTTCTAGTCAAACCCAACCCGAAAGAAACCAGTAAGTGGATACTGGATGTTCCCGGATGTTGAATCTTAGCAATTTCTTATTCTCTTATTCTTCCTTTACAGTACAGTATCCAATCTCCTTGCGACTTAACAGGCGGTTTACTGAGAATTTGTCTCGTCCTGACTCCAGAGATGCAGAACAGCTTCGTAAAGAAGTTGCAGATAATGTGAGTTGGAACCTGTTAGTGTCTCTGTGGATGAGTGTACATACCGCTCACTTGCTTTTCTTTCAGCTTAATGAGGTCTACAAACAAATTCCTGGGGCCCAGAAAATGCAGAAAACCTCATTTAGGTAAGATGCTCCCTCACAAATGTAACAATATACAGTACACGGTCATGTAACCAACTGTTTTAATCAACTCTCTTTTTTCATGCAGAACACAGAGAAATGCAGGGAAAAGGTAACATGCATATTCATACACTATCTATTTCTGTGTTCCCAAAAAGCACACAAATGTCAAATTCCTGCTCCGCTTTGTGCTCTCCAGGCAGGACTACACCATCATGGACACCATCCTGTCTGCCCCTCGCAGCAGCTACCATGACATTGTCAAGCTGACTGAGAGAAATGTCCAATCCGGACACTTCAACGACCTTAAAGTGTTGCCCGGCTACTACACTGTTGCAACAGACCGAGGTGTGATGGAATTTTATATATCATATTTCAAGCTACAATATGTACTAATTCAACCATGAAATGTGGTTCGCCTACTTTAATATTAATTGCATGCTCTGTTGGTTTGTTTCGGTCACCTTATATGTCAGGGGGCGGCCATTTTGTCTCTCCCTGGCGACTGGAAGTGACATCACAGTTTCTCAGGTAACACCCAATCGTGGCTCAGCTTCAGAAAACAGGTGAGCCGTGATTGGTTGTTACCTGAGCCCTGAGCAACTGTGATGTCATTCTCAGTTGACAAAATGGCCGCCCCCGACGTGGCTAAAAATGACATTATTATGAATGTCATGTTCAGACTAGTGATGACGCATTTTTTAAGGGGAGGCGCGGGGGGGGTGACTTCCCCTTTAATAATCTCAACTTTACATTGTCAGTGAATTTTTTTACTTTAATTTGCTTTTATCCCCACAGAGGCTGCGGGAGCTATAGAATTCCAAGAAGGTGTGGAGTCGCTGGATGTTCATGTGCCACTCTTTGTCAAGGATGAAGATGACGACAAGAAGCAGCTCCTGGTGGAGGCCACAGATGTGCCGCTGGGAATTGCCAAAATTGGAAAACGCTTGGTGAACATCACCATCATCAAAGAACACGGTCAGGAGAAACTCTGAAAATAATGACGATAATATCATGATACAGTATAATCGGCTGATTGCAATGACTGTCGTTTACTTTCTCTCCCAAGCCTCCAGCGTGTTCTCCTTCCTCCAGCCGGCCTACACATACAGTCGACAAGACGGCGTGGCCAATATTCCAATCAGTAGAGAGATCGTTGAGGACGGACGCACTCAAGTCTCCTACCGTACACGAGACCTCACAGCCAAGGATAAAAAGGTCAGTCAATGTCGTTCCCGTTGACACTGAATTCCGTTGGATACTAGGTAAACATGAAACTCCTTTATGTATTGTAGGATTACGTGACTGTGGATGGAGATCTCACTTACGGTCCGGGCGAGACCCAGAAGACAGTTCCGGTTCGTCTTTTGGAGCTGGGTGAGAAAGATGCCCTCTTGGATGACAAACAGGTCAAACAGTTCGTCATGGATCTCAGTAATCCGCGACAGGGCGCCAAGCTCGGGCGCTACCCGAGAACTACTGTCACAATCGCTGACCTACCAGGTAAGAAGTTTTTCGATTTTCTGGAAGCATGTCCCCAAAGTGAGTGATTTCCATCCACTGTGCCGTCATTAGACTTGCACTGCAGAGGGAAATGATCTAATTTCATTTGGTCTAAAAATCTTTTGATCATCTATCTATGCCAGCAGCATATAGTGACAGGTAGAACAATTAAATGCACTTCCACTAGATCAGTGCTTCTCAAATAGTGGGGCGCCCCCCCACCTCCCTCTTGGGGGGCACGGTGCAATGCTGAGGGGGCCACGAGTGACTACGGGGAACATGCTTATTTTTCCACCGTACTACAATAAAGTGTAATTACACATCCAGTCCAGTAGTTGGCAGTGGAGCTCTCATTGCCGATTGTGCGCAGCCATTATTAACTCTACGGTGTAGGATTGTTTTGCAACGAAAATGCAATTATTTATAGTTGCAGCGGAGAGTAGGTGGTGGGGTGGGGGTGTGAATTGTTTTCTTATTGCTCGGGGGGGGGGCGTAACATAAAATAATTGAGATTGAGAAGCACTGCACTAGATGGTTCCAATGAACCTTTTGTGATCGTTGTGTTTGTTGTGCTGTGAGATTTTTCTTATGTAAACTATATGCTTTGGCTCAATCAAGGTTGTGAAACACTGTCTTCAAGTCCCGTTATATTCCTTCTCAGATCCCAGTGTAATGATGTTCAAGAGGGGCACACAGAACTTCACAACATCTGACCCAAATTACACCATCCCTGTGGTGCGCACTCGCAACCAGGACAGCCCTGCTACGGTGAAATGGCGCACAAAGAAGGGACAACGCTTTGACCTCTCTGGCTTACTGAAGTTTAACCCTGGAGAGACAGAGAAGAATATTGTGATCGACCCAAGATCCCACTCCGCCCTGACTCAACCTGACTCCTTCCAGTTGGAGCTGCTGGAGCCGAGTAGCAATGCCACAGTTGGAGAGAGGAAGACCACGATTGTCAATGTTGTGGAAGGAGGTTGGGTTTGCTCTAGGAGCTCTTCGAATTTTGCATTAAATTGTTTCAATCGCTTCATTTTCCTTTACTCCCAATAGGTCCGAGATCTCCTGAGTTGGCCCAGATGCAGCAGAAAGGTTTCGTAACTCCCAAAAACACCTCGCTCAACGGTCGCCTTCTTGCTCCTGGAAATCCTAGGGCCAAAGCAACTGGACCCAGAAGCATCCGCCTCAACTGGGACCCCCCGCATGGTAACCCCTTGGGCTACAAGGTGCATCAAATGAACCAAAATTTGCATGGTATCTCTTTATCTGCGTTGTACGGTGTTTGTCAAATGGATCTTTTGTTTTGTATTTTAGGTGAAGTATTGGATCTATGGCGACCCAGAGAAAGATGCTCAGGTTTTAGATGTTAAGACTCCTCAAGCTGAGCTGACCAATCTGTATCCCTACTGTGACTATGAGATGCGAGTGTCTGCCTACAACACATTGGGAGATGGCAATGATACAGACATTGTAACCTGTCAGACTCTGGAAGATGGTAAGTATTTGTTTCGGGGCTTGTTGGCGAACAGTCACTGGAGCGCTAACGTCATATTTCTGTTTTCCTGCAGTGCCCGGTGAACCGGGCCGACTTGCCTTTAATGTCATCAGCCCAACAGTCACTCAGCTCAGTTGGGCTGAGCCTGCTGAGACGAATGGCAACATCACAGCATACGAGGTCATCTACACACCCATCGACGATGATCTGAGTAAGCGAATCAGCTTATCTTTCGAAGCAGTTTATGACATCGATGAAAGGCCACGTTGGCCGAGATTCCCGTGAATTCCAGTACTTCAATGGAATAAGCCGTTTGTACGATGATACGCAACCTTGATGGGACAGAATCCATCCAACTATTTTGCGAATCATTCAGCTATACCATGTCCCCAGACTGAATCTGGGTTGTAATCGTTTTAGATTTTAAATTCTAGTTACCGGGCTATAAGTCGCACTTTTTTCAGAGGTTGGCTGGTCTTAATCTTCTTGGTGCTGCTGCTTCATGTAACGCAGCCACCTCTCTATTAGAGCACAGACATGGTGTCCCAAAATTATAAACACTGGACACATTCATGTTCATGTTTTTTATTTTTTTGTGTGGCTGAATAACTTCCATTGTGTTCGCATATCTTAGACCTATTCGGCCTGTATTTTAGTCTTTTATTAATGTTGTTACTTACTTTCCAAAATAAAATGTCTTGTTTTGATCGGGTATTTAGTCAAATAAATTACGTGCAAAAAAATCGATTCGCCAGTGCAACTTATGAATGTTTTTATTTCCTACGTCATTATACATTTTTGGGCTGATGCGACTTGTACTCCGGAATGTTTATTTATTTATTTTTTTTAGTTCAAAATTCAGGGAGTTTTAATTCCTTTTTCGAGCAAGTTTATTTGGGAATTTTTGTTTTTATTTGATTTAATCTACGAAAATGTTTTGTTCAGCTTTAGTTTTAGTTTTTTTTTTTTTTTTTCCATCAACTGTATATAAGCTTAGACTGAATCAAAAATGCATTTGAGTGAATTTCCAACCTCACAAATTGCCTTCACGCCAAAGGTAGGCATACTCCAATGCTTGTAAAGAGTACAAACATCAGGGATGAGAACAACAGGGCAGCTCTCTAATTTTTTTTTTTAATGTTCAGTTTTTCTATGTTTAAAAGCCCACTGCTCCATTACATTTGTCCAAATATTCTGGCGTCTTCCTATTTTGTCTTTGTCATCATATTGTATCTCTGTCATCTCCTATTTAGAGCAAGTCGGTGCAGCTAAGAAGGTCAAGATAGACAACCCAAAGAAGCGAATGCTTTTGATTGAGAATCTTGTGAGCGCCCAGACCTATCAGTACAAGGTCCGTGCCAAGAACGGAGTCGGCTGGGGCCCCTACAGAGACGCCACCATTAACTTGGCATCACAGCCTGCGAGACCTCTATCCAGTAAGCCCCCATTCGACCCATCTGCTACCGAGCCTTTTTGCTTGCTGTACACCAACCGCCATCTGTCTCCTTTCTAGTTCCCATCATCCCAGATGTCCCGATCGTGGATGCCGAAGCAGGAGACGAGTATGACAGCTACCTGATGTACAGCAACGAGGTGCTGAAGTCTCCCGCAGGGTCCAAGACACCCAGCGTTTCTGGTGATGGTGGGTAGCAAGAGTCCAAACCACAAACAGCTCATTCGAACACTGTGATCATGAGATGACAAGTGAGAAAAAGCAAAATATGGATAGTTGAGCAAACTAAATCAGGACCCAATACAGGTAAAAAGGATCTGCCTGAACTGGGCAACTCTGCTCTTCCCATTCATCCATCTGGTCTCCATTGCATCTTCTTATCTGCCAAAAAAAAAAATTAATAGTGACTATTTGGTGAAGCCTGAGCAGCTTCCTTATGCTTTTTTTGCCACAACTTTCCATGGCTCCCAATTGCTGCAACTTTACCAATCCTCAACCAAGTGAAACGAGACTTTACACCAATAGTTCTGTAATTATTTTGTTGATTGACACTGTCAAAGTTGTATTAATCTATCAATATTGATTATTTGGGTGCAGTGTTGTACAATTACACTGCGCATCGTTCTAGATCAGGTGTGGGAAAACTATGGCCCGGGGGCCACATGCGGCCCGTTAAACGTTTTAATCCGGCCCGCCGAACTTGGAAACAATTCAATGAATAAACCTTGTTAATGTTTTATTTTCTAAATACTATAGTTTGTCAAAGACAGGTATTTTGTTGAAATGCTTTTGTTCATTTTCATTTAAAATTAAATGTAATTTTTATTTCTCCAGTGAGGTGAGGTTACCAAAACACTCCATCCATCTGCTCCTGGTCCGGCCCCTCTGTCAAATTTTAGAACCCATTGGGGCCCACCAATCAAAAAGTGTGCCCACCCCTGTCCAAGATGTTTTACACGACAGAAAACAAACATTTTTAAAATAATAAAATTGAAATAACAAAACGGAAAATCATTGTTTTTGTCAAGACCCAATTTTTGATAGAGCTTTTGCCGGTCATACTAAGACTGAAAGCTAGCATTCTTATGCACATGCTAGTAGCAATGGCGCCAAGAAAAACATTACAAATTGAAGAAAATACACTGTAAATGAAAACAATTTCATGAAACTAATTTGAGAATTTGGATTGTAAATTTACGTCAGAGCTTATTTTTTTTTTCCCTTTTTTTTTTATGTCCAGCAGGGAATTCCTTGCTGGCCCTGTCGGCTTACCTCTGTTAATGGCATGGCCTCTCAGTATATGATCAGTTGTGATTTTGTTGAACACAATTCCTAGCTAAGCAAACCACTGAACAGTTTTGCCTACCGTCCTCCACTTGATTGCTTCTCCCCCTCCCCTCAAAACCTAAATTTGCAAGGCTGGAAATATGTCAAGTTGGTGGGGTCCAACCTGGATCTCCGAAAAGTGGCGTGGACAAAGCGAGTGGACGTCATCCCCAACAGTCGGCTCAGCACAGACACAGAGGCGAGCACAGATGAGGGCCCATACCCCAGCTTGACACAAACACCCGTGCCAGGTGAAGAGCACTCCAACCGAGCAGCAGACGGGCTGCAGCCAAGCCCAAAAATGTCCCTCTACCCTCAATATTGATCTTGACAGAAATGTTGTGTAATCCTCCCATTGTGGGCTTCTATCCGATCAATCTTATGCTGAAAGAAGATCACTGGCATCAACTGCATCACCTACCAGGTGACGATCAGAGGCGGGCTTACCCCTTACACCTGCCTCTGTCTGTCCTCAAGCACCCCAGTAGGAAAGTAATAATCTTGGTGCTGCTTGCAGGTGTGTATAAATACTTGATGTTATGGAGACGCTGGAGTGTCAACATTGCCTTCACGAGAGGCTCTGAAAAAAAAATGAAGATTTAACAAGAGGGAGCCATTGGCCAATATGCAAAGCACGGATTCTGATTTACTTCCATGCGCATGACACAAAATGTTCTGAATGACAAGACAGTAACTATTGATTTCATGTCATCCCATCTTGAATTCTAAATAGCTCAACTTTCCTATCCATTCAAGACGAGAAGCCAAACACTGCAGTAATTCAGAAAATTCTGAATTATTCAATACAATAAATTTGATAGATTTATCAAAAAATATGCCAATCAAAAAAAATACTTGACTAATATATTTATTAATGGCTATAGTTTGCGTCAGTTTAAAATTGCATAACCTAATTAAAACGGGTGTTGGAGTGTTTTGCTGCACTCATATTGCCAAAATTAAATAAATATGACTTCAGTATCGTGTACTATAGTTTTGTAGCTGTGCACGTTGCAACCACAATAATAAACATGTTGTCAAATGAATACCTCTCTGACAGTGTCAATCAAAATGGAGTGTTGGTATCTTTGTGAAGGTCCAATTACAGCATTGCATTAGATCGGATTGTTCAGGTGTGTCTATTTTTGTGCCCTGTAAATAAAAGCTGTTCGATGGCTCATTCAGTGACATTCACAAAAGACAAATTTCTGGTGACGAAAACACTCATTGCCTGTGGATTACCCCCAAAAAACTGTTTTACAATGACTGAATGTACAATTTCGACAATCGGGTGTTTCCTTTTAGAAATCACAAATAATAATTTATTTGCATTATTGCATCTGAATGCCGTTCCATTATTCTGTGCCCTGACAATTCCGGCTCCTCTCTTGCTGTTTCACAGATTACATGATGAATGGAAAGTGGGACCAGAACTTCCTCTTCCCGGGCGGTTCGGTCACCCGCAACTTGTCCTCATCCTCCTCTCCGATGTCCTCTGTGAACTCTAACTACAGAGGCGGCTCATTCACCACAGAAACAACCACCAACTACATGTCAGGTATGACACCTGCGATTAAAGCGCACCCACGTCTCATCTGCATTCATCCGATAATAAATCCCGTCTGCTCCAACAGGAAGCCCTCGTAGACCCGATATGATGGGCGGAATAGGTGGAATGCACACAACGGATGTCATCATGAGGAAACGCTCAGAGAGAGGTTATGGAGATGAAAATATCCGCGACTCGATCGTCATGGGGAATGTGTCGAGCAACTTTCCAGATTTAGGTAACATTTGCAGGGTTCAAATCTAAGTACGGGGTGATTGATATTGTAAGTTCTTAAAAGCATCATGCGAAGAAAGAAAACCACGTGGTCTGTGTAAGCGCATGAGGCAATTTCTTGGAGTAGGATGCATGTTAGCCGGCTTGGTGCTGTTGGTTGCATAGCAGGCTTCCAAACAGTCTATGCTGACTGTCGCTCTGTCTTGCACTCCAACCCTCCCTGAACCTCTCATGTCCTCTGCATCCTCCTCTTTTCCGCCTCCTCCGCTTAATTTGCCATCAGGTGTGTACGGCTTCACTGGGTTGCAGAGCACCTCTCAGAGCCAGTTCAGCTACAACCTGTCTCAGGGTCCGAGGGTCAGGACTCAGTCGTCCGAGGTCAACGAAGCTCTGTATAATTTGGACAGGGTGCTTCAGGGTAAGTGTGGCGCATGTTAAGCATGGAGGCTGCCGTTTATTTCCGACTCTCCTCTTCAAAGCTCGACACGGATCTCTTGCTTACCACGGTGCTTCTCAATTCATTCAAGTAAACATTTTGCACACCAATGCTCCACCATGACTATAAATATTATAATTTGTCTAAGAAATCTTTGTAGGAACGTAATTATATTATAATTATATAATTATATTATTATTAACATTAAAGAAAACCAAAAGAACCAAAGAACGAAGAAAGGAATAGAGATCGACAACAACAAAACAATTGTTAGCATTGTTTTTAAGTAATAGAATAGATTTGAAATGCTTTCAAATTGCCTGAACTAAATGAAAAGGACACTGCCGCCTATTGTTGTGGATGTGCAACTACATTTTATCCTAGTGTGTATTTGAGAATTGCAGTTTAATTATTGGATGTGACTTTTTTTTCAAAATCTTGTACTCAACAAATAATCCATATGTTTAAAAAAAAATAAAACTAATACTAAAACTAAACTAAATTAATCTGGGAAAAAAAATAAAAACAAATGAAAAATAACCAACTTACTCCAAAAAGTCAAAACAGAATAAAAAATAGTCATAATGAAAAAACAGAATAAAAAATAGTCATAATGAAAACTAAAACTATTCTAACCTTGGTTTTGACATCTGACGTGATCTGAAATGTATTTGTAAATATCGCTTGCATCCAAGCGGAATCCTCACACCTCCAAAAATCAGCATTTTTCAGGACATTTCCAAAGTAGCCTAAAAAAAAAAAAAAAAAAAGCAATTTTTAACACTTGTGATTGGTCAATAATTTATTTAAAAAAAAAAAATTACACCCACACAGGTGGACTTGCCAATAACATACCGTAGACTATTTTTATCTTGGATCTCAATCTATTATGCAAGTGCGCAGAACGACACATCCATTTAGTGTACATTGTTTTCCAAATGCACACCCCTACTCACTGTCTCTCTCATCAGATGCAAGACTCAACCCGGGGGTCCCTGACACCCCGAGCCGACTGGTGTTTTCAGCTCTGGGTCCCACTGCCCTGAAAGTCAGCTGGCAGGAGCCCCACTGCGAGAAGGACATCCTGGGTTACTGTGTGCTCTACCAGCCGCTCAATGGAGGTAAGCTTGGGCTTCTGTAGTTGCCTTGCTGTGAGCTGTTTTGGAAATGCTATGTATCCTTTTTATTCCAACAATTCTTTAACAGGAGCCATTTTAGTTTGATGACTCTGAAGCAGGTATTCTAGAAAAATGTGCATCGCTGTTCGTACATTTGCAATCATGATCTTGGGACGTTTATTTCAAGTTAGTTCCCTAACTGTCTTGTATCGCTTAGGTGAAGTGAAGCGCATCAATGTGACCAACCCGGCAGACAACTCTGTGATCATCCAGGATCTTCTGCCCAACCATTCGTACCTGTTTAAGGTGAAGGCTCAGAGCCACGAAGGCTGGGGCCCGGAAAGAGAGGGCGTTATCACCATCGAGTCCGCCGTCGACCCCAAGAGTCCCCTCAATCCCATGCCAGGTTCCTGTCATGACTTTCTGGAACGTACTCGCCATTTACAGTTCGGTTCTTATTCTTTATTATCCACCTGGCAGGCTCTCCGTTCACTCTGAGCACACCGAGTGCGCCGGGTCCCCTCGTCTTTACGGCTCTCAGTCCCGATTCCTTGCAGCTCAGTTGGGAGAAACCCAGGAAGCCCAACGGAGACATTCTAGGCTATGTGGTCACCTGCGAGCAGCTTCATGGAGGAGGTGAGTCTTATGTCACTCTCCCCACAGTTTTAGTTTTGCTTTTAAAGTGACAGTAATGGGGTTATTTTTGTTGTTGGCTCCCTCTTGGTTTGTTATTGGAGACTTTCTGTTCATGTTCAGATTGTGAATGGTGTGTGTACTAAACAATCACTTTTCAACAAGAGAGCCATCTAGAGGAGTCAAAAATGATCACAAGTGCTTCATGAAGCTTCATTTGTCCATCACAACCCATTAGCCAGTGTTGACGTTTTATGATCATTACTATTCAATACTTAACTGGGATCAGAAAAAAAAATGTTTTTTTAAATATTTGTATTTTTTTAATAATTATACTCATCATTGAAAGCCGGTGTACTGTGAGAATTATACTGAACACATTAAATACTGAATCGTTTCTTAAAATTAGAGACGCTCCCCCTTACCCCCAACCTAAATTATCTTCTCTCATTCTCGTGTCCACCAGGTGACACACGTTCCTTCCAGGTGAGCGGGGACAGCGCAGAGACTCGACTGACAGTCCCAAACCTGACGGAGAACATCCCCTACAAGTTCAAAGTTCAGGCTCAGACCACACTGGGCTTCGGCCCCGAGAGGGAGGGCATCATCACCATCGAGTCTCAGGATGGAGGTAATGGTTTTTCGCTAGGAGCTGCAAATGCAGAAGAGACGCACCGGAGGAACTACAATATAATCTACACACAAGTGAATTTATTCACTCATGGGCACATTATCTGATTTGTTTCTTTAATTTTACAAATGATGGGTGGGAAAGTATTCCAGGGATGTCTTTGTTGTTCTTACTATTCCAACAATTAAAAAGTCAATTTGTGCCATCCTTTATTTTACAGTACTTAACGTTACATCGGCATTATTTTCTCGCAGGGGCTCTGTCTCAGTTCAATAATCAATCCATGATGAGGAGGGACGTTTTCAACATGCCAACGGACATCAGCAACATGAGCAACATCTCACGCAGCATGATCAACGACTCGTTCATCTCAGGTACAAATGACAGCGGCACTTCAGAGAAATCTGGCCCTGAAGTTAACGTCTTCGAGATGGTTCGAGGCGGTGAAAAACCGAGCGTTTGTTAGCAAAGATACACCATTAGCACAATTTCCAGTCTTTTTTTTTATTATTATTTTTATCAAATCAATAGTGCTTGCTAAAGTAGATGATTTTTTTTCTTGCTTTGACTCAATATGTCATATTGTGAAACAACCTTCCAACAAATATTTTTGTTAAACCCTTTCAAATTTGTCACACCAAATCAACTTTAATTCTGATTTGATCCAAATTCTGAATTTTAATTGATCCACATCAAAACTGTTCAGTTCAAACGAGTTTGCCTTTTGATAATCTCCGTTCTCTCCCCGGCCAGATGGAATGATGATGACCACGCAGCACACAGAAGCAAGCGGCATGATGACCCGCCAAGTCACCAAGGAAGTGGTCCAGAGGAGCGTCATGGGAGGGACCACCGTCACCAAGAAAATGTTTTACGACTCCTAAGATCAGGTGTTTCTCATTTGGCCTCCATTTGCGTTCCAATTGTCCAAATATTTGCAATTCTCTTTTAAAAAGAGACCGAGAGCTCATATAGGCTTGATGTACAGTGTGTGTTCATAATTATGCATGTGTCAGATTGTGGTACCAAAAAAATAAACAAACACTTCGAGCATACTGTAGTGGTTTAAAAAAAAAAACGAAAATGGGGAGGATGGTGAGGAGGCCATTTTGTTGTGTCTGTTACAAACTTTGACCACACGGTTCTTCAAATTCACACACACACAGAGTGCATCTAAACCAGGCAGGTAATCTGACCGCGGTTAATCCAGAATGACACTACGCCCTTCCTTGACTAGTCTGCTAAATCTGTTTTGTCTGGATAACATTACATGACAATGTCACCATCCCATATTTCAAAAACCACAATCACTAATGAAATTTGTTTGGATGCTTTTATTCCGGAGGATCATTAGTCACCTGGAGTTTTATATTTGAGTGACTTGAGCATGTTGTGGCACATTAATAATGCCTTTATTAGTCCCACAGGACGGGAGTGTTGTGCAAAGTGAAAAGTACAATGGCATGAAATAATATAGACAAACGTGCCAAATATAAACATATTTTTCAGAAATGCAAGTTTGTGCTCTTGATGTATTGACACTCTTTTCTACAAATGATTTGATTCATTAAATTTGGTTTGACGTTTTCGAAGATATTTTATACCCAATGTATGATATATGGTACTTTAACTTTATACTACTGTTGCCGTTTTTTTGTCATTCTAATTCATCAAGATCGGATCATTTGGAGAAATTACATATAAAGACATAAAGATTGTAGTTCCTTCAGTGCACAAATATAGTCGAGTTGTACTGCATCTTCATTTGATATTTTTTGCTTTTACACAAACAAAATTTGATTTGTAGGTCCAAACATGGAAAAATTGCTGAATTTAAAAACCAACCATATATCACTTTTACACAGAAGCGCTTGCCTAAGTATTTTCTGTATGTCAGATCTTTTGCACTCAATAAAGACCTAAAATAATTTGTTGTATTTGGGTTATTCATTGAGAGGAAGAAATCATTGGCATAGAAGCAAAAGCAAGCAAAGCAGAATTCAAGTTCTTACATGAAATTCGGTGCACATGCAAGTCGTTAGCTTTAGTTTGCACTTTTTCTTCCAAAGTAGCTTTGAGGAAAGCACAATTAGACGTTTGTGTTTTGCCTTTAGTCAGCATCTTTATCAAACTCCTTGTACCCAAAAAATAAAGTCCACCCTGCAAATACTTCACGTTACAAAAAATGGCTAAACACTTTAACCGTATAAAAAGTGATTCCACTGAACACATTTTATTTTAACACTAGGAAGTAGAATGTAAATATTTCACAGAAGATTCGATAGTTATCCCTTTCTATTTCTCCTTGAAGGATCACAACCTAAATGCTAATATGTGTTTCATGAAATGGTCTTACTTTATTTCCAGCCAGTCTTCACTTTATTTTGCTCACCGCTTCCACTACGTGTGTTGGATGTTCATGGCAGCATTTTTCTGTCCTCTAATCGGTTGCTCAGAGGAAAAACGTCTGTAGCATTCAGCATGCGATAATACGTTTAATAATCAGCATTTCTACAGAGTATGATATATTTTATATAGTTTAATTGTTTAGTTTTTTTCTAGAGAAATATTGATTCTGAACTTCTCCAGATGATTTACGAGGCACTTTATTCTCAACTCAACTGATTTTTTTTATTTTTTTTTATTTTATCCTCCATTATTTGCTGAAAAACTCCACTATTCACTAAATAAAAGAATTACTTTGGCACATCCTGTGATGAATTTAAGAGTTTTCTTTAGACGAACGTAGTATTTTTCTACAATCTTGTGGCATCTGTAGGCAATTCTAAATCTATTTCGGTGGGTGAATTCACCAATTTCCTGTTTTGTGCTCAGGCAAGAGTGAATTGAGACGTATCATTTACAATATAATACAACTTCATTTATATAGCGCATTTCACAACAGCTGGAGCTGTCACAAAGTGCTTTCCATATGGTGTTTTAGACAAAAAAATATTTTAAAATGTAAATTTTAGATTTTATTTAAATTTAAGGTTTTTCATTTTAATGTTTCGACAAAAGTAGTCCTCCATTTTATGACATCTCTGTGCCCACAAAGTGTGTTGGAGTGAATTGGAGAGTTTCTTTGAGACAAAATAAGTGCTTTGCCACCATCTTTTGGCAACTGTAGGCAATTTTAATATTTTTACCGTGGCGTCAACTGATTATTTCTATTCGCGGCAGAGCTCCGTCCTTCGTCTATTAACTCATTCAGTGCCAATGACGGCTGAAGACGTCAAAAATCCATTTTGTTACTCTGCTGGTAGTGAATGAGTTAAGTTTTTATGGTTTTCTCTAAAAGCGATTGTAGTTATACTAAGAAGTGGATTAGGTTGACTAAGTGTCCATTAAAGGCCCAGGTAGCAAATACACAGCCAGCCATGATCTCATCCCGTAACAAAACCGCCGTGTGATGTGATGTAGTTTAATTCCAGAGGCACGGTCCGGGACAGAGGCATCGTTGTTTGAACCCCGCTGACCTGATCACCAGGTCGTGAAGTACCTCCACAGTCCCGAATATGGGGACAAGCTCCTCTGTGAACTTGTCATTGAAGGTGTACACGTGGGAGCGCTTGTCGACGTCATAGAAGGACAACTGGCCCTGCTCGTAGTCCAGGTACACGCCCACTTTTCTGGCCGCCAGCTTCAGAGGCAGCGAGGTGGCGGGCACCGTCAAGGCCTTCAGATCCTTGCCCCTCTCCAGGCGGAGGGTTAGGTAGCCCGAGTCTGTGTTGAGAGAGTGGAAACCTCGCCTCACGGCAGACGCCTTGGCCACACCCAGCCGCCAGTCCCGCTGGCCCACCTCCACCTCCCAGTAGTGGCGTCCGGAGGTGTAGGCATCCTGACCCGCAGCGCACCACCAGCCGTCAAAGCGGCCGTTGCAACACGGGACGTCGCGGCGCTCCAGGCCGCATCGCATGCTCTTCTCATCGGTGGAGATGAGCAGCTCCGGGTTGGCTGAGTCTGAGTCCAGCATCACTTCTTCTGCGGTGTCACAGGATTACAATTTAATATTTGAAAACTTCAACACGGA
Organism: Idiotropiscis lumnitzeri; assembly: GCF_059441095.1. Classification (NCBI taxonomy): domain Eukaryota; kingdom Metazoa; phylum Chordata; class Actinopteri; order Syngnathiformes; family Syngnathidae; genus Idiotropiscis; species Idiotropiscis lumnitzeri. Next base: position 4,331,559 of record NC_142410.1, read on the forward strand.
CGTGATACCTGTTGTTCATAAAGACTTACACACCTGAGGCCTCACAGATCCAGTTCCATACTGTAAAGAACAAAAACAAATATCTTATGATCTAGTAAAAATATGAATTGTATTTACTTTTCTGCTCTCCCGGAATTGATTTATGGCAATTAATTTGTGGAATACATTAAAATATATTTTATTTGTATTATTTTATTTATTAAGTTGCTGGGAAGACACTTCTACTTACCACCATGCGGGATGTATTGAACAGCATCTGGAAAAACAGAATGAAAAAAAAAAATGTTTAAAAGTCCAACCAGCTTCAATACATTTCTTTCTAATTTGATATTGTTGCTAATTAGCCTGACGAGAACTGACTGACACTCTCAAACTTAATCTGGCTCCTTCACTGACGATGGTGTTCATACACGCACCAGCGGTAAATATGCTGACATTTACAAGTTTAGTAGATGATCTCACCCAGGTTCTGGTTTCTCTGCTTTCTGACCAACCATTCCTTTGTCACATCCTCCTAAACACGCCCAATGAAAGGACAAACGTGAGTTGCACCAAATTCTCAGCTCCTTGACAAAAAGCGCACAAACCTTGACAGGCCTGTCTTCGTTCAGCACGACCAGCATGACAAGCTCCAACGCGGGTAGCAGGTTGGGCAGACGGCCCCGCTTCCACTGGAACTCCAGATCGTCCAGCATCATGAGCACCGGCTCACCGGGCCACACGGTGGACTACCAGAACAGATTAGAACATAAATGTGGATGACGGGCCTAGGTATGACGAGGACGACTGGCAAGGGCAGGGTTTATTGTAATCATCTTTCTCGGGTTGTCTCGCGTTTTAATCGCCACGGAAACGCCACTCTCACCTGAGGCCCGCTTTTGATTTCCCGTGTCCACTCCATGATGAGTCGCTTGTAAGGCCCCATATCACACTCCCCTCCGTCTTCCAGGATGCAAAGGAGGTGATCCTTCCAGTCCTTCTTCTCCGGCCGGTGGTAGTGGCAGTCTGTCAAGCTGACTTTTGTCTACACAAGACAAAGTGTTTATTAGATCATCACTCAATGTAAATTTTATGTGTGGGGTTGGTTGTGTTGCCATGTCAAATTTAGCTCCAAATAGTTGAGTGTAGTCATACCTGCACTTTCCTCTCCAGCACAGCGGCCCACTCCACAATAAAGTCCCGGCACAAGCTGGCTGGCCAGACGTCCTCACTGGTCCAAATATGTTGCAGAACGTTGGATCGCTAAATGAGCAGCACAAATTAGAGACTCGTAATTAAGAAGGCAGTTTGTCAAAACTGTGGGTGCAAAGTTAGAAAGGCGGCAGGAGGTTACCTGGCAAATTTTGCTGAGTTCTCGTGCCAGCTCCATGATAAATAATTGACTTTCCATCAACTGCTCTTTTTTTTCCGGCCTCACTCGCTTGTGGGACTCCTGAAGCCAACAAAAAGCAGATTAAAGCGCATTTTGGAAATAACTGTCGCTCCGATTCAGCACAAATTCAATGCCATACCTTGAGTCGGCTCTTGATCTTTTTGGCCGGTTCGATGAGGAATTGCAGGCATTCTTTCATCATGCTGGCAGCTTTAGTTTGGTGGACCAAGTCCTGTGGAGTGATAATAAAAAGCTTGAGGGGACTGGCACTCACCCTGCAAGGAGGCTGACTCGGCTCACATCGCCCTCACAAATCAATGTAATGCAATTCATAAGCGGAAAGCGAGTGCAGGTGGAGCACTGCAGGACTTTTAGCACATCTCTGCGTCACACAGTGAGCACATCATCAGGTAGGCCTCGATGAGCCAAGTAAGAGGAGAGGATAGAAGACGACTCCTACTAACATATACGCGTGCAGGCCAAAATAAAAAATTTAAATGATTTTTTTTTTAAATACCAGGAGGCGGCAGCAACAATTGTACAAAGGTGTATGCAATAAAATATAAATTAAATATATGATTTACAGTATTTTTAAACCTCGCACTGAGTCCCCATTTTTGTTTATTTGTGCTGAGCCAGTGTCAACGGGAGCCGCGTGCAGGCAAAGATCTGAGAGATTAGAGGAAATCCAGGATTACCACTCTTGTGTTGTTGAAGGACGAACGCAGGTACTGTGCAAATTACTTTCTATAGAACCACGACATCTGCAAAAGTCAGTGATAGCAACGACGTCACATGCACAATTGTTAACAGTGTTTGCACAATACTATTCAAATGCAGAGTCAAAATGCAAACGAGCAAATTGAGACGACGTAAATAACAACAAAGCGTGCACGCACATGTGCAGAGCAGCTGTACTATCGATGAATAACAACAATGGGAATGCTTGCAGAATATTTGCATTTTAAGATACTGACCTTTAGGGAAGAGAAATGTCCGTTAGTATTAACTTTGAAAATGTCCCCGCGGTGTTTTCTCAGACAAATTTAGCGCATCCTGCCGAGACCTGGTGAGCACTTGAACTGCGACAAGAGCGACTGAGCGCTTTTTAACCGCCTGGCCGACACTAATCTGCAGTTTGCTATTTTAACCACTGAAAGGCGCTATTGTTTCACAAACCATGCATCCATCCATTATCGAAGCCGTTGACTGTTATTTTTTTGAGCGTCTTCGTATTTTGTCATTTCTTTCTTGTTTCTTCCATTTCTTTTTTTCTCAGCAACTGTAATAAAATAAGAATATAAATGGTGATGGGTTTGCAGTCACATTTCATGGACAGATTAAATCAAATTGACACGATTTGCGCTGTGTTATTTGTGTTCTTTGTATATCTATACTTCAACTATATACATAAATAGAAGCTTCATTTCGAGACCCGGTTAGCACTTAAACTGCAACAAGAGCGACTGAGTGCTTTTGCGTTGACCGTCTTGGCCGACGATGATCTGCAGTTTGCTATTATAACCACTGGAGGGCACTATTGCTTCACAAACCATGCATCCAACCATGATCTGAGCCGCTGACTGTTATGTTTTTAGCGTCTCGTATTTTTTGTCATTTCTTTCTTTTTTCTTTTTTTTCCCTGGGAACTGTAATAAAATAAGAATACAGGTGGTGATGCGTTTGCTGTTGCATTCCATGGACAGATTAAATCAACCTGACTCAATTTGCGTTGTGTTATTTGTATTATTTATATATCTATACTTCAACTCTACACATAATTGACGTCATGCCGTCTTTGGTGGAATTATTATAAGCACTACATGGTTGTATTTCCTTCTACCCTTTTGGACGTGCTGCTCTAAAACGCATACAATTGAATAGAGACTTTGAACGCACCATGCTTTCGTTGTTGCTGCGAGTGAGACGCAACCACATTGGACAAGCTGTTTTTGAAGGGGCGAGGATTTTGAAGTCTTTCACCATTTTGGTGCCATATTCTTAAATATTCATCTCACTTTAAACGGCGCTGAAGTCGGCGTAATTGAAGTATGAGGAAGGTTCGTTCAACGTACCACGCGGAAGTGAAGCTTTGATCCCAGCTGATCCGTCAATATCAACATGGCACCCAGAGATCCACTTCTCAGCGCCCTCAAAGGTAACGACGACTTTTACAACACTGGATCATCATAAAGATGGTGGTGTCAATGTTTGTTGTGTTTCTTTTTCCTTCGCTGCCAGTGTGCTTGTTGAACCTGCAGTCTGTTGATGGGCAAATGGTGACGGACTGTAATCCTCACCTCACCTCTTGCTGCCAGCTTCTTGAGCTGGTCCTCAGGAAAGGACTCCAACGTTAGTGTCTATTTTTCAAGTTGCAGGTCAAAATATAAATGAGACAAACGTGTAACATTCCTGCTTTTATTTCGAGGTATTTATAGCGTGTTACACAATTGGGGACAGAGCACCTTTTGTTTAAAGCCACAAACTTGTCAAGAGAGCAAAAGTATTGCAACACGTGACTCATGGGTGCCCCTCGTTGCATTTTGGATTGAATGTTTAAATTCAATCGATTTCACCTGTGGAGCAAACATGAAAACTGGAAAGCTCTCTATAAGAGAAAAGCAAACCATTTTGAAGTCCAAAGCATGGACAGAGAAAGGATCTGCTTGTGATCCAGAACACAAGAAGCTCATCTGCGATAGTGGAGGTCATGCCATGCCATGTCATGTCATGGTTTGGGTTTGCATGGCTGCTTCTGAAGTCCACAAAGTCATTTTGTCATCATCCAAGAAGATAATGAACCAAAACAAGTGGCCAAGTCAATCACCTAATCTTAACCCAATTGAGCATGCATTTTTACCTTCTGAAGGGTAAACTGATGTAAGAAACCCCAGAAACATAAACAAGACCTAAAAGAGTCTGCAGTGACGAATACAACAGTCTGGTGAAGTCAGGGGGTGGCCACCAAATATTAAGTGTTATTCACTTTGATTTGAAGTCTGTTTTTAAATTCCAATACTTTTGGAACTCACTTAAAAAATCGGTGGCTTCCAAACAAAAGGTGCTCTGTCCTGAGTTGTGTAACACAAGATGGACCTCTGAACTTTTGTTCACCGTTCCATTCCAATACTTTTGTAGTGGACTGTATATGCTGCTATATTATAATTTTAAAGTCATCATTTCCGTAATATATGCACTTTTCTTTCCAGAGCCAGTCCTCAATCTGGTTCATAGAGACTACTGGCAATGTTTTGAGCAGCTTCTGCGCAAAGATGCATGTGACGGGTATAAACATTCTGATAGAAGAGGTGGAACTCAAATGAACTTAAAAGAAATAAATGAATAAATCCTTGCTAATTCTGATTGTCTTTGTAGGCTGTGTACTGTGGCGTGGGCTGTAGAACAAACTAAAACTTGCAGGAAGCTGATCTCCGCTCAGGGCCGAGGCCGTTACCTGCTCAGATTGGCCCTCAGCCACAAGACACTTCCACAGTTCATCACTCACCTCCTGCACACTCCCAAAGTCTTAGAGGTCAGATACGCAATATTACTTTATCTTAATCGTCAGCCATGTTTTTTTAAACTCTTGATTTAAATTATATAAGGTCTGACCTCATTAACTTCTTTTAAGAAGTTCGTTGGTCAATCAAACAACTGTAAAATTAATCATTTTCGCCTCCTTCAGTGGTACAGCCCAACCTTCTCAATCCTCAGGAATGAAGAATTTTTAGGCGAGTATTTGTCCATCTCACGAAATACTGACGCCAAATCAAAGCTGTAATAATAGATCCCATATTACTGTAATCAAATGTGAATACATGTCACACGTCTGCCTCTTGCAGAACCTTTCATGTCCCTGCTGTTGGTTCTTTCGCAAATGGAGTTCAAACTGGACATGGAGGTCAGCGCTGTTTTGCTTCTTGACCACTTTGGTTATATAGCACAGAGCTTGAATAAATCTGTGCATGGGCTTCCTCACTTAAACATGTCTCTGTGCAGAATTGCAGTTTTTTGGATGAAAGCTGGCTTTTACCGGTAACAAAACCAGCACTTTATTATTTATTAAAGTGTTATCTCAAAACAGTCTAATGCATGTTTTTGCCAGGTGTGTGAGATATACGAAGTGGTGCCGTGTCGGCAGGTGGGAATGGTCTTGAGGTTTGTATTATCTATTTCTGATCCCGTCTTACGAATTGTACTCTGTTTTTTGGAGCTGTCAGAAATTTTTTTTTTATCTGTTTGTTAGCTACCTCAATGGGCGCGTCTTCCTTCTGGACATGATCGATGGCGGCCAAGCGCATGTTGACCAGTTCCTCACCCGTGGCGACGTCATTGATGAGATCAATGACACCTGTTTGAGGAATTCCAAAAACGGACAGGTAAATAAACCACTGAAGGCCCGGGCACTAAATATGCCACCTGTTACTGGATGATAAGTATAGATCAGAGGTCTTCAATCCTGTTCCTCGAGGTGCGCTGTCCTGTCTGTTTTTCATCCCTCCCTGTTGCAATACATCAGATTCAAATGATAAGATAATCAGCAAGATCTGCAAAAGCAACAAACGATCCTGATTTCAATCAAGTGTGTGGCAGCAGTGAGAGATGGAAAACAGACAGGACAGCGCACCTGGAGGAACAGGATGGAAGACCCCTGGTATAGATGATGGATGTATATTTCAAGAACAACCTTAAACCAGTTCTTGTCGCTCATCTCATTGTACAACAGAGAAGCAGAGTTTCATTTTAAGTAAAACAGACAGGACAGTGGACCCTGGGGAACAGGATTGAAGACCCCTGGTATAGATGATGGATGTATATTTCAAGAACAACCTTAAACCAGTTCTTGTCGCTCATCTCATTGTACAACAGAGAAGCAGAGTTTCATTTTAAGTAAAACAGACAGGACAGTGGACCCTGGGGAACAGGATTGAAGACCCCTGGTATAGATGATGGATGGATATTTCAAGAACAACCTTAAACCAGTTCTTGTCGCTCATCTCATTGTACAACAGAGAAGCAGAGTTTCATTTTAAGTGAAACAGACAGGACAGCGGACCTCGAGGAATAGGGTTGAAGACCCCTGGTATAGATGATGGATGTATATTTCAAGAACAACCTTAAACCAGTTCTTGTCGCTCATCTCATTGTACAACAGAGAAGCAGAGTTTCATTTTAAGTAAAACAGACAGGACAGTGGACCCTGGGGAACAGGATGGAAGACCCCTGGTATAGATGATGGATGTATATTTCAAGAACAACCTTAAACCAGTTCTTGTCGCTCATCTCATTGTACAACAGAGAAGCAGAGTTTCATTTTAAGTAAAACAGACAGGACAGTGGACCCTGGGGAACAGGATTGAAGACCCCTGGTATAGATGATGGATGGATATTTCAAGAACAACCTTAAACCAGTTCTTGTCGCTCATCTCATTGTACAACAAGTCAAGTCAAGTCAAGTCAATTTTATTTGTATAGCCCTTAATCACAGACAGTCTCAAAGGGCTTTACATAGCCACAATCGACATCCCCGATCTTAACCCCAACAGAGAAGCAGAGTTTCATTTTAAGTGAAACAGACAGGACAGCGGACCTCGAGGAATAGGGTTGAAGACCCCTGGTATAGATGATGGATGTATATTTCAAGAACAACCTTAAACCAGTTCTTGTCGCTCATCTCATTGTACAACAGAGAAGCAGAGTTTCATTTTAAGTAAAACAGACAGGACAGTGGACCCTGGGGAACAGGATTGAAGACCCCTGGTATAGATGATGGATGTATATTTCAAGAACAACCTTAAACCAGTTCTTGTCGCTCATCTCATTGTACAACAGAGAAGCAGAGTTTCATTTTAAGTAAAACAGACAGGACAGTGGACCCTGGGGAATAGGATTGAAGACCCCTGGTATAGATGATGGATGGATATTTCAAGAACAACCTTAAACCAGTTCTTTCCGCTCATCTCATTGCACAACAGAGAAGCAGAGTTTCATTTTAAGTGAAACAGACAGGACAGCGGACCTCGAGGAATAGGATTGAAGACCCCTGGTATAGATGATGGATGTATATTTCCAGAACAACATTAAACCAGTTCTTATCGCTCATCTCATTGTACAACAGAGAAGCAGAGTTTCATTTGAAGTTAAAAGATTTTAACTAACGAGAAGTAATTCACGATTCATTCAACCCACAAGGCTCCAGACAGTCTCGTAGTGTAATTAACAAAAGCCGCAAACCACTGGAACTTGTTCCTGTGTTGTAGGCAGGTGTGGTTCTATCACGGCTGAAAGGCTGCTTCCTGTCCATCCGCGTTGTGCGCTGGCGGGCCCGGGACGGAACAGTATATCGTCCTCTGGTCAAACTGCTGCGGACTCTGAGGATCGAGAACCCGTGGCTGCAACTCGGTCCTGCTCCCTGCCAGCAGTCTGCTGCTAATGACCAGAGAACCTCACCTCCAACACAGTTTGTCAAGGAGGGAAGGCAAGTCGGTGCAACCACGAAATGATAAAAGAAATTTATATGAAATAAAACTGACTTGTCTCTCATTGGTAGGATTGTGTACATTGTCCAATTCTTGGGGGATAAAAATATAGGAATGGTAAATAATTTATTTCATGCAAATGTTTGAGATATAAGGCTTTATATTGCGACAAATATGTTACGTTCTCTTTTTAGTTTGGCACCAAGGAAGTTTTGCCACATGCAATTTCCCACGTGCTGCAGGAAAACCTGCCGAGCAAGGTAAAGACGCCGCTCCCCTGCTCGAGGCGCTTTGCAGCTGTTCGTCCATTCTTTTTAAAAAGAAACAAACACTGTTCTTTGTTCCACAGGAAGTGCTTTTAGATTTGCAGGAAACTCACTTAATGTGTACTGAAAGCAGCAGTAAATTGGTGGGTGTATGCACTGCATGTATTATTGCAAGGATGGAGAATTTTTTTGCTGAAAATTCTGTTGATTTTTTTTAGACACTGTGTCATCACTATCCAGAGATATCGTGTGTTGGGAGGTACATGAAGCCAGACTACACGATGTTGGGATTTTGTATAGTGTAAGTACAACCGGCACAGTGGTTCTGAATCATTGGTACTTTAGCTAAGATTGTATAGTATGAGGCAGAATTTTCTTATTTGAGAACGCCATCATCTGATTTATTGCAAATGTCTAAGTCTACATAATTTTATCCTGCTAACCAAATAATTCAAACAAATTATTTGATTCTATTAAAATGTGGTCATCTTCAGAAACAGACCACCAGAAACTCCATCCAGGACCCCAACAACCTTCAACTGCGTGGTGCTCAAAGCGGCGAGCATTAAGGAGTGTCAAGATATTGTTTGTCGTATAGGTAAGGCTATAGTTGCCTAATTGACATAAATCTTAAACTAAGATGTGTGAACTTTCTTTTGCAGCCACTGGTTTCAGGCACACAGAGTGGTTTGTATAACATGTAAATAAACATTGAAAAATTTAAGAGTGCATCATTAACATCACACAAGAACATCTATTCATAAAGAACTTTAATAGAAAGACGTGACAATTCTCAATTATTAAAATGTAGCTGCCAGGGTTTTGTTCAATGTTGGAAAACATGTAAAAAGCAGTCCAGAAAAATAAGGTCTGCTCCTTGCACCAAGAGTTGTGTAACAGTAGTGAAGACAGATCTGTTGGGCAAGCTGCATTTTGTGCCACAATTGGTCAATGGTGCCAACATGGCGATATTTGACACGATTATGGATGGAGGCCGGTATCCACAAAAACTTGAGGGAGGGGCTGTGATGCATTACATGTAGTAACAATCCACATAACAGGCAAATATTCCTAGACAACTACCTATTAACTTGTGGAATGGCTAAAATACGATACAAAAGTCGTAAACTCAATACCCGAGAAATAATAATACAAAATAAAAGTCCACAAAAATTGTTAGGTATGATAAATATGATTATTTGTCTTGACACACCACTGTCAAGAGGTTTAGGCCCTTTCTCCCCTTATCCTGCGGGCCAGCTGGATGTCTTTGGGCATGATGGTGACACGTTTGGCGTGGATGGCGCACAGATTGGTGTCCTCGAACAAACCCACCAGGTAAGCTTCGCTGGCCTCCTATTGGGGATTAAAAAAAAAATAGAATTAGCTACAATTAACCCACATAAAATCTCAGCAGCCAATACATGTTGGGTTTTGGTTATATTTACCTGAAGAGCGCCAATGGCAGCACTTTGGAAGCGGAGATCAGTCTTGAAGTCCTGGGCAATTTCTCTCACCAGGCGCTGGAAGGGAAGCTTGCGGATGAGCAACTCTGTGGACTTCTGGTAACGACGGATCTCCCTCAGAGCCACGGTGCCCGGCCTGATGAGTAAATCAAGTGTTGTGGTGAAAAGCACTGGAAAAGTGACGTCATGCAGTAGTTGAAACCCACCTGTAGCGATGGGGCTTCTTCACTCCTCCGGTAGAGGGCGCACTCTTCCTGGCTGCCTTGGTCGCGAGCTGCTTCCTTGGCGCCTTTCCTCCGGTGGATTTACGGGCAGTTTGCTTGGTACGGGCCATCTCGCACTACCTAAAAGACATTGCACCTGAATTACAAACAATTCTGATGAAAATGTAGACGGAACGTAAAAAAAAAAAAACCAACATGACACTGTTAACTAGCCGCACCAACATGCTAGCTTAGCCCACAACAAGGCGCCCATCCCCCCGCAACTAGGAGGAGTCTGCTTTAGCGTCCGCACACTAAACAATCAAGTGATCGCAACTAAAATAAGATTTCACATTATCTGAGCCTTGTAAAGTCGACGAAACTCATTCATCGCCACAACACATCATCCGGAACATGTCCACGTTTTAAAGCGACGAGCCGGCAGTAAGCTGGCGCCCAAACAGGCCGCCATCAGCCTCAGTTTGTCGTCTTCGCCATTTTTGCTCTCCTTTCCCCCCCACTCGACATTGCGAATACATTTTTAAACCGCTTAAGGTTACCGGTAATTAACACCGCATATATCGTTTTTTTACCCAACAGAGCACAGATTCATAGTAACATATCTCTTACCAACAGCTCACAATGGACGATCGCGAGGTAACAGTTCTACAGTTTTCGTTTAGAAACGCAGTATAAACGAGCCCATTGTCCTTGTAAGGACTAGCACAACGATCCGTACGTCAGTCTCACAACACTGTGACACAAATCATACACATCACGGTGAAAGAAATGAAATCATTCTCGCACGTTAAACGACTTGGGGGGCACATTATTTACCTTTGTGGCGTTGCTGTTGCTGTTGTTGTAGAGCAAGCGGACTGCGTTGTCGACGAGTCGCGATCACCTCGGAAAATGATCAATGCTGGTCGGAAGCGTGAGGCAAAGTATTAATAGTGTGGTGTGACGTCACCTCGCCAAATCACTTCACGCTCATTGGTACATTGTGGATCACGGTCACATGATACAGCCAATAAGAGTCGCCAAACAAAATCGATAAGTGCGCTAACAACACAGTACAGTTTTTATTTTTGTATTCCTATGTTAATTGTTTTTTTTTAATAGTGTATGATTATAATCACAGGATTGTGTCTTGTATTACCGAGCAGTGGATAATACAATAGACAATCCCATGCTTCTCTGCATTAAAGACAGAAAATGTGATTTCTTCAATCAAGACTCATAGCCGTCCCCTTTAATATATTTAAATTACCACTTTTGTTACGTTCTTTCATCTGAAATATCATCTTGTTTCATTGTGAGTAGGATTTTGGAACGATTCTCAAAAGGACAACAATCCCAACATGTCTTGAACGCAGCATTCGTACTACTTCCTCCAGTCTCGCGCAAACTCACATCGTAGTAGAATGCGGATTTCTATGCTAATTTAACGAGCTAGCCTCTTTTGCTAAAAACAAGCTCGTTGTTGGGACTTTTCTGAGTGAGAAAATGTCTAAAACGCACCCGTTGTCCCCGTTATCATCAGCGGGGGTGACGACCGGGGGTCATTCGTCGTCTTCGTCGTCTTCGTCCGCTGGGGGCTCGACATCTCCCGCAACCGTGTTGAACGTTCAGCCCGAAAAACCTCAACACTACACGTACGTTATGTTAACCTATTAGCCGATAAGCTAGCTAAACGTACACAAACTCACGTGCAATCCTGTTCGCATAGTAAACAATCAGTTGTGTAATTTTCAGAGATGCTTCTCAAATACGGAACATTTTTTACTACGAACTAGAAGTCCAAATCATTGTAAAATCGCGATTAATTCCGTTTGTAGTTAAGTGATTGATTTGACTTTATTCCAACGTGAAATTGTAATTTTGGCTACAGAGAGCAGAAAATAGGCGACACAGGTAGGGAATGGTGAAAAAACTGTATCGTTAGATTCTGAATGATCGCTTTATAACCATGAATTTTGATTCCTTCGATTCTCTCTTTTCCAGATATCTAAAGGAGTTCAGAACTGAACAGTGTCCCCTGTTTGTGCAGCATAAATGTACACAACACCGGCCTTTTTCCTGTTTCCACTGGCACTTCTTGAACCAACGGCGCCGCAGGCCCATGCGCAAACGTGACGGGACATTCAACTACAGTCCAGATGTTTACTGTACCAAATATGACGAGGGAACGGGAACCTGTCCTGATGGCGACGAGTAAGGAGAAAAACAAGATCCATTTGTCTGATGAACCCTGACTAGATAAAATACTTTGATACAAATTCAAGCGCGTATCGTACAGTAAACAGTCTCATTGGAGTTGATACATTATTTTTACAACTTGATCGTTTTGTTCAACACGTTTTATGCACATCAGGAACAATGCAAAATGCCAGGCAGGTAGGCAGGATACTGGGGGTTGCAACATAGGATGTCCCGAGGCCCTGAACGGTGTGCAATGAACAAATTTGTACTGTAGGTACATTACAAAAAATATATATAAATATATGTAGAAAAGAACTTGGGGAAAAAAAAGAAAATTATGTAAACAGGTTGTCAAAATGCGCCGAATTAAGGAAGTTATGATATTTCAAAGATTTCAGAACGCAGGCAAAATAATCCCTTGATTTACTCTTAAAACAATTGAATGTCCATGATCAGTTTTTAAGAAAAATAATCATAATTACAGTTAGTTAGTTCATTAATTTATTTTGAATGATCAAAACTATGGACATCGCATTATCCTCCTTGGCATTGTGTAAATTGCACGTAACTTAGTTTGTTGTACATCGAGAAGCACTAAAGTATTGCAAATCATCAAATAAAAAATTTAGGCAATTGGGAAGATTCCACGGATGCGTGAAACTCATTTTTAACCAACTAGAGCGCATTTTTTTGAGGAGCGCTGAAACGAAAATGGGGTCTCCAGTAATGGCACAACAGAGTCCATTGTTGCATACGTTTATACAGGTGTAGTAATGCATCTTTATTTTTTGTTTTCTTTTTTTCATTTAATTGTTTTACATTAAGGCCTTAAAACTTTTTAATACAACTATTTGCAGAATTGTGCTTATAACTCTTTCTACTTTGTTTTTGTAGATTAGTGATAGACTCCGGTTCATTCCGATTGATGGACTGAGGGACCCCTGTACAGTTTGGTCATGCATTTATAGTTTCAAAAGAGATGGAAAATAGCTAAAATTTAGGAATATAACATAAAGAACAAACTTAAAAGAAAAAACGACATGGAGATAACCCTGATAGGAAAGAAAAAAATGCTGCATCGGTTTTTTGTTGTTTCATTCCTAACAGTTTGTATACACTGGAAAGGACCTTTTGTCATACATTTTGTCTGCCGATACATTTGTGAGCTTTTCACGACGTGAAGTACTGTCATAATTGAGGACAAAAAGGAATAGCAGCTGGCGTCGCCCGTCAGTCACATGTATTGTCTTCAAAACAATGAAACGGTGATTACAGGACAAAAAGAGCGTAAATGCAAAAGAAGTTACATTGTACTGACATGATAATGGACCACTTTTTTTAAGTGCTAGTGTGAAAGCAATACGTTTCCACCTTTTCTTTTCAATTAATTCACCATCTTACATAAAAAATTCTTGTGCCCCCCCAGGTGTGCTTTTCTACATCGGACTGCTGGGGACACAGAACGAAGATATCACCTCCGCTACTATAAGACGGGGTCTTGTATCCACGAAACGGATACAAAAGGCCACTGCAGCAAGAACGGCTGCCATTGTGCCTTTGCGCACGGGTCACATGACTTGCGCAGCCCCGTGTATGATGCGAGGTGTGGAGATTTTCCTCTCAGGTTAAATAATTGTCTTCGTAAGATGCTGGGGTTGACATTGCATCTTTTCACAGGGAAGCGCAAGTCATTGAGTGTCAAGGTGGCGCGGGACCCTCAGAAGGTGCTGGAGGCGATGGACAGTCGGGCCAGGCGGCGAGTACAGCCCTTATAGAGAAGATTCTGAGTGAGGAACCACGCTGGCAAGGTACGTCGAACAGTAATGTCACATTTCTGACTGCGAGCAGAAATAATGAATTGCCCAATACTTTTGTTTGACTGCCACAATGAAGCAGGTTGTGGTAGCATCATGTTTTTATTCATTTCGGTCTTGCTAGCGAGCAGTTAGAAATTCAATTTACGGCCCAAAATGGAAATCAAATCAAAATGGAAATCTGGACGGAGAGTTGGTGTGTGTGGATGGAATTTTTTTCGCCACGCAAATAGGGAATATACCGAATGAACAAAGATACCGTCTAAATATTGTGATTGTGTGTGCCTCATTGTATCAGTGTCTTGTCTCCTCAGATAACAACTATGTGTTGTGCCACTACAAGACGGAGCTGTGCAAAAAGCCGCCTCGCTTGTGTCGTCAAGGCTACGCCTGTCCGTATTATCATAACAGCAAAGACAGACGACGCAGCCCACATAAGCACAAATACAGGTGCGCTATAGTTCAATGTCAAATCCTGGCTCTTCTCAGCCGCTTGAACGTGATCCCACTTGCTGTTACCCTCAGAGCTTTGCCTTGTCCGGCTGTGAAGCTCAGCGAGGAGTGGGGTGATCCGAGCAAATGTGAGTGTGCAGAGGGATGCCAGTATTGCCACACGAGAACGGAGCAACAGTTCCATCCTGAGGTCTCTCTCCAAATCAGAGCTTAATTATAGTAGTGATGGGAAAATGAAGCTTCATGAAGCACTTGATATTTTTTTACTCCTCTCGATGGAGATCTTGGTTCAACAATAAAGGCTAGTGCAATGGAAATTGTTAAATTTCCCACTGCATCTTTTAACCAAGAGAACCATTTAGAGGAGTCAAAAATGATCACAAGTGCTTCTTGAAGCTTCATTTGTCCATCACTAGCAAAAACCCACCCTTGTAACAGCGGTGTTGAACATTTCCGCAGATCTATAAATCCACCAAGTGTAATGACATGCAGCAATGTGGCAGCTGTCCCCGAGGGCCCTTTTGTGCTTTTGCTCATGTTGAAGGTAAGACGCCACCACGTATCACAAAGTTGTTCTAAAAAATGTACTAATCTCATTTCCAAATTTTCAATACACTCCAGAAGCATTTGTCTTCGAGGAGTCATTCTCCTCCCCAAGGTCTCCCCCACCTCTCCGCCCACCAGATCCCGGCTCTACAGAGGAGCTTGACTCGAGAGGACACAATAAGGGGCGTGGTCACATCGCTGACCCCTTCTCACCCCCTGCCGGGTCACATGTTGCAGAGAAAGGCCTGCTGGGTAGTGTGCTCAGTCTGTGTGAGGACATTAGAGGAGCAGCTGAGCCGTTGTCTCCTTGGGTGGGAGAGGGAGGGTACGGCAGGGCGCCTGGATTTGAGAGGGAGGATCAGGTGAGGCCAATGAAAAGGGGGCAAAGTGGGTGTTACATGTGTGTGACGATGGCATATTTTTGTTGGGCTTCCAGGCTAAACAAAGGAGTTTTGCCCTTGAGCAGCGTGGCAGAGACGTGGCATCAGCACAAAGCAGTAAACAGGTACAGTTTCTGTCATCTGACTTCATGATGCAGTTGAATCGCAAAGGATGACCACAATATGACATTATATTTCCTTCAGGATATGCTGGTGCTCCTGCCTGTAGGCAGCCCTTTAAGTTTGTCATCCAGCATCCCCTCCAGTCTGGCCGCAACCCCACCCAGCCCTGCGCCCCTCGGACCCCCCAGCATCACGTCAGGCATGAATGCCAACGCTTTGCCCTTCTACCCCACCAGTGAGACAGTGGAGTCTGTTGTCGGTAGGTCGAGATGTACTGATTTTTATTTATTTATTTTTCTGCGTGCGGTTGAAAATCATTGTTGTGTCGCTCTGCTGTTGCTTTTGTTGCAGAGTCGGCGCTGGATGATCTTGACCTGAATGATTTTGGTACTTCAGCGTTGGAAAGTAGTTCAAGTCTGCCGCGCGTTGGAGTGAGGCTCGGTAATTGCGTCACATCGACAAGAGAAATACTGTTTTAAAAGCTGCATGTGCTTAAACACAATATGATCCCCCTTCCGTTTTTTTGCTTTTACAGGAGGTAACCGGCTTCAGAGCTCCGCCCCTGTCAACATCCCGGGATCCTTTAGCACTCCTGCTCCTTTTAGCTCTCCCTCTCCGTCCCCCCCAATCAGACCACACGCTTCACCATTCTTCTCCACTCAGCTGTCCCAACCTGGCCAACAAGAGAGCCCCTTCCTGGGCCCATCCCATAGTTCCTTAGGTTTGTGAAATACCACCCCACTGCTCACTTGAGAGAGAGTGCCATGTGATGTACACTCCTGCCTTTCATCTGCGCTTTGTAGGTCTTAATGGGATGAGCAGTAACATCTGGGAGCACTTCCCCTCTGGCCAGGGCTCCCCCGGCACCCCCCCGGCGGCTCTGATGCCTTCGGGCCCCTGCGCCGAGACGGCCCGACTCAAACAGGAGCTTGAGGAGGCTCACAGGGCGTTGAAGCAGTGGGGACACAGCTGGAGACTCACAGCTCAGGTTCGGTCTCAAGGCTTTCGAGGCTCAATTTGTTATTTTACATTTGATGCTTGTGGTGATCAGAGTATCAATAGAACTGTCCACCCCCGAGATTTGTGTTTTCCCCTTCCATAGCCTGCTTGCTAACGCATTGATGGAAAAACAAACTAAAATACACTATAACAGTCTGTGCTTGTTCATTTTTATGTATTTATTTATTTATTTATTTTGTTTCTACTATTCGCCTTGGTGAAGGTCACTTATAAACGTAAGTAGCCTTCTAGTTCTACAGTCAAGAACAATCATTTAACAAAATAACATTTCTCAAGGAACAAATCTTTTGATGGCCCGAGAACTTTGTACTGAACTGGATATACTGTATGTGAAATGTTCAGTATTTTTTTTTAAACTGTGTCCTTATAATTGTCTTGGTTAAAAATAAGAATTCAAGCGCTAGCAATAATAGCTATTTGAACAAAAACGGTGGAGCAACACAAGTAGTCATATAATGTCACAATATTCAGAGGAATTCTTTATCTTCTGTGAAGAATGACTAATGTGTTTGCTGCTTACTGGCTCCCCAAGTGTAGTGGTGATCCATCTGTTTGTGTCGGTCAGATTATATTACTGTATATTCCCCCCCAGTGACCTCATAATGAATTTAATTGACACAATAAATCACAATAAACAAACTGTTTAATTCTTACTCTGTTTTTGATGTAATTACAATATTATAGACTTCCTTATTAACATCACTTTTTTTTTTGAGGGGTGTGGTTTTGCCGGGACAGCAATGGATTCATGATTAATTTTCATTCATTTCAAATATTCTACCTTTTGTCCTGCAGTCGTGGGCCACGTTGAAAGCAGACGCTGAGGAGTCACGGGCCCAGGCGGGGCGGATGGCCGTGGAGGCCGAGAGAACCAGGCAAGCTGAGGGGGAGGCGCAGAAACAATCTGCTCTCCTGGAGGAGGCGCTGGAGACCTTGAGGAGCGGAGACAATCCCCATCTATCATTACATCAGCTCCAGATGCTACACAGACTTCCTTTGGAATCCATCCTCAGTCTGCAGGCACAACTCTGCAGCTGCTTACACACGGTGGAACAGGTAATAGACACGGCCCAACTCAAGCCTGGTTTTTGCATCTTGAGAAAAGTAGCAATCAGCATTCACACCTGAGTTCTATTTGTTTTCTAAATAATGCTCGGCATCATGTGATGTGTTTTTGAATGTCAATCATGAATGTCTCTGTGTGTGCGTTGTCACAAGGTGGTGTACAAGAAGCAGAGGCAGTGTTGCGTGTCGTGTGGAGAGCAAGGCTCCGTCTCCCTGCCCTGCGGCCATGGACTACATTGCGAGAGCTGCTCTAACTCCACACAGTGCCCTCTCTGTCCCGAACAAACACTGGAGCAGAAGCAGCAGCTCTCTTGACCCTTCGGACCCATCGCACCACCGCAGACGCACGCCGGAGATTCCACATCAGTCAGTCCTGATTCCACAACCACCAGCCATGGATCTTTGACACCATTCCAGACTTTGTCGAGGTTCTTTTATTTAAATTTTTTATTGCAACACAAGCACAGATGATTCCATTCCTGACAGACAATGATTATACAAATAGCAAAAATCCATGCGTAATGACGTACACCCAAAAAGTTTTGTAATTGCCTATGAATGCCACCAGATGGCGATAAAGCACTTTTTTTCTATTAGACAGGGCTATGGCCTGACTAAATGAAGCCTCTCCCCTCATGTCAACTTACTTCCTTGGCACCAAAGCAATATTTCTATATTAGACGTGGCGCTGGCCTGAGAAAAAAAAACGGCAAATAGATTCGTTTTTCATTGAATAATGGAGGACTTGTTTCCAAATCTCAAATGTAAATGTTCACTGTACTTGTGCTTCATCAGCTGTTAGTGTAGGTAATTAAGAGAATCATATTTCCTGTATTCGCAATGGAAACATAAGCATATTTTAATACGATTGCTCATGACCACCAACACCGTCCTTCACATGTACTTTAGTCTTGTGTGATCATAAAAATCTATTAGCGTATTTGAATTTGTTATCAACTCTGTGGCCACTTGAGGTACACGACAGGCACGGCCCAAAATGGAAAATAACGTTTACTTGATTGCCACTGGCAAAGAAGTTTATTTTGAAGGTTGAGGTTGCCATCATTGCAGAATTGCTCAGCATTATGCAAATAATGTAATGGATAAAATAACACCGCCGGATTACACGGTATTATACAGTTTTACCTAATCAAGTGATTATTTCTGCAGTGCTGTCAAGAGTTGTCGTGCGGATTTTAAAATTCATTGTCATTGTATGCCGGCATCAAAAAAGTGAAGTAATTGCATTTATTTTTGTTGTAATTGCTAACCCGTTTCATAAATGCTACCTAATGGATAGCATGCCGATTTTTATACATTTTTTTAACGTCATTTCTGTCCAAATCATGTCAAACTGTCCAAATATATGGATAACTAAGCAAACAAGATTTTTTTTTATATGTTAACCAAATCATGAGTCTTAGTAAAGTGACGTGATATAAACCCGAAAGGGAATTATTTTGTCTCATCCATATGAATTGTACAGTATTTAGCTTCGGCCAAAGGGGGGCAACATGAGTGCAGGTGTAGGTTATATATTAAATTAGTTGTTTTCTTAGTTATTTTTTAGCAAAAAATAAAACATGCTATTATTAGGAACAAAATATTTTAAAAAATGAACTTTAACAACATGCCGCCTCTGTTAAAGCACTCAGGTTTCTCGAAGAGAAATGCATATGAACACAATCTAAATATACTCACTTCACTCGTGTCGTCTTAAATGACATTTTTTAAATTTCATAACTTTTTACGCTGTCTCAATTACTCACATTTTTGTTCATACCTGCCATATTTTCCTGAGACCGTTTGTCATTATGGACATTTCATTGTAGTCTTAATATGTTCTGTATATTCACATACTTTATTGCACTGATTAGAAAAAAAAAAACATCAGGAAGTGGACTGTCATCACATGCCAGTGTTTCATTTTGGATTTAGGTCATTAAAGCAAATTGTATATTTTTCGATGAAAAAAAAAAAAAAGTGTGTACGTGTCATGGTTGACTTCGCTCCATGGACTGTTTCTCTCGCTGTCTTCTTTTCTTCACAAATGCTTGTATTTCTCGCTCGCCTTTTCTGGATTCCAGCAATTTAAGGATGTTGTTTTCTGGAAATACACAGACACAGATATGCTGTACTGTATTTTATAATACATTAAGTTAAAAAAATGTTTGCTAATTTTGCAGGTACCTAAATAGTGTGTCACTGTTGCTATATTCATCTTATTCCAAAATTGATTGCCTCAAAAAATATTTAAATGACCGACTTTTGGGAGGCCCTGAAGACCATAACCTGTGAAACCAGTCGGAAACTGAGAGTGATCGAAAAGAAAATTATACTGCAAAAACGGGATGTTAGGAGCAAATCCGACAAGCCGTGATTGCCGCGGGTGGTCGGATTTTAAAACATTCGCCACAGTTAAAGCTAAGCCCCAACCGAAAAGCTAACATGGGATTTCTGTTAATACTTTGGATTTGTAGAATCATTTTCTTTGAGACTTTGCTTTTGCTTCCATATCCAGTCTTTCATGTCAGACAAGATTTTCACAGGGATATTTGGCTTTCAGGTCAAATTTCCGACATGTCTAAAATGCACTATACCTATTTAGGTGAAATTAATTTTTCCTTCTCTGAACTTTTGAATGCACATGTCCTAACTGTTCAATGTTTCAATCATACCGTTAGGTTTTGGATGCATCAGAGGGAGTCGTATTTGGGCAGGGAGGGCATCGGGATCAAAGTCCGGTCCGTCTTTTTCTGCCCCTCCTCTTGCTACCCCAGGTATGTCTTTGAGGGACAGGAAGGCTTCACCTTCAAAGTCGTCTGTTCTCAAGGTGTCATGGTCCAGAACCGTCACCACCAGGCAAGCCCCTGGAGCCTGGCACTGATCAAGTCCAACCAGACTTTTCATGTGATGGAGACAAGCGGTGAGTTGAAAAGCGTGGATGAGAGCTAGTAAAAAGAATTTGAGCTAAGATGTAAGAACTTACAACTCAAAGGCCTCGTCGAACAGAGGATTAAGATCGCAGCTTTTTATTTGAGTGCTGCACGGTTCTACGAGAGGGAAGATGTGGAAAGGCTCCAGACACAACTGCACGTATGGATCACTTAAACCTGTGGAAGGCACGAGATATAAGACAAAATTCAGAGCCCGCCACTTTTCTTCTTTAAATTGCGTTTTTCCATTGCGGCCACTTTACCAAAAAAAAAGTATATGAAACGAATGCAATATTTATAAAAATGCCATGTTTAGACAAGTGGGCCTACATGGAACATATTCTTTAAAAAAAAAATTGGGGGTTGACTTCCCCTTTAATTTAAGAGTTACTGGGATTACACACTCTACTAAAGATGACTTTTTTTTTTTTTTGCATTTGCATAGTGACTTTTCTGTTCAGTTTCACCATTGGAGTCCATTGGTAGAAGGTTGACTGCGTTCAACACCTCAACTCTGAGTTTTTGGTCTGATCTCCTGTAAGATGTGAGAAGCGTGACGGCGCCGTATTTCTCACCGGCAAACACTCTCTACGGCACACGAGAGAAAAAGATGAGTATATCCTTTTAAACGTGACTGTGATCGCATCCCACCTGCTCCCATATTTTCCCTTCGAGGAATTTGTCCACAAGCTGGCGACTGCTCAGAGAGTGATGAGTCAGGTAGGCCTTGAGAGTCTGTGACCATAAGAAGTTCAAGTAATATTTGAGTCGGAACTGTGTTTTCATCACATAGTCTACCGTTCTTTTTCATCACCTTGTATTCGTCAGAGTGGAGTATTTTCAATGGAAGGCCATTACCCTCACCGTGGAAACACTGTTCCAGGCACTGAAATGAATATCACAAGGAGATAAATCAACAGTCATATTTTGTTGATTTTTTTTTATCCATGTTGTGCGGGTATTGTTTGGTGTTTCTGACATGTAGTGTGTACAGCAGCCTTTGACAAAACACCATGAGCCCTTCTTGCTGCGAATGCTCAGTGGCCATCTGTTGGAGGATCTTCACCGAGTTGTTCCACAAAGGAGTGAGGAGACTGCATGTGAGAGATGAATTTGCATCACGTTGGATTAACGAACAACGTTCTCACAGTGCTCTTCATCACCTGTTGAAGTTCTCCTGAACCAAGTTTTCATTCATGTAATGCAGCTCTTGTTCCAGATAGCGCATGAGAGGAGTTGCAGCCTACATGAGATGAGGTTAAGATGACGAGACATTTGATATTATGTAATTGTGGTAAACAATCACTTACATCTTCTATGGATTTGGAGGGATTCCGCTTTCTGGTTGACATTCCTCTCACATGATTCTCAATGTCTGTATTCAGCTGAAAAGACGGAAAAGAAGTCGGCCACTCGGAAAACTATTGAGTGCTGTTCCTAAAATCACGTACTTTTTTGCTCAGCGTGTCCAAAGCGGAGCGGATCTCTCGGCCGAAGACGCCCTGAGCTTGCTGCACTTGCGCCGGCAACGTGTTGTGAAACTGACTTTCCCGGATAACTTCTTGGGTGCGCTCGCGAAGCCCCGCCCAGTTCAGCTTCTTGGGCAGCTGCGCCAGGACGGAACGCAGGTATTCCAAGTCATTCACCACAACACACAGCTATTGAAGAAGAAAGAATTAAATTGGATATTTCCTTCACATGTGGAACATCTATTTTTTTTTTCTTGATGCAAGACCACCCCCCACCATGTTAATGGCGCTTCCGTGGTCTGAGTTCTCTGAGAGCATCCTGACTCTGGCTTTCAGACGATGACAGTAGGTCACCATAATCTTACAAACATCCTACACACACAGAAAAAAACACAATAGTCAACATTCCATTGCGGGATTCACACCAAATCCGTTGCGAGCGTCGCCGCAATTGAATAGAAGTCAATGGAGCGGTTGCGTGAGGGGCTGCGAAAATTAAAGTATTTTATATTCACGTGACGCGTCACGACAGCCAATCAGCTCCGTGACGTATTACGTCACGCTCAGCGTCAGGTACACTTTTTTATTTATTTATTTTTTTAAGATTTAATTTTTTTTTTTTTAATCAATATAGCACTCTGATGCGTCAGGCACACTTGGCGGGTGGTTGGAAAAGAGAAGAAAGAATAATGGCGGAGAAAAATTATGGTTGCCGTCTGTGGACATGCTGAGCTTTACCTGGCCAGCTACCATGATAGGGACAAAAAAAAAAAAAATTTGACCAGGCTTGGAGACAATTGAGCAAGGAGCTTGGCAGTAACTGGTATGTTTTACGTTTTTTTTTTTTTTTTTTTGTTTTTTTTTAACAGCTGTTGAACTTTGACCTTTGCCAAGAAGGCAGTAGTGTTTACATTAGCTTTAGCACAGTGTTAGCCACTTGAATGCGAATCGAAACTTTTTTTTTATTAGTTTGCTACCAGAAACGTTGTCCTCGTCACAAAGCGAAGCCCCTGCCCGTGAGCGTTAATGAGCGGCTGCGTTGCAAACACCTTTGCAAATTTAGCAAAGCGGAACGCTCAAACGGATTTAGAGTGAACGGAGCATAGCAACCACATGAATTCTGAACACGTTGAAAAAAAATTAGGTGAGCGCTAGTTCACTAAAAATGGGCCGATTTCAGCAAAACAAGAAAGTGGTTGATTAGAGTATGCTATAATTGGCGTATTTTAATTTTAAACAATCGAACCCCTTTAAAATGTCATGTTAATGATGGGGTGTGTATAAAAGGCCAAGATTAGCAACATTTTTCAACTACAGCATGTTCATTGCTTTTATTATGTTATACCAATGCAAAATCAGAAATCAGTGAAAAAGTATACAATACCTCTGTGATTTTGACCATGAGCATGAACGCCTCCTCAGGGTCAGGCCAGGACATCTGCTCCCACAGGTCGCACACAGGCTGGATACAAGAAACCAGGTCCACTGCTGACGAGCTGTGCTTTATGGGCACTACATCAGAGTGCAGCGGCTGGAGCTGAAAACCATATTCAAAACGTATCATGACGTGTACACACAAACACACGCGGCGCACGGAAACATGAGGACTACCTCGTCGACCTGAATGGCCCGCTCCACTCTATCCATCGTGGTGTTGAACATCTGGTTGAGCCAGAAAGGCTGAGCCTCTCGGAAGCTCACGTGAAAGTTCGTCAGCTTCAGTAAACCCCTGAAATGAAACGTTAACTTGCGTGCAAATTATACAATACAGCTTTTGGAAACTGCTAACCATTGTCCAATCTATGACTCGTGCTGGTGCAATTACTGAAGAAGTGACCTGAACAATAGCGATTCCGTAGTGTGACTGACCTTTTCTGCAAGAAGGCTTTTTCTTTGCGGATGGCTTGCAGGTTAAGGTAAACGGGAAACAGGCTGTTGGCTAGACTCTGATCAATGTGACCCTCCATTTGAGATAACGTTTCTCTCACTTCTGTAGCAAGCTACGCAAATGAGAACAGTCAGTGAGGGGACAAAACAAGACGCGGTCAGTCGGGCTTACCAGAGAATCAAACTTCTCGTAGACCGCAGTGAACACGTCCACTTGTACTGCACTATATGATAGCCAAAGAAAGTGATCGACTATTAACTAAATTAAAATGCATCCATTTTTGCAAACTAAACCAAATTAGGCTTACTTACCTGACAAATGTTCTATTCCAAACATCCTTGTTGAGTTTTATGTCGTCGCGTACTTCGTCAATCAACCTGGACAAGGCGCTAATGATCTCTGATAGCTCCTGTGTGGTGGACAAGTGCAAAAAAAAATTAAATAAATAAAAAATCAATTACTGTAAATTGTTCTTTAATTAAATCATATCATGTATTAGGTAAAAACAATGTTTTGTTTACCTTGGTCATTGGCTGGTGCAAACCTTTTTTGTTGGTAAACCACTCCTGCGTACCATTCTATGAGCAGGGGGGAAAAAACACATCGTAATAATGCTTTTCTGCAGAATGACATTGTCATTAATTGTCACAGACCTGCACCGCGTCAGCCACCTCATTGTGCAGTTCAAGATCCGCCGGGTTCATTTTCTGAAATGCCTTTGTCTTGCAGATCTGGACTAAAATCCTGGAATGACATATTTTGTTTATCGATTGCGAAGGATTTCTATGATTATGCAAAGATCTCACAGCAATTTGTACCTGAGCAACGTGTGTAATTTTGGGGTGGAGCTCAGCGTCGGGGGGAAGACGTCTCTGTACTTTGACACCAGGTGCAGTCCGTAATGCAGGAAACCATGAAGAGAGTCACCGAGTTCTTGTTTCTGTAGAAACGATGCAATCCTTGTATACAGTTTTATTTTGTATTTGAATGGAAGATATTTTTTTTCAATTACTGTAATTGGTAAGGCTGGGGGGAAAAAAATCATTTTGCGATGTATTGTGATACTCTTTTATGCAGATATCAAGTATCGATACATTTTGTGAGTATCGATACTTTCGATACCATGTTGAGCTCTGTGATTGGAGTTTTTTCCCACTATCTTAGCACTCCTGAGTGTCAGGAAGAGTTGCTGGAACGGTTTATGCACTTTTCAATTGTGACAGTTGAATAAATGTCATGGCACTTAACTTTGGAAACACATGCCTCTGTTTTTTAATACATTCTTTAAAGTTAATAAGTATCACAATACGTATCGGATCGCCGCCGAGGTATCGGGATCTGTATCGAATTGTCACAAAAGTGTATCGTCCCGGTCCTAGTGAGTTCAATTATTTTTGTACGTACTTTGCAGTTTTCCTACCTGTTGGTATGGCAGCTCCTGTTGATGCCAGTGGTACTCCACACAAGTCAGCTGTTGTAACAGCAAAGAGGAGTCTACCTCTATGCTTTGGTACAGTTTACTGTAAGCCACCCATTTCCTAGCATGGGAACCAAAAAATTGCAACCAAATGTTGAAAATGTTCAGAGTAACTCAGAAGACAGAGGGGATTTTCTTTCGATCTTACTCCAACATCCTGTCTTGAAATTCACGTTTTGTTATTTTAGTGCATCGCTGATCCAACGAAGACTTTTTTATTTGAAGGCAAAATGACATAATGCTTTTGCGTGTCGCTTACGCCAGGTCTTGCAGAAACGGTGAGAGGTCATTCTGTGTAGCGTAATGCTCCAAGAGAGTCTGTGCCTCACCACACAATTCCCCTTTCCATGGGGTGGAGCTCTAAAAGCAATGAAACAAAATATGGTTTCACATTTACAACAACTGATATGGTGTTTTTTTTTCTGTTGTTTTTAAGAGAACTGAGAGAAACCTTTACCTTTTGCTTGGAAATGTAAGACAGAACAAACTGTTGCAGGATTCCACAATAGTTGATGTAAGCGTTCCGACCTGGGCTTAGTGTGTCATCTCTCTGGCAGTCACATGATACATATTCTCTCTCAAAATCATCTCAGCATTGAATGTCAGTAACTAAAAAGTTGAGTGGGCATTTGGATTGAATTGGATTTATTTTTGGAATGGTCACCAGTCGATCACAGATACAGTATACAAATAACAATTTGGAGTGAGTGAACCACTACATCAGATATCTTAATTAAATCAAAATGATATTTCAAGATTGACATTAATGATACTTGTAATGTAGTAGCAGCCTTCTACAGTTAAGATGTAATTTACACTTAGGTGATTGTGTGCCAATTAATGGACTGACTAACTTTCCAATGATCAAAATATATGTTATCCAGGATAGCAAGAGGCATTGTTACCGCTTTATGGATAAATTTGAGGTTCAGGTGACATTGGCCTCTATCCGGGTACGTTTCTGTTCTTGGCTGCAGAATGTACCAGTTGTCCTCAGTGCAGTGGAGGTCCTGAAATGACATAACGGGACGTTATTTTTTAAGTTGTTGGAAAAAAACGGGTTGGGAAACATTATGCACCTGTAGTTTGATGACAATTTTCCCCAAAAAGTCATCGGTCCCTTTTTCTTTTTTGACCTCCTTAATAATTCTAAAAAGGGAAGAATAGCCAGAGTTTTTCCTGCTTTGTTGAAATGTTCAGGTGTGATGAGTAAGGCGGGAATGCTACCTGCTTAAACTAGAAAAACTGCTAGTGAACTCCTCGAATTTTTGAGTAAGAGACACCTCCTCATCTTTATCCCTGCAACAAGGATGGGCTGAGTATGATTTGAGATTTGTAAGTCTGTTTGTTTGTTTTTTTCATACCACATCTCAAGGTGGAAGCTGGCACCCGCAATGTCTGCAAACTCCCTGAATGATAAAACAGAATTAGACAAGAGCAAGCTACTGGCAGAAATATATTTAAATCTCACAGTATAAATGTTTCATTCCAAATTGGGTTGAGAGTCTGCTTCTTGATGCCGGTCTGATAAATCTTATCATCAGACACAGCATCCTTGACCACATATTTCGATGCCTTGGCTCTGGAACGTCGAGTGCGCCTCTCTTCTTCATCCTCCAATATGGTCAGCAAGCAGTATGGGTCACTTAAACCTGGCCAAGATATTATTCATATTTTAATGTGTCTGTCCTAAAAGCAGATTTGTATATGTTAACTGTGCATGTTAATACCAAAAATGAATCAGAAAGTGATTTCTGATTTCTGATTTCTAATACCAAAAATGAATTAACCTTTGGGAAAACTGAGACATAAGAATATTTTTTTTCACTAGTAGTGACATAGGAGACTATATGAAGTTTTGTATTGGTTGCAGATAAAAAAGGTTTGTTAATTGTAAGGTTTTTTTATTTATTCTACTTGTATGAGCCATTTGTATGTTGATCTATGTTTTGGATTTCAACCTCCCACCACATGGGGGCGCAGTGGCATCAATTAGCCACCGGTCTACGTAATTATTGAGCCAGGTGTTGCAACTTGCTACTGGGAAAGGCTAAAGGTTTCAGGCCGTCGTCGTTCTTGGCAGCATTTTTTTATACTGGACAGTCGAGAAAGGGGGCGTTTGAATCAGTTGACAAAACTGCCACCAAATGTAAGTATATACATCTTTATTGTTAATCTGAAACCAGTGGGGTGGACATTTTCGTAATTTAACGTAACCATGGTGACTGTTTTCCTTCTTTTTTTTTTTTTTTTTAGGCAAGAGCTTCACAACATTCTAATTGAAATCCTAATGGGCTGAATGTTACCAGACATACGGTAGGCCAATAAATGAATGTTCACTTTTAAGCTCTCATTATATATGCACTGTTTAAAATAGAATGAAAAAAGTGTGTGTCTGTACCTGTTTCCAGGGGCGCTGCTCTGGATTTTGGGCCCTTCACGGCCATTAGGCTGGGAAAAGTTTTGAAACCGTTTTACATAAAACTATGCATTTTATTGGTATTTTGGACTCTTCCCATATTTGTGGAAACAATACAATAGTCAAGCACTGAAAATATAATGAAATTCATCTAGATTAAATTATTTGCTGCAAGACTGAGACTTTATATCCCAAAACCATCTCTTTATTTAAACAATTAAACATAAAATCCCCAAGATTAATTACCATTAAATTTAAAATGTAAATACTAAATAGCCTCTTTCATTAAAATTAAATGCAATTATAATCAGTGCAGAAACATATACAATCTCTGCAAACACTATGATTACTACCTTTATGATTTATTATAATTTGAACATTATTTATTATTATTATATTATATCAACACACTGTTTTTTCAGAACTTTCCACCACATGAACCACTAACCCATCTTGCTTATGAAAAAACTGGGTTATTATTATTATTATATTATATTATTATATATTTTCGACCCTTGGCTTCTTTCTCCTGCCTAAGCTTCATGGCTTTCCGTTTTTGGCTACCGTACTTGAACGGCATCTTGCCGTCTCCGCCTCCACTCACTGTCTGATAACGTGAAATGCTGTCGGTTTCTGCAGGCTAGAGTGGGTGGACTGAACCTTTTGACGTAAATGGAGAGCGGGAGGCGTTGAGAAAGTTTCCTAAACAAATACACTTGCTCTTGCCACCAATGCATTGTAAATTAAATGCATGGCTAATTGCACGTTTATTACTGAGAGTCATATTTTGTCAGGATTCTAATTTTATTAGGGGCCCTTCTGCGCCCCTGCTTATTTCTAAAGGCAACCTAGGTTAGATTAATTAAAGACTTGAGTTAGTTTATACCCGTGACCCTAATGAGGACTAGTAGAAATTTGATGGCTAAATGTTTGTTCTTTCTTGCTTTGACCTTTGCTTAATAATCTGTGCGCCACAAAAGAACATGAGATACCATATGAGCTCACCACTGACATCTTTTCCCAGGATTCCCTTGGCTTCCTTTATAGTGGCCATCAGGCAGTAGACAGGCGGCTGTAAGTTTCAAACAGTTTAAGAAATTACTTGAATTGATTCCGAACAGTTGAATAATTGCTGGACAACTTTTTGACTTCTCACCTCTGAGTTTTGTACTTTCCTCATCAGAGAGTTGTGCTCAGATTCTGTCATTGTGAGAGCCTAGTAAAAAAAAATGCATTTTATTTTATTTTTTTAAGTCCCTGTGCAACATAGACCACACACAACAAGATGGGGAGTCGTGAAATCATATGTATGGCATGGATGTGATCACCTCTTTGATATACTGGTGAAGTTGGCTGTCTGCGAACATCTCAGTTGATGATGACTTTCCCATCTTATGTGCAATAGTGTACAACAACTCCTTATACAAAGGTTTCAACTTTTAACAGAAGCAAATTAATATATCATGAGTATCGACAACCTTACAACGCGCCGTTATGTGACCGATGACATGCTGTACCTCCAGCTCTTTGAGGTGACGGGCTTTCTCTTCTGGGTTTTCCTCATCTTTAAAATCCTAAAAGGAAACGAGCACATCAGGGAAAACGTTTAAAGCGTAATAGTGGGTTTAGAAAATGAACATGTTTTAACTTTACGTTTAAGTGTACTGACCCTCCTGTATCGGATCTTTCTCGTCTGGCCCAGTTTACGCACATGGCCCGGAGAATACTAGTAAGGGAGGGATAATAAAACATGGCAGAATGGATCGTGCAACAGTGTCGCGACAACAAATATATATTTTGTAACATAGATTACCTGCTTGACTCTTGACAAGCCATTGTTCTGCAAAATATAAAGAAGACGATTTTAAAATATTTTTTATTGCTATAATTGTGTTTAAATATAATGTTGAACAAGGACGACTTGAACATTTAACTAGAGCATCTCTTACAAACTTCCTCTTTTTGCAGATTATGAAACGTAAACTGAGGTAACAATATTCAACGCAGGCAAAGAGTCATGTCAAATTTATTTGCAAGCTGTAATATATAAAGGAGTAGACAACTGAAAACAGACTTGTGAGATGTTATCCCATTTTTATCTGCCTGTTAAGTCTAATCAGGTCTCATCTGATCTATTCGATCCAAAAGAATGGACTACAACCACAAAAAAAAAATAGTGTGAGGCCTGTCCTGTATGAAACATTTCCATGTAGAAATTGGCTCAATGTAAAGATTAACTAAAGCTACTGTTTTATTTCTCTACAGCACGGTGGAGTAGTGGTTAGCATGTCTGCTTCGCAGTTCTGAAGTACGAAGTTCTGCTCCGGCTTTCCTTTGTGGACTATTTATGTCATCGTCATGATTCCCACATTTCTCCCGAAAAATGCAAGTTACGGTAATTTGAGAATCTAATTTGTCAATGTAGTTTTGAATGCATACTTTTTACATTTTTTTTTTTAATTTTTAAGTATTTTCTTTTGTACTGAAATAGACTGCTTAGGTTCCGTTCTGCATCATCTGATCTGAGTTCACGTCCTAAAATAATAGTGATTCATAGCACCAACGTTTAAAATAGCTATTTGGCCTTTGTCACTCCATTGCGAGCGTCTACGTTTGACTTTGGAAAATTTTGTAACTATGATATTATGGATAGTATATTATTATTATTTTTTTTGCAATCTAATGACATGGCCAATTCTATCACAAATGATATTTTATTTTCACAAGATGTGCAAATACGAACTTAAGTAAGTCTGTTAAAATCAAGTTGCCAGTGGGAGAAATGCCATGCATAAGCAATGAGAAGATATTTTCTGTGTTACAAAATGTGTTTAAATTAGTCAAACAAGGGCGTTTTCATGGAAATTTGATAAAAAAATACCCCAATTGGATAACAAATTTGGAGATGGCAAAAAAATTCCTGAAGTGAAAATAAAAAAGGAAATTATTGTGTCACAAGCGCACATAATGTACATTCATTTAAATATGTTTTTGAAATATTCATATTTCAAATGGTGTCCATTTTTGTGAATACCGTGCATTTTTACACTCTTTTTATACTGGACAATTTACTTTTACACAGGACACACAGTACACCTCTTTATACATTTGTATATTTCTAACGGTCCTGAAATAGATTCTTCTTGTTGAGAATGACATTATGCATTGGAAAGCTTTGATCCATCGAATTCTAAGAAAATGAGTAGTGATCATCACTATGCTTTTGTCCGTTGAATAAACACGGAGTTGGTCACGCATTTTTGATCAACGGTGTACAAGTATCGCTCTTACTTGTTCGGGTGTTTGGAGTCGGTCCACTGAGCTGGTGGTCTCCCTTTGACTTGCCATGATGTTGGTTTGTGATGCGCTGCCAGTGTGCCGTGCATGTATAAGTGACAATTGCATGAGCAGAGTTTGTGACAAAACTGCCACACAGGAAGTCATCACTTCCTGCAAAGAAGAGGTAGCACGGGTGACTGTGACTAAACGAACGCTACCCTGCATTGTACCTGCATGTCTTTTTTTTTTTTTTTTTTAAACTCCCCGTCTTGCCCAGCGCATTTAAAATTACAAACTTACTCTTATAAACAAGAATGAGATCTCTAGAATATCATTTTATATATGGCAAACGACTGGAGGTTTTTTTTTCGTTTTCATTTTCCTTCAAGTTTTGAATGTACAAAACATTGGCATAGTACATTATTAACATTGTAAGGCAGAAAACCTAACAGACAATCCTCAATAAATTGTCACAATGGTAATGACAGATAAGATAATTAGTAATACATTAAAATAAAAAATAAAATAAAAGAGTAAGACCACTTAAGGGATTTCACCCAGATGCAAATCCACTACTAACCTACACATTTTTCACACAATTTTTCTTCGCATGTATATTAAAGGAAGAAAGGTAACGACATGGTTATTTCTGAAAAGATGATTTGATCGTAGGAGTGATCCAAAGTTGTAAAATAGGCCGTTTGGTTCAAAATTGTGGACAAAAGACGTCCTCCAATAGGAATGAGTGGGGGTATAGTACCACATGTTTCCAGCAGAGGGCGGACTTTCTCTATGGTTGAAGTTAATATTTGGGTTTCAGTCAATTGATAGTTTGTAATATTCATGTGAAATTACATATTTATTTTATTTTATTAAGTGTTTTAGTCTTAAGACGTGCACCATTAAAGCTCCATAAATTTGCCTTTTTTCTAAGCTTATTTAAATGCGTGCTTAACAAACAAGAAATCAGTTAAAAATCAATAGCAAATGAATTGCTGGATTGTTCGCCAGTTTCATCATCCGAGTGACCTGCAGCCATCTGTGGGAAACTTCACAAGAGGTTAACAATTTATTTTTAAAGCAATAAAATCTAAATATATAATAGAATATCTTAAAAACCCGATGTGCTGGGGAAAAATACTTTTTTTCACAGTCAGAAAAGTGTCAAGCTGTCTAAATTAAAAAAAAAAAAAAATATATATATATATAGATGGATGTATAGATAGATATAGATATACATATATATAGAATGTGCTCGATTTCAATGCTGGAAAGACCCAACTACAATTTTTTTCTTTCATAGCTTTTGAAACGAGTGTTGAGTGAAGTCATTATGACGTAATATGTGGGCGTGTCCCTCGGCTGTCTTACGCGCAGGTGCAGCACTGAAGTTAGTAGCGTAAACACCCCGGAAATCCTGATTTTTCCTGCAGTTTTTTTAAGCGTGTTGTAGTCGGGTTTGTAGGTTGTGATCATTAGTGGCAGAGGAACGCACGCGATCATCGCTTTGCCTTCGGGAAGTGCGGAGGCCCGTCGACATGACTCTTAACCAGAACCATTCGGAGTCCGGCGGAGTCATTATCAACAACAGTGAAAGGTAGCGACTGCGTGTATAACGGGCTAGCAAGCTAACACCGCTAACAAAACACAGTAGACTCGACAATGTGTTATTACTATTATTATTATGAATACTTTAGTTACGTAATCGTCTTCAAAGGCACACTTGGAATGACGCATTTCAGTCGCCTCGCTTCGTTTTCCTATTACGTCAACATAGTTGACATTTAGTTTCAATAGTGTGCTGTCACATGTAAATTGAAAGGAAGAGTTTGCACCAAATTCGTGATGAGTGATACAGGCCACAACGAAGGCGTGTGTTGTTTTCGAATGGGTCAGAATATAGCAGGCTTCAAACACAAAGTCGATGTAGATTCTTCGAGAACCCACCAGAATAGCTCCTTAACAACTGACCCAGGATCAGATTAGTATGATCTGTCAGGAAATAGCATGTACAGTAAGCCTAATCCTTTTACAGAACTGAAAAGTAAGTGATGGGCAGTATTTGGTCACCTGACAATTGCAATCCTAATGATGTAATCTCATTTTTTATTTATTACTCCGACTGCTGTTTTCATTTTCTAACTCAGTTGGAATGTAACTAAAAGCTTCCCAGTATATGTGAGTTGTCCCTGTCAGAGTGAAACAATAACGATGCTGTTTCCACTGGTGTTATTGTCAGCGTTTTGATGAACCATGACAATGTGGAGCTGGTCTTCGGCGACGCGGACGGTCTACCCGAGGCCTTCAGAAAGAGCAAGAAGGGCAGCATCTACCTGACTCCATACAGGGTGAGATGAAATACATATGGTCAGTGTTTCTCCTCACCTATCCCTCTCCTGCTTTATTGCAAATTTTATTTCAGCCTATATGGACTATTGTTTGTGGTAAGCTACAATTTATAGCAATCGTTATTTAGGGTTTCTTGATGTATACTTATTAGCTGTAATGCTCTTACATGTGGGAAAGGGCAGCCCGAGTTGCTGATTACGCATTTCCGATACACTTAAAAGAATATAAACACAATGTGCACAAACACAATAGCTGCTTTTGGCCAACACCTCACGCCAAACATTCACACGTAGCCTCACTGGCGTCAAATCTGTTTTTCCCTTTTATTTAGTTGTATGCATTGTAAGTGAGCAAATTTGCCAAGTTCAGTCACCATCATAAATGGCGTCATACTGGTGGAATATTTTTCTCGCTTCTATTTCAGGTGATCTTTGTGGCTAAAGGTCGAGATGCACTGCGATCCTTTATGATGCCCTTCTATTTGTTGAAAGGCTGTGAGGTCAAGCAACCTGTACTGGGAGCAAATTACATCAAGGGGACCATCGGTGCAGAGCCTGGAGGTCGGTTTTGTAGTGACTGGCAAAAGGTAATTTTATTAAATTCATTCTCTGTCGGTGTTCTTTGCATTTAGGTGGCTGGGAGGGCAGCACAAGCTTTAAGCTCATCTTTGCAGCAGGTGGAGCCATTGAGTTTGGACAATACATGCTGCAGGTTGCCACTCAGGGTGAGGACTCATAATGTGACAGGAACTCTTTATTCGTGCAGGGCCACATTTCTGTAAACAAGTCAGAATTTTAAGGCGATAATAATCATCTCTATCTACCCTGCCCTCCGACCATGTCTTCAGTTTCCAGAGGTCAGCCGGTCACTCCAGGGTTTGGTGGATGCCCTTTTATGGCTAACGGGGCCTATGCTTACCCACCTCCCCCTTCTAACGGGGCGTATCCCACCGGACCACCACCAGGCTATGCCTACCCCAATATGCCTCCTCCAGGTAGCTTCTTTGGAAGAAAAAAAACAACACTGAGTGTGCCCTTCTAATCTTCTATATTCTGCCCTGCGCAGACGGCTTCTACCCCAACCCTCCGGCTTTCGATAGCGCCACAGCCTACATGGCTCCACCTCCGTATTCATCTGCTCTGGGTCAGCAGCCCCCACATGACCCTGAAGTTCCCTCCTCAGCTGCTGGTAAGTGTCAGGCAGAAATATGCTCTGTGGAGTGCCATTCACTTCCAACAATGCTGTGTTTTCTTTCTAGCTGAGGCTAAAGCAGCTGAAGCCGCAGCCAGTGCTACTCGCACTTCCACACTGCCGCCTACACACGTTTACCTGCCTGAGGTAAGTTTCTCATGACAGCGGGATTACGGCTGATGTATGCGGGAGGCCTCTCTGGGTACATTCTGGAGTTGAAAAAAATGTAATCAACATGCCCAATATTTAAGCAACTAGAAGCAGAGCCTTGAGATAACAATTAATTGTGTTCTGTGTCCTTGCTACTAATCTAAATCATCTCATATAATTTCCTTCTGAAATGCATGGAAATGCCATCAATCCCCATCCCAATATTTTTTTATGCGTTTCAAGGAAAGTAGTGATGAAAACTTAGTTACATATCGACATGTAGTGATTATTTGATTAATCAATTTTAGAATTAAACATTGATCTACATTTTGCAGATTTTCTGATGGATATAATCAATTTATTTTTGTGCATTTTCTCATTTCAATTTGAAATAATGTCCTATTTTTGAATAAAGAGGTGGAAATTAAATGCTTTTGTTTCATTGAATTTATCAATTAGTTGACAAAATAATCATTAGATTTAACTCTAGTTACATAGTTAACATATCCCGCGTGCGACTTGGTCACCGGGCAGCAACATGCAGACAAACTAAGAATTTTAATCAGTAATCTGCTGTAATATTATTCATTTTTTGGAGCGGATAACAAACACCCGCTTGAGTGTTGTTATATTGTCTGTCTACATGTGTTGCTGCGCCGTATGTGCCGAAACGCCCATTCCTTAAAGTGTTATAACACTGCCACTTAGATGCTATTTTTTTTAGCTCATCTATGTCATTTCTAATTATGTATTAGTATTAAGAGAAAGTCCACTTTGAAGCAAAGTAATGTGGTTATTTTAAACACACATCACCTCAGATAGTATTTGTAATTCAGTATTTTTGTGTGCAGGATAAACCTCCCCCCTACTCTCCTCCAGAAGATAAAAAGAACCAGTAGACCTGCTTTTACTTGCACTCCCACCGTGGACTCCTTCTACATTGACCACCTAATATCCATTTCAATTTGATTCGTTAGGATCATTCCCTCTTTTCTTGTCTTCCGAAACATTCTCAACTACCCAATCCTTTTTTTCCCCCCATTGCAACCCTTTGGATGATGCTTCAAGTATAAAAGGAACAGTTAATGAGAGAGGGTATTATTTCCTGGGTTTAATGTCTTGAGTGTTGTAAGATTGCCTCTATGCTTGATTTTGCTTCGCTATGATTTATGTAACGTTGTACTGTACAGTACTAACAACCTGCTATGACTGAATCTTACGGTACACTTTGCTCTGTGAATCTGCCCAGTGAGCTAACTCAAGTAATTTATTTTTTTACCATTTAACTGTACATATTTAGAAGATAATATATAGCTTGTCACACTTAGCAGGACGTACGCGGCCTTCAGTCTGCTTTGACACATGGCGCCAGATGAGAGGACCGCATAGATTAGAGTCTGGCAGTGAGTCCCTGATCCAGGATTAAGATCAGGTGGGTCGGCGTGATGCACAGACAGAGAATGGATTATGTTTTATGTTGTCCAAAAGCGAAACTGTTACCGCTTTGTTTTTGTCAGTTCACAAAACGAAGGACTGCAAACCAACTTGCATCTTAAATTTTCAAAAATGAATTCTGATTTGAAGTCTTCAGTTGGGATATTGACTGGATTTCCTACAATAGTAATTCATATGTATACTGTATGTTAAACCTGGCAGTTTTTTTTCGCTGAGCTTGGGACTCCTGCTTGCTCAAGCATGACTGAAATATGAAGCTTTAAATTTATTAACGACAGCTATTGCAACGTATGTGTTTATTAAATGGGTCATGTATCATGTGACAGTGGAGTGTGATTTTCATTTTGTGTCACATGATGGCTGTTGATTTACCTATACAGAAGTTCTCCCGAAACTGAAACACATCGCATGTTAGCGGGAATGGTTGCGCTTCATTTTGGGCCTCAGCCTTGAATGCGATGTTTTCATCTGTCACACACTTGTGCAAATTCTCCAAATATTGATAATTAGATATGCGAGTCTAAAAAAAAAAAACAAGTCACGTTACACTTAAAAATGAATAATGTATATACAAAATAACCGACACAAACAGAATGATTTGTACAAAGTAACAGCACCATCACTTGCAATGTGATTTTGGGTTTGTGTCAATCTCCACATTGGATAGATTGAAAGTTAAAAAAAAAAAATAGTCAAATGAGCGTGAGGAATAGGATTACGTCGACATTTGAAAAGGCTGAAAAGTTACGCTTAAATTAATTACTTAAAAAGGGAGTCAAGTTAAAACTGATGTGGGGAACACACCTTGGGAAATTGCATGCAGCAATGTTACAGACAACACTGGTGCATCACTTTGTAACAAGAAGGAAAGCAAGACTTCCCATGTGTAAACAAAACACTCCAAAGTGGAAGGAATCAACAAATGGGGAACATCGGTAATGTAGTGGACAGTCAATGCCCCTTTTGCACCGAACCAAAACGGGGATAAGCTTCAACTTCCCCCGTCCTTGACTGGATGGACGTACAATGAGGGAAATCATATTTGATTCCTTGCTGAATTTGTAACTTTGCTCATTCACAGACAATTCACATTTTTATGCTTGTTTGATTATGATAATAGGTTTCACTTGGGGAATGTACCTATTTAACTCAATAAAAGGCACATTTTATAACTTAGTGTATTTATGCATTTTTGAACGATTCTGCAGGGATCAAATTAAATTATTCCCTCCCATTGTTTATCATGTAGAAAGTCACTAAATGAATCCAATCAAGTCCTGTGCGCTCATGTCGTGCATAGCGTGATGCTGACGCCTTCTCCTATCCAACAAGCAGGGAAGAGCTCCTGGGTGAAGGCACAGTTGAAAGCATGCAACCTGACGTGTCCGTCTCCATAAAAGGTGAGCGTCCCCGCATCGTAATCCAGCAGAATGCCGATACGGCCGTGCTGCGAAGATCCGACCAGGGTCTCCTTGCGGCCGTTGTGCCAGGCGTTGAGCTGCTTCTCGTCTAGCTGCAGACTCCACGATAGTTCGTTCATACCCAGCATGCACCTCCGACCCTTCTCTTTTCTGGGAATGGTGCTGTAGGTGACCTGAGAACAGGAGGAGAACATTGTTATGCAATCTGTCTCTCAGAGCCGATTTGAAATATGTAACATCAACATGTACCCCCAGGTAGGCCCATGGTTTGGACACCTCCAGCTCCCAGCAGTGCTGGCCTTGTTTGAAGCCCTGGCTGCACAGCACCTGCCAGGTGTGATCAAAACGAGATTCGTGCTCCACCACTTGGCGCAGACCTGAAGTCAGGTGCTCCGCTCTCCGGTTCTCCTGTGACAATACCAGATGGCCATTGGCTGTGCTGGGGTCAAACGTCAGAGAGCATCTGTCTGGAGTGAGGGGAGACAGGAAATGGTTTTACTTCATTTTTAATTGTGTACAATTAGTTGTCGTCTCTGGACAGGAATCGCTAGGCTTAGCGATGAAGTGCTGCCTCCGTGAGTGAAAATACAATCAAATTTGTATGGGCATTCATCATTTCATTCATTCCAAGTTGACATTCAAAAGAGAGAACTTACAAGCACCGAGGCCCTCCTTTCCACCAGGGTGGCTCGGAGCAGCTGGACTGGGAACCACAGCCAGAATGGGCCTCTTCTCCTGAGGAGAGCCTAGCGGCGAGCCATGAGAATGCACAGATAATAAGACAAGAGAAGAAAGGAAGTGCACTTGAATGTGCATGATTCACCTTCTATGTCCTGACCCACAATGGTGCAGACAGCTCTTTCAAGGTCCTCAACCACCAGCTTGGAGATTCGGGTCAGGACCTCCGTGATGCCACTTAATCGATCCTGCAGGTGGGGCGTTAGGTCTGAGGGAATTTTTTGGAGGTGTGGCATTTCGATGAGCATTGATTCCTGTTGGAAAAGAAGCCATTAAAACAAAGGTGAAAATTCAAATTTCTACATTTAGTTAAAAATGGAGCGGCACAGTGATGTAATAGCACATCTGCCTCGTAGTTACAACGAGATTACTTGTGCTTCCAATTAATTTGTCAAAATCGGCAACGTGAACTGTGGTTGAGATCTGAGTCATATAAGGCGTAAAACAAAAATGCAGTAAAATCACATTCCAACGGGCCAAATGAATGGGAGCAAACAGAATTCCAAACCTTGATGAGCTCTGTATCAGACAGGTTGTGCAGGTTTGTAATCTTAGCCTGGCTCGCCCTCAGCTTCTCGGCGCTCTCCTCCAGGTCAGAGAGACGTGCCGTTGCCTCAGCGATCGCCGCCTCTTTCTGCTGCTCCATGAAGCGCTCAGTGGCCTCCTGGCGCTCAGCTAGTATTTTTATCACCGTGGAAAACTTGGCTGTGACTCGATTGGATGTCTGCTGCATTGTCTCCTGAATATTGAAAAATAACACAATGTAGGGAGACTGCTATGAAGTATCTGATGACGAAAGTAAAGCCTTACCTTAGCTTGGTTGATATTTTCAGTTAGGTTGTTGATCCGTTGCTTGGTTTCTTCAATGAGTTTCGTCACCTCCTCATTCTTCTTTTCCAGTAATAGCTGCGTTAAAAAAAAAACAACAAAAAAAATCTCAGAACAAACCAAGATAACAAAGCAAGTTACAACTGTTCTTAGGATACTTCTGCTTCCTCCCGAGTCCAAATCCATGCAGATTCATTGAAGACTCTAAAGTGTCCATTTCTGCTGACCACTCCCGGGTGGAACCAGCCTCTCACCCAAAATTAGAGGGAATATTTTCCAGCTGACCCATGACCGGAATGAGGACGAGCAGTATAAAAATGGATGGATGGTAATCAGGATTTTTTGGAATGTGGGAGGAAGCCAGAGTAACCACAAACCACCATGACCCAAAAGCAAATGTCAACGTGTTACCTTTTGTTTTTTCTTTTCCGTCTCCAACAAGTCCTTCTCATGGTCCTTGCACTCTTTGATGGCACATTCGCAGCACACTGACTTTTTATCCCGCTTACAGTAATAAACCAGAGGCTTGTGATGAATATCGCAAAGCGTGGATCCAACTTCCTCCCTCCCGCAGTCTTTGCGGGATTGCCAGGTGTTGCTGTTAGCAGCTTCAGTCAGGAGAGACAAGGACACATTACGCTTGACAGTGGGCCTGGTGGCAAACTTCTCATTGCAGATGGGACAGTCAGGTCCAATGCCAGACATGTGTTTAGTGTCCCAATGGGTAGTGATGCACTTCTCACAGAACGAGTGCCCGCACAGGATGGTGACAGGAATGTGAAAACGCTCCAGACATATGGCACAGATCAGATTTGAGCCCTGAGAATCCATCTCTGAAAAAACACAACATCAATCATGTGACAATAACAAAGAAGATTGGTCAGGTGGTCATAGCTGTTCCCTTCCCTGTAATGCACGTGGTAGGAAATAGTCACAACAGTTCAACGCAGCATAACATACCCGATGGTACTTTCGAATTTGCTCATGCAGTTTTCTGATGGCTCGACAACAAAGCCCTTCAAAACGAGACCAGCCCAGTTAGCAAAGAGAAGCTCCCGTTAACCTTAGCCGGGGAGCTTTAGAACAAAATACTCATACTGAAACATACTAAAAGGACATATTCTGATTTATTCCGCAGGGGCTTAATATAAACGAGCAAAATAAATCATTAGCACCGCTCGACGAAATTCACAGCGCATCAAAACAAATGACAGCGTCAGCTGACCATTTCCTAGTGACGACATGATGATACCTTCAAGTACTATCAGGAAAATTAACAATCGTATATATAAATAGTGGGGCAGTATTAACGCTGCATTGATTTGACGCAAACGCGCTCACACATGAATATGTATAGGTTTTAATATTATTTGAATTAATAGTAGTAATAGTAACAAAATAATAATACCAAAATGCGCCATCCATCAATGTAAATATGGTGGGCCGTACAATGCAGGAATAAACAATTGTCTTCTCGGCCACCGTAGATTCATTTTCGAATCCAAAATGGCGCTGCGCACAGTGTCTTCTGGTGTGTTAAAGAATTGGTTTGAGTTAAGGGTCAACAATGCAATGACTTTTGTCACAACAGGTACAAATAATGGCATTCATTTCTTACGTTATTTGATTACGTGCCTTTTGGTGTTTGTGATTTTGTTATAGATTTTTTTTAATGCGTGTTCACGCTGCGTGGGGTCAAATCCTGGCGACACATTGTCTCGTCCTGTTTTAATGTCAAATCACTCCCGAAATGAAATAAAAAAGAACATTAAATATGTATGTATGGTTTGGTGGCTTGTTGATAAAGCAAAAATGTCGTATCGTTGTCATGCAAATGAACGCCAAACAAGAATGAGTTGTATTCGTACCAAAAATTGTCTTTATTAAATAATGCTTTTGTTTTATGGCAGATTATAAGTGTGCAAAGCAAGTGTAATTGCATGACTTGTAGTTCACATAAATCCATGTAAGTGTTCACATCAACAGTTGGAAAAAGCAATTTCATTGCACGGAGCTTCCCGTTCAGCACTAACAACAATATTTGTGTGTTTCCACATAACAGCGTTTCTCTGTCGACGGCGTCCTCCTTTAGGTCCAATGCCGAACGAGGACATTGATGTTCAAAACATTGACACAATCGAGAAATATCGCAGCTATAACCGTTACTTCAAACGGGCTGAAGAGGCGAAGAACAAGCCTGTGTGGTGGAAGAACTACCAAGGATATGTGGAGAAAGAAGATCCTGAACATGGTGAGAAATAATAAAGGATCCTGCAATATTATCGGGAAAAGTATGCACAGACTATTTTTAAGAGGTAAAGTCACTTAAATATAACTCAGGTTTCAATATGTGCGTACCCTGTCAACGATGTTAAAAATCATACATACTTGTGTATCCTGCTTTAGCCATCATATTTGCGTGAGCCACATGTTTTGTCAGGTGCTGCGCAAGTGGACATTGGACTACCTCATTATCGACCTGATAGAACCAATGAACTGAGGGCGAGGAGGCAGATGATGAAGGAGAACAAGAAGAATTTGGAACTGGAGCGGGCCTGTCGTTTACGCATGTGTAGGTTCATTCGAGATGATTTCCAATGCTGTGAATGGGAATGGATGTTTTTCTGAATGTGCTCTGCGATTGGCTGGCAACAATTCCAGGGGTGTACCTCGATTGGTGAATATCAAAGATAAATCGAGGGGTTGCTATGAAACCTTGATTTTAATCCCCCTTTTTTTTTCTCCACCAGTCAAGATTTCTATGGATCAAGTGCAGGAAATGTGGGAAAAGACCAGTGGTCCCTTTCATATCAGAAGACTGGCAGAGCACTATGGGGTCTTCAGGGATCTTTTCCCCAAGGCGTATTTCCTGCCTGAAATCCCTCTGCGGATCTGCTATAGCCAAGGAACCAGTGGTGAAGTCCATTATGGGAATCCACTTACACCGACG
The DNA here is from genome assembly GCF_059441095.1 of Idiotropiscis lumnitzeri. Lineage (NCBI taxonomy): Eukaryota > Metazoa > Chordata > Actinopteri > Syngnathiformes > Syngnathidae > Idiotropiscis > Idiotropiscis lumnitzeri. The sequence goes on from NC_142410.1 coordinate 4,373,498, forward strand.
GAAGTATGAACAACCGCTTCTTTTGCTATTTTATTTATTTATATATATATATATATATATATATTATTATTATTTTTATTATTATTATTATTATTTTTATTATTATTATTTTTAAATCATTTTATATATTTTATTTTTTTTATGTGTGCTTTACTCTCTCAACCAGGCAGCATCTGCTCCGGTGGTCAGCTTTACTGCAGATGAGGGCTCCCTTTGGACCCTCCTGCTCACCTCCCCAGGTCAGTCTGTTTGATTCGACACAATACAGCTACACTAATCCACGGATCTTCTATTGTTAAATAAACCTGTTTTGGTGTATTTCAGATGAACACCTTCTAGATAATGAAGCTGAATACGTGCACTGGCTTGTGTAAGACATTCGATTTGAATCAATGTTATTTTACGTTGCATATCTAAACACCATAGCATAGATGTTATGGTAATTTTAAACCTGAGCAGTAACACATAAAAACAGAGCACTTAAAATCCATGACATGAAATAGCAGTTGCAAACCAAAACCAGTGATGCAATGGCATAACACTGCACATGCTGGAGTTACTCATGTTTCTCCAGTGGGAACATACCAGGTGGAGCGGTGCAGGCTGGAGAAGAACTATGCCACTATCTATCTCCTTTTCCCGCAAGAGGAACTGGCTTCCACCGCTATATTTACATCCTTTTCCAGCAGGATGGGCCCATACACTTCCAGGAAGATTTGAGGCCATCACCGTGGTGAGCAACGCGCACGGCCTTTGCAACGCATTACGTGGCCGGACAATAATGTTTCTCAATTCTTTCCCGCCATTGTTTTACCTCTTTTTTTCTTTCTAGTCATTCACTGGCAGATCGTACGTTCAAAACGGTGGATTTCTACAGAAAGCACCAGGACAGCATGACACCAGCAGGTCTTGCATTTTTCCAGTGCCAATGGGATGAATCTGTCACCAGCACTTTTCACGACACCCTCAGTGAGTAGAATTATATCCTAGCATCCAATACAAGTCATGTGATTCATGTTAAATCATGAGTTATTCATAATTAAATAGCCGTGATTTCCTCACCTGCAGACATGAGGGAGCCAGTGTTTGAATTCATCCGTCCGCCAGCGTACCATCCACCGCAAGTGAAATATCCCCACGGACAACCGCTACGTTACCTGGACAGATATAGAGATGGAAAGGAGCAAACCTATGGCATATACTGATGAGCAAAATTACCAAACGTTGGGTCGTCTCATCACCTGTCTTTTTGTATGTTTTGGAGAATGAGGAAGATGATGTGAATAAAAATGCTTTATCATGATCAATACGATACAACGCGACCAATGTTGAGTCACTTGTAATTACTGTACATTTTGTGTCATTATTAGTTTACTTTTAGAATTCACCCCAACGCCCCGTGCCCCACACATTTTGTTTTGTTCATGAAACATGTATAAATAAATAAGCCACACAATTGACCATGCAAGCTCATATGATGACTGGCTGCGGAAAGTAAACACTTGCTTGGATGGGAAAGCAATCATTTGGTGACCCAGTATGTAGAGCAGGGGTGGGCAAACTTTTTGATTGGTGAGCCACAATGGGTTCTAAAATTTGACAGAGGGGCCGGACCAGGAGCAGATGGATGGAATGTTTTGGTAACCTCACCTCATTGGAGAAAAAAAAAATACATTTAATTTTAAATGAATGTGAACAAAAGCATTAAAACAAAATAGATGTCTTTGACACACCTCATTATTTAGAAAATTAAACAACAGGGTTTATTCATTTAATTTTTTTCCAAGTTCGGCGGGCTGAATTAAAACATTTAACGGGCTGCATGTGGCCCCCGGGCCGTAGTTTGCCCACGCCTGATGTAGATAGATCGTAGGTTCATACTGTGAAGGGAGTTAGAAGAATATTCATTTGTGTCCATGCAGAGTGAATACATTGAGGATGATTGAATACATGAATCTCAAAATGAATACAGATTTGATTGAAAACCAAAAAAAATGTCTAGGAAATGTTCTTTTCAATGCCATACTGTCCAAAAATACTTCTACAATTGTGGCCCAATGATTGCAAAAGTGAGCTCTGAATGTTGGAAAAAGTGAAAAAAAGCACATAAGTATTATAAATTATTAGGGGGGGGGTGTACTTATTCCTGTGTATATTTTAGCCCATACTGAGATGATAATCATAAGAAGACGAATGATGAATTTATGTAAAATTGATAATCCATCTATGTTCAATACTTGCCCTTTTTAAGTGCGCAGAAGAGCTGCAGCCTATAATTAGACGTATCAGAGGAATACCTTTGCGTTTCCAAATTGGTTGCGTCTCCGAATTGGTTGGTCACAAGTGATGCTAATGAGCAAATTAGCACCAGCTGTGGACACTTGCCATCGACTATAAAAGCTCATGTTGCTTGTCTTCTTTCGACTGTCACTGAAGCGATGGCGTCAATTTGGTTTGGTGTTGTGCTGGCTTACGCGCTCGTAATGGATCTAGGTGAACTATGTTTATTGCTTAAGTGAATTTTGTGTTTGAAACAAAAATGGTTTGTGTCCTGAAAATCTCAAATGAGTCTGTGTCTGCAGGTCTTTGTTTTCCAGATGAACAAACTGACTCGGATGCTGAGCTTGAAAATTTGCCAGGTGAGGATATTATTTATGAGACAAGTCTGTTTGATGTTAAGACTTGTTTTATTTCAAACAGGAGTGTCTCGCAATGATTCTTCACTGAAGATGGTTTTTGAACTTCTTGAGTCTTTGGATTTGTTGCAACAAGGTGAGGGAATATTTGGGTGACCCCAATTCTCCAATCCCGTGTAATTAGAATCTCTGACGACTACAAGGATAATTTTACTATCACTAGCATTGATTTCAAACATTTGTAGATTTTCCGACAATGCCATTGCATAATCGCATACTAAGATGCTGCGGTTGGCGATCACGGCTCTAGTCTCTGTTTTTTTTTTTGTCATGTTTAACTTTATTGGAATGTCAAATATTTTTGTTTTGAAGACCTAGGACTGTTGGAAACCAAAGAAATGGAAGAGGCGCTTGATGAGATGATAAACCTGGGAAAGGTTTTGCACCTGAATATAACCGTAGGGCTCCAAATGGAGTCAGACAGTCATTACAATATGAGCCACAGCCACCAGCAGGAAATTGTGGGTGATAAGCACTCAAATATGAACTACTCCATCCATGGCCAGAAGAGCCAGGACGAGGCGCGCCACAACATGAGCAGCAGTCAATTGAACAATACAATCAGCAACGATGAGGCGCACCACATGAGCTACGAGCAGCCGCGGCACATGAGCCACGACGAGGCGCACCACAACATGAGCCACGAGCACCCGCGCCTCCACGAGGCGCACCACAACATGAGCCAAGAGCAGCCGCGCCATGACGAGGCGCACCATATGAGCCACGACGAGGCGCACCACAACATGAGCAGCAGCCAACGGAACAATACAATCAGCAACGACGACGCGCACCACTACATGAGCCACGAGAAGTCGCGTGACATGAGCCATGACGAGGCGCACCACATGAGCCACGACGAGGCGCACCACGACGAGGCGCACCACGACGAGGCGCACCACGACGAGGCGCACCACAACAGCCACGACGAGGCGCACCACAACATGAGCAGCAGCCAACAGAACAATACAATCGGCCACGACGATGCGCACCACTACATGAGCCACGAGAAGCCGCGCCACAAGAGCCACGACGATGCGCACCACATGAGCAACGAGGCGCATCACATGAGCCACGACGAGGCGCACCACAACATGAGCAGCAGCCAACAGAACTATACAATCAGCAACGACGATGCGCACCACCACATGAGCCACGAGAAGCCGCGCCACATGAGCCACGAGAAGCCGCGCAACATGAGCCACGACGATGCGCACCACATGAGCCACGAGCAGCCGCGCCACAACATGAGCAGCAGCCAACAGAACAATACAATCAGCCACGACGAGGCGTACCTCATGAGCCACGACTATCAAAATGACACGAGCCATGACGTCCAGAATGATGCCTTCAATGAAGACCAACAGAGCTCCAGTATGCAACAGAATGATGAGAATCCTGTCATGAGCGGTGACATGAGCAGCTACCAGAATGAGAACATGGATGATGACTTGACAGATGAGCCAATGACGGTCCTTGTTTGAAGTGTGCAGTTGTCTACAGCTGTAACATGGAAGAACTGTATGAGGTTTGATCTGTCTGAAAATAAATATTGAAATTCATTACCTTTGTATTCCTCATTACACATACTTCAAAATTGACATCTGAATAATTATCTATCCAAGGTGACTTTGTGGAATGTCTCCAAATCTTTTTTCTATTGCTGCTGTTTTTTGAGTCTTGAGACCCCAAAAATTATCTTCAACAGTTGACATTTACCACTTATTTTCTTGCATGGTGCTTTTAGCAGTTGCGGTTCAAAAGCGCTAATGGCCCTATTATGATAAAATAAAAAGGCAACTTGAATATTTAAAAAAAAAAAAAAAAAAAAAGTTTCTATTGAAGGGGAAGTAAAATGAAAAATATACTTTATGAAAATATTCTATAAAGGGCCATAAGTCAAAAATGGTAACAATAGTTACTGTTAATGGAATAGGAGCTAAGAAGCAAAATCCACCCATTTTTATCCATCTCATTTTGCTGTTGACTGAAAATGACATCACAGTTGCTCATGACTCATATTCTACAAACACAATATGAAAAAGTATGTCATGTTTTCACTCGTGGGCCTGCATATATAATTTTTTGTCAAGAACATTTTGGCGATGACTTTCCTTTGAAGTCAAGTATTCATACTTTGTTCTCACCACTGAAGAAAACCAATTTAAGCATAAGCACAAGGACACCATGCTTACTACAGACTCGAAAAGTAAAAGCACCTGTGGCTAAAGCCAAACTATGGCAGAACTTTTACTCTTTGGACCTTTCTATTTTTTTTTTCAGTTTTCTACCAAATATTTATCAAATGCAGAATCCAAGGTCTAGTAATTTGTTTGATTTAAGGCCTTCGGAATCCAAACATGATATAAAATAAATGACATACAATAAGCAAAAGTGTCTTATCTTGGATTTAAATTCATGTAAATTGGGGATGATTTTTTTTGTTGTAATTTTTATACTTGGTAGCTACTTCCTGTTGCAGTGATACACCTGATGGTAATTAGAGCCAATTACCAGCAGCTGTGGCCACTCCTCTCCTGCTATAAAAGCTTGTGTTGTTTGTCTTCATCACAAGTGTGACTTGAAGCAATGGCTGCTGTGTGGCTCTTGGTTGTGCTGGTGCATGCAGTCTTGCTGGGCACAGGTAGGTAGTGATATTTTTATTTTATTTTTTGGGCGGGGTGGGTGAATGAACCAAATTTGTGTTGAAAAGGTTTGCATTTGTTTGCTTGCAGGCTTTTGTGTTCCTGCTGCTGCAAGAAAAGCTGGATCCAATGCAGGGCTGAAAGAAGGTCCATCAGGTAAAATTGTTAATTTTTTCTGTTGTTCTGTGTCGCTCTGCAACAAAATTTTTTTTTTTTGTTCCCGATGTGTCTCACCGTGAGGTTTAACTAAAGAAGGCTTTTGAGCTTCTCCTGTCCTCGGATAATCTGTTGAAGCTACAAAAGTGATGGGCCATTGTGGTTTACCAGAAATATAGATGGGGTCATTTTGGAAATGTAAGCACTGGCAGAGATGTAGAAAGCGCTTAATCTGTATTAAATTTTGACATGACTAACCACATCTTAAAAACTAATTGTAGCAAGTGCTCATGTTCATACACGTTCAGGTTTCATCTAAATGTATTTAATTGGGTGTTGCTATGCACCTGTTGACTAAGAACTTTCGTTGTTTGAGGACTGTGGTTTAATTTTACTTGATCAGAGGTGTCAAATCCTGGTCCAGAAAGGCTAGTCCCTGCCATAGTTGCGGTTCTACTGAACTGGCAGGTGAAGCTCATTTGCGTAGAGGCCCCTGTGACGGCGTTTTTACAATCTGGTTTGACTTTTGAATGTCAACTAATGTGACCTTTTGTATGAAGGACTAGCAACAGAGAAAGTGAACCCTGATGACCGAGCAAGCCACAATGTGAGCAACACTCAGCAACGGGAGAATGTGATCAACCATCAACAGCCACGCCACAACATGAGCCACGATGAGCCGCGCCACATGAACAGCAGCCAACAGAACAATACGATCAGCCACGACGAGCCGCGCCACAGCATGAGCCACGACGAGCCGCGCCACAACATGAGCCACGACGAGCCGCGCCACAACATGAGCCACGACGAGCCGCGCCACAACATGAGCCACGACGAGCCGCGCCACAGCATGAGCCACGATGAGCCGCGCCACAGCATGAGCCACGATGAGCCACGCCACATGAACAGCGGCCAACAGAACAATACGATCAGCCACGACGAGCCGCGCCACAGAATGAGCCACGACGAGCCGCGCCACAACATGAGTCACGACGAGCCGCGCCACAACATGAGCCACGAGAAGCCGCGCCACATGAGCAACTATGAGGTGCACCACATGAACCACGACGATGCGCACCACAACATGAGCAACGAGCAGCTGCGCCACAACATGAGCCAGGATGAGGTGCACCACATGAGCCACGACGAGGCTCACCACATGAGCAGCAGCCAACAGAACAATACAATCGGCCACGACGATGCGCACCACTACATGAGCCACGAGAAGCCACGCCACAAGAGCCACGACGAGGCGCACCACATGAGCAACGAGGCGCACCACATGAGCAACGAGGCGCACCACATGAGCCACGACGAGGCGCACCACAACATGAGCAGCAGCCAACAGAACTATACAATCAGAAACGACGATGCGCACCACCACATGAGCCACGAGCAGCCGCGCCACAACATGAGCCAGGATGAGGTGCACCACATGAGCCACAACGAGGCTCACCACAACATGAGCAGCCGCCAACAGAACAATACAATCAGCCACGACGAGGCGTACCTCATGAGCCACGACTATCAAAATGACACGAGCCATGACGTCCAGAATGATGCCTTCAATGAAGACCAACAGAGCTCCAGTATGCAACCGAATGATGAGAATCCTGTCATGAGCGGTGACATGAGCAGCTACCAGAATGAGAACATGGATGATGACTTGACAGATGAGCCAATGACGGTCCTTGTTTGAAGTGTGTAGTTGTCTACAGCTGTAACATGGAAGAACTGTATGAGGTTTGATCTGTCTGAAAATAAATATTGAAATTCATTACCTTTTGTTTTCCTCATTACACATACTTCAAAATTGACATCTGAATAATTATCTATCCAAGGTGACTTTGTGGAATGTCTCCAAATCTTTTTTTCTACTGCTGCTGTTTTTTGGGTCTTGAGACCCCAAGAATTATCACATCTTCAACAGTTGACATTTACCACTTATTTTCTTGCATGGTGCTTTTAGCAGTTGCGGTTCAAAAAGGCTAATGGCCCTATTATGATAAAATAAAAAGGCAACTTGAATATTTAAAAAAAAACAGTTTCTATTGAAGGGGAAGTCAAAATGAAAAATATCCTTTATGAAAATATTCTATAAAGGGCCATAAGTCAAAAATGGTAACAATAGTTACTGTTAATGGAATAGGAGCAAAGAAGCAAAATCCACCCATTTTTATCCATCTCATTTTGCTGTTGACTGAAAATGACATCACAGTTGCTCATGACTCATATTCTACAAACACAATATGAAAAAGAATGTCATGTTTTCACTCGTGGGCCTGCATATATAATTTTTTGTCAAGAACATTTTGGCGATGACTTTCCTTTTAAGTAAAGTATTCATACTTTGTTCTCACCACTGAAGAAAACCAATTTAAGCATAAGCACAAGGACACCATGATTACTACAGACTCGAGAAAAGTAAAAGCACCTGTGGCTAAAGCCAAACTATGGCAGAACTTTTACTCTTTGGACCTTTCTATTTTTTTTTTCAGTTTTCTACCAAATATTTATCAAATGCAGAATCCAAGGTCTAGTCATTTGTTTGATTTAAGGCCTTCGGAATCCAAACATGATATAAAATAAATGACATACAATAAGCGAAAGTGTCTTATCTTGGATTTAAATTCATATAAATTGGGGATGATTTTTTTTTGTTGTAATTTTTATACGTGGTAGCTACTTCCTGTTGCAGTGATACACCTGATGGTAATTAGAGCCAATTACCAGCAGCTGTGGCCACTCCTCTCCTGCTATAAAAGCTTGTGTTTTTTGTCTTCATCACAAGTGTGACTTGAAGCAATGGCTGCTGTGTGGCTCTTGGTTGTGCTGGTGCATGCAGTCTTGCTGGGCACAGGTAGGTAGTGATATTTTTATTTTATTTTATTTTTGGGCGGGGTGGGTGGATGAACCAAATTTGTGTTGAAAAGGTTTGCATTTGTTTGCTTGCAGGCTTTTGTGTTCCTGCTGCTGCAAGAAAAGCTGGATCCAATGCAGGGCTGAAAGAAGGTCCATCAGGTAAAATTGTTAATTTTTTCTGTTGTTCTGTGTCGCTCTGCAACTAAATTTTTTTTGTTCCCGATGTGTCTCACAGTGAGGTTTAACTAAAGAAGGCTTTTGAGCTTCTCCTGTCCTCGGATAATCTGTTGAAGCTACAAAAGTGATGGGCCATTATGGTTTTCCAGAAATATAGATGGGGTCATTTTGGAAATGTAAACACTGGCAGAGTTGTAGAAAGCGGTTAATCCGTATTAAATTTTGACATGACTAACCAAATCTTAAAAACTAATTGTAGCAAGTGCTCGTGTTCATACACGTTCAGGTTTCATCTAAATGTATTTAATTGGGTGTTGCTATGCACCTGTAGACTAAGAACTTTTGTTGTTTGAGGACTGTGCTTTAATTTTACTTGATCAGAGGTGTCAAATCCTGGTCCAGAAAGGCTAGTCCCTGCCATAGTTGCGGTTCTACTGAACTGGCAGGTGAAGGAGCTCATTTGCGTAGAGGCCCCTGTGACGGCGTTTTTACAATCTGGTTTGACTTTTGAATGTCAACTAATGTGGCATTTTGTATGAAGGACTAGCGCCAGAGAAAGTGAACCCTGATGACCGAGCAAGCCACAATGTGAGCAACACTCAGCAACGGGAGAATGTGATCAACCATCAGCAGCCACGCCACAACATGAGCCACGATGAGCCGCGCCACATGAACAGCAGCCAACAGAACAATACGATCAGCCACGACGAGCCGCGCCACAGCATGAGCCACGACGAGCCGCGCCACAACATGAGCAGCAGCCAACGAAACAATACAATCGGCAACGACGACGCGCACCACTACATGAGCCACGAGAAGCCGCGCCACATGAGCCACTATGAGGTGCACCACATGAACCACGACGAGGCGCACCACAACATGAGCAGCAGCCAACAGAACAATACAATCGGCCACTACATGAGCCACGAGAAGCCGAGCCACAACATGAGCAACGAGCAGCCGCGCCACAACATGAGCCAGGATGAGGTGCACCACATGAGCCACGACGAGGCTCACCACATGAGCAGCAGCCAACAGAACTATACAATCAGCAACGACGATGCGCACCACAACATGAGCCTCGAGCAGCCGCGCCACATGAGCCACGACGATGCGCACCACAACATGAGCCTCGAGCAGCCGCGCCACATGAGCCACGAGCAGCCGCGCCACAACATGAGCCACGACGATGCGCACCACAACATGAGCCTCGAGCAGCCGCGCCACATGAGCCACGAGAAGCCGCGCCACAACATGAGCCACGACGATGCGCACCACAACATGAGCCACGAGCAGCCGCACCACAACATGAGCCACGAGCAGCCGCACCACAACATGAGCCACGAGAAGCCACGCCACAACATGAGCCACGACGATGCGCACCACAACATGAGCAGCAGCCAACAGAACAATACAATCAGCCACGGCGAGGCGTACCTCATGAGCCACGACTATCAAAATGACATGAGCCATGACGTCCAGAATGATTCCTTCAATGAAGACCAACAGAGCTCCAGTATGCAACCGAATGATGAGAATCCTGTCATGAGCGGTGACATGAGCAGCTACCAGAATGAGAACATGGATGATGACTTGACAGATGAGCCAATGACGGTCCTTGTTTGAAGTGTGCAGTTGTCTACAGCTGTAACATGGAAGAACTGTATGAGGTTTGATCTGTCTGAAAATAAATATTGAAATTCATTACCTTTGTATTCCTCATTACACATACTTCAAAATTGACATCTGGATAATTATCTATCCAAGGTGACTTTGTGGAATGTCTCCAAATCTTTTTTTCTATTGCTGCTGTTTTTTGGGTCTTGAGACCCCAAGAATTATCTTCAACAGTTGACATTTACCACTTATTTTCTTACATGGTGCTTTTAGCAGTTGCGGTTCAAAAAGGCTAATGGCCCTATTATGATCAAATAAAAAGGCAACTTGAATATTTAAAAAAAACAGTTTCTATTGAAGGTGAAGTCAAAATGAAAAATATACTTTATGAAAATATTCTATAAAGGGCCATAAGTCAAAAATGGTAACAATAGTTACTGTTAATGGAATAGGAGCAAAGAAGCAAAATCCACCCATTTTTATCCATCTCATTTTGCTGTTGACTGAAAATGACATCACAGTTGCTCATGACTCATATTCTACAAACACAATATGAAAAAGTATGTCATGTTTTCACTCGTGGGCCTGCATATATAATTTTTTGTCAAGAACATTTTGGCGATGACTTTCCTTTTAAGTAAAGTATTCATACTTTGTTCTCACCACTGAAGAAAACCAATTTAAGCATAAGCACAAGGACACCATGCTTACTACAGACTCGAGAAAAGTAAAAGCACCTGTGGCTAAAGCCAAACTATGGCAGAACTTTTACTCTTTGGACCTTTCTATTTTTTTTTCAGTTTTCTACCAAATATTTATCAAATGCAGAATCCAAGGTCTAGTAATTTGTTTGATTTAAGGCCTTCGGAATCCAAACATGATATAAAATAAATGACATACAATAAGCGAAAGTGTCTTATCTTGGATTTAAATTCATATAAATTGGGGATGATTTTTTTTTGTTGTAATTTTTATACGTGGTAGCTACTTCCTGTTGCAGTGATACACCTGATGGTAATTAGAGCCAATTACCAGCAGCTGTGGTCACTCCTCTCCTGCTATAAAAGCTTGTGTTGTCTGTCTTCATCACAAGTGTGACTTGAAGCAATGGCTGCTGTGTGGCTCGTGGTTGTGCTGGTGCATGCAGTCTTGCTGAGCACAGGTAGGTACTGGTATTTTTATTTTATTTTATTTTTGGGTGGGATGGGTGGATGAACCAAATTTGTGTTGAAAAGGTTTGCATTTGTTTGCTTGCAGGCTTTTGTGTTCCTGCTGCTGCAAGAAAAGCTGGATCCAATGCAAGGCTGAAAGAAGGTCCATCAGGTAAAATTGTTAATTTTTTCTGTTGTTCTGTGTCGCTCTGCAACTAAATTTTATTTGTTCCCGATGTGTCTCACAGTGAGGTTTAACTAAAGAAGGCTTTTGAGCTTCTCCTGTCCTCGGATAATCTGTTGAAGCTACAAAAGTGATGGGCCATTATGGTTTTCCAGAAATATAGATGGGGTCATTTTGGAAATGTAAACACTGGCAGAGATGTAGAAAGCGCTTAATCTGTATTAAATTTTGACATGACTAACCAAATCTTAAAAACTAATTGTAGCAAGTGCTCGTGTTCATACACGTTCAGGTTTCATCTAAATGTATTTAATTGGGTGTTGCTATGCACCTGTAGACTAAGAACTTTTGTTGTTTGAGGACTGTGCTTTAATTTTACTTGATCAGAGGTGTCAAATCCTGGTCCAGAAAGGCTAGTCCCTGCCATAGTTGCGGTTCTACTGAACTGGCAGGTGAAGCTCATTTGCGTAGAGGCCCCTGTGACGGCGTTTTTACAATCTGGTTTGACTTTTGAATGTCAACTAATGTGGCATTTTGTATGAAGGACTAGCACCAGAGAAAGTGAACCCTGATGACTGAGCAAGCCACAATGTGAGCAACACTCAGCAACGGGATGATGTGATCAACCATCAACAGCCACGCCACAACATGAGCCACGATGAGCCGCGCCACATGAACAGCAGCCAACAGAACAATACGATCAGCCACGACGAGCCGAGCCACAACATGAGCCACGACGAGCCGCGCCACAACATGAGCAGCAGCCAACGGAACTATACAATCAGCAACGACGATGCGCACCACAACATGAGCCACGAGCAGCCGCGCCACATGAGCCACGACGAGGCTCACCACATGAGCAGCAGCCAACAGAACAATACAATCGGCCACTACATGAACCACGAGAAGCCGAGCCACGACGATGCGCACCACAACATGAGCAACGAGCAGCCGCGCCACAACATGAGCAACGAGCAGCCGCGCCACAACATGAGCCAGGATGAGGTGCACCACATGAGCCACGACGAGGCTCACCACATGAGCAGCAGCCAACAGAACTATACAATCAGCAACGACGATGCGCACCACAACATGAGCCACGAGCAGCCGCGCCACATGAGCCACGACGATGCGCACCACAACATGAGCCACGACGATGCGCACCACAACATGAGCCACGACGAGCCGCGCCACAGCATGAGCCACGACGAGCCGCGCCACAGCATGAGCCACGACGAGCCGCGCCACAGCATGAGCCACGACGAGCCGCGCCACGACGAGCCGCGCCACAGCATGAGCCACGACGAGCCGCGCCACAGCATGAGCCACGACGAGCCGCGCCACAGCATGAGCCACGACGAGCCGCGCCACAGCATGAGCCACGACGAGCCGCGCCACAGCATGAGCCACGACGTGCCGCGCCACAACAACACAATCAGCAACATACAGCCGCGCCTCAACGTGACCAGCCATCGCCTCCAGAATGACGAGATGTTGGCTTTCCAGAACCACCAAATGGTTTATGATTTGGCAGATGATGTGGTGGATGTTAATGTTTGAAGACTGTGGTTCTCAATGAATGAAGAGCTCAAATGATCATGTAACAACTTTTCTCATAATAAACTCTTTACCCTGATACTTGTAGTTTTGGCTTTTAAGTAGAATCAACTATACCGATCCATCAAAATGTGCACAATTGTTCAATTCAGTGAAATGTGTATTCTATAACACAAAACACTCGTAGCAAAGATTAGCACTCCATTCCTGGTCTCACTCAAATTTGAGGTTTCTGCTCCTTGCCAACTAAAAAATTGAACAGTTCTAAGCAATTTAAATCTGACTTTGAAATGGGGTCCAAACACAATGACACATTTTTGGTGTAACAGACATATAAATATACACATGTATATGCAAAAATGTAAATTTTTGAATGTAGTCTTCTATTTGCAGCAAAACAATTGGACAACTTTTGAACAGTTGTCATTTCCAGCTTTTTAAGCCATGAACACTGATCCAGATCAAGCTCACATGAGATCAATATGGGGGGGCGATTGTGCATGTGAACCAAAGTGAGTTAGATACCCACCCCTTGTTGAAAAATATTCATATTGTGATGGTTATTAATAGGAGAATATAGTAGGACAGAATAAGGAATAGCGGAGAGGCTGCCATTGAAAATGAGAAAAAATTAGCAAACATGAAGTTCTCATATGTCTCATAAGTTCTCATTTGAGACAAATCAAAACCATTATTTTAATTTGTGTAAAATTATTTTCTTGAGTGTGACGCGGACAATCATGCTCGAACATGAGAGGTAACTAAGGGAAGCGATATCTAGGCAAACAACCATTCACTATGTGGAGCAAGATGGAAAACCAGAAGTAAGAAAAGTCGTAACGGTTTGTACTGAAGCAAAGTTACAGATATTTATGTTAAAAAAAAAAAAAGACCAATTGAACTGTAAGGTGTTAAAAATAGTCAGAAAAATAAAGTTGTGTACATTTCAGTACAGTAACATAGTGTTCTTACTTTTGTTAGTTCCAGAAGAACCTCAACATTAAATCCATACCATTGGAAGTTGTCTTTTTTCTTCACATAGCAAATAGTGACGTTGCACCGAGTGCAAATTAGAACCAATTAGCCACAGCTTGTGGTCACCTGCGACCTCCTATAATAACTCGAGTGATCCGTTGTCCTCACAACTGATCGTTGAAGCGATGGCTGCTGGTGGTCTCCTGGTTGTGTTGCTGCAAATGGCCACGATGGACTTGGGTGATGCTTAGTACTTATTTTAACCAAATTAAAACACAGAATGTTTATTTCGCTTCAACGCTGATATACGTTTGTCTGCAGGCCTTTGTGGTCGTCTTGGTCCGAGTCATGATGAACCAAATTCCTGGCTTGAGGATGTTATGCTAGGTGAGGTGCGCACATTGTTGATGAATTAAATGAATTTATGATATTAAGACTTGTTTTATTCGCTGCAGATCCTTCCAAAGATGTTACACTTGTGGGGTCTCTGGAACTTATCCAGACCTTGAATTCGGAGTTTAAGATGGAAATTAAAGGTGAGAAAACTAGGGTGGCATTAACTGAACTCTCTGCACCCAACGTGTCTGTCCAAATGTTTATTTTTTTGTGCTCTTTTGCTATTATGGAGTATGATGAAACTGTAATTTCGAAGACTGCTACTTTAGAATGACTGCAGTAATAAAGTACTCGCGTAACGATCAAAGAGTGATAAGTGAAACAGAAAAAATGTCCAAAATGAATTGAATCTTAAAATAAGAAATACAGCCTCAATGGTTGTAAACGTTTTTGTTTACACTTAAACGAGGACAACTAGAAAGTGCTGTTCTTGTAGGCAAAAATCAAATTTTAGACATGGAGCAAGTCTTAGTTGTGATGAATTTGAGGCAACTTTAAATCTTTTTCTCTCTTTTTTTTGAAGGCCAACAAGCAACCCAAGTGAGCAAGGACAGCAAGAATGACATGATCCATGAGCAGCAGACCTCCAACATGAGCAAGGGTTATCGAAATGAGATGAGCCACGACCAACAGAGCTCCAATATGACCAAGGTTTATCTAAATGAGATGAGCCACATGAGCGAGGGTTATCAAAATGAGATGAGCGCCAACATGAGCGAGGATTATCGAAATGAGATGAGCCCCAACATGAGCGAGGATTATCGAAATGAGATGAGCCACGACCAGCAGAGCTCCAATATGACCAAGGTTTATCGAAATGAGATGAGCCCCAACATGAGCGAGGGTTATCGAAATGGGATGAGCCACGACCAGCAGACCTCCAATATGAGCAAGGGTTATCAAAATAAGATGAGCCCCAACATGAGCGAGATTTCTCGAAATGAGATGAGCCACGACTATCAGAGTGCCAACATATCCAAAGGTTATCGAAATGAGATGAGCCCTAACATGAGCAAGGGTTATCAAAATGAGATGAGCCACGACTACATGGGCGACATGAGCAGTGATGACACAAGCCTTGAGTACACGAGCCACAGCCTCCAGAGTGGAATGAGTCATGGTGTCCAGAATGATACCGTCAACATGCGCAACAATCACCAGAATGAGAATCCTGTACTGAGCAGCAATTACCAGAATGAGGACATGGAAGACTACATGACAGACGAGGCGATGACGGTCCTTGTTTGAAGTGTGTAGTTGTCTATAGCTGCGACATGGAAGAACTGTATGAAGCTTGATCTGTCTCAAAATAAATAATGATACTAATTACCTTGTATTTTTTTTACCTATACTTATTACACAGATGCATTGAAGTTGAATGCAGAGAGGGAACTTTATAAGATATCTGGAGAATATGTTTCCCCCCCTTCTCCTTCCTTGGTACTTGTAATTTAGTTCGCAATAAGTACTTTGTCACTGTAGCAGATTTCCCATTCTCAAGTCTACAGTATGTCATACTGTGAGCATTGTAAAAACACTCAACAACTGAAGTATTCTAGAGTGCATCGGTGCAAACTTGGATGACTTTGTAGTTTAAGAGAACCTAATCCAAAAAAGATATTGTAGCCTCTTTTTTTTTTAAGTTTAATTTGTTTGTTTTTTTTGCATTAACTTGAAATTGAGGGCTTCTACAAGTTAAAAGCTTCAAGATCACCGCTTGGACTCACTTTTCAAAATGGTATACTTCTACCAAAGAACTCATTACATATCTTGTAGTGAGCTGTGCCATTTGAAATTATAATCCCAAATTGTGATTTATTGGCGATGAACATGCCTCCATATTGGACAGAATACTCCCATGTGTCAAATTGCATAATTTAATTCCTTCAATCGAAACTAACAAATTTAACTTTAAATGAATAATAACACCAAGGAAACTACGTTACAAAAGTGAATTTTCTCATGTGAAAATGAATTTGGTGACATTCATGACATTGCATTCTGAGAGTATTTTTTTGTTAATTACAGCACATTGAAGTTTAGCTGTGTAATTCTTAATTCTTAATAAACAGTAAAATAACCTGTCTTCTCTTTTTGTGTAAAACTGATCTATTTTCAAAAGTGCTCATCTTCTTTCGGTGGGTGGGCGAGCTTGATCATATCCAAGATAACTTTGGGGAAGAGGCGAGGTACACTCAGGACCTTTTGCAGCATACATAAAAATAATGAGTGGCAAGTTGTTTAATTTAAGACCTTCAAAATCCAAACACGGTATAAAACAAATTACATAAAACAACGAAAAGTGTTTCAGCTTGGATTTCAATTCGTATAAATATAATTTTTTATTTTTTTTTTACGAGGTAGCTACTTCCTGTTGCAGTGATACACCTGATGCTAATTAAAGCCAATTAGAAGCAGCTGTGGTCACTCCTCACCTGCTATAAAAGCCTGTATTGTCTGTCCTCTTCACAACGGTGACTTGGAGAAATGGCTGCTGCATGGCTGGTTGTTGTGGTGGCACAAGTTGTCTTGCTGGCCACAGGTGGGCAGATTTTTTATTTATTTATTTATTTTTATTTTATTTTATTATTTTTTTTAAAACCCAAATGTGTTTTTATGCGTTTTTGTGTTTTCATCTCCAAAAACTGAACTAAATGTGTGTACTTGTAGGCTCTTGTGTTCCTGCTGCTGCAACAAAAGCTGGATCCAATGCTGTGTTGAATAAAGGTGAGACAGGTCAAATGTAGTTTTTTTTTTTTTTTTTTTTTTCCTCTAAGACTTACTTTAATTTGCTCCAGATGTCCCTCCCAAGACTTTTGCGCTTCTCCAGTCTTTGAATTCTGTGTTGAAGCTATGAAATAATTGTGAGAATATTTTTAGGATCAGGTAGAACCCCAACAAATGCAGGTGCCTGCTCTGGAAGCAGCTTACCAGTAATGGGACATTGTCATTTTCTAGGAATGTTGAAGCAATCAATTTGTGAACGTGAATACTGTTAGAGCTGTAGAATGCGTTTTGTTTTGTAATTTCTGTTCAACTTTAACATTACCTTGTTTTTAACAAAATTAGCCAAATCTTCAAAGTAAATGTAGTTTGTTATTTTTGTCTGTCAATTATGTCCGTGAGCTTTCAGGGTTCATATACAATGTATCCAATTGGGTGTTAGGTTTGTACACAAGGAAATTCAGTTGTGAACTGTATTTTGAGTTCATTTCAGAGGGGTCAAATCCAGGTCCAGAAAGGAAACTGTTAAAATCCCTTGACATGACTTTGGCGCATTTGCGTGGGCTTGATAAAACTGATGAGACAAGACTCGAGTCAAGTCTCTGGACCAAAGCAAGTTATTGCAAATGGTGGTTAAAATTTAAGGCATATTGATGTATGGTATTAAACTGATTTTAATGTTATCTGAACAGGAGTCGAAGTTACATCACTGTTACTAGTAACGGGTAAAGGTACAAATTATTGCAAACAATGTCATTTTGCCACTTTGCTCTTTTAATGTATAACAATGGCAACTGTTTGAATTGAATGCTCTAGTCCCAGTTAAATTTTCAGTGTCATGCATTTAATTTTGAATGTCAACTAATGTGGCATTTTGTGTGAAGGACTTGCAACAGAGAAGGTGAACCCTGATGACCAAGCAAGCCACAATGTGAGCAACACTCAGCAGCAGGAGAATGTGATCAACCATCAACAGCCGCGCCACATCAGCAGCAGCCAACAGAACTATACAATCTACAACGACGAACTGCGCCACATGAGCCACGACGAGCCGCACCACATGAACAGCTGCCAACAGAACAATACAATCTACGACGAGCCGCGCCACAACATGAGCCACGACGAGCCGCGCCACAACATGAGCCACGACGAGCCGCGCCACAACATGAGCCACGACGAGCCGCGCCACAACATGAGCCACGACGAGCCGCGCCACAACATGAGCCACGACGAGCCGCGCCACAACATGAGCCACGACGAGCCGCGCCACAACATGAGCCACGACGAGCCGCGCCACAACATGAGCCACGACGAGCCGCGCCACAACATGAGCCACGACGAGCCGCGCCACAACATGAGCCACGACGAGCCGCGGCACAACATGAGCCACGACGAGCCGCGGCACAACATGAGCCACGACGAGCCGCGGCACAACATGAGCCACGACGAGCCGCGGCACAACATGAGCCACGACGAGCCGCGGCACAACATGAGCCACGACGAGCCGCGGCACAACATGAGCCACGACGAGCCGCGCCACAACATGAGCCACGACGAGCCGCGCCACAACATGAGCCACGACGAGCCGCGGCACAACATGAGCCACGACGAGCCGCGCCACAACATGAGCCACGACGAGCCGCGCCACAACATGAGCCACGACCAACCGAGCGTTGCCCTTATCCCACAACAGCAGAGCAACAGCACAGAGAGAAATGCCTCCAGCACACAACAGCCAAGCTACCACATGAGCAGTGGCCAACAGAATGTCTTCATCACCCAACAGCAGAGCTTCAACATCATCAAGCAGACTATCATGAACAACCTGGGCAGTGACGAGAGCAGCACCTACCAGGATGATGGGGACTCAGATGTGTTTACTGTCAATGTATGATGTGTTGTCTTGATGGCTGCAGAACAATAAAAAAAATAATTTTCATATGCTACTTTTGAACATTTTTTTTTACTTTTTTCATTTGGGTAAATGTACATTGAACAATATACAGATGCATAAAATATTTGAGTTAGGCAAATGAAACAACCAATGCTATTAAATTGCCCCACCTAGAATAAAATTAAACCCCCCAGATGTTATTTTAGTAAGTTAAAGGACTAAAACTTTAAAGTTGCGAATTTAAAAAAAATTTTTTTCATAAAACTAAATATGTCAATGTTAAGTCTTTGGTAGTTTTATACAAGAGGCTTTGGTGTTTAAAGCATTTCTTTTGGTTATTAATGGCATAACTGTTTCTTGGAAGAAATGGTTAAATACATCTGGGAGTTGTACCCCTATGAATGTTGGTCACACAGAAGTGACACAGCGGCAGCCAACAAATTGTCAATTCCCATAGAGAGTGTGGTGTTGGCTTGACTGGCTCGCCTGCTCTTGACACTTCACTGAAATGCAGCAGTAAGTAAAAAGGGCTTCACTTTGTTTCTTCATACATGACAAAAATATATACAGTATAGAAAAATAGTACACGGTACACCCAGGTTTATTAACTCAACAGGAATTAGATCACAAAGCAACTTTAGAAGTTAGCAATTTGCCAAACTTAATAGGTTAAGCATAATAGGTTTTTTATAATTAAGATGCATTCGTGCCTGCTTTTAACTTTAGAAGCATTATGCTCATGGTCCCCCCCCACCCTCCAAAAAAAACTTGACCACTTGTTAAACACTTAAAAACGTAACTAAAATTAAAACTGTTTTTTAAAAAACTAAAACTAATAAAGCTGCTCTGAAGACAGAAAATGAATTTAAACTTACTAAAAAATCCAAACATGATAAAAAATTAATGAAATACAATAAGGAAAAGTTTTTTGTCTTGTAGCTTGGATTTGAATTAATGAATTGTGGATGATTTTTTTTTTTTTTACATGGTAGCTACTTCCTGTTGCAGTGATACACCTGATGCTAATTAGAGCCAATTAGTAGCAGGTGTGGTCTCTTGTCACCTGCTATCAATGCTTGTGTTGTTGGTCTTTTTGTGACTTGAAGCAATGACTGCTGTGTGGTCTCCTGGCACACGCAGTCTTGTTGCACACAGGTAGGTTGCAATTTTTTTTTTTTTTGGTTTGTATTTAAGATTTTTCATTTTTATTTTTTTTTGTGGTGCAGGCATGGATTTTTTTTTTTGAAGAAGTTTGCTTTTGTTTGCTTGCAGGCTTTTGTGTTTCTGCTGCTGCCAGCAAAGCTGGATTCAATGATTGGCTTACAAAAGGTACATCAGGTGAAAACTTTTTGTTAAATTATTTTATTTCTGATTAATTTTAGTTTTCTGTATCTTCCTCAAAGACTTAAGTTTATTTGCTCCAGAATTCTCTCCGGATGAGGTTTCACTCATGAGCAGCGACCACCAG
Source organism: Idiotropiscis lumnitzeri (assembly GCF_059441095.1). Taxonomy (NCBI): domain Eukaryota; kingdom Metazoa; phylum Chordata; class Actinopteri; order Syngnathiformes; family Syngnathidae; genus Idiotropiscis; species Idiotropiscis lumnitzeri. The sequence goes on from NC_142410.1 coordinate 4,393,997, forward strand.
CCCGGCCACAACGACATGAGCGGCGACCACCAGCCCGGCCACAACGACATGAGCGGCGACCACCAGCCCGGCCACAACGACATGAGCGGCGACCACCTGCCCGGCCACAACGACATGAGCGGCGACCACCATCCCGGCCACAACGACATGAGCGCCGGCCACAACGACATGAGTGGCGACCACCTGCCCGGCCACAACGACATGAGTGGCGACCACCTGCCCGGCCACAACGACATGAGCGCCGACCACCAGCCCGGCCACAACGACATGAGCGCCGACCACCAGCCCGGCCACAACGACATGAGCGCCGACCACCAGCCCGGCCACAACGACATGAGCGGCGACCACCAGCCCGGCCACAACGACATGAGCGGAGACCACCTGCCCGGACACAACGACATGAGCGGCGACCACCAGCCCGGACACAACGACATGAGCGGCGACCACCATCCCGGACACAACGACATGAGCGGCGACCACCTGCCCGGACACAACGACATGAGCGGCGACCACCTGCCCGGCCACAACGACATGAGCGGCGACCACCATCCCGGACACAACGACATGAGCGGCGACCACCTGCCCGGACACAACGACATGAGCGGCGACCACCATCCCGGACACAACGACATGAGCGGCGACCACCTGCCCGGACACAACGACATGAGCGGCGACCACCTGCCCGGCCACAACGACATGAGCGGCGACCACCTGCCCGGCCACAACGACATGAGCGGCGACCACCTGCCCGGCCACAACGACATGAGCGGCGACCACCTGCCCGGCCACAACGACATGAGCGGCGACCACCTGCCCGGCCACAACGACATGAGCGGCGACCACCAGCCCGGCCACAACGACATGAGCGGCGACCACCTGCCCGGCCACAACGACATGAGCGCCGGCCACAACGACATGAGTGGCGACCACCTGCCCGGCCACAACGACATGAGTGGCGACCACCTGCCCGGCCACAACGACATGAGCGCCGACCACCAGCCCGGCCACAACGACATGAGTGGCGACCACCTGCCCGGCCACAACGACATGAGCGCCGACCACCAGCCCGGCCACAACGACATGAGCGGAGACCACCTGCCCGGACACAACGACATGAGCGGCGACCACCAGCCCGGACACAACGACATGAGCGGCGACCACCATCCCGGACACAACGACATGAGCGGCGACCACCTGCCCGGACACAACGACATGAGCGGCGACCACCTGCCCGGCCACAACGACATGAGCGGCGACCACCATCCCGGACACAACGACATGAGCGGCGACCACCTGCCCGGACACAACGACATGAGCGGCGACCACCATCCCGGACACAACGACATGAGCGGCGACCACCAGCCCGGCCACAACGACATGAGCGGCGACCACCTGCCCGGCCACAACGACATGAGCGGCGACCACCTGCCCGGCCACAACGACATGAGCGGCGACCACCTGCCCGGCCACAACGACATGAGCGGCGACCACCTGCCCGGCCACAACGACATGAGCGGCGACCACCTGCCCGGCCACAACGACATGAGCGGCGACCACCAGCCCGGCCACAACGACATGAGCGCCGACCACCAGCCCGGCCACAACGACATGAGCCACACACAGCAGCAGGAAAATATGTCCAACCATCATCAGCCAAGCTACCACATGAGCAATGACCAACAGAGCAACGCCTTCATCCCCCAACCTCAGATCTCAACATGAGCAATGCCTCCTGCACACAACAGCCAAGCTACAACATGAGCAGTGGCCAAGATGATGCCTTTAACCCCCAACAGCAGAGCTTCAGCAAGCAGACCATGAACAACCTGGGCAGTGATGAGAGCAGCACCTACCAGGATGATGGGGACTTGGCAGATGTGTTTACCGTCAATGTATAATGTGTTGTCTTCATGGTTACAGAAAAAATAAAGGCATGGAAGCAATCAATTTCATGTGTGCTACTTTTGGTCTGACACAATTTTTTTTTTTTTTTTTAAACAGTCAAATTGGAACAGATTCTTTCCATAGTTGGTCAAATGTTAAGCTACTGTAGATCAGCTCTCCTGATGCTAGAGTACCACCAAACAAAATAAATGTTTAAAGTGCTAGTCATGACACTGTTGCAGTCACTTGTGTAGTAGGTCAATAAGTGTAAACTAAGTTTTACTCAAATGTGCATTGCAGCACACACTCAACGTGGCGTAAAAAAATTCCAATGCCTGAGTCATTGCAAAGAACTACTTAACGTTTAAGTCATGTTCAGCTCTGACCATGGTTATATTGGTAAAGACTACAAAAAACAAGACGACAGAAGATACAATACCGCTCACACTGGGCAAAGAAAGAAATCAGTTCAAATGACAATAAAGACTTTGGCCACCAGGGGGGGTTGTGTGCACCTGAATCCTCTCGAGCTGAACGTTTGTGTGAGCCATTTGGATGGAAAGGTTCAAAAAGCTGCATCTGCGAACCTCTACGTACCAGATGAGCTTTTAAAGCAGGTGACAAGTGACTGAAACTGCTGCTGATTGGCTCTGCACTAGAGCTTTTTTTGCATCTTAATACGGGTTTAATTAGATGATGAGCTCCTTCGTGGGCAGCTGTAAATAAGATGACCAACTGGCGGAAGACAAAAAAAAACAACCTTTCAGGGCTTCAGAGGAAGTGGCAAATGGACCATCCATTTCAGTCTTTCAGCACGACCTTGTGTGCTAACATCAAAAACTGAGTTGTATCGTTAAAGCAATTGAAAATTGTCACTTAAAATGAAGTGTAAACACACTAATTTGATAATGTTGAACTTGTAAAAAATAACAATAACATCCAGATTAATAATATTTTCGATAGGGCATTAATTGAGCAGCAAATTCCACACGTGTTTATCCATCACAGGGGCGGCCATTTTGCCACTTGCTGTTGACAGAAAATGACATCACAATGACCAATGCTACATTCCATGAAGGTGGGAAATCGGACTGTTCTCACCTTGAACCAAGAAAAATGCACTGAAATGCCACTTTGAACTGAGAGGGCCAAGATGTGAAGATAAGGGAAAAAGGAGCCCGACTTCACCGACTTGCTTCAATATGACATCACTTAGCAACCCCCAAAGAGACCATGAATGACAAAACCTAATTTGCATATCTTTGTTTATTCATTAAATTCATGAAATTTATTCTACATAACTTCTCATCATATATCGTGATTTGTGCTGACTGCTTTAAGTTTTTGGGTGAAATATATTTAATGCTGAGAAGATAAAGAAGATAGAAGATGTTTATTCGTTTTTATAAATAAAGGACATTATGAAGGAAGTTTTGCTTCAGGTCAAATTGTGTTCATCAGCCATTTTTGTTATTGACAGAATGAGCCATGATTGGAAATACTTCAAGTTGTAGATATAAAAATTTCAATTGTGAAAACATCAAAATCAAAAAGCAGTTTAATCTTTTAATCATCTGACCAATAGATCATATCAGGGGTTATGGCGTTCAATATTATTAACCATACACTCTCTTAGATCATAATAGAGTGTCCAATATAAAAGAAAATGAACCCACATCATTCAAACCACACATTTCACAGAATCTTTTATTTCAATAATATTCATAAATCAACCAGTTTCAATGGCCAGATGGAGAAAACCAGACCTCATGTGACCAACCAAAGACATTCGTACTTTATTTGTGTATATCGGTTGACATTTTTTTTTTCATGTTGTAGCCAAACACAGCTTGTGCTAATTTGAGCCAATTACCACCAGCTGTGGTCACATTTGACCTGCTATAAAAGCCCATGATGTCTACTGTTTGTCACACATGTTGCTGACGTGATGGCTGCTCTGTGGCTCTTGGTCGTGCTGGCGAATGGGTTATTTTTGGACAAAGGTAGTTAAAATATTTGTTTTTAAGAAAGTGTTTTTTTTTTTGTCTCAAAATGCTTATATCAGTTTGTGTTTGCAGGCCTTTGTTTGCCATCTGATGCTGCACAAGGTGAATCTGATGCTGTGCTGAAAGGCTTTCCAGGTGGTGGTTAATTAAATGTATGTTAAGATTTGTTTTATTTGCTACAGATATGCTTGATGATGTTTCACCGAGGTTTTTGGAGCTTCTCCGGTTTTTGGATGGCATTTCAAAGCAAAATGCTAAACAAGGTGAGACAATTTGGGGTTTATTCCCCCTAACATTTTAATTATGATTTTAAGGCACAGTGTTTTACTGTGACAAAAATAATTAGACACCACAAAACAAATTTCACTGAATTGATATCACATCTCAATTCACTCATGCCCACTTTGGGTGATGTCTGACCAAGGTCACATGAACGTCTCCACAGCCAAGTTTTCAGTGACCACTTTACCGTACATTACAAACTTCATCCAAAACACCCCTGCTGTCGCATTTAACTAGACAAAAACCGCTTTGTCATGCACCTGTCTAAAAACATCAAAATATATTGTCTGATATACTGTGCAACTAAATTGAGTAGTTACTGAGTTCCCTATTATGAGGCTCAAAAAGAGGAATTTTTACAATTATGTCATTCTTCAGAGTACTCAAAGACAGTAAAGTGTTTCGTCCACATGTTTGTACAACAATTTGGCACGAAAAGGCCTAGTTTGATTCACAAGCAGTTGAATGTCACTATTGGTAACCATGCCCTGGTGTGTTTATTTGCCAGGATCAAGTCTCTGAATGAAAGTGATTAACTGAAAGTAGCATGCATACAGTGTGAAATTCACTTGTGCAATGAATTGTTCTGTTGCTGGTGAAGAATTGCAAAGGATGGCAGTTGTTGAAAATGCTCAAGTAGATGCTTATTTTTATCCTACTTTTGAATGCAATTTTTGTTTTTCTTCCTTTTATATGCACATGTAATCAAGATGCCCAAGCCAACTTGAGCAGCAACGAATATCCCAGCCGCAACATGAGCAACGACCAGTCCGACCGCAACATGAGCAAAAAATATACCGGCCGCAACATGAGCAATGACCACAAGAGCAACGACCAGTCCAACCGCAACATGAGCAACGAATATCCCAGCCGCAGCATGAGCAACGACCATTCCGGCGACATGAGCAACGACCATTCCGACCGCATCATGAGCAACGAATATCCCAGCCGCAACATGAGCAATGATCACATGAGCAACGACCATTCCGGCGGCAACATGAGCAACGAATATCCCGACCACCACATGAGCAACGACCAGTCCAACCGCATCATGAGCAACGAATATCCCAGCCGCAACATGAGCAACGACCAGTCCAACCGCATCATGAGCAACGAATATCCCAGCCGCAACATGAGCAACGACCAGTCCAACCGCAACATGAGCAACGAATATCCCGGCCACCACATGAGCAACGACCATTCCGGCGGCAACATGAGCAACGACCATTCCGGCGGCAACATGAGCAACGACCATTCCGGCAGCAACATGAGCAACGACCATTCCGGCGGCAACATGAGCAACGACCATTCCGGCGGCAACATGAGCAACGACCATTCCGGCGGCAACATGAGCAACGACCATTCCGGCGGCAACATGAGCAACGACCATTCCGGCGGCAACATGAGCAACGACCATTCCGGCGGCAACATGAGCAACGACCAGTCCGGCGGCAACATGAGCAACGACCATTCCGGCGGCAACATGAGCAACGACCATTCCGGCGGCAACATGAGCAACGACCATTCCGGCGGCAACATGAGCAACGACCATTCCGGCGGCAACATGAGCAACGACCATTCCGGCGGCAACATGAGCAACGACCAGTCCGGCGGCAACATGAGCAACGACCAGTCCGGCGGCAACATGAGCAACGACCAGTCCGGCGGCAACATGAGCAACGACCAGTCCGGCGGCAACATGAGCAACGAATATCCCGGCGGCAACATGAGCAACGAATATCCCGGCGGCAACATGAGCAACGAATATCCCGGCGGCAACATGAGCAACGAATATCCCGGCGGCAACATGAGCAACGAATATCCCGGCGGCAACATGAGCAACGAATATCCCGGCCGCAACATGAGCAACGACCATTCCGGCGGCAACATGAGCAACGAATATCCCAGCCGCAACATGAGCAACGACCAGTCCGGCGGCAACATGAGCAACGAATATCCCAGCCGCAACATGAGCAACGACCAGTCCGACCGCAACATGAGCAACGAATATCCCGGCCGCAACATGAGCAACGAATATCCCGGCCGCAACATGAGCAACGACCAGTCCGACCGCAACATGAGCAACGACCAGTCCGACCGCAACATGAGCAACGAATATCCCGGCCACCACATGAGCAACGACCAGTCCGACCGCAACATGAGCAACGAATATCCCAGCCGCAACATGAGCAACGACCAGTCCGACCGCCACATGAGCAACGAATATCCCGGCCGCCACATGAGCAACGACCAGTCCGACCGCAACATGAGCAACGAATATCCCGGCCGCCACATGAGCAACGACCAGTCCGACCGCAACATGAGCAACGAATATCCCGGCCGCCACATGAGCAACGACCAGTCCGACCGCAACATGAGCAACGAATATCCCGGCCGCCACATGAGCAACGACCAGTCCGACCGCAACATGAGCAACGAATATCCCGGCCGCCACATGAGCAACGACCAGTCCGACCGCAACATGAGCAACGAATATCCCGGCCACCACATGAGCAACGACCATTCCGACCGCAACATGAGCAACAACCACATGAGCAATGACCAGTCCGACCGCAACATGAGCAACGAATATCCCGGCGGCAACATGAGCAACGAATATCCCGGCGGCAACATGAGCAACGAATATCCCAGCCGCAACATGAGCCACGACCAGTCCGGCGGCAACATGAGCAACGAATATCCCAGCCGCAACATGAGCAACGACCAGTCCGACCGCAACATGAGCAACGAATATCCCGGCCACCACATGAGCAACGACCAGTCCGACCGCAACATGAGCAACGAATATCCCGGCCACCACATGAGCAACGACCAGTCCGACCGCAACATGAGCAACGAATATCCCGGCCACCACATGAGCAACGACCAGTCCGACCGCAACATGAGCAACGAATATCCCGGCCGCAACATGAGCAACGACCAGTCCGACCGCAACATGAGCAACGAATATCCCGGCCACCACATGAGCAACGACCAGTCCGACCGCCACATGAGCAACGAATATCCCGGCCACCACATGAGCAACGACCAGTCCGACCGCAACATGAGCAACGAATATCCCGGCCACCACATGAGCAACGACCAGTCCGACCGCAACATGAGCAACGAATATCCCGGCCACCACATGAGCAACGACCATTCCGACCGCAACATGAGCAACAACCACATGAGCAATGACCAGTCCGACCGCAACATGAGCAACGAATATCCCGGCCACCACATGAGCAACGACCATTCCGACCGCAACATGAGCAACAACCACATGAGCAACGACCAGTCCGACCGCAACATGAGCAACGAATATCCCGGCCACCACATGAGCAACGACCAGTCCGACCGCAACATGAGCAACGAATATCCCGGCCACCACATGAGCAACGACCAGTCCGACCGCAACATGAGCAACGAATATCCCGGCCACCACATGAGCAACGACCATTCCGACCGCAACATGAGCAACAACCACATGAGCAATGACCAGTCCGACCGCAACATGAGCAACGAATATCCCGGCCACCACATGAGCAACGACCAGTCCGACCGCAACATGAGCAACGAATATCCCAGCCGCAACATGAGCAACGACCATTCCGGCGGCAACATGAGCAACGAATATCCCAGCCGCAACATGAGCAACGACCATTCCGGCGGCAACATGAGCAACGAATATCCCAGCCGCAACATGAGCAACGACCAGTCCGACCGCAACATGAGCAACGAATATCCCAGCCGCAACATGAGCAACGACCATTCCGGCGGCAACATGAGCAACGAATATCCCAGCCGCAACATGAGCAACGACCAGTCCGACCGCAACATGAGCAACGAATATCCCAGCTGCAACATGAGCAACGACCATCCCGGCGGCAACATGAGCAACGACCATCCCGGCGGCAACATGAGCAACGACCATCCCGGCGGCAACATGAGCAACGAATATCCCAGCCGCAACATGAGCAACGACCATCCCGGCGGCAACATGAGCAACGACCATCCCGGCGGCAACATGAGCAACGAATATCCCGGCGGCAACATGAGCAACGACCATCCCGGCGGCAACATGAGCAACGAATATCCCGGCGGCAACATGAGCAACGAATATCCCGGCCACCACATGAGCAACGACCATTCCGGCTACAACATGAGCAACGACCAGTCCGACCGCAACATGAGCAACGACCAGTCCGACCGCAACATGAGCAACGAATATCCCGGCCACCACGTGAGCAACGACCAGTCCGACCGCAACATGAGCAACGAATATCCCGGCCACCACATGAGCAACGACCAGTCCGACCGCAACATGAGCAACGAATATCCCGGCCGCAACATGAGCAACGACCAGTCCAACCGCAACATGAGCAACGAATATCCCGGCCGCAACATGAGCAACGACCAGTCCAACCGCAACATGAGCAACGAATATCCCGGCCGCAACATGAGCAACGACCAGTCCGACCGCAACATGAGCAACGAATATCCCGGCCGCAACATGAGCAACGACCAGTCCGACCGCAACATGAGCAACGAATATCCCGGCCACCACATGAGCAACGACCATTCCGGCTACAACATGAGCAACGACCAGTCCGACCGCAACATGAGCAGCGATCAGTCCGACCGCAACATGAGCAACGAATATCCCGACCGCAACATGAGCAACGACCAGTCCGACCGCAACATGAGCAACGAATATCCCGGCCACCACATGAGCAACGACCAGTCCGACCGCAACATGAGCAACGAATATCCCGGCCACCACATGAGAAACGACCATTCCGGCTACAACATGAGCAACGACCAGTCCGACCGCAACATGAGCAACGACCAGTCCGACCGCAACATGAGCAACGATCATTCCGGCTACAACATGAGCAACAACCATTCCGACCGCAACATGAGCAATGACAACATGAGCAACGACCAGTCCGACCGCAACATGAGCAACGACCAGTCCGGCTACAACATGAGCTACAAATATCCTGGCCGCATCATGAGCTACGGAAATCCCGACCGCAACATGAGCAACGAATATCCCGGCCACCACATGAGCAACGACCATTCCGGCTACACCATGAGCAACAACAACATGAGCAACGACCAGTCCGACCGCAACATGAGCAAAGAATATTCCAGCCTCAACATGAGTAATGACAATTCCGGCCGCAACATGAGCAACGACCAAAGTGACAGAATGGAATATGATAATGTGACAGATGTATTTGTTAATGTTTAATGTCAATAAAACGTGGAAATGTTCAGCTAAGTCCTCTGCATTGTTTTGCCTTCAATTCCCCTTTTTTTTTTTTTTTTTTTTCTTTCTCTTAAATACTAGCTAAGCTTTGGATGGCGGTAATGAGTACCGTTAAACAGACTCACACAATCAGGAAACCTACAACAAAATTCAAGTACTGTAGTAACTCTCCTAGTTAACTTAACTTACAAGCCAAACACTGACTGTGTTAAAAACTTGAGGTTAAACAGATCAGATTTTAAATCCTATTAATGTATTTTTTTCTCTTTACCTCCATGCTATAGCTAAGCACGGCTCATGCTAATTCACACCAATTGGTCACTTGTCTCCTGCTATCAAAGCTCACGTTCAGACAACCTGTTGCTCAAGTGTCGGTGGCTCTTGGCTGTTCTGCTGCATGCGGAATTTTTTTTCTCTCCACATTTGTTTGAGGAAAAAGTACATGTCTGGGCTCATTCTGCACAAGGAAATAATCCAATACTGCGTGTGGCAGTTGCAAGGTTATTTTGATAAACAAAATGAAAAAACATTTGCGTTAATGATTTAAAAAAAAAAAAAAAAATGGTATTTGACATTTACAAAAAATTGTAAAAATTGTCTGACAGTTGTTTAGCCAATGCCAATTAGTCCTGCAAATGAAAGACAAGCTGAATGTCCAAGGGCAAGTCCTGAGCTTTTCAAATCCGTCTTTCGACCAAGACTACGGGGACTTGCAGAGTTGGTTTATCTTGTAAGTATACTTGGATTTCAACTGTCTGTCATAATTTTATGTGTATCAAGTTTGACATTTCACGGGGCACTATAGTGGCTTTTTTCTTCTGACGTCTACCGCAAATGGAAAGGAAACTTGTTGGAGATGTTTATCTTGAAAAATAAATAAACCAGGGGCTCGCTGAAGGACCATAAATGTGGTCGTATCTTGACAATCCCATCTTCTTAGATAAAACCTTTAAAAAAATAATTTGATTTATTTAGCCTTTAGCCAATATTAAGATAACGGATCGAGTCGATCCACATGAGAATTAAATGCATAAAGAGGTTTTATGTTAACTAATTCTTATCAGGGTCTAGGCCGGGCCAAGAGGGGCGTCTGGACCCCTTAAAAGAGGTTGCGCCCCCTCCAAACTTAATTCCAATGGCTAAAAAATTCAGTTCAACAGTCTAGTCCTGATATTGTCCGTGTGCTACCCACTAATCAATCAGGCTTTTAAAAGAGCGTTTAAGGTTTCAAAGGCTTAATTTCCAAGCATTCACAATTTTTGATGGCTTTCCTAAAATTCATTTGAAAAATCCAGCTGTCATTATGTGTGTCCGGTTTGAAAGCTGTCAGGGAATCAGTCAGTGTTTTGGCTTCCAGGCAGGCTCCTCATTTTTTACAGTGTTGATAAAATTCTTGCATTTGATTAAGTTCAAAGTATTTGCGAGCTATCTAATCTCAAAGCTGGAATGTCTCTCCTCTGTCGGATTCATGAGCACTTTCGTAGCGCTATTGTTATTTTATTTCATTGGGTTTGATAAATGTCACCTGGATATCAGAAGTCACACAACGTAGCAAGGGAAAGTTGTTGAAGAAACCTTCATTTAAAGAGGTCATTCGAATTTGTACTTCTGTCGCTCCGCTGACGTTTATAGGGCAGCAAGGACACGGGAAGCAATTTCAGGAGGAAAGATTTGGGAACAAGAAAGAAACAAGGCCAGGTGGAAACTTGAGGCGACACACAAAAAGTTGAAAACTAGGCCGTGAGTCTGGTGTGCGGCAAAAAGGAGATATGGCGAGAGAGTGGCCGGAGCAGAGCAGTCTGTTACTGTCACATCTTTTAATAGTTTGAAGGTGTTTTAGCCCCCTTGGTGTGCTTGACCTTCGGTGCTCCCTGCTGTCAGCATGAATACTTGACCTTCACTATGATTAAGAGCGGCTCCGTTTCTGAGCTTGCCCTGATAAAAAGTCTTGGCCCGTTTACCACATTGCCGTAGGTGCATGTGTTCAGTTGTTTCTCTCTGCTGGATGTAAAATCGCTGAAAGGATTATTTCCGTTCACATCTTCGCACACTCAGGCAGTGGTAACGTTAATTGAAATTAAAAAACAAATACAGGGGAGTGATAAAATAGACGCAGAGGGGGCAAAATGAGCAGTTGGTTTGCTTTTTGCTTATGTTCTGAAAGACATTTCTTCTACATTCCAATCTTGGTTTTAAAACTGGTAAATGACACCAATCATGTGACACAGTGACCAAAATTACAAGACTTAAACACCAGACTTAAACTCAATAGAGCATGCATTTTATCTGCCAAGGTGGAGATTGATATCAGTGCCCCCCCCCAAAGAAAAACAACTGATAAAATAGTTTTGTCACAAATAATGCTGTCTATGTCAATGTTGATCAATCTTTTCTGCGCCAAGGCACATATTTTACATTGGATAAATCTTTCAGATCACCACCACTCAAAAATGTCTCAAAAAGTAATGAGAATTTTTTTTTTTTCCAATTTACTCACAAATGTCCTTTGTGTGAAATCTCTACTTGTTTAGATTAACGCAAAGGGACGCAAATTTGTCGTTGGTTTAGCGAGTAAAATGCATGTTCTCTTGGGTTCAAGTCTGGACATATACTGTCACTGAGTAAATACTCTTGTGAGTGAATTGAGAGGAAATATTTTTTGTGACATTCTCATTTATTTATTTATTTATTTAACTCATTCACTGCCATTGACGGATATAGACGCCAAAAAGTACATTTATTTTACCTGGGCTGGCAGCGAATGAGTTTCAGGAGTGGTTGGAAAATACTGTTCTATCCACATATCTACCCATGCAGCAATCCACCTACTAATGATAGTAATTGCACTTTCAGGTCATTCCTGTCACGTCCAAGCTGTCTCATCATTTCATCTTAGCAAACAGTGCTGGCAGGAGTGCTGTTGTTCATCATGTACAGTTAAGGGGACATGGCAGTGCTGTGAATTAATTGCCTAATAAGGACAGTTGGCAAAGCCACCGCGTGAAGTGCTCAAGCTGTTGAATTATGCAAGAGTGGAGCAGCTTGTTCCTTTCGAGTGCTCAAATCACTCAACAGGAGTAGTAGTGCAGGGATTCTTCACTTGTGGGTCAGACTCTGGCACTGAAAAAAGATTTCACCTCAACCACTTTTAGTGATTATTGCGTGTTGCAGCGCTCCATTATATTGCATTGTATAAAAACATACATTATTGACATAACTAAATACGGCTCTGCAACAATTGGCCACCTGGAGGCAGTATCAGACGGTTTGACAGTTGTAGTGTTCATTGAGATGTCTCAACTACTCTCTCAGCTCATCAGTGCAGCACTAATATTAGCGGAGAATAAAGAATATGACAGTGAGTTTTGTTAATGTCTTTTTCAAGGTCTGTGCTCACTTGTACCAGTAAAATTTTTTTAAAAAGAAAATCAGACAAACAGTTGTAACTCATTGCATCGTTGTTTCTCAGAACTTATGGTCCAGCCAGATGCTCAAACGCTGACTCATTTCTGGAGTCAAAAGTTTTGTCCCTTTACAATCAATCACCAGATTTCCCTGCTTAGAACATTGCAAACATACTGCAAAAAAAAAAATAACCAACCTTACTGATATTTGCGCTGTAATTTGTTTGTGAATATATTTTGACACAATACTGATTAATCGAGTCGAGTCCCACACCGTCCGTAATGTGATTAAAAAGTCAACAGAAAAAATTATGTTAAGCGCATTTACTTCCATGTCTATGATATAATGTATTGAAAAGTAAAGTACTTCCACCGGAAGGACTTGAGGATGTGAGTTCACTGTAAAATATGATGTTAACTCGGGGAAAAAAAAAAAAAAGTAAGCGTAAGCCACGCCTTGAGCTTGATGTCTAGTTTTATTGGTAATGCGCGATAAATAAAATAGATTGTAATATTTTTTAACACTTGTTGCATGCACTATTTCTTCTTCTTCTTCTGTCTACATGGTCCATGAATGTAGCATTTAAAATGGCAGCCAATTTTCACCATTCAGAGGTCAAATTGAGTTTTTTACTATGTACTTGTGTGCAACGCGTTTGGTGCTCAGGTACCAAGCGCCACAACATTCAAGCATTCATAGCACAGTGCAGGGTGGTTTGACTTAAAGCAGATAACATTTGTAAGATAAGATTTTGAACAAGTCCAATTTTAAGCTCTCAAGTCGCGCTCCTGTAGCATACTTATGCTTCTGAGAACCCCTCATGGACAGTTTTTTTTTTCCCACACATTTGCTTGACGGTGTTCCATAAGACTATTCAAACCGTAAATATGAGTTCTGCCGTAATAAAGCTGGGCAAACATTGCTCTACACCAGGGGTGGGCAAACCTTTTGATTGGCGGGCCACAATGGGTTCTAAAATTGGACAGAGGGGCCGGACCAGGAGCAAATGGATGGAGTGTTTTGGTAACCTCACCTCATCTGAGAAAAAAAAAACCCATTTCATTTTATATGAAAATGAACAAAAGCATTAGAACAAAATATATATATTAACCAGGTTTATTCATTTAATTTATTTCAAGTTCAGCGGGCCGGATTAAAACATTTAATGGGCCGCATGTGGCCCCCGGGCCGTAGTTTGCCCACACCTGCTCAACATTATCATCGCTGAGAACCACTGTGCTAGTGCTGACAAATGAGAGAGGGGCACTAGGACCCTGGGCATGTGAGCAGTGCAGACAACGAACAATGAAGAGAGCAGAGTAGTGGGGACCAGCACAGGAGCAACATCTGAGCCACAAACCATCCGCATCCCCTGCACCACATTTCAACCGCGCACCCTCGCACCACCATCCTTCCTCATTGCCAGGACACAAAAGCTGAGCTGGAGTGGAACGTACTCATCTACGCTGGTTGTGCAGCCTCCTTCTTCTGGCTTCTTTGTGTTTGTGAATGACTGGGACTGAAGTGGGTCATGCAGGACCACTGGAGGAGCGAAAGATAAACAACCCACACCTACCAAGCCCCCCCCACCCCCTCCTTAAGCCTACTGCCAGAGGAGAGACGATTCGAGCTTGCACACCTCAGCACCGAGCATGATGCGATCACTGCATCCGCTTCCGGACAAGTCGTCTCAAAGCCTTTCAAGGAACAAAATGAAAGTCAACTGAGGGAGCACATCAGCACTTTTTCCATCAAGTCTGTCTGTCATCCAAGGCTTTGAGATTTTTGAAAGGCCTTCGCAGGATTCTTAACAATTTTATTTCTTTATTTTTATTTTCACTTCACCTGTGTGCTTCAGGTCCGCGCAGTCTCCAGAGTATCAGTGTTGTGCAGAGAATGCAGGACCATGGAGGAGACAGACAAGTTCCCAGCAGGTGAGGGCATTGTCAAAAATTCTCATTAGAGTTTATGAGGAGTTGGTTGTTTTATGTTTCTCGGAAGCTAATATCCTGTGAAATAATAAGTCGTGAAAACAATTCTTCTTTATACCCATTAGGAGACTTGCATTGTTTTTGGATTTTTTTCATCCCTACCTTCCATTTGTTTGGCGTTACTCCTTAGGTTTTGCAATTATCATATCTATAAATGAATACTTGTGTGTAATAGACAATAAATGACACGACCGGATTCGTGTTCCGGAAAAAATCAAGTGAAATAAAGAGCAAAGAGTGGAAACCAACATTGTGTTAGAAAAGCAATGATGTCTCGTTGTTAAATCAGCTGGAAATGAATAATTGACGCTTCATGCCACCTCATTCTACAAATTCTCCTCTGTTCCTACAAGCAGAATACTTTTCGAATGAATGTGGTTCCACTTCATAAATTCATAAACACATTACATCTGCTCATTACCTGCGAGGAAGTCCCATAAAAAGGCATTTTACCGGGATTTACAAAGCGTACAATAGAGCATTCCATCAAAAGAATTGCACGAGAGCGCTTTTTACAGCTTTGAGTAAATAGTCCTGCTTATCCACAGCGACGACGGTGTAACATTGTAGATGATAAGGCAAATATAATCGTAATTTAAGTCAGCCACATGTGAATAATTTTGGAGTAGATCATTTCCTCCAAAGTCTGCAAACATCTGTCATAGAAGAAACCGGTTTTACACCAACGTGCTGCCACCACCATTCGGGAGGAAACAGCTGTTTAATATGATATCATTATGAGCCTTGTCAATCAATACCTCATGCAGGGTTTTCGGTATGCTCGTACAAAACGCTTTTATTCAGCTCTATTTATACTCGCTCTCCCCGCTCAGTTTTCCAATTAGGGCTGTTTTTTTTTTCCCGGATCTGCTCAATGCGCGGAGATTGCTCTTTTGTGTCTGCTCAGTGTTGTATACACGTGCACATACATCATACAATTAAGTCAAATATTTCCTAATGAGACAGCGGGAGTGGGTTTGGGGGATTTGAAATTATTCTTGTAAATCTCATTATATGCAGCCTTGATGTGGATGGTGAAATCGCTCCTCCATTAGACAACGCGCCACCTCTCCCCAGTCCCAATTTCTGCAGCTCTCAGATGAACCCCCCCCCCCCCCCCCACACACACACACACACACCCCAACCCCTCGCCATGTATTCCACATCAAAGCATGTGGGACAAAGGGAGGGATGCTCGTCTCCCTCGTTGGATTCCCCCCAATCACGCACACGGTGGCTCACATCAAACCTCCGTTGTGGAAGTTGAAGCGACTGGATTAGAATGCTGGGGTACAATTGCTTGCGTGGGGTGGGTGAGCGGGGTCGTTAGGTACAGTATGTCCCCCAAGGCATCTTATTGAAGAAACGTCAGTGCTTCAGGATTTCTGCACAACATAAAGGCAGTGATGATTTGGGCTGGTTAAGATGGTCGTCAGTGTTCTTTACTGTGAAAATGCAGCGATTTTTGGGGAATCGACGGAATGACTGAGCAGAGTAATCTTAAATTGGAATGGTTTGAGTTGGTCGAGAAATGCGTAAGGTGGAAATAATTGAGTTGGGAGTGTTGTCGTGAGAAGATTGGAATCCTGAAATGTGTGGGGATTTGCAGAAAGTGGAACAAATGGTTCCCGGTATGTCATCAAAAAACTGAATAGCTTGAAGTTGACACGGTTGGAATCGGATGAGAAATGTGTGAGGAGGAATCTTAAAAAAAAAAAAATAAATATATATATATATATATATATATATTTGAGAATGCGATAAACATTCCCGCATTTTACCTTGCAGAACTGCAACATAATGTGTTTTATTGATTTAATTTCATATTTATTTTTTTATTTGATTAATTCATCTTTAATTAATTAAATTTATATATTTAATGAAATTATTTGGCTCGTACACCAGGGGTGGGCAAACATTTTGATTGACGGGCCACAATGGGTTCTTAAATTTGACAGAGGAGCAGATGGATGGAATGTTTTGGTAACCTCACCTCATCGTAGAAAACAAATACATTTAATTTTAAATGAAAGTGAACAAAATGTATGTCTTTGAAAAATCAGAGTATTTAGAAAACCAAACATTAACAAGGTTTATTCATTTAATTTTTTACAAGTTCGGCGGGCCGGATTAAAACGTTTAACGGGCCGCATGTGGCCCCTGTGCTGTAGTTTGCCCACACCTGTCGTACACTAAGTACAGCGACATTAAAGGGCATTCTGATTCCGATTCTGATTGTATGTGCTGAATAAGTTGGACACTTTGAAGTTTGTTAAAATAGTTTGCCTTGAATAAGAAAATGTGGAAGGAAGAAGTAAATATTTCAATTTCAATTCATGAATTTAAGTCTAAAAATGTGAATTTCTAGTTTCGTAGAGGTCCTGAATGAGCTGAACAATTTGAAGGAATAGTTTGAATCGGTTGAAAAATGTGATGCAGGATGTACATTGATTCGAATGTTGCGGATAAAGTGGAATACGGAAAAATGTGGAATCTGGTAAATAATTGTGCGGTTTGAAAAATCGTAACGTCGAGAAATGTGCGAGAAGCAGATATAACTCCACTTAAGTATTTCTGCCCGACATGCAGTAATTGCAATGATGATTTGTGCTGATTTTGATTGGTGTTTATAGTCAGACGTGCCGCAGCCTAATTGCAACCACGAATGAATCTGGATCGGTTCTGTAGTCAGTGTTTAGTTGAATTTCCCTCCTCGTTTTTCTGTATTTGGGTCACATTCATAGTCACGCTATGACGTTCGACAACAGGCTCCCTCCACACTCCAGCTCCTTCATCTGATCAATGTAGCTCAGGGTTTTTTTTCTCCCCATTACTGTGTCTTTGGAAATCCCAGCAGGACGCCTTTCATGCCTAGCTCCATGGTGCTTTTCAGAGAAAGTGATGATTGGAAGCACAATTTGTAATTTTTTTTTGCTTGAGGATAGACCGAATCTGTCAATCAGAGACAAGAGCAGTGATAATCTTTTAGCACGTCAAGACGCTGACAGATCGAAAAAGTGCACACTAATGCTCAGTGTGATTGAAAGTAATCAAGTGCGACTACTATTTTGTAATTTAGTCGATTTTTCAGGTACAGTGTCGACTTTGCTTGTACTTGTATTGCACTTTGTTAAATGTACTTTGCACTCTTTATGATTTTTAGTTTTACTCAATGAACAAACAATAAACAAAGTAGGGTTTTAAACTAGGGTTGGGGTTTCAGAGTAGGGTTTTAATCTGGGATTAGGGTTTCAAGGTAGATTTTAAATTGGGTTTAGGGTTTCAAAGTGTTGTTTTAAACTCGGGTTATGTTTTTAAATTGGAGTTAGGTTCTCAAAGTAGGGTTTTAAACAAGGTTATGGTTTTAAAGTGGGTTTTTAAATCGGGGTTAGGGTTTTAAAGTAGCTTTTAAATTGGGGTTAGGATTTTAAAATTCTGTTTTAAACTAGGGTTAGGGTTTTAAATAAGAGTTTTAAATTGGGTTAGGATTTTAAAGTAGGGTTTTAAATTGGGGTTTGGGTTTCAAAGTACTGTTTTAAACCAGGGTTAGGGTTTCAAAGTAGGCTTTTAAACTAGAGTTAAGATTTTAAATTACTGTTTTAAACTAGGTTATGGTTTCAAAGTGGGTTTTAAACTGGGGTTAGGGTTTCAAAGTAGGGTTTTAAACTAGAGTTAGGGTTTTAAATTACTGTTTTAAACTAGGTTAGGGTTTCAAAGTGGGTTTTAAACTGGGGTTGGGGTTTTAAAGTTGGGTTTTAAATTGGGGTTAGGGTTTCAAAGTAGGGTTTTAAATTAGGATTAGGGTTTCAAGGTCGGGTTTAAATTGTGATTAGGGTTTCATAGTAGGGTTTTAAACTTGGTTATGGTTCCAAAGTGGGTTTTTAAATTGGGGGTTAGGGTTTCAAAGTAGGGTTTTATGTCTCGAGTGTGAGTACATCGGATTCCATCCTTCGCTGCCAGTGTGGTCCGAGTCAGATGGGGATTCCACGTCCATTTTGGAGGCAGTAATTCGTACAGCAAATCAAGTGAAGACGTGTTTCCTCATCGTTAACTGGAACTCATTCAAATGGGGAACAGGAGACAAGGCAATACGTGAGCTCAGTCATCCCCGGTGATGACTCATCGCGCCAAAACCAACTCGTCCATTAGTGTGAAGAGGGAGACTCAGGCGAAATCTATTTACTTCTTTTTTTTTTTTTTTCTTTCCCTGAGTCCCTTGTTTATTTTCCGGAGCAGACAAGAGGGACGAGGACTGTGCTATAAAAACGGTAAACAGTGGAAAGCTGCTGACTCTGATCCCCTGACCCACTTTTAGATCCACCAATGTTCTTGCTGAATATTACATTATACATTTGTTGCACATGAAAGGGTGCCTCATCATCGTTAACACCCACAATGTTATAGCTTTCAACATTTGAAATGTAAATTTTGTCCTATTTTTATGTTGAAAAATTTCTTGCTGCGGTTATAGCTGCATCAAGTTTAGAATTAGTTTTGTTGAAAATGCGGGAAAGCCAATTTTTATGCAAAACTTAAAATATATTGTTGAATTTAAATTTCTTGCCAAGATTGTTGAGAAAAAAATACTTCCCAATGTGTCCTGAATTAATTGAACAGTTTGAAATCGGAATGGTTTGAATCCGTTGATCAGAAACTGAATAAATGGACAAAAAAGTTGTCTGTGGAAAAAAAATAAAATAAAATAAATAAATGACACTGATGAAGACGCCCTTATTTTTCACGCTGTACTTTTCAGGAATTAAGTTTAGAAGATTATTTTCAGCCCGTACATGCTTTCAAATAGAGTTATAACGAGATTTGTTTTCCCCGTGCTTACACGGATGTTGTGGGATAGAGAATTTGTCCAGAGGATCAAAACATGCCTCACGTATGACAAGTGCGTGAACCGTTTTAAATTGCTCACAGATTATTTTTGAACGAGTGGGATTGGATTTAATAACCCGCGGACAGCAAAGTGAATAAAAAAATAAAATAATCAAACTAAAGTACCTTAATCCAAACATTCCCTAAGCAGGTGCTTAGTTGGCTTATGCCGCCTCTGATCACAGCTGCTCGTGAAACACAAGGCCCCCTTCTATACAGCGTCACTGTCACACTCTGGACCCTTTGAGCCTCCAAAATAATCACATCATCTTGCCAGAAAATCATAACCCCCCCCTCCACCCCCCTCCACGTACCTTCCGGGCACAACACTGCGGTTTGTGGATCACACCGATGATGTCATCAAAGCTGCACCGTCGCATATCGGCAATCTTAATTCACTTTTAAAGAGGAAATGGGCGCATAGGATGCCTCGCGGATGGATGGGGTGAATTAATTGGAGGAGTACTTTAAACTTTCACTTGAGTCATATTATTCTAAAGTAACAGTATTGTTCTTTGTACTTACTATTACCTTAACTAATATTAAAATCCAGTCGGAGGTTTCCTAAAGTTGCAACATTATCAGAAAAATGACATAAAGTCCTAAGAATAAAGTTTAGTGCAAAAAAAAAATCTACATAAATAAAGTCATAATATTATGAAAAAAATGTCAATAAAATGTTGACATTGTGGGAATAACATTATCCATGAATAAAGTCGGCAATAAGGAATATCAAACAATGCCACTAGAATAAAAACTCAAAATTAAAAAATAAATTCATAAGATTACATGAAAAACATTTGTAATGTATGAGAATAATATATTTAAATGATTAAAAACTAAAAAACCTTTTTTATAAGAATAAAGTCATCATTTGACTCAAAATTAAGCCTCTGAATTCCAGAACGATTGTTCTAAAAAAAACAAAAAAAAAAAAAAGTTGTGTCACTATCAGAAAAAAGAATACGTCAAAATACTGCAAGTTGTAATATTATGACAAAAATATGTTATTTTAGATCAAGTTTGCCACTGTAATATTTGGGAGTTAGAAAATTAGCACTCCACCTAAACATGGGACTTTTTTTCAACTTAAATAATGATTTAATTCAAATATATTGCACAAACATATTTACTGAAATAAATAATAACATTGTACCTAAATAAAACAGTTCTTAAAGGTACTAATGGACAAAAAAAGTGAAATACAATTGAACTGTAGTTGGGAAGTGATTTTTTTAATTTATTTATTTATTTTTTGCGTACCACCAGTGGAACTCCAAGTACAGCAGTACAACATTTTGACAATCACTGCCCGCTTGTATTTTCACATTTGCATATGTATAACCATGAAATCCTGATATCGGAAGTTTTCAGCAAAGCATTGTATCTCGTGGGCAGAGTTGGATAAATATAGCTGCAGGGCAAGTGTGGCAGGATGTGACAATTTGCAACGCTTGTTCTTGGCTTCTCCTTCTTCCAGTCCAGGAGGAAAATAAACAATGGCTCAGAAAATAGAAAGAGCGCCCTGTATTATATTCCATATGTGCTCATATCGCCGCTGATCACACGTCTTGATGTGAGCCTGGAGATGATTATGTAAGACATTATGAGTCCTGTTGCCTACTCATGACGAATGTGCCCACTCGACTGTGTGTTGCCTTCAGGGAGTCCGAAAAGACTTGATTGTTCTCCGTGTGGACCAGTCTTGGGCACGGGTTTCTGGTTAAACATTTAAGCCGAACAGAATGAAGCTCAGTCTTGCATTACACTGACAAAAATGGCTCTTTTGAATCGTAAGTCAACCCCAAAAAAATATTCGCAATTAAATGTTCTGTGCGCCTTCACTAGTCTCAACACGGCATTCTGATTAATATTACATTTGTGAAATATGAGTTAAGCAGCAAAATGCACCCATTTTTAGCCATCTCAGGGGGCGGCCATTTTGTCACTTTCTGTTGACTGAAAATGACATCACAATTGCTCAGAGATCAGCTAATAACCAATCATTGCTGAGCTTCAGAAAAGGTTGAGCCGTGATTGGTCGTTACTTGAGCCCTGAGCGACTGTGATGTCATTTTCAGTCGACAGAAGTGACAAAATGGCCGTCCAATGAGATGTCTAAAAACTGGTGGATTTTCCTGCTTAACTCATCTTCCACAAACACAATATTCAACAGAATGCCATGTTTACACAAGTGAAGGTACATATTTTTACTTAACTTCCTCTTTAAGAGTCATTTTCTTCGAAATGTAATTGTTTCTGTGGTGGAATTTCCTTTTTGTTGGCTCTCACTGGACGGTGCAGGTGTACCAAATGATGCAACAAGAAAGTGGGTTAGTGGGGACATGAACAACAAGCTTATCTGTTTGCTTGGACTGTCGAATAAAAGAGGCCATCAGCAAAATTGCTCCGAGTGATTGGATGGATGATTATCTTGTACTTACTGTTACACCCTAACCAAAACTCACTCGCTGATTTAACTAAGCAGCGAGTGCATCTTAGGCCTGTAGAACAAAACCCAAATGCACTGTAGCAACAGGCGAAGATGTTTTGTTTCCCAGAAGGCACGTGGCGTATTTTACCGGAATACAGCTCGAAACTGTCAGCCATTTGTCTCCATTTGTCGGTTCTTCTACCTGCTCCTATTGATTTTCCCATCACCGTATGCCAGTAAGCGCTGTGAGGCCAGTCATTCTCGTGACTGCATCGGAAAGCTCCGCAAAGTGATGTCTGAGGTGTGTACTCAGGGCCCTTCCCTTTTGCGCATACACTTCTCCGAAAATTTATTTCATGCTAATGAGAGTCTGTTAAAACCCTTCTGATTTAGTCCTCCTTTGAGATCTAGTATGAAAACAAGATCATGTGGACAAGCGCCAGCAAATAGACATGCAGGAGCTGATCGTTTTAATAAGGGTGTGCCGGAGGAAGGAACCATCTAAAACACAGGTGTCAAAATCATGGCTCGGGGGCCAGATCTGGCCCATGATTATATTTTATGTGGCCCGCGATGGGCAAATCATGTGCGTCAACTTCCTGTTTCTAGCCCATTTTCCTCACTTTTAACAACATTGAGATATTGCAATTTATTTGTTACCTATCGTCCCCTTTTTAAAATAAATTGAAAAATTGTTGAACTAACAATTACTCACTGGCTTCTGATTTCAAATCAGGCTTTCCATCAATTTGTTGTGTGTATGCGACAACTCAGTACCACTGTATTTTCTACTGAAAAATTCACAATAAGTGCCCCCCCCCCCCCCCCCCCCCCTCCTCTTTCCTTTCCGTCAGTCTGCCGCACAGCGTCAAGGCCAGCCTGTCGCTTTCTCCAACCGGGCCTGGACGGGTGGGCAGCGGCGGGGGCTCCCCCACATCCAAAATGGCCCCCAGTGGAGTCGGGGCGCCTGTGGAGGACATGCAAGCCTTGGCCATCACTTCGCTCTCTGCTGCAGATGTGGCCAAACAATTTGAGCAGATTCGAGAGCTTGGCAAGGGCACATATGGCAAGGTGGACCTGGTAGCCCACAGAAGCCAAGGTGAGTGCTTGAAGCACACGCTAAACACGATCATATGCACAGCGGTGGTTTCTGGTGTGTGCAATATGGGCGCACATTTTGGGGTTGGTGGGCAATGCGCGTAATGAAGATGAAGAATTGTCACTACATTTTTTTCATTCTTTTTTTGGGCACCCTGTGGCATGAAATTCATCAATGTCAAATGTTTTACAGAATATGTCTCGTGGTGCATCTATCAAACTTTTTGTACGGTCTCTGTACACGTTTCCTCATGTTTCGGTCTGATCTTTTCAGGCACTAAAATGGCACTGAAATTTGTGACCAAAAACAAGACGAAGCTCAAGAGTTTCCTGCGGGAGTACAGTCTTACAGGCTCGCTCAGCTCAAGCCCGTTCATCATCAAAGTCTTGGATGTGCTCTTTGAGACAGAGGACAGCTACGTATTTGGACAAGAATACGCTCCCGCAGGGGACCTATTCGACATCATTCCCCCACAGGTAGCGCCATCATGCATGTCTCCACCAATCATCGTCCTCAATCCGACAGAGCTGCTCCAATCATGTTCAGACGGTGCACTTTTAACAAGCTCTCCTGGGGCTGGAGCCTTTTCTCGCTATGAGAGCAGCTCTGACTTTGCTTTAGAACTATTTCGCTTGGCTTTCTCATTAAAATTGCAATTGCAAGACAAGAGACGTTTATTTCACTTTTTCTTATTGGAGAAAATCAGCGTTCGCCCTGAACTTTTGGATGGGTTGTACTTTTAACAACTTGGTGAAACACATTATTATTTGGACAAAACATTGGGACACCTGGCTAGTACTGGACTACAATAAGGGTTCCGCTTACATCTTCTAACCTGTGGTAGACAAACCCTGACTTTGCATTTCAATCTTCCAATATGTGTCTTTGTCTTCCTCCCAGGTGGGCCTGCCAGAGGAAATGGTCAAACGCTGCATGCAACAACTTGGTCTGGCCCTAGATTTTATGCACAGTAAAAGCTTGGTGCACAGGGACGTCAAGCCAGAAAATGTGCTGCTGTTCGACCGTGAGTGTCGCCGCATCAAGCTGGCCGACTTTGGAATGACCCGCCGGGTGGGTTGCCGCGTGAAAAGAGTGAGCGGCACCATCCCCTACACGGCTCCCGAGGTGTGCCGGGCCAGCCGCACCGAAGGCTTCCTGGTCACCACCAGCCTGGACGTGTGGGCTTTTGGAGTTCTGGTCTTCTGCATGCTCACGGGTAACTTCCCCTGGGAGGCCGCACTGCTAACCGACGCCTTCTACGAAGAGTTTCGACGCTGGCAGAAAGCTGGATGCCCCGTGGGAACATATCCGTCGCAGTGGCGCAGATTCACCGACGACGCCCTGCGAATGTTCCAACGGCTTCTCGCCGCTGAGCCCGAAAAACGTTGCGGGGTCAAGGACATCTTCTGCTTTGTCAAATACGAGCTGGTGAGTGAGCTGAGGCGCAGAGCATCTTACCGTGCCAAGAGAGGCGAACGCTCCAGCTCGGGGGTGTGCACTGGCAACTGCACTTCTTCTTCATCCACGTCTTCTTCCTCCTCACGCGCCTCCCACAGACACCCGGAGCCTTCCACGCCTCCTGGAACCTCCTGCCTCCGTCCAGCTCCTCTCAAACGAAGTGTCCTCTCTGACCCGAGAGAGGAGGCTGGACAGCAACAGCCTCCAGGACGGGACAAGAACAAAAGCCAGATGGTGATGGCCACTGCCATTGAAATCTGTGTGTAACTTCAAATTGCAAAGTGCTCTCTATATGTAAAGTCCATCTGAAAAGGCAGTTTAAGAGAGAAGCTCAGATCACATTGGAAATAAACGTCATCCCTTTAGCGGCCTGGACTTAGTTGAAAGGCCTTTTAAATTGGGATTAACGGCCAAAGACGCCTGAGCTTCCTATCTCCGCAAGAGAGGCGAACCGTCCCGCTCGGGAACGTACACTGGCAACTGCACTTCGTCTTTGTCCATTTCTTCTTCCTCCTTCCACAACTGTAACCTGTAGCCTCCTACGCCTCCTGCCTCCATCCTGCTCCTGTCAAATGGCGTCCTCTCTTTCCCCAGAGAGGAAGCTGAACAGTAGCGGTCTCCAGGACGGGATAAAAAAACCAGATGGTGATGGCCACTGCCGCTGAAATCTGAGCACACTCCCATCCCTCCGTTTACGGCAGTGTACTGCTATAACTGTTCAGGGTTGGCCAAGGAACTGGAGCCTGTCCAAGCTGACTCCGGGCAATTGTGCAATACTCGAGTGGCTCATACTACCGGATACAAATTCCTCGTGTGTTTTTATTTATCCGGTCAATGAAGATGATTCCGATTCTGATGTGGACTGAACTGAGCCCATCTTGCCCTGCATTAAAGCCAGGCAACTACATCATCAGTGACTCGTGAGCACACTTGTAGTAACCAGTCATCGTTAAGTGCTCTCCATCTCCAAACTCCATCTTGAAAGGCAATTTAACAGAGAAGCTCAAGCTCATATGGAAAGCAGCATGTGGATTCCTGGTCAAAGACGGCTGAAAGAGTGTCCTTCCGTGCAGTTCCTGGCAAACATCCCACTGACACCACAGAACCTCCTGCCTTTGCCACCTTTAACGGAGCATCGTCTCTGACGTCAGAGAGGAGGCTGGACAGCACCACTCTCCAGGATGGGATCAAGAACAAAAGCCAGATGGTGATGGGCAACATTATTTACGGCCAAAGACTGCTGAGAGATCTGCAAACGTTACTCCAAGTGATATTTTTTTTTCCCCGCACTGTGACGGTGGTGCTAATGATCAGACGCTCGGTGGAAATGACTTCCCCATCACTTGTCACTTTATTACAGGGGTTCTCACAACTTTGGGTTCGGGGGATCCACCTCAGTGTCCCATCGCCAGTTAAATATGTGTGAACGACACAACCGAGGACACCCGTTTGAGAAGCATAGCTTTTCCTCATATCACTTCATACGCTCCAGATCACTCAGAGGCCGGTGATTCGAGAGCAACATTTGACTTGATCGTCCACTGCATTACCACACTTCCGATCGTAAAATGGACCTCCATGTAGCAGTGTGTACGGGGACACGTTTTCCAGTGTCTCAGTGGCGTGCATCACCTCAGGACACTTGAGTGGAGCACTTCCCTTTTTATTACTAATCCTTTGCAGCTGTTGGACTGCTGAGCTCCCATTTACGGAAACATTTTATGAGCGCAGAGGTGCGTACAGTAACAAGGCGAGAATATGTTTGAATATTTTTTTTTTTCTACTTGTGTGTGCGTGCGCGCGAGTTCTTGGATGTGTATGTGTGAGCTTACGCAAAAGCACAAAATGTTTCTAAAGGGATGAGGAATCTCACTCCATATTGTAGATATATTTGGTATTTTCAAAAAGTGCTCCGTAATTTCAGGTAGTTCAAATATGTAGCTGTACTCGTTTTTGAAATCAGGGGATTTGGTCACTGTCAGGTTACCGCATCGTATGTAGCAACTCAATAAGACGAAATGTACAGTGCAGTGTATCACTAGGTACTCGAAATTGAATCCACGGAGATGTATAACGCAGGCGCTGCTACTTTTAATTCAACTATGATTGTTTTTTTTTTTTTTTTTTGTTTTTTTTTTTTAATTTGTTTGTACTGAAACTGAACACCTAACAGTACTAGCGGTGGTTCACTCTTCATGCAATTTGAGAGTGAGGTCTAAATTATTTGAAACACCACAATCATGGTGATCTAGCTTTTCTTATTCTCTGGTGTGTTTTTTCAGAGTAGTTTAGGAGCTATTTTCCATGGAAAAATCGGTGAGTGAGGCGCAAATTGGCTGTTACTGTATTGCTTGGTGGAACGATTATGAAAATGGATCTAATTGTGATTTTCTTTCCCTCTCAATATTGCAGTTTAATAATGCATTTATTATTTGAAGGTCCTCTTCCCAGCAATTTTAACAAACACAATAAATTAATCTGTGTTACAATAAACAAAATTAGATTTATTATATATAAATGTTTTGGTCTCATAGGTTCGGCTTACGCAATAATAAAGGCAAATGAGCGACAAATTAATAAGTGACAATTTATTTACCTATTTCAATTAGAGTCGTTCACGTACTAAATATTGAGTCTTCTACGCGTTCCCTTCATTACGACAACTTCACAAAATCCTTCCAAACAAGTGCGGCGCTGTGAATACTCTCCAGATGCACTTTTAATGAACCCTTCGGCCTTCCTCCCCGTTCAGATCGCAGGTGTTTACTATCTGAGGAAGTGCCCTCTGTGTCATCTCCAGTTGTTTGGCAGGCTGATGATTGATTGGATGCTTCGCTCCAGTCTCCAAACAGTCGCGGCTAATTACAAGAAAGCAGCGTGTGAATGCTTCGGCGTACGCTCGCGACCATGCTCGTCCTTGTTTTTATCCGTGCGTAGACCCGCTCATTTGTGTCTGTGTTGTTTTCATCATCCTCATGCCCCCCCTCAAGTCTTTGCGCTGACAGCCCATCAGCTCTGTTGCTATAGCGACAGTGCCACACTGCTGCTGTCGTTGGGCTTCTGTCCTCCTCGAGTCTAATTGAGCCCACATTAAACAACTTTGCAGTCTCACACAGCCATTCGGAACAAGTGCTCGGTTTATTTCAGTGGACGAGATAAAGATGAAATAGCGTCGGGTGTCCACAAAGTCTCGTTAGAATTTATTACAAAAGCAATTGATGAGATACAGTACTCCCCGTGTATTCGCCCTCATGATGCAGTGCGCTGATACAAAATGGATTTAACAGAATCCATTCCATCTAGAGCAGGGGTGTCAATCTCATTTTTGTGGACGGGCCACATCGTAGTTCTGGTTTTCCTCAGAGGGCCATTATGTCTGTGAACCCATATAATGTATGATCACCTTATATTATCACATACACACAACACATTGATGGAAAGACAGTTTTGAAATCACAAGCCAGTAACTAATTGTTTATTCAACAATTTTATTTTTAAAAAAAATTTAAATTATTTTTTATTTATTTTTAAAGGGGAGGATTGGTAACAAATAAATGGCAATATCTTATTTCACAGTGTTGTTAAAAGTGAAGAAAATGTGCAAGAAACAGGAAGTTGACGGATGTGAGCGGTCCATATAAAATGAGGTCGCGGGCCAGACCCGGCCCCCGGGCCTTGAGTTTGACACCTGTAATTTAGAGTACCAAAAAAAAGCAAAAGTACATAAATTCAATGTCATTGAAAACCACAAACAAATATCATAAACTTATCCCATTTTGTAATCCCTCAAGCTACGAACTGCACAAATGTAGAGCTAACGTAATTACAGTATTCCAAGAATGTTCCTAATCTACAATAGTTAAATATTGTATTACCTCAAAAAGTGGCCTCCATGCTATTAGCCAAAGGTGAGTCATCCACACCTCTCATCTATGAGATGCCCGCGCACCCTCCAAAAACGAAACCCAAAAACAGTTGGTGCCCCTAGATAGCCGCAATAACCTTTTCTATTGCCACGTTAATTTCCCCCAAGCACTAAAGTTCGCTTGGGTGCGCTACATATGGATTTGGTTGGCGGGTGTGTAGGCAGGAAATAGAAATAGCTCCAAAAATAGACACCACATTCCAATAAACAGTGCTGTCTACAGTGGAGATATAAGATACGCCTATTTGAGCAAATAAGGTATAAAAGCAGTTTATCTTTGACGGAACTGCCCCATTTTGACAAATGCACAGTGCCATACTTGAAGGCTGTTAACCAGGGATCCTCGAGAGTCGCTATCCTGCCTGTTTTAGATTTTTCCCTCCTCCAACAGATGGACGGGAACGCGGGACCATGAAATAATTAATTAAATACAAAAATAATTTTAAAAAATGTTCCATATAATAATTGGGAATTTAATTAAATACACATTAATTTATTCTATTTCACATTTCATTAATAAATTAAATGTAATTAATATGCTTTTATTTAGTTATTTAATGGTGTATTTATTTATTAATCTGATTTATTTAATTCCTTATTTAATGAATGAATGAAATGATTCATATATTAATGACAATTTTAATTAAACATTCCATGGTGTATTTATTTAATAAATTTTGACACTTTTAGTCCTCCACATCCAACAAGCCTGATGTTTAAATGTTCAGTTCTTCAGGATGCTCTGCAGAACCCTGAACCCCAAGGGTGTCAAACTCCAGTCCTGGTGTCCTGCATGTTTTCCATCTCTCCCGGCTGCAACACACCTGATTCAAATGAGCAGGATACTTATCAGGCTTCTTCAGAGCATGCTGCTCAATAAGAAAGTGGCGTTACTTCGTTAAAATAACCGACCAGTCGACACAGTATAAGTCTTGCAATAAAATTGTATTGTGCATAATAAGCAGATTAAACACCTCCGGCTGGAGACGAGTAAAGGAGCTCCCAGTCTTTGTTGTGCTACCACCAGTGTCAGCCAAGTCCGATCCTCGGCATCGCTTCAAGTCACAATCAGGCAAGTAAAATATGAATAATCACGACTGTAATCTGTCCGCTAAAAAGAGAGAGAAGTTGGTCAACGCTGATTCATGCACTGCAAGAGAGAATTACCACATTTAGTATTCACTTGCATTGTATGAAGATTGACAAAGATTGAAGATGACGAGCCTTCAAAATCAGCCGTCAAATCGTTTTTCTCAAGCGTGGGAAATCTTTTTATTTGAGTTTTTCTTAATTGCCTTAACATCAAGATTTAAGATTAAGTACTATATGTGCAACTAAAATAACTAAATTCACTTTTATTTCTCTGGGTTTGTATTTTCAATTGTTAAAAAAAAAAAACATAAATCAATATTGGTTAATGTGAAATATATTGTGACAAACTTGTCAATCATATTGGCCAGCCCCATGTCAAATCATTGCCTTTGCATCGTCCCATTTGTACAAATAAAGGCCTTTCAAATAGATGCCTCAGTCAAATAATCACCTCGTACACTGCACAATGTCACTATTTGAGGTAATGAGGGCATCAAAGCAATAACACCTCTGTACTGCCTATTTATACAAACAAATCCATCCTCTAAAATCGACGCCACCTTCAATTAAACAGTGGGTACAGTCTGCAGTTGAGTATCTGAGGAGCACTTATTGTAGGAAAAAAAGTTATAAAAGGCCTATGAAACCACTGTACCCCGAAAAGACCGATTAGATTGCAGGACTTTGCATTATACTTATGTCAGACGCAATCAAAAGATGGTTTGATATGAATCTTGAGGAACGTAGAAGAGAACGACTATTTTACAAAAAATGAGCTCGGCATTCTCGGCGTCATGTTACCGCCACTAATTGCAACATGTTTCAAAGGCTGTTGTCAGAGACAAATCAATAGCGGCTCATCTTGACCTTCCAATTCTGATGCTTGACAGACGGACAAGCGAGAGGGTTTCAATTAGCCTGGTTGGCCATGTTGTCCAATGAGTTTATCTGCATAGTAAAAAAGTTCAGGATTAGGTAGACAGTAGGTGGTGCGCATATGTAACAACGCATTATATAACAAAAAGTCATCCAGAGCCAACATGACTCAATAAGATGCCGCCTGATTGTTAACATTATTCACCAAGCCATGCAAGACATCTTAAATGAGCATCATTGGTCTACTTTTGTTGCCACTCGCGGACTTTTAAACACCTCTTTGTGATGTTCAAGGGCAAAGTTTATCAAGTCTGAGAGACAAGACTTCCACTTGATGCAGTAAGCCATTTTTTCCCAGAATTTTATTGACCCGACGTGGATATTCTCCATTGGCAAAATTGCCAACGAACAAAAGTGTTAAAAAAAAATACCTCTGAAATATGGAGGCTAAGGTTAATTGTGTTTTCTGCCATCTAGTGGACGAGTGTGTAATTGTTCCGCTGGTCACTATATGTTGCTGGCATAAATAGATTAACACAAATACTTTCTATACAGTATAGTAAATAATAAATAATTTTCAGACCAAATCAGCAAAATTGTATAATTTTCCACAGCACACCTGTTGATCTCATGGCTCCTAATTGTTCAGTATCATTGCAATAAACAAAACAATTTTCTTTTTTTTGCCACTCATAGTTGTTGTAGAATCTTGTAAATACTCTGTGACTTTAATAATGAGAAAGATGTTAATATATGTTGAAATAAAATACAATTATGCGCCACTTCTTAGGAGTCCTGGAGGTTTTTTGGTCGTGTTTGCTTGTCTCATCGGCTAACTTTGTTCATTCTCCACACAATGCACTGCTTTTAGACTGAAAATAATTTTTTTTAATTCGGTCCTATGATCATTTTTTATATTGTAATACTTATTAAGATTATTTATTTTATTATTAATTCATCCCATTCAATAAAAACTGCAGTTGAGAGTCTTCTTCATGTATTTATTATATAAGTATTGTAATGCCCCTGTGTGCCCAAAGCATCAATGGGTATTGAAGCACTGATTAATGATATACTGCCCAAACTGTTTAAATCTTTTCATTGTATTTAATTATGTAAATATTGTGTTTTAGAAAGAAAAACAATACTGTATTTTTCTGAAGCCAATTAATAGCATACCCATTCATTTTAATGGGAAAAGATTATTTGAGATATGTACCAATTATTTTTTTTGTTAAAATGGTTACAAATTAAATTAATTAATTAATTAAATTGTAAATCAAGGAATCCACAGCACAAAAAGTTTGTTAAATAATTTGTATATAAAATATTAGAAGCAACGCGACATGAACATATGTGATATTTGATAAAATAAATGGTAAGCAGTTTAATTAAATTGTGATTAGAATTGAAAACAAACAATGTTAAGTATTGCTTTAATTTAGCCTTTTACATATACATTTAAAATATGTATTTTTCACTTGTCGATGAAAAAAACAAATCCTAAAAAAACATTAAAATTATGAATATATGTAATTTTTTATCAAAGTGTTTAATTATCATTTGATGAATTTTTAAATTAGTATAGCGTTGCAGTCCCGCAAAAAAAAACGTCTAATTTTGTCATTTAAAAAATTTTTTTTACCTTAATGCCGTCTGTAATGTGCAAAAATAATGAATGCAAATATTTAAAAAAAAATCTACGTATTTTTCACAGGGCAACCAACTAATAAAAATTTGCATTAATTTTATAATTGATTTCACATACAATCTATTTAATTTTTAAAAAAAATAAAAATATTAAAATTGAATCTTATTAATCAAATAAAAAATACTTCATATTCAAACCTTTACATTTTGTATTTTGACCTCATCTACAAATGACCAGACACTGTTTTAGATGAAGGTCATCTTGAAATCACGTGTGATTTCCTGAGGCTTTGCCGCTCAGACTTTCTTTCACATGATCTCTCCTCCTTTCCCCGAGTCCAATTAACTTGCCCATAGAAAGGAGGTTATCCGATGCCCTCTCCAACAGAAACCGAGTCCAAGGGTACTTTTCAATCTACAATGCCATGGATGCCACGCGTTGTCTTGTTGTGACACGCTGGAGACCTTGGCTGGAGTTGTTTATGAGTTTGAACAGGGATTCGCAACTGTGGAAGACATCTGATGAAAGCTAATCAGTTCAGACAGCAGGAGAAAGGAAAGGTCAGCCATGACACGCGGGATTATAAAATGAGGAAGCACTCCTTCTCTGCTCTCTGCTATTGCAATCATCTTTTTTTTTTAATCCTGTTTTTTATTAGGTGAATATCCTTTGACTTTGAATATGTCCTCTGCGACCAAGCGGGAAAGGGTGTCCTTGTTTTGACTTTAGTGAAGGATTTAGAGCACAAAAGCAGCTAATCAAAAGCTAAAGCAGCAAATCCTTTTTTGTTGTTGTTTTTATCCATAAGAGTGTGTTATTCAAACCAACGCAACACTGTTCCTCATATTATCAAAAGGAGACATTAAACAAGATATTAATATCCTTGTTTCTTTTGTACAGTATAAGTTTGTTCTTAACCTGTTAGCATAGCATAGCAGCTAACTCAGCCAGCATGAACTCTTAATCCTAACTGCTAACATTGGCATTAATTTGCAAGCCTGTAATCGTAATTAGAGTATCATACAAAAATTATATTAGCATTGAAATGAAATGTAACCGGAAAAACCTTTGTTTCGTCATGTTTTTCGGTATTGTAACCAAGTGTAACAGAAAAGCGCAAAATGTATGATATGGCGAATAAAACAAGTGTTCTATCGATGGATGAGCTTGACAATTAAAATATTTATTATTATTTATTATTATATAATTTATTATGTTTTTTTTCTTGCAAACAAACAAACATGACAAAAAAAATAAATGTGATAATGGAGGTTAAATTGTCCTCCAATTCTGTAGTGATTGCTTGGAACTACTGAAATACAGTGTATCCAAGATGTGAAATCCCATTAATCTGTTTCCAGCCCTAAATTTTTTTTTAATAAAAAAAAATATAAAATAGGACTCTAATAAAATAGAATGTCACGAAATAAATTGGTTTCTTAAAGTAAAACTAATTAACCAATTTAATCCAATGTGAACCTTCCACAAATGTTTGCCCACCTTGTATTGCTTATCTGGTACTTGTCTATTAACTTCTGAGACTTATTCATACCACCAATATGACATACTTTTAGGTAAAGAATTACAAATGTTTTTCGCTCCGGTGGCACCTCAACATCCTCTCGATGAACAATATTTTGTATCCCCAATGTATTTCTGCGCAACATCTTTAGGCGTGACGCAGCGAATGCTGCAGAAATCCAGCAGGACGTCTAAGTGTCAAGAGACGTTTCTTCCCTCTCTGTCAGATCCACATCGAGAGAATCCATGTCGGATCACAGCTGGTGAAGTGAGCTTGGGGAACAGAGAGGGAAAAGAATGTCTGGCGGAGGAGGGCGGGAGAAAGGGAGGGAGTACGCCAAGAGAGAGCAACGTGTTTGTAATGTTGGAAATTTGCGGTTCAACGTTTAGTAGTCCCAAAATATCACAGATTGTCAAATCATGCTTTTTATTGTTATTGTCGCATAAAGCCAAATCCAAATTTCGAGTTACCCGTCTAACACGTGCCACAATATGCCGGGCAGCACAAAGACGTACTGGAAGAGGTGCATCATAATTAACAGCAATATGTGAAAGCAGTTGTTGGACGTCTTGGAATGAGAATAAAATTCATGCTAATTTCCATTAACCCGTCAATGGCTCTTCACATATGAGGATTTTTGTCAGGGTTGACAAATAAGCATGCTTTGCTCCTTATTGGGAGAACCGATGACGTGAGAACAGGTGGCAGGTGTTGGGGCCCAAAGTGTCAATAAATTGTGTGGCTATCATTATTTTCGAGCACCAGCTTTTTTTTCTACAAATCCTGTGAGAATTCTTTCTTGTCTATGAGGTGTCATATTGAGCTTCCCGTCACCAATATGAGAGCTAGACAGTGAGAACACCAAATTGAACCCACTCGCTCCCCATCCACATCTGAGAAGTTGTTACACTAATTAGTCAGATGACACTGGGAAAGCCAAACGGATAATAGGAACTAATTTGGACATTTGCACCTCGGGGGGGAGGACTGATTTATGTTGCCAGAGGTCTAGCTGTTAAGTGACATAGTTATGGTTACGTATAGATGAGCATAATGGAACATATTCACAAAATTTGACTTCTGCTTTCATCCTGTCGCTATAACGAACACCTCAAACACATACAGATCTTCGGTAACCAACGACATTTTTATAGCGTGTTTAATAAATGAACATTGAAGAATGTCACATTAGCGTACTTTCATTTTTCTGTATGTGGTCCGAGAAAAAAATGTTATAGATAGCTCTGTTTATGGTATTAGAAGCAAACAGAAAAAAGGAATACAAACAAAATGATTTGTATCATCCGAAAACTGCTTTTTAGGACATTACAATCTAGAGCTAAATGAGAGGAAAACAAAAACTCTGTGGTGCAACTTCCCTTTTTTTTTTTGTCAATGCCAGACATAAACTCTCAGTCTGTGTGTGGTGCTCGGAAGGCGTTGCCATAGCAGCCGAGTGTAGAAGAGGACACAGACGTTTTTGGGAAACAACACGCCATGGTGAGAATGAGAATCGGAATCAACTTTGTCGGCCAAGTATGTTAAAACATAGAAGAAAATTGTGTGTGGGGGTGTGTGTGTGTGTGTGTGTGTGTATGCGTGGGAGTGTGCTCTTGTTTTGATGACATATCAGGACGGTGGGGGCGTGTGTATGTATATATATTTTTTGTTTATTTATATATTATATTTATGTATGTATGTGTATATATATATTTTTTTATTTTTTTTATTTATTTATTTTTAATATATATATATATATTTATATTTATGCGTATGTGTGTGTATTTATACATATATGTATGTATATGTGGCCTGCATTATTTACTCAGTATTTAGTTACCTTGTAATAGTGTCATGTAAATATAGGTTTCATACTTTTCTGAAATTGGCATTACTTTTGTCACACAGCCATTTATTTTTAGAGCTGTTTATGGTGTTAGGCTGTCGCATTTTCTAATCAACACTGGCATGCTCCTGATAGTATCTTTTGATTGGATTTATTTCCTTAAGGGAAAAGGCAAACCTGCCTCTGCTTGGAAGGCAGGATGAATTCTTCATGCTGAAACACAGCATTATGGATCACAACCTCAAACTATTTTCTCTCCTCGCATGTGCCGTAAATATTTCAAACCCCTTCGCGTTGTGATAAACAATAGCTTTGTCGGCTTGTCATTACCAGCTTGTAAATCGCGAAGAAGCCCGGGGATGCTGCTCATGCGAGGCTCACAATCAGTTATTTTCAATTATGTGCTAATGAGTCCGCTAATGAGTTGGGGCAAGGAGAGGATGAGCGTGAAGCTTTGTGGCTGTGACAATCACATGGTGGCCAAATGATTCATGTCCACCTTTGTGAACTGATAGCGGGAAGTTAAGTTTGTCAAGTTTGCGTATAAGTCAACATTTCCTTCTGTGGCTTCTGTGACAATTGATTCTTTTTGTTGTTGCTGTTCAGTGCATGGAGATTGCAATCATTCCTGTTCAAAGCTGGATTTACAGTTAGATGTGACATATACTCAAAATCAAATAAAAGCACGTAGATAACCGCCTTAGGGAAGTGATACAAATACAAGGAACTCTCATCCAGGAATGTTTCTAAGCATCAACATATCTTTTATTCAATAATTGACATATAAAATGGATGCCAATTAATTTAAAGGAGGGGGAGGTTGCAATTTTCAGTCACTTTTCATCCTTTTTGTTAAAACTTCTACTATGACCTGACAGTGGTTAATTAGGAAAATAATCTGTTAAAAAAATCAGCCCACTCCGACCTCATCTTGCACTTCAATTATTTTTTTCTTGCATTGAAGAAAGACAATCAGTCAACAAGCATATCTGAGAAAATCGCCTTATTGTAAAGGGGTGTTGCTTTAACACTACGGGCTCTATTTTTGTAGACAGCTCATCTGTGATTTATGAATATATGAAAGCAAGCATCAAAAGCTTTGAATCTCATATCATTTTTGATACGGCTGATCCTGTACAGGCCCGTGAGGGATGCTGGAGTCTTACCCAGCTGACTGCCGGCGGAAGGCGGACTCCGCTCCCAGCTGATCTTCAGCCAGTCACAGGGCACAAGTAGAGACGAACCACCATACACACCGTCACTGAGCGGGCACCGAGCCCACTCTGTCCTCGCACAAATCAAGTGAGTGTACCACTATACCACCAGTGCCCCTGCCCTCTAAATGTTTTTTTTTAAATCATCCCGCGATGCAGCGCAGCTATTTCGAGGGGCTCAGATGTGCTTCCGCCATTTTGTGTGCTTAACTAGTGCACCGCCATTTTAAGAGAACGAAAGGAGATACTTTGATTGTCCAATGACTGAAATCAGCTGCGACCACTCCCACCGTGGCGCAGCCCTCTCACTCGCAGATCTGCCAGCTTGCGCCCTATTGCGAATATATATATTTATCTATATCTATATCTATATATATATATATATATATATATTTATATTTAATGGGAATTTGAGCCATAAAACTGTTTACTGACGCTGTACGAACTTGATACAAAAAAAGCAGCTTTGTGCTTGGAATAAATATGAAGTACTGTACAACGAGTAAATATTCCCTGTGCTGCAGGTCAACACCTGAGTGAGTCACAGCTGCAGTGAATGTAATGAGGTGAAGATTCTGTGTCCCTTCATGCTAGATTGCTTCTTGTTGTGGGCTCTGTGTGCTTGAGACTTCGTTATATTGTGTGTGTGTGTGAGGAGTGGAGAGTTGAGGTGTTTGACAACACACACTCTGCAAGGTTTCACTGAAATAATAATTAAAACATATTTAAAGTGGTTATTTTTGTATCGGGTGTAAATCGGCATAGTCAATTCAGTTCAATTCATCGACGCGCTCGGAAACGAGATGCAGCTTTTAATGAACCAAACAGGAATCCTACTGAGAGAGCGAATGTGAGAGCAATCCACGCTCGTAAAAGATATCATGTAGTGGGCGTGGGGGAAAGATTAGATGCCACCCCAGTGGATTCAACTGCAACACTGCCTGGTTGATTATTTTCTATTAATATAACTTGCCAGCGTGTTGGTCTCAGAGGGGAGCAAAGCACTGTTGAATTAATAATTTATTTTTGTTAAGAGTCCAAGGTGACACAGACAAATCTGTGCTTGCAAATGGCTACAAATCAAGAGTGCACAAACTCATTTCCAAGAAGAGGCTTTAAAAGTTGAAGGGATCAAAACAGAGAATTTTGTGGCAAGAGAGAAACCCAACATAAAAGCAAAATGCATTTGTTGCCCATTACGCTTCCTAAAATTCAACTTTACCATGAAAATTATTACTTTGTATACTTGAAAAGCATTCATTTTGTATTAATTTTACCTAAAAAATTATTTTTATTTTCTAAGCCACTTTTTGCCCAAGTTAAGGTTTAATAATAATTTTTTAAAAAGTTCCCATATTTGTTACATAATTTGCAAGCAAGAAATTAATCCGCAAAATGATTTTCTCCATCATTCTATCACATATTGTCAGATCTGTGATGACCTCTCGGGCTCTCCTCCGCATACAAAAACAATACAGAATGTTCTCAGGTTAGAGTGTATGTGTGTGCGTCTGTCCTTGTTGTTGCACAACACACTCGGAGCGTG
Organism: Idiotropiscis lumnitzeri; assembly: GCF_059441095.1. Lineage (NCBI taxonomy): Eukaryota > Metazoa > Chordata > Actinopteri > Syngnathiformes > Syngnathidae > Idiotropiscis > Idiotropiscis lumnitzeri. The sequence continues at coordinate 4,432,387 of NC_142410.1, forward strand.
ATTAAATTTTGTCACGTTACATAAGATCTTTCTCAAACCAGACTCGCTTACGCCATTGAATTAAAATGCAGGGGAGAAAAAAAAAGGCAGTTTAAATTTTAATTGTTTTCTAAGTGCTTTGGCTTGTCAGCTTGACCTTGAGGAAGTTGCTTCCAAATCAAAACTGCACGCTCTGTTTTAAACACTTGGAAGTAAGTTGGATTTGGCTATTAAAAAAGTTTTGGAAGACTCAAAGATGTTTTTGGGTTGTATACATTTTGGTATAAATTAAAATGTGAAAGGCGTCACATGCAAAGTGCATTTGTAAGTGGGCGGCTCCAATTCTCTTTTTCTCTCATTGTCTGCATCATTTCAATCTGAAACACTCACTTGATGTAGTAAATTGCCATTTGCCTTTGCACAAACATTCATTCATCAATCCGTCCCCGCACTCGCTCACTCCCCCTCTTCATCTGTCTCACTCCGTCACCTCCCCTCCACACACATGCACACATTTCCCATTTTGTCTCCTTTCAGTTCTCGCTCCTCTTCCTGCTCCCCCCCATCACACCCCCTCCGCACCTTCTCTGCACCCCGAGGATGAGAACCCCCCCCCCTCTGATGATCACATCTGCGTCATTCCTGCCGTGGAAATACGTCAGAGGCACTTAATAAATATCCTGATGGGGTGGGGGGGTTCAGAAGGGTGTCAAAAGAGATGAGAATGTGAAGTATGTGGGGAAGAAATGAGGACAAATGGGGTTTAGATGAACAGAATTGCTTCAAAAACCTGCTTGATTTCTATTACATCGCTGGAAATTTTTAAAAAGTGGTAAACGATTTGAATGCATGTGTATGTAGATAAGGGTTGGGCAAAGGATGGCTCGGGGTCCACATACGGCCTGTGCTGTTCTTTATCAAGCGTCTTGTCACTATTTTCTTCCTAAAATGAAGTCTTTAAAATGTCTTAATTCCATTTTTAAGTCATTTACTGCATCAAATAAGAGGCTGGTTAACTGCTAATTATAATGTGAAGGACTAAGTTTGAATCAAAAGCTTAGCATAAAATGAAATGAGCCCCCTTGTCGGAAAGGGTCACTGATAGATAATTTATAACTATGTTATTTTAAAATGTAAAATTTATTTAAAAATGTAATATTGTATTTACTTTTTATATTTACTAACGCTCAAATCTATTTTTTTAATTTTTAGTTTGTTTTATTCAGTTCAGTTCAATAGATCAACTAATTACTCATAGGTATATTTTTTGTGAATAAAGAATATTAAATTAGCAAAATGTAGGACTGTACTGTATCAGCACAGTGGGCTCTCGCTAATAAGAATCACTGGAGTTATTTTTTTTTTTAATCCACTACATTATATTTGTTAAGTAGTTAACATTTTTGTATAATAATCCTTTAAATGTATTTACTAAAACGTCTATTCATTTTTTTAGGAAAACCTAGACCGACGCCATTACTGCTTTTTAATGTTTGTCATGATGGTGGCACATGGGGATCCATTTTTTAGGTAGTGCTTGGTTTGGACTTGCCTATATAGAATAAAAAACTATTTAAAAAAAATTAACAATGAATCGCAATATAGCAAGGGAACACTCGTCTCCATTAAGTGAATTCTCCCCATAGTGTGTATATTTATTTTTATCCGTCTTCCTCATTTCATTTTTATATTTCATGCCATGTCCCTTTCTAAAAAGCTGTGACTTACAAAGGAAGTGCCATCTGTCCTTGGCGCCATTCTGTAGCTTTGGCGCAGATTCTTGCATAAGTAACTATAAATACCATCGGGACATATGTGATGGAAATATGACAAAAGTGTACGACTGGACAGATTGGAGCGTATGACATAACACTGACATGTCTCCTCGTATTGTCGTGAACTTTGTGGCTGCAGGGTTGGGATCGTGTGAGATGTTTACATGTTGTTCCAAATAGGATTTCGATGGCGTTGAGCTGGAAAGGGAATCGATCGTACTTGCTAAAGATGAATACTTTTGCCCTGACCGACCAACCTGAGAATGGAAAAATGCTAAAAAATAAATAAATAAAATTGTCCCCCCCCCCCAAAAAAAAAATACAGTTTAAAGCACAGGTGTCAAACTCAAGGCCCGGGGCCCAGATCTGGCCCGCGACCTCATTTGATGTGGCCCGCGAAGGGCAAATGATGTGCGTCAACTTAATGTTTCTAGCACATTTTCTTCACTTTTAACAAAATTGAGATATGAGATATTGCCAGTTATTTGTTACCCTATTAAAATAAATTGAAAACAATTTCTTACTGGATTCTGACAAACTGGCTTTCCTTCAAATTGTTGTAACGTGAGGTGATCCTACATTTATTTGGATTCGCAGTTAAAACAGCCCTCTGAGGGTGACTACGTTGTGGCCCGCCTACAAAAATGAGTTTGACACCCATGGTTAATGAGTTGCGTTTCTTTCTTGCATCCTTGCTTCCATCCTGACTTTGCTGAACCCTCTTTTCTCTATTTTCCCCTCTTTTTCCTCCTTCTATCCTACTTTCCATCCAGAGTCCCCCTTTTTCCTCAAGCCTCCCTCAGTCAAAACTCTCTTTTCAGCCTTTCTCATTCACCCCCTACTCCCTTCCTTCCAGATGAACTCATCAAACACGTCACAAGGACCTTGGCGAAGGCCTGCCTCCGCACTATCAAGTGTAATTCCAAAATGTTCATTTTTCTTTGGCGTGTCCATGAGCTCCCCAGCAGTCACTTAAGTGCGTTTGCAGGCGCTCATGCTGAAAAGCAGTTGGAAAAAAAAACAATCAGCAGGGAGAACGATAGCTTTGTAGACGCATCGTCTTAAGTCACTTCTAATGAATAAGCGCACGCAGTTTTCTCTTGAACTTTTGGAGTGATTGGAGTCATTTATTATTCTGAACTTTTTGTCAGGAGGTGTATTCACTTTCGAAGCAGCTGGGAACAAACTGTTTCCACTGTAGGTGAAGTGTGATGCATTATCTTACATAATTTCCTGCATTTCCATTGTGGGAATACCTTTAAATATTTATGAACCCTAGAGAAACGCTTGCACTAGTGCAGGGGTTGGCAAACCTTTAAGCTCACGGGACATGAGATTTTTAGAATAGAGTGGGCTGTATATGTAGACACAATATACTTAGCTCACCGCTGCTCTCGTGTAGTCATCTAATTACAATGACGCACCCATGCAGAAAAGATCTCAGGTCCACACCCGTCGCTTCCTCCAGGGGGAGATATTAAAGGTGAAGAAGAACACTTGAGGCAATGTGACCAAAGTTTTTTTTTCTAATGTCAAATGGTAAGAGAGATAAGAAGTGGAGAAAATGCATGATTTTCATGTATGTCTTGAGTTTTTTAGTTAGCATACTGGCCCTGGGCAGAGATAAATGTGAGCGAGTCACTGTGAAATAAAAGGCTGTTTTTTTTGCTGCTGGTGCTGTGCGGCTTCCGCTGCTTTTACGTAAGTGCAAGTGACAAGCCCATTTTCGCAAGAATACCTCCAAAGTACACTTTTGTCCTGCCTTGAATTTTCTCATGTAATGTTGTAGCAATCCAGTAGCGCCTTTTTTTTTTTTTTTTTAAATATACAGTGCACAGTAATTCCCCCTTCATCGTAGGTGGTTCCATTTTCAGATCACTCAATTCATGATATAGAAATTAGGACTGTCAAAATTTAAGCATTAACTCAAGTTTTATTTATTTTTTTTTAAATTAACACGATTAAATATTTGAACTCAGTTAATTCAGTTTTATTTTTTTCAAACATTAATTTGCAAAATTTGAAAAGCCAAATTCCAAATTTGCTGTACATCTTTTGCACATGATCTCAGAACAAAACATCTTGCTTAAGTTACCACTGGGCCTTGCAAACCAACACTGCTGGAGTGCGGTGCTTACAACTAAATGTACCGTTTTGAGAAATGTTTCTTGGAAAAAAGAAAAAGGATATCCTGTAAAGATGACTCACTTTAGATCACATTGAAGGATCACACACTTCATATTTGGTGATTTTGCATTAATTACGATATATTATTCAAGTAAATACCCGTTGAAAGCCTCACAAAAAAATAGTAGTTGGAAAAATGCGATTAATCGCAATTAATTAGGGATTATTTTTTTTTGCGATTAATCAGTTAAAAAATTTAATCGCTTGACAGCACGAATAGGAATAATCTATTTGAATACACTCTATACATGTTTTTTTTGTAGCACTTATGGCACTTTTATAAAAATCTGGCCATCAAGGCCATCGGAAAAATCATCAATTCTAATGAAAAACATGACGATTTTGGCTTGAAATGTCACCGCTCCAATTTGCAAATTATGATCCAGCAAACACAATTTGGATGGGACTCAGTGCGACTTTTTGGCCCACTTTCCACATTTTTTTTCCAGACGAATATGTCTGGGTGAAAAAAAAATAAGTGGGCCAGAATTTTCCCTTGAGCCTCTGTATGTCGACAGGAATGAGATTTATTACCCAGAATGCCGTATGGGGAAGTGCCTATTCTGACCTGCAATAGGCTCAATCAATGAGGGGAGAAGAAAGCAGCAAGGTTTTTGGATGAGTGTGAACCCACAAGGGGTAAACGGCACACTTTTTGTGAACAGAATCGACTTTTGGATGGAAAAATGTACCGTTTTACTACTGATATTAAATTTCATTTTTAATTATATTGATTTTTTTTTTACCTCATCTAGCACTAGCCCTTGAGCACATTTGCCCATGTTTCGAATGACATATACTGTACATGTTCCCCAAATGACAACATTTTGCTTGAGATGGATGCGTTTTGACCAGCGCCTTTCTAACTGTGGATAACATCTATGTGACACCAGTCATCAGTCATGCGGAGTCCACTTGATTTAAGTGGAATGTGCAGATGGCAAATCAATAGCAGATGAATGACAGTATGGCTTTGCCAGTGTTGTTGAGCGTGCTTAGAAAATGTCAGCATTTATGGCTGACGTGAAGGCTGAAAATGATTGAATACACTACACGTAGAGTACGTACTTGTGATATGTAGTATACAGATGACTGCCATTCCCACCACTATTATTTTTTACAACTGCCATTACTACCGCTCGCGTCTTTGTGAGATTTTATCTTTGACGGTGTGCCGTGAAATTATTCCAATGCAAAAATGTGTTATGGCTCATTGTAGTTTGGGAAATGAATATCCATCAATTATCATCCCGCATGAGTAGGGTCTCCCTGTACTGTTAGCTCAATGTTTTGACTTGTTGACACAAGTCATTGAAATGAGCTGCCGTCTCTTCTTGTTTGTTCTCTCGGCGGCCACTCGAGTCGTCCAGCATCATCTCCACTCACATTCCCTCAGAGCCGCCGTATGAAGAGATGCTAACAGATGGTTAGTGTGGACATACGGCACATATGTAGGTCAGGTGCGGCGCCGGGCGCTGGTTGCTATGGCAACTGAGAATCAAACAAGACCGCAATCTTCACTACTCCCGGAGGGACGGACTTGCGGACACCTCTTATCCTCCTTTGCTGGTTAACCCCTTTTGAGATTATTTCCCCAGATTATGTCAAATGCATCACATTAACGGAGTGGAAATGAGTTCAGACCAGTGAGATGATCAATATAATCCAGCACACATCTGGTGGGTCGGACAAACATCACCAGTCATGCCTTTGCAGTTCAAGCCAGACAGTTGGTCGTTGCATTTTCAGTAAATGTCACGCAACAGTGTTAAAGCGTTGCAAAATTGAGAGGGTCATAAAATGTCAACGCCGCATGTACACAATCATCAACATGTTACATAAACAACTGATTTTTACAGCTCATTATCGTTGTATTTATTATTAATTTATTATTGCTATATATGAATTAACCAATGGTGCGATTAATGACTTTTTAAAATAAATATGATTGAAATATTTTTTATTTTTTATTTTAAGAAATACTTTTTATTTTGTCAAAATAAATCTGATTTATTTTATTACTTTTTTTTTTCAAAACAAATGTTACAGGACTCGTGATAATGTAAATTAAAATTTAAAAATGTGCATTGAAGAACTGAGTAAAATATGAAAAAGGCGAAGCTCTCTGAATACTTGCTGAACACACTGTACCTCTCTAGATGTCTGTTTCCCTCGGTGTGTCCCAGCCTTTTATTGACATGCATGACCTTGGTGGTGGGTGGGTGGGGGCGGGGCTTCAGCGTGACACAAAGGGGGCTCTCCTCGCTTGTCTGCCTTTATCACACAGATCACTATGGTGAGCGCACGTGAGTGGACGCGGTGAACCGATGGTGCATGCAGAATGCTGATGAGGAAAGGAAAAGAATGAAAAAAGAAAGCCTCCTCTGTAGCTGCAAGATAGAGCGGGAGGGAAGCCGTGAGAGAGAAAACAGATCCCCCCCACACCGCATTGCTCATTCATGTCAAAGCACCATTACAGTTACACATACAGTACCAGCTCATATTTTACCTTTTGCATGTGCACCGGACTCTCAAATGATGGATTGTTAGCCTTTCGTATCACACCTTCCACTCAGTTTAATTTTTTTCTTTGTTATCACAGTGGCCCACTTTTAATGTCTGTCCAGGCTAATGAGGTGAAAAATTAGCTGCAGGCTCTCCAGGGAAGCTTTTCGAGGCAACAACATGAAATGTTTTTTTTTTGGGGGGGGGAATTAGGCATTGTGTATTTATACTCCACATAAAAGGGATTATTCAAAAGGCCAGTGATGATGAGAGACGCTTGATGTCTTTTCCAGGTCACAATCGAGCGATGAGGATTGAATGAAGGCCAAAGGGATTTGGTTGTAGAGACAACAATTCATTGAGCTCTATTAAGGGAAACGTTCCAAAGCAAAGATATGAAGGCCATCACATTACGCAGAGCGCTCGCAACAATCTATACAACACCCACACAAGGAAGTGTACTGAGAACCAGTTATGTTCAGACATAATAATACTCACTTTTGATTGACACGACCATGTGTTAATTAGAGTGTTTGAAGGGCAGTTCAGTCAAAATGTTGCTCCTGCCGTGTTATACTCATTGTGTCACGTTGACAATTATATGATTTTTGTCATCATCACGCTCTGAGTTATATGCTGCTGTCTTTGTGTAGAACTGCACTCTTATCTCATTTATATTTTGATACTCTTCAAAGTTGGTACGCTGCTTCTTGTCAACACAAGCAAGGACATGACTCACAGTACTGTGCTGTCAAATCTCCAACAAAGTGACATGATGACACATTAAAGGATGACACATTTTGCTGAGCTTGGACCTTTCACCGCACTGCGATGCAGATTTGATGAATACTTTGCATCCAAACATGCATTCATGAATTTGGCCAGAGTCCATATTGTTGTGAAATAAGGTTTTAATCATTATTAAGAGGCCTAGATATGTGACAAATTGTTGTCGATATGATGAATGACACCGCTATAATCCAGTTATGTACGCGTTATGATGAATTGGCTGTCAGCTGCAGTTCAGCACAGTCAACCTCTAAGTATGAAACCAATTCTCAATGTACTGAAATGATTGCGGTGGGTAGATGAGCCTGTATTAAATCATCTTGTTAATTAAGTTGGCTTGTGCTGTAGCCTCCTCCATATGAAGGGGGTGGGGGGTAAATCACATTCAATCCTATGGACAATTGAGTCTCCACGCAGATTCATACTAAGAGCCATTTGTTCACTGTGCTGCCAAAAATCATTTGATTGCGTAATAATAGAAAAACCAGACGTTGCGTTTGAAAAAAACAAACAAAAACGATGTTCATGTTGATTCTTTAGTCTGCGACATCAAGCCGATCAAGGTTATATCATGCTAACAGCGACACCCTGTGGCAATCAACGGTACTAAAAAAAGACAATTTATAACAAGTGCATGATAAGTGAACCTCTTGACGAAAAGTGCATTCAGGGGGCCCCCTTCAGGTCTAATTTAGGGTTTTATGGAGAAAAAAAGGTTCAACTTCAAATGACTCAAGCAAAAGGGTTATGGAAGAAGTATACACAGTATCCGTAGTATGAATAAAAATATCTTTTTTAAAAATGCAAAGTAAATAATTCGACGTGTATTTTTTTATTATCTATTTAAATGTGTTCATAAATAAATGGGTAAATAATCATAGTTACATTTATAATTCAATGACAATGAATTATTTTAGTTTCTCAAATATTTTCTTATTGTATATACATTTCATCTGTTGAGTGAGTGATTTCATTAAGAAATTGGTTAGTTAATAATTACGAATCTAATTGTAATGATGCGTTTCTTTATCAAATGGACAAATTCACATTTAAGGCGAATCTAATTATTGGTTAAAAAATATATAAATCGGTAAATATGTATATAAAAATGCAACCTGTAGATTTATTTATTTTGGTAACAAGCGCCAAGTGATTATAACAAAATGTACTGTAAATGATGCAACTTTAATCAGACTATGACACGCAAAGCTTTGCCCAACCCTGTTTTAAACGTTTGACTTTTTTTCTTTGGGATGCTCGACTGGCGAGCCGCATGCGGGGAGGAGAGAAGGGGGCGGGGGTCGTGCAGGGGGCGGGGGGCGTTTATGGGGCGGGTGGCTATTCGGACGCAAAAGCGTCATCATAATCATCATAGCCCCCAGTACCCCCACCCGCCCTTAGCCAGTCTGACCGCCCGCCCACTCGGGGGGGAGAAAGTGCTGCTTTGTGAATGAAGGGAGCGGCGGAAGGGGCAGAAATCAAACTTTTCCAAAAGAAGAAACAACGCCGTTATTTTCCTCCACGTTTTGGCGCTAAGAAGCTCCCACGGAGCAACACAGAAACCCACGGTAGGTGACTCCCTTTTTTTTTTCTTTTTTTTTTAGTTTAGTTTTTTGAGGCGTGTGTTTGGTTTGGGATGCAACGATGCATGCACGGCAGCCGAACCGTGACCGGAATAAGTGTCGTGTAATGATTGGTCATTCCCATGCACGATTCGCAACTCGGTGGGTCGTCTGGAGGCGCGCTTCTGTTTCCCTACTCGCTCAACCGATTTTACTCGAGATGTTGTTCATGCATGCAAACTTTCCGTTTCGCAACATGACATGACTCACGCAAAAGACGTGCAATGCCCGGTGTCACCATTCCACGCACACACACACACTTACACACAGAGGACTCATTCATGCTGTTATGATGAGTGTCTCTCGTGGACATTTGAAGTGAACACTTACTTTCTTAATGCTGTCCTCCATCTCAGCAAAAAGAATGTGCCACATAATATAGTACTGATCCCTAATGACATTCTATTTTTTAACACTGTGCCATCTGCACAACACATGTTCAAACAGACACGATCCATCCATCCGTTTTCTGAAGCGCATGTTCTCATTGTATATCGCATGTACACTGTGGACAGCCAATGTCTGGGCACTTATCAACAAACAATGGCCTGGTCACCAACCAATGTCTTGTCTTTTTATGACACAAAAAGAAAACTGCCTTGCCCCACTTCTCAAGGGAGGGCTTTTTGTTGAGATTCAGGGCTTGGGTAGCTCTGCTTTATGTCCGGAATCTCTTCTTTTCAAAGACTCAGAGAGAAATCCAAATGTCTTTGCCGGGTTTGATGCTTGTGCCACGTTTGAACAGTTTTCACCCAGGTTGAGACGCTCAAAAAGTGTTTTTTATTTGCAAAGATCGACCGCCACCGCAACCGCTTTTCAATTTAAATATCTTTAGATGGAACACAAAATTTGAGGACAAAAGTCTAAATTCTCTAGGAGGACTTTGTTAAAAACTCCCAAACTTTAGACGCTAATTCCAAAATTATTTAAAAAGGCAGACTTCCTGCTAGGTTTAGCTTCTGGCCCCTAAAGACTCCTCTATCTGATACATTTGCCTCCCAGGTTTTGTAGGTCTAGGTTTGTTAAGAAGGAATTTTGGAATGCAGAATTTGATACCCCGCCCACATTATGAAGTACGTTCAATACTCAAAATTGTCATCCTCCTTAATGTCCAGGTCTAGGGATCGTACTGATCAAGTTTGAAGTTAATGGGATAAAATGAAGGGCGTAAACTTATGACCCCTGTCAATGTGCGAAAGTGGGTCAAAACTGTAAATTTTAAGACTCGTAGGGCACTTCCTGTACATTTTAAGATATGGGTATCAAAGAATTTTCTGCACATTTCAGGGTGCTACGCATTTCCCAATTTTCATTACCCTTGGTCAAACATAACGGGATCAGACTCTGATGAACCTCAGTAAGAGCCTCTAAAGATCTTTTTTTTTTTTGTTCTCATGCATGATTTTTGCCTGGCCCAATTTTTGAACAATGTTTGGTGAGTTTTCCTTCATATTTCGGCCCTAAAAAATTAAATGCAATTGTTTTTGCAGAAACTGTTCCGAGACGATGGTACCCACTTTGCTGTGTCTGTTCCTGGCGGCTCTGGCTCGAGCCGAGCCTTGCCTCATTATCAGTGAGATCAACGCCGACAACCCCAGATTGGACACCAGCGAGTTTGTGGAGTTGTACCACACCAGCGGACAGCGGTCCTCGTTGGACGGATACACTCTGGTCTTCTACAACGGGAACGGAAACGTGGCTTATAAAGTATTAGACCTGAAAGGCCACAGCACGGATGACCGGGGCTTCTTCCTGGTGGGCTCGGTGGACATGCTGCCCAAACCCGCCATCCTCCTGCCTCCCAACACAGTCCAAAACGGTCCAGACGACGCCGTTGCGCTCTACCACACGTCCGCGGCGCGTTATGTCGTAAAGATGAACGTCACTGCCGTGGGTTTGGTGGACGCCGTTGTTTATACCACGCGCAAGACGGGTGGTGCCGAAGTCTTGGCAGAGATCCTCACCCCGGGGGAGCTGGCCTTTGTCGAGGATGAAACCGCCCTTGAAGGGGATGAATCCATTGAGAGGTATTAGAGACGATCGTTTTTACGTGCAACACTTTGCTACAGCCGTGGTTGTGGTGTGAATTTGTAACTTTAAGGGTTTATGGCTTGACATTGGGGCAGTAGCATCATGTGTACCTCTGAAAAGCATCCGGAAAGTACACAAACAACAGACGAACCGTTGACATGTCGTTGACATGTCGTTTACATGCGACATGCTTCCTGCCATGCAAGTGTTTTCATTTTATATTTGTGTGTAAGAGTTTTCAACAAATCAGCAATTTTGATTTTGCACGCTAGGCGAATCTGAAACTTCCCGAATATAGAAAGTGTAGAGACAGTAGGAAAGAGTGCGTTCAAGGCAGACAATTTCCAAACTTCGAGACCGTTTCATACCTAAAATAAGAATTTAAAGTGCAGTGCTTTATTGCAAAGCAGAATTGGATTATACAACCACACGTTTACTGTAAACATTGTTAGCTAGTTGTATCTAGCCTACCACTGCTAGCTTTAATGTAATTCCGCTGCAAGGGGTCAATCGCTTATTTGTACAAAATATACTCCCACATTATTTCCTTTTACAGCCACACACATTCTGAGTCACAAATACTAGAGTGTACTATTGAACATGGTAGCAGCTCTAACAACATTCTATTTCTTTAGGTGTTTGTTGTCTGAAGATCGCTGGGGATTCAGGGTGTCCGCTCCCTCCCCGGGCCAGAGAAACAACTGTACGCCGGGAGCAGCACCGTCAAGCCTGCCCGTCATCACCGAGCTGAAGCTGGGCGGAGGTCAGGTGGACGGCTTCGTGGAGCTGACGTCGACATCCGACGCCGGTCCTCTTGTGTTGGTGGTGCTAAACGGGAGAACGGACACGGTCAGTGTCAGTTTGAACGTGGCTTCGGTCACCTCCAGGAACGGGCTCATCTCCGTGACTGTAGACAAGAGATACATGAAAGGTACGGGAAGCTTGGGTTTTTTATATTGTGCTTTGGTGTTGCTAAATGCGTCACGATAGTGGTGGTGTTAAGAGTTGATGATGGGTTGTTTTCCTCAGGAGATGAGTCCGGGGCGGTCGCCATATACAGTGGTACGACTTCGGACTTTCCTGTGGCCAGCCCGCTAAGTCAGCTTGAGCCTCTGGACTCGTTTGTGTTCGCCGGTCCTGGAGACAAGCCCAGTGCCAACTTGACGGAGACCCTCATCCCCGGCAGGCAGCCCTATCAGCTCAGCAACAGGCAAGGAATTATGACTCAGGAGGAACACAAGCCTCGCTCATTTCAGGGTCACGCAAATGGGGCGATAAGAGTCAAAATAAGAGAAGTCGATCAGACACGAAAAAATCCATTCTGCATTACGAATGTTTAATTTATTATGAGCCCTGCAATATTTGGTGCATTAAGTTAGCCATTTATTTCCCTCAAATTGGTTCTTTTTAACGTAATTATTAATTTTTAATGTGTTTTTTATTCATTTAGCTCAAATATAAAGTTTATATAAATGATTGTTTAGTGTTTTTCTATTTGGTTATGTCAATAAATAAGTTTGAGAACAATTAACAATTAAAAACTATTTTAAAATATTTGTAAAATTAACTGCTTTTCGTATACAGTCAACATTTTTTTAAAAAAATAATCGTTAATTAGAAATAAGAAATTTGAAAAGTATCACTGGTTAAGTGTCGTTATTTTCCCTCAAAAAAATTCCTAAAATTAATTTCATGTATTTATTCTTTTAAATACATTTATTTTACTGTCATTGGATAATGTTCTGATTGTTTTAAACAAAAAAAATGCCAAAATATTTTGAAATACATGTTTTTTTTCATTAATACATGGTTGAATCAATATAATTTAATTAATCCTGCCAATAAAATTTAAAAATAGAGATGAATTACTCTTATCTAAGTCAACTATTTTACATACACACTTTCACTTTTCTCTACTTGGCCTATGAACATTTTAAAAAAACAATAAGCGCAAGTTTATTTATTTATTTTTTCTTTAAATGTACTGTGAGTTTGTTTTAGTCCGTTTAAGGTCAATATTGAAAATGACAAAAAAAATAAAAATTTAAAAAGGTACTTTTTACTACTGCAATATGATCTTTGTATCAATCGACATTTGATGGTCATCTCATGACCACTGTTCCTCTTTGCAGAAGTATGCCTTCCTGTATTTTCATCTAAAATACCCACTTAGTCATGCTGACTTGGACTGCATCATTCTGCTGTCATCGCTTCATGGCACACAAAAATATCAGCTTCTCCATTCAACTTTAACTAAATGAGCATGGATTAGTCTTTTTCTCAGTCGCTTTGGTACATTTTCTCTGGTCCAAATTGAAATTGTTTTTTTTTTGTGTGCTCTGCAGTGCTGTCTTTTCTTGTCTTAATTACAATGACGTGGTCTGTCAATAAACCGCAGGACAAACTGTTAACGTGTCAATGTGAATCTTGACCAGTTTTTTTTTTTCCCCAATCAATCTCACACATACGTTGAAGTGCAATTTAAGATTTAGAATGAAGGTTATGAAGGTTTTGCATCGCCAAATTGTATGAATTATTTTGCTGTATATCTACGCCAGACAGATAATATACATTGTGTGTAATTAATATGTACAGTAAAATTTATCTCATTTTATTTTGTCAGTTTAAAAGAGGGAGGCTTCTACCTCAGCCGTTGTGGCATGGCCACGTGGACCAGAGACCCCGGCGTCTTCTGGGAGGCCCCGCAAACCCCGGGGCAACCCAACCAGTGCCCCTGGCCAAAAATCTGCCCTCACGCTATGGGTGAGTTGGGTCAACTTGCTGTTATGCATATGTAAATAATTAATTATCTGGATAGAAGAATTGGCACAAATGAGTGATTCTGGATATGGAGGGATCAGGGAGTGTTGTATTCCATTTCAAATCTCTCTCTCTCTCTCTCTCTCTCTCTCTCTCTCTCTCTCTCTTTTGTCTTTTTTTCCAAAAAGAGATACATGGGCTTATGTACCGGTGTGCTTTATAGTCCAGAAAATACGCTACACACACATTATCCAAGCCACTTTTCCTCACAAAGGATATTTTTATATATTTTTATTTTTTTTGTAATTTTATTGAATAATTGTTTAATGCACTCACAGACATTTATTCTTTTCCTCAGTGAAAAATTATAAGAAGAGAAAATATGCTATTTATTTTGGAAGCATTATACTGCCCCCTTGTGGCTCTGAACCAGAATATGCAACACAATGTTAACGAAGCATGAAGTCATGATGCACAAACTCTTTAATTCTTGAGATTATTTTGAGTTGTCTAGTCATTACTTGGATTGAAGTTATTAGTCATACAGTCATGTATACTTTTTGTGACCTTACCCAACATTTTTCTAATATAAATTATGTTCATTGATTCAATCAAGGTTGTGAAATACTGTACTAAATACTATAGTATATAAATACTATCGTCTGAAATTAGGGAGAATCCGGTATTCCAGGTCTAAAGGAGCATAATTATAAACCGTTGGTTTCTTACAGTCCTTAATAAATGCCCTCTTCTGTTGAAGTAGTTCCGGGAGGAGGTGCAGATACGTCTCCGCACCTGCCACCTTGGGGGTCGGGTGACTTCCTGATCAACGAGTTGAACACAAACACCCCCGGCGCGGCTGAAGACGGCGAGTACGTGGAGCTCTGGCACCCATCCGGACGCCGCGTGTCCCTGCAAGGCATCTGGATTCTGCTTTTTAGCGCACACAACAACAAACCCTACAGAGAGATCAGCCTGAGTGGACACTTCACTACCGCTAAGGGCTACTTCCTGCTGGGTAGCGACAGGCTGGTACCTGCGCCTTCTCTCCGCCTGCCTCCCAACACCATCCAGAACGGACCGGACGCCGTGGCGCTCTACCGCAGCCCTTTTGGGCCACCGTCGTCGCTGCAAAGGGGGATCCCCACCAAAGGGCTCTTGGATGCGGTGGTGTATCGCAAGATGGGCTCCGATAATGAGGCGCAGGACTTGAGCAAGGCGCTGACACCTGGACAGCTTCCCTTACTGGAGGATCCAGAGGTTCTTCCCGGTGATGAGGCGCTCAGCCGCTGCAGAGGTCTTTACCCCTATGATCTCTCTGCATTTTCAGTAAGTACGCTGGAAAAATGCAAGATTAAAGATGCAAATGTAAAAAGATGACACACATGTATTCTGTACTTTCTATTTGCATAATACTGGATGCCGAGGTGACTTGTGGTGCATTGCAATTTTTTTAATTAATATTTATCAACTCACACAGGTAGCCCCGCCAACTCCCCTGAGGGAGAACAGCTGTCCCAGGCCTCCTCCAGCTCCAGAGGGCGTGGTCATCAACGAGGTGGCGAGTGCTCACTGGACCAATTACAGCCAGCAGAGGTCCTTTGTGGAGCTGCTCGGTCCCCCGTTGATCGAGCTGCGTGGCCTGGTGCTGGTCGTGTTTGACCAGGAACACAGCGGCAGGATCGTTGCGCTTCCTCTGACCGGCTCTATCGACGAAGACGGGTATTACACGGTCGGAAATGTCACTGAAGCGGGTGAGCACAGACAGATTGGATAGAAAATTAGGCATGACATGGGATAAACAAATTGACGCCACCATTGTAGCGGGCGTTATCGACCCAGTTTTTTACATGGGTATGACAATAACAATTTAAATTAATTTAAAATAACAGATTTTTGCCAGCTCCAATGTGTGTTTTTGTTTATATTTAGGCACTCAAAAATGGAATTCATTACAAAGAAAAATAATTTCTGCAGAAAACAGCTACATTTTTTACCCAAATTAGTATGTCGTGCTGAACAATTCATGCATAGTACACACATTTTTTACTACTTTGTCCACAGATTTTCTTCTTCTTCTATGCTGCTTCAAACGCTCACTTTGTTACTTCTCTGCATAGATCAGACTTTCCCAGAAGGTGCTGATGTGCCGGCACGAGGAGCGGTGCTCCTGTGCTACGACCTGTTCAGCGTCTGCAGAGCTGCCACCGCCCTGACCAACTCTAGTCGGCGGGACGAGCTGATGTTCAGTGACGTCCAGCTGCTGCTCTCCTCAATGTCCACTAGAGAGAGCCGAGTGATTCCTGCTCTCAGGTGAGCACAGAAATCTGCACTTCATAGCCATGAGCACAATTTTGCTGCTGTCAACCACAGCTCACGCCCAGAAACTCACCCAAAGATTTGCCAACATCACAGAGACCCACTAGGCCCCACCTCTCAAATGCACAGCCAGAATCATTATTTCTATTTTATTTTACATTTTCTGTGTAAAGTTTTTTTTTGTCTTCAAATATGTTTAAAAAGTGAGTTTTATTCTTGTCTATTTTTATTGTTGATCTCTGTTTTTATTCATGAACTACTTTATTATTCTGTGTTTAATCCCGCACACATCTGCATTTGCCCACGAAATGCCTACTTGTACTTGCTGAGTCATTGGTCAAAATAATGGCGATGGACTGCTAATCCATTGTGCTCTGCACGCAGGTGTTTGAATCCCGTCCTCATCTGTTTTTTTTTTTCTTTTGTTTGGTTTTTCCAACAAAAGCAGCACGGGTTCATTTAGCAACCACCCAACTTAACTCCTCCAGTGTGTCTGACTCAAGTGTTTCATGTTTTGACCGTGATAAAAAGCAAACATTTTGCATTTAAAGATATATATTATTATCCAATCTCTCAGTCACGAATCAATACTGTGGATAGTCACCTTAAAAGTTCTTTGGCGTCAATGTCTTTTTTTTCTTAGTCACAAGGAGCCCAAAAGTTGGCAAGTATCAAAATATAATTTTCTGTTTAGTTTCATACATTGGCTCACTTTCCACTTTTAAAATGATTTTGTTGCCATGTCCTCTTGGGATGACAGAAAATATATTTTTGGGCGAATATTTTAAAAAAAAAAGCTTCTTCTCCGAGTCAGTCTTGGTCAGTCTTGTTTCAAATTCTATGAACTTTTTTTTTTTTGTTGTTCTTTGGTCCTAGTTGTTAACGTGTCTCAACGTGTCCTAATATGACGACATGATGATGAAAAAAACGTTCACCCTTGCGGAAATGCATTTATTTTATCAATATCCAATAACAGTAATGCAAAATTATTATTGTTCATACTGGTTTCTTTTTCAATTATTTATTTTTTTGTCTCTGCATGTCCAGGTCAGTCAAAAACGGTGCGGTCTCTCTCAGCCGCTGTGCGTGCTGCGACGTGAGGAGCCCTTCTTCCTGGACCACGTCTTCGCCGACGCCTCATACCGTCAACATCTGCCCCAGCTTGGCCTTCTCCAGTCACATTGACATTTGCCTTGGACCACCGTCCAGCGGCTGGTCAGAGAAGTCGGGAGGTGAATGAAATCATTAAGAAGTGTAATACTGTATTATAACAGCAGGAAGGAATTTAAAAAAATAAAACTTTATATATATATATATATTTTTTTTTTTTTTCTTTTTTTTTTTTTTTTAATTTATTTATTTTTTTTTATTTATTTTTTTTTTTTTTCTGGACGGTATTACCTTGTGTCCATATATGGTTAATTTAATATTTTTTCACAATTCTATGCCATTGGTCAGTCGCTACATGAGTATGTTATATTTACATATTATTAACCAACCTAAAGTTTTGAAGGAAGAGGATAAGGGTCAGTGAAGAAATTTAAGAAGAATGTTGTCAGGATTCCGACTCGACTCTGACGCATAATTCCCACTTTAAAGTCAGAGTTCTGTAGTAGTAGCTCGCTAGGTGGTTAAAATGGATTGATTGATTCTAAATAATAATACAGAATGTGATTTTTGTGGTACGTTTGCAGACTGCAGTGGTCTCATTCTGGGAAGGAGGATGATACAGGCGGCCCACTATCTGGAGCAGAAGTGTCTTTGTGGAATATCCGCTTTATCGCTCCAAGGTGAAACCTACTTTTTTTTTTTTTTTTTTTTTTAGGGAAGATTGTATTACTTGATTTATGGCTCACTTAACTTAAGTCATGATTGGCTCATTTTTAGTGCCTGACGTTTGCCACAGTATTTTGGGATTTGCTTGAAATTTGAAGATTAAGATTAGATTTGAGATTTACTCATAAATTAATCCCGTCTCTGTTTTTTTTTTCTACTGCACTGTGACGTTGATGTTTTGTTGCTCACAAGTCAACGCAGAAAAATCTACTTGACAAAAGGCATCTGAAAAAAAAATTAACTTTGCTTTGTTCCCATTCAAGGGGCCAATTTCTCGTGTGTGTCTGGCTGGTTGCGAGTGTGGGGAAATATTCGGGCCTTCTCAGACCACCAGAGGGCCCTCATCATCCAGATGTCCCCCACTAGCCTCCCGCATGCAGATGTTTGCTCCGCCCCCACCACTGACCGCCGCACCAGCACAGGTCAGTTTAGTCTTTCTGGATGCTTCATTAGGAACACCTGCAAAATAAAACCTTCAGTTTGCATATTGACTGTATCAAACAAGATATTTATGGGAAATGACTAGTATTATTTTGTGGACACAATACAGGTAACTTTGATTTGGTTCTTTATTGAAATTGTGTTTCCATAACCGGAATGGTGCCAACAAATCTTTGAACATCATTAAAAAGGAATTAAAGTTTCATTTAAGATGACCTCGGGCTCGAATTGGAACTTTATGTTGCATGTCAAGTGTCATAAACATTTGGTTCTTTAATTGCACTACTCGTATATTTTAAAAATACACACCCTAATTATTATTTTTCTGAATTAACCAATCATATTCAAGCTCATGTTAAATGAAAGTCGGCACATGCCATTCATCTGATAAACTCCAAATCAACCTTTCTTGTTGGCTTTTTCTGACATTATTGCAGCAATGTTTTTTTTTTCAATGACGTTGTAAAGGAAATAAGTCAAATTTATGGTGCAAAAGGTTTTTACATTATTTATCATGGTCTTATTTTTTTACATCACAAAAAAACGGCATTTGAAATTGGGGATGCATACTTGTCATATCCACTGTATACTGTATATCTTTTATTTATTTATTTATTTATTTTTATTTAAATTTGTCCTAGGGTCCAGCCTGGGTTTACAGATTGGTCTGGTCGTGGCGGTGCTCGTGCTACTCGCACTTGGAGTGGCTCTTGTCACGTATTTCTACAAAAGGAGGTATGTATTTTTTCTTTTGTTCACATTAGAAATATTTTGTGTTTATGATAGGAAACATCAAGACAGCCAAGTTTGAGATCCACTAACAATTAATAGAAAATTGTGCGTGGATGTTTTCTTTTTTTATTTTAAAATCTGTTTCTGCTCTCAGGCGTCCTCTGGACTACGCCACCATGGAGCTGAGCGAGCACGCAGAGGGTCTCTCAGATCTATAGTAATCCGAGGGTCGTTTTGAATGTGTTTAAAAAGTTACAAATGAGCTGTTTTGGAACATATTTTTATAAAGATAATTTTTGTGAACAGTGCTGGTTACTACTTTGAAAGGGAAAAAGGTACTAAAGGGATGTTTTTTTGGGGGGGAATGATAATACTTGAGAAAAATAGTTATTGCTCTTTTTGTGAGAAAAAAAAACTTTAAAATGATTTTTGGTTTACCTTTTAAGTAATAGACACGAGAGGTTCTCCGCATTAAACTGTGTTTCCTTTTTCTAATCTTTATCTAGTGTAATTACAGTACAGTGAACCCTTCCTATTAGCAGGGTACCAAGGCCCGCCACAAAAATTTGCAAATAGTAAAAATGTTTATAGTTGGTTATATTGTTGAGTTAAACCAGGGGTGTAAAGCTCATGTTTGTTAGCATGCTACGGTAGTTTCTTTTCCTTCAGAGGGCCACTTAATGACTGTGAAAACCTTATAAATGTATTTACATGTACACAATTCCCACTGCCTTTTATTGCTATCATACACAAATTTAATTTGAAATTGGTATCGGTGCTGCCATTGTTAGATTTTTATGCGCAAACAAAGCTTCCAAAATTTTCCTTCAATACTAGCGTCGACATCAGCTTCTCGGGTTACCTCGAACATTAGCTTCAATTTTACCTCGAATGTTAGCGTCGTATTTTAGCTGTGTGTGCATTCGATCGGTTGGCAAACAGTTCCTCGCCGACTGCCTAAAAGACAGCTGGGATAGGCTACAGCACACCTGCGACTGTCATGAGGATAAGCGGTGATGTTATCTTGCAATCTGAAATTAGCTTCCAACATTACCTCTAATTTTTGAGTTAATGACGATGACCATTAACTTCCAAAGTTAGTGTCAACATTAGGATCACAACTTTATTTTACTCAGTGCTTTCCTTTACATCTAATGTAATTTTCAATCACGTTGCTGTTTGCTATCAGGTCGGCCGTCTCTAAGCTAACATAGCTACCCTTCCGCTAACATGGTGCTTTAGATGTAGCAGGGCCTTTAGGCGGCAATCTTAGGGCATTAAAGAAAGAGCACAAAAATAATAAAATGATTTTTTTTCTTTTAATTAAATGAGTGGGTGAAAGTTCTCTCCATTGAACATCTTTTCCTTCCTTGCATTCTTGGTGTTGCGCATCAACCCTTATTTATTCGCTGTTTTTTTTTTTTTGTTATTTTTACAGATATTTGATTTAGTTTTAAATGTGAATGTGTTACAATTACCACTTTTTATGCTCACTTAAAGCAACTTGTTTACATTTTCTTGTCTTGTGAAAAAGAAGGGATGCAAGACTTGATATGGACAGTCATTTCTTTTATGAAGATTATTTACTTACAATAAATATGGGGAGGGGCTGTCTTTTTTATGTTTATGTTGGTAGTGCCTCAGAAATTGTCATTGTGCCTTGTTTCTTTTTAGCTTAAACCCTCATTTGCTAGAGGAACAGTTGCAGTATAAATGGAAATATAAATTGTTTTTCTTGTTTTTTAGATTCAGTCATATTTCAAGCAATTACTCACATGCCTATGAGAGGGAGTATTAAGGCCACATAGAAATCACAAAAACTAAAAATTCAAATTATCAGAAAAAAATAATGTTACAAGAATTCAATTGGAGTGTTAGCATAAATGCAGTTACATAAATCATTATTTGACTTATTGGTTTTGTTCTTGTATTATTAATGTTATTTTCTAGTAAATTTCTGTCACAAAGTGACTATTTTTGGAGATCGCAACTTTTTTCTTCCTGTATGAATTTATTGCCATTATATGATGAAGGTATTTGTGAAAAATGACAACTTCAGCCTCCTAAAATTCAGATTTTCTTGCAAGCTTTCCTCGATGTACTTTGACTTTATTCTCATAATTTATTCCTGTAGCATTCTGAATTTATTATCGTACTGTTTCGACATTGTTCTTGTAAAATTATGATTTTTCTTCATATATTTTCTGATAATGTTACCATTTTATTCTTCTAATCGTCTAGTATTTTTTTTCTTTTCAGGGTGACCCAAATACTCCTTTGTAGATGCTAACACAAAGTGCAATGTAATGTTTCAATCAATGACCTTTCTTTGGTAATACAACACCAGTTTCTTCCTTAAATGAGTAATGTTGGCATTTATTATTAAAAATGTTGATGATACATACATTTTTGGAGGGGTTGTAGCTGTTGAAAGGTGAAATTAGGAAATTGCATTGTGGTTGTGCACCCCAAATAATATATCGTCGGAGTGTGAATTTTTGAATGGAACTTTGAGTTACACTGAACCTTTCCAGCAGTATTAAAATGGAGCACAATGTTATTTTTTTGTATTAAAAAAATCTATATTACTGTGCAAGTTTTGACAATACTTGGTCTTCCGTGCAACGCCGCAAAGACTGGTCATTAAGGTTTGAAATAAAAAATTGCCTCAGTTACATTGCCGTCATTATTGAATCGTTTTTATTGATGTATTTATTTTTTTATTGTCATATATTAAGTTTTGCAACGAGTGGCCAGCAGGTGTCAGTGTAATCCACCCTGGACTGGTCAATGACAATGGATCAAATGAGAAGTGTCTGCTTACAGTCACCATAGCAACGGCAGCAACAGGCGAGGCTCGTAAGAGGAGTTTAAGAACCTCTTCTGATTATATTTTTGGTTTTCAAAATGAAACGTTTGCAAACATATTTGAAAAACTTTGACCAGTTAAGGGGGTGCCTTCCCTCTAACCTCGCTAGAACCGCCACTGGGAAACTATAAATAAACATTGAGTTGGGTTAGAAAATGTCAAGAAATAATCACAAAGCCAGAAGAGGCTACTTTACATCAACTCGTCTTTGTTGAATGTATCAAAAAGGAAAATCGACCGATACAGTCGTTCGATATGTACAACAATAGTTGATGTTTCACCGCTTTGGTTACTCCACTTGTGCACTGATTGTATAATACAAGTGTTGAAAGTTCATTCTAATATAACACCCCTCTTGGAAATTAAAATATCCAAATTGACTGGAGCTCATGAAGGTTCTGTTGGGGTCAGCGATGTTGGTCTAGAGTCTTTCACTCGTTACGTGTTACATGTCACTCTTCTTCTTGTGGTTCTGCTCAGCCAGATTCTGCTCCCCAAACAGCTCCGGGTTCTCCGCCAGCGTGGCTCGGACCTTCTTCTTCTCCTTGAAGCGTCCGGAGTGGGACACCTTGACATGGCGCCCCTTAGTGGCCGACTTGTCCACGATCTTCTCCAGTCTGGCGCTGAACTCCGACACTTCGGGAACGGGCCCGCCGCCCCCCGGGGGGTCTTTGGTGTTGCTGCCGTACTCCGCCGGGATCTCATATAGGACCTTGGACTCTGACTTCTTCTTTCGGGAGAAGGTGAGCTTCCACCAGCTGGGGTCAGACATGATGGTGGCGGGGCGGACGTGAGACCTGGGGGACGCACAGCATGTTATCAGCGTTGTGATCATTCCGTGTGTGTGGCCACCTGACACTTGACTCTCATCTGATGAATGAATAATTTAATGAATGAGTATCTGGTGTTCATGGGAGGTGAAGTAGCAATTTATCTAACATTTCCATTCTACTCCTCTCGACTCTACTATTCAATTGCTTGACCTCGCCTTGAACTACTCTACTTGACTCCTGCAGTATGCACTACTCTACTATTATTGAATATTTGCACTACTTTGCAATGCATTGGCCATTCACTCTATTTTCCATTCTTCTTAACTATTCACATGACCTTGTCCGCATTACTCCGCTCATACTAAGGTGAGACTTGGCGAGAGTAGACTAGATCATACAAGACTTGACTCGGCTATACAATACAAGACTAGACTAGAATACTTCACTAGGCTACCCAATACAAGACTTAACTATCCAATACTAGACTAGAGAAGACTAGTCTGGACTATTCAAGACTGGACTAGATTATCCAAAAAAAGAGTAGACTAGTCTATACAAGACTAAGACTAGACTAGATCCTCCTCTATGCCCAAGCTTTCCCTGCATTACTCCACTCTGTTCTCCTCCTCTTTGTTGTAGATGGATTAGGAAGTTGTTATCGTACGATTGTGTCGTGTTGTTTGTATTCCATTGTGAAAGAGTGTGCATATGTTCTCGGTTTCATATGAGCAGCTATGCAAATAGCGAACATGTGCGGCGGTCTTATCAGTGGAGTGCACACCTGTCGGCACAAAGGTCCCGCTTCGTGTTTGATCTGCTGTGTTGACTCCTAAAGTCGTAAATGTTTTATTTCTTTTTATGCTGCAAAGAGGGCTGTACACCGTGCTCAATAAGGCACGTTTGTTTCAGCGCTTAGACGCCTAAGCCAATTTAACAGTGAAGCGATAAACAGTGAACAGAACCTGGAGTAGAGTAGAACAGAGTTACATGGTAAAAGTTAACTTTGGCTAATATTTATTTTGGATTACGTTTTAAGACTTAATTAAATGAAATTAAATATGACTTAACTTCATATTTGTTTTTCAAACTACTCGTGTCACCCTGTTTCAGGTCCTTGTGTTCAGTTACATCATTTGTTGAGTATTTGCTAGATCATTTTTAAATTATTTTGAATCATATTTGAAGTTATTTCTAGGTTATTTTAGATGATGTTGCACTTTGTTTTTGAACAAGACATTTTTATGCACTATTAGTTGCATTTTTTTTTTTATGAAATGCAAATGTATGGTCATTAAAATACAACTGAACTCTCCTTGGGCAGTGAATCGACTAGCACTATAAGGGGCAAGAAGCAAAATTATTGACAAAAATACGTGGCCCCAAAATCAAATACATTCTAGGATCCTGGTTAGCTTCCAGAGAATAAGTTTTTCAATGTGCATATTTCTTCCTGGTGTATCGGACCTTTGACTGTTGACTCACGGGAGGCCCAACCACGGTTGACTTTTAATAAGTTACCGTGTGTGTTCTGTCATGCCTCAACACATCACAGCAGCTGGACAACCGCCAAAAAAGGACCACGTCTCTCTTTTTTTCTTTTTTTTTTGTTGGTGGCGGGGAATCACTAATCATCTCACAGAAACACTGACCCAACGCGCCAGGACACTGCTTTGTGTTTGGGACTTTCAATTCATATGATGGTTAGTTGAGTCGGCTACCATGGTTACGATAACAATCAAATGTAGATGATAGACAGACAGACAGATAGATAGATAGATAGATAGATACATAGATAGATAGATAGATAGATAGATAGATAGAAACATTTGATTTCAGACTGTCCCTGAAGGCAACACCTTGCTTGTTTAATGAGATTGATAAATATCCTACCTTTCTGGCTGAAGAAGATAAAGACAGCAAAGTTGATCAGAAATTATTAAGTGCTGCCATGATTCGATCTTCTTTTCCCCCCTTTTGTGGTCTTCCTGTCAGGTGAACAGCATCTCTCTTGTCCTCATGTCTGCTACCACAGTCTCACCTTGTCACCCTGCAACCACCTGACACACACACACACACACCTTGGTCCCTCCCAGCTGAGTGCAGGCGTGTGTGACGGTGACTCAATAAGACCTTCCTTTGGTCCACGTCGTAGAGATTCCTGAGAGTCAAGCAGCTTTCCAAAACTGCACATAAATTTCCCCCTATCAGCTTCAAACGCCACTTGGGCCCTAATGCGGAATTTGGACTAAAGTCGTGTTTGTGTTTGGCTTGTCCTATACTCCTGTTTCACAACTGGATTGCACGCATACTCACACACACGCACACAAACACGCGCACACACACGCACACGCACACGCATACGTACAAACACGCACACAAAAGTGCATGTGAATTGAGAGTGTAAGTCAGTTGTGTTTTGCATAAGTTGTGTGCGGGCTTTGCACACTTTGCAAGCTTGCTAGATATTCAAATAACTAGATACACTTCATGAATTGAGCCACTGAGAACAAGAGCAAGTTAAGTCCATTATTGGGATTCTAACTGCAGGAATGTGTAGGGACAAGAGACATCTTTCAGATGAAGCCTAGCCTAAATCAATGTTTTTGATCCAATTTTGACAAAAAGGGGGCAGTCATTTATTGCACTCAGCACTTTCTGATTCATTAGTAGGGCCAACTCTTATTTCCAAGATGGATGCGTTAATGAACCCGTCTTCACCTCCAGCAAAAACAGTATTAATTAAATACCTAAATAATTAATTACATAAAAAACAATTAATTAAATGCAGAAATAATTGTATAGATTTATATATATATATATATATATATATATATATATATGTATATATATATATATGTATATATATATATATATAAACGTTCCTAATTTAATTCATAAATAACACATTTATTTAATTCCATATTTAATTAATTAATTAAACGTTTAATTAATCAATGACAATTTTAATGAAATATTTCATGGTGTATTTATTTATTTAATTTTGGTACTTTCAGTCCACCCTACAAAACGCCCCAATGACTGAAAGTTGCAGCGAATTCAATGTTACGTGCACTTGTTTACTAGGGGGAAATAATTGATGATTTGTCGCCCTCTATTGACAGATCGTACATCTGTAGGAAAATAAATCATTGCCTAGTCACCAATCCAAGGGCGGAACAGGAAAGTAAACTCTGATTGGCAGGATTGTTTGGTAACGTAACATCGCCATTTCCGATTGGCTCTCGCTCTCATAACGTGTCAAAACCGGATAATGAGTACTTCTCCTGAGAAAGCCTTCAAATAAACATGGAATAAAGCCGTAAAACAGGACTTAACAGAACAAGTCATTATGGAGGTAGGAAGAATAAACTAACGCTTTCGATTATAGTTAGCTAACCGTTTTAAAGCTCAATAGGGAGCAACTGTGTAGCTGTATCTTTGCTTAACTACTGTAAAACGTTATGAATTACGAATGTCTAAAATATTTTCTCAATTCACCAGAACATACAAAACGTTCCAATCGACATTCAGACCAGCAAACTTTTAGGTAAGGCTGAAAACAAAGTAGTCGATTATGCGTTCAGTGTCATTACGTAGAGGAGCGTATCTAAACTTTATGGAGGCAATGTGAATAATGATGGGTACACAGGTTAATTTGTATGCATGTGTGCAGACTGGCTGATAGATCGGCGTCACTGCAATCTCAAATGGCAAAATGCCGTCAAAGGGATCCGAGAGAAGATCAACGCCGCCATGCAGGACATGCCGGAGAATGAGGAGATCAAGCAGCTCCTCTCAGGCTCCTGTAAGTGTCTATCCGCTCTGTATCGTCGCCATACGGTTTGACTGCAACAAACGAAATGCAACGTGTATCACAGCACACTTTGACTCTAAATTGACCCTGCAGACATTCACTACTTCCACTGCTTGAGAATCGTGGAGATCCTGAAGGGGACGGAACAGTCATCCAAGAACATCTTCGGCAAATATTCCTCGCAGAGGATGAAGGTGAGAAGATCCAAAAGTTGCTGCTACTGTAGTCGTCTTCTCTGTTGTCAAATGTTTTCTAATGATTTGCTGGTGTGCTTGCAGGACTGGCAAGAGATTGTACACCTGTACCAGGCAGATAATATCTATTTAGGTAAGCATAGAATCAATTGAAGAAAATGTTGCAAAAGTTGTAGCAAGTTAGCTCAGGTTGTTTTTTTTTATTTATTTATTTTTTGTGCATGTCACAGCCGAGGTGGCCAGTCTGCTAAGTCGCAACGTAAGCTACGAGGGTCCTGCTCTGAGAAAGCAGCTGGCCAAAGCCAAGCAGCTGCAGCAGGAGATGAGCCGGCGAGAGGTCGAGTGCCAGAGCTCGGCCGCTGACATGCGGGAGCACTACTACGCTGCCTGCAAGAAATACGGTATCAAGGTGAGTTCACGCTGTATCAGGAGAGATGATAGTAGGTGAGCCCAACAACAAAAAGTTTTCGATGGGACAACTGAATAGCTATCTTACAAAACCCATTGACTTGCAATCTTTTACGCATTCACTGCGACAACTTCACAGAATTCCACAAGAAGTCCGCCGTAGACTTAAATTAGAAAGTCCTAAATCAAATTGTAACAATACTCCAAGCAAATCTGTGGCTTTATTGTCCATGATATGTGAACATGTGGAGTGCACTTGTTAAGTACTAAATGTAGCTATACACTATATAGATAATTAAATAAAATATACATGTATATGAAAAACTAAAATTAAAGCCTACCAACTGACAAAATGAAGCTGTTTTTTTGTTTTTTTTAAATTGCAGCCTTTGTGATTAATAAAAGTTGCATCCTACTACATTGCAAAGTCAATTTTGAATAATTTGAAATAATTATTCAGCCCAACTGTCAAAAGTGTCAATAACAGTAATATTGGTGTGTTGAACGTGTGCATATAAAGGGGGTGCGACTTTGTGAATGGTGTCAGGAGCTGTTTACGTGTTTTCTCATTTTATAGTTGCGTGTTGGACTGTTTTTCCCATTCAAAAAACGGCTAAAAGTCCGGTAGTAACTGAAAACGTTTTTTTTTATATTGCTAGCATGGGGTGCTTTTTTAGAATTTTATGGGAAAATATATTTATTCCATATTTGAAAAAAATGCTTTACCATAATAAAACTTGGAACAAGTGAAGCGCTGTGAATACTTTTCTGGTTGCTCTGTCGTCACCATGCTGTCGCTCTCTCAGGGAGACAACGTTCCTCGTGAGCTGCAGGCTCTGGTCAAAGATCTACCAGATGTTCTTGACAAAGTGGGGATAGACGCCGCTAAGCTTGAAGAGAAAATCCAACTTTACGCCGCTTTCACCACCTTTGTATGCGATTGGTGAGTGATTATACAAAAATAAATAAAAGAAAATGCTCCTTTCCGGTACCTGAGCTGTGGAGTACCTTTCAACAGGTCGGAGCCGGTTCTTTCTATGTTGACGTTCGCGCAGAAGAGAGGAAATGCCACATTCTACGAGTGGAGGACGGGGAAGGTTCCCGCGGTGGTGGAGAGGCCGCATGTGGAGGAGACGCCTATTGAAGCACCGGCAGAAGACACGGTAAATAACCCGCTTAGTGTAGACGGATAATAATGAAAACAATTTATTAATAGAGACAGTTACCATTTATGTATTTATTTATTTATTATATATTTATGTCTATTCACTGTACATGAATTAGAGTATCAACGTGCATTAACCAAAACTGCATTATTCACACAGAATAAATAAAATTAGGTCAGTAATTGCCATGTTTTGTTGTCATCTAGATCGACTGGGGAGACTTCAGCATTCAGGACCCGAGCTCGGAAATCACAGTAGATGACGGGATCGACTGGGGCATCGGTGTGGAACCCAGCTCTGAGGTCCAATCCACTAAAATATTGAGAAGGGTTTTGTATTCTCTTTTGGAATAAGGCTGTAACATAACTAGAGCTGGACTAAGTGTAACTAGAAAAATGATCGAAGCAATTATTTATTTATTTTTTTTGGGGGAGTAGAGGCATTGCCGAGCATCGTCCTCGCAAACATTTAGAGGCCACTTAAGTCCATTGTTAGGGATCTAGACCAAATCGTGACCTTTTTCAGTTTTTTAGCACCCTCTTTTGGTGGAAAGGTGACACTGCAGTTAGTATGTTTTTCCATCAGATGTCATCATGGTAATTTTATGTTGAATGACCAAAATGTGGAAATAGTAAAAAACTGTGGCTACTTTTCACATGTTGATACTTTCCTTGATGTTGTCTGTCAACAGGGCGGCGGCGATGCGATCGACTGGGGTGACGCCAAGGTTGCTCCCGTTGAGATTGAGATCATACAAGCAGGCACAGACTGTGAGTGAGCTTCGAATCGTACCAACTAGACTTGCTTGAATATTTTGATATTCATTCGAGACGTTGCACATCGTCTTAGGTCCCGAGGGCGTGGCGAAAGGCAATGATGCCTTAAGCGTGCTGGAGAACACTCAGTCCCGCGGACAGTTCATTGATGAACTTATGGAGGTAATATATACATAAATGGCTATGAGACCAATTAAATTAAATTGGATACATTCCCGACTGAGGCGTACTTGATGATCTCACACTGAAATGATGCAGAACAGTGGTTTGGAATCACTGCCTTAAAACTACACCATTGTTGCGGTCTCCGCACAGCTGGAAGCATTCCTCAGCCAGCGCCTCTCCGAGATGGGCCAAGAGAGTGACGTGGTAGCCATAAGTCAGTTCCAGTCAGCGCCACGCGTCATCCAGAACCAGAGCAGCGAGCATGTCCGCAACATGCTGTCGGAGGTTCAGGACCTGGTGGGCCGGCTCACGTCACTCCGGATGCAGCACCTCTTCATGATCCTGGCCTCGCCACGGTATGGCATCACTGCGCTGCAAAAACTGGGCTTAGAAAAGGAAAATTTGATACAACATTTCATATTTATGGTTTCTAAGCTTCTCAATTTAATTTGTGTGCTTTTCTTAAGATTTATTTCCTGTTGCCAAGACTGCTAATGAAAATTAGCTACAAAGCTAATATGGCACAGAGCATTTTGTTGTTTTTTTTCTACAATGTCCGAGAAAAAGAAACAAAAACTAAAGAAATGCTTGTGTACAGGTATGTGGAGCGTGTGACAGAGGTGCTGAGTCAGAAAATGAAGCAGGCTGACATTCTGGAGCTGAAGGCCATCAGCATGGTGGAGAAGAGGCGGGAAGCTTTGGAGGAACAGTCCAGGCTGGAGCCTCGAGTCGACCTGCTGATAGAACGCACACAAGAGCTAAAAAAAATGGTAATAGTCTACATTTCTTACATTTCTTTGAATTCTACAGCATTTCAGCTCAGTTTCAGCTCTTCAGAATGTAGGCCCAGTTTTACAGAAATTACATTCTTATTGTTACACATTTATGTATTGAAATGTTTTATATACCCAAATGTTTGTAATAAGTGTTGCTTACTGTGTTTCACTATTGAATCTTTTTCTCACAGATTGAGAGTGACATTTCCAAGCGCTACAACAACCGGCCTGTCAACCTAATGGGGGTCATCATATAGAGAGGTCAAAATAAAGGTTTTATTTCATTTAAAAACTCTTGCCCAATGTGTTCTGTCGTACCTACATCTGTGGTGGCGAGCGTGTGTCCAAAACTATCCACCCAACCAATCTTTTCTGGAAAGAATGGAGATTGCAAGCTCACTGTGGCAGAGAATTACGTGTGGCAAGTCAGACACTTCTCCCAGTTGCGAACAGTAACGAGTTGGCCCGAGAGCAGGAGTAGAAAATTCGGTCCAGCTTCTGGCTGTTAGTTTTTTATTTTAATGTGCACAATTAAAAAGTCGCAATGTCAAATGTGTTCTTTTTTTTTTTCTCCAAAACGTACTTCACAGTGCTGTAATTAAACACTCCGGATGAGCTGTCAGTGAAGTCATGTATTTAATTTAACTTATTACTTATTTTAATTTCTTATCCTGGTAAGTGAATTGCAATGTCGACCAAGTTGCAGACAGCAGAGTATAACAAGGCCAAATTAAAGCAACTCCATATACAAACAATGTGATGTACTCACAAGCTATAGATTGAGTACAGATTAATTTCCATGACAGGCTGCAAATAGGTACAGCCATTATGTATTCGGGGAAAACATTTTCAGAAAGAAAGAAATCACTGCTTCAAATGATTTCAGCCTGGATGGTATAGCAAATGCGAATTCGTTTTCAACTGCCTTACCTAGATAAAGGGTAAATTTTAAAAAAAAGATAAGCATAAAGCAACAACACTTTCACTCTGAGATTCATGTTGACACATTTGAATAATGATTGTATATTTTAAAGTCATTCAATATGTATTAAACTTTAAGATAGATGACTGAATTATCTAACTGCTGTGATGTTTTAACTGCCACAGGGTGTCAGTAATGAGTAACAAGTAACGTAACACCTCCCACTGACACGTCATAACAGTCTCATTTGTATGATTTAACAAGAACTATGAATTGTGGAGACGCAAACTACCTGGGCCACAGAAACCTTTGTTACCAGGAAATTCTGTCAATGTAGTTAGCATTTGTAGGATTAGTCTGGAGATGATATCGCCATCTGCTGGTCAATAAAAGAAGTGCTGTTTGTAAGACATTCCGGGAATCTTAAACAAATGTATGAGCGGTATTTCGATTTGTGTTTCGTGGTATGTTCTATTTTCGTCTTTGAATTAAACATTTGAAATCTTTTTTTTTACTTTTGGTTTATTGTTCCAGACAACAAACTAGAAAATCGAGCTGTATTTCAATGTTGGTGTTTCTAATTTAAAATGAAAATCAAATAACCAGTTGTTGTTTTTTTTTTTCATTTTTAATATCTGCTTCCAAACATGATATCCAATGACCAAAAGAGACACGGACAGGGATTGACTTCACAAAAGCATGTGCTGTGTCTAAATTAGCGCTACAGCCTATATTAATTCTAAATATCTAAACAGAATTCTAACTAAACAAAATGAAACGAATCGTCGTGGTACTTTCCAATTGTATTTTCGTTTTGGAAATAAAAAATGAAAATCAAACTTATTGGATCCTCCTTTCTCGTTCCAGACAACAAATGAGAAAATCAAGCTGTGTTAAAATGTGGGTGTTACCATTTTAAAACGAAAATAAAGTAACGAGTCGTTTTTCTATTTTTAATATCTCCTTCCAAACGCAATATCGAATGAGCAAGACGCACGGACCTATAAAGCGGCCAAAGCGGTAACATTTTGCAATCAATTACATCATTGGGTAAATCAATAACAAAAACACAGTAACACAAAACATTACTCATGAAAGTAAGTGAGGAGCAGCTGTTTTTCTTCAAAGGGAAGAGTTGTGCCCCGTGACGCGTATGGCCTGATGATCTTTATATATCCGTGGAGCGGAATTTCAGTCGGCTGATGAAAGCTGGCGACTAGAATGTTCTACGCATGCGCCGTGCGAAAGCGTGTTTCGGTGTCAAGCGCCGCGGCTAGGCTAATGCTAGCCGGAGCAGCTAGCAATTCTGCAAGTCATGCTGGGCCACCCAACGAGGGAAGGCTGGGCTGGGCTGAGCTAAATGGGACGACGACAACACGGAAGTTTTTGACCAGGCTTTATTGAAATTGCAGCGTTACGTGCACTTTGTGGAATGGAGACGTGAGACAATAAAAAGCTCCTTGACGTGAGTATTAAATCACTGTTTTTAAATGCGTGAACCGGTACATCACAGCAAACGACGTCATGACGTTAGATAAACGCGTACACAAAGAACTAACCTTTGTAAGTTGATAACATTTATCTGTTTCAACAATTAAATAACTTATTCAGTCAAGTTGTTTGGGGAGTATTTGCTATTATGACAGCAAAAGTAGCCCGACGCGGCTAACCGCGGCGTGACAGCTGCGACTTCCAATAGAAGGTGAGACTTTCTGTAGTCCCGCCTACGCTTCGATTTTCGTTGGCTGTTAACGGCTACACTGGCGTGTCGCTTCCGTGTATGGTCTGCGGCGAATGGCTGTTCCCTCACGTCAATCACCACTTGTTGCTAGGGAGATTGTTTGATGCTAAAACGTCGCATCCCGGGACGACGCCTCTCACTTCCTTTTCAGGGCAACAACAAAAATCAAATTGAATTAAACTCATACAAGGATAGATGGCTTTTTAACAGTGGTGTGTTTTGTTTTCATAGCGTGATACGTGAGGCTAGTTAAAAATACAAGGCGGCTAAGCGCGAGCAACCAGGAAGAAGAGGAGAGGAGGGAGGGACCTCGTTTGCTGCTCGGCCAGCTTTCACCTTCAGCTGCACCGCAAGAAGTTGTTGTCCCGTCAAGGGTGGGGTGGGTGATGCTCAAACCGCTCCTTGGTCCAGTTAAATAGGAAAGAATGACAGCGACGCGGTTGGGAGTTGTCTGCAGCGTGGCGAGCGACTGAATCCTACCGGCCTGTCCTTAATGTGCAAATGTAGTCGAGCTTTGAGATGTCTGAAATGTCTGCTTGCCTTCACGGCGTTCTGAGGAGCATTCACGGTTGTTTCTCTCGCCAGGAAGATGACAGTCATATGAAGAAGGAAAGTGGACTCCCTCACAAGTGGAAACGTTTGTCCCCCCCACCCCAAGAGATGAAAACATTTCCCTCTGGACTCTCCCTTGCTATTTTTTAAGCTTTATTAGTCGTCTTGTACTTGTTGGTTCAAGGCCCCGTTTTTGTTTTTATTTTTACTTTCACCTTTTTGTTCCTTTTGCAAAGAAATGCTTTACCTGAAAAAGTACTTCACAGAGGGCCTGATTCAGTTCACCATCCTTCTGAGTCTGATCGGGGTGCGGGTGGACGTGGACACCTACCTGAGCGGCCAGCTGCTTCCCCTGAGGGAGATCATCCTGGGCCCCAGCTCAGCCTATACGCCCACTCAGTTCCACAACCTGCGCAACACGCTGGACGGCTATGGCATTCACCCCAAGAGCGTGGACCTGGACCAATTTTTCGCCACCCGCCGCCTGCTGAACCGGGTGCGCCAACTGGATCGCCTCTCCGTGCCCAGCCCCGAGCTCGACACCTGGCTGGTGCACCGTGACGTTGAGAGCGGCCAGGCAGGCGGCGCCGGGATCGCCCTGGACAATGGGGGCGGCCTCGAGGACGTGAACGACCTCGACGCTGCCCCGGCCATGAGGGGGACCGGAGGAGGTGAAGGGGGGCCGCCCGAGACCACCTACAACCTCAACGTAGCCGACGGCAGCCTCGGGGCAGTGGCATCCGACGGCAACCAGCGTCAGGAAAACGACGACGACCTTAGCAAAGAGGTAATTGGAATATTCCATTCATCCATTTCGCACATCTTCAATCGGATCAGCTGGAGTCTCTTCTATGAGTAATTTACAGTAGACCCACCCAGAAAAGTTTGTAATTACCTATAGATTCTCACCGAGATGGCAGCACAGTGTTAGACCAGAGCAAATAGAGACAAGGAAGCATTCATAGGCACATTTACACCTACGGACAGTTTAAAGTCCCAGAGTCCAGATTCTAATCCAAAACCTCAAAATTATGCACCCTTGAAATGTGAATAATGTTTTTAATAGCGTCGTTTTCCTCCAAGAATGCCCATATTGTTGCTGCACACAAAGTCTCTGTGGGGCCGTAATGAAGCACGACTCCAATTCGGTCACATCACTGTCACATGATCATGTTAGCATAGCGCTATTATGCTAACATCAGCTGACTGACGGTTCTCGAACTTTAAATGATCACACTGATATGTGAACGTGCATTGTTACATATTTACCAACTCTTGTACTGCAGGACATCGACCTGATTGACATCCTGTGGCGGCAGGACATCGACCTGGGTGCAGGTAGGGAGGTGTTTAACTACAGCAGCCGGCAGAAGGACAACGAGGAGGACAAGTATCGTCCCGCCCAGGAGAGCAAGGACGACAACGAGGAGCAGCAGCGAGAAAGCTGGAGGAACGACGTTAACCTCCAGACGCTTCGTTCTGTGGACATCGAGACAGGAGAGAGCATCCCACAGCAGGTTAAATAGCTTCCTAGGTTTGGTCTTCCCCTTCCCCTATTTTGGATTGCCCACAAATGTTGCATACAAACTGTACTGACACTAGATTAAAATGAAAATGAAATACTACTGAACTGTATTTAACAAATGTGCTATACCGGATTTGAAAAGGGGTTTAATCCACTGCACATTATGAAATTCACATTTTTTTTGCACGCAAATTTGAATGTAGACTATGGAAATGTTTGAAAACAAACTAGTGAAAAAAAATCAATGTATTGTACTTTAATGTTAAAAAATACACTAATACAAACCGCAAAATGATACTTCTACCTCCACCAACAGGTTTGCAAGTTTAAACACCTGGCGAAGAGAAACCCAACTCTTAAGATATAAATATGTGCAAAGTATGACCAAAGAGTCTCAATTCAGCAACATCGTCAGCACTTTTTGGGGAAAAATATGATCGCTTTTTCAGGCACAATAAGAGACCTGCCCTGACTTGCATTTAATCCTGGACCAAGCTTCCAAAACCAAACTTTGTTTGTGCTATTGCCTTAACAGGTAATAGTGTCAGAACCAGTACCTGGGTGGTGCCGAGTTTCTGTGCCCAACCCTATTCCACTTTATGTATCCTTAGTGTCATGTTCTTCATCGTCTCAGCTGCCTCACGTTTTCACTCATTTCTCCACTCTGTGGTGTGCATGTTGTGCAGCTGCCTGCCACAGGCTCACAGACCTCCCTGTCTCTGCAGGAGTGCTTGAGGTTGCTGGAGGCCACGTTCCCCTTCGGAGAAGACCCAGAGGTAAAGACGGCCACGTAAAGCAAAGATGCACACTGAGCAGCCAAACTGGAGGAAACTGGACAATTGGCAAACAAATAAGTGCAATAACAGAAAAGTGCAAGCCCTTTTGTTCATGTTGAGAAACGTTTTGAAGCACCACCTTTTTTATTTGATCAAACCACTGTGGACAGGTGGATTGACCTGGGCGTTGAAGCGACTTTCGCTGTCAGATTGTCGAATATATTTTTATGTCAGCAATATTATAATTAAATCTGTGCTTAAGTAGTGTCCCAAAAGCAATTTTCTTTGGAATCCCCGCCACGTAATTATTCAGTGACGTCCGGTAGCGTCCAAGTGTGAACTTCTCTTCTGGGTAAGAAAACACCCTGAAAGATGACTTTTTAACCTCATCCATTTTATTTCTTTTCTTTAGTTTCCCACCCCAACCGCACCACCCGAAGTGGCAGCCCCCGGTGCAGAAGCGCCGTCCACGTCACAGGGCCTGGCACCTCAGCTGGACCTGGAGCAGCAGTGGCAGGATATCATGGCTGTCATGGAGCTGCAAGTAGGCAACGCTCAATGCTTATCTTACGAAACAACAAATTGATGATACTTGAGTTAATGACTAGACAGACGTGTCAGTTCGAGTTAAAGAAATGAAGGAATAGTGCCACCTATTGAAACAGCCTAATGATTACTTTACTGAACTGGGTGTCTGGGCTGCCGATAGCTGGGCATTTACCAACAACAATGGAGTGATGGACAGCCAATCAACATCACACATGAAAACAAAAGTAAAGCTGGTCAGCAAAAATCTGACATTGATTTTTTTGGTCCTCCCCAGCAGTAGTTGGCGCTATACTGAGGCTAATTGACACATCACCATCTGCATCAAAATGAAAGGTCTTTGTTCACAAGGTTTTATTAATGTGTTTAATGAATTTTATATATCAAAAGTACGACAGGTATCAATGTGAATACTTGTACTGGTATCGCTCTGAAAAAAAGTAGGATAAAGCATCCTTAATTAAAAAGATGTAAATGTAATATGGCATTTTATGTCAAAGGCTATGGACGTGAACAACAGTGACGCAGGCTGCGGCGTTGACATAAGCAGGACGTTGGCGTCCAACTTTGGACTGGTCCCGCCCGCAGCGCCTATCCACCAGAACGTGAGCCTCCACCAGGCCTCGGTGGCCGGCTGCAGTCAGGAGTTCCCTCTGGTTTTCCCCCCTCACCCAGACTCAGCCGGCGGGGTGCTCGAGTCCTCTAGCAACTCCAGCCACATCAACGCCACCTTTGGGACCACCAACCTCACCGGACTTTTTCTCCCGCCTCTTCTCAACACCACCGGTCCCAATGTCACAGCCACGCCCATTTCAGTGGACCCGTTCGGCGGGCTTCTGGAGGAATCCATGCTGGATGAGATCAGCCTCCTGGATCTGGCCATGGAGGAGGGCTTCAGCCACGCTCAGGCCTCGCAGCTGCGGGACGAGCTGGACTCGGACTCGGGCCTGTCCCTGGACTCCAGCCGCAGCCCGGCGTCCCCCAGCAGCTCAGAGACGTCTTCCTCCTCGTCTTCCTCCACCTCCGCCACCTTCTCGGAAGAGGGCGCCGTGGGCTACAGCACCGCTGCGTCTGACTCGGAGGAAGGAGCTGTGGGTGGATACCAGCCAGAATACAGCAAGCTGTGCCGCATGAGCTTCCAGGTTGACTTGATTTCAAATCATCCATCCATTTTAGATTGCACTTATCCTCATTCGGGTCATGAGTAAACTGCTGCTAGTTCCAGCAGACTTTGGCGGGAAGCGAGTAGTCTTTGCTTATTTCTTTATGTCCGATGTCTGGGCATTAATAAAGAAATAAATGAACTACAGTTACCTTTCAATGTCAAGGCGCACAGAGGCAAACTGGACTGGGTACCAGTTAATTGTGATTTGCTGGTGACCAGTCTGGAGAGTACTCTGCCTCTCATCTTGTCAACCAGGATAGCATCCAGCTCAGCCTAATGAGGAAAAGTGCTCTTAGAAAATGGACTGGTAGCAAATTCCTTTGTGAACGACTAAAGTATATTGATCTATACTGCCATGTATCCATCTTTCTCACCATCTCTCTCTTATTCCTATCTATCCATCTAGGACAACTTCCATGGCCTCCCCCAGTTAGGCGGAATCAACCACAACCATACCTACAACCTACCGGTTGGGACCCCTTTCACCGAGCACCCGGAGCTCCCCAAGAAACAGAACCCCAAGAACTCCAAACTGCCTCCACCAACATCTGAGCTGCTGGACAAGCATTCCAGCAGGGACGAGCGGCGAGCCCGCGCCATGAAGATCCCCTTCTCTAACGAAAAGATCGTCAACCTCCCCGTGGAGGAGTTCAACGAGCTCTTGGCCAAGCACCAGCTGAGTGAAGCACAGCTGGCTCTGGTGCGAGACATCCGCCGGCGCGGCAAGAACAAAATGGCAGCGCAGAACTGTCGCAAACGCAAGCTGGACACCATCATTAACCTGGAAGAAGGCGTACACCAGCTGAGGCGCGACAAAGCCCGGCTACTCAAGGAAAAGATGGAGTTCCTGCGCTGTATCCGGCAAATGAAGCAGAAAATGCAGAGTCTGTGCCAGGAGGTTTTTGCCCAAGTTCGAGATGAGCACGGCCGGCCGTACCCGCCCAGTCGGTACTCTCTCCAGTATGCCGCTGACGGGAGCGTTCTGGTGGTACCGCGCACCGAGCAGAACCGGACCAGGCCGGACAAGAAGCCCAAGGACAAGAAGAAGTGAGCCCACCAATCTTGTAGGGGACTTTATGCACACGCGACGGAGGCGAGGCACGCCAAACTTCCCGCGCTTGACTTTGGCCCTTTTTACATTCTCATTATTTTCCCTCGCTTGACCACTCATCTTTACAGATTTCCGAGGCGGGAAAAGGGAACGCAAAGCCTTATTTTTTTTCAAAGAGGTTGCTTTGTGGAGGTCGGTCGGAGGATAATTCGCAGTTACCCAAGGAGGTTGTGAAGGTCTGGGATTCACTTTCATAGAGTACTCGCCAAGAACTTCAAACTTCCGACTCTTCCACCTGGGCAAGGGCAAGCGCTTGAGCCAGGAACCGAGCTAAGCCATGAAGACTTCTATCATGACAAGATCTTCAAAATCCAACTACGAGATCATCAACCTCTTTACTGGGGAGTTCATCAAGCTTTTGGCCAAAAACTAGAGCTGCCGCTCCTCTTTTTCCCCTTGCTTGCTTGACCACTCTCCCTTCCGGACTTTCGAGGCGGGAAAAAAGGAACACATGGTGGAGGCTGGTCGCAGGACAAATCGGAGTCAGCGAAGAAGGTTCTGAAGGGCTGCTATCCACTTTCACCCTAGCACCTGCAGCTCCACAAGAAGAAGAACCCTAAAAACATCAAGCTTCTGGATCCCCTTCTCTGATAACAACAAGATTGTTAATCTCACCATGGAGGAGTTCCAACAAGCTTCCGGCCAAGAAGCCAAAAGCTTCTGCTCCTTATTTTGCTCTTTCCAGACTTCCGAGATGGGGAAAAAAGGATGGCAAAGAAGACTTTTTGAAGACATTGCTTTGTGGAGGACAAATTCGTTGGTTCCAACCAGTCTTTGGGTCAGGAACTCTGCTGAGGGTTTGAGGAAGTAGTGCTGCCTTGCGACGTGTATCCACGTGTTATTATTCTTCTAGATTTCCATCCACATGTACCGTTGTCTCCAAAAGGTTTGGCTTGATGCGCTCCACTGACATTAACTCTTCGATAGTCTGTAGTCCAGGGGTTCTCAAGCTTTTTGGGGTCAAGGACCTCTTACAGGGCAGTATTCTTTTTTCAAGGACCTTCACAATCAAACATACAGTAACTATCTTAATAAACGTTTCAACCAAGACATTTAAGACTGTTAAAACTCAAGGTGCAGGGGCCCACATCTGGTATGCCATATTTTTGTGCCCCACGAAAAAGAGGTACCGTGTATATTTCTTGATTCTTGCTAAATTGATTTGTTCTTTAAGCAGAAAATCTGTATAAGTATTGCATTTTTATGTGCGGTTTGGCGCCAGCATGGACCCCCCCAACTATATAAAAACACAAGACCCTTTGTGTTTATCCAACACAATTGCGACCAATTAGCTAAAATGCTTCGTCCAATGGGATAGTGTAAAGCGCTTCGGTTGTCGGTCTCGAGTGTGCACACCACGCTGCCTGTGTCAAGTCAAGTTCACTAAACGGGTACTTGAAATTAATTCAGTTGAATTTGGCTATGAGTTTTTGCTAGGTCAAGTGCAACAACACGGCTGCAAACAGAAGAGCTAGTTTACAAAAGCATGTTGGTAATTTAGGAATTGACCCCTCTAGTGATTATTCACAATCATATCAGCTTTTATTTGGCACGCAAATTAGGTACAGAGGATGAATTGGTTCATGCTTGTTTTATTGGGTGTGCCATACTTGCATAAATGATACGGACAATTTATTGCTAAATCATTTGTGACCCCCCCGCAAGTTACACCTTGCCCTGGGTGGTCCGGGGACCCCAGTTTGAGAACCACTGCTGTAGTCTCTGCAATTCAGCTTTACATTCAAAGCTTGCACTTTTCTTCTCAGTTTTTAAATGTACTCATCAGGACAAGGGGAGCGCCAGAAGGCTTTTAAAAAAAACACAAAAAAAAACTTGCATCCGTCTCAAATCCGAGGGACTGTTCTCAGTTAGGGTGAGTGTGAACAATGTGTGTGCGCGTGTGTCGGTGGTGAGTACAACTACTGTAGTCTGGAATGTCGTGCTGTGACGGGGAAGCGCGCTTTTTACGCTCTTATGAGTGGGGTCGGTACTGAAATTATTTGTGGTCATGAAAAGAAACTGAAGCGAATGGGGAGTTGGAACCCCAGACGTGAGATGGGGTGCGGTGGAGGTTATGGGGGATAATAGGTTTTTGGCCATAATTTAGATATAATTTGAGTTTAAATATCAAGCTCTAGCCACAAAATACTAATTTGTGGGTTTATTATCTTTCCCATGAACAACTCTGGCTAAGCAAAGCAAATGGAGTCCACCATAATATGTGCCCATTATAGCTACTATGTGACCACAAATTTGTGTTTTTTGTGCATGTCACACCTAACTGGTGGCCAAAATATATTTCATAACCACAAATTTGCAAATTGTGCTCATATTGTAGTTGATTTGTGGCCACAAATTAGCATTTTGTGTGCATGTTATATCTAGCTTATGGCCACAATTACATTTTATCTCATTTTTGGGCCTCCGTAGATTACGAGTGGGCGTGAAAGCCCTCACCGTCGCCAACTCTTGCATCCTGCTAAAACTTAAGCACTTTTTTTTGTCTGTCCTGTATATATCTGTCAACGTCCCCCCCCACGTTTTGATTTAGATGTAGTTCCATGTTTGCTGGCAATCAACATTTGTTTTTATGGATTAATAATAAAGTGTTTTTATTTCCAGTCGTTGCATTGTCAATGCTTTAATCATTTCAAACTAAAACAGATGAGATATCTGCAGTCAACTCGTGTAGTTCATATTGTGTAATTTTTATTTGTTCAATGGAGGTGATTTTTTTTTTTTTTACCTCTGCTGGTTTTGACGTGCAACTTCTGTCTTCTTCGGGAGCCCAAGTAAACAACACTGATAATAGTTTATATAGTAAGTGTATGAATTTTGCTTTACCGTGGCACAACCGATGACGAAGCTGAGACAAAAGTGTAACAAAAAGTGAGTTTATTTTCCAAAAAATGACAGCGAGACATGGAAAAACAACAATAACCATCACCAAGCACGGAGTCATCACAGCAAATGGATCATCATAAGAACACGACGGCTAAGATGGAAGGAGAGAGAATAAAAGAAAAATTTAAAAAAAAAAATACAAAATGGCACATAAGCAGGATGGTAAAAGGCGTGAAATGACAAAAGTTTAACACTGCATGGACACGGTTGTCAAGCAGGATGACGTTCTAAACACATAAAATCACAACCAACATCTGACTAACCGTGAAGTGTTCTAACCCCAGTCCCTCCCTTTAAGCTTGATCCCACCCATCCCTCCCTCCCTTGGAATCCAAAGTACAACCAAGTTTAAAACTACAATTTTCTTTGTTAGTTTTTCTCATCTTTTTTCTCATCTTCGCTTGGGTACGAGTGCCAGGTGAGCCGCTCCTCGTAGAAAGAAATGACCACCTGCGGACACTTGACATTGGCCTCCTTAGCCGGAACCAGGTCTGCTTCGTCTGAGTTTTTCCTTTGAAAAGAAAAAAAAAAAGTTAGAGTGGAGTGAGAACGATAGAAAGCTGCAGGGTGTTGGCAATAGGGTTGCAAAATTACAGATATGTTCAAAGTTGGAAAACTTCACTAATGAAATACGTTCCTACTTGATAAACTTCAGCTTCCAAATAAAGAGGCTTAAATGTCAGGCGGAGAGTACAAACCACTTCATGAGGAACATGAGCTCTCCCGTCGAATCCGTGGCTCCAATAATTCTCTCCGGGTCCAAACCTCTGGCAAAGCCTCTCAGCTTCTCAGTCTGACATAAAATAAAGAAATAAAAAGTTCACTTTTCAACAGGTTTGCAATTTAAAAAATATTTACAATGAATCAAATAATGTTCTTGTTTCTTTCATGCTTACAACAATAAGGATAATTACAAGCAGAACATTTGTTTACATAACAGAGAAAAAAAATATCTGCAGAATTTGAATGTCCACAAAACAAATAAATCCGCCAATTTTAAAATAACTAAGATCAGCTGATCAATCACTGGGCCCTAGTTTTACCT
Organism: Idiotropiscis lumnitzeri; assembly: GCF_059441095.1. Lineage (NCBI taxonomy): Eukaryota > Metazoa > Chordata > Actinopteri > Syngnathiformes > Syngnathidae > Idiotropiscis > Idiotropiscis lumnitzeri. The sequence goes on from NC_142410.1 coordinate 4,474,591, forward strand.
TGAAACAGATCCAAACAAACAACTTGAATATCATTGAATTTCCCTCCAGCATTTTGAACTTACGTCATCTTTCTTCCTCTTGGATTTACTTTCTTCTCCGTCTCCGTCAGCGGACGCCTTTCGTTTACCCTCGTGCGCAGACTTCTGAGACTGGAGGAACTCTGCGATGAGGTCGGGGCAGTCTAGGTTGTCCTCCGGCTCCCACGTGTTGTCCTCCCTGCGCCCGTGCACACACACACACACACACATGACAAGTTAACAACACACGGGGCACCAACAAAAAAAATAAAAAATAAAAAAATCAACAACCCCAAATAGACTCATGTACACAAACATATTTTAATTTAGTGGCACTCAAAAACAACCAAACTGGTGAACGGCACTCACTCCGAGAATCCTTTCCACTTGAGGAGGTACTCCACCCTGCCTTTGACCACCCGCCGATTCAGGACCTTCTCCACCACATACTCCTCCTCCTCCTCCTCTTCCTCGGCTACGTCATCCGGCTTCTTTTCCTTCTTCTCGGCCGCAGGCTGCTTGCTCTCTGGTGGAGGACAACATACAGTCAGGCATTTCAACCCTACCATGACGCCACTAAATCGCAGATTTTTGGGTGGAATGGACACCAACTATAATCATAGTTTTTTTTCCCCATACATGGCTCAACAAGTAACACCATCATGACCACACGTAAAATACAGTAGCACAGTAGGCCTATGTGTTCATCAAAAAAAGGACAGAGGTTTTCATGCGAAAAAGTATCATTAATAGCACTGTAACATGTACAGTTTGAACACTCCCACTGCACTTACAGATAGGGAAATTGAAATAAATATAATTGTTTATAAACAAACTCTAAAAGATACAATTGAAATGTGTTAAAAGGTCAATACAACCAAACCATAGTCAGGTAGTGATCGTTGCATACAACTAGACGGATTATAATTTAAATGATAATTAAAATGCAATAAAAGAAAAGTAGGGCCCGACCAATAAATTGGCTTGCCAGTTTGCATACAAATATTAAAAATAAATAAATCAATCAAATTTAGCTGATTTCGGTTGATATTTGAATGAAAGAATGCCCGAACCTTCTGTAACACTGGGGCCATCGTTGGGGGTTTCTGTAGTCAGGCTCATACTCTTCAGGTAGACCTGGAGACCAGCAGGGTCCTGCTCAAATGGTAAAAAAGGAGAAACCAACATTGCACACATTACAATTAATCCACTAATCTGTTTTATTTACAAATTCTACTTGTAGACAAACAGGATACACAATATGAGAAGTAAAATATGTAAGTTAATTTGTTGGATACTAAGACTGTAACCCGATTTAACTATGAAATGAAACTTCCATCCAGCCATTATCGAAGCCGCTTCTCCTCACGAGGGTCGCAGGGTGCCGGACCCTATCCCAGCTATCTTCGGGCAGTGGGCGGGGTACAAGGTCAATTTAGAGTGCTCCATTAACCGACCATGATGTTTTTGGAACATGGGAGGAAACCGGATTACCCGTAGAAAGCCCATGCAAGCACGGGAAGAATATCCACACTCCACACAGGACCGCCGGAGCCGGAATCGAATCCTGCACGTCTGAACTGGGAGGCCACCCAAATTAAACTTGCAGTATATTTATTATTCTATTAAACTTGCCTGGGTTGTACTGGAAATTGAAATTATTGGAAAGCTCACAATATGCCGCAACATGGTGGCAGCGATCGTCACTCAACTTACTTTACAACAAGCAGCAGTTTGCAGAGAGCGAACAATTCTTCAGAATGGAGGCTTCAAGTGGTAAAGCGCCACTCCTGGTTGAAGTGTACTGTCCAAAAAAAAAAAGACAAAAAAAAAAAAAAAGAATTACATGTTGCAGCCCTAAAACAAACCATATAACATTGGCCTAAGTAATTTCAGATATCTTTTATGCTAATATACAATGCAAAACACCATACGCAGGCTTATGAATAGCATCAATGTGGCTAACAATACTCACAGGCATACATTCTTAATCCTCTGCGAAGAAGTCTTCTTGAGAGTTACTGTGCATGCATTACACTGCCCCCCAGTGACCAAGGTTCACACACCAGAAGGAGCAGAACAATGGGCCTTGAAGTATAAGATCATGATGCACAAATTGTTTAACGTTTTATATTCTATTTAACTTATGATTGTATGTTTTTTTTTTTTAATAAAGTACAATATAAAGTACCTACATCGCTTTTTTATTAAAATTGCTAATACTTTTAGGGGGAATGGTGGAACAGATCAAAGACATTTCCATTCATTCAAAAAGGGAAAGATGTTTTGAGATGTTTGCGTTTGCACTATTGGACAGTATATGCAGTAAATATTTTTGGGCTATTAAAATATAACGGGAAAATGCGCTTGGAATTTTAAGTAATAACGGGTGCGTGTGGGTCTAAGACAACCACCTGTTCAAGGAAGGCTGTATGAGAATTACGTCAAAAGCGATCGCAGCTATTTGGGAGGGGAGAAAAAACAACGAAGACAATTTGAGGGGTCTTTTATGCAGCTACGGTCGCCGCTAAGTAGCGTGAATGAATCAACGCGCAGCACGACAAAGCCATGCATGCAGGCGGCGGCTAGTATGGAGGGAGCGTTCCATCCTCCATATTGTGTTGTGCTGCCTTCAGCTCCAGTCGAATGCATCGCGTCGTCTAGCGTCATTTTTGGATTTGGATTATTTTTTTGGGGATGAAAGCAGACTCAAAAGTGAAGCGGAATAAAAACGTGCTAATTCAAGTGGCTAATGAATAGCCGTGCTTGCTCCTTCTGCCTCTGTATCGCTTTCGCTCGCTCAGACACAAACACACACACACATTGTGTTTTAAAGCACTCTCTTTTGGAGGGAAAAAAAGCATCAACTCACCGCTGACTCACTGTTGGATTTTTTTGGTGACCCCCACCCTTAAAAGGATCAGAGTGGCACGCAAGGCTTTTATTGTAGGCCAATAACGTCGGCGTTTGACAGTGTTTTATCCCCCCCCTACCTGGTAGGTAACACAGCGCGGCTAGCTTTTGATTAGCTTGGAGCTAAATGTAGCCTAGCGGCCCCGCCCCTTTTCGTCTGAGATGAGTGGATGGTGAAAGGGGGATGTTGTGCGCATGCGCAATGGGCCATTGCGCTTTTTAATACATTTTTTGGCTCAGCTCAACGGATTTGAAAGACATAACATTTATTTATTTATGCAGCGATTGAGACACAATACCGTAGTTTCTATAATCTATGTTTTTTCAATATACACTATCTTATAAAAATATTAAATAACTAAATAATAATTGAAAAAAATACAGCAAAGACTCATACGGTTCATTTTTGTTTCCTTCCGATGTATGGTTTCGTTGCCAACTAATTTTTTTTATTTTTCACGCATTTTTATTTATAAAACGAATAAACAGCAACCATTGTTGTTCTTTTTCTTTCGCACGCTCGCTTCCTTATTCTCCACCAATTGTACACTATCGCACCCAGTCTCGCGTCATGTCGCTTCAAGGAACCCCGGAATCCAGTAACACCATCATGACGTCTGTGCTGATTTTTAAAATTTTTTATTTATCAATCATTTTTTTAGGGGAGGTATCTTCTTGCAGGCCGCGTTGTTCCACATTTTTCACCATGTACGTCTGACTCATTTGTTTTGACTGGCCGTCTGTTTAAGTGACTGATCATGAAGCGGTTCAAAGTGTAGCTCTGAGGTGGACGTGTCTTCAAAGCTAAGGTTTATTCCTATGAGGAGTGCCGGATGAAAGCCGAGGGTTTTTTTCTTCTTTTACTCTCTCTTTTTTTGCAAATCCAAGAATAGTTTATTGGTTTAAATGACTCAGAAACCAGCACAGAAAGTAACAAAACGAAAGGGGACGCCGCAATGCGCATGCGTACAAAAGGAGGCGCGGCAAGAGAACCCCCCCCAACCACTGCCTCCCACCCATGACGTCATGAAGGCGTGAAACTCAGGCTAGCCAGGCTAGCATACAGTAGCTCTCGTGTGACTTACGAAATGGATACCGGATCTTGTTGGACTAACGAACCGCCAGACTGAAACGCCGGGGAGCTTTCGACTTGTGTTTCAGGGGAACAACATCTACTATCCAGCCAACTTTAAAGGCATTAAGCCCGTTTGCAAATTTCAAAACACTTCGTAAAAAGTAAGTTCACCAGGATTAGCTTTTAGCTCTTGTTTGCTTTAGCGCAACAACTACAAACACTGACAGCTTTTATGAACAAGTGCTCTCTTCAAATATTCCTGTGGCTGTTTTGTTTTAAGTAGTTTAGTTACACCTTTGTAGTAGTTGTGTCAACTAAGTGTGAACAAGTGTGAACGATGGTGTCCTTAATTACCTTTTTAATCGTTCCAATTTGGCAAATTGACATGAGATGTTTTCTCGTTGACATGCTCAACACAAACGCGACAGATGAGGCATTCAACAGTTTGTGACGATGAGGGGGTCATACTAATGAAGAACATTTTTTTTTTATTTATCAAATTGGTTATTAGACGTAGATTGTGTCCTGATCATCAGATTTTATGCACCATGTGTCAGAAACACAATCTGCTCATTTTTCATCACAATCGATTAGTCTCCCTCCCTGGCCTTGTGATGGCCAGCTGAGTCACTGCTGGATGGTCTGTCAGTGTTGAAATGGAAACCACAAGGTACAGTTCCTTTAGGATTTGCGTGTGACTGCTTCTGTAATTCAACTGATGAAATTCGAAATCGGTCATGTGGATCAAGGAGGTAAATAATATGTAAAAACAAATCTCTTCATTGTGTTGGAACTTGGTACTTGATATTATTGTGGCTGTGTCCAGTAGGTTTTTAATGTGGGAACCATTTGAATCAGTAGTGACATGGATAAATGTAAGACATCTTATAATTTGGGAATTTTGTCGTGGAAATTTGTGATGAATATTTCTCAAGATGCCTTGATTACGCTGAACATTTTGAGGTTGGAGTTGTTTGAATTGGTTAAGAATTGTGCAAGTTTGAGGTAAAAAAAAAATGGATGGAATGGATTGGAATGTCACCTGTGAAAACTAGAATATTTGGAGTATGGAAAGTAGTTTCCAAAATGTTCTGAATGAGCTGAACAGTTGTTTTTGATTGTCTCATTAACTTGAATATTATTGGCGTGTAGCAAATTTTGGAAAGTAGCCTGGATGTCCTGGATTTTGTAGCTCTTTTTTTTTGTATGTGACTCATTTAAGATTTGAATCAGAATGGCAACAAGTGAGCCTAACAATAAAAGCAAAAATAATTTTGGTGCAAAATAACAGTCGCATACAACAATACTCATCGTCATATATATTTTTTTATCCTCTGTGAAAGTGACAAATAGCAATGCAGCTTGTTAGTCTTGGCGTTACACCATCACATCTAAGTGTATTTTAGGCGCAGTAACTACTTCTTGACAGTCTAATTATGTACTGTATGTTCAAGGCAACACTGTAGGGGAGCGCTCCCCAGCATTCACGCTATGCATCATTTAGCGTGTGACTGATAAAAGTGCAACGAGAGTGACTTTTCCTTCTTTTCCTGCTTGACAGGCTGAGTCATGGAGACACAGCGCGGCATGTGAATTGAAACCCCTCCTTGTGTCTCCGCTCTGTACGCACATGACCATGAACCACGAAGATGTAAGTCACCTCCTTATATTCATACATTTATAGACCTCTCATGACAGTCCCACCACCACATCCTTTTATAATGAAGTATGTCATCAAGTGCATGCGCTAAGATCCAACATCTGTTTTGACTCATAGGAAGTGATACTACAATCTAAATCATTTATTCCAAATTCAAAGCGTGACCGCCATTAAATAGTCAGCTGGAATTGGCAATGTTTTAAGCCATGTCTTCTCCCTGATTCTTGGTCAAATTTATAATACTAAAGAGATGTGAGAATTTCTGACTACAAGAATATATAAAATAGAAATAGTGGAAAGATGCATTTTTTTTTTTGTTCTTACCACCATGCAGGAGTTTGTTGCCGTCCGGGTTCAAGATCCCCGTGTGCAGAATGAAGGCTTGTGGAATTCCTACGTGGATTACAAGATCTTCCTCCATGTGAGTGTGGGCCTGACTTTCCAAATGATTTGTCAAAAAGATTAAGGAAAGACGCATTTGGCTCTCCACGCATTTGTTATCAAAAGTCCTCAAATATTTCTTGCACTAATTTAGAAATTCCTAAGAGATTGCTTCTGCTTCATTAAAAAGTATTTGTTTTCTCGTAGATTTATTTTAACAGAATTTTTATTATAGATTTTCTCAGTTGCTTTTGCATTCTTACAACTAAAAGATCATTTTGCCAGACAGTCTAACAGTTCTGCACAACAATACAACTTATTAGCAAAAGCTCATATCTCTCCCAAAACTGGGACTTTTCCATCAACATTTATGAAATTCAAGGAATTAATATATGATTTTCATGGTATTATGCTCTTGACTAATTCTGACAATGGAACAGACTGTTGGGCATATGATGACTTACACAATGAAATCATGCTGACATTTTTTTTTTCGAGAAAAAAAAAACCAGACTGATAATCAATGTTTCAATCTCTAGGCTACTTGTACATAAACATTTACAAAGATGCTCTAAGATACTTGAGACATGTACTAAGACATTTGCAATTTGATGAAAACGATGAGAAATGACATTCTGTTGTGAACGATTGCAAGGTGCTTTGGGGATTAAAATACCAACAAATAGACCATTTAAAAATAATTGAATTATTTCATTATTAGAATAAACTTCTAAAATACACTTAATATTTTTCTGGAATGTTACTCGTTTCTGGTTCAGTTCAAGCTGGACCCTTACATGTCACAACTCTTCTTAACCTGAGAGGGATGATGTAAGCAGATCATTTCCTGGCCTCGTCATGGCAACCGTCTGTCTTTAGCGTCGTCGAGTCAGCAGCAGGGGCGGCGAGCCTTCTCTCGTGATCTTGCGTCCCAGTCGTCTTCTGGAATCCTGACTGCATACCAACGGAAAAGAAGAAGACAAAAACAGTCAGCATTTCTATAACAAATTCATTTGACACGCGTCATCACAGTAAAAGAGAAAAATGTAATGCAGGGAATGACAAAGAGTTTTTGGAACATTATTAAAGCAGAGCGCAACGGGTAAATAATAGCAGGAATTTAGATGAAGAGGCAAATAAGGAAACTGCTACAGTTGTGTTTTGGGTTTTTTAAATAAAAAAAAAAAAATCGACAGAGCAACTACTCTCTGGTGTTGATGCTAAGGTGTGTTTTGTGTGGTTGCAGACCAACAGTAAGGCGTTCACCGCCAAGACGTCGTGTGTGCGGCGGCGCTACAGCGAATTTGCGTGGCTGAAGAAGAAGCTGCAGAAAAATGCCGGCTTGGTGTGAGTACAGCACAGCATATTTTGGCAGCTACGAAATGCTCCTTTGTTACCTTCGGCAAAATCTGGTGGTAGCTTGGTGCCAAGGAAATGTGTTGCAAGCCAATGTGAGGACTTCCATTAAGACAAATGTTGTGCTTTGCCATAATTTTGTGGCATCTACAAGCCTCTTCATAGCTATGTTGTTAGTCTAAGCAGTGCACATGAGCAGCGATGTTGTCCAGATTTTAGCGTTAGTTTTTTGTGGTCCTGTAGGCCGGTTCCGGACCTTCCTGGAAAGTCCTTCTTCTCCTTCAGCAATGAGGATTTCTTGGAGCGGAGGCGTCAAGGACTTCAAGTCTTTCTGGACAAGTTAGTCCCGTCTTCACTACCAATATTGACTCTGCCGTACTTATGACTCTAAGGGTGGTATTAGCCCGATGCTGATATCTAGTTGCCCATCCCTTGTTTTCTGTGCGCGCATGCCCGTTATTTTTTTTTCCTCTTTTTTATAGTGTGAATACATTTTGTAATTATTGTTTTTAATGTTTTGTTTTTGGTTTGTGTGTGTTTCTTGTTTTTATTGGGTTTTAGTGTGTATTTGGTGTGTATGCTTTCTGAGTGCGTTGGGTTTTTTTTTTTGCTTTGTGTGTGAGAATTAATTTTTTATAGGTTGCATGCAATTTATTTATTTTCGGTGTATTTAATGACTTGTATTTTCTTATTTTGCTAGTGTCATGTGTTTGTTTATTGTTCTGGCGCGCGTATTCCAGGGTGGTGAACATGACAGTGTGTCTGTCGGACAGCCAGCTTCACCTGTTCCTTCAGACACAGCTACCCGTGGGTCACATTTTGGACTGCGTGCAAGGTCACACCCCCTACTCAGTGACAGACGCTATCCTGACCTACGCCTCGTCCAACCGAGGCTGGGCGCAGGCTCAGAAGGAGGACGCCGGTGTCAAGGAGCCAAGTTTGAACGTCTCTTACGAGTCCATGGAGAGGTGAGGGCGTTTGCCATAGTAACCACCTGTTCAGTCGAAAGTCATTCGCCAACTCATTTAGAATTTGGTAGAATATAAAGTAGCCTCCATAATTATTGGCACCACTGGTTAATGTTAAAGGCATTAAAAAATGTTTTTTTATTGCAGAAGCATACTCTCATACTGAAACAGAATTCTCCCGTGACCATCTCAGTCCCCAGACCTCAACCCCATTAAAAACTTATGATAGTTGAGAGGAGAGAACCCAGGTTGCTGGTTGATTTAGAGAGCAAAGGAGAATGGTCAGAGGTCCTTTATTTATTTATTTTTTAATTTTGGTCCTACATTATTTTAAAAAAAAATGTGAATTTAATAGGAGATGAACACGTTAACCAGGGGTGCCAATAATTATGAAAGGCAGTCTCTCCAAAGTTTTTTTCACGTCATTATGGGGAGTTAAATTTTGAGGAGGAAAAAAAACAATTTAATCCATTTTGGAATAAGGCTGTAACATCCACATTAAACAAAAATAATTGCAATTTTGAGGCTGTGAATGGTTTCTGGATGTTCTTTATATACAGTTTCAACTAATAACGGAGGAGATTCTCCACATTTTTATGCACCACTACATGAATTCCATTGTTGCCATCCACATTTATCGCCAACTAATCTTCACTACAGCCCGGCTCCTCATCAGCCTCGGCCTCACAACAAAGACCACGATAGCCTGGTGCTCTTCTCGTGTGGCGGCGACGACGACGACGACGACGACGACGACAGCATGATTGAACCTTGTGACTTGACCGCCCGTGACAAAGCCATCTTTTACCTGGGAGATGGCCAGGACGAGCGGACACTAACTGAAGATGCTACACCTGGGAGCAGTCGCATGGAGACCCCTGTAGAGGTCCACTCTCCAGCGATTGAGGCGCAAGCACAGGTGGTGGTCCTGGTTAACAATTCTGAGGCGGAGGAGGAACTTGCGGCTGAGGCGGTCGCGCCCACGCAAGAAGCGGTAAGCGAGGTGGATGCCGCCTCGCTCTCATCGTCCAATGAGAGCATCGTACAAGTCAGCGACGAAGACGACGTGGTCAGCTGCGACCGGTTGTCACCAAACGACTTTGCAAAGATGTCTCCTGAGGATGACAGCCGCTGGCCGCACGTGTCCAGCGGGACCAATGTGGACCTTCAACTGAACGGTTGCAGTGACCGGGAGCTGAGTAACTCTTTTGATGTCAATTTTGCTGAGAACGACTTCAGCGTGTTGGGGAGCAGCTCCGCTCCCGAGTTAGCTCACGTAAAACACTCACAGTTGCAAGACTGAAGAGGATGTTTTAGCTTGTAAAGAAACAAATTGAAACTTTTAATGCTTCATGGCAGGCTCCTTAGTTTTGAAACGTGTCATGACCATAACCCTTTTTGAAAATCACCCCCGAAAACATGCAACTGTTTTTGAAAGCAGAAAACTTTTTGAAATACCCAACTTCTCTTGATATATATAATGACTGAGCCCCATTGCAATTTTTTTGTTTTATTTTATTTTATTGTATTTTTTTTTTTAAGTTCACTTCTCAACTGTTATGTCTCTTTAGGGATAACGCTAAAGGAAATATAGAACCTTATTTTATTTTGCATCTTAGGAAATAGAAATAAACTTTTGGGTAAAATATTTTTAAAAATTATAGTCTTTGGAAATATATGCCAGGTAGGAGCTAAGAAACTTAATTGCTCCCAAATTAGCTTGTACGAAGCACACGGTGTTGCCCGACTAAAGAGAATATTTAGGTTATTATTCATATTATATATTATTATTATGTATACACGTTTATCAGTTTTTTTGAATTTAACATTAATTTGAACACTTAGAAAGCAGGCTTCCCAGTTCTATCTGGTGTTATTTCTCTCTTGGGACTGCAGATGGCGTCAAAGTTCTCCAGAAGCTTTTAGGTGTGTTTCAAATTAAAGTATCTATTTTTGGGGCACCTATAGAACGAGAACGAATTGGTTTGTCGGCTAATAATATTTGGAGAAATGAGCATTTATATGAACTGTTAGAGACCATTTCCAGTCTGCACTTAACCAAACGTGCATGTTTTTAATAATGTGGGAGGGAGGAAGCTGAAGAAAACCCACCCACATACAGCAAACCCAAAATTCAAACCTGAACAACAACTGTGAGGCAGGAAGGTTCTCTTGGTCACCTTACTGTCAAAATTCAAATCCATTGCTAGTATTTCAAATGTGACCCGAGGCCGTGAATAAATGACTAATATATGGATTTTATTCATTTCCGCTTCTAGTCAAATTTATTACCTCGCTTAAATGTGGTTTGTAATTTTTGTCACGTTTAAAAGGGACTGACTTTATTCACTCGTCATGCATTAATAAAGAGACTATTTTAATGAGTCTTTTTCTTTAAGTTGTTTATGATGACTGATTATTTTGCTGAAATGTTTCTCAGTGAGATTCACCGCTGTTTGTTGATTTCACAATAAACAATTTTAGTTTGATGAAAGACCGCTGTTAATGTGATCAACACTATCTTCATCCTCTTGTAGTTTATTTGAAATAAACACTTTTTGCTGTTTTATTGCACCTCACTTGACTCTTCGCATTCTTCACTTTAAGAGAAACTCCACCGCCTAGTGGCCAATATAGCAACCTGCAACTAAATTATTTGAGCAGTCCACAAATATTTCAGTCTGCAATATTATTTAGTGACTCATGAACATCTGCACTATCACTTTCTGATATTTCGAAGTAATGCCATTTTTATTTGCAGAACAATTTCTCTTATGTTGTCTGTTAGAATTAAAATCATTATTTTAATATCTGGTCGCTCCGTCCGTACCTGCTGCAGCTCATAAGATATAGGCCGGCTGCACGAAGTCCTTCGGGACGATACCCACAACGCCGTTCAGCTCGCCAACCCACCAGCCATCACTGTTGTACTCCTGGGAACAATGAAACATAACAGCTGTCAATCATTGTCTTTGAAATGCAGATTGGAACTTTCAGAAAAAATCCAAATGAAATAATATATTACATTATTATCATATATTAGGAAATTTTACCACTTTTTAAAATTTCTCTTTCAATAAACCAACTAATTTATCATTCATTTAATTAAAATGAAGATAATTACGTAACGGTTTAAAAATGTTTTTGCAATTTATGATTACACAAAATAGCCTATTCTAATTGTCATATTGTGTTATTCATAAACTAATCAACCAACAATGCTAAAATATATGCATATTTTTTACAACAATCAATCCACCAATTGTTAAATTAGATAACAGGAAAAAAATAATGCATGTTTGCACACATTAAAAATGATTAAATCATTCAAGGATCATATTTGTGTGTCATTGAAATAAATAAAGGCACCTGAGAAAACCTTCAAGGCTAAAGGAAAAAAATCAAAATGCATTTGGCCTGTTTACTGTATTAAACATGATTAACTATTGTTGCCTCGAGTCGTTAAATTATATTAATGCTGCAAAATATAAACAAATTAGCTTTAAATAAAGCAATTTAGCCGCCAGCAGGTGGACAAACAGATGTTAATTGGCTCTTTATTGTATAACTTTGTTTCATTGCTGTTGTTCTTGTTGGCGCTGTTTGGGAAGTGCAAGTGCATCGAAGAATCACAACAATGCAACGTGGACCTTTAAATTCAGATTCTAAATTATATATATTAGCTGTTATATAGTTAGTTATATTACTGTCAGCGTCAATTTCAGACAGTATTTCCCATTTTGCACATATTACTCAAATATTACCGAAGCATAATTAGACTACATTTAATACTTAACATATACCAACAAATTAATTTATTCCCTCATGAATTCTAATCTTTGCTTTTTTGTTTGTGCTTTGTGAGTTGCAGGGTTATCATAATTTGGGATTTTTTTTTATGATAGTTAATTTTTTTTTAAGCGAGTTTGTTAGTTTTTGTTTTTATTTTTGTAAATGCTTTTCTTTTTGTGACGTTGTAGTTTTTTAACAGAGTATTTGTTGAATGCAAGACTAAAAAAAAAAGGTTAATCAAAATTGTGTAGTAAGCTTATAATATATATATATATATGATAATCAAAGAACTGACCTTGCTTCATTGGTATTTAGCAATACCAAAACAAATGTATTAAAAATTAATCCAGAGATCTTATAGATGATATTAACTAAAATCAAAGATTTATAGTTGAAGTTCATTTAGTTTTTTTTTTTGGTTTTTTTTAAACGTGACATGTAGTTTCTGATAGTATCTGTTTTTTTTTTTAAAAAAAAGCATTTTCGGTTTTATTTTATTTCGTTAACAAAAATGATTTTTCTATTTTAGTTTTAGCATTAGTTTTTTGTTTACAACAACTTTGGTTGACTGTACTGTATTATTAAATCTATCTATCGCTATAAATCAATCAATCAATCTATGAGGAGATGTGAAGTGAAGTAAGAGAGATGACTCAATGGTACTGGACAGTGGAACCAATCTTTCTGTTGTACGTGTGTTGCTCATCAGCAGGCGAACCTTCGGCTGTTAGAAAACTATTGCAGCTGTTTACTTTCCAAGTAAACTTGTACCAAACGTCAGTGACATCATACACACTGGTCAAAGGAATCTTCAATCGTGAACCTCTCTATCGATCCATCAATGTGCCGAGTATGATGTAGAGGAAGAGGTCCAAAGGGTGTGGTGGTCCTTGTAGCGAGTCATCAGGACAAGGGATGAGCGGGTTTGTTTTTTGTTTTGTTTTTTTGGTGATGTGCGTCTCTCTCTGGGGGCATAGGAGCACTCTCGCAGCGACAAGAGAATTGTATTTATCTGCGCCGCCCATCTGTGCAAAACACTCTCAAATTCTCCCCCGGAAAGGTCTTTTGGATTATCAGCGGCACCATTTTAATACGGGCGGCACGACACGAGGCGGGGTGGCGGAGCCAATGGCGGTGGGAGTCTGTCAGGCGTGCAGAGTCCATCTTCCGACACGCTCGCAACGGGTTCATCCAGAGTACACCTGCTGTAATGGCCACATCCCTGAGTGAATTATCCAAATGACAAAAACTACGTGCTCCTCCTTCTGTTTGATGTCTTTTTTAAGGGGGAAATGGCGGGAGGGCCGGGTGGGGGGCTGAGCAAGAGCTGAGGAGGGGGGCGGGGGGGGGGGTACGGTGATTGAGCAACTCGCAAAATATTTCGACCAAACGCGGGGGCCGGTGATTGAGCAACTCACTTAACATTGCGACCAAAAATGACCTAAATAAAGTGGTTTTTCCTTTTGTTTTTAAAGAAACAGTAGTTTTTTTTTTAAATGTCGAGCCATTTTTCAAGGTGAAAAAGTTTTAGTTTCGACCCCCTAAAAAATGTAATATTCTAATTTAGAATATTTTCTCCCCCCCCATCACTTTTCACAACGTTCAATTTTTATGAAAACTTTTTTTTATTTTTTAGAGCAAGCCTTTGGGGGGGGCAAGTCAGACATGATACTGTCCTCGACTGTCGACTGACTGGAAATGACATCACAGTGCCAAAGGGCGACTATCATGGTCCACCCGTTTTCTGTTTTTTGACTCCACTTCCCCTTGAAAGAAAATGCAGTAAAAGCTGACAACATCTACATCCCATATGCATAAAACTATAATAGCCAGAAGTATTTTCATTTATTTATGTTTAATAAAAATAAAAAATGTTTTTTTTAAGTAAAAGTCAACACTTCTGTCTTCAAAGCTCGATTGCAAAACGTCACGCTCATCCTGTCTGTTTTTCTACAACATAACTGGCGGGTATCTGATCGTCGGACATACAACGGACCCCAACAGCGCCGCGGTGCGGCGGTGGGTCGACTCGTTGACCTCCCGGTGACTCTTCTCCTTCCTCTGCCATCGAGGGAATGATCTTGCGGAGAGGAGGGAGTTGCCATGGCAACAGCAGCAGTGTGCCCGTCACCGTCCTTTATTTACCACTCAGGGGGGCTGGATAATGGCGGCGCCCTGATGGGCACATCGCTCACCGACAGGAGGAAGGTGAGCCCGTGGCGTCATCGCCGCCGCCATTGCCTCAACTTCTTACCCATGCTTGCTTTTTATAAATATTTGCTTATTAATACTTTACCATTATAGATGGTTATTTCGGGTAATAGCTTAGTTTTCTGTTATATGGTGTATGTTTGCAATATGTATTCTATTTACTGCATGTATTATATATTTCAGGATGAATAAATAGTGTTAGGCTACATCTCTATCTGTCCTGTGCCCCACTACCTATCTATATCTATCTAAAGCTATTTTGCCGCTAATAATGGTACATGAGAGGTTCTCGCTGGCCACCAGCTGACTTGAGGCAGGCCTTGGGAGTGATGGAGCGCAGGAAGTCTATCATTGCCCCGTTGCTGAACCCGCCGCCTAACGCTCCCCCCGCCCCGCCCCTTCCGCACACCTCCTCTTCCTCCTTCTCTTCCTCCTCGCCTGCACGCAGATAGGCTGTACTTCCTCCATGACGCTAACAAAGAAACATGGAGGAGGCCTTAGGCAGGCAGGGAGAAGCCCATCATCTGTAACCCGCAATCAAGTACAATACAGATGCCAAACTACTTACCAACAACTTATGTATAGAAGGAAAATAATATTTGGGGGAGAATAAGATCATTTCCATAGAAAAAAAATCTTCTTTTAGAAAAAAACCCTCATTATTAAATTGATTTTTTAAATGAAGAAGAAGTAACATTTTTGGCATTATTTGGATATATCTTTTTAAGTCAGATTCGTTTTATTTTCTCAAAAAAAGGCTTTTTTTTCTTTAGAATGATTGTTTCTTTTTTTGTTTTTTGTTTTAATTCCATGCAAAAGTCAAACTGACGCTGCCTTAATCTACAAAGAATGAACAATTTACATTTTTTTAGATTGTCAATTTTTGATGGACACGTCGCAATTTCTTGAGTGAAAATTATTATTTTTTTATTCATTTCTATATTTTTAGAAGGGAAAAATGCCATTTATCAAATGCCTGAATAACAATCAATCACAAACGCAATGAGCATAGGAGCTGCTGTTGGTCACAGCTCACACCCAGACGCATACAGGCCGACTGACTGCACACATCGCTCCATCGCTTAAACCTAAAAAACAGACATTACAAAGCAGAGAGATTGTTTTTCCATTTTATAACTGCAATTTGTTTGTTTTGTTTTATTAGTTCAAATATATTTCCATGTTTTGAAACCTGTGTTTTATTTTTTTTTTATTTCGCAATAAAGCGCCAACTATTGCCAAGGACTCAGTCGATATCAGACTTTTTTGTCTCTGGAATTAATGGTGGCCGGTATATTTTATATGAGGGTCTGAAACATATTCACCATAATCAACTGACGTTGATATCAAAACACGAGGTGTCAAAGCATTTCAGAAATATGGATGCCACTTGTGCACCTCTGCACATCCAAAGGGCCACTTTGTTCCAAGAGGGCATTTAATTAGTGGGGTGAATTGTTCGGAAAGACAAAGGAGAAGCTCGGAGAAGATCTCAGCACGACGGGATGAGATGAAAAGAAAAGAAAAGTGTGCTTTGGGACACCGCGCGGCTGCTTAAGCTAATGGCCATTTAAAGAGCATTTGTGTATGCCACTGAGCGTCTGTAATGATGACGGCTGTTTACGCCGCCTCCTGCATTCATAATAATTAAGCGGAATGGATCGGGCGATCGGCCGGGCTGAATAATGACCTACTGTAGTTGACCGGACGGTGACCGTTGCCTCCTGCATGACCCTAGACCCCAGACTCACCCCCTGCTACTCAGGGTGGTAAATAGGATGTCTTGCTTGGTGTCTATGGCCACAATAGCAGCGGGGGTCCTTAAATGGCTGTGTGACAGAGCAGGGGGGGTGTGACAGAGTCCACACAAAAGAAGAAAGGGAGACCTCAGTATCCCTTTTGTCTCCCACATTTGACTTTTTACGGAACCCGGGAGACAACATGAACGGGTCTGATTTCTTACGTATGCGAGGGTGAGTTTGAAATCACTTGAGCTTGCAAGATACGCGAGCAAGCTCTGAGCAAGTTGACCACAGAAAATACTATTATTGAATTAAAAAAAAAAAATTCTGATAATCAATTAGATTGTTGAGAGACCTTGTGCAACTTAAACTTCTCCAAATCTCTGATTTCTGGAATCCTACATGAAAGCAGACTGACTATCCCAGTCAAACAAATGTTTTAATCTGAGTTTTTTTTCTGTAGCACATCAGGTTTTCACAATAATAATAATAATAATAATATAATTAAAATCAGCCATATAACATGAAATACTGAATTGTACGATATAATATTTATGAAATAAAAATAAGTATTAGGTTACACAACAGTTTGAATTTTTTTCTGAGCTATAAATTACAACCCATGGTCAAATTCGGAATGTTGGCGTGAAGCTTTTGCTTTGGAACATAATAATGAACATTTTTCTTTTTTTCTGACATATTAAGGACCTAGGGTTTGTACATTTTCTGCACTTGCCAATTTTAAGTAATGTGCTGTTTGTAAATCAATAAATAGTGGGGGTTCACTGTAATGTTTTCATTTTATTAGATTTACACAGTATTAAATTACTGTACATTTATTGGGCAGAGTTTAATCTTGTAAATGCTGAAGATGTTCTCTTTCAACATTGCATCATTCCTCATAGCTTTCCAGAAAACTGCGATACGCAGCACCAGACATTCTTTCCAAGTGTTTGGGTTTCCTGGAAGGTTTAGGGTTTTAAAATTAGGCTGCGTTTGCATTTCAAAGGAGGGTTTCAAAACAGGGTTTGTGGCCTGGGTGAGGGTTTTTAATCAAGGTTTCAAATTGTGTTTTCAAGCCAGGTTTAGGGTTTAAAAAGAAAAAATATGGCCAGGTTTAGGGCCTGAGTTTGTGTGTGTTGCCCCTTGCTTCCGTGTCAGTGCGTTCTACGTGTTAAGTGTGTGCGCGCACGCGTGTCCTTTATTTAATTTTTGTGTGTGTAGTATACGTGTTTGTGTATGTCTAATGTGTGCATCTCTGATTATGTGCATGCGTGTGAGTGAATGTGTTTGTATCAGTTTGCATTGAATCTGAAATATAATACTTTGTGTGTACATGTATATGTTGTTTGTTTTCATGAGTGTTTTGTGCACGTCTTTTTCGCTTTTTTTGTTTAAAGTCTCACATTGACTTAAATGATTCTGCCATCTTTCCTTACTTCATTATTCCTATTTGAGAGGTTCGCAAGACGGTGCCACGAGGTGTCGCTGCTGTCCATGCTCTTTAGTCTCTTTTGACAAGCAGCTGGACACTTTGGGGCTCGCCCGCCATTGGTCGGCTACCCTCGCCTTATGCGCGCTCCGATTGGCTGTCGCTCTGAGGAAGAGGGGAGACATGGCCGCAAAAACGGGGAGAGGCAGGAGAGGCGGGTTTGCGCCATAAATCTCCTCCCAGTCCATCCTGCCGTTCTCCATGAGCGCCCGTGGGAATACTGGAATGTGACAGCTGACCTGTGGAGTCCACGTCGCCGGGCACATAAATTAGAGGGGCAGAATGCAGGGACAAGCTGATGTTGTAGCGAAGGGCACATGTGAAACAACAGCCCTTTAGCCAGTGTGACAAATTCAAGCAATAGCGGAACCGCGTGTAAATCAATAATCAATCGGGGCTGAAGCAGCAGGCTATGGAGCCCCAGACTTGAGACATGGGGGGGAAAAAATGAAACCATGGCCACAATAAAGATATCACGTCTGTACAAAATGCTAATTTGTATTCACAAAATGCTAATTTGTGAGCACAAATTAGCATTTTGTGTTTACAACACAACGATTGGCGGCTAAGCCATACTTTTTGAGGAAAAAGTAATATAAACCCTCACCATTTATATTCCAGACGGCTCTTAAATTGTCTTCATGTGATTATTGTGTCATTTTTTTTAATGATAGGATCGATATCTTTACTTTTTTGTTTTTGTTTTTTTGTCTCACCGCTTGTGCACTTACTGAAAAGGTCTCAACATTATTTTTCCTAACCATAAGTTACGTTTATGTTGATGAAAAATTGTGGTTGTTGTCTGCACGAAATAGGCATAACCTGCACAATGAATGATAAAAATAGTATTCATTTATATTTTGTGCACATATACCCACTTTGTAGCTACAAATGAATATTTCATGCGCACGCTGCAGCTAATTTGTTGCCACAAATGAGTATTTCGTGCCGTTTCATATCTATAGTGTGGATTTTTTTTCCCCATGTCATGTCTGTTGTCTGTAGCCTGCTGCGCCAGGTTATTCATATTTGTGGACACACCCATTTCCTGATCCAAAAATATTACATTGAGAACACAAAATACTAATCTGTGCAGGATTTTCTTACCACAAGTTTAATTTTGCATCGGACCTGACTGATTTTTAACTCATTTACTGCCATTGACGGCTAAAGACGTCAAAGATCCTTTTTTTTTTTTTTTTTTTTTTACTTGGCTGGTAGTGAATGAGTTAAGAGTTGGTAGCAATGAAATACATTATAGTGATCAACAGCAAATTTTTAAACAGAGATAACTTTTTGTGTCCCGACACATAACGTTTATGCTGATTTAAAAAATATTAACATTTTTTTCTAGGACATCAACTTTTTGAGATAGTTTCATTTTAGTTTTTTTAGTTTGACCAATAAATTGCGCAATATGGATTTTACCATGCGCTGTAATTTGTAGAGATGACGTTTCAGTCAAAAATTGCTACTTTTTGCTGGACCCAACCCTAAATTCATAAATATTACAAACTATATTATTATATTATAGTAGTCTTCTTCTTCTTTTTATTATGAAACTTGTGTGCTACAGAAAAATAAAAAGATTACTGGCTAATGGATAGTTTCATCTCTGATTAAAAAATGTAATGTGTTGACCAGCGTTAATATTCGCATGGGCCTCAATTTTGTATGAATGATATTTCTATATCGATGATGCAATTAAAATTCCCCACTCCCAGTGTCGTCATTTTTTTTTTTTGGACATCAGCACACAGTCATGACATGTTATGAAAAACGAACAAGATCCTAAATGAGATGCCAGCCTTAAAGAATTCTTTGAAGGATCTGGCAGTGACCCCCGTCGCATGCATCAGGACCAGCGGCGGGCCAACATGGCGACCGAGAGATGAATTCTCCCCAACTAATGGGATTCACATGAGTTGTGAGCTTCCTCATTTATTTACTTTGTCATTGATATGCGCACACACATACACGCACACATACAGTAAAAATGTGTGCACTTTACAGTAAGTGTGGGATCAATAATGATGGACGAGGGTCTTGTGTACAACGGGCACGCTGCGCTCAGTTCACAGCCACATGACACTGTGTGTCCACTCCGCAATGCCAACACTCAGTCTTCAACGCAACACGTTGTTAGCGCCATTGATTTAGCACTTAGCGCGTGTCCTTATTATCTTGTAATTATGCTCTGTGTTGACATAACAGCATGGACATGCGCCCCCCCCTACTCGGCATACAATTTATGAGCTTTTACTACACTCATTTCACGTGTGTGGCTCCCAATTTTATAGGCGACACACTGGAGTCCCAGCCCAGGGCCCGTATTTCACTGCGAGAGGTCAAGGTTCTTCGAAATCCTGCCGTAAAAGTCGACGGCTCGCACAAGACACGGGGAAGTCCTCCCAGAGGGCTCGTTAAAGTAAATAGGCGATTCCAAGCTATAATCGGCGTGGTGCTATTCAGCGTGGGTGTTATACGGACGTGGGTCATCAAAGCAGACACTTAGGAGACGACAGGAGATTGTCTCCGTGCAATTTACGACCGCATCTTCCAAAACATGCATGAATGTGAACTTTGACTTGAGGCTGAGTTACATCAGTCATTCACAGAAGCTTTTACATCCATGCAGAGGAAGTCAAGTCGAAACTTCTCTTTACAATAATGTGTGTATATATATATAAACACAGAATTCTGATTAATATTGCGTTTGTGGAATATGAAAAAAAAGTACAAAATAATAAGCACCCGGGTTTGTGCATCCAAGGCCATTTTGACATTATACCGCCCTCTGCAGTTGACTAAAAATGTCATCACAGTGCCGTAGGGGTCACGTAACGGCCGACAGCTCACCTAATTTCAGGGTTTGGTTACGTGACGTTTGCAAACTCAGCCTTGAGGCACAGTGATGTCATTTTCAGTCAATAGCAGAAGGCAGTAAGATGTCCAAAAGGCCGTCCCTTAGGGGGATAAAAACTGGTGAATATCTGAATTCATAAACGCAATATTATTCAGAATACCGCATATTATTATCTTTTTTGTCTTAACTTCCCTTTAAGTCACACCTCAAAATACACCTCTTTAAACAGGTGTATTGGTTGTACGTATAAAATTTGGAGGTAGCCATCTCTGACTCTAAAAGCTCTGACATCATGTATACTATTATCATCTGTCCACTATTAGACTAGATGTTATTCTTAACTGCGATTGGGACTGAAACAGTTGAAAGTCACTCCAAACACCATCAACGCATTTTTCTTAACTATTGCCAGTGTAACAATTTTGTTTCGTGACCAAGCACATCTAACTTCACAGAAAGCTTCAACAAAGATCAGATATATACATAAAAAAAAACTCAAGACGAGGTGGCAACAAATGTTCAAGAACAACAAAATGAAAAAAATACTTCACGAAAAAAAAGAGGTTGTCTGAGCCAAGCAGACACAGCTGGGCAAATGAGCATAATTCTACTGCAGCTGTCTCAATTTGAACCAGAAAAAACGACTGGTTTATTTGTATTATATTGGTCCTCATGTTTCATACTACTTTGCTGTATTTTATTCAGCATTTTTCATATATTGAGTGACATGAAAGGCGTCCAAACTAAAATGCATTGTTACTATTAAGCACGTTGAAGAGACAAATGTATGGCAGCCATTTTGACATTTTCAGCCAATCAGTAGCGCCTGACAGGCTGAAAATGTCAAAACAGATGACCATTTCATCCATCTGGCAGTGCCAGGAGGAGCTGGCCACTTATTTTCACCTGCTTGCACGTCAGACGCAAAGCAAACACCCTCAAGTGTCTTTAAATGTTGATTAAATGCGCACTCTCGCGGTCTCGCACTAGTCTGCTTCCAGGCAGTTTGGACAAGAGAGACTTGTACAGATTCCTTTTGCACATTACCAATGCTATTTTATGACTTTAAAGATGAGACGTGCATAATATTTATTTTGTATGATGGCGAGCGTTTAAACCCCGGAACATATTTCCATAATTTATGAGTTTGTATTGTATTTGTGCAAAGCATATTCGATGTATGTTTATGTTTTATTTAATATCTGGTGATTAAAGATGCATAGTTAATAAAAATACAAGCCGTAACTTCCTCAAATTGAGACACATTGATGATGATGATGTCTCCATTTTAGAGGCACCAAATGTAACAGAATACAAACGCCGTGGCATATTTCCAGAAGGGGGAGCTGCAGGGAGATGTGAGAATGGAATCACCTGCAGTTTATGTCAAGCGGGAAGGAAGGAAGAAAGAAGCTGCTCGCAGACTCAATTAACCCCCGAGATGGCGCCGCAATAATGAACAACAGCGCCATTACCCAGCGCCACCGTGGCACTTCACCATCCAGCCTGTGAGGAGAATGATGCCCCCGCTAAGTTGTCTGGCACTCACATGCTCTGTAGGGAATGTCACTACCATAATAAGGAATTTCACTGCTCTCTAACAGCGAATTTCATTGCTCTCTAACAGGGAATTT
This sequence comes from Idiotropiscis lumnitzeri, assembly GCF_059441095.1. Classification (NCBI taxonomy): domain Eukaryota; kingdom Metazoa; phylum Chordata; class Actinopteri; order Syngnathiformes; family Syngnathidae; genus Idiotropiscis; species Idiotropiscis lumnitzeri. The sequence goes on from NC_142410.1 coordinate 4,496,699, forward strand.
CACTGCTCTCCGACAGGTAATGCCACCGCTAATAGCTGCAGCACACCGGGCGACACGAGCGAACGCTGCCGAAATGTCGCACATTGTGCGCCCGTCTGCAACCGGTTTTCACGAGAAGTCAAATGTTGGCCACTAGTTTTGCTGCGATTCAGAATTGGATTTTTCATTAGCTTTTCAAAAATGGTTTGTTTTAGAGTAATTTTGAACAGATTTAGCATTAGTTTCAGTTTTTATTTTTATTTGAGTGCAAGACATAAAGATGGTCACGAAGTGTGATTAAACTACAATTCCCAAAGGACTGTTTGATGGTACTTCTTCAGTATGGTCAAAAAGTAATTCAGAAAGAAATATCTTTGGGGAAAAAAAGCCCAAAAGCGCATGTTTGAAATGAATTTACAAATTTACAGTTAGTTTTATAAGCAAATGTAATTTCACTTAGCTTTCTTTTTTTTTTTAAATCACTCTCGTTTTTATTTTACTTTGCCATGAACTATAATGAACTTTCTGTTCATTAATGGAGATCTTCAATGTGCTAAAACGGAGAACGCTGTCATACTTGCAGATGAGATGAGTTGCATGATGTAACGTTACCCTTCAAACAAAACACATCGACACACACAAGCGTGTCCAGACAGACCTTGCTGAGGATAAAGATGAGGTCTCCTCTGTGAAAGGCCAGCTCTTCTGGCGTGTCAGCCTGGCAGTCCCACACGGCTTGGTAGTAGTTGGCATAATCCAAAACTGGTCATAACAGAAAAAAAAACTGTTTTTATCTTTTTTTGTTTGTTTGTTTTATACAATCAATGAATTATTGAAAAATGTGACATTTTCACCTGGTTCGTTGGTTGCGTCCAAACAATCTGCTGGTGGATCTGGAAAGTCCTCATCTAAGAAAACAAAGAACACATTTATGTGTTTATTACTAAGGCATGCAGTTATTTATTGTCTTCACCTTCGGGAATCTTACATTGCTTTATAACTTGTGTAAGTTTTAATCTAATTGTACACCACTTTGTCCAAATCTGTTGTTTTCTAATGCGCTTGAGAAAAGAATCTGGATTGGATTAGCAGTATATACGCATTTAATGATCTATTCTGAAAATGTTTCCAATATTAATAATAGCTTATATAAGTAATAATAATAAAAGTAATAATAATAATATCTTATTATCACATTTAATAACATCAGCTCTAAACTTTTTGTTAAATAAAATTTTAAATAATTAGGACTGCTGTCTATCTTTTTCTTTATGCGTAGTTTATGCATCAAATTTAGTGGAATATGAGTAAAAATCAATAGTAATCATGAAAAATTTCAAACGCTTACACCCACTTTGAAATATGTATTGGTACATGTTCAATTATGACATTTAAAATGTGTAATAGCAAACAAACGGGAGTATTGACAGTTAGAATTGAAGTGCAGCATTTTACATTGGCATTAAAAAAGAGCATTAAGTGACGATGTTAACATTTGCTGATGTGCATCCATTGAAGAAGACAATAAAAGAGCCGTTAAAAAAATACATAAAATGGATCTGGAGTCAATGTGAGATTCATGTGAATGTGGTGCGGGATGATTGTTATTCTTGCCGCAGACTGCCCTCCCACGTGACGATCAATATGGGGAAGAGGATGTTGCCGCGGTTCATTGGCCGAGGGGCCGAGGGGGGGCGTGGCGCACCCGGCGGGCTAAGCTGGGACACAGTGATACCGTCGTCGGCCCCGCACATCCATCGTCAACACTCGCCGGATGACAGCCACACCAGCGCCAGGCAATACTATACCGCTGCCAGCAAGCTGCACCCGTGCTTCCAGGAAGAGGACGATGCACACACACACCACAATGTCACACAATGCCAATGATTGACACAAGTTGTTTTGGCCAAATGTGTTTGATTTTTTTTTTTTTTTGTATTATTTGGGGAGTCTCTTTGTCCCGAGTCAGCAGTTTGTGCTCCAAACAGAACACTAAAAATATGGCCCCAATATGAATATTAAACGCGTGATTTTAATATTGTATTGTTCTCTGGGGACTAAAATGTGGCTCCAATATCACTCTATTGGTAATAAAATATTTAAAAAAATAAAAATATGCTTCTAAAATGATTTTATGGGTACTAAAAATATTGATTATAATTCGTACTAAATTATATGGCTCTAAGGTTGCTAAAAATACAAATGATGTATAATTATAAAATATGAATGTGGTTCGATCGGCACTCAGGATAGACCGAGTATCGGTATTGGGCTGATAGCAGCGTTATTTAAAGGTATCATAAAACTTAGAGGCCACTGATACCTGCTTGCGATACTTAAGGCATCAAATCAGACATCAAGTAAGTACACTGCAACAGTTTGACATGTCAGAAAACCATGATCACATCTGGATCAACCAAAAAAAAATCTTCAGTTTTTTTGTCATTGTGTTATATTCAATTTGATATATATATATATATATATATATAAATATATATATCTTAAGTATTTGATGTATTGGTGCTCAGTATCGGTGAGGACACAAACAGTTAATACTTATACATGTATCGCCCTAAAAAAGTGGTACGCTAGTAGTTATTATTTTAAAGGACATTAAAACCTTTAACTTCAAAAGGTTCTGAATCCATAATTTTAATATGGGTCTGCGGGTACGTAAATATGGTTTGTATACAGTCCTACGGGTCCAAAATATTTGTTTCTAACATGTCCAAGTACGAAAAATATGGTTGAGTGTGTATCAGTATGGTTCTGACATGGTTCTGTGGATTCTTTGATTGCTCACCCCAAAAAGCTCTCCAAAAAATGAGCTGGGACCAAGCCAACAATTGAGGACAATGTGTGGTTGTTGAGAAGCTAAATTCTTGCGTTACTAAGCCCAGCCGCTTTCATTAGTCTTTGCGATCGCGCCGCATGAAGTTGGCCATAAATACGAATTGAAGCGAAAGTAATGAGCGCGTGCGGGCCGCGAGAGAGCAAAGTGCGGCATGCGGTGATTGATAAGTGACGGGGTGAGAATGTGAACGAAAGAGGCCGTCATCCGATCCGCCATCTGTGGTCGGGCCCTGTACCTCCTCCCAGATGGCTTTGAACGGCGGCGTGACACACACAAGACTGATCAGCCTCTCAGCACAGATTTTGGCAAAGGTAATGTACTCACTGAGTGAAACTGAATCTTGATGTATCTTATTTAATAGAAGCAGTGATGGACGATGGCCCTGAGAAGATCGGATCGCTCCTTTTGTCCTTCTTCTGAATTGGGCGCGTGTGCCCTCCGCATGGACTTGCAGGAACGTTTTCCATCAAATCCCCCAAATGTATCCCAGACTTGACATGAAGAGCCCCAGAACTATTTTAAGATCCCAGACGGGCCTTCATTACGTCTACGAAATTGCTGTTGCACTTTTACCCTAACCTCTACTTTGTGGACACACACACACACATACGATGGACACAAGTCATCCTTCTGTCCAAATGTGAAACGTTTGCTGAATCAGCAGGAAAATGTGCGTGTTGTTCTGGTCCAAACACACCACGACTAATATGATTCTAATTGTTGGTTCGAATCAAATTACTATATTTTTTTCCAAGGTCCTCAAAAACAAGCAACAGATCAAACTATTACAATTAACAGGTTCAGGTTTATTATGCATAAATGTTTTGGTCTTATATGTTAGACTGACGTTAAAATAAAGCCAAATTAACCAAAAATAAATAGAAAAAACATTTTATTTACATAAATTAGAGTTGTTAACATACTAAACACTTCTACATATTGTCTTGTACTGTCTTTAGAGTGTCCACTACTAAAATGTAATTATAGCATGATATATGGTTGGTTCTATGTGAACAAAAATCTGGTTCTGATATGGTACTACGGAATCAAAATATGGTTCAAATCAGGTTCTCTGGGTACCAAAATATACAGCAGTTCCACTGGGTCAAAGGTACTAAAAATGTCACTAATCCTCAAATCCATCCCAGATTTGGCATGAAGAGCTGCAAAACTATTTTAAGCTCCCAGACGGGTCTTCATTACTACTAAATTGCTGTTGCTAGGCAATTTTCTCCAAAACTCTACTTTGTGGGCTGAAATGGAAAGCTATTTGTTGCCTGGCAACATCAGCTAATTGGATGTGCTATAACACAAAGGAAGGAAGTTTCCATCAATCTATCCATCCATTTTCTATGCAGCTTTCCTCATTATGCTTTTGTGGGAGCTGGACTTTGGGCAAGAGGTAGACTTGCAGTACATGTCGCCTGCCAATCGTAGGCCACATACACATATATAATCGTTCAGAAATTAATTAACTTTATATGCTTTCCAGTGGGATCAATTTGTTGTTTCTTTTGGCCTTTCATCCACACACAAACACAAGTAGCATTTTAGGAGAAAAGTCACTTTAGACTAGACTGCGTTTATTAGCCTATACACTAGAAGGCCACACATTCAATTCATGCCTTTTCTGGAAAGGTCTTTGTTCTGGATTGCTTTAAAAAATGGGTTTTATGTCCAGGCACATGTCCATATTACAAAAGGTAACTTTTGAGTTGAGACTCCATACCTGGCAGAACCTCGTAAATGTCGCTGTCGTCCTCCTCGTCAGTTTCCTCCTGCCTTCCTGCGCTACTGTGAGACACTTGGTTGGCGACGGCAGCCGCGGGCCAAGGCGGGGTCGGGCCGCTCGTCCCTTCAATGTCGTCGTAGCTTGCCTCCTCGTCCTCGTCGCCCTCTTCATCTTCCTCGTCAAATGGAATGGTGCTGGAGCTAAGATCTGATGATTGAGGAATGTTCACAAAATGAACTTGTTTGGATTTCCGGTTCCATCTGGCTCTGATTAGTTCGTCATTACAGACAAAAATCGAACAACTACTTCCAGGAAGTCTCAAATGTTCATTAATTTTAATCAATCCTCTGATATATGCATTGTTGCACAATGACGATGATTGATAAAAATTGTTTTTCTGTCCAAATATGCTGAACTTGTTTCATAGTCGTCAAGGGTTTTTATTTTTGTTTGTTTTTTTTCCGTGGTGAATCAGGAAGAATGTGATTCCATTGTTCTGATCCAAACAGACTCCAGCTGAAATTGTTTTCTAGGCATTAACACGGTTTGATGCTCACTAGAAATACTGTTTCAATATGGCTACTAAAAATTCTAATATGATTTATAGGTATAGTTTTAATGTGGCTCGAAGAATACTAAAAGCATGGTTCTGACATGGTTCACTGGGTACAAAGTGCTATTCTTGTATGGTTTTCAAAAATTTACGGCATTACTAAAAATATCATTCTAACGTGGTTCAATATGTACTAAAAATGTGGTTCTAGTGCCTAATAAGGTTATAACATGGTTAAGTGGTAATAAAAAGTAGAGTTTAAATATGATGTATGGGCATGAAAAATATGATACGAATATGTTTGCTCTGGTGTACTAAAAATTTGGTTCCAACATGGTTTTACGGGAGCTAGAAACATGGTTCTAATATGGTTTGGAAATTACTAAAAATCTGGTTCTGAATGGGGCTACAGGAAAAAAATGAAAATACTATTCCCACATGGTTCCACGGGGGTCGTTCGTCTAGGCTAGGGTAGTAAACAACTTCTCCAGATACTAACCACGGTTCTACCAAAACATGTTTCAAATATGATTCTCCGAGTATAAACATTTGGTCTGATCTGATCTGCTATTGTTCAGAGGGGGAAAAAAAGACTGCTGAAGATGAAGTGCAGCCTTTCGAGTTGAGGAGGTCCATTCATCATCTGACTTCTTGTTGTCATCCAAAAAAAAAAAAAGGAAGTAAGACAAACTGCTGAGTGTCCGTTACTTCCCGCAAGTGGCGCGGCCCGAGCCCAAGTCCGTTTTAGCGTAGACGGGCAGGGCACAGCGGCCCCCCGCTCGCTCCAGATGGACGAGCGGCCTCATTGTGGGCGACGCGGGCCGCTGCAACACGGGGTATCGGGTCCAAGCAGAAATCAATGTCACGGGAGGATAACCAGAACAGCTACAAATCAATTTCCTGTAAGATGGAATTCAGTAGGAGGGGGGACAGGCGGTAGATATAATGTACAAAAGACGGAGAGTGACATGCAATTTATTTGTTTTTGTTTGATTTTTGAGGTGAGATTACAGATTGTGTGATACGGCTGAACAAGATGGCCATAAAATAAAATCTCCCCCTCATTTTTTTTTCACCCCAAAAAATAAATAAATCATATTTCCAATTTGAATCCAGTTTTTCTACACGTTTTGCTCTCGAACACAACCCTCCCATTCTGAGATTCGCTTTGTTTTTCCTAATGGCAAAAAGCGATGAAAGATTTTTTCCTACCAGCATGTTTTTTTTTGTTTTTGTTTTTTTACTTGCACAATTTGCAAAACTTTACGATGGGATGTTAACTAGCTCCTTTATGTTTGAAGCTATGCTATTAGTGCCAGCAGTGCACAGCAGTGGGGATGCACTTTAAATTCTAGAAGCCCCAAAAAGATCAAAACAAATCCTGAATCCTGTAATTAAACTCAAATTAATCGATACCGCCCAGCTGGAGTGCGTGTTCATGTAATCACTTACCTCGGAGCACAAAGCTGATGTAGTTGACCCACTCTCGAGCCTCCTGAGGGCTGCTGGCCGTGAACTGGAGAGAACCAGATTAACTATGTGATTAACAGACAAAAGAACAGCAAAATAAAGCCTTTCTAAACTGAACTATAATTCCAATCTGCAGTTTCAGTAACATGAAGTCAAGACCTTTTATAAACATCCAGTGCATTCACGATCATGTACATAATTTATTTGGGAGGAGTATGAATATTGCCTATGGCCAGACAAATAAATTTTTTACTATTACTATACTATTTTATGGTCCAAATTATCTTAAGTCAAATGCAATTGAGGGATTTAAAATAAAAATATCATTATTATCCGCTTCACTATCAGTCCACATGTGGCTTTCCAGAAATTCACAATTTTTCGAGAAATGATTTTCAGGCTTCTGATTGGTGGGCCTTTTATCTGGGCTACGCTACCTGTTGCGTTTGTGCACTCTTAAGAGCATGCCAATATTTTTGTGAGGAAAACACAATTGCATTTAAATAACATTAGTTGTATATGCAGCCAGCCTCTCTTTTTATTTTTTTCTGAGCATCAACTTAGTGCATCACATTGATTTCTTCAGATATTGTTGTCATGTATCACCGACCTGGAAAGTCCTCTGTCCGGGAGCAGACAGCTCAAAGCAGGCATTCCTTTTGGAGTCTTTCCTCAGGTTGTTGACGAGCTGAACGCTGTAGTCGTTGATGTAAAACGAGCCTTTCTGTTGCTTATCTGCAGGGGGAAGACGCGCCAAATGAGGGACACAAACCCATTTTGCTCGCATTGCAGCTTGTGTGTTTGCCAGCCAACCTTTGTCGCTGCCAAAGTAAAAGAAGATGGAATTGTTGAGGACGCACCATCTCTTCTGCCACTCGGAGCCAAAGAAGCTGTGATCTGGAGAGAAAGGCGCACCGGCACATTTCAAAATTCCTGTTCGGATAAGGCGATGGCAATGGGTGGGAGTGTAGGTCAGGTCAAATCTCATAAATATCGAGTCAAAGGCAAGTTGAGTCTTTCATAGTAGCACTGTTTGACTCACAACCCCATATATCATAAACATCCCATTGCACATAATGGAAGCCGACTAACATTTTAGTACCCATATACTTGTATTATTTTGTATCTTTCTGTTGGTCCCCTTTCAAACCATGGTCTGTTCAACTGGATTTTCCAATAAATATCCATCACAATATACAGTAAATGATCACAGAGGGAGTATATCGCTGGCGTCGGACAGAGGTCCTCATATCTCCAAAACCATCACTTTTTAGGAAAACAAAAAACAAAATGCTTATAAATCAGATGAAACAGTTTTCAGTACTTGAGGTTGGTTAATAATTTGACGGACACACAGTATTGATTTGAAAACAAATATTATATATCCCAATTTTACATGGGAGGGTCCTGACTGACAAACTCCGATATCAAACATGTTGCACGGAGAAACTGTTCCGGCATAAAAGGTAAATGAATCATCCATTTTGCATTCGCAAGCAACCAAATAGGACAGAGTTTAAAATAAATGGGAAAAAAAATAGTTTTTTTTTTCTAAGTTTTAGCCTAGCCAAGTTCCCAGTTCAAAAATTTATTTGAATCAAGACCTCCACCTCGTGCCACCACAAGGTGGTCTCCGTTATGTGTACCTCGTCGTTTCTTTTCCAAGTAGCCCTGTTTTAGGATGTTGCTAAGGTCTTGGGCTGCTGTGAGAGGGATGTCCTCAAAGTCTGAAAACAAAGAATATATCAGATATATGTCAGAAAACGATTTATTCTATTGTATGACTTCAACTGAGGACTGCACAGTGACTGATTAGTGGGCAACGGCAAGCCTTGTAGTTGCACTCTTGAAAATGCGAAAAAAAAAAAAAAAAGCCTGGTCAGTCTTGCATGGCACTTTGATGAGCCACCATTAGTGAATTCGCCAAAAATAAGTCGCAATTAGACAGATGGCTGACACTAAACTGCTAAACTTTTTTTTGCCAAATTCATCTAATATGAATAGAACATGGCAGCAAACTTGTAATAAAAAACTGAGCATGAAAAAAAATAAATAAATACATAAATAAATAAAAAAATTAACAAAAAAAAATAAATTAATTAAATAAATAAAAATCAGCCCCGGTCCCACTTAACGCAAAATTGGGTGTACATGTCTATTATAACAGGAAATTGGAAAAAGTCTCAAGGACTTAATACGGAAGTTGCCATTTTTTTTTTATTTAGCCATTTTGAGCCACAACACAAGAAATGTCTTCTACAGCGAAGCTAAATTGCAGCTATATTTTGTCAGGATGCCATCCAATGCAGGCGGAGAATGTGTCAAAGATTGATGACTAATTCAAGTATTGGCGCAAAATAAGTGCATTCGTCACTGCTTGCAGCTTTTCATTCATCTTGTGATTGTTTCAACACCGGTTCCTTCCAGGATGTTCTTTATTCCGGAGGCGAGTCATCATGGCGATGTAGCCCACCACGCAATGGATCAAATACATGGCCGCGAGGCTTTGGGGAAGTGGGATCAATACATTTACAGTGCTGCTGAGCTCTGCAGCCATCCATACACTCATGCTGCACCAACGACTCAACCGGTTTCATTTGCAAAGTCACATTTTCAATGTGATGTTTACATTGGTGACGGCTTGACTAACACGCTAATAAGTACTTGTTTACATTAGCATTGAAGCTGCGTGTGTGTGGGAGGATTTGTACATTGGTGTCTTTTTTCAACCTTCACCTGGAAAAAAAATGGGGAAACTGACCCAAGGTGGGCCTCAGGGGTCAGGTTGTGATGTGTCGTTTCCGTGTGTCAAAAACAAAGTTCAGCTTCCGCCACAATCATTCGTCACATGGCGGTAGCTTGGTGGGAAGCCAGCCAAGGGTTAACAGAGTGTTTTCCTGCTAATGAAATTTGGGGGTGGCCGTCGAATTACGACCAGTGTTGTTTTCAACTGCAATTGTTGTGTTTTTGCTGTATCAAAAACCAAACGATAAAGGTGCCACACTATGAGAAGAATGACAGATTTTCCTTCTAAATAAATTTCATGTTTTTTTGTTTTTTTTTTAAACAAGTAAATATAGTTTTTTTGTAACTAAGCATGTCTTATTTCTCAGAGAGTAGTATCATAGATGAGATGATGCTAATTAAAAACCCTGAACAGGATGCAGCAGGTGATGCTGAAAGGACCATGAAACTTTTCGGAAGCGCGCCAGAGTCTCTGTGATGTCGCCTCCATTCCGGGTGTACAATTCTGACAGATGAGCGCGTCACACAGGCGTTAACGTATCACCATCCCGCCTTTGTGGACGGACTAACCGCCGACACTATAAATACAGAGGTGCGAGAAGGGACGGCTTTGTCAAAGAACCCGATTCAGTCCATCATAACAAACGGCGGCCATTACGCTCTCCCACCTCATCTATCCGCCGGCAGCCCGCCTTCTAATCCCCTCATCCGTCTGCTTCCTCGCTCTTCATTCGTCTCAAGAGGTCGAGCCCGGCTAATGGCAAAGTAGGTGCAACATGCTTGAGTCAATAAACATCACACATTTAGGCGCAAAGTACACTCTTGAGTCACCTGACCTCACGTCACCTCAAGAAAATGGGATTGTTCTACATTATTCCACAGGGGGGCAGTATGCACAGCAAACAATCATAGTAAATGTGCTTTTAGTTGCACAGAAAATCCTTGGCTATTTGCCATGGGCTAAGTCATCTACTTGCAGATTTTTCTGTATAATAAACTACTAGCAGAAAAAAACTTATTCATTCCCAATAGTATATTTTAGACTCAATCGTTAAAGGTAGAAGTGGAGAGGTAGAAGAGCTAGCTATTCACAGCTTATATTTGCCCCACTTCCTAATAGGAGGCATAACCAGCTAACTAAATAAAGGAAGGGGAAAGCGACAAATAAAAATATTTCAGGACTCTCAGTGTAAAGCCTCAGCGGGGCTGATTACAGAACAGAATGAGCCATATGAGGCCCGCGGGCCATATTTTACCTAGCCATGCCCTCTAATGCATGTTATTAAGGCCTCATCAAAATCTGCGAACAGACGGCTGCACTTTCTCATACAAATCATAAATTGCTCGATCAATTATTCAGGCCAATAGCACGACTTCATTTTCATCCCCTTTTGAGTTTTAATTAGCACCATCCACAGCTCCGCTATTGACATTAATTTGATGGGAACGTATCGATCTTTCCCACATAAACTATTTAGTGGAGCGCAATTAGCTGCAGAGACAAGCGGACGGATGCGGCGTGTTTGCTAAATGGAGGTGATGAGGAGTGGCAACAAAAAAAGCATAAAAAACAGCAGCAAAGAACAACAGGTTTGAAGTTTGAAGTATCCTGTCAAAGTAAACATAAAGCAAAGACAATTGTGTATTTGTGTGTACAAGTACTACGGTCAAGGATGAATTGAACAGACATTAGCACTGAGCAGAGTCTACACAACAAAGCATGGGGCGGCCAGCTGTTTGGTGCATCTCCCATTTGGTTACTCACACCAGCTCAGCGTGACTTTACGAGCTCAGAAGACTGAAGGCTGATGGATGACGGATGGCGGCGGCAGCAGCAGAGGAACTTAATGACTACTCTCATTAAAATCCACTCCGGTCGAGCTCAAAGTCAATCAGGAATGGAAGGAAATGCTCGGGCGGCAGAGCTAATACGCCGCATTAGAACTAACGGTGGTCATAACGCTGCGTTGATGCCCGCTACGACGCGCCAGAGCAGCGGAGATCCAGATGAGACGATGCAGAAGGGTATAGGGGTGTTGCAGTCTGAGTGTAGTGGTTCACACAGCAGGTGGTCATGTTTAGGAAAAGGCCGTTTCACTGTATCCGCAGGAAGCCAAACATGGAAGTTAAATCCTGTCTCGATGTTGATGGGTTATGTAATAGGATACAAATTTAGTTGAGGAGTTGACACTTGCTGGACTTGTGTTGTAATAACCTACTTGTTCCATGCCTTGCATTTGTCATTCGTTTTATTAATTTGTTAACGACAAACTGCGAGAGTACGTAATCACCAAAAACTGAAAGTCAGATAGAACTGTACTCTTTTTTTTTTTTTTTAAAGAAAAGCATTTTTCCAATGAAGATAAGATTAAATTCACCGGAAATATAGACCAAGGATGGGCAATTGACTTAAATGCTGAAGGGGGGGGGGGCACAATTTTTCATCAATGCTACCAGGGGCCAGACAGGACCACGGACTTCCAACTAGATGTCCGTCAAAAATGCATATTTAGACATGTAAAAAATGTGTTGTGCGTATGTGCAAAATATCTGCTTTTAAAACATTTAATTTCTCATAACATATTTCTCAATGGAAGCATAAAAGATCCACTATCCTAATCCAACAAGAAACAAAATAACCATATATTTTGATTTTAATTTTATTTTGCCTGCACAAAAGGCTGTCTTGCACAAAAATGACCTTTCAAGGATGACATAAAGCTGCTGAACAGCAAATCAACATTTAGCACTAGAAATCAATTCATTCACGATAGTATCAAATCATTCTGCACTCATATTTCAGTATAGCGTAGTATAAAACATGGATAAGCCATGCCTGTCATCTAGTGGTGAATGGTGATATTACAACTTAAAACTACATTCCATGCACATGAGATTTTTTGTGTTAATTGTTTTCAAAATTCTTTAACATTTTGTTTTCAGTTTTTTCCCTGTTTTCTTCCCACCCCCATTCAACCCATTTTCAGTGGAAAATGTATACTGAGTGTTTATCAGCGTTTTTTTTTTCATCATCTTTTATAGCAGAGCTGTACACCCCTCATATAAGTACAGTATATATGTGAGCATAAACAGGAATGTGTTCATAACAATCAAATGTCTAGGTGACCACGTTTATTGCCACAGCGGTCAAACAAGTTGGCTATGATCTTGGCTTTCAATAAATAAGGCTTATGGCACGCATTTTGTGTGAGCAAGCATTAATATGCACTTAGTGGGATGAGCCCAGGAGGTGACAAAGCGCAGGTAGGCATCAAGATGTCGTATGCTCCCTCCCTCTTGTGCTTAGTCCTTGGATGCAAGAGGTATTGCATTGAATGCAGTGTTTTGGGGTGGCGGGGAGGGGCGTGACCCCTGCGTGAACCCTGCTGATGAGGTGAAACAGAAGGCAGCGAGAGGCGGCTCGGCCCTGAGGGGGCTGCGGGAAGGAATGCTGCTGATTTCAGGCAGCGAGCGAGCGACCGCAGAGCCTCTCCGATGGCGTCCTTGATTAGGAAAAAGGATTCACTGGGTGCACCTTCACCCGCCCGGCGGTCAATCTGCGCACGGGCCCAGGCCAAATTGACGCATTTTTCCTCATTACGGAAGGGAGGCCTTTGCGGCGCGTCCCTGCAACGATCGTGCAGACCGACAGGCACTGAGGTTAAGGGCACCGTGTCCTCCCTTTCCCTCCTCCCTCGGCCTGATGTGATTAGGACCGAAGTCGTCGATACAGAGAGCGTGTTTAGAAGCTCCTAATGCACACAAAACATGCGGAGCATTACGGCGGGCCCGGGAGATGCCTGCGTCGTCATCTAATCAGCTTTAATGGCACCAGCAATTTATGTTGGGCTTTTTGATCAGGCACGTCAATCAGATTAAGTCACAAATCTCTGCAGGTAAAAAGCCTTCGGAGGCCACGACACAAAGCAGAAGTGATTGGGCAATTTCTGCTAGTTCCACATTGAACATAGGAAGTCTTCTGTTTTTTTTGTTTCGTTTTTATGCAATCATCAAAGTAACACTTTCATATTGAGCCATGACAATATGGGGCTTGGTGGCGATAACATAGTGGCCACAATATAGATATGCGCACAAGGAATGCAAATTAGGTATAATCAGAAATATAAGAAATGCTCAATCGTAGCCACGAAAGAAATATCATGAGCTCAGAAAATACAAATTAAATAGTGATGTCATTTCTGAATAGTTGCGTAAACAAATGGAGAAGAAACTCAGGATATTGAAAGTCAGCCTACCAAAACCTCTAGGTTGTTCACGTGAATGATAATAAACACACAAATTAATATTTCATGCGCATATCTGTTTCGTACCCAAATGAATTCAATTCTGACCACAAACCTGGACATGACGAGGGGAAAAAAATTAATTGTCATCTCACCACAGTATAGTTAAACACTATACGGTACCCAAGGACTGGTACAATGAGCGCATGAAACACAAAATTATTAATTATGAACAAAATGCAAATTATGAATATTAATATAATTCCTGGACAGTTGCGTGAGAAAATCGAGCACACCTTCTCTGGAAACATTTTGTCTTGCGGTTTAAAGTGAAGGAGCGCTTCATTTGAATACCTAGATGTCCAGGTTGTTCATGATATTAAACTCACAAATGTCGTGAAAATTTTGTGGCCACAAATTAGCAATTGGCACATTATGCCCATTTCCTGGCCACGATATACTGGCAATTCAGTATTTGTGTGTATGTTATACCGTTTTTTTTTTTCCTTGTTTTTTTTAACTTTCACAAGAAGAAAAGTTCTTGATCGCAGAGATGGAATAACTGCAGATGACACTTCCAACACGGACACAGCACACGCAAAGCACACTAAGGGGCTAAATTTACTATGTGACACGGGCTTCCCCCTGGGCGGTCATAAGCCGAGTCGACGGTGACCCTGAATTTCCCTTTTGTAGATTTACTACCACCATTCAAATGCTTAAGTGCAGATACAATGATCCTCTAATCGCAGGGGACGCTTTTCATCTGCTTGGACGGCAGCGGGAGAAAAAAGGAATATAAATACTAACAACGGAGGCGTTCGGGGCCCACAGGAGAGGCGGCGGATGGGCGATAAAAACGGGACACGGGGCCGTCAAAAGCCAGCCTGGAGGCTAAAACACTTTGGGAAAAATCAACACGCCTAAACGTACGGTTATTGCAATTTTTACTTGCTTTTATTTCCACTCAAATTACAATAATACTCAGTACATATTTTGATATTTGGGAACTTAACCAATACTGCTGTCACTTTTTAAACAACGTCCAATTATTGTTATTTACACTAACAGATATGCTAAATAGCAATGCTACTTTTTAAAATAAAGCTTGGATTAAAATGGCAGAATTCTATTTTGTCATTTTTAGTATATATATATATATATATATATATATATATATAACTAAAAATGTTGAATTCATCTTTCCTTACAATTGTCTTTATAGGTTTATTTTTTTTAAATGCCTAAAATTAGAAGCATATAATTGTGTTAAACAATTTATATTGTTTGAATTTTTTTTATTCATAAATAAAAGTAAGTAATAACTTAATTTTGAATGTGTCCCTTATAAAAAAAAAATATTTTCATAAACTTCACGATTAATATTTTCCTTACTACAAAGCTAAGGTTACATTTGAGATGTAAATTCTAACATGTCTGTTATTAATACAACAAATGTAAATATGTACTTAAAATGACACTTTTACGCTTCCGGTTAAAAGGTGATTATTTTTATCATTAATGCACTAAAAAAAAACTATATACTTGCTGAATTGAATAAACTATTTGTGCAAATTTTTATTATAGCTTCACACACAGCCACACCCACACCCACACACACACACGCACACCCCGACACCCCCCCCCCACACACACACACAATGTAATTGCTACTGAAAAGACTAAATATAAATATAATACATTACATAATAAAAGACGATTCATTTGAAGCTATTGTCTCAATGTTAATTAATTGGGGATTTTCCCCCAAGCAACAATTGTAATTACGCTGGAATGTTATTTCAATAGTTCACACCATTTAATGTGAAAACCACTGAGTTTTCTGACAAAAAATACATTTTAAAACAACTCTGTAAAATGCAAAAATAAATTTCATTGGGTTAGTATCTGCTATTTCTTGTGCAAAGCCAATTCAAATGAGATTGAGTTTCTCTTCAAAACATCTAAAGGTAAAATATAAACAGACAGCTTTGTTAAAATAGATCATGTGATAATGTAATTCCCGTTAAACAAAACATTTTCATGTGCTAAAAGAATTTTTCTAATCCCCGTCCATTAAACTGGTGTCAAAAATGTGAGAGTAAAGACAACAAAGGCACGGCTGCGCTGGCCCACTTGGCTCGGACACGCGGCGCTGACTCGGCCCAGCGGCGTCAAGAGGGATGCGTCGTCAACATCTTCCAATAAGTCCACAAGGGCATGTTAATGAGCCTAAAGTGCTCATTAGAGCAACAATTAAACACAAGGATCCCAGAGGCTTTGGGAGTCAGTAAAGTGTGTGCGCCAAAGCGGGCCGCCACATATCTCCCATCTCCATTTATTTCCCTAAGAAATCAGTGAGGCCACCTGGGCTTGGCATCGCAACTTCATTCATCTCCAGAAATGGATTCCAGTGGAGGGCAAAATCAAATTCTCATTAGCAAGGCAGCAGAGAAAGGAGGAGAGAGCGCGCGGGAGGGTACCTGGGAACGCTAACCTCTGCGTGAACCCGCCGCATCTGATAGTTTTGCTATTTGTCTGTGACATTGACAGCTCTGGGGGAGATTAGGACTTCCCACTTTGCATTCTGCCCGTGCGCCGCCTTACAGATGGACTGCAGCACAATTTCCCTCTGCCTCTTTCTTTTTTTTTTTCCCCTCCCCATCCGCCAAGCGCTTGCACATCGCCACACCTGAGGCGAACGCCGGTTGTAATTAGAACGAGCACAACAATAAAACAAAGCAAACGAGGACAGCGGCTGTAAGAGACAAACAGGGAGGATGCAACCACTGCACAGCGGTTGAAGGGGGCGGGGGGACCCGGAGATGAGAGTGATGGATGCCCATTGGTTAAATACGTCCAAATCCCCCCTTCGAGCCCTCCTTGTCGTACTAGCCAGTGTGAATGAGTGTGTGTGAGAGAAAGAGAGAGAGAGAGCACAAGATTAATAGAGTAAACAGAGAGAAGGAGGGAGCGAGCAAGCGAGAGAGAGAGAGAGAGAGAGAGAGAGAGCACGAGAGAGCAAGGATGAGGGGGATCTAGGGGTTGCGTGGAGGAGAAGACTATCAGCATCTGCAGCAGCAGCAGCACAGTAGCCCTCGGGGGAACGCAGTGAACTTTTGAACCCTGATGGCGAACAGTCGCAGCGATGCAAAGCGCTTGTCGCCACCTCGTAATGGCCGCCCGCCCGCCCGCGCCTCGGCAAGGGGAGTGGAGGGGAACGAGCCGACGTGTAGGTCATTAACATACTTGTCGCCGCTGTCGTAAACGAGCCGCCGCCAAACGTCGTCAGGGCTGTGATCGAGTCGCAAACTTCTCAACGTGGAAGCCGACCCTGGACGCAGGCAACTCACTGGGGTTGACTGAAGTTCAAAAGTTGAAAAGGTGCTTCGATACAAAGACATAAGAAGATTTTGCAGGTGTCTTAAGTTGTTATTTTTCTTCCTTACGCAATACAAAACTGATATCTGTGTCTTCTATTATTTGTTAGAACACTGCTGCCTTGGTACATTAGTTAAATAAAGAGCAATTGAAGTTAGGGGGGGAAACAATTTATCAATTACAAATCGACATCACAAATTAGTGGAACGCAATTTTCCCAAAAATTCAAGGGTAAAAAAAGCTACAGATATGCTGATCTAAAACACGCAGGAACTTGAAAAAAAATAATCGCAATATTGAGGGCAGGTGAGGATCACAATGAGATTATTTTTTCTCAAAATTGGTCAACCCTAAATGAGATCATGAATGTTTGATTAAGAACTGGCGAAAAATAAAGTAAGCTGAGATGTGGAGGAATGTAAAGCAGGAACAGCAGCAACAAATTTGGAATATTAACAGATTAAAAATTAGATATCGTCTATTTCGGGCTGAGCTCTCCAATACCCAAATTTGATCAACTCCATATTTTTTCTACCCCCCAGAATCAATAGTATTGATCAGTCCCCATGTGGGTCTGTTAGTTTTACAAATTATTGACCAAGTGTTGAAAATGCCTTGCTTTCTTAGACTACGTTAATGTCTCAACAAACAAATAAGTTGGCTTATTGCTATTTATGTTATATGTAAAGTGCTTTGTTACAGTTGTTGTGAAATGTGCTATATAAATAAAGTTATATAGTATTGTATAAAAAAAAAAATCTTATCCCAGGGGATCGGTCTATTGAACGTAAAATGGCCGCTACATGTCTAAGCAGCATATAAACAAGGAAGCTTCACCCATTGTTGCACTTTTGCACACTCAATATGGCGGCCACGTTAAT
The DNA here is from genome assembly GCF_059441095.1 of Idiotropiscis lumnitzeri. NCBI lineage: Eukaryota > Metazoa > Chordata > Actinopteri > Syngnathiformes > Syngnathidae > Idiotropiscis > Idiotropiscis lumnitzeri. The sequence goes on from NC_142410.1 coordinate 4,514,538, forward strand.
GTACAATTAAATAGACTGAGGAACTCACACATGGATCCTGAGAAGTTGAAAACAGCATATAAACTAGAAACTTCTATCAGGCCACATTCTCTTTCAAAGTTCCCCGTGAGTTAACTTGGTGCCTCGCGCCGCCAGGAGCCAGTTGGCATGGAGAAGGTTGCTGATGGGGAACATTTCGCTTTTGAGCGCACTGGCCCTCGTAACGGCGTTCCAGACTGACAGCCTTTAGATTTAATATTCCATTCGCCAGCTCGGTGTAATAATGTTGTTACTGGAGATTGGCTGCTCGTATTCAAATGAGCAAGCCATGAGACATCACTTCACACTGGTTATAATGCCGCTAAATTCCTCTGCCAATACTGTAATTGCTGGAGGAAAGCCTGACGTTCCTTAAATAGGCAGCAAACACACCAGCATTTGCTCCATCACTAAATATACGACTTTAGAGCTCATTGCTGCTGTATTGCAAATGCAAACCCGGTTTGGTTACGAGAAAGAAATATATACACACCTGAGCAACACTGTGCTTGCCACTCGTGCTGACGTCAACACAACAATCAACTTAACATGCAAATGGCATGAATTAAAAAAAAAAAAAAGAAACGCTGCACCATACTAATTACAAAATAAAAACAAAAATGCATTTGAAAGCCCAAAAATTCAAAAACAAAAAAAAATTAAAATCTGTTCCAATATAAATTTTGGGGGTTTGTGTACTTAGTGTAAAATTCTACCTAATGTGAAAATGGAGGTTGTGTGTTATGCAATTGTTAATTTCTCAATAAATTCATTGTATATAATTACAGTTACATTACCAAAAGTCTGGTCATGTTTGTTGAAATATTTTTGCCTTTTTTTGCCAGAAAGCATATTTTTAATGCATTCATCTCATTAAACAAAGATTTATCGATTCTGAAATAATACCGTTTCAAATTATTACATTTGCATTTTCAAAAGATCACTTCTACAACGTTCCAAGGAAATCACAATGTCCTGTCACAGGTGGGTTATTTTTACAACAGGCCCACGGGCTACTCATGTGGTCCTTGGGGGATAACTGGTTGTGACCCCTGCTTTGTGTGTAAAATTAAATAGAATCATAAAATATAGCATTTGACACATATTTAACAATAAGTTATATGTTAAATATAAAAAAAATCTACATTTTCAAAACCTTGTAACATTTGTTAAATGTTGAAAGCTGCCTATTCATATTTTAATATCTTTTTTTAACTCAACTATCTCCTTCAATAAACATTAGTTTATTGTAAATACAAGAAAATAACAAATAATACTATTATTTGTCCAAAAATAAAGTATTCTCCATATTTAAACTATTTTTATCCTGATCTTTAAATGACCAGTCATATCTGTCGGTTTTAAAAGTCAAATGTTTTCCACTGTGGTAACAGATTTTTTTGCCTTGTATACGTACCCGGTGTGTGGGGGTGTGCGTGTGTGTGTTTGTGTGTGTCAGGACAAAACATTGTGCCTCTCCGTTTATGTATTTAGATGTGCAGGAATGTGATGCATGCAAAAAAGGAGGGGCTTGTATATATACATGAGTGCGTGTGTGTGTGTGTGTGCATAAGTGTGTGTGGGTGGGTGAAAAATGGTGCACGGTGCATGAGCGCCAAATAGCCGAGCGCGAGGTGGAGGGCACGGTTGGCGTCAGATGAGGCCGCCGTGAGGACGCAGGCGCGCTGAAGGGTCAGCGGTGCGGTCAGCGGGTGAAACTCAGTTCACATTAGCATGCAGACAGCCGGCCTAACAATGGAACCTCCATCTGTTCCTGTCAGCCATTACAAATCTAGTGTCAGCCGCTCCGTCAAAGACAACGGCCCGCCGCATCTCATCAAACCAAGGCGAAGGAAATGCAGCCGTCCACTTGGCACTCGCTCACTCTCCGGTTAGGGACAAGAGAGCGGCGATTACCGAGGATGATACATCCTCGCCCTTGAGAAGCTTGCAAATATAATATAATGATGGCCAAAATAAGCATAAAGGCTGCATTGGGAGTCGCGCTCTATCTGCTATATAGTGCACTATATAGTCAGTTTGCCATTTTGTTGTGCAGTTTGAATGTGCAGTGAAGTATATGTTATCCCCTATCGTGTTTCCCCCAATGCTTTTTTTTGAAAAGTAGCGAACAAGGATGATACGAGGAAAATGAAAAGAGCGTGATATATTTCATCGATATAGAAAAATACGTTCAATTTCTGGGGTATTGCTTGATTTTCAGCACAAGATGCAAGTTGTGGTGGGATAATATAATATAATATAATATAATATAATATATATGTAAACATATACATACACACACATTTTTTTTTTATTTCCATCTCTTCATTCCAAAACAAGATATTAGTTGTAATGGACAAAGGAAACACACACAAATGTATTTTGATTCTGTTGCCAGTTGGGTCCATAATATATCAGAGAATTTGCAAAACCAGCGATCATTGTTTTCCATCGTAAAAGCGGATGTCAACACAAATATAACTCTCTCCTTTGAAGGTGGATGACAAAATTGCGAGAATATTTACTGAAATTCTGAGGATTTAAATTAAACGTGATCCAAAAAATGATTAATCGATTCTCAAAATAATTACTGATTAACTTAATTGTTTAGATGTCAACTACTCATAGCACCTCTTTGATGGTATTAATTTTGTAAAATGCACTGCGTTTAAAACAATCTAATGTTATTAGAATTCATCGATGTGTTCAATATTTATTATGCTTGGTAACCTAGCTGACATTGATCCAGCACGTTGTAATTGTGCAAAAGCAATGACGCAATTAAGCGCGGTTCAAAATTATTTCTCATGCGACTGATGAGTGAATCATATAGTCAGCTATATAAAAATCTCCATATCGTGATTAAGGAGTGGGGAATGAGTGAACGCTCCCACGCATAGCCAAAGATTCGACCACAACTCCTAGTCCAATCAAACACGTCCTGAGGGAATTTAAATGAGCACCGCCTGACGTGTGATGTCACTGATTTTCATTAAGCGATTTTTTTTCCCGCAAGAAAGTCCGCCCAGTGAACACAGGTTGAACTTTGAACTCCACATGCCCTTTGGCTGAGGACACAAGCCATTCACTACACCAAGACCATCATGAGAAAAAAAAGCACATAGCGCCAGAGGCTCCTCTCCGGGAAGCAAAGGTTGCGCTTGTTAATGCCGTGCTAAAATGTTTACGTTTCAAGTCCAGCTATCTGATGTTGGTTGATCCCAGCCAAATTGCACATTGAAAGGCTAATTGGCTATCGCTCACATTTAACACTGGCAACGCTTTAAAATAAATAAATTATATTAAAAAAATGTTTCTTAAAAAAAGCATGAACAGCAAGATCTAAAAATGGCTGTACATCGATGATCGGCATCCAACATGGTACTGGAAAGCTTTGTGGCATCTTATTTGAAAAGTAATCAGGCTGTTATTGCTGCCAAAAGGTGCATCGACAAAGTATCCCGCAAAGGCTTTCCAAGAGCATTCGAAGGCATTTTTAAAAAAAAAATCTATCCATCTGTTTTTGATAGCGCTTGTCCTTGTTCGGGTCACGAGTGAGCTGGAGCCAATCTCAGCTGACGTGATCTGAGCGACACTCGACAGAGCATATGAAGCCAAAAATCCATTCACTCGCGGGATGAACAATTAATTGAATTCAAATCGACATCGCAATGTAGTAGAAAGAAATTTCAAATTGCAAAAAGGCTGCAATTTGGGGAAGATTAAAAAAAAACAAAAAAAAACAGTTGGTTGGTCTACTAACGGCTATTTTAAATATTCACACAATGTTATTTTTCCAAACATGAAATGTTGAAGTGATAAAGCCACTGATTTGTTTGTGCTACTGTCACAATCTGATTTACTTATTTTTACGCCACATGTTTGTTAGAATAAAGATGTCATAGTGAATGCTTAAAAGACAAGTCAAAGTGTTTGGTAAGTTAACATCGCTAACAGAAGTAGAAAGCTGTCTTCCATAATTTATGGTTTATTTGCCTTTATTTTAGTATAAGCATAATCTATAAGACAAATTGAATTGTATTCCTTGTGTTGGGTAAAAAAATAAATGAGGAAATTGAAAAATAAATAATTGGCTGTTAAATCACAATATTGGAGGGTGGCTTATAGGAATGGAATGGCAATTAGATTATTTTTCAAAATCGAAAATTTTTCAAAAGAATGTGAGTCATAAATGAACCTAACGTGTATTGTTTTCAGAATGGTGGGAGAAAGGTTGAGAACATGCAAGCTCCTCACAGGAAGGCCGGAGCTGACATTCTAACCCATGGCCACTGAATTTCGAGGCAGATGCGCTAACCGCTCGTCCACCATGCTGCCTACTTTAAAGCAAATGTGAAAAAAATTATTATGATCTTCGCGCCATCTGCCAGAATCCTCTGCTGCACTTTCCCTGCGTTGCAGAGACGCAAGACTTCACGTAGCCATATTTGACGACAACCAGCTGGCATTAATGAGCAGCGCGTTAAAACCACCGTAAACATTTTTCCCCCCTGTACGCACGGAATAGTCTACATGTGCTCCCCCCAAAAAAATAAATAAAAAGAAATGGGCACCAGAGACACCCAAGTCAATAATGCCCACCTGCGGCATGTCAAGGGCGATTAGCTGGCGCAACGAGTTGGGAATACAAAAATTCTGAAGTGGAGGGAGGGAGTAAGATGGAGGGAAAGATTGATAAAGCCAAAGAGGGACAGGACACACATGGCCCCTCAGGTACAGTGTTGTATTTCAAACCGGCTTGTGAAAGAATAGAGGGGCCAGGGCTCAATCAATCACTGCATTAGCCCGCAGCTACACTGCTGCCTGCCTGTGTGGGCTCCCAACAGCTCGCAACCACCACCGGGAGGCGCTCTAGCTCACCAATCAGCCCTGTGAGGAAGCAGCAAAAGCCCACCTGCTCACTGGCCAATGATGGAGAGGGGGGGGGGGAGTTAAAGGGAGGAGTCAGTGATGTCACAGAGATATGCCGTGATCTGTTTTCTCAAATTAGGACAACAATGTGTGCTTCCTGTGGAGTGAAGAGGCCATCTGAGAGGGTGTTAAAAGTGCAGCCAGGCAGCTTTCTCATAGGAAACAAACAATAACTCTTCCTTTTAATTGCCTCGCTCCATCAACAATACATAGACACGCACACGTAGAGAGTGAGGCAGAGGGCACTTACACTCAGCCGGTCCGTCCTCCTGGTAGTCGGAAGCCAGCGAGGCGTCGTCTGACGGTGCAGAGCGACCCAGGCTCGAGCTGCGGTTGTCGTCAGAACCGTCTTCCTCCCTCGAGTCAGCTGAATGACACAGTGGATGAAAGGGCAGTCAGCGCGGTAGCAGGGGTGGCTGAAGTACACACACGCTGTACTTGAGTCGAAGTACAGATACTTATATGGGGAAAAGAATACAATACAATGTATTCATTCATCATCAAAACCTGTTCCCATAGCTTTGTTAACGTTATGAACAGAGAAAACAGAACATCTAAATGATCTCTGGGAAACAACTGAACAAGAATGTACCTTAGTTGTGTTTTTTTTCTGATTAGACAGAATTTGTTTGTTTTTTTTACTCCAAAAGCTAGTGGTCATTAAGGCTGGTGCAAGACAACGTATTTGCTACCAATTATTTTTGCAGTTGACATCAAACAGTTCACTTAAATATTAACAGAAGTTTCTAAGATCTGCAGTTTTCTTTTTTACATTGCGTCATCATAGATGGAGATCAATACTTAACTTATCCACACTAATTGATTGAACAGAAAGGAAAAAGACAAGTAAGGAGTCGACGCTTGGAAAATCTAATTCAGTCCCCACAAAGTGAATAATTTAAATTTAACCAATTTGAATGATTAAAATAAAAACAGTGCCAAGTATATAAAATTATGGTTCAAAATTGTGACAAAAAAAATTAAAGCATTCTCTCCATTCTCAGACACTGCACACATGGCTGTTCAAGGCTTTAAAACCACATCACACTCACCTGTCTTCAAATAACACTCATAGTGCTGGGAAAAAAAACAATGCTACTTCATCGAACATCTTTCTTATGCATACATACTAAATGTTTTAGCCTCGAAAATGTATCCGGTCGGGGATCCAGTGGCGGGAATATGTCTTATTGGGTCATTGCGCGGCTTGCATGTCTGGCTCTCCATCTAACTAACACCCCAAATTGCGCTTACGCTTTCTCTGTGTGACAAGTGCACACTCGCAGCCAACAACAGGGCTCTCTAAATCCGCCACTCTGGCCTAAAGCCAAATTCCACACACCGACAGTCAAACCTTACGATTGAAATTACTTTTCCCCTCTCTTCGCTCTTCCATCTTTCTTTGCGTGATGTTTGTGCACTCAGGTCCAACAATGAGGCACTCTAACGCAATCACAGCAGCAGAAAGGGGGAAAAATACATTTTTGGACAAGCTAGTTAACTGCCTATGACAAATGCAACAACAAAGGAATTAGGTAAATAAAATTAGGAAAACTGAAAAACTGTTTAATGCTACATCTCGGTGAGCACTACAGAGCGATCAGTCGTGTCACATGTTTTCTTCAACACGTAAAAGAATCTGAATTCACTTTACATGGTATATAAGTACAGTAATGAAGTATTAGTACTTTGTTGTTTTCCCACCACTGGTAGTCAATATCTAATCTTCTCATCTCAGTGAGGCTAACAAACATGCACACCACCAGTTTGTTACTAATGGTGTGAGTATGTGAAGGTCATGTGTTGGCGATGCTGGGAATGATACTTACAGCGGAAGGGGAATTCCTGAGGGTTTCTGCAAAGAAAAAAAAAAACATCTCTAGTCAGCTTCTTAAGTTAAAGACCACAAAACCAACATTCTTCTCTGCACGGGTGCATATACGCTTCTTATCGTGTTGTTTCCGGACTCTTCTTTTAGAAAGGATTCTGTCACAATCACGTACACAAATTGAATCAAATTAAAAGGAAATGATAAGAAAAAGGTTCTTTCGCATGAGACCTTTAAAAAACTGATAACAGCAATAAGCAAGAAGCCATTAGACTCAATGAGTTCATCTGAATGTAGCAAACTGTGTTTAAGGCAATTACAGCACCAATTAGAGTTCTTGTTCAGTATTAGCAACAAACATTAGATAATTGGGCCATGAAATTACACTGTGACGCATCAGTGGACTTTTCAAAAAGGAAAAAAAAAAAAAAGCTAAAGACTAATGATGTCGATTCTTACCTCGCGTGCACCACCCTGAAATTATTCAGTAAGATTTTGCGGGTCTCGGCCGCATTATCACTCAGCTGCTCATCCTGAAGGATCGCAGATACAAACAGCTCGCAGTCTGAAAACAATCGCAAAGAACGATAAGTCAAGTGCGTATATGTTAAAATAGAGTCGAGCCACCAACCAGGGTACTCAATAGACCTTAGATCCATTAGGGGAATGAGAAAATGGTGCTTTATTGTGTTCATATTCGGATTGAAACCCTCTTTTGATACATGAAAGCGCTTGTGGCTAATATAGTAAAGTTAAAAGCAGAGTACTACCATAATTAAATCTAGAATATGTTTGATTTAATTAACAATAAAATAGAAGCATTGATTGAAAGTGTCAGTGGCTTTTTCACAGAGGCTTTGGCTACATTCACACTGCCCAAATGGGATTTTTTTTGTCAAATCTCATCTTTTGGTGTGAGGATTCATTAATGAGAATAAAATGCATCTTTGAAGTCCGATATATATATAACCACATATGAAAGAGGCCAGGATCGGATTTTAAAAAATAGAGAAAAATTCAACTGCTCACATTATATGGGGGGAAAAAAAGAAATCAGCTAATAGTCACATATGAGCAAATAAAATACAAATATGAAATGATCTGCAGTATGAAGATAAATGATTCCACGTTAGACAGCAAATGTAACTGAGCAGTGTGGCGGCCAATTCTGTGATGCTGCGAACAAACAGGTTGGCCCACATCAGTAATCTGATTTGTCTCCTTCACACCCGCACTCATATCTTGACACATTCAAATGTGTGTCCAAAGCTTGGTGCTTTAGCCTGGCTGTGCATGATAATAGCTATGTTTGACTCACTTCCAATCCACTAAACAATGCCCTATATCAGTGGTCCCCAACCACCGGAATGCGGCCCCCTACTGGTCCGCAGGCCAGTTTGGACGGGGCTGCATAGATGAAGGAAAATTTTTATTTATTTTTTATTTTTTTTTAAGTGACCGGCTTCTCTTAGTTACATTGGACTTTTGATGCATGTCAAGATGATAAACGTCTCCGTCATATTGCACAAATAATAAACCAACAAGATACCAATTAGTAAATAACAGACCATGTACGAGGCCCGCTCAACACTATATGCGAACACCCCCCCACACACACACACACACATCCACCCCGCTCCCACTCTCTGCAATATGTGGCGAGCACCCCCACACCCCCCAGTTGCTGGGGCGCAAAAGTTAAGGACTTGTATCAACTCATCCGAGGCTCAAAAAAGGTTATATATTGAGTTTTCACTCGCCCACTTCAAACCACTAAAGATGAGTTTCAAAAAAACTAAATAAAATTGAGTGTAGTTGGATAAGTAATTTAAAAAAAATTACCATCTAGTAGTCTCCTGATGTCGTGTGGGATGGTCCCCATTCCTGACGTCTATTAGTGCAACACACTTCGCAAGACCGGCTGTGCTCGTCCAGGCGTAGTTTTTGCTTTCAACACGCACACCCGATCCGACCTCCTGTTACAGCGTTGACACAGAAACAAGAACCACCTGCGCTCTGAAACCAAACTTCCGTGCCAGTGGCATCGAGGTGCGCACGCAAGGATGGGTTATGGGGGGGTGGCGTGTGCGCAAGATGACAACTTCCTGTGGTTTCTCAGTCGATGCTGACAACTAGTTTTACAGGAAGTGAAGGCCCCGGCTCGTCCTACAGCATCACAGCTATACAACAGTCAGGGTTAATTAAGTAAAACATTTATGTGCAGTACTAAGAAAAAAGTCTTAAGCCGCCATTACGTTAGTTTTTGCTCATATACTCTGTAACCACAAAACCACTAAACGTACAGTGCAGAGTGGACCGCCACCAACACTATGTCAGAGTTCAAACGTATTCATTTATTTATTATTTATTACAATTCAATTGACTGATATCAAAGAAAATTCATTGACAAAATTACAGTACATCACCTGTGGTATCTCATGAGAATTATGGGGTTTTTTTGTAGATAGATGTATTGTATATCACACTACTCGCACTACACACATTAAACCTGGAATATGGCATTTAACAAACGATTGTATTGTTGTGACGTCACTTTTTAAAACCTCAAACTCCTACTTTTGACGAAACCAAACTTTAAGGCGTCTGTTCGAATGTAACAATTATATTTGCTATGTATAACCACGTATCAACGTACCCTTACTTCTAATAAGTTTGTACCTACCTTGTTAATAGCTTAATTGTTCTGGGAACGCTTTTCAGCAAAGACGCCAATTTCGCTCGAAGAGAGGGAAATGAGAAAGGGGAAGAGCTCAAATATGACGCAATTGCTAACCTCCCAACCAGGTGACCTCATTTATCAACCCGGAAACATTTGCCCCGGTTTGAATATAATTAATAAATAAATACGAATAAATATATTCAAACCCGATCAAATTTCTCATCAAACGCAATCACAATTTTTGCTTCGTGTTTTGCTCAACATTATTTTGCTTCGTTACACACATCCAAATTATGTGGCGTAATTGTCTCGTCATCTACCTGTTTTATCGGCGGCGAGTTTTGCCGACTATCTCCGCTCTAGTTTTAACCTAGTCAAATAAGAAGGCTTCTTTTAAGTCCAAGTAACCTTATACCTGATACGAACGATTTGCGCAAAAGGCATTGAAAGTGTCGAACTTCGAACGAATTGTTTGACCAGTTGTTGGTGTGGATGCTGCATTCAGGAACCTTAGTGAAATTTGCAACGACTTTAGGACTTGAGAACACGACAGTTTTCGTGTTGTACACTTTGTCGCACCAAAAACGAACTTGTATGTTTAAAAAACACTTTGCATGCACTCACTGAATGTTTTGTTAAAGACATAATTTATTGCATGTTTTTTTCCATTGTGTTTTTATGATGATGAGAAAATACAGCTTCTTTGAGCATGCATACAAGACATTTAGTCACACTTGGGAGTGGTATCATTATGCTCAAATCCAGTTACCAAGCAGATTTGCGAGCTGGCTTCTCTGCAAGTGTTAAACGCAAACCTACTCTTTTTCAAATTCAATCACGGCTGCTGCTTTGTGTTTAGAAATTACACTACAGCGTCCGTTGTTTGGTATCCGTCTTAGCCGATTAGGTTTTGAAAGGATCTATACGTTACCTTCCCCGAGAAGAGCACATATTAGTAAATGCTTTAATAGATTTAATTCCCTCTCCCTGGGTTTAAATCATCGTATTGACAATCTTGATGGCTCTCCGATGTGGGCTGAGAAACTAATTAGGATATTCGTGACAACACAAGCTTCTCTAAATTGGTCCCGCCAAGTATCCGAACAATAATTTATAACAGCAGTAGATGTGTGACAGAACACAAACAGTTTGAACGCGTACAGGGAGTGTAAAATGAATAGAACACACGCTGGGCCTCGCCTATCGTTTTATTGATCGTGCAACACAACCGACGCACAGCAAGGGAAGCCATCAAATGACCGCTGCTCCATCACGCGTGGCTCACAGCGCATAGTCAGACTGAGCTTTTAATTTCCTTTTTAAATATAGTATTTAATCATCTGGATTTGCTTTATGCGCTGGGAACAGAGACACAGCATCCCAAATCTACTCCCACAACATTGGAAGCATACAATTGTCTTAATAAAATGAACACAAAAGATTGAGCGTCATGAAGGTTTTAGTCCAACCCCTTTATTGACTATTTAATGAGTAGGTGCGTCCTGAGGCTTTTGTTCTTGCAGTCTCGGTTTTTTACTTGCATCATCTTGGTGTATGATGGCGTATGATATATGTTACAGAAACTTAATAAATAATACATGGGAATATTACTAAAAACTCAATGTAGTTTTCTTTAGTGCCGTTTCTCACTCACATGCACAGTACTCCAGTTAAGCTTCAAGCTGTTTGTCACTGCCAGTTAGAGTTTACAGGGAAACTGACATTTCAAACATGAGAATGAGACATTGTATATTTAAACATCAAAATATTCAAAAAAGGCATATAATTGAATCTGACGAAGTGAGCAATCTTAATGCTAACATATAATTTGGAAGTCCTTACGTGCAGTGTTAAGGGCTGGTCTCTTGTTGGTAGTTAGTCCAAGCTGCAGTTATTTTTTTGTGTGCGCTGCAATAAAAGGCATCAACCTACATGTGCCGATCACATACTTTTCCACGGAAATCTGCCAATCACGATCAGTGGCTGATCAATTGGTACACCACTAGTTAGGATACTTATTCTTCAAACGACATTTCAACAGAAAGCGGAAACGCATATAAACATCTTAAAACAATCACATGCATATATTGTTTATGCTCTGTGGAAACGAAGACCGTCACTGAAGATTTGTTGGGGACATTATCTGTCTTTTGATCTCGCTCTTAATTATGCAGCGTGCTGTCCAGCATAACTCAGTGCTGCCTGGCATGTTGTGGCAAGATGTGGTACTACACTGAAGACATGCAACTCTAAATTCAGACTCACCTGTATACTATAAGCTGCAATATACTGGAGTGGGGTATCTTTTTTATTTTTTTTAATCTTTTTTATTTCCAATAACATGTCACTTGTGTCTCTGGTTTTCATGCAAAGTGCAGTTCGATGACAGCTTCCTTCCCTGTCGCATCCCCACAGGAAGCCACGGGGTCAGTTCGAGTTGAGTCCCGCGTCGGAATTGTCCCCACGCTGACCTGCGCCTAACTGGCCTCCCAGCAAAAAGCCCCTGTGAAGGTAAGAGGAACTGGGGTCCCCTCCCTTGGAAAAGAGGTTCCCTCCCCTTGACAGCTCCACAGAGCTGCAGCCACCTGCCTGCTGGGTCAGCCCCATATGAAAAGGGAAGCTCTTTGTAATCCGCCGGGGATTACACCAGGCAACAATGCGCCGCTGAAAGAGCGACAAAAGCCCTATATCAAACGCCGCTGAGGGGGAGCGAGGCTATGATCTCCCACAACTACCAACACTGACTCCTTGGACACCTCTCATCTCACCAAGAGTCTCCCCCCACGCCTTCGACCCAAAAACTTCCTCCCCCAATTTAGGATTCACCAGCTCTGTCCTCCTCCTGCCCTCTCATCTTTGGGATCTGGCCTTTTATCAGCGCATTCCTTTTCATTTGCATTGCGGTGTGGGGAGGGACAGCGGGTCTCTCTGATCTGATAGCGCCAGGAGAGTCAGGAGGTTCCTCGGGGGCACACAGGGCGTTGGAGTGTGTGTCTGCGTCCTGTCCGTGTTACGCACACACACGCGCACACGCGCATCACAGAGCATTCTCAAGATAGGAAGGTATCCCTTGGTGTACTCATACATGCAAAAAAAATTGCTGTGTCGATTTCCTAACCCACTTGCTGTGGATTTTGAGCAGATTGGGTAACCTCAACCCAAGGCAGGGCTAATTGTCTTGACCCAGATTGGATTTGGGCCTGTTGAAAAGCTAAAGCTGGTCACCAAAGTGGCTTCCTTAATGTGCGAGGTCAAATACGTAACCCAAAGCGCTAGGTGTAAATAACTCAGAATTGTCCCTTTTGGACCCAACGCTGGGTTAGCTATGTTGCGAGTGGACAATGAAAGCACCAATTTGTTTTTCGGTGCATATTGTCATAATATTTCTTAAGGTGGACAATGCAAACAAAATATCATCTTTCTTTTTTTTAGATGTCACACTGTAAAAAAAATGTTGAGTGAACTCGAAATTTCAAGACAACAAACCCCGAGTGAGTTGAGTTGGGCAATTCAGCTTAAGTTTATTTAAGTTTTGCTGGTGTGAAAATGTGCTTTCCTGAATTTCTCAACAACAAAATAAGAGTTCATTGATATGTCTGACTAAATTAATTAACTGAACTTTTGACCCAGCAGTTTTAAGAGTGAAAGTCAAGAAATGCGGACAAGAATAGAAAGAAATGGATGTATGCAGTTCAGTGTTCTGATAGTTAGGCCAGCAGAGAAGGCCTCTCTGACCCTGACGGCCAGCAAGGCGCTCCGTCCGACACTTCCGAGGGTCGCCGGCAAATGTTTGTGTTGCCGGAGGAGATAAAAAGAGGCAGTTTGCTTTTCGGATTTCCTCACAATACTTGTATTCCCAGCCCACCCATTGCTCACACACATGTCAGTGCGAGGGGGGCGTTTTGGGGGGGGGGGGGGGGGGCAAAGGTAAGAAGCGATGATAGATTGAGGACACAAAAGACAATAAGAGCTAACGCTACGTGCACAGCGTTCCTTGTGGTTGCCTCAGCGTATCGGAAACCGGGATGGCGAGATTGTATTATTGTAGAATATATGAGCCATGTGCAAATATTAATCCAGCATTATTTGAAGTGTCCGCTAAGCATAGCGATTGCAGCTCGCTCACTGAGTGATGACATACCTCCATTACATGTGATGTATGCACGCATGAGAGCGGCCTATCTTTCACGGCCAAGACATTGTCCCTAGAGGCAGTCGCTCCAGAAGTATCCATGAATTATCCCGCTGAAACAAGTGAGCCAACGCTATTGATACAAGTGGGATTGAGATACTGGAAGGACGCCAGGCGAACGTGTCTGCCTGCACTTGTGATCCTGCCGCCTCCTTCCCCGTCTACTTAATTGGAATACAAAGCAGAGCGAGGTCGATGAGGGAACAGCGTTGAGGAAGAAGGAGAGAGAATCGGGGAGTGTAGGAGGGGGAGGGGGGGGGGTGCGCTGTCTGTCTCCAGCAACCTTCACTCCTCGCTGGGAATTGACTGGGGAACCAGCGAGCGAGACCGACACACTGTCAGTGGTAAAATGAACTGTCACCTTGCATTTCTCAACCTGCTGGCGCCGGCGAATTGGCCGCTTTGAACCATGTGACGTGACACTGATTGAGTTCTGGAAGGAGCCGCTCCAATTTCCATGAGTGTCCACACAAGGAGCATCCACATGTGGAACCTCGCTATATAGCGGTTCATCTTTCACACCCGCGTAATATCGTGGATTTTTAAGTGATCGCTTTTTTCAAGTTTTTGTGGTTTGTGATTGAGCTGAACAACTAATTCAATTAAAATCGACATTGCAATGTAATAGAACGCAATTTATGAAATACAATGCAATTTTCAAATAACTAAGGCTACAATTTGGTGGCGTTTCATTTTATTTATACATTTATCTTTTTGTTTAATGCCACCTGACAATTTGGTGACTGAAAATAGACTCAACTTTAGACCAGGTAAAACCAGGTCTAAGTTGTGGCGCAAGTAATGTAATGTGATTTTGTTGAATTTTATCAAGGTGCATGCAGACCGATTCTAAGATCCTCTGATATGTGTGGTGCATATCATTGTATTTATTTTAGGAATATGATATCAGCATGCATTGAGCCCTTTGAATCAGCGTAGAAATCAGTTCATTGAATGCTTTATTATCATCTTTAGTATATTTTTAATGCACCTCTCTGGCTGCGGGGTTGTCATACACAAACACATAATCAGGGGTGAAAAGCAGTCTCCAAATGGTCACGTCACAGTGGCCAATTTAACATCATCCGCAAGTGGAAGTGTGCTTGCAGTTCCTTATTAAGGTACTTTGTATGCTTTCATATCCTGCATGGACTCTAATGAGTCTATTTCTGCTTTCGAAATGTCAAAGACTGTGGAGTGATGAGACACACTTCCATTGGCCAGGAGACAAAGCTGCTGTGTTCACCCCCACAACGGCGCAAACGCCTCTTTCTACCTGCGCCCGTCGACCAACATACCAAAAGAAAGAAAACTCCACCTAATCACACAGCTGCTCATGAAAGCAAGCCAGTTTGTAGTCATATATCTGATCACAATACCAATGCAAAAACAAATCAGCGGCTTTATCCCTTGACCATTTCATGTTTCATGTTCTCTGTACTCCATTGTGCCGCTCGGCTGCGCCGCCTCCTTGCTAGTCTTGTTTTTCTTGCCGGCGCGACAGGAGGAAAACTATTAGCGCTCGCCGCTCGGATCCTAGAGGCAATCCCAGCGAGTATTAAGACGTTAACCATGGCCAAGTCACCTGTCTCTCCCAGTTACCGCACTGACGGGGCGGAGAAAGGATGCGGTCGCTGGAAGGATCCGAGAGGCCGGGCCTTGGGGCTTGCACATCCATTAGAGCCTGACACGGATAGGGGGAGGGGCTCGAGTTAAATGGAGCTTCGGTTCCACAACAAAGGAAGAAGCGAGCGTGCTGATCATAACGAGGCGGATTTCCTTCACTGTAGAGTTGCAGTCACGGGTTAATTGTCCGAGCTGAATAAATTATTCGAATGAAACTGTGTCAATAAGTGGGATCAGAATTATTAATCAATCAGCTTTATCTACGGGTTACATTTATCTCATGTGCTTGCATTCTCTGTGTTTTTCATTAATATAGAGATGCCTTTTTTAAGAACAATGACAACAAATCTTCAATTGACTCTAAATAAGAATGTGTATTTAGTGCGTGAAAACAATGCAGAATATATGCTCACCTGTGACCATATTTGCCTAAAAACACGAAGACCTCTGAGGCATCTGTCAGATGAGAAACCCCCCCGGTTCTCCCATGAATACTGGTCCTTTGAAGCTGGGGGTCCCTGCCGGGTGACGTGCGACAGAGGAACTGGTCGAAACCCAAGGAAGTGAGCCTGGCAATAGACTTGTAAAAGAGCCTGCAACAACTGCCAGCAGCATGGGGTACAAACAGCACTGGCTTGACCTCAAAGTCAGCTCAGGAGGGGGGCGGTCATCTGGAGATATTTTAGATATCAAATGCTGTACAGTGCCCCCCTCCCCTGCTATGTCGTGGTTCGTTGGTCGCACCCCCGCTACATTGCTGATCTTTGTACAATCATTTTTGAGGTGTGTTACAATATGCAGGAAAGTTGGAATTTAGAGTTGTGCCCTGAATCCAGTACCATATTTTGCTTTTTTAATATTTGGTGTTCCAGTGTAGCAGAGAGTGTGCATGTTAAAAGTAGCAGCTGTTTGAAGTAGGGATGGGCGAGTACCAATATCTGGTATCTGTAGGATACAGATCTTTTTTAAGGTATCGTGTAGGCAAAAAAAAAAACTAATCTGATATTGAGTTAGTCCTCAGCAGAAGTTGGCGCTCTGCTGCAGCATTTTGACACATATGAATAAATATCTAAAATGAAGCCTTCTGACCGACCCAAATTAAGCAATTTTCCTTTTTCAATTCAGCAGCCTTCTACTACCTCCAAACGCCGATTTGAATTCAATTAATTGTCCAGCGGTAGTTTGGCGTATCATTAAACGGGCTTCTGCTGTTTGTTACTGTGCAGGTTCTTCTCTCCTTAATCTTGCATTGTCCAGCGGAAGTCCTCTGAGTTCTTCCTCCCCCTTCCCGAGGTGAACATCTGTCTCGGAGGCGTCGGTCGCAGCGCCGACTCTGACACCTCCAGATGGAGAGCCCGCTGGGAGCGTTGAGGTATTACCCACAGAGATGGCAGGGATCACACCTTTGGAATGAAATCCCACACTTGTCTTCAGCGTCGGCCGCTTCCTTCTTGTCGAATGTGCCACCGTGACCCGTATGGATGATACCCCCTCGGCCCTTATCACCCACTACCACAGTACAGTACTTGGCTTGGTAACTCAGCTGAAACATCTAAACTGAAAAAGCTTAATTTCCTTCACCGTTTCAATTTGAAATCTGAATTCTCTCACAGGGCGGACCAGCCGATTGATTTGAATTTTGTTGTTCAAAACAGCCTTGCTGACATTATCAACATGAAAGCTACTTTACACAAGTCAACTTGTGAATTGGTCTCTATATTTAGACGTTTTTCCGGCCCCTTTGACAAATACTAAATGTGACTTGTGAATTTTATTGTCCCTCAGAAATTAACTTGAAGAATTTATTCCTTCTCATTAATGGCAAAAAGCAGAAAACCATGTTGCTAGACACTTTGTCCCTATTACAGTACATATTACCGTATTTTCCAGACGATAAGCCGCTACTTATTTGGTAAATTTTGAACCGTGCGGCTAATATCACTGTGCGGCTTTTCTGTGCATTTCTGAACTCTATAGTTCAGAAAATACGCTAAATAAATCTCGATTTTTTTTTTCTCTTGGGTCTGTTCTGTTTTAATTAGTAAAGTTGCTGCCGTGTTAAAAGGCACTGTTTTAAGAATCTGTTTATGTTTCTTTATGAGCATTCACAGAACAAAATCGTTCTGTACATGCAGGAAAAAACACATTTTTTTTCAACATAGAAAATGTTGGCTTATAGCCTGGTGCGGCTTGTATATATATATATATTTTTTTTTAATATATTTTTTCAAAAGAGTTGCTGCAGCTTAGTCTGGAAATTAAATGTCATGTACTTGATGTATGTTTCATATTAATTCATAATTAATTTGCCTTTATTTTAACATGAGCTCACTTTTTAAGACTATGTATAATAAATCTGAAGTTTTGTATTATAATACAGATTCAGTTATTGTTATTTGTTAAAAATGCCCGGGAAAGGCTCCAAAAAATAATAACAAAAAATAAAAAATATTGCTGATTAAATTACAATATTGAGGAGAGAAAAAATGACATTCGATTATTTTTCTAATTGTTCAATCGTATTAGAAATACTGTAAAGCGAATTCAGACAGAAGGAGAAAAAAAAACAAAAAGTAAAATTTGTTTGACTAATGCCTTTGTCATTTGCTTTTCATAGGTTAAGGGGAAAAATAGATTACCATCAACAATTACCTTCGGTATAAAACTCTAAAACCCTGCTTGTACTTTGGACTTGTCAAGTGGTCTCCTTTTACCTCCAATTGCCTAATTTCCACCTTAAATCTAATTAAGTCCAGCTGTTATATTTCACATGGTCGCTAATTTCAGTGTTTATGCGGAACTTTGATGAGAGATCCCTCAAATGCTAAAGCTCTGATGTGCGAGAGAGGGCCTGCAGCCACCCCGGTGTCCTGACAGATTGACTCGGCATTCATTTGTGGCTGAACTCTGCGTGAACCTCGGGCGTTAGGAAAGAAGGCCGCCGACAGGCCGGTGCTGCGGGGCCAGTATGAGCCTGTGGGTGTTTGTGCACAAACTCAACACCCAGTGCAAATATTGAAACTCACTGCCCCTCCTTGGTCATCAGACCCGACGAGGTACTCAGGTTCGGCAGATGCCCAAATAAGCACTGAGATGTCATCTAGGTTCCCTAAAAATATGCAAATGTGCACTCAGAAAAAACATAATCAAGGAAGAGCTTTTTTTAAACCATACAATTGCAGAATCTATTTATTTACTTCAAATCAGCATACATCTGTGAATTTCAAAACAAATGAAGTAATCTCAGTCAAAAGCGTTTTTCTTGTTCGTGTTCATAATAAGTTGTGTTTTACTTATTTGTGCTTAAGTTTGTGGCACCATAAATTTGTTCTGTTTAATTATTCCCCTTATACTTCTGTGACATAAATAAGTCAGTTATGGTGATGCTATTGGCTATGATTCTATCATGTAATGAGCTTGGAGGAAAGGAGTTATTTTGTTACGTTACGTTAAGTTTAAAATCTAATTGAATTGTTACGACGTGGGGTCCCTCAAGGGTCAGTCCTTGGACCCCTTTTTGTTCAGTTCGTTTATGTTACTCTTGCCCCCCTGTTTCAGAATGCCAATGGTGGCTATAAAGGCTACTCTGACACTCAGCAATACTTAGTAATTTCCTCAAATGACAGTAGTTCAAATGACATTGTTGGGTTAAAAACAAAGACAATACGAAAACTTGGGGTGCTGATAGCTTTGGAGGTGACTTTTTGCAGTCATATCAAATTAATCACTAAAACTGCCTTTCACTAAAGCATATCCAAGGTGAGGGTTTATTTGCATGATCCAAGCAGATTAGGAGAAACGTATCCACGCTTTTATCTCCAGTAGACTTGCTTATTGTAACGGACTTCTGACTGGCATCCCTCAAAAGAGCATTAAACAGCTACAGCCCATTCAGAACGACGCAGCTCTGGTTCTGACCTGGTCAAAGAGATTACAACATATAACACCAGTCCTAAAGCCCCCAGACCACCAGTCAACCACAGAATAGATTTGAAAATCCTGCCACTGTTCTTGGAATCACTGAATAGTTTTGGGCCCTTAATGTAGTTAGGAAATTTTAATTGAATATAAACCCAGTTGGGCTCAGCAGTCTGCAAGCTTGGGTCAATTAGTGGAGCCTAGAGTTCAAAGCAAACATGGTGACGTGGCGTTGAGCTCTTATGCTGCACAAAAATGAAAAAAAAAAAAAGCTACCACCAGAAGTGAATTATAAATGTCTTTAAAAACTATCTGCATTTTTCCACATTCCTTTGATTAAGATCATTTAAGCATTTTTAAAATCAATTTCACTCTGCGGGCTTATTGTAATTTCAGAAAGCAACTTTTTATTTATTTCCTTTGCTTTTAAATATCTTTATTTATTTTGTTTGTAAATGTTTTTTAATGCTGTCAATGTGCATTCTTTTAGTAATTTTAATAAGCTACTTTTAACTTCTTTACTTTGCCATTGAATGTCTTCAGCTGATGTGCTTTTAGATGCTATATGTTTTTTTTTATATCATAAGCAAGTGAAATACATAAATATTGTGAATTTGCCCTAAATAAATTTTCCGAGTGTAAAAATTCAGCGATGCATTTGACTGTCGGCTGCATCCAGCAGGATTTGGGTAACAAAAATGGAGACCTGCATGCACCCTGCAGTTTGTTGTCATGTTTAGAGCCCCTGGAGGTATTTGGAGGTGAATAGGTCACCAGGAACCACCCCGTGTGTTGTGAAAGATTCCTCATGTCACATTATGCAAGAGGGGAATAAATATAGACCACCACACTTTTGCCAACTAGATGTATCACTGTTTAAAAAAAAGTTGTGTCATCTCAAAATTTAAAGGCAACAATTTTTTAAAATAAAATTTTAAGTTGTGCAATTTAATTAAATATTTGAAGTTTTGTTGTTGTTCTTTTTTCCCTTTAATTTCACAATAAATAAGAGTATGCAAAAAAAAAAAAGTCGGGTTTTTAGAACAGGAATTTCAGTATTTCATTTTAAATTGATAAACTTTATTCATCTAAAAGCTCTGGACAATTGTTGTAAAATACCCTGTCAAATAAATAGTGCAAACATTGACGCTGAGCGGCTCAGTGCTTGGACACAAACATACACAAGACTTTTTTTAAGTTTTAAAAAGCATGAAACAAAAAAAGCATATTTAGCAGTTAGCTGTATACCCTGAAATTCCACAAGTCCGCGTGCATTTGATTTCCCCCCCCTCATTTTGGAATGCCGACTCCTCCGCAGTATTTTAGTTCACTCTGTTGGCCTGGCCTTGGGGGGCGGCGGCGGTGCTGGGGGGGTGTCAGGCCCGGAGAGCTTCTCCGCTGGCCCGCCGCTCACCACGCAGCCCAGCTTGTCGCGCTTCTTCTGCTTCATGCGTCGGTTCTGGAACCAAATTTTCACCTGCGTCTCGTTGAGCTCCAGACTCGCGGCCACCTCTACCCGTCGGGCCCGCGTAAGGTACTTGTTGAAGTGGAACTCCTTCTCCAACTCTGTCAGCTGCTTGGTCGTGAAGTTGGTGCGGATCACGTTGTGCTGGCCCGGGACGCCGAACTCGGACAAAACCGCTGCTGGGAGAAATGGGGAGAAGAGATGGATGGAATGGAAGACGTGAAACTTTTTGGGGAATGAATGAAAAGTGGAGAGCATTAGTTTGCAGCTCATCGTTTTTACGCATGCATTGCTTTGCGGGGAGCAGCCCACCTGTTTTGGGAGGATTTCGCTTCACTTTCATCCAGTCGAAAGTTTTAGAAGTTTCCTCTGTGTGATCCGCGTCCTTGTGCTGGGCGGTGTAAACATTTTCTGGAACGTACTCCGGTTGCCTCTGCTCGGCGCCGCTATAATGGACGTACTGTGCGCCGGCACCGCTGCAGCTGTCCGCGGTGAAAGGCGGCATATTGGTTCCGAGAGGCGAGACCTGTGCGTGCATGTAGCCCCGGTCCTGCTCGGGGGCCAGGCCGTACTGGTGGTGTCCGTACTCCACAGGTGATCCGTACACCGAGTTTCCCGGCGGTGGTGGCGCGTACTGCACGTCCAGGTTAACGTGCGTCTGGTGGTGGTGCAAGGGAACGTTCTGATGGCCCTCCTGGCCGTAACTATCCGCGTTTGGCGTCACGTATCCGTGGTTGAGGTTGTGGTAGCCGGCCTTGAAAATGTTCGGCCCTCGGTTGCAGAGCGGGTAGTCGAGGTAGGAATTCATCGCGGACGTTCACACCAGAGGAGTCATTAATCGCCCTAACCCCAGAGGTAGTATGTCAAAGCTGTAAAAAGTGCCCTCAACCCCTCATATCACCTTCCTGACACGCCACGTGACCCGCAGCCGGCCAATGGTGCGGTTCGCCGACTTCTCTGTCACGTCCGCCGCGCTCGTCCATCAAGCGGCTCGGATTTGCATGACAAACGCTTCAATCAAACGCGCTCATCCATCTGATAAGAACACAAACGCCGTGCAGCCCAAATGACAAGTAATTGCCCCTCCAAAATTCTTCATGAGCTCGCCAGCGTGCTTGGCTTGGAAAAAAATGTCCCTCAAATGTCCCAGTATTTATAATTCTAAATAAGTGATAAAACCACGTCTTTAAATGTGGCCTTTAGGCTTTTTAAGTAGCTGTTTATCTCTTTGCTGTCGTAAAGCTGTCAATGAAATGCAACATTTAACGTGTTTAGTGTTTAAATGTACTTTTATATGGGAAGAATTGAGGCATGTCTTTTTGGGCCTTCTTTTTTTTTGGGGGGGGGGGTGACTGTGCCAGAAGAGCGCATAGTGATCCATCATGTGCTCTTTTAAAAAAAAAAAGACAGCTTCTGTGACCCTCAAAAGAACAATGACACGCTTCTCACATGTCAAATGTATTCTTATCGCAGGCTAACTTCTCTTTTAGGTCCTTGTCAGTAGTAATGTGGTATAAATTAAAAAGCGAATATTAATCATTTTACTTTGACTAAGGAATTACGACTATACTATCTGGTTCTTTTTATATAATACCACCAAAAATGTTTAGCTCTCCAGTCCAACAATTTCAGCATTTCATTACAGTAGAGTAGTAGGCCTAAGTGTTCATGAAAAAGTGACAGGTTTTGTTCCTAAAAAGTATGTTTAATATTGTTGTGAGCCACTGTGACATATTGCAGTTGGAACATTGACAAAATGCTTAAATATAGGAAAATAAAAATAGACCTTAAACCTCTTGTTCTGTTGCAGGTCAAATTGATCCACTTGGAACATTTGGGAGAAAAAAATATTTGACTTGGTCTACTGGCCGCATTTTTTTCACTTTCCTTTTTTTAATATAAAAAAAATGCATTCCATTATGTGGTGTGTTTTGATGATTACACATTAGAACGGGTCACACTGACCATGACTATTTTTAAGAAAAGACTGTTGAACAATTAAAATATATTGCACATAAATGAAATACAAATTGCACCAAAAAATAATAATGCAAACATATTTTGATAAAAAGTTAAATACAACTGAACCAGTGATTCTTTAATGTACCACTGGAGGAGGCTCGTTCTTTTATCACAATTTGGGAATCACTGCATTAGATCACAGGTGTTAAATTCGAGCAAACCCCTCCCCAAAATGATTTCGTGTTCCACTCAAGTAAATCACGTGTCTATTTCTTGTTTCTTGCTGGAATTGGGAGCAATGCTGCCAATCATCTCCACTTTAACAAACCTACTATACTGCACACAGGAGTCCTTTTTTTTTTAAACAATGTTCCCAAACTTCCTGATGTGCTGAGTGTTAGTGAGAGGAAACACGAACAAAAATCGGTTTTACACCTCTGCAATAAATTAATGAATTTTCTAATGCTGCTGCAATATTAATAATAAAAGTGCATGCAAGTGGACGTAGAATTACAAATGCGTGAGTTTAGGAGCGTGCATGATTCTTTCGTGAGGGCTGCATGAAGACAAATAAGACGAATGAAAATCCTCGTTTGGGTTCTGCGCGTGCGCGGTGCCGTGCGCGTCGTAACGCGTGTCAAATGTGCTCGAAGCGGCATACTCGGACCACTGCTGATGAGACTGGGGCCGAGGCGACGTCGGCTGGTAGTCTCCGCCCAAGTGCACGTAGCCCAGGCTGGACAGTGTGGGACTGCCCGGGTCGGAGGGGGACGAACCGGGTGAGGAAGGCGAAGCCGAGGCAAGGCCGTGGAGTTGCGGCAGCTGCTGCTGCTGCTGCTGCTGGAACCGCTCGTCCTTCTTCTGCTTCATACGGCGGTTTTGGAACCAGATTTTAATCTGGCGCTCCTGTAGGTTGAGCAGGCCGGCCATCTCCAGCCGACGCGGCCTGCACAGGTAGCGGCTGAAGTGGAACTCCTTCTCCAGCTCCACCAGCTGCGCGCTGGTGTATGCCGTGCGAGTGCGCTTGCAGGCCGGTGTGCTGGAGCTCGGAGAGTCGGAGGTGTTGGTGACGCTTCCAAGGTCTGCCAGACCAACAGTGCAAATAAGACCATTAATTACAATCAGATCACGCACGATTTTTTTCAAAGCAGATCACATTACTCAAGTATGATGCGTTTTCATCTTTGTTTCATGTTGTTTGTTTAATTTCTCTCTGTCCATCCTTAAAACTCGTCCTAAAACACATTTTTATTATTTGTCTTTCGACTCAGCATTAGACGCGTTTTATTTTGTTAACTTTTTTTATGTTATTAATTTCTCCCTTTGACGGTCTTTGTCATTATATGTCTGTTTTTTACTTTATGTACAGCACCAAATGTAGCTGTGGTTGTTTTTCAAGCGCTTTCTAATTAAAGTTCTGTTATTTTTTTTCTTACACAAATAGTGTGTTGGTTATATTACTATATTTTGCCATGCATTTATGTGTAATGAATACATTTATTTTTCATGTGTTATTTTTTTAATTTACATTATTATATTTCATTTTGAGAGTTTAAGTTACATTCCCAGTCAGCCTGTATTTTTCTTTGGTATTTGAATATTTGACTTATATTACACTTTATTTTATATTATTATAATTGTATTAGACTTAATCGTACTCCTTACTGGTTTGACGTAAATTTAGGCAAATATTGTATTGATTGATCTTAATGAATTTTCATTACTAAAATAAAGAAAAAATGTGGTTTTATAACAAACCTGCAAGCCTCCTGTCGTGTTTGTTCTTGGCCTGTCTGGACTCTTTCATCCAGGGGAAAATGTTTTTACTTGCACCAAACTTATGCTCCACTGACTGCTTGGCCTGCTTGCTGCAAGCAAAAGCAGAACACAGCGAGAAGATCTGTTGCTGCTCATGCTTCTGCTGCTGCTGCTGCTGCTGCTCTTGCTTCTGCTGCTTGTGCTTCTGGCTGCTCTCCATGACACGCACACAGCGAGGCCCTTTGACCTTGTGACGCTGCTCCGGCAGCCAAAATGTCACATGGCAGCTTTGCAGAGAGTCTGAAAGAAGGCAGAATCAGGGAGGAGAGCAAATGATCCATCTTATCAACTCAATAGTGTGCTGACATGAATAGCCTGCACACTGGCTGCAGGATATTAATACAGCCTGGGCCATAAATTTGCATGCAACCTTAAAACTTTTGGTTTAAAATGAACCAATTTGCATTTAAAACCATTTAAAACATTTAATATGTTACTTTTTCAAAGTCTAACTGTAAAAAAAATATATGGGTTAACCAATATGGGTTATTTAAAAAGTTGCTTTCTAATTGGAAAAAAAACAGTGAATGAACCAACATGGGTTAAAAAAAACATATATTTATATAAAAATGTATGGGTTACCTAATATGAGTAGTTTACAATTTTACTAATTCAAGTCGAAAATGTTAAAAAAGGCCAGAATGCGTCAAAACCAATTTGGTGTGAGTTATCTAAAAATAACTCTAACTAGGTTATTTTTAACCCAGCAGTTTTAATGGCATTTTGTTTTTTTAACATGTCCCTTTTAATATATGCTAAAATACCCTTAAATGGGCCTCTATGGAATATAATTTAAACATCACATTTGAATCACCCAACAAAACATTGCAGGCTTATTTTGATGAGCCTTCTTTTTTTTCTTTTTGTTATTGTTCTATATGTTTACAAAGGTTGCATAATTTAATATTCTGTTTTTTTTCTTTTTTTTTGAGGGGGGTTATTTGTATTTTTTTTTTAAAAAGATGCATGATAATTTGCCCTTTAGCTGACTCTGGAGCATTTAGCAATGTTTACCAGTGTGCTTTGTCCCTTCTCAATAAATTCATGAATACATTAGAATTTTAATGTGATCTTATTGTACAGACCGTTTTCATTTGGTTCAGAAAAAAAAATACTTGACACGATGACGACAAAAAAACGAGAACATGAAATCGTTTTGGTTTCTACTTTTATTCCATTGTGTGCCTGTAGCAATAGCATTTTAATGGAGTAATAATAATGTGTTATTTATCGACATGATAACCTTCAACAATACCCCATTGAGCGAGGCTGCTTTTGTTCAAATCAAACATGCAAAGAAAAAAATGTAAACACGTTTGCATGCATCGCCACTGTCTTCTTAATGAGGTGAAGCAGCAGCAAAAGAGGAGAAGAAGAAGTGTGGAGGCATGCAGCTTTATGAACTTTGCTTGAACCGAGCAGCCTCGAGTCAGGCTCGTAAATCATAAAGACACATCAGCGCGTCTGCATGCGGCCGCCTTACCTCGGAAAGCTCCATTCATCCCCGCGCGAGCGCGCAAACAACGACGCCTCTTCTCACCCTTTTACACTTATTATTTCTTCAAATCAAATTGAAATAATCCTGCTGGTCGAGTCTGCATTCAGCATTTGTGGATGTTTGCGTGCATGTAGACGGAGTGGATAGTGTTTGTGCATGCAGCGTTACCACACACACACACACACCACCCTGCGCGCTGTCTGTCTGCGCGTGAGTGGTGCGCGTGCATGTATGACGAGAAGGGAGAAGAAGGGGGGAAAAACGTCTGTGGTCATCATGCGTGCGAGCGCGCTAATGTAGCCCGTGATAACAATGATAAGACGAAGCTTTTTCTTATTGTAATGAACGCCCAATGGCCTCTTTGTGGAAATTAAACGGGACCCAGAGCCATCAAGATGGACTGTTTTGCTATTTAAGTGGCTTTAGATAAGGACAACCTGCACTGCAGGGTCCTCCTCACCGCTCTGAAAATTATCTGAATGTCGTCATATTTAGCGTTGGCCTCATAACTCTGCTCTACATATCCGCGCATTAAAAGTGATATTTGTCCTCTTAAAATAATACAAGTAATAACGATAACACTTTCTGACAACCGCAGATGGAAGATGAAGACGAGCTTTAGTGACGTAACATCGATTTTAGCCGCGTTTGATCTCTCGCCTTCACGCTGTGCATGTCGATGGATATGATTGGCTGGTCGGGGTCATTTTTAACTAATTGACACCAACAACTCGCTTTCATCTCTGAGGTGTGACCTGCCCAATTTAATAATACTGTAATTCAATTGTCATGTAAAAACGGGACATGTGTAAAAACAAACCTATTTTAATCCCCGTGACAGTGAACACGACAAACGTTTCAGTATGACGTCACGTGACAAACGGGCGCACCCTCCATGGACCCCCAGGAGTCACGTGATTAGATTTATTGCTCTCAGGTCATCTCATTTGGGGCCACACTCATAAGTAAACAAACAAACCATAAAACACTTGGGATGTATGGAAAAAATAAATAGTTGGCGTTATGAAAATAGCATCGAAAAAAAACAACATATTTTCCCAAGTCATATTTCCCTAGGAGACAAGAAACCATATTTGGAACAAGAAGTATGAGTCCTCCCTTCAGTCACGATTTTTTTTAAATATAACACATTTTTAATATATATATGAATATATATATATATATATATATATATATATATATATATATATATATAATGGTAGGAATTTTATTTAAAAAAATCATAATTACCCCAAAATCTTGTCTTCCAGTGGACAATTTCTAAGAAGTTTTTACATAATTAAAATTAAATTGGTTGAAATTAATTACGCTTGTTGACAACACAATCATATTTTTGTACTGAAGTAGTAGTGTGCCAAACTAACTAGAGACGCCCTGTGCCATTTAAACAATAATATCTAGTTGATTTCACAACATACAGTCATACACGGAACATTACAATCTCATATTAAAATTTTGGGACTATATGTATGAAACCCAATTCAATAAGTAATCCACCTTTGCAAAGACAATAATGCTCATGTACTTTATTAAAGATGCAACACAAGTAAATCTCCAAATCATGTTTTTCCAGGAGGTCCACTGGCAATGCACCTTGCGGACCTGCATTTCAATGAAAGAAAATAACATTCCGTTATTGCATTGACCCCAAATAACGTTGAATATCCATTTAATTCAGTGAATAATACATTGACTGCCGTTTCCGTAAACATGCCTGCTCTTTTGTACACACATGAAAAAACACTTCTCATGCTCAACTGGCCTTCACATTATAATCAATGATGAGCTGTATCAATTCTTTACAAAGATCAAAATGCTCACTTGTGATTGACTGTTCAGACAATACTATAGCTTTATGCCTCTGTTATTTTGGTTCTCTCATTTCCAACAATTGGAAAAACACACGCACGCTCATATTCCATACACAGTGCAGAGGCAGTCCACACTGGTTATGTGAGTGTCCCCTGCACACTCCAACTGCTCGTGTGGAGTGCAAGACGTGAATGGAGGAGGTGACAAATGATGCGGAGAACAATGGTCTCATTCAAGGCAACTTTCACACGCGCCATCTTCTGCACTCATGGAACACAGGAGGCAAGGCTGCCATCCAGGAGAGCAAATGAAGCGCGCACAACTGGAAAAAGTTCAAATGTAACAGCAAAAAAATATATATTGCTAATATATTGTGTCTCAAACTTTTTTACGCCAGTAGCCTGATGACCAACAACGAAGTACAGTAGCATAGTTGGCCTAAGTGTTCAAAAAAGTATTTGTAATATAATTGTTAAACACGGCTACTCTATACCCAATTTGAGCTGTATTTCAACATACGAAACATTGAAAAAAATGACCAAATTAAAATGGATTCTGCATGTATTGCACACACAACTTAAAAATGTACCTAAAGATTTGAAAATAAAGAGTTCTTAAATATTAAATGCAAATGTGCCGAACATACAAGTTAAATATAACTAAATTGTGCTTAAAAAATGTATTGTACTGGAAAAGGGAAAAAATAAGCAACACACAAACACACACATTGAACATTTAATTCAGTGATTCTTTAACGGACCACTAGAGGGAGACCATACCAGAATTTTAGAACCACTAAATTACGTTCTTTTTTGGACGCCCCAAAATTTCTAAACATCAGTTAGTCCATACAAGTCCACAAATGAGAATCTATTGAAATACGAAGAGGAAGTTTTATTAATTTGAATGTTTTTCAGTGAAAAATGTGATACTGTGGCTCACACTCTATCATGCTTGCCTTAGAAGCTTTCATTCTTCCTCTTATATGAATCTTTGCAAGGTCATCATCTGCTTAAAATTTCCCCAAAAAAGTGCTTCAAAAAACATGCTAACAAGATGTACTCGTGTTAACCAGAGAGAATTGAATACAAAGGAACTACGACTTGATATTTAATACACATTTTTGTAATTACAAGGCATTCAATTGCTCCATGAATAGTTGATTAAATGTAATTAAGTCCTTCAGGGAGCAGGTTGGGAAAATGTTTGCCACAAGCAGGCAATTCCGAAATCTGTGATTCCACACTGATGACGCTTCCCAGTTGTTCCCAATTGCTTTGTGATATGGGACATTTGCAAAACCCAAACATGTCATAAAAGTGAAATTATCATTATGAATGGACTTATAAATGCCAAAAACACATTACGTTCCATGGTGTCAAAAAAAAAAAAAAGAAAGAAAGAAATGTATTGCTTCAGTGTTTGGAACTGGAATTCATGTAGAGAAGTTTGAATAATGCAACACAGCCAATGTAAGACATGCCACTTTTATCAGAGGTCAAATTGTTGAATCAATTCCAGAAGTTGTGCCAATTCATATAAATGTGTTTTTAATGCAGTGAGAATGTGGTTTGGATTCATAATTTTCCCGACTGAAGGTCATTGATGTCGTGAGGAAATTTTCTTGTGCTTCTTTTTTTGCATCTTCCCTCGTGTGTATATATATTTATTTGTCAGGTTCAGCCTTCTTTCTACCTATATATTCTTAATCTTAATTTTAAAAGCCATTTTAAAATGTATCTTATTGACTGTGTGTCAAAATGTTTTTTGTTTTTCCAATACGTTTTACATATTCGAATTTGAACCCTTGTTGATAAGGTCAAACTGTTCAAATGTTATAATCTTCCACTTTTATTTTGCAATTTACAACTAGTGTACTAATAATGAAAGTAATGAATATGGCCCACAATCCAAAACTGTCCATTTAAAAAACAAAATACAAAAATGTGCATCATCTCACAAAACTCAACCCCTTGTGGTACTTTAGTGACTGAAGCTGGCTCATTATCTCCAAAAAACCTCGGAAACACTCCAAGTGCGTGCACTCTAAAAACAGCTGGGTCAAAAATAACCCAATTATGGGTCAAAAGGGGACCGACCACTGTATATACAACACCCTTTTTTTTTTTGGTGTTGTTTCGTGAAAAACATAAAATGTCAAATTGACCCAAGTGGTAGTTGTTCCCTTTTTGACGCATAACTGGGCTATTTTTTTACATAGTAGCTCTTTCTGCTGCTGCATGGGCAGAGAAAATGATCCAAATGTTAATACAAAAGAAAGCCTCGGCTTCTGTAACCTACATGACCCCCACACCACCTTTCCTCCCCCTTTTGCAGGAGAAGATAAGAACCCGGAGTAACATCCATCATCCTCCATGCCGGTCTGAGGCGCCCTCTGCTGTCAGTTGGGCCTCATTACATCACTTCTTGCCTCTCGTTTCTGATCAACAAACTCCAAGCACGGGTTTCACTTGTTTGCCCATCATAATGAAAAGAGTGTGAATTAATTCCTCGAAGCTCATTGATAGGATTAAATTATTTTTAATTAGCGGTTGGGCAAATGATTAGGTACTTGTCAGCCTAGGCTGTTATTTTTATTTTTTTTTTTAAGAAATTGCGCGCTTTTGTTGAGATCAAGACTTAAGCAAATTTTTATTCTGATATATATATATATATATATACATATATATATATATATATATATATATATATATATATATATATATATATATATATATATATATATATATATATATATATATATATATATATATATATTAGAGTTAATTATGAAATATGTGAATTATGTCTGGAAATATTGCAGCACGTGATTGCAAAAATTTTCCATGTATAATAGAACATAATTGTAAATATTGCTTTGCACTGTAACAGTGCAAAGCATGTCAGCCTCCATTTGGTCTCCTGACCCCCGGATGATCCCGTCGTCATGAATAATGCATGACATCCGGCTCCACATTAGCCCTATCAATATGCAATAGTCGTTACAGAAAGGCCAAATTGCCACTTAATATAGTTATGAATATGTGCGAAATGTCCAGGGTTGAGCCCAATATTTTTTCTGTTTTGAACTTTGTTTTCTTCAATGTGCAAACAGGCCTCTCAATATGTTTCGTGTCCTTGGATGCGGCCTGTGAACCACCTTTGGCCGCCCAGTGACTCGCCTGGTGGGCATCAATCACTGCAAAACCTCGCTCAAGTTCTCCACACACACACAAAAAAAATAATTATTATTACATCACGAAACAAAGTATTGAGGGTTTTTTTTCAATCAAAATGAGCGTTGTCCGCCTAATAAAAAGTCAAATAATTGCTCTTGAGGTGCGTAAAATGCGGACGCAAGCATGGACGTAACCTGAAATGGAATTAGATGCGATTAAAAGGCAATAAAAACGCAGGCCCTCTCGATACTTTTATTGAAACATTGCGAGTCCACATATATGAGCGTCCGTGCGCTCTCGGTCCCCTGCACGCCGTTAAGCCGTCACTCTCATTCAAGCCCGGGTGAATTATATTGAACATTGTCTACTCCCCAAAACCATAAAAGCAACTTTATGGAGCTCACGTGACTTTGCCGCGACTGTTGTATGTCATATAGGGCCTTTACAATCTTTGCAAAGAGGGATTTTTTACTTGTACTCGCTTATAAGACAATCTCTGCTTCTCTTTTGGGGATGTTGGTGATAGAATCATGGGAAACACACGCACAGAAATGTCTTTCCACAACAAGGTAAGTAACTTCTATTTCAATTTTATCTGACGAAATACAACCAGGCGTAAAAGTGTCAGAAAAGTCACGCATCAGAGAGAAAGTTTTATTTCCAAGCGCTATGAGTTCACGTGTACATACAAAAAGCTTGTTGGCGAGAAGAAAACAAAGTTGACATCACGCACGCACACACGCACACACACACACACACGCGTCCACACTAAACAATCCGAGTATGCACAACAAGCCTTCTCAATGGGCCCATGTTTACATTCAAATGGCAGCAGCTTTATTTTTTTCTTATTATTCTGACTTTTTTTTTCTTAAAACACTCCACTTCGAGAAAGAGCTCACGTCCAAGAGACAAATAGGAATATTTACATCAATATGACATGACACCAACACGCTACCACTAAAAATAACCACAGGATACTTTTTTGTCTTCTATCACAATAGCATGCTGCAAGGTGCTGCGATTCAAAGCGGTACAATTATTTTTTTATCCGTTTTATTATTAATATGACCATTATTATTATTATTAGAACGCTTTCACCTCCATAGCAGCGGCTGCAGAGGTTGGCCGTGACAGGGGCGGAGGTCGGCGGTCTTGGCTCAGTTGTGGAACGCGCTGGCGCCCGTCACCAGGCTCATGCTCTTCAGTTTATTGTCCTTCTTCCACTTCATCCTGCGGTTCTGGAACCAGATTTTGATTTGTCTCTCGGAAAGACACAATGCGTGCGCGATCTCTATCCGCCTTCGCCGCGTCAGGTAGCGATTGAAGTGGAACTCCTTCTCCAGCTCCAGCGTCTGGTAGCGGGTGTATGCGGTTCGGGCGCGCTTGCCGTCCGGTCCGGTCATATCTGCGAGGGTAAATAAGATTTCGAATTCGAATTTCACTCGAGCAACACCTGGCAGGTTTATTTACCGTGGCTGATGTGCAGCTTCCTCATCCAGGGGAAGATCTGCGGCGCGTGGCACTCGTTGGCGGTGGGGGCGGACGAGGTGGCGAGGCTGGGCTCCTGCGCCCGTTGAGCGGCGCCCGAGCTTGAACCGCGGTCCTCGGTGTCGGTGGCCGCGGCGGCGGCGGCGGCAGGGTCGTCGATGTCCGAGAATCCGCCGTTGTTGGCGCTTTTGCTGGCCGCCGAGGTCGCGCTCCGCTCGCACGCCGGGGAGGGGCTCTTCACCTCTCGTGGGTCCCGGCCGGCGGTGGCGCACGACGGCGGTGGAGGCTGCACCGATTCCGGGGACGACAGCGAGCAGTTGGGCGTCTGTCGGTAGCCGAAGCCACGGGCGTCCTCCCCGAAGTGACCGCCGCCGCCTCCACCGCCTCCTCCGCCTGCGCCTCCGCCGCTGTTGGGTCGGTTCACGGTTAGGTCCATGCCATTGTAGTTGTAGCCGAAGGACCCGGAGTGCATGGTGCCAGGGTCTCTGAAGGAGCCGCTCACTGCGCCGTTAGTCCCATAATTTAGTAACTGATAGTCGGAGCCATTTGGGTAGCGCCCTGAGAACGAGTTTACAAAGTACGAGCTCATTTGCTTGCTTTTTTAAAGCCTCGATTTGTAGATCTTTGTCGCTATAATCCTTGTGTGCTTGCACGATTTATGGACGCAATCATGAATTATAAGCAATGAAGCCCTACTGTACTTTGCCAGGTATGCCGCCAAATATGGGAGCGCGCTCGGGAATCACGTGCCTTTGTTGACCAGTCGTAAATCCTCACTGATGACTTCAAGAGGTAATTCATGCTCGCCGCTTACAAATGATGACGAAATAATGGTCGTTAGGCTCCAGTCAATGGTGCCTCCCCGCTGCGCGCACCGGCACGGCCGCGCGGGGCGAGGGCGCCATCTCGCGGCCGGATGGGGAAACGGCCTGAGGCTCGTCACGGGGGCCTTGGGAGTCATCCGTCATCCGATTCGACACTTTTGCGGCTATTCCTCGATTGTTTCGATCCCCACTCTGGTTTATTTACATTTAATATTTAGAATAAAACAAAAACACCAGTAGGCTGTCCGTTATACATCAAAAGGCCTTTTTATTTTCTATGTACAATTTTTCCTGAACAAAATATTGCATCAAACACGTTACAGCAATAAATAATGACATTGTGATAATAAAGCTGACATTTTATGTACAAGCTGGAAGAACAAGTACAACACGTGCACGTACAGAGGCCCTACAACACGACGTACATACAGAGAACGACATGGCCCAAGAAGCACTACAAATGTCTGTACATTTTTGCATAGTCCCTAAATCAAGACAGAGCACACAGAGAGGTCTAAAAGCAGCTCTAGAAGATAGCACGCCACACGTGAATAATATCTACAGCATATTTTGTACATGTCGAGTGTCCTTTATTTATTTTAACTCTTCTTCTCCGCCTGCTCCTCCTCCTCCTCCTCGGGCGTCTTTGGCGGGTTGAGCAGCTTGTTCTCCTTCTTCCACTTCATCCTGCGGTTCTGGAACCAGATTTTGATCTGTCTCTCGGTCAGGCAGAGCGCGTGCGAGATCTCTATCCGGCGCCTGCGCGTCAAGTAGCGGTTGAAGTGGAACTCCTTCTCCAGCTCCAGCGTCTGGTAGCGGGTGTACGTCTGGCGGCCCCTGCGACCGCTGGTGCCGAACGGGCCTGCATTCGGGCAGTCACACGCACACGCACACACGCACGCACACAAACACACACAAACAACTGGGTTACGCTTTTCACCGTTTTGGTTGTGCCGAAACAGCTACGAGATTTGCATTGACGCACGGAGATTTCGTTTATTTAACCTCGCATTTTGGATGGATCGATAAGAGATAGATAGATAGATAGATAGATAGATAGATAGATAGATAGATAGATAGATAGATAGATAGATAGATAGATAGATAGATAGATAGATAGATAGAAATAACCCAATATGAGTTAAAAATAAACCAGTACTAAATTTATTGGGTTAAATGTAAACCAAATTGGGTTATTTTTAGCCCAGCAGTATGACAAGAGATAGATACGATATGCATCCACAAGGGAAATTTAATCTTCCAATGAAAAAACGACATAAGGCAAAAGTAGTCATGCCGAATTACCATCATTTGAAAACTCAAATCGTATCACAATTGGTAACATTTAGTTCGAAAGTATGCTGAGGTTAAATTAAATAAAATGTAAACATTAATACGTGCACATTTAGAACATCAGGCAAATGTGAGTTAGTGCGCATGCCTGGTGCTACTGCATCCATTTTATAAACACACACGCGCGCGCGCGCACACACACACACACGCGCACACACACACTTATAGATAAGTGCAACTGTCTCTTTCTAATTTTCTAATTTAAAAAGGGCAATTTTGCATGCATTTTAAAAAGATGCTACAGTATATACGTTGAAGGACAGAGTTGGAGTCCAGACGTGAAAAGTATTTTTACACGTTGTATTTTCATGTTTCCAGATACTTTTTTTTTTTTTTAACTTTTCGTGTTGTAGTAGTCACGACAACTGTTTGTTTGGTTCTTACAGGCCCGTGTGCGTGCGCGTGTGCGCGTGGGTCAGCTCTCAGCCTGGCGCGCAAAGCAAAACGTGCCGAACCAAGCAAAACACGCGCGAGGTAGCATGGGCGTGCATGCGTGCGTGCGCGGGTGCCACTCACCGACCGAGCAGGCATTCATCCTCTGCATCCACGGGTAGATGAGCGCGGAGGACTTGTCGTCCACGCTCATGCCCGCGCCCTGCTCCCCCACGCACTCGCCTTTGCGCTGCGCGTGCTCTTGGGCTCCAAAGAGCGGCGGAGGCGGCGCGTCGTCGCGGCCGGAGAAGGCGCACGACCCCTCGGCGTCCTTATAAAAGCTTCCCGCCGGGTTGAAGTCGCACGGAGCCCCGCCGGCGGCCCGGCCGTAGATAGCCGTCTGCTGGTAATAGGAGGCCGGGTAGACCTTGTCCTGCACGGCGGCGGCGGCGGCGGCGGCGGCGCCCCCATAGGTGGCCGCGCCGGAGTAGTGCCTCAGAGGGTCGCTGTATCCCGACGTGTAGAGGGGGATCTGGCCCAGGAGAGAGTCCTGTCCTCCCGGCAGAGACACGGGGAAAGTTGAGTTGACAAAATAGGAACTCATTGGGTGGACAACGGGGCGCACTCCGGAGGAAAATGATTTGTTGTCTTTTATAGTCCAAGTGCTTTTGCCATTACTTTATCGGAGATTTGCCTTTTGCTGAGAGGAGGGGGGTGGTTGTGAGGTGCCACTGAACACAGAGGGGAAACGTACCATCTGATCCACCTCTGGCCAATCACCGGCGTCCGCGCGTGCACGGCTGCACCCGTGGGGGGGCTCTTGTTGCGCGCACCGGGTCCCGGGTGCCTTCAAATCGTGTGCGTGGAAAACGCACAATCGTTAGTGTGTAGGACGTCGTCATCATCACGCGTTGAATTAACTCCAAAATTCCGTCCAAATCATCACCATCAAATTCACACAGCATGCCAATCATCCCAATCACGTCTTGAGCAGGCACGCCGATCAATGACATCATTAGCGACGACATGATTGTTTTGATGTTTTTCTTTCCCCTGATCAATGAGGCCAGATTGCTTCAATGATCATCAATTGCTTCCTTAAATGAAAAGTGTGATGTTTACACTTCAATTCATCGTGCATGCAGACATTTTCCCCAAGCATAAAATGCTAATCTCGAAGGCACCATACATTCATTGAGTCGTGTGGGACATTTAGTAACATAACACAAACGATTATAACGAGGCAGCATTAAAAATAATAATAATAATAAATGTTTCACGTCAATTTACTGTGCAGGCCCTCAGCAGCAAAAATGGCGAGGGTAGAACGGCAATAATCAAGATAAATATTCATGTTCATATTTGTTGTCGTTTTAATGAGTCAAGAAGCTTTGTTGTGCTCGCTCCAAATTTTTGGGTTGTTTATATTTTATTTTTACTTTGCATCTCCACATTTCTACCCTCTATATTTCACCCTGTACATCTCGGAGAACTATTTAAATATTCTCTGTATTTCTACAACAAATAATTGACAATAAAGCTTCTTGGATGTTGTTGTTTTTTTCAATTCTTTTTGAACGCAGCAGATGTAACAACTTCATTTTACAGCAAAATTCCTAAATTTTCCAACCTCAAACTCCATCAACAAAATGGACCTGCGCGTGCTCGCCTCACCTGCAGCCCCTCGGGCCGTGCGTGCACGCGCTGTTAGGCACAATCTCAGCTTTTTGACATGCACCGCAGCATCTTTCTTGCAGCACATAGCAACACAATAAGCCACACACACACATGCCTTACCTCAGTACCACATCCATCAGTCGTGCCAACGTGTGCCCCCCACCACTTGGGTCCAGTTTTCCCGAGAAGGTCCAGTAGAATCCCACCTTGCGCAGGCCGCCATGACACCTCACGAATCCTCCATATAAAACACAGAGTCCACTTTCGGGCCCAAATCCTTCCGAGGTTTGACCCATTTTAGTCCCACGAGCGCTCGCAAAAAATAAACAAATAAAATCAGGCTCCTATAAGCGCCTTGTTGTATTAGAAGCGAGAAGCAGCTGCACGACGAGCTGTTGTGGAACAAGAAGTTGTCATTGTGGCCGCGCACATGATCCCCGGCAGCCAATCCCCGAGCCACACAAGTCGTAAAACTTGCAACGGCAAAGTTGTAAATTTTCATAAAGTGCAGCCCTTTAATGCACGCCATTTTGAGCCTTCTCTAGCCCGGAAATAATATTGAAATGAAGATATGAAATACTCACTTTTGTTTTGTTTTCGGCATTTCTGCCGAAGACTGGAAGCCCGCCATCAACGTGAAGGTTTCATTTTGAACAAAGCAAAAGACAAAAAGTATAAAGATGTCAAACAATAATAAAACAAAGGCTTATTTAATCATACATTTGTATAAACCTTTATAACCATTCACAAATTCGTACATAAAAGCCAATAAAGAACATTTTTACCCTTTCGTCTTCAAATCATTCCCAAATTGTATTAATTTTCCAATTTAAACAATGGCGTTTCAGGTTAAAATATAATTCCCCCTCCCCTGCTTGCATTCGCATTAAATTCTCTCTAAATCCATTAAAAATGTTCGGTTCATAATTCTCAATATTTTGGACTTCTCATTTGCGTTAAATGTCTTTTCCAGCTGTGGGCCGGCATGAAAGAGGATTTCCGGAATTTACACACGCAATAAAACCATAAATTCCTGACACATTCCACCTTTGTGTCGCTTTTCGTTTTAAGGGGCCCCCAAAACCTCTCAGAAAATAACATCAGAATTTTTACAAATAAGGCCGACAAATATGCAACGACATGTTAATAAATTCAAGCGCAATTAAAATGATCGTTATGTCATATTTCATTAAATAATGCACAGTTTATTTTCTCATAATGAAAATTCTTCCTTTTTTCCTTTTCTGTTTAAAAATTGTTAAATAAAAATATAAAGACAATCTTAATGTCTTGTACAGAACAAGGACCGATTTCGTTTCAAATTGGACGATTAGCCATCATTTTTACGTTCATTTTATTTTTTTTTACGTATACTAAAATAAATTTTTGAGACATCAAAACCGTTGACGAATGTTGTTGTGACCAATTTGTCGTTTTTTTGTTTTCGTAGCACAAACAAAGCAGCTGACAAACGTTGTAAAGTTTTATGGCCTCTGACAAAATGCTACCACGTGCATTTTCATTTAATAAAAAAAAGGTCACAGTAAAAAAAAAACAACATTGAGTAGGAAATCGCGCTTTAAATATAAAACGACATTCGAATTAAAAATGACGACAAAGTCTA
Source organism: Idiotropiscis lumnitzeri (assembly GCF_059441095.1). NCBI lineage: Eukaryota > Metazoa > Chordata > Actinopteri > Syngnathiformes > Syngnathidae > Idiotropiscis > Idiotropiscis lumnitzeri. The sequence continues at coordinate 4,552,831 of NC_142410.1, forward strand.
ATTTAATTATTTTTTTGTTTATTAAATAAAGGCCATTTAAAGTCCAATTCCTGCAATAGCGACTCAAACATGAATTTATTGTCCAAGTTAGTCATTCATGCCCCGAGGTGGTCTGTTTGCGTTTAAATTGGCACAGAAAAATAACAAAAATAGAAACACAATCTCCTTGAAGTGAATTTTGACTTTGCTGCAAATTGTGAGCAGTCTTGGGTCTCCGATGCGACACCACCCCTCCCGCACCCTTCAGGGTCCTTCGCCGTGCTGGGGGGGCCATCGGGCGAGGCGAGGTCTCCGGAGCAAAGGGGGGCGCGTGGAGGTGATCAGTAGGCCTTGCAGGTCCGGGTGGTCACGTTGCGCGCGGGGGCTTCGTCCTTTGGAGACCCCCGTCACGAGGGGCCGAGGGTCAGGCTTTCGAACGTTTGGCAACCGTGGGCCTGGTACGAGCACAGAGATCCTTCGTTACTATAATGGAATGTTTTTCTTTTTATATTTGATCACGTCAATATTTTTATTTACATGCGCATTTCACAGTAAAAACACAACGTGCATTTTGGGGGGGGGCGGGGCAGTTATTTTCGTTGAAACAACTTTAAAATATAAATTATTAATATTCATGCACCAATGTTAGTTGAGTTGTTTGCATCAAAAGAATTTGCTGACTTGTTTGGGGGACAATACAACTACAAGGGGCGAATAATTCTGTAAAATTTTAATTTATTGTGAAATGCTGGGAATCCAATTTTCCTAATATTAAAAATACAAATATCGAATTTAATTACATGCCCAACCTAAAATGTTTTCAATTTTGAGGTCACCCAACTTTTTATTTTTACTATTTCAAAATGAGATCAGTCTGTTTTCAGGAGTGCTGCTATTTTTAATCAGAGCATTTTTTTTTTTTACACAATTATCTTCGTGTCAGTATTTTTTACCAACTCTTAATATACAGAGTAGGCAATTTCCTGTGACGTCATTGCAGTGTGAATTAACTGCAGTGTCAATTAAAAATAAAAAAATCTAGGTCCTCACCTGGCCCAGGCTCCCTCACAGCATTCATGGTCCATCCTTTGTCTTCAACTTTGTGGCGGCCTTCTGTCTCGAGTGAGGTGTGAAAATTCTTGATAGTCTTCGAAGGCCTCAGTGAGCTCTTGAGGGGACAATGAAACACACTTTGGAATCAGATGCAGAACAATTCCTCAAATTGAACCTTACCCCTTGGATAAAAGTATAAAATATGATGTCGCTCCTTGCGAGTGTTTTCATTTTGTATTTGAGTTCATGACATGTTTGTCTTGCTCAATAAACAGCTGAAAGTGCAATGAAGACTGTGGCTCTCCTTGCCCACATGAGGGCATTACAGTTCCTTAGTTTCAGATTATTTTTTTTTACCATTTGGCTCGCAAGGCAAAGCAAAACATAGTAATAATAATAAAATAAAAAATAAAATAATAAAAAGTGCAGCGTAATTAGAGCACATTAAGAAAACAAAAAAAGACCATGTTTTTAAGGAATGATCTCATTTAACATTTATAACGCCTTTTGTTATTACAGAACTCAAATAGATGTGTGTTGTTTTGGTTGAGCCAACACAAATTACAAGAAAAAACTATGATAACATTTCACATTTTCTCTCATATTGCAATGCATTGTATGAACAACAGCAATTAAATAATATAAAAATACACTAAATCCAATGTGCCCCAAATCTTTGAGCTTTGTATTTCTTGAAAAGTGATACCTCGACCCGATGGTATGAAGCTATGTGAAAAACGATTGATTTTTGGTACAGCCCAAGGGAAATATGAAATCCAAAGACAAAAATGTTTTTTTTGTATCAGTTGATAGATCAGTCATATAACAACATATTATCCAAGCCAAGAAACATCTGTAAAATTATTATTTTCTTTAAAAGGAAGCATCAATTTCAAGTTCCACTTCAGTGGAGAGCATAAATCTTGCACATGCATGCACACATTTTTCTAAATACAAAAGTTCCCCCTCCTCCCGGATCAGAAAACCCTCTGCTCAAATAAAGGAAAACATTGGCGAGCTTCGAAGGTTACGCCTAAACCACAGGTGGCGCTATAACCCAGATTTATGAGGGCGTGAAGAATCTATGGCTCGTGGGCCTGCCATGACATTCTGAAAACACACAAAGCCTCAGAGGAGCTGTTTTTCATTTTTTTTAAATGACATACAAATGTCAAACTGTTCACTATATATATATATATATATATATATATATATATATATATATATATATATAATGAAATGCATATTCTATCTATCTTATTGAAATTATTAATTACACAAAATGTCCTAGAAGCGACATAAAACAGAAAATACATTTATTAAGGCCCATTCTAAACTGTCATAAAAGCTGATAAAAAATTTTTTATTACAACCTATTAAATGCCTCAGTGACTGTGTGTGTCTGTGTGTGAAGATGCACAAAAAAGTATGTATCACAATAGATGGTTCATATTCAGGGACTTAAAACAATGTGTGAATGTGTGTGAGCATGTACAGCATAGTCTGTCTTTTTTTATTCCATGCATTTAAATAATAATAACGAATTCTCTTTTTTTTTTTGTTGTTCTTTTCTTTGTCAGTCACATACCTGCCTGGATGTCACAATGCAGGGCGACGCTTTGGGCTTTTCGGGAAGCGGCGTCACGGCATCCAGCTGCGGCGAGAAGTCAAGGTTAATCAAAGTTTCCGTTTTGGCGAGGCGTTCACAGTCAAGCAAGTCACCGTTAAAAGTTGCATCACGGCCGGCGGCCCTTGCTGGCGAGGGGCGTCGCTGTCGCGGCCCTCCAGCTGCAGCAGCTGGCGGATGTGCTGTACCAGGCCTAGGTCCAGCAGCAGCTTCTTCCTCTGGATCAGTGCCTTGACCCGCTCCTCTTCCTCCGCTTCATCATTTTCCTCATCCACCTCACAGGCTTTGACTGCAGCAGGGGGCTTGAGGAAGGAAAAACACATTTGTGTTTATGGACTGAGCTGCACATGTATTATCAATAACCACAGCAGAACGAGGTCGCTCCTCGTGACATGAAAAAAAATTCAATTGAGGCCACAAAACAGAACGTGCAAAAAATGCTGATTTGTTCCAACAAAATACTCATTTGCGACCACAAAGCACAAAATCATGGCCACAATATTACCAAGGTATAACATGCATACAAAATTGAAATTTTATAGGTATAACATGCGCAACAAATGCAAAATTGCGGCCAGAAAAAAGGTACATGTATATGAAATACTAAATTATGGCCAATAATTTCTAATTTAAGGCTACAAAATCGGCCGAACTTGCATGTGAAATGCACAATTTGTGGCCAAGGAATTCATACAATGTACGCATGAAATACAAAATTGTGGCCACAATATGCAAATTTTTGGCCACAAAATACTACTTGGTGAATTTAATATCATTCCCAAAGAACAACTTGGTCATCTGGGTAAAGAAATAGAGCACACCTTCACGAAAAATAATACCTTACAATTTATAAAGAAGGTGCACTCCAGCAATGATAATATTACTCCAAATTAGTGTTTCATGGCCTCACATTATCATTTTTTTGCACGGTCTATCTGGAGTGAGGCCACAATTATGGCACCCCCCCATGTCATGTCTGGGGCTCCGTACATTTGCATGCGGCAGCACTAAAAGTGTGCAAGCATCATCTGGCTCATTTCAATGCTGCCCGTGGGGTCAAAGAGGAGGCCACCAATTCATCCTGGGACAAAAGAGCATGCGGACGCCCTCTCGCGGTGGCTTTAGAGTCTCACCGGGTTGGTGGCAGGAGGCCTACACGGTGCCGGTCGAGGTTTGGGACGTTTGGGGCGCTCCCCTGCCGTTTCGCCCTGAGAGTCCCGATGTCGTGCGATGGTCACAGTGCTCTGCCTGTCACGCAGCTCCTGTAGTAGTTGCCTAAGCATTGACAGCAAAGTGTTCAGTGTATGTAAACATTTATTTGAATTAGTCAATTATATTGTACTAATAAAATAAGCCCTGGTCATTTTTAATATTTCATTGATTTAATCATACTTAACCAAGTATGTGGTAACATTTTTATTTTATTTTCCATGAAATAATGATTTATAATTAGTCTTTGTTGTGTTTATATTCTATTTGTAATTTATTAATTTACTCTTATTATTATACTTAATTAACCAACTGTGTATTTTAATTAAAAAATGTTTGAGCTATATGATCAATAACTAATTAACCAAATATAAAATAGATATATTTTAGAATGTTGAAAGTGTACTGTATGTTATTTTCTAATATTGTATAATAATAATAATAATAATAATAATAATAATAATAATAATGCAATAAAAAATATTTAGTGGAAATTAATACAAAATACATTGAAAAAATTGGGTTTTACGGAAAATCTGGCTGATAGCAATTTCTCAGGTCAGAGGTACCTGGCACACTCCTGCCGGGCTCTGGACGCTTCCGTGGTCTGCACCAGCGAGCTTGCCTGCGTGAAGAACTTGTCGTACTTGTCTCCTCCCTCCCTTGGGAAGATCCTCCTGAAGCCTCCCAGATGTTTGCTCTCGTACGTTTCCGTCTGCCGGGCCGAGGCCGCCTGGCACTGGTGCAGCTCTTCAGATCTTGAAGATCAGAAAAAGAGGAGGGGACTCGAGTCAGTAGTTTTGTTCGGCATAGGTGATCTCGGAGTATAACACAAAACACGGTCTAACCTTGCCGCTCTGGACCGGTTCTCCTGAAGACGTTCCTTGGAGCGCCTGCGCTCCTCCTTGGTGATCTTGCTCCTATTGCAGGCGTTGAGGTTGATTAGCAGCAGCGTGTCCAACAGCAGAGCGTCCTTCACCTCGCGGTCCAACGGCGAGTCGGTGGTGAAACTCGGCGAGTGGTTCACCTGTCAACATCACGCAAATTAGCTGATACTATTTAGTGTTCGTTTGTTGTCGTCCAGCCTAGACGGCTGTTTTTCATTTATTAATTTTTATAAAATTTTCATTTCGTTACTTTGTCAGATTCAAAACTTCAGGGTCCACTGTGGGTTTTTCTTTCATAAACAATTTTGTCCATGTGCGTAATTCCGGTCAAATATTCCCAACATGGGAATTTAACCTGCCGGTCGCCATTTTTGGTTGTAGTTTTCAGGTGTAGAAGTGTTGGCGGTACCTCGAGCAGCCAGGGTCGCATGCGCTGATCCAGGAGGACGTCGAAGCCGAGGATCTCGAAGCAGGCGCTGGCGGCGGCGTGGTGGGGGAAGCACGTGTGGTAGTTGTGCTTGAGGATGGGCTGGATGGCGATCAACGTCTTGATGATCATGTCCTCGATGTCGCCCCACAGCTTCGCCGCGTCGGCGCGCACCGCCTCCAGCTGCCGGATGAGCGTCGACAACTTCCTGGAGGAACCAGAACACGACTGGTGAGAACTTTCCTTGCTTGTTTTAACGTCACGTCACGTTACAACGCACCGTTTGCTGCCATTGTGGTCGTCCCGGATGAAGTTTTCCTTGTGCTTGTTGATGGCATAGTTGGTCAGGTGCATGCACACTTCGTCCTAATGAGAAATTGAAGGTTACCAAAATACATTTAGGTTAACACATCTGACTCATGGCTATAAAATTATTCGCTTGAATTTGAGCTAGAGCCTTCCTGCTCTCCCGTATTAGAATGAACTGTTGGGAATAAATGAATCCAATTTCATGGACCACACAACTGCATTTCTGTGATAAAAATCAATCAAAAGGCTGAGATCACTTGAGTCACTGCAATGGTGGAATTAGTCATTTAGTTCAGAACTTCTGTCTGTCCTCACCATGTTGCCAAGTGCAGGTTCCATGTACTTGGTGGTGCAGAAGCGGGCCAGACCCTCCTTGAACAGGAAGATCCTGAGCGGGTCACATGACGTCACCAGCACGTAGATACGCAAGTCAAACTTGTAGTCGTCCATGATTAAAGGCTGAAATCAAGACATTTACAATTTGAGGGTGTGCACATGTGGAAGCGTATGTGAGCGTTGTAGAGGTAAGGGACTTGAGTCAGATGCCTGGACTCAAGTCGGATTTAAGTCACCAATTCTAGGACTCGGGACCTGCTTGGCTAAAACTTCTGAAAAACTCTACTTGATTTGTGATCATGAGCTGTGCAGGCGCGAGCTTCCGTTTAATTCTGTGCTGGAGTGGGCTACAATTTGTCTTTTTAATTTTAAGGGGCGTTTTGCGCCGTTGTGGGTGTGAACACAGCTGACTTGATTCGCCAGCTCCTCTCATTCACTATAAAATCAGCGCACAACAATTTATTTGATGGGGTTAGATAGTTTAGAGAGTTAAATAGTTGTGATATCGCACTTATTTTTCGTAGAATTTAGAATTAACCAAAAATACATTCTATCCTTTACAGGTGAAATGATATGATACGTCTGCACAATGTGCTCTTCTCTTACACTAATGGTGAAACGATCAATAGTTAGATCTACATTCAAAAGTTATTTCGTTTTAGGTTCATGTGAGTAGTGTATGCAACTTACTGTCACCTCTGATGTGTTGAGCACCCACCCTGGTGATATAGAGCTGACAGATCATGTGTTCTCCAGGTTGAATGTCTCGACTGGACCTTGTGATGAAGATGCCCCGCCCCTGAGAGCCTGAGTCTGGCTTGCAGATAAAGGTGGCATGCCTTCGAACACGCTTGTACGCCTGGAAGTCGCAGTAGCTACAAAAGACAATGGAGGCGGGGGGAGGTAAATACTTGAGGTGGTTTTATGGGGTAGAAAAGAAGTAAACACACTCTGCGGGAAGACACCACGTCCTGGGAAAGATGTTGTAGTCTTTCGGGAAGAGCTTCAACATGCGGTTCAAGTTCCTGGCCAGAGTGTCTTTGCGGCAGATCTCGATCATCCCGGGGAAATGATTGATCTTCTGGAATGCAGCAAACACACGCAATGTTTATTTTTTTTTTCTGGACTACAAAGATGGAGAACGACAATGCAACTACTCTAGACATAATTCCGTCAGAAATGGCGATGACTGAACGAATGAAATTAATTTGGTGAAGTTGCGATGGGTTTGCAACCAAGCCAAGGGTGTATTCCGCCTCTCATCCAAAGTCAGCTGGGATGGGCTCCGGCTCCTTTGTGAGGACGAGCGGTGTTGAAAATGGATATAATTTTGAACGATGATGTCATGGATCTGAAATGAGAACTATTGTACTGCTGAATAAGTCATTGCAAACTTTTGACCCGAGGTATGTGCCTTTCATATATCAACCTAAATTCCTTTTTAAATTATGTCATCTAAAAAATAGTGACAAATGGAGGCTAATTTTATGTTGCTGTATTTAGCCGTCTATGGACTTTGATCCTTTATAACTTTTCAGGCGAGACTACCTGGTACTGCTTCATGGCCTTCACCCTCTCCAGAGACACAGAACAGTCGGACCACATCAGGGTCCAGTCGTCGCCGTCCGCCGCCACTTTGAGGCCGTAGCGACGAGCGGCCCGCCGCACTGATATTCAAAATACAAACCTGTGTTTTGTTATGTATAAAAGATGTGTTCACTTGTCTATTTTTTTTAATCCTTACCGCTTTCATACTTGCAGTTGGTCAAGTTAACCCACACAAATCTGCAAGAGAGGAAAAGACACACATGGCAACAACGACATGCACAATGCATCCAGAATGTATTCACAGTCAACTTTTCTTAAATGTAAATCTTGTCTTGAAACATTTCTCGGAAATATAAGCCTTTTGAATGAAAATAACATTTTTCGAAAAATATTACTTAATTTAGAAATATGTAACTTTTTTTTCAAATATGATTTTTGAAAAGATATATATTCAACATTTTTTTCCCACCCCAAATGGACTTTTTTTTAAATGGCTCTGCATCGAGGTAACTTCAGTTTTCAAATGTCGTATAGTTCGTGTCGTTTCGGTTGTGCTTCATTTTTCATAGCCTTTATTTTTGTAATTAATCAAACTACATATTTAAAATTTCAAACAACTTTTTTTTCACTATGATGCTTTGGGTGTAGAATTTCGAAGCCGTAACATAAACTGTGAAACTGTATCGCGCTTTAGACAGTTTCCGAATTCACGGCCCATCAGGTAAGCCGCTTAAGTACCTCCTCTTGGACCTCCTCCGCCTCTTTAGAACATTTTCCGGTATGCAACCTGACGTCTTTTGGGTTTGGGTGATGTTTGCTGCTTGTTCTTCATTCTGCTGTTCGTCTCCATGTGGTAGAGTCATCCTGAACACACAAATGTGACAAATGAGACTACGTCCATATGAAAGCCTACTTTGTTTTGAATGCGACACTGTCAAAGGGGTACAATATTCATTTAGGCATAATGCGCATTCATTTAAAAAAAATCCATCACTGAACTGCTCATTTAGCGAAGTAAGGTAACAAACATAATGGAAGTAACTCTCAGAATTATGCAGTGCACATTCTACAATCGTAATAATAAACATTGTCGAATGGATTGATCTGTGACAGTGTTTATATTGTGTTTTATAGTTGTGAACATTAAAACTGTAAAAAAGTTCATCATCAATATAATGGAGGGTAGATTTAATTCAGAGGGTAGTGTGATGTAATGAACTGCATTTTGTACACAAATACAATCCCAGTGTAATGTTAACGATACGTGTACAGACGTGTGTTCTTACTGTGAATCATTTATGGAGGCTAGGCGGGGCTTTCGGGGGCATCACGGGTACAAAATGGGCCACGTCAGGGGGATGGGTGTCAGTGTTGGGATCCAATAATGTGGATAATCCTCGGCGTTACTCTGGGCCCACTCAGCCTATGTGATGACATTTGCTGGCTTTAGTTACACGGTGGGATTTATGTTACCGTTTCACCTTCAATGCTCACATGTAGATAAATGCATGCGATAAATTCGAATTTTACAGAAACTAAAATAAGATTTTTTATTTTTTTATGACATTTTTTTAAATGTACAGTCTGCTGTTTATTAAACTAAACAAACAAAAAAAGACTTCAATTTAAATTCAATTATAATGGATGCATGGATAGATGAAGTCAATGTAAAATTTATAAACACAGCAATAAGACAATCAAGACTGATTTTGTAAATTACTGCTTGATCGTCAACACTCAGTTGATTCATTTATTTCAGCATCCAAGTGACCTTGTGTGTGTTTCTCAGTCACTCGCCTTTGGCAGCACGGCCGAGCCGGCGCCAGAGGGGACGCCAAATTGCGTCAAGACAAAGCCCTGAGCCGCGGTCTCCAGGAGAAATGGAAGCAGGCGTCATGTTGTCATGGCAAGCTCGAGCCAGATGAGCATTGCAGGGATCTGTTGAGTAATTACAATTGAGGAAGGTGGCAGGAATAAAATCAAATCACTGCACATTTGATGCATGACGGGGCTATAAAGTTATTCAACGTTTATTACCATGCAGGATAAGATGCAAGCCAGCAACTCTTAGTAACTAAAGTGAGCAGCTTCAGATAGGATACGGTATGCAAATGTTGCCTTGGCAACAGACATCTTGGAAGCAACACAATCAACATTGATTTAGTTAACAGGGTTACATTTCAGCTACTATTTTGCAAGTGCTAAATTATTATTATACAATTAGAAGTAACAACTGTATTTGATTTTCTATTATTTCTATAATCTTTTCTATTACTAAAATGAATTGACTCTTTAACATGACCCTGATCTTACCTATAAAGCAGGGGTGGGAAAACCTTTTGATTGGCGGGCCACAATGGGTTCTAGAATTTGACAGAGGGGCCGGACCAGGATGGATGAATGGAGTGTTTTGGTAACCTCACCTCATCTGAAAAAAAAATAAATGTAATCTTAAATGAAAGTGAACAAAAGCATTACAACAATATTTAGGTCTTTGAAAAACCACAGTATTGAAAAAATAAAACATTAACAAGGTTTATTAATTTAATTTTTTTCAAGTTTGGTGGACCGGATTAAAAGGTTTAACGGACCGCATGTGGCCCCTTGGCCGTAGTTTGCCCACACCTGCTTTTAACTGTGGTTTGTGAACCATTTAAGCATAACAAGTAAATTTATTAATTCACACTGCACTCCTGCAGCTAGGGAGCCAGGCTGTTTTTTGGTTTTTTTTTTACATTTTTTGCTAGCTTTTCTTACACAGCAGCACTTTTCAAAACAGTAATCCACAGATGGGTTACACCTTCATCACACATTGGCTAGATAAAGTGAAAGCACTGGTTCTCAAAGTGTGGCACTCGCACCACTATTGGTACTGGGGCACACTTAGTGGTACTTTTTAACGACCACTTAGACCTACTGTGGTACTGCATTTTAATGATGGTCATTATGGTGGTACTGGGAGTGCTCAGCATTTTTTTAGAAGCATGATCAGCTTCATTTTCATACTACTGAAGAGAAGGCTGATTAGCTGATCATTTGAACCAGCTGTTTGCAAGTCAACGAGTTTACTTCACAATGGCAGTATAGTTCTTCCTTACTCATGTTTGAGGTATTACATTGGAAAAAAGGAAAGGAAATCTGAGTTAGCTGAAGTAATATTTTTTTTTAGCCTCAACAGATCGGTTGAGCCTCCTTAGCCCCGGAAGAGAAAAAATGACGGCGTCGTATGGTTTTAATTTGTTTTTAACTTTGTTAGTTTTATTGTTTGTTTTTTTAATTCTGTGCAATTATCTCGGGGTTCGTGCTCCATTTTACCAGTTGTTTTAAAAAAAAAATGTAATCGTTTTGAGGGAAATGCGTTTTCGTCTGAGAAACTCAAGCAAATGCGATACTCAGTTGACATCAGTGGTTGTCAGATCCATCAAGACAGAGCAGGTACGATGCCCCAGCACAAACAACAGCAAAGTATGAGAGACAAAAATGGGAACCCCTCACCTAAGATTTTGAACCGAAGAAGCAGTCTTGAGTACCAAGAAGAGTTTTCTCCGTTTACGTTTACTGCATCACGTGGTTTCATTTCAAGCGAACGTCCTTACTAGTCTCAGTTTGATGCTATGAAAACAGTAAAGCTTGGTAGTTAAATCGTTGAAATGCCTTTTTTAAACTGTGTTTCAGACACATGCTATAATCAACATTGAAGCAATTTGAAAACCATCGAACTGAACATCCGTGGCAACTTTCACTTAACAGATAGTCATTCCAAATTGTTTGCTAAAAAAAAGTCCTCGAGGTTAACTGATACATACGCATATATCCTGTTTATTGCGGCTGTAAACTTTGCAAGGGTAAAAGAGGCCAAACCTCCACCAGTTTACACCTCGCTGTCATGCTGCCATGGAAACCAAATGCTACCACATCCCCATGGAGACCGCTCGCTTTGACTTTGGAGACCGCTCTGCTGCTAACCAGTTAGCACGCTAGTTTCAAAAGAGCTATAAGCGTCACGAACCTGCTCTGGTGGAGAGTGTTTCCCGACAAGCCGCCGCTGCGTTGTCTTATTTCGGCTTCGGCGTCGTTGTTCTTGATACTTGCAGCAAAACAAGTCACTCGAGTTTCACGCTCACATTGCCGCTACTGTTGTTAGCCAATCAGTAACACGGAGACGCTGGCCTTCTCGACTCTGATTGGATGATGTCTTGCTCCTCACTGATTGGTCGTCACTGCTGGCCTTTATGGAAATTGGACTGAGATGCTTTTGATTTTTCATACTAAGATATTTTAGAATATTTCAAAATTATTAAACGTTCAAAAAAATTACCGAGTATATGATGACAAATATGTAATTCAATCATCATTTTGAAAATGTATCATGAATTGTTCTCAAAAGCACATTTTATGCAATTTTATTGGTTAGATATGTTGGTTTTAAAAACAGATTTACATTTTTTACAATATTGAAAACACACTATTTTACAATTATAAATTAATTAAAAAATGACAGTAATGCTGTACTTTTGTCTTTAATTAAGTCAATGAACTGTCATAAATGTATTTTTTAGACTCCTAAAAATTAAGAGGAATGATTTGCTTTTAAATTAGATGTAACTAAAATAAATGAAAAATATCAAATTAAATGTATACACTGAAATATTTTATATTACATAAATGTAAAAATCAAACAAATTACATTAAAATGTAAAAAAATAAACGTATTGTACACTTATGTATTTTAATAAATGAGGTGGTAACTAAAGAAACGAAATTAGAATTACATTTAACTCAAATTAAAAAATAAAGGTAATACTGCTTAATTAAACGTACTCTTCTATATATATTTTTAGAATAACACGGCAGTCCAAATAAATCAGAGTATATGTCCTAGTTAAGAGTAAAAATCTAACACGATGTAAAGTGAGCGACAGATTTCCAGAGGAATTTGTCACCCTCTAGTGGCAGATACTGTTAGGAAGCGTTGGGGCTGTTAGGACTCTGTTCGGAGGTGTTCGGGTATTGTTAGGAAACGTTAGCAATTGGTTAGGAACTGAGGACTTGGTTAGGAATCTTTTTACAAAGGAGTGACAGATTTTTAGATGAATTTGCCACCCCCCTAGTGGCAGAGGTGACGCTTAACATAGAACTGGTCCTCCTCTACCCACCCACCAGGCACACTGGTAACGCGTCTGACTAAGGATTAGTCAGAAGATTCTATGTTCGATTTATGGCTAGCTCAACCTTTCATCCTGTAATTCAATGCATAACCGGATATCGAACGTTACATTATCTACCAAGATAATCTCGTGACGTAATGGTTAAAGTTCACGTTTAGCTGCCGGTTACGCCACTCGTTGTATTCCCCAATCGTATTTGAAGAAACACACACACATTTAATGCGTGAAAATACCGTGCGCAAGACCACAACCACAGGACACAAAGGTATATACTGTATAGACATGCTTTAATTTCTTTTTAGGCTGACTTTCGCTCATTAAATGATACCTAGTAGTGTTGTCTCTTATAAACTCCGAGGACCATTGAAGGCAACAAATCAGACTACCCTTGCAATTTTTAATAGGAAACTAAAAAAAATGTCTGGGTCAAATTTTAAAAATAAAAATCATACAACTACTGTGTGGTTGGGAAGTCACAAATCCACGCATTGTAGGTAGCATTAGCAATGTGAATTATGTTGATCTTCAGTGATGATGTGACAGTATATTATAATAATAATAATAATAATAATATTACTAATACACTCACTCTCTCGGTACAGATTGGCGTGGTTGCCACATTCACTTGATACGTATAAAAAACAAACTAGTGTAAATACTAATGTATGTGTTGATACCTTGACTATGGAACATACAGCGCCCCACAGGAATACATAACGAGTACACTCACAAGGAGCATGTAGAACACACTCACGTTGGCTAAATAGACAATCGGTTCGGGAGTAAGAGGCCCTGGTATCACTCACTACCGTCCATGCCTGTCAAAGACAGCAATATTCTAGTAGTGTGACTTTTGCCATAATTGCACGTTACAAAGCATTTTGAATTTATTTTCTTTCTCGGTTTATATATACATTATATTGTTCGGTGACGTTTTTCTACAGGGGTAAACTGTTTTAGTCGAGAAGTTAATTGAGTTGCAGAACAAAGTAATTTATACGTAAATGCACTGCTGTATAAGAGTAAATGATTTTTTATGATGTTCATATGTTGTGCATTTATTACACTTATTTATTTTATTACACGACAGAATGTCATTTAGCAAGTTGTAGCAACAAATGGATGCGTCTTGACCAACTTCCCCCCCGAAAAGGCACTGATCCGATGGGCCTTGAACGCACCACGGTTGTTGAAGAGTCCGATGACTTCACTCGTCGAGCACAGTGACAACAACAAAAACATGTAAGTTATATCCTTTCCCCCAAGCTTTACTTCGTCATCTCAGCTCTCGTTGTTCTATTTATTATTAATTAGTCACCGTGACGCTTCATGACAAACGTGGTCTTTATCTTGCAGCTGACTAAATGGTTGGAGTTGTTTCGACGCGTTGCGTGTTCAGTGCAAACTTTTTAAGAAGTGTATTGTAAACAAATGCGGACTCAGCTGAAAAAAAGTAGAAGACGACGCGGCGGAGGAGCTTTTTAAAAGAAGTGTCATGTCACTCTTATGTCTCGGTGACACCTGCTGTCTTCACTCATCCGAGCCTGATATCTGCGTGCATTTTTTTATTCCAGCATGCACAACTCCACTGGCGGATTCTCGCAGGTGGCGTTCAAGGACATCCCGCATTCATACCCGCCAGCCACCTCCGTCAGCTGCTGCTACACCCTCGCTGCACACTTCCAGCCCAGTCCACGAGACTGGGTGGGCATCTTTAAGGTAGATATTATAATATTTTTTATCTATATTAATGCCTTGACTTGCAAGTCTAATTTGTTTAGTCTGCATGCTCATAATTTAAAACTCTCATATCTTAATTATATTTCCCGATTACCATGGGTGGAAATGCCATCCAACAAATTTAATTGACATTTTTAGTAAGAAAACAAGTACTCGTATGCTATATTGTACTTCCTAATAACATACAGTAGGAATATAATTAAACAGAAAAAAAGAAACCATTTGGGCGTTGTGCTTAATTTATCTTGCTCCTTCTGGTACGCGCATTTTAGCCACGAGAGGGCAGTAGAATCCTGCAATTGGGATTTGCTGTCACAATTGCTCAGTAAACTGCTGTAAATTCTTTACGTTGGCCTTTTTTTTGCAAAGGATGATGAACATTTATCTGAGTATTGTTATTTTGTTCTTCAACATAATCAGTGCTATTTGTTTGCCAGTCTATGGTATTTTGAATTGTGTTACCATTAAGACAGCTGACTAAGGCAAAGTTATGCGGTTGTCTAAATATACAAATAATTTAAGTAATGTACTCATACATGAAAATTCTTCTAAGTATAGTGATGAGGTTATTGTACTTGGTTACTTCTTACCACTGCTTTTTTGTGGGTGATGAGGGGTGTCTGTGGCACGTTTGAGCACCTCTTGCATGCTGAGCTATGTTTTCCCTTTGACTTCTCCAGGTGGGGTGGAGCACCACCAAGGACTATCACACCTTCGTTTGGGTGGAGTCGTGCGGGGACTCGAGCCAGGAACAGTCATCGATGAGGCATGCTTATTTTAAAGGTAGTTAACACCACACTTAGATTTTAATGCTGAGTCATCCATCGTTGTGTTATGTTAAGCTCTTTATCGGCATTCAAGTTCTTTGGCTTGTCCAAAGTCAAACAATTACATTTGAGAGCACATTTTTCCCATAGCTAAAAATGTGGAGTGAATTAATCCGTGCCAGGTTCAAACACTGGCCCTCATTAAAAGGTTATTAAATCTACAGGTGATATTTTAAGAAGGGATGCGCAATATGGCCTTTAAATAAAATAAAAACTACATTTGTTACACAGATAACATTTGTTATTACAGATTACTACCTACCCAAGGACGAGTTGGACTACTACCAGTTCTGTTACGTGGACAGCTCAGGTCAAGTGTGTGGTGCCAGCACGCCCTTTTGCTTCAAAGCGCAAGATGACAACGATGCGCAAAGTGCAGCAAATGGCTCGGACAGCGACCTGCTGGTCATTACCACACAGGTACACACACACAGGAGATTAGCTTCAGACACGATACGGAGATGAAATATTAAGTTTGAGGCATAACTACCAAAGAAGTAGAGCCCCCCCCCCACTTTTCAGTCTCTTTATAAGATGGATTGAAGTCATTTTCCAAAATGAAATTGCCAGCACCTCATGGTGGAACGCTCTAAATCTGAAGGTGGCATAGTCCAATCGCGTTTATCCAGAATTATGTCCATTGAATTCTGTTCCTAAGCAACTCCGTGGGAAGAATCGCAAGAAGACCTCGTGGCGCAATGGTAGCGCATCTGATTTCAGATTAGATGGTTCTGTGTTTGATTCACATCGGGGTCACTTACGTTATTTGCTTCATCTTGTCACTGAGGTTTCTGGTTCCTCTTCATCCCGACCAAACAAAACCAAGCATATCTCTCCTCCAGGATCTATGGGAAAAAAGAAAATTCTACAGTGGTTTGATGACGTTGCAGGCTTGTTCATCTTCAAAATGTCTCTATAAGATGAACTGTCACCTTCTAGCACTTGAATTAAGAATTATGTCCCAAAACAACGCTGTGGGAGTGATTGGCCGCAGACCTTGTGGCGCAATGGTAGCGCGTCTGACTCCAGATCAGAAGGTTGTGTGTTCAAATCACATCGGGGTCATTTGCTTCTTCTCTTGACTGAGATGTCGGCTTCCTCTTCATTTCCACGAAACTACTCCGGGACCAAGGAAAGAAAGGAATTTCCCCGGCCGGCTCTTTGAAAAAAACGGTAAGCTTGTTCTTCTTCAAAATATCTTCTTAAAATGCTGTTGAGGCCAACTTTCTAGCGCTTGAATTCTGAATTCTCTCCCGAAGTGATTGAGTGAAATATCATCACATGTAGTAGACCTTGTGGCGCAAGGGTAGCGCGTCTGACTCCAGATCAGAAGGTTGCGTGTTCAAATCACGTCAGGGTCAGTGATCTCTTTTCCTTTAATACATCCGATTTATCAAACCCTTTTCTGCACTCAAGATGAACGATTGAATCTTTGGCATGGGGAACCCTTTGTCAAGAATTCTGTCCCATTGCATTTAGGTTCCCTACCATGACCTTGTGGCGCAATGGTAGCGCGTCTGACTCCAGATCAGAAGGTTGTGTGTTCGAATCACATCGGGGTCAATTTGTTTGTTAACCTACTGATCAATTACCTCCTGGTTCTTCTTCTTCCGTATGAAACTCCCGAATCATACCGCTTCTCCAGGACAAAGGAAAAAAAGGAATTTCCCCCAGTGGTTTGATGAAGTTGCAAGCTTGTTCATCTCCAAAATGTCTTCTTAAGATCAACTGTTGATGCAGCCGAGCACTTGAATACTGAATTCTCTCCCAAAATGACTCCATGGAATAGAGTTTCTGAAAGACCTTGTGGCGCAACGGGAGGGCGTTAGACTCCTGATTAGAATGCTCCGTGTTAAATTCACATCTGGGTCATTAGTTCTTTTGCTTCAATGCATCCGATTTATCGAACCCTTTTCAGTAGTCAAGATGAAATTAAATATTAGGCCAATTGGCAAACCCTTTATCAATAATTCTGTCTTGCATTTCTGAAGGCACGGTTATACCAAGACCTCGCGGTCCAGTGTTGGCTGAATCCAGATCAGAAGGTTGTGTTTTCAAATCACATTGGGGTCATTTGCTTCATCTCGTAACTGCGACTCCTAGTTCCTCTTCTTCCCCACAAAACAACACCGAGAACATCTCTCCTCAAGTCACGTCAGGGTCAGTGACCTCAGTTGCTTTAATGCATCTGATTTCTGTACCCCTTTTCCGCACCTCAACGATTTGACAGTAATGGACAAACCCTTTATCAATAATTCCATTACATTTCGTAACATAAAGACATCGTGGCGCAGCGGTCGCATGTCTGACTTCAGATCAGAAGGTTGTGTGTTCAAATCACATCGGGATCAATAACTTTGTTTGTTAACCTGTTGAGCAATTAACATCTGGTTCCTCTTCTTCTGCACAAAACTCCCCAACCATGCCGCTTCTTTCACATTCTAGCTCTTGATTAAGAATTGTGTCCCAAAGCAACTCAGTGGGAATTCTTCACAATGACCTTGTGGCGTAACGGTAGCGCGTCTGACTCCAGATCAGAAGGTTGCGTGTTCAAGTCACGTCAGGGTCAGGCCCTATTTTGTTTCAATGCATCTGATTTGTGTACTCTTTTCTGCACTTAGCGGCTCATGATAATGGGCGAACCCTTTATGAATAATTCCATTGTACCTCATCGTGCAGTGACCTTGTGGCGCAACGGTAGTGCGTCTGACTCCAGATCAGAAGGTTGTGTGTTCAAATCACATCAGGGTCATTTTCTTCATCTTGCGACCGATTAACTTCAGATTCCTCTTTTTCCACATGAAACTTCTCCAGGCTCTCCTCTTGGATTATAAAACAAACTTCCCCCGTGTTTTGATGAAGTTGCAAGCTTATTCCTTTCCAAAATGTCTTCTTAAGATGGACTATCGGTGAGGACGACTGGCAGGTCCTTGATTAAGAGTTCTATCCCATAGCAACACCGTGACAACCCCGGATGCCAAGACCTTGTGGCGCAACGGTAGCGCGTCTGACTCCAGAGCAGAAGGTTGCGTGTTCAAATCACATCAGGGTCACTGTTCTTGCTTCTTCTTCTTCCGCAGAAACTTCCTCCAAGTGTATCTCTGCTTCCCAACCTTGAGACAAATAAAAACAATTTCCCCTCAGTCAGGGGTCTTCAATCCTGTTCCTCGAGGGCCGGTGTCCCTCCCGTTTTCCACCTCTCCCTGGCGCAACACACCTGAGTAATCGTTATCTAGCTTCTGCAGACCTTGCTGGTTATCTGATCATTTGAATCAGCTGTGTTGCAGCAGGGAGAGATGGAAAACTTGCAGGACACCGGCCCTCGAGGAACAGGATTGAGGACCACTCCGCTAAGTGGTCAAAATTGTAAAAAATATTCGGTTTTTAGCGGCTTTACCTGAGCTGTATATCTTTTGATAAGTCCTCACATGGATGTTGTGTGAAATCAGGAACAAGTGGAGCAGAGCGACCGGGAAATGGCGGCCCTGAAGGACGAGGCGCATCACATTCGACAGCAAAATGCAGAATTGGACAAAACTCTGCGGGGGGAGAGACGAGAAGCCGCCATCTTGAAGGTCTTTTTCACGCGACATCTGTGATGGGTGAAGGACGTACACACGTTGACTGTGTGCTTCACAGGACAAACACAAGGAACTCACGTCGAAACTTTGTCGGACGAAGGAGCAGAACGAGCAACTTCTGTGCACTTTGCAGGAGCAACGTGAAGAAATCCAACGCTTGAAGGTTTGATTTATCCGTATGCTCGTAGAAGCTTGAGAACGTGTCAATATTGTGCTGCGTCGTTTCTCCAGGAGGAGATGTTGATACGCATGACCAATCAGGTGGAAATTCAGCAACAGAACCTCGCTGAGTATGCACAGTCTGAACCAAACTCAGGTGACTATAACGGACTTCTGCTACAAACTGAGGTACGAAGAAATGTCAGTAACATGCTAATAACTACCCCAGTTTTCTTGTAATTGTACATTATAGTTCATCTCTTCCTTTTTGGTCTTCTAGCTGCAACTCAGAGAAGCTCACGCGGTGATCGCGGACAAGGATGCTGTGATCGAGGAGAAGAAGAACTTGACATCTATGTTGAAACGTCACAACCAGGAGCTTGCTCAAGAGAACCAAGTAAACGTCACCTTCGACTTAATTGAAGATTTTGCTGCCGTGTACTCACGTTGGCCTCCATTTTGTTGCTAGAAACTCACATACGACATTAAGGAGCTGCGCACGACTTTGGATGACCTACAATTGCGTCCGACCGCCCACTCAGTGCAACCGGATGCCACACCGAAACCCACCTGCGAAACAACACAGTCGGATCCTCCAAAGACATGTGACCCGTCATTTGACAACATACCTGTCGGTCAGTAGACAGCCTCTTTATAACTTCAGCATTATTTATTTTGCCCATTAATATTGGTCATCTTCATCTGATGTTCTTCTGCTTTTTGCAGTGAGCATTGTAGAAGACGACGAAGGAGACCAGGTAGAGACACAACCACCTCATGTTTTCTCACATTTTCATACGTAATCAACTTGAATACCCTCGCGAGACCAGTGGTGACAAACCCAAGGCCCAGGGGCCAGATCTAGCCACTTTGCCAATATTTGTGGCCACTTTCTTGCTAAGACCTGTATAATAAATTCTCACTATTTGCATTGCTCTGGAATGAGTAGCAAAAATCCACAAGAAATTGACGTATTGCCTATAGATGCCACAAGAGGGAAACAAAGCACATTTTGGTTCTATTAGACAAGTCTATGGACAAACTAGATGTACACCTCCTGAGGTCAAAATAAGTGCCTGGCAACGAGATCCTTCCAGATGGCACCAAAGCAATATTTTTTTGGGCACGTGGCTTTGACCCAATCACGAAAGCAATGAATGGTGAGATATTCATCTAGTTCTAATTCCAAAACTTGTTCTCCATCAATTTGTTCATTATATGTAATATGACTATGTTGAAGTGAGTTGAAGAGTTTCATTTACCTCAAAAGTGCTTTCCGCCATCTTGCAGTATCGATTGCCAATACTTGTAAGTTTTCGTTATTTCAGACTCAGTCACACAACATTAAACTTTAATCGCGTTAATGCACTGTTTTTTTTTTTTATCACCCCCACCAGCCAGCCCTGATGTGCCGCCATTGCCTGGAGAGCTTCCCGGGAAGCACGAGGGCGGAGGTGGAGTGCCACGAGCGCAATCATCAAGTGTGTCCCTTCTGCACGCTCATCTGCGACGACATGGAGCAGAACGTGTTCGAAGACCATGTCTACAGTCACGAGATGTGACAGTGGAAAGCACCCGCTCAGTGTTTCTAAAAAGAAGTAAATGAGTGGTTTAAGTGTGAAAAGGCAGAAAAGTGTTCTTGGGGATTTTGAGCGAGGCAGTGGTTCTCAACTGATTTTGTGTTTCCCTATTGCTGCTTCGTGACCGCCTATTTAGTGGTTAACTGAAAAATTCAATTTGCAAATGTTTATCATATTCTTAACTATGCAAGCTTCGAGCTCCAAGGGGTTTTCAGAGAAATGGGTTGAAAATAACAACTGCACTTGCAAAAATTAATATAGTCAAATTAAATGTCACAATGGTACAAAATACATCCAGAAAATGTCACTTATACCCTGAAGTAGAACTCTTATTTTTAGGAACGAATGTGAGAGCAGTAACACCTAATTTGACACACCTGCCCAATTTGGACAATTTCAGTTAGGGGTACACTCACTTTTGTTGCCAGAGGACCTTACTGGCTGTTATTTTGAGGGCACAGTAAACTTACACTATTACAAAAGCTGCATATTGACTGCAAAGTATGATTATTCGAGTGTTGTCCCATGAAAAAAAAAAATCTGTATTTTTATGAAAAGCATCTTGGCCATTAATATGAAAACTGTGTGCTCTCTTCTACCACAGATTCTTATGCCATGTACCAAAGTAGTTATATATACACATTATAAAAAATGATATGACTACATTTCAAAGACCTTGTCCCAACCCACCAGTTGAGAAACACTGCTGAGAGAGAGAAATCCACTCTAATTAGAGCTGAAATGCTGCTTCAGCGTCACAAAGTCTTAAAGAGACCATAACAGTCTAAATGCATTTTTATTGATGCGACATGATTTTTACGCAATAAACTGTCCGCTGACATAGTTCACAAAAAGCCTCAACGGTTCTTGAGAACATTGAGATTGATATGAGGACATTACAGTGTTCACCTGGTGAATTGCAGATTTTTAGGTGATACGTATATATTTTTTTAATTACTTTTTACAGTATACAACCAAGGTCAATCTTAGTATTGCGAGCCTTTAGTGTATTTTGTGACAACTGCACTGAGGACTAGTAGAAGAGAACCCCCTAGCGATGGTGCAGTATGGCCTAACAAGTCCCATTACACTATCTGGTCACGGGCTCATCTGATTGGCCTCCTCGGGCGTGACATCACGGGAGGTGAGCTCGGAGAAGAGTGCAGGCAGCCAGTACTGCGGCTCGCCCTTCCCCTGAGAGTCCAGCCAGGCCAGGCCCTCCTTCAGCAGGTGGTCCTGGCAATAACAACACAGGTCAGATTCACAGAAAAAAAAATCTCTTTGCTATGATGTGATGTAACGTATTGAGAGTTTTCATGAGATTTAATTTCAAGGCCACATCACCCAGCCCTTTTTTTTTTACATGGACTCACCAGGACGTGATTCGCTCGCTCATTCTCCCACTTGAGACTGCTCTTTATCTCACTCACGGTCACGTAGCCTTTCTTCTACAAATCGATGACAAGCACAATTAGTTTGAAGGAAGAGACTTTTTTCCCGTGTGTGTGGCTTACTTCGGCCAGCTGCAGGACCACCGTGTGGTCCATGTTGAGTTCTGCTGGGACAGACTGCACCAAGTAGGAGCCACCCACCGGAATCATCCCGAAACCATTTCCCATGACTTTGAGTTTTTTAATGGCTCGAACCAAGTCGTCCCTGGGGAAACACGTGACGCACACATATTTAATGGAATAGCTTTAATCATCCAATATGAGGACTTTGTCAACACAACCCACTTTTTCTTGACAATCACACAATGTTTTTATGGTTCAATAAAAGCAAAAGAGTACAACATACTGAATGTAGAGCCTCAAAACCTAATATAGTTTCAGTTTTTCATAGTAGAGATATTGTGGATGAGCAGGGCTCAATCACTCAATTGTAGGTGAGACTGCCATTTGTCATTTTATTTTTTGTGATGTTCAATTCTAGTCGGATTAGGGCGCAGCATGCAATGTAAAATTCCGTAGAATTAAATGAAATGTAAAATGACGTAGTCAATGTAGGAATGAAGTGATCGAAAAGGATGGATTAATTAAATATGTAAAATATCTTTCATTTTATTGAGAAAATGTAGAATTCTGAAAAAAATATTGGAATGCGAAAAATAGTTGCTAAAGGTTTCGTAAATGTGGAACGATTTGTTAAAAAAATATATATGTAAAAATGGTTGCATTGGAAACACTTACTGGCTAACATCCTGAGCGTATTTACCGCGTCCTTTAAGCACTCTGTGATGGAGTTCATCCAAAGTGATGAGTCCTGACAAAAAAGATAAATGCCTTTCACTTATGTTGCCAAGTAATGATTATAAAGTGGCGTACACTTTATCACTAACCTCCGTTTCTGTGCTTTAGGGCCAAGCAAACCTCGATAATTTGTACGCCGAGCTCATAGTAGAAGTCGCCCACACCGAGCATTTCTGACCAGAAACCTTTGCCGGCTGTCAAAAAAACAAACTTTTAATTAAAAGAATGACACTATTGAGTATGTTCAAACATTCTTCATAATGGCTCTGACAGGCAAGCGGATCAACTCCAATAGTGGCGCACATCTCCTGAAATTGGACCCGGAACTGGGAACTCTTGCGGATTTCCTGTTTGTGCTTGCTGGCAAACTCCTCCAGGTTGGACTTGAATGTGTCCAGTTGCTTGGACATCTGACAGAGTGGGGGTAAATAATAACCATGTTACTGATGGAGCATATTTGCAAGAATACATGCATCATTTGTAATGTGGACACACATCAAGTGATCGAACATATTAACTTGCCTGTACTATTTGATCCTCTGCAAGGACAGTTCCTCTCTCTTTATATTTGGCCTGAAAAGTAAATGCAAATGTAAAGTCAGTCAAACATCTATCAGAAATAATTGCATTTAATTATGACTTTTTACTTCAATTTACCGCTGGTGGTCTGTGGGATCCCTCAAGTGTTATATGAAAGACTCACTGTCTAAGTACAGTTCAGATAACTTTTAAGGGTCTTTTCATTAAAATGTTTGCATAACGCTCCAGTGGCTTACGATAATATTAAGGTTTTAGAAGTACAACCTCTGTCACCTTTTTGATGAATAGTTAGGGTTACTGCACTCCTGTATGTTAATGTTCAACCCGTATTTATTGGCAGTTCGGATGTTTGTGATCCGTTTTAATTCATCTGGATACTTAACATTGAATTAAAATGAATGTTTTCTTACCTCTGCTAGCTTCTTTTTGGCGATGGCGCCAGCACCGACGCCTCTCCGATGCATTTTGATTTTAATAAGAAAAACAAAATAATGAAATGATTAAAGACTTCGTGACCAAAACGATGACAGATTTCGATGTTACCAAGGAAGCCAAACCACCAAATTATGTTTACGTCAGTGCAACCGAGCACTTTTCACTAAGGCACGTAACCATTTAAGATCGTTAGGTCTCGCAGATTCAGCTTGTTTACGACGAAAAAAAAATAATTTACAAGGAAAAATGCTTTGAAAGGCAGAAGTTTGAGCTACTTCCGTGCGAGGGTTTCCATTTTGATTGTTTGGTGGTGGGGGGGAAACCTTCCATTTTCTAAACGCTGCCCCCTAGAGGCTCGGTGAATATTGTAACTATTTCCATACGTCATTGCAGATAAACTTAACATTAAAATGTGAACTTTTGAGTGAGTAAAATTTGGAGCGTCCATTTGAATTCATCTACTGTGTTCCTTGAGAACGATATATGATTTCAAGAGGAAATAAAAAATAAAAACTGCTAACCCTTCAACAATTCACACGCTGCTCCGTATTTTAATTCTGCGTTAAAACGCGATTGCTACACTCTTCCATCACATCACCGTGCTGACTTTGATTATTTGATGTGATGTGTCCTCATGGAAACCTCAAAGCAAGACATGGACAGCCAACACATCGCGCATGCGCGGTGGAGAGCGCTTTAAAACTAGACTTGAGGAGGGAACATGACGAGCATTGTTGGTGGACGTCCATTATAGCCCGGGTAAGCTCGCAAAACCACATAGTGGGTTTTTAAAAAGAAGCCCGTGAGGGATTTGAGTATTTAGACGCGATGGGTGTGGCGGCAACGTTTTGTCCGCGTGTTTTTGTGTATGTGGCTAGCCTAGCAAGCTAGCCACTGGAGCTAGGTAGCTGTTATTGTTTTTTCACAGCGAGTTAAAATGGAGGAGCTAAAATGGAGGTTGCTTCACTGCCACTCCCGGGTCCTTGAACGTCTCTTCACATTCCTGCTAAATCGTTGCTAACGCAAGATAGTCGCTCAAGTACTGTCGTTCTTGCGTGTTTGTGTGGCGTGTGCCCGCTTGTGGAGCTTAGCTCGGAATTTCAAACCCCGGCGTGTGACTCGTATGAAAAGGAAGGGTAACGCAGACTTGACGTAGAGAAACGATATGACGGCGAGCGTGTTTGTTCAGACAAGACACGACACGGCCGTGAGTGAGTGTCACAAACAAAACCGAGTCTTTACGTTGATTTGTGTGTGCAGGATTTTTCTTGGGTGCAATTGAAGCGGGGGTGGGAACAATCTGATCATTCGCACAGGTGCGTATGCCTGGTTTGGAGGAAGACTTTATGTCAAGTGTTTTATAATAATTTATTGTACTTTTAAATACTGGGAATATACTCTCTTATGACGGAACCTATTTGAAAAGCCAAAACCACAAGGTGTGATGCTCATTTAAGATACAGCACCAGGAAATTGACGTCTGCACATTTCAACCCAAGATGACACTAAAGGATCCATGCATCTGTTCACTAGAGTGGCGGGTGGGCTGGATCCTGCTGAATTTGAACGTGAGGCGGCAACCACCCTGGAATAGTTACCTATCGAAGCAATATTTTTTATATTGGATAAAAACTGCAAATGTGAGCATGTAAAAGGGTGACGTTACATCTTTTCTGGGAAATCAGAATCAAGCATGCTTTGTTTACATTTTTTGTTTTTTCATGTATGATCATTTGCCTTATGTAGAAAAAAATAGGCATAGGTATCTCCCTCCAAACATTCTATTGAAGTGAAATAAACTTGAATTGTGTGCAATTCACAGGGGGGCAGCGAGCCACGGTCGCACCATGAACAGTCGCCATGAGCATGAGACTCTCCCCAGGTCCGCATCTGGGATCCAAGCCAAACGCTAACGCCATAGGCGGGACGTTCTCTCTGCTTCCTGTGAGCCTCAGGAGGGAGTCGCGTGACTCGCCCTCAGATGCTCCAAGTGACTTCCGGTGGGCCGAAAAAATCCCGAGCAGGTCCAAGCGCTCCGAGCAGACTTACATGAGCGGCGACGTCTCGGAAGTCGTCAAAGCAGACCGGGTCGCCGCCGTGGGGGTTCTGTCCCCTGTCAGACCAATGGGGGGTGAGGGAACCCCGGTGAAAGGCAAACCCCTCTCCGTGGACAACATGGAAAACCCTCAGATGGCGCCGAACAACAATACGCCCAAGGATGCCGACGGCGTTCTCGGCGCAGCATCAATTGAAGTGTCGTCCGAGGGCAAGTGGAAGAACCTCCGAAAGAGCCCGGCCAACCCTCACACACAGGCCAACTGTTTGCGGCAGATCCTGCTGCTGCAGCTGGACCTCATCGAGCAACAGCAGCAGCAACTGCAGTCCAAGGACAAGGAGATCGATGATCTCAAAGCAGACAAGGAGACGGTACGGACAACAACTGCATCGACACTTACACTTTTATTTATTTATTTTTTTGGGGGGGCTTGTCAGCAGAATCAATCCACAGTTTCATACCCCTGTCTGGCAATGACTTTTTACATCGCACTGGTTTGGACATGTTTGAAATTGAAATCAAAATTTAATAATCACGATTATTCATTGAGTTCAATGCTTAATATTGATTGAACTACCTAAAGGCAACTTTTAAGTTAGACTTGAAGCAACATGCATGGAGATGCGCACATTATGATAAAAAGTACAGAATAAAATCACATTTCACAGATTAGAAAGAAGGAATATTTGTGTGAATGTGCGTTATTTGTGGGTCAATCTCCCTTGTGAATTTGAATGCTAATTCTTACTAGCCTGTCAATAGGATTTTCCATTGACTGCTAGCAATAAGCTGCCGCTTATTCTTGATGTATGTTTTCACTGTTCCTCTCAAGTTACAAATCACTCTTAAGAAATGACACACCTGCAATTAATTTTTTTCCCTCCTTTTGCACAGCTTCTGGCACGTATCGAGCGCATGGAACGCCGCCTGCAGCTCACCAAAAAAGACCCGCCACGCGACAAGCGCCTCTTCCAGCCGCTGGAGCCTTGGACCCCCGACAAGGAGGACATGTGGGACCTAGAAGTGGAAGAGACCCCACAGCCTAATCAATCTGCCCTGCTGCCCTTAAGTCGAGGCAGCAAAGGTCAAAAGAGGTAATGATAAAGAATACCAAAATTGGATTTGAACGCTGATCAGCCAAATGTGAGAATAGGAAAATGGCTCAAATCTGTGATTCCCACAGTTGTCAACATTTTACATGACATAATTCACAAGTGAATGTCTACATTTTGTAAATTTAATTAACCCTTGCACATTTCTCAATGATAAGACAGTTTTTATTTTTTCGTTCTTCCACAAATTTGTAGTAAAATTTACAAATCTAGAATCATTTTACATATATAACAGCTCCTTCCGCCTTTATGAATCGATACAAGCCATTCCTACTTGAAACTGTTGAAATCATTCAGAACATCTCAGAACGATTTTTCACATCAATAATAAAAAGAACTGCAGAATTACCTAAAGACCTTATGTGAGCAAAGCCGGCAAATCAACAATAAGAATTACTTGAATTATTATGGGGGCGAAAAAAAATCCAAATAAAATGTAATTTATGAAATCTTATGTGTGCAAACCTGCAGCACAACATAAAAAATTTCCCCAGTGTTTAAAAAAAAAAAAAGTGCAACAACTTGAGTTGATTTTCACATCTGGCTGCTACCATGCCATATTTTCATAATCATAAATGGACGTGGCGCCTTATAATGCGGTGCCCCATATATGTACTAACATCCATGCTAGCATATGTTGCAGTGTGCATGCATGCATTCCTTTCAGCATTCAACATTTACCATGAGAGGCAGCATTCACAGTGCAAATCAAAAGGTAACTGCTTCCGGCTTTTAACGTCGCATGCCTACGCCCAACAGAAAGTCCTGCTTCGGGGAGTCCAAACTCCAGAAGTCTCGCGGAAAAAGCGCCAAGCTGAGTCCTCTCAAGCCAGAAAGTCAGCCAGCGTCACCGTCTCAGCGCGAGCTGCGCAGCAAGGAGACGCCGGAGAGGAGCGCCTCCGCCAGGCTGCCCTGCAAAGAGGAGGCGGCGGAGCTGAGCTGTCAAATGGACAACCTTCCCTTCCTCTCCACCACAGAGATGTACCTGTGCTGCTGGAACCAACCTCCTGTGTCCCCTCTGCGCGAAACTTCTCCAAAGAAGGAGGAAGAGGAAGAGGAGGTGGCCAGTGAGTGGACTTCTCATGAAGTTGCTAATAATGCTGATTGTTAATTAGCCTAACCTTCCACCACCTGTGTCCTTCAGATGCACCCTGCACACACTCCATGATTAACTTCCTTTTCCCGTCTTCGTGCCGCCTCTCGGTTCCGTCGTGGCGGGAAAATGTCATTGAGCCGTTGGGTGAGGATTTAAGCGCTGATGCGCAAGAGGTGAGAACGTCGCGAAGATTTGAACACGAGTGGCAGAAAGTGTCATACTCAATCTGTGTGTCTTTTGTGTCCAGCCGCTGGATGACGGCGTGTTCCTCAAGCGCCACGCCAAGCTGGAACTGGACGAGAAAAGGAGAAAGAGGTGACCACGTTGTGATTTTTTTGGGAGTGGGAAACGGCTCCATAAGTGATCGATTAGATGTTTTATTGTTATGGTGAGTTTACAATCAATTAAAAATAACAAAAAAAGGGATTATTTTACTATAGTTGTCAGGTCAGACTCACATTTTTTTTTTTTAATTAATTCCAATCACGCTCCTTAAAAATATATGGCTAACAATCTTTTGTTTGTTTTTTTTTTTTTCTTTTTTTTTAAATTCACGCGTCTGTATGCCTGAGCTGGTCTTTGGCGCCATCTTGTGACAATGTAGGGTGCGCATCTATAGGATAGAACAGGTGAGCTGTTTGGCGAATAGCAGGGCAGAGAAATAAATTAAAAACACAATGGATGAATTATATAGCTGTAAAAATTTATCTATTATTTGATTATCAAATTAATCCATTTTTTTAATAATTGAGTAATCGTGAGTCATTGTTAAACTTGAGATTGTCCAAATCCTGTCATTTGAGTCTCCCAACAGTGATTATTCTGATTTCTGTAGTCCTCAAAACAAATAGACATTTGCAATAACCGAACCAGTAACAATCAGTTTCAAAAGGATTGGTCAGTACATCAATCCATTTTGTGTGATATTGCTTAATTGTCATTTATTTATGTAGCTAGTTTTTTTTATTTTATTTTTTTAAGAAATGTTCCTTCATTTTTACCTACACTTTTTAATTTATTTTTTTGCAGTTACAATAAGTAATAGGTGCAGTTAAATTCTTTCTCTGCGGCCCTCAGACGAAAAAGTCTAAAACTTCAAACTCCTCTCGATTCCCGCACACAGGTGGGACATCCAGCGGATCCGAGAGCAGCGCATGTTTCAACGTCTGCAGCAGCGCATGAACAAGAAGAAGATCATACCAGAGACAGAGCCCGAGCTTTCGTCATTCTATCCGGAAACTGAAGATGGTACCTCATCATAAACCCTTGTGCTCTCCTTAAATTTACTTTTGTAGCATGGAAAAAACTTGAAGTTTTTGCAAAGCGTGATTTTGATTAATTTTTTCGTTGCTGTGCCTTCTAGTCGAAGCGATTATGATCACGCCCTTCTTGCCAGTGGTCGCGTTTGGTCGGCCATTGCCCAAACTCTCACAAGAGTAAGTTTGAACATTTAGAAGTGCTTTTCATGGGTGATGTGACTTGTTGTCAAGACATCAACATTATTACAAAAAGAAAGTTCAAGTCAGTTTTATTTATATAGCATCGATTCACACGTTACTTTAACAGGCAAAAATTTGGTAAGAAACAATTACTTGCTTTACCTCTACTCGTTCTTGAAATTTGTTTTTTTCCCCTCAGGAATTTTGAGCTGCCTTGGCTGGACGAGCGCAGCCGCTGTCGCATCGAGGTGCCCAAAAAACATACTCCTCACCGGACCTGTCGCAAGTGAATGTCGCCGATCGGGAGACGCGGGCATTTAGTTTGATGCGGTCAAGTCACCAGTTGCGTAACTGCTGTTGCTTTCAATGCGCAAGACAAAGGCGTCACATATCACTCGTTGTCGTGCGGTAGATCTGTTCCCACCTTCTAATAACATCACTGTTGCAGCACTCAGCTGACACCATTATTTAAAAAAAAAAAAAAAGTTAGAACTCATTGGGCAACTTTAAATTGCGCAACTGCTTTGATAAAAAAAAAAATGTCCCGGCCTAATTGTGGTGCTGTGTATTTGTCGCTCAACCATCATCTTTGCAACAATATGCTGTCGTCACACACGGTGAAAGCATGTTGCAGGGGGAAAAAGTGAACCTGTTAACTCTTGTAAGGGCGGAGGAAAAAAAAATAGGTCCTAATGTTGGCTTGAAGCCCAGTGTTCTGTTTCTTCTGTTTGGTTATTTTGCTTTGACACCACTCACAAAAAAAGTTGGGAAGGTGGGCTTTCGGTTGCAGTTTTCGTCCACTTCTATGCCGTTTGTGACTTCTGTGCAAAATTTACTGAAACAGTGAAAAGTTGAGAGGCGTTCAGTCAAAAGTTTCGAGTTCAAAATTCACCTGAAAAGGCGATGTGAAATTTCTCCTCAGATCCCGTTTTGTGAGTTGTTAACACGTGAATTGCATGGGTTCTCTTTTACTGTAAAAGACATCAGAAACAACGGTAGCATGGCTTAACCCCTCAATGGATTTTCTCTGCTCTTAAGCAAAATAAAAGGACGCGAGCATGACGTTTGGCTGCAAGCGTCCACAGAGTGTAGGAGAATATTGACACGCACAAAAGGTGAATGTGTATACATTGTGACCTCCTCCTACAGGAGCAGTGAGCCAACATCAGGGGTCTGTATTTTAGAAGGAAAAGTTTGTAGCTTGTAGTTCTAACATGCTGCCATGCTCTTCCCTTGCAGTTTTTTTTTTTCTTTTGTTCATGATGAAACAGCTTCAACCGCTATACTGTACAAGTGCATAGATGTTGGCTAGATCTGGAAACTTCGTCTGTACATAGCTTTCACAAACAAATGTACATAAAACATGGCTGTTATTTTTTTATTATTTAATGTTGAACGTGTTGAGTACATTCAAAATTCAATGATTGTATGTTGACAAATTGAAAGTTTTGAAAGTTGCCATTTTCTTTTTGGAATAAAATGACCATCTCTTATGAGCTTGGATTTAGATTTTTTTTTTTTCCATTCCATGGTGTGAGATTGATCCATTTTCTTCACTTAATCATTTGTTTTGTTTTTTCCCCCCCTATAGCAAGGGTGGGCAAACTACGGCCCGGGGGCCACATGCAGCCCATTAAACATTTTAATCCGGCCCGCCAAACTTGAAAAATATGTAATGAATAAACCTTGTTAATGTTTTATTTACTAAATATATTTTGTTGGAATGCTTTTTTTCATTTTCATTTAAAATTAAATGGATTTTTTTTTTTTCTCAGATGAGATGAAGTTACCAAAACACTCCACCCATCTGCTCCTGGTCCGGCCCTTTTATCGAATTTTAGAACCCATTGTGGCACACTTATCATAAAATTTGCCTACCCCTGCCTTATAGTGTAGCAAATTTTTACTTTCTAAGTTACCACTCTGGGCTCAGTTTATAACTGAGGATGTTGGGGATTTTTTTCCCCCTCATCCTTCACAGCTATATTTCTAGCTTGAGTTTATTAACCAAACCCTTTGTTAAATGTGGGGGAAAAAGTTTATTATTCAACAAAAGCATGAACTATTCCATCTCTAAGGTGTAAAAACTATACACACGCTTCGGGTGGAAAACATTTTGTATTTTTAAGTTTTAGTAAAATGAGCCACCTTATTAGCGGACCTTACATACAGAAAGTTTAGTTATAAATTCAACAGCTGTCCACTGATGTCCGATGTGCAATCATGTCTGTAAAAGAAAATGCTTTCCTCTAACTTATTCATTAGTGTCAATTTAAAAGGTAACAGAAAGTGAGTATGGACACCTCAGATTTGTGTCTTCTGGTATTTTTTATAAATGAGACAGGACTTCAGGTCCTATCAAGTAAAACTGGTAATTTTGATATGACACCCACATCAAATGAAACACCGCAGAAAAAAGGCCAACCACCATCACGGCTGACGTTGCTTCAAAGAAATAACAATACACGTAAAGTCAGCGTGCGTATGCGTTCAGTCTTTGCGGAGGTTATTGAGTCGTGCCTCCAGGTCGGCGTCCGCGTCAGCCAGGGCAGCTTGAGGCTCCGCTTTCTTCCCGGTGGCCACCGACAAGCTTCCACCAGTAGCAGGAAGATCTGGAAAAAAACAGTGGACAATTTAAAAATCATTGAGGAGTGTTAATGGTGTATTGCTTCCCTCCCCTGAGACGTCAAATGGTGTACTAGAATTTCCTCAAAGCCGTCGGACGTCGTTTTCCATGGCCTAACCGAACTCCTCCAAAATTGTGGTGCGATACCAAATGCACAGCATGTGCTGTGGAAAAAAAAAAAACTTACTTGAGAGTTCATCAGAGAGATTAAGACCCAGCTCATCCAGGACTTGGGACACAATGGCGTCACTGTGAGAAAGACACAGCCTTGAAATACACATTGTTGCGGATTCGCACATCAATGTCACCGCCATATTGAATGTTGTTAGAGAAGCGATGGGTGAAGATTCCTCAACTCAAACAATACTGTTTTATAGCTCACCTCTCGTCCTCCTCATCTTCGTCCCCCATGGCGTCGTCGATGGCGTCGCTCATCATCTCCTCCTTCATGTCCATCATCTCACTCTGACGTTCAAAATCCATCATGATCTTCTGGATCTGAGGTAGTTTGAGCTGTGGAGGAACGTGCATTTATTTTTTCGAGGTCGTCTTCGCGTGTATTTTTTTTAATCAAACAAAAGCAATCAATTAGTCTGTATTACGATAATATAAGATTCATCCCTACAAAACCTTTGGGGTCTTGTGGGTTAGGCTTAAGACAAATTATTTCGCGACTTCAATTGAGTGTTTAACTTATTACCGTAAACATTTGAAATTCCATCCACTACCAACAAAGTATTCTCAAGTGTGTTTGCCGTGAATGAGGCGGACCTGTCTGTTCATGGTGGCCATGGCTTTGGTGACGCCCTTCATGGCCTGAGTCATGCTGTTGTTGGATTTGAGAGTCTGAATCTTCAGACTGACGGCCTGAATGTTGGCCTTCATCATGATGAACTTCTTCACGTAGCGTCTTGAGCGGACCAAGTCTTTGGCCATGATCTTGACGGCGTCCTGCACACATTTCAATCACATGTTCAGGATTTGATCCTTTGTTTTTCTTTTGCTTCACAAGAAGACTTTGTGCACCATTTGTCCCTGTTTGGCCATTTTCTTGATGTCAGCGATGATCTTCTTCTCCTGTTGCTCCAATTTAGCTCGCTCTCTGTCCAGCTCCCTCATGGCCCGGTTGAGCGCCCTCTGGTTCTGCTTTAGCATCTCCTCCGGAGTCTTTCTCTTCCCGAAAAGGAAGTCCATCTGTTTGGATGCACACACAAGGGATAAATCTGATAAGAACATCTACAATAAGAGGTCACTTGTGAGCTGCCAAGCTGATTTTTGACATGAGGCAGGCAGGGTACAGCTTTGTTTAATCTTAAATTTACCTAACGTGTGTTTTTGGAATGTGAGAAAATCCTACTCAAGAACGGGCTGAACATGAATGCTGCACACATGATCGCCAAATGTGAAATTACAAGTACAACTATTTTGCTGGTGTAGTTCAGTATTTTTTCAGTTGTCCGTGAGTATTTCCAGTTCTAATTACTTATTTGGGTTTACCCACTCCATTAAAAAACAGATGTTATACTTCTTACTTCCAAAATAAGACATCTACGGATGGAAAACAATCTATTTAGTCCATCAATAAGGAGAACAACTGTAGGGACAAAACTAACCTGTCTCCACATTTTTGTGACATTTGTTCATATGGAAAATGTGTGCCTTCTTAACTCAGCAGGGGATGGGAAATACATTAAAATAGGTATTTTCTCAGTGTATTGCTCATAATAGCATGTTTACATTTTAGAACTAAAGACAGAGGGAACTTGCCATTTTAATGAGGGGTGTGGTTGCATAAACTCACGCCGTCCACTGAAAGTTTTGGACAAATTCGAAACCTACTTTAATGGTAACCCAATTTAACGCTGTACTCAACTAAAGTAAGTGTCTTAAGGCCTGTTCAATTCTTGGGATCCTGACGTGACGTCTTTTTGTAGCCGTCATTACCTCACCTATAATTCCCCTCCACCTCCACTACATGCGTTAGCCGTCACAAAGTCTCTCAGCTCACCTTGATGCGCTCTCGTCGGACCAGCACTAAAATCCAAACGACAAACTACGTTTATTAAGATTTCCTCACAAACGAGCTTCTCAAACGACGGTTTTTGTTTTCCTTCACACACTTCCGCGTTGCCAATTTCACTTCCGGTAAGTGATTTCATTGGCTACGTCACTCGCGACGCTACCTGGATCGGTCATGTTTACGACACGAACAAAATACCGGAAATGACATTTCACAAACATTTACACATTTCAAAATAACGTCGAGTTGAACGTTTAAAGTGGTCAAAGTCGCAATGCTTTTGTTTTTTAGGAAATATTCATTTAATGTTACGAAAGCTATAAAACGCCTGTATTATCGTAATCACAAAAATACCACCGTAAAGCACTATGTTGACGGTGTATGCTCTCATTTTGTAGCGCATCCCTGTTCGTATTCCTAATCGCGACCTTACAGACCAACGTGGTTACTACTGGTCTTGTCCGACAGACTTGATTTTCAAAATTAAGCGTTTGCGGGCTGATATTTTAAGAATCGCACCAATAACCATTTAAAATGTCTCGATATTTATTTATTGGTTGCGGCTCAAATGACTATTGAAAGCCCCAATATGAGGTTATTCAATTATGCCTCGAAGCACAGGTTGCTATGGATGTGGAGATTACCCAAGGCTTTGGACTCCCGCTTTGCTTACCACGAGGACAACAGGGAGAAGAACACAAGGTGGTCCAGCAAGTCTAAACTGTCGGGAGGAAGGCACCCGGATGAGAACGCATCACCAAAACAAATTAAGAATCCTAGACGAATATCATCAGAGCTGCAAAAGCTGGCTCTGGAAGACATGTCAAAGTGGGAGAGGACTGAGAGACTCAAGCCATCCTTGGAGTCTTCAGACCAGTATGAGATTGTCTTTGGGGTCGCTCCTTGTCTCCTGGCACTTACTCAGGCTCGCCGCAAGGCCCTGAAGCTGTTCGTGAAAGACGGCGAGGTCACACACAGGTCATCGCTCCTCATGGTTTGTGAGGAGGCTCACCAGCGACAAGTTCCCATCCAGCGAGTCAGTAAGAAAGAACTGGATCGTATTGCTTTGGGTCGGGTTCATCAAGGAGTTTGCCTGCGAGCCACTCCTCTGACCTACCTGACCGAAGACTCAGCCCAAACTTCAAATTCCACGCCTCTCTGGCTTGTCCTGGACGGGATTCAAGACCCGATGAATCTCGGAGCTATCTTGCGCTCAGCGTATTTCCTCGGCGTGGACCGAGTAGCCAGCAGCATCCGCCACAGCTGCCCTTTGACCCCGGTGGTCAGCAAGGCCAGCGCTGGCATCATGGAGGTGATGGGCGTGTATGGGTACGAAGACCTGGAGGACATGGTCCGGGTCAAGGCAGCGCAAGGCTGGAGGGTGGTTGGCACGGTGGCGGCCGAGGCACCGGAATTTAGTGTCCCCGTCACGCCATGTTCGGACTTCCGGATGAGCACGCCCACGTTGCTGCTGATGGGAGGGGAGGGTGAAGGACTGTCCCGGAAGCTTTTGGCTTTTTGTCAAACGCATGTGACAATTCCAGCCGGGAGACAACTTATACCTGGCGTAGAGTCGCTCAATGTGTCTGTGGCTACTGGCATCCTGCTGCACTCGCTGTTGTCCTCTACCAGGCACATGTGACACTCCAAAGTTTTCAATTCGTCCAAAAAAATTATAAAAGGGGTGGGGTGGGCATTTTTTTGTGCTCCAGGGCCAGCTCAAGTAATAATGCTTTAATGTGTGGCGTAGCCTGATGAGTGACATCAGGTCTGACTCCACCTTCTGTTGTCATTTTACATTTAACTGTTAGGCCGCTTGTCTTGTTTAATAAAATGAATCAGAAAACACATCTGTAGGTGTGGCCCTATTTTTTTTCACTTCACCTAACTGACTGAACTTATGTCTGCCCCATGCTCTTTGCAAGTGTTTTCATTTTGTGTCTGTGTTTAACTGCCTGTCATTTTCAATAAACAGCTCAGTGTATTGTGCTTGTGCTTGATGTGTCAAAATGAATCAATGAACTAATAACGATTGTTAAAATCAGTTAGAGATCATGTAGAACTTAAAATTGTCCAACTCCTCAGATTTCAGCCTTTCAACATTTTCTGTACAACAAGCACACAAAACACAACAAAAAAAACACCTCTGACAGCGAACAGGCTTACCGAGTCCTCCACCAGATCCTTGGACGTATCAGCCATATTTGCAGCAACTGTAGTAAAGAATGCAACAGAACTACACGGTAAAAAGTGTGCGGCAAGCTCTGCGTTTAAAATCACACCAAATAGCCCAAGTCACATTAAAGTCTTGCTTTATAAACAGGCTAAGTGTCACATGACCTCTTTAAAGATAAAGACTGCCTTGAGGGCAATTATAAAAAAAAATTACACAAATGAGCCAATCAAAGCACTGCTAATGCAAATTGAGGGCAGCAAACAAATTGATCTAATTGACAATTACACTCAAATGTGATGATAATAGTGTGCCATTAAAAATGCAACTGGACACAAGATCAGCACTGGCCATCATATTCTTTAAAGACTCAAGAAACATTTCGCTGACATGAACCTGTCATGCACAGGTGTGAAACTGAAAACACACAGGTCAAAAAAGTCTCACCACAAGCAAGACACAAAGTAAAAGTCAAATTTCCGATGGCTGACGTTGGATTGTTGTGTAGAGGCCTTTAGGATAGAGTGCTATAATGTCAGCTTTAAAGCGCCTCATTGTCTGCTGTGAGTGTATGCAAGTCACGATAAGAAAGGCAGAAGCACTAGGAGAGGGGACAAAAAGGAGAGAAAAAAACATAACAGACTTGACAGCCGGTGTGTGAACCGGATCTCTACTCTGCCGTTGCTTCTTTGGAGCGCCTCGTTGTTGGCCATGAGTGCTGCATGCCATGATAAGAAAGCCAGAAGCACCAGGAAGGAAAAAGGAAGGGGAAACACAAATTAACAGTCAGGATGCGGACTTGGGAAGTGCTCTGCTATTAATACTTTAGTGTGCGTCGTTGTTGGCTGTGAGTGCTGCAAGTCATTTTAATAAAAGTGGAAACACCAGGGGTGTAAACGAATGGGAAAAAATTAATAAGTCCAACTTGACTTTAGTACAGTTATGGTTTCATTTTTCTCAACGCTAAATGTAATTTACAATCGCAAGTGCATGTTGATGATGACTGAAACATTGTCCTCCGTTTGTGGGTCTTCTCCCACACGGTGGCAGTGTGAACAAACGCAGGCGGCATCAGGCACCAGTCTGACGGAGGAAGAAGACTTGCGCACACAATGCACTGCACGGCTGACAAGGGTTGCGTCTCCCCGATGTCCACGATACATTTACAATTCCGAGGAAACGCGTGAAAAGGAAACTGCGGGGCACGCGGCGTGGCCCCCATGCATGTTTTTCGCACACTGGATTTGGTCAGGAAATGGAATCGCGAGGAGGGGACGCCGGCGAGCAGTTGAACTTGTGCTAAACATTGGATCTAAACAGTGAACGCTGCACGGAGGAGCTGCCCAGCCCGACGGGGGTTTGCCGACACCCTCGTTTATGGAAATCGACACCGAGGCTTTCAAGAACGGGCCTTGAATTTTTGTTTCAAGTGATGGAGGGGGATCAGAGGAATATTTGTGCGTGAAGGGCTAATATAACGTTATTACACGAGTGATTGTCAATATTATCTTCGCATTCCTCCAGTTTCCTTTAGAGGAAAAAAACGATAAACCCCCGCTAGCTAACAGCTGGATGGGCTAGTGCTAACTTAGCTGTGGTGCTAACGTTACGTCTTTCTTTTGATGGGATACAAGCTCAAACCATCACTATCGGTCGTCAAACATATCGACAATTGAAAAAAAGAAACATCGACAGA
Organism: Idiotropiscis lumnitzeri; assembly: GCF_059441095.1. Classification (NCBI taxonomy): domain Eukaryota; kingdom Metazoa; phylum Chordata; class Actinopteri; order Syngnathiformes; family Syngnathidae; genus Idiotropiscis; species Idiotropiscis lumnitzeri. The sequence continues at coordinate 4,590,703 of NC_142410.1, forward strand.
GGAACATTATTCGGCCAAGCGGTTAGCTGTCCGTCTGTTAGTCGCGCGTTGCTATCTCGAAAATACGTATTTATTCTTAGTATGCTTTCTGAATATATTGTGATGTATTGAAGTTAGCCGCGTTCGTGCTATCTGAATTAGCAAATGCTAATTTGCTGGAGTCAACCCTAACCGAGTGCTTGGCAATTGTTCGCGTTCATAGCGTTAGTTGATGCACTTTTTGCTCTTTAGATCTGAGATCTGTGAGTGGTTAATGTCGTTTTGACTTAATATTACAATGTCACGACAGCCAGTGTGTTGGCGTTCCAATTTTTGGCTTCTGGGCCTTCCTAACTAGCTACCCGTGTCATTTTTTTTGTGCTAGCAACTCAAATAAATTGTCAGCTAATTGTTGACAGAAATGTAAGTTGGCGATGGCCTGATTTTCAACACCAAACCCGTGTGAGACCGTTTAGCTGGCTTTGTCATCAATCCAAGATGGGCTGTCGTTGTTGTTTACATGCTTATTCGCTTATTTCCCTTGCTAGCGAGCTAATGTTAGCCATTTAGAAGATTTCCTGATCGTTGTGATTGTGCTTCACTTCCATCGTGGCTCGTTGAAAATAATTGAAATGACACTCAAATTCCGCCGAAAGAAAGGCCCCGATGCCAATAGACTATTGTCAAAGGAAGGGAAATAGTACTATCCACTGGTTTAATTTACGCCATTTTAACTGGGGCTCCGATTGAGGGCCCGGGGGGGCTGGTGTCATCTCTTTGCGGTTAGGTGCCACCTTCCACCGGACCGGGGACTTGGACTAAGTGCCTTTGGCGTCACTGGAGTTGGACAAAAGGCTTGGAGGACATGGAGGGTCCGAGCCGAAGCACTGCATCCAGGCAGAGCCGCCGCTCCCGTTCCCAGCGCGACAGGGAGCGGCGGCGACGGAGAGTCAACTTGGCCGAGGAGCGGGCCACGTCCCTGTCGTCGGGCTCCGATCGGGAGGATCGGGGGACCAACAGCGTCCTCGGTCCGGGTGAGAAAGAGGTTCGGCCTGGTTTTGGCCGACACAGACCCCCGCGTCGGAGGAAGAGGGAGTCGGTGTCTTGTGAGGAAGATATCGTCGATGGCTTCGCTATTGCCAGCTTTGTCAGCTTGGAAGCGTTGGAGGTAAATATGTGGATGTTGACACTAGCTGGCATTTACTCTTCAACAGTATTTCCCTACCTTTTTTGATTTTTTTACAGTCAAACATATTCTCATGGCACCACATCAAATAATTTGCATGCAAAGGGCGGATACACAGGTTAATTGTTCTGCCTGTCAAAGTAGTCACTGACAAACATATTACATACATTATTTTGACCACATGACAGAATTTCTTAATGCTGCGACTGATGGGAATGACCACTTCAATCTTAGTATGTACAGAGAATTTTGAAAAATAGATGATTTGTACCGAGAATTTTGAAAAATAGATGATTGGTTACTGAGATTTTTTTTTTGCATTGGGGAAAAAATTAAATTGTCTTTTGTTATATGGCCCATTGTAAATGCGGTTTCAAAAACACTATTTTTTATTTACATTTCTCCTCTGCCATTTGCTTGCCACCTGTTATCATGCTAGTAGACAAAGAAGCATTATTTATAAAGAACAAACCATTTTTGGACCTACTAAGTCAAATTGATTTTTTTCCCCCTGTGGAACACTTTATTCTCTCTCACGACATTAGTTGGAGACCGGATGAGCTTAAAACACACTATAAGCTTCACAATTTGACTGTCTCCAAACTTTTGAACACACGCGTACAACTGTGCAACATTTCAGTTTTTTTTTTTTTTTTTGCAAAACTTGCTGTTCTCAAACAAGGATCTGAATAGAAGAATTGCTAACAGATGTTTAATCCATGAATGTTCCAAAACATTTCCTGGTTCAGTTAGAATTTTTGTTTAAACAGCTCTCTGTTGACATTTTGACATCATGAGGCCCAAACGACACCTAGCACTTGATCAACACTACCTTACCAATGTAAGGCTTCAAACAGGATGTTCTCACAGGGAAGTGGCTATTGAGCATAGACGATTGCAGGGTGTCATCAGCAGGTTGCAACACAAAGCCATAAAAATAGAAGTTCTTCTGAGATTTTCATGGATCAAAAACACCTGTTGTGACCTTTACTGTTCAGAGAAGCAAGTTGAGTTGTGCAAAAAGTACTGAAACGTTGGACAGTTGGACTTGTGTATTAAAAAGTTGAGGTAAAATTAAATTCACTTTTACAAAACAATACAACACAACTTTATTTTTATAGCATATTGGGTTATAATGCATTTTAAATTCATCCTGAAATTTCGCCTGATAGCCCAATATCCAGAACTTTTTGAGAGTAGTGAATGCGTGTGTGCATGTCACAGTGAGATGGTGGTGTGTTCATCTCTTCCTATCACACCCATTATTCCTGAACTCCTCAACTCTGACACCATTCCTTGCTTGGAAAATGCAATCCACTCGGTCAGGCCGTTGATGGGTTGTGTAGAGGCCTCAATTATTCATGCGCTCATTCCGGGAGGTGTTGATAAGCTGCCAAATGGCTTTGTAAGAAAAATGCTTGTGAAACGATCCACACACCAGTTTGTGGATTTACGCGTCTCACTAGGAGTGTCACTGTCAAGACACGCCAGACACAAGTTTTTCATTTCATGTCAAATGTTTTTTCCGAAAGAAAAAAAAAAGATTTTGTCATTTGAATGCATTGCACTAGTGAACATTGTCATTGGTCGAAACTCACGAGTACATTATTGACTATTGCACAATAGGAGTAGTAGTAAAAAAAAAGTTGATTGATTTGAACAGATTGGTGGGCGGTAAAGGGTATCTGTCAGTCTTGATGCTAATTACAGCCAATCAGAGTGTTACCATGGAGACAGGCACAAACAGGGGCTCTGGTGAGCCTTCATCAGCTGCTGCTCAACTGGTCAGTGGGATGATTATGAGCAGACCTAAATCCATATCAAAGAGCTCATTTAAATGAGGAAAGGTACCTGCTTAATGCTTGTGTCTGTCATTCAAGTCTGAATTTATTTATACGACGACAATAGTGTACCTTTCAAAAGGGAATTTAGGGCAGTGCGTTTTGTTTAAAGTGGTGATGGAAAAAGTGACAAATTAACAACCGAGCAAACGTTTACCAGCTGAAGTTATTTTTGATCATAGTGTTTGTTGAGTAGACAGAATGCACACAAAACAGCCCCACAAAATGCAACTCATTTACATTATATTACATTAAAGTGATGCTTATTTTGCGATTGTTCAGTGCAGAAACATTGGACTCATGATGATGATAATGCAGCCTTCTACTTTGTATACTTTGTCTTTTTGAGCTTACCCCGAACGAATTTGTTCTCTTCAGATGGACTGCTCTATGAAGCCCAGCCAGCACAACGACATGCTGGGAAGGAGGAACAAGGGCAAGAGGGGTCCAGAGGAGAATGGCGGGGGGCCGCTGACTGAGCCGGAGGAAGGCGTTCCGCACAGCTACTCTAGCAGCTGTTGGAACAAGAGTCGGAACAAGAGGAGGAAGCTCGAGGTGAGGCAAATCTTTCGGGCTCTGGTGTACTGTCAGATCAGTTCATGCTGTACATAGTTAGAATATTCATCTTAATTCATATTCCACAAATGGCATATTAATCAGTGGGTATGAATCAATTTTTCTGTCTTGAGTTCCCCTTTAAATCTTTTTTGAAAAAACAAATTGAAGTGTTTTAAAGCGTTGCAACCACTAATGTGTCTCTTCCTGTTCTAGGGACACCCTTTGGAGACTGGCTACATTGTAAGTGTCAAGTTAAACATTGAGCATAATTTCAAATCATTCTTATGCACAGAGATGTGTGTTTAGCAAATGACTATGTTGTTTTTTTTTTTTGTTCCAGTGTGACACTGAGAGTGATGCTGGCGACAAGGTATGTTCTACACCGACTCACCTGGTCGTTTCACATACAGCAGTACTAGGCATGGGCTGGTATCATATTTTGATGATACCGCGAGCAAAAAAATTGCAGTTTCACATTACCAGGTGTTAGAATTACAGCTACAAAATGTTTGATTTTTAAATGTTTGGGTAAATAGCTTTTTGTTCTTCAAACTATGGTACAACATAAAGATATTTATTTCTTGAGTCGCTACTTCTTAATTCTCATGGCTTTGTGAGAGAACACCAATCGGGAAGTGAATATATCTTACCCTCGGAAGCGAGTCAGTAGTATTTTATTTCACTAATTGTAGACACACTAACTCTTGTTAGAATTCCATTTGGCAATGTTTATTTCAAAACAGCATTATAGTCATAGAACATTCCTTAAATTTCTCAGTCGAGGGTGGGGCTCTCATCAATGTGATATCTTTCCTCTATGAAGCGGCTTTAGCCTCACAAACTCCTCTTAACATCGTCAGTACTGATGATTAAAAAAAAAAAAACTCATACGGCTGATGGAAATTTTTAGTTTTGAAGCTACCACTTTAATTTATTCATTAAACGTGTAGCACAAAGCTCTGCTTCCTGCTTTTACGATTAGTGTTGAAATTCTTCTCTCTCAGTTTGAGATCACCTCATTCATGTAATTATCAAGTAGTTAAGCAATTCGTGGTGTTTTAGACATTTGGTGTAATACACCTCTTTGACTTTTCAAGGCCTCGGACCGTGACATGGATCCAGTGTTCACAGTCAGCACCAGAAAAGGTTGGTGTCTCATTAAGTGCTGCACCCACCTTACATGAATACACACCAGTATAACCATTACCTGATGCGTGAGGTTAAATTTAGATCTGACGAGATGATTGTCACGCAGCTCGGGACTTGCCTATTTCCATGAAAAAGTTCACACCATTAGCAAAACTGGTTTACTAAATAATGTATTTGATGACCAATATAACCAGTAGTCACATATTTCTTGTGTGACGTGTGATATTTCCTACCGCGGTGAACTTTTAAGCTCCAGTTTGTTCACTATGGTCTGTAAATAAATATCTCCTGGTCGTTTTCCAGGTCCTATTTGAAACACGAGGTGTGATAGAGCCCATTTTGACAAAACCAAGAATAGAAAGTACAGATATTTGTTTTCAAATGTAGGGAACTAAACTTAAACATCCAGAAAAACAAATAAGTAAGGTACAGATATCTGAAAAATCTACTCAAGTACAGTAACAACAAATTTGTACCAGATTACTTTCCACTACGGCTTAGATTTATATTGTGTGTTTTACACGAATTTCGCAACACTTTTGTAATTGTTAAAGAAAAAAAAAGCCCAACTGTCTGATGCTGATAGTCTTTTTCTTTTCTTTTCTTCCAAGTTGTTGAGCCTCCACCCTCAACCGTGGGCAAAAGCTGCCCGGGCATGCCGGCGCGGAGTGGCGTCCCGCGCTTAATGGTGACGCCCAGAGTTTCTGGCCTGGAGCGGAGTCAGGAGAAAAGCTTGGAGTCGCATTTCCCCGAGGCTGTTTCGTCTTCTACCTCTTCCGCCTCCTTCTCGCGGCTGCCTTCCCGCTCTCCGGCCTCAGCGGCAGGGCCGGTCCCCAGGCCCGGCGCCATCAACGGCAATGGCGCCCGCCACCACAACGGTAGCCCCCCGCTGTCCAAACCGAAGCCCTTCCTCACCTTGCCGGGGCGGTCTCACACCCTTTACAACAGGTTTGTTTTATTTGTCGTTGTTTACTTTTTATTTATAGCAGAGGTGGGAGTAGGTCAAATATGAGCCTTCAAGTTGCAAGCAAGTCCCAAGTTACTGAGGCAAAAATCGAGTCCATGCTAAATTTTGAGGAGAGCGCACTCACTGTCAAGTAATTTTTGACAATCCCAAATTAGTCTACGTATTGTCGATTACTTTATCATCTTAAACTTAAGGCATAAATGACAAAGTTAGTACCATAAATTTAATGTCTGAACTGCAAACCACATCTTGTAGAGATAATGTAGGCTCTAATTTAAGTATTATCTTTCATTACTAAAAAATTTAAAAATATGAAATACTTATAATTCATTGTAGATTAAAAAAAGCAATGTCTGACAGCTTTCAGGTAATTAGTGCATTGAAAAAAAGGTTTGAATTTACTCAAATTTCATTTCGCCAAGTGGTTGCATGAAATCAAATACTGAGGATCCCGATACATTTTCTAACTAGACTTCACATCTGCTTAAAAATGTATCTGGATCTGGATTCTTTTATTTTTTACTTGACAAAATTTTTTTCCCAGTGTTGATAAAGTTACAGCATATGCCGACAAATGTTTCTGTTGATGTACACTTGAGGTTCTTGCATTTGACACGGATGTCGTGTCCGCTGTTCCTACTTTCTTTCTGAAAATGCCATTTTTACGCAATGGAACGTATAAATCTGATTTAACCAGTACATCCTTAAATCCCGACATTGAAATATATACAGGAAAGACTTGTGATGTCATGTTATCCACAGATACCAAGTCACATTCAAGTTGTGTCTTCCCTAAATTAAGCCATATCCTTAAATTGGCGATTTAAGTTTGAGTCAAGTCAAGTGACTGGAGTCCCCGACCTCTTTTTACTGATGGCAAAAGTGACTCTGTTGTTTTGGTTCCCAGGAGCAACACTCCAGTCAAACCTGCGTCTGTTGCATCATCCACATCTTCCATGCGCCCTCCAACTCCCTCCACCAGTGTCTCCATGTCCTACATCCGGAGCGCAGGGTCTTCGGGGCCCCACCGGCCTCCATCTCGGGCCAACTCGGGGGCCTTGTTTACTTCCTCACCAGGCCTGCCTCCCCCTCCCCCTCTACTACAGGGCCCTTCCCACTCATCAGCAGCAGGTGCGCTAAATATAGAACAGCACCTTATTAACGTCAAATGTCACGGGGTGATTTTAATTCTTTCCCACAATGTAATGCCGTCAACCACAGACCAGGAAATGCTGCGGCAGAATTTAAACTCTCACTTCCTGAACGCACAAGAGCGAGAGGGCAGACGCAGCGCTCCTGGAGCTGAAGGTAGTAACGCCGCCGTGGGTCGCTCCACCCCCAGCGGAGCGTCGGCCTCCAGTTCCACGCCGGGATCAACGGGTCGGACGTCCCAGAACCAGCCCAACGTCCAACCGCTGGCTTACCAGTTCCATCAGCACAACCACCAGCACCAACATACGCACACGCACCAACACTTCACGCCTTTCCTGCACCCCACCGCCACTGCTCCACCCCTGGTGAGGAGTATCCTTGTCATTTCAAATTCCAGTCTGTCTGGAATGTGGACTGAATTCCATATTTGTGTTGTTTAACGTTTCTGCCATTTTTGCCTTTTCAGTTTAATAAGTACCCAGGCAAAATGGAAGGGCTGTACCGGCATCCTGTAAGTAAAAATTATTTTTGCTTATTATCACGCCTAAATGTTTCAGATAATCAAGCCAATTTTAATATGGACCGGCCTAGTACTTACAAAAAAACTAGTCTGCGGGTAAATGCTCACCTACCCCAAATGGTGTCTAATGATGTACTAAATCTATCTGATGTCGTGATCAAAAAATATAAATCCCAAATTTTGTAGTCATCAAAAGTCCGCATTTAAATGTCATTTCAATGCTGTGGCCTGACCTGAAACAGTTTCTGCTCTGCAATATCACGGAGTTTCAACAATTCTGCAAAGACGAGTCAGCCAAAATTTACCCACAGCGATGCTGACTCATCACCAGATATTGCAAATGTTTGATTTCCGTTATTCCTGCCAAGGGTGGCACAACACCTTATGTGCAAGGAGGCAAATGCATTTTCACAGAGAGCCAAGATCGGGTTGGATTTTCAACATTTTAACATTTCATATTCGCTTGTGTTGTCTTTGTCAAATATGAGAATTCGTTTGATGATCTGAAACATTTAAGTGTGGTTTGATATGTTTTAACAACACACACATAGAAGTAATTAGGGAGCGCATGCCAGTGCTGCTTGATCGAACCTTCAAGTAGTCATGAATGTGTCTGTCCTGACAGTTCTTCCCGCAATACCCGCCACCGCCCTCAGTGCCCAATATCCAACCTGTGATTCCTCCCACCGGGCCTTTCAGCTCCCTGCAAGGAGCATTCCAGCCAAAGGTGAGAAGAACTTTGAGCATCTTTCATACCTGCTGTGAACCTGTCCTGAATGATGAAATCACTGGTGGGCGGTGGCTCCTTGTGGTTCTCTTCAATGCATACGAGGAATCCGGGTGATGGCTCATTTCCCGTTTACAAGAGCACATGTCATGGCCTCTTGTTGATAACTCTCATGACATAGTTGAACATTTTTGGCAGTTTGTTTGGTTTAGACGGGAGGATGTGTCCTCATTAAGTCATCATGGCGTTCGGAAGGAGTGTGGTAGTAAAGCTTACAGTCTAATGCTGTATTGCTTTATGGTCCAATCACTCAGGATGTAAGTAAGGGCCTTTTCTAGACACCTGATATTGGCTTCACTTAGGGCAAGTAACGTAAATAATATAATTATATAATATCCTGTACAATAGAGCCCCGGCACTGAGCTAGGTTCTTTAAAAAAAAAAAAAAGAATTTGCAAATACTATGTATACTATTTTCAAATATTTTTTATTCCATTATTTTCATGTAGTTTCTTAACATTTTATGCTTCTCAAAAAGTCTGTTGAAATAAATTTGTGTTTGAAAGTGTTTTTATATGTTTTTTTTAATTTTTATATTGATACTATCGTGTATTCTCACGTACCATAAGTGCTCTGGAACGTCACTACCTGAACAGGAGATTGCTAAGATCAGTCGCAGTGGATGTGAAAAGTCGTTGATTAGCTGTCTTGTTTTGTGCGACAGCCTCTTGTCCCTCAGGGAACCGGTCCGGATCTGAGCGCTCGCCTCGGGGTCGTGCCACACCACCTGCAGCCCAAAGATCACCGGGTAAGGACAGCCTTGTTCCTAAGTCACTCTTGTCGTTTGTACAGTGACGTCACATTTTGCGTTGCACTACAATATGTGGCCCGTTAGGTTGTGCTCCAAGCTAAGTCCAAAAGCAAAGTCTTTCTCCTATGCAGTGTGAGAGATGTGAATTAAACGTGGTTTTACAACTGTGTTCTCTCGTAGCTAACTGATCCATTCGGGACATCGTTGAAAATCAGTAATGTAAGCACAATCAGATGTTTTGAATGCACTGGCTCAGCTTATCTTACTTTCTCACTGCTTCATTCACACCGCACTAACCTCACAACATGTTGGCTCGCTATTGCTCGTTCAGTGGCCTTGCACACCAGTTAGATATTTCATATTTCATATTGCTTTGACTTCTCCTGTCCCCACTATGGCCGCTCTCGCTTGTAATAGTAAAAAGCTGCTGAGAAATTACGTAGAAACGTGCATTGAGTACTAGTGATTAGGCACGGCTGGGCAAACTATGGCCCGGGAGCCACACAGGGCCCACTCTGTTCTTCAATGCGGTCCACTATTTAAGTCATATAATATTTGTTTTATTGATTTTTTTTTCCCCCCTCACTTTAAGTCTAATATGTGTATTGGTGTTGATTTATTTTAATGTATATGCCATGAAATAAAGTTTAGTACAATGAGAAAGTTAATGTTAAATATTTTATGTGATTGGTTAATGAAGTATAATTAATTTAATTATAAAAAATGACAACTAATTTTATTGTTAAAATAAGATATTTTACTTGCAGATTCGCCATTTAGATTTTTTTAGTAATTGTTTAATTAAAATGTAATGATAAATGACTGCATTAATTTCTTTTTTTTATTATATATTTTTCAAAACCTCATCTATGATTGACCTGGCCCACTGTTTTAAAAATGAAACGTGGCTCTTGAGCACTCAAGTTTGCCCATCCCTGGAGTAGACAGATAATCAGACATCAAATCATGTCTGACAACATTTAATTAAAAGATTGATTGCTTAACCAAGCAAACATGTTTTTTTATTTTGGTGGCGTGCAGAAACCTGGAAAGTGGTGCGCTATGCATGTATATGTGGCCTGGATGATCCTGAGCCATCAGAAGAAAGTTAAGGTACGTCCCGGTAGTATGAACACTTTGACACACTCCCCTGAACACATGTTTGATTTGCGCTGTAACCTCCTCTTCCCGCAGCTGATGCAGGCTGATCCTCACAAGTTGGACTTCCGCAGTGACCTGCTGGCCCGTCTTCCTGGAGCCGGTGGACTCGGCCCTATGGGGCCCATCGGAGGGCCCCTGCCTCCAAATCACGACTTGACCAGACCGCCTAGTCTCTTCTCAGCGACAGGTGCGGCCAGCTGAACGGCACTTGTGCAATTTCTATACAGATGCTCCACAACATGGGAACAAGTTACTTTCCAGAAGGCTGGCCATACCTTAGTGTTTGTAAATTGTGATTGGTTTTGCTTTCATTTCAACTGTTGTAGTTTGAATGTGGAAAGAAAAAAAGTTATGATGTATGTTTCTTCACCATCATGATTGCTGCCTTTAGACTCACGTTACCTTCCTACAGGTGCAGTCAATCCGTCCTCGGCGCCTTTCATCGCCCCATCAGCACCGCACTCGTCTTTCCTCGCCCCAGCTGCACATTTGGGTGAGAGTGTCATCTTAATTCTACGGTGTTTCTTTGATTCACTCATTCGAAGGATTGACAGGTTAACTATTGATTTTGCATTGCGGTCTAAATAAAAGAAAACTGTTTAACTGTAACATCGGAAGCCTGTGGAGAGGAATTTGTAACGGTAATCGTGATGCATATATGCATACATATTTTAGATCCATATGGCCGATCTCCACCCTTTACCCCGCTGGGAGCCCTCGGTTCTGGTGCCTTTGGAGGACTCGGAAGCCCAACACTTGGTCAGTCTCATGGTGTCCCGATTCTTGCAAATTGTTGGCTTATGCTTGACTTAAATAAACCTCACACCGGCCTCCTCTTGATCAACAGCAGACTTTAAGAGTGACTCTTATGTTAAACAATGACTGTTTTACATCAGCTCAGTCATGAGTTTGTATTAATGTGAAGTATGATGGAACCCCTTTTATTGTAGGGGATCCCGACCCACCAGAAAGTGGTGAAACTTCTATATAGAGGGACCATATAATTTTTTTTAATATCGGTTTACCCCTCCCACAGGCACATTTAAACTTACTAAAACACACTTCAACTCTTTAAATTATTCCTTAGCACCTATTGTCTCTTTCTTGCTCACACAATTCTCCAAATAAGAGGTTAGGTGTGCTTGGTTCAAGTTGTTTTTGTGTGGAAGTGAATGTAACACTGACATAAAAGAAAAGAGAATTAAACACTATTTTTAACACCAAAATGTTCAACCACATATATTAAATAATTGTCTCATAATGTAAAAATCCATAATATATGCTAACAGAAATTAGCATAGATGCTACAGTAGTTAAAAATCTTCAAACAACTGAAAGTTTAACACACACAAATGGAGGAGCAACACATACAACTATGAATTTGGACTTGCTGGTCAACAAAAAGCCATCAAGAAAATGATCGCTTACACTGTAAAGTATCATGAATTCAAAAGTAATGGACAAAATCTGGTTTGCAGCAGGGTCCATGTTTGGTCCTAAGGACTCACCTGCCAGCGTGGTGGGAAGCTTGTCCAATGCTTCCAGCCACCACGAGCCATGGAACCGCCTCCACGGCACACCGTCGGGCTTCCCGGCAGGTCCCAGCTGGGCCAAAGGAGGCGACAGGCGAGACGAGAGGGATCGCACCAAGGATGGCGAGCGGAGAGACATACCCCACATCAAAGATGAAAAGGACAGGTAGGAAGTTGTTTTTTTTCCTACAAAATGCTATGACAGTTGTTTTGAATTGGCATTAGGATTATATTGGGTTCCTTGGTAAAAATTTACCCTTGACCTAGGGCTGGGTAATATGACAGAAAGGTATATCACAATATGAGTATTTCATATTGATCTATAGCTATATATTGACATTTTGTCTCCTTTTTATTAATTTCTACTGTTGAAAATAATGACTCAGAGGGGGGAAATAGGCTCAATTTCGGTTATTTTATTTTAATAAATGCTACTTAGACTTTGAGTGGTTAACGCAACTCTGAAAAAATCTACTAAATTTGCCAATCAATATAAAAATTTAATTCCTTTTACAAACAGAATGTGCATAGTAGGGCTGGGCAATATGGCTGAAAATGTTTCACAATATAAATATTTGATATCAATTTGATATATATATTTTTAAAACCTGTTTAGAAAAAAAGCCAGCCTACAACACACCCAATGTTGCGGTCTGGGATTACTTTTTGCCTTTTTTTGGGGGGGGGGGACATTTTATCAAATGCATTTTCTATTGATCTCGCTCACGTTTCAATCGCGATACATTTTGATATTGAATTATCTCTCAGCTCTACCTTGACCCAAGGAGTTTATGAACTTTGCCATATTAACTGTGCTTAAACTGCATGTTTTGCAGAGACAACACTCTGTATGGCCGTCCACCTGTGAGGATGTCTCCTGTGGCGCCCTCCTTCAAACCCCGTAGTAGCACCCCCATCTCCCACATCAACGGCCACAGCAGCTCCTTGGGCGGTGGAGGCGGACCCATTGAGGAGATGACTCGCAGTCTGAACAGAGACAGAGAACGCGAGCGGGACCGAGATGGTGACAAGAGGCCGCTGCCTTCAGTGTCTTCACGGGGGCTTCCCCTTGGCTCTTCCACTTTAGTAGCAGACAGGGACAGACCGCGCTCTTCCTCTTCCTCTGTGCTCAACACCCCCCCGCCCGCCAGCCGGTCAGCCCAATCACCACTGGACCTTTACCCTCGCCCGCTAGGCCCGTCAGCACATGTCCATCACAGCGAACACTCCCAAAGAGACGGCAGCCTCCCCTCTTCCTTGGCGGCTTCTGCCTCCATCACTTCTTTATCTCAGGCTAAGAAGTCTGATCGGACCACGACACCCGTCTCCAAGCCCCCTATGATCCTGGCGCCGGTTAAAGTGAAGGAGGAGCGCAAAGAGGAGCCAGAGCACATCCCCATCTCCCTGCCTGCCCCGCTACCCAACAATACTTTTGACCGCCCCAACAGCCACCCACACCACCACAGTTCTGGTACGCCCTCATCCTCTCTCTCACTGACTCCCACTCCAGGTGTCCCCCTCCCTCCGCCCACTCCCAATCCGCCTTCTCATCTTTCCCTTCTGGATCGCTCTCGAGCTATTGAAGCCTATTTGGGTAGCGCGGCAGGTTCTGGATTGGTTATGGGCCCAGGTGGGGACCGTTTCACCCACAGCACACCACAGGGACCGCCGCAAGGGCCCCACAGCTTCACCTGGGATCCCTGGAGAGAGCTTGCCGCCCAGCAGCATCAACAACATCGAAGGGAGGCTATGGCACTTCGTTCCGACCCGCACCTCACCCTGCGTACTGACCCCCACCTGGCGCGGCTCCTCCAGCACCAGCGCCTACTGGAGGCTGAGAGGGCAGCGGCCGTTGCAGCTGCGGCCGCTGCGCCTCACCACCCTTCCACATCCACTGCCACCACGCAGGCGGTCCGCCAGGAGCTCGCCCTCATGGCTCACCACTTCGACCGGCCGCACCAGCTGGGACCGCCGGGAGGAGGCCTGATGGACGAAGAGCAGCGTGCACAAATCCTACGGGAAGACTTTGAGCGGGCGCGCTTTTTTGGCATGCACCCCCACCTCCCGCCGACCTCTCACCTCTCCAGCCACTCTCATGCTGCTACCGCTGCTCACCTGGAGCAGCTGCACCCTGGCCTTCTGTCCCACCACCTGCCTCCAGGGGCCGCCGCTGCCGCCGCCGCCTCCCAGCATCATGCGTCTTTGTACGCACGTCTGGGCCCACTTAACACACACCACGTGCCCAACGGCATCCTGGCAAAAACACCTGCAGGTTTGGTGGGGGCTCTGTCAATGGGGGCGCCGCCGCCTCTCATTCCGTCCATTACCAGCCGGGCGTCCACGCCGCCCCGCGGTTCCAGACTGATGGGCCCCGGAGAGCTGACGCTGTTCGGCGCCCACAAAGACGGCGAATCCAGATAGTACAGGTTGAAGGAGATGAAAGGAAATGTCAGGATCACTGTGCTGCTCGCTAACGCAGTCTCTCACACAAAGTAGTCCCAGCGAGCGGAGCCTAGCTGCTGGTAAAAATGCAAGACTCACCAAGGTGTAACTAGTGCAATTTAGACTACATTATGGTTTGAGCATTTATCCTGGATATCCAGCTTTGCGTCTATGTTCTAGCATACCCTTTGCCCACACTCGTAAGACAATTCAGCGCATTATAAAAATGGTTTACGGTCCAAAACTGCACTTGTTGACAACTATGAAAAAATTCTACAAGTTAACATCTAGGGCTTCATTAAAGGATGAAGAGATACCTTCAAATGATATCAAATGAATGCTCAAACAGCTTGCCGTGAAGCTGTTTTGAGTATTTGTTTCAATATCCTACTAGGGTTGTTGTACGAGTGAGAACAAAGTGTACTTGTCTGTTCATGGACTTGACGCTTGATGTCAGGGATGTCAAATAAATGCTCAAATGACTTTCCATGCTACATTAGGTGCATCTGACTAGTTTTATTTTCTGCGGGCAGTTGGTTACTGCACGGCCGCCATTGGCGGTACATTTTCTGTTGACTTTTAAACACGCCTTTTTCCGCGTGGCTCGGCAGTGACTTCCAGGGGCATGAGCGCCTGAAAATGTGTCAAGAATTCTGATTTTCATAAGGTCAAGTCTAGCAATCCATAAAACGCGGTGCTGGGGAGGAGGTTGTGTCGACATGAAAACGATAAAAGTGGCACATTGTGTTTGTGTGTACGTTTGTCATTGTGAAAAGACGGAATACTGATGAGACCAATCCATGAGTCAGTATTGTACCTCAGTTTCTTGCTTTACCCAAAAATCATAAAACCCCAAAGCCTCAGCGTCATGGAACATGAGATTCATCCCTTTTCGGTTTGTTTTTGGGCTTGTTTTGTTCCCCCGAGGATGGATGGCGAAATGAACTGTGCAACGCTGTGTTCACTCACACAGCGTTTTAGAGCTTCCTCCGTTTCCCACTCTCCTCTGGACTACAGGAGCAGGACCAGATTATAGTTGTCTAGACAAAATGCCTTTGTAATTATTATTCTTAACATTATCTTCTATAATAATAAATATATTCACTGTTACGTTATTGTCATTGTTTTCAGGTATGCACCAGTACTCTTTCTCCCCAGGTAGTAATACTGCACATCATAGAAAAGGCTTGCTTCACAGTAAAGGTTGAATTGCTGGTGAAGAGCAGCCTTTGGACTCTTCAAGGATCTCATCTATGCCTTTATTACGCTCACAGGGAGATTTGACTGTGTGCCCTTGCTTTGTGTGTTCTATCCATTTGGGACAATGTTGTAGAGCCTTGTACAGTAAGATTTGGAAACAAAAAATTAAGTTATATACATGGATGAGTGGGACATCTGCAGAAGAACGAAAAAAGGCATACAAAGGACATCCACGGTGGACGTAAAGAAAGGGGAAAGACTGGGTCGATTATTTTAATATGACCATTTTATACCTTTCCAATCCTTCCCCTAGAGACCACAAAGATTAATTATTAAATGGACTGTTGTTTACCCTCTCGTGTGGGTCTTTTGTTCTGGTCTTGTAAATAGAAGTCTTTAATGGTCCTTTATTCAGTCACATAAGTAATGAAAAGAATAAATGTAAAACTAACTTGATGCTCACTAAAATGCCTGCACGTTTAGTACCTGGAAATCTGTTGCAGCATAAATTATGTTTAAATGTACAACTATTGTTGAAGTTATGCTCAGGGTTAAAAAATGCGAATATCTGTTGAAAGGGAAGAAAATTCATAATATGCAAGATTTTTGTTAAAATGAAAGGAACCATCCCGTTTCTAAGAAAAAAATTATTAGATGCAGTGATGCGGCAGGCCGGATCGTAGGTGTATTTTCCCCCTAAATAGAATTTAATATAAACACCATAGTTATTTAAAATACAGCATTTCCATGAAATATTAGTAGAATAAGTGCAAATTGCATTTGAGTTCTGAGTTTTAAAGCCCATATTCAACAGCAAACTCGCCAAAATTTGAAGCGTCGCGCCGGTGAAGGTATCGCGAGAGTTGCGTGTGTTGTGTACTTTGCGAACAGCAGCGCGGCTCCACCATTTCGCTGCGCTAAGTCTCCTCCCCGCGACCGCTACATTCTGAGCCGAAAGACACTCTCTCCGGGTCCGTATTTTAACTTCTTCATCGAGGTCGACTGTTACCTCGTTGGGTACCGGGAGGCAGTTTGGACCACCAGCATCACGGATTGAGTGCGATTTTACACGGATGACGACTCCTTCAGCGAGAATTTAGTAAAAGAAAACTGGTCGGAAAATTCAGGTAGGTGGGAACTTAAGATGGCGGCCTTTGAAAGGGAGGGGGCCAAAGAGGAAGTCATGAGAGACTCGAGGGGAGCGCTGACTGACGACACAACACCAGCATACTACACATTGTTTCGCTTTGCACCTGGTAATGGTTTTCTGAATTAAAAAGCAACTGCGCCAGAACGCTATACTGCTAGGTCGTGGTTTGAATCAGAGATTTAAGTGAAAGGTGATTATCTGACTAAAAGAGCGTTTAAGTGTTCAATCATTATGGTCGCTCCGAAAGAGCCAACAGTCGAATAGAGCGAGCCCCCCCAGACCGCCCCGCACAAAATTCTGAAATGTATATGAAATTTAATAACAAATTTAATTGTCACCTACACTACAAGGGCAAGTAACCGGCATGTTTCATTAAAAGAAAATGAGCGGATTTAGTTGTTGCTAAAACATATTTGACCCCCCGTGTACTGACGTCACGAGTGATTGTCCCCCATTTGTAGTACATGCACAAGCGGCTTTTAATGGCACATTTTCAGCCGCCGTGGTCCATTTCAAAGCCACTTGTCACGTTTGAAAGCAATAATGGAAGCATTACATAACCGCGGGTGGGAATGCGGCGCCTGCGCGTCCCACGAACGCAGCCGACTAACTCCTGGTAGCTTGCTAGTTAGCTGCCTATTGCCACCCTAGCACTGTTGTTGTACGACGCTAGCTAGCTCACCAGCTAACCGTGTTAGCAAAACCGGCATTGCGAAAACACCAAATTTAAGTCCTCTTTTATGACGGGAAAATTGTGTTTTCTTTGTTTTTTTTTCTACCACTGTCGCTACGCGTCTATGCATTTTATGTAAGCCACCAGTGCTCGGGTGGCCACCGAGCACAGATGTGAATTGGCTAAATGCAGATTCCATTGGAGATGTCTTTGTAATTAAGATCCGGCTAGTGGTCGATAGTCCTTTTAAAGGGGACTTAAATGAAAGAGTGGAGGCCAACACTGTCACTCGCCGGCTAGTGGCGTGAGAGCGCGTGCTACAGACGTCTTCCTGTGGGCGATTGCAGCAAACACAAGTTCACTCTTTTTTTTTTTTAACTGCTGCTGCAGGATGCACACTCCATACACACAAGCTCAGCACACTGGGGAAAAGCAGCAGTGGCGAGCTAGCCAGCTAGTCACTCACCTCACACCTCGTGACATTTGAGATGAGATGACACTTTACCAAGCTGTCCTCTGTAACTTCTCACATCATGATCCTGTCTCTGTACAACAGGCGCGGAGCTAATGCATGCATGAATAAAGTTCCTTGTTTCTGTTTGCGTCCCAAGAACATGTGGAGGGGACCCTAATTTCAGCATCCTGGAAGTAGAAAGCACTGAGGATCCGTGTCTCTCTTCACAAACAGGTGAGGAGCTGCCTACCGTCAAATATAATTGTACTTAAACGTGGTTGTATACACAGTGTTCCCTTGTTACCATGGTTCATCATTTTCTTCCTCACCATATCACAGATTTTTCAGATATTGTTTTTAATGGACTTTTGTAATATACAGGGAAGTCTGAATATCAAGTTGCACATCTAAAGTAACATAGAAATGATAAGCAGCACTGCAGTTTACTGGAAGAGATGTAAAGTAATTAAAGGGTCGCTTCATTGACGTTAACATTGACACTTAGAGAATAGGTTCGCATGTAAAAATGACATCAGTACAAAAATGCACCCACCCAAAAGACTGTGGTGATTTATGGGCTTTTTTTTGTGATCAGATTTTTGACAAATTATTTTTTCCGGTTTCTGTGTCTTCGTCTCAGCAGGGAGGCAAGCTTGGTAATAATGCTTGATTTGTCAGTTCTGTTGTCTAAAACCGCAAACCTTCGCCACCAAAATGCCAATGCACATTACTACTCTTGTCCACTTCAACCTGTGAAAGTATAAAAGCGTTCTTCACAATAGTTTGGGTTTGTTGACATCAAACGTGAGCTCATGTGATCACCTCCACAAAACCAAAAATACCGTGCCAATCGATTCTCCACTTACACAGGCTGAAGCGGAGAAGAGCAAGTATGTGCACACGGACGCTGGCTGGTTATATTTCAGACAATTAGCTACACTGAAGTTAAGTTAGCAGGCGGGCATGCATCTTTACATTATTTTAATGTGTAGAGGATTATGTCAGCTCTATTGCTATTCAAAATGTCACCAATTCTTGTGTGTCAAAGATGGAAATGAAACGGAGGCTCACTGTCAAAGTCTTGTTTCCCTCCTTGAGTCGTCACAGAGTTTTTTTTTTTTTTCATTCTCCAGGTTCAACTTGTGGCAGCAGCGAGGAAGGAGGCTGCGGGGAGGCGGCAGTGCGGCAGCGAGCCTCTCCGGCTGTGGATGTGCTGGGTGGCAAGCCCCAGGCCGCACACAATGTGTCTGGGGAGTCACCTGGGCATGTCTCGCAGCCGGCCGCCGCTGCCCCCCGCCTGCTCCCTCCTTTGCCAGAGAGTGTGCACTCGGCATTCCCGGTCATGGAGACCGCTTCTTCGCTCCAGGTTGCCGGTGCTGCTAACGTCTGCATGTCACGGGGCGAGTGCGTCGCCCAAGTCGACGGAATCAACTCATCCAACACTGAGGACTTCAAACTATGTTCCCCCCTCACCTCACATCCACAGAATACCAGCGAGTTCGGGGAGTTGCAACGTGGCTTACATACTGTTACTAAAGAGACAAACATCTCCAATAGCAACACGCTTCATATTCAATCTCCCCAAGCTGACGCTGGGCTTGTGGAAAGTTTGCAGTATAACTCAGCGAAAACACACTTGGAATTTGACAGAAAACACACTAGTGGAACTGTTGCCGCCCAGGCTCAAATCTGCGTCACCGCCTCATCCCTCTCAAATACCGGAGAGGACAGAGCGACTGAGCAGTCAGGTCAAACGAGCGCATGTCAAGATTCAACGACACCTTCACCTGCTGCTTCGAACTGTGGGGAACAAGTTAACCTGCCTGGAGTTCTCGAAGCAGTCCGGCAGGATGTTGTCCACATTGAGATGGAGGATGCGTCAAACAAAGCAGCTCCCCCTTCTTCTGAAACACTTGAGACTCCAAATGCAGGAGGACTTGTATCAGGTTCTCCACAAACGTCCGTGTTGTTCAATAGCACAGCACATGCCCAGACGGGCTGCGTAACTGACGAACCGAGCGACAGTTCCCCCAAGTCCACCGCTGTACGCTCAGTGCTCGACACGGGCCTGCTTGTGTCTTTGCACGCCGAAGCAGAACCGTCTCAATCCATAACGGAAACGCCCATGATTACTGAACTGGTGCATTCCGCTGACTCGCAGCAAATCGTGGTGGTCAGCGAGGCAGCGCACCTTGGGGGCGGCTGGTCCAACGTACACCTGAAGCAGAGTTACCTCCTGCAACGCTCCGATGGCAGCGTGTGCGAGGCTGCCATCGTCACCGAGCACACGCCGGCTGAGGCCAAGCTGTACGAGGAAAGCGTGCAGGCCGATATGGGCTTGGACACGCAAAACGTGGAAGTGTATCAGTTTTGTGGCCTGGTGGAGGAAGTGGCCGAGGAGACGGTTTGCGTCAGTACCAGCGTGCAGATACCTCACTCTCCGGGATATGAGGTCAACCTGTTCAACGCTTTGTTGGACCCCTCCGAGGACCTGGAATCCCACCTAGAACCTTCTATCCATACTATTACTGACAGTGACACAGTCATTATATCCCAGCAGGAGCATGATGCAGGCCAAACACAGGTTTGCTCCAACAACAATATCCACAGTCTCTCTGTAGCTGCAGTGGGACAGCACCTTCTACTAGACACTAGCTCCAACCAGGTGTGTTTGCTTGAAGTGGACTCATTCCCCATGGAGCAGACTCCGACACAAGTCTTGATGCCTTGTCAGGTGAGTGAGGATGGACAGGAAGCGGAGGGACATGCTGCTCTTTCCTCGCTCGTATCGCCGGTAGGTGCTGCTAAAAGCGAGCAGGCGGATGTTCCAGACGCCACGCCGGAGGCCTGTGCTTCCTCTTCTGCAGGAACCAAAGAACCTCTTCCATCTGCGGGTCCATCCCAGCATGCTGCTGTGTCCACAGGAGCCCAACCGGAGGCTTTCATCGCTCACCCTGTAGGAGGTATTAATCCAAAGCTGCTGCTCATCCATCCAGGAGCAGCATCTCTCCTGAAGCGGGCAACTTCATTCCTCAAGCAGGATATAGACTCAAAACCGGAAGACAATCAGGGCACCCTGGCGTCCAATGACTCCCTTGCTGTCGGTTCTTCACCCGCGCCTGAGAGCAGTGGAACAAGCGATATGAAGCCAATCGCCAGGCGGACTGCGGCGGCTTTGCATTGTAGCCAATCGGAGGCCTTAAATGTCATTAGAACTTCAAGCCCAGCGCCTCGCGCGTTTGGTGAACAAAGTACCGTCACGCCGTCTACATCCGGCGCCACGGACCTGGCAACAGAGCACGACTCCCCCTTTGAGGAGGATGATGAGGACGACGACGATGATGAGCACACGGGGGATGTGGATGCCGTTTCGGGACAAGTCAGCAGTGAAGAAGATGACAGCGACGAGGACGCAGAGAGACTGGATGAAGAAATGACCACTCCAAGCTCGTCACGCAAGGTAAACACATATTTAGCGACTTGACTGTGTTGGAAATCGCTCTGTATGCCCTAGATGGAAAGTTTGTCACGTTGTCGTGATTCTTAGCTGTGTACTGAGTATAGGTAATTCCGTACATTGCCTTTATACAGTAAAAAAAGATTTTCCGTTTTTGGGTTATTGTTTGATTTTAGCAACTAGTAACATTTTTGTAGCGTGAAAATAGCTTTAATATATGTAGAGGAACACATTAGTATATATTAAGGTGCTTTCTTGTTGTTAATTGTGTAAAACACAATCAGCTTAAAACTGTGTTATTTATATATGTGTAATTATGGTATTTATTTGTTCAGCATATGACTGAAGATCAACCCTCTGACGTTGATCCAGTACGTAGCAATTATGTGACCGCAATGACGTAGTTAAAAGTCAGCTCGACTAGAGTTCCGAATCTGTTTTTCATTTGACTGTTAACTAAACTACAGTATACAATCTTCATCTATCGGCTTATGTCTCCCCTATCATCTACTGCGTGATTAAATGTTTTTGTTCGGGGCACTTAAAGACAAACGAGCATTCACCCGCACATTCACATCTGTGGACAATTTAGAGTATTGAACATGTTTTGGTGATGTAGGAAGAAGCCTGAATATCTGGCAAAAGTTACACCAACATGGCTAGAGCATGTAAACTCAAGTCACTCAACTCTTGACAGCCGGTGACCAGATTTGAACCCCTAAATTCAGATCTGTGAGGCAAACATGTCGAGCACTCATGTACCGTGCTGCCGTGTGAAATATGTTACTGATTACTTGACCTTGGTGAAGGCACAGTGAGACCACAATGAATGCAATTTTAAACCCGTTCCAAAATACAATTTTAATTATTGAATTCTGTTGAATTTTTTTATTTTAAAATGTGCACAGTGTCTTGTGGCACAGTTGCATCCTCTCCATGTTTTTTGGGTCAATTAAAAGCTCTGACGATTGTGATGATCATATATTTTTGAGCACAAACAGCGTATTTCTTTTAAAACTTTAATTTGTGTGGCATTCAGGGGTAAGCATGGAAAATTGGTTTAATTGGCATCTGGATTATGAGAGTTGCGTGGAAAAATGTATCCCCTGTAAGGAGTTTTAGGAGCGCAAAGATGTTGCACTGCTGTTAATCATATATGCAGCATGTTGGCTTGTTCTACGCGCATCTCTATTTTTTTAACGTTCGTTTCTTTCATGCAAATATGGAGTACATAGTGCAAAATTCTTGCGCAACGGAATAGTGAGAAGAAATTCTTTTCTAACTTACTATTCATGTCTTCTCTGTGTTGGTAGTGGCTAGCACATGGGGCCTCACCCTCCACATCTTCCTCATCCTTCCTCGAACCGTCACCCGGCGGCGACTGGTCCGGTTCCCGTCGCGACAAGTCGTCACCCTTGCGAGGACCTCATGGCAAGTTTGTGTCTCCCTCCTCGTTCGGGGGCTACACTTCCTTGTTGTCTCCGCCCGATCAGTCCACCCCACAGCGGTCGCGTGGAGAGCGGCGCTCCGACATGGCTGAGCTGGCCAAACATGTAAGTGAACCAATATGCCGTTCGCTCTTTTACTACTTTATCAGGTTTGCGATGTCACGCAAGATAATTTTCAGTTTGTTTCACAGTGTTAAAGTATTAAAGTTTTTGTACTATAATACATCAGGGTTTATGTGAATTTATCTTGTAATGGGCATTGTTTCCAGTATTACTTTAAATGCTCAGATTAGATTCAGCTTTGTCATTACGTGTGCAACAAGTAAAAAGCAGCGAAGTGCACGGTAAATAAACATGCTTCAATATGTGTCTTAAGTCTTAGTCACAGAACATATTCAATTTGTAAGTCAAGGTTGAGCTTTATTTTGCTATTTCCAAATGAATGTTTGTGCTTGTCCCCCAGGAGGCCGACATAGAGCACCGAAGCCAGGCGCTGAAGCGAGAGGGTTTTTGGTCCACCAAGCGCCTCAACCGCCTGACTGAGCCACCTCGGCCCAAAGTGCACTGGGACTACCTGTGCGAGGAGATGCAGTGGCTGTCTGCTGACTTTGCCCAGGAGAGGCGCTGGAAGAGGGGCGTGGCCAGAAAGGTGGTCCGAATGGTGATGCGACACCATGAGGAAGTGAGGCAAAAAGAGGAAAAGGCAAAGAGAGACGAGCACGCAAAAATCAGGAGAGTCGCGTCCTCTATCGCCAAGGAAGTTCGGGCTTTTTGGAGCAGTGTGGAGAAGGTACATGATGCCATTGCAAAGATTTTTGTTTAACCCCCCCCCCCCCCACACACACACACCAAGCTGTGCAGTTTGGTTCGGATTTGTACCCTTGCCACGTATGATGATTTTACAGCTGTTTTTTTTGAGTGTATATATTTTTGTGCAACATACACTGTATTTAAAAAAATCGAATGCCACAAGATTTAAAATAAAAAATAGAAGAATAAGAGGATGGCAAAAGGGTTAATTGCATTTGCATCTTGTTTGTCTCATAAAGGTGGTCCAGTATAAGCAGCAGTCTCGTTTGGAAGAAAAGAGGAAAAAGGCTTTGGGCCTCCAGCTGGATTTCATTGTCGGCCAGACGGAGAAATACTCTGACCTCCTCAGCAAATCTCTCGCGCCTGCCAGCCGGCCTGAACCGATTCCGTCACCTTCCAAGACATCTGTGCCTGCCACCGCTGATGAAGACGGTGAGAGCTGTCTGTCACATGAAACCCCTCCCCCACTAAGAATTATATTTAATTGGAAGAAATTAAACTTAATATAACTGTCATTTGCTTTCTATAAGCCAAAACAAAATTTATTAAATTCAGAAATTGGATTTTTGTGAAGCGATTTTATTATGAAACCATATCTTTTAGCCCTATGTAAAAACCTTCAATGTCTCTGTCCTTGTTGTGAAGCTGATCTCCCACAGAGATGTTGTCATAGTTACCCATCATTGACACTTTGAGTAATAGAAGCAATGGCTATTGAGTGTGCTGTACCGTTTATCACAGGCATCACCAAATGGCGGACCACGGTCCGGATGGTTCGGACCGGACCCATGACCAATCTATGATGATTTTTTTCAGGGCGCATTCGCAAACGTTGGCGCTGCAATTCTAGTAAATACGGAAAAGGCGTCACTGATTTGAGCCAATCAAATCTTTTGTTTACGATCCACTGCCAATTGCGCAACAGACCGAAAGCTGACAGTATGCCTTGCTAAAAAGTTAGCAAGGTCGATGCGTGTTGTTTTCATTGAATGGATGGAGAAATTTAGTTTCGTTCTGGCTGCAGTGTGCATAATATGCTCCGAAACCGTTGCTACATTTCGAAGCGCCACTACGAAACAAAGCACCGCCCTTTTTTGCAAAGTTATCCGCTGAAGTTTGAGGTGAGCGCACGCAAAAACATCGAACTTCGAGTGCAGTATAACAGATTTTTACATTTTCGTTTACATCCCAGCGGCATGCAAACGAATGTTCACTAAAAGTATCATGGATTTTGGGGAAACATAAAATAACATTCAGTGATGGGGAAGTTGTGAAGGAGTGCTTAAATGCGGTTGCACAAACATTATTTAAAGGAACACACAAAGGCCAGATGTGTGAAATAATCTACCAAATCCCAATGGCCCTGACTCCGTTCCAACCCAGATTTAAGTCATTGGCAGGGCAGTCACAAACTCATTTTTCTCATTAAGAGAAGTTAAAAAAATATTCAAAAGAAAAGGTGGTGTCAAAGCTCATTTTGAATTATTTTTTCATGAGGACAGCCATTTTTATTGATTATGTACTGAACATGTTGACCTGTTTTACTTGGATAATTAGGCTTTCCGTTTTTTTTAGGCTGATAACTCTTTGATTTAAGAAAAAAAGGCAAAAGATGTTAACTCGATGCTTAGCACAAAGTGGCACTCTTAAGTTCCTGGAGCCACATTTTCTTGAATGTGAAATAAACGCCTTATATTTGTTTGACTGGCAAAGGTGTTTAATGGGAACATTGCTAAATATTTCGTATATAAGTGCGCTCTGTTGAAAATGACTAAATATTGAAACTATATAAAAATGTGAACATAGGCTAGACATTAAGGGAAGTCGGACTTTGGGTCGGACCTTTTAATTGGAAGAAATCTTCGTCGTGGACCTCTGTGACTTTTAATTGAATACCTCTGGTTTATCACATGGTCCTATTCTGAGATTTTGTAATGCATCTTAAGATGATCGTCAAAAGTGGCACAACAGGCCCAGGACCACGTCTTGGCCATCAAGCCTGGTCCAACCTGTTTGACTGTGCCTCTGCCGCTGCGCTATTACTCAGTCATCATTCCTGCTCCACCAGGGCAGCCTCGCGTGACTCACACTTGATTGATGACGACTACATGAGCTCTGACTGACCTTGAATGTCTAACCTGGTCCCGTTCACTGATTTCATCTAATGTGGCCTCGAAGCATTTCTGAAAACAGTGAAACCCCTTTTACCAAGATGGTGATCCAGACGCTGAACTTTTTTTTTTAATACATCTTCCACAGTCTTTAAACACATCACTATAAAACATTAACATATACTTGAAATTATTCAAACACACTTTTTTAAGTATTCCTTTGTGCTTTTTCTCATTCTTTCGCGCACATGTCGTGCCTCAACATGGTTCTACACTGAAGTCGTACAAAGTTGGACTTGCGTGTAATTGTAAAAATCCATTAACACGGTTCTTTAAAAGTCCTTGATAAAGCATGGTGCACAGGATGACCCGTGATATACCAATGAAACATTGTAGTGGCTCACTACAAGGTGTCCCCCGTCATACAGACCGAGACTTTGAGCCTCCTTGTGAGGAGGAGGACGACGAGGAGACCATCGAGGTGGAGGAGCAGCAAGACGGCAACGACGCCGAAAGCCACCGCAGGGAGATCGAACTACTGAAGGAGGAGAGCATGCTGCCCCTTGACCAACTGCTCAGCACGATGCAACGGACGCAGGTGTAATACCCATCAACGCCTACCAAAAAAATGAATCCGTCTTTGTGACATTGAAAACTAAATCTCGGGAATGTGTTAGTACAGAAGCTGGCAAACTTGCAGTTTTCTTGATAATGAAGTTCGGATTTATGTGGCCCACCTTTGCTTGATATGAATAAATCACAAATTGTCTGAGTGCTTCAGTTGCTTCTTAAACACTAAAAGATTGCGTTGCGCAGGACTCTGTCTCGGATGAAGAATGCTCCCATGAATCGTCGTCCTCTGCAGAGCAAGAAGAGGAAGATGGAGAATTTGCTGCTAATGAAGAGGATGGTGAGATTCTTTTCAGTATTGACCTGCATGGTAATGTTTTGCATTTATCTACTGCTAACGTGCTAACAGCAACATTTAATGGTCTATTGGAAGTCAAATTGATTGGTTCTTTTTGGTGTGGTCATCAGCTGAAGATGAGGAAGACACCATAGCTGCCCAGGAGAAGGTGGAGGGAGATGTAGATCATGCAGAAGAACTGGATGACTTGGCCAAAGAGGGTGTGTTTAATTAGTATGTTTATTTTATTGCTCCCAAATTGTCTGACATCCTCTTCTGCCTCCTGTAGGAGACATGAGCATGGAGGAGCTCCTGGAGAAGTATAAAGGAGCGTATGCCTCTGATGTAGAGGAGCCCTCTGCCTCCGGCTCCAAGGTAAGCTCGGATTGGGAGGTGTCCGGCGATGAGGAGGAGGAAAGTGAAGATGAAAGTGACGTAGAAAGCAGCACTTCCTCCTCAGGTATGGATGAGATTCTTTGCAATAATTAACCAACAGCGTTGTGCCTCATTGATGATAAACGAGTGTGTCCTGACAGACTCTCCAGGGGAAAGTGAGGAGGAGGAGAACAGTGAGAAAGATGAGAGTGAGGAAGAGGACGATGGTGCAGAGGAAGGGATGGAGGTCTTGCTAAAGGAGGGAGACCACAGCCCGTCTTCATCAGGCTCACGGCCCAAGAAAGAGATCAGCCACATTGCAGCCACGGCGGAGAGCTTGCAGCCCAAAGGCTATACGTTGGCCACCACCAAGGTGAACTTGTGTTCCTTAACAACTCTGCTGCCACTTGATGAATACGTAGCGAATATGTCCCCCTTTTTCTTTTCTTTTTTTCTTTTTTAATTTACAGAGCTGAGTGACAGATTTGGCCAATTGCAAATGCATGATAATTCTTACCAGGAAACATTTTATGAAAACACATCCATGCATTAGGCTGACTGTTGGTAACTAGTTTTGCTGCGATTTTAAAGTTTAATCTCCAGTCACCTATGTTGCGACATCACTGAAATGCAAAAATACCATGTTCTGATCATCTGATCTTTTCCAACAAAATATTTCCTGGTGTGAAACGAGATCCTGCCGTCACGCCCCCAAACTGTACCTTTGAGTATTTCCAGTTTATATTGTGTTTTACAATGATACAATGATGAAGTTGTGATTTATATGGAACTTTATTTACGAAGTGTCACTTTCCTGTGTCGTCAAGGTCAAGACGCCCATCCCCTTCCTGCTTCATGGCACACTTCGAGAGTACCAGCACATCGGACTGGATTGGTTAGTAACCATGTTTGAGAAGAAGCTCAACGGAATCCTGGCAGATGAAATGGGCCTGGGCAAGACCATTCAGACCATCGCGCTCCTGGCTCACCTCGCTTGCGAAAAAAGTAGTGTTGATGTGTAATCTCACACACATTTATTTTTTTTAGTCTGAAGGTTGTTTTTGATGGTTCATGTCTTGCGTGCAGGTAATTGGGGCCCTCACCTCATCATCGTCCCCACCAGTGTCATGTTAAACTGGGAGATGGAGCTGAAGCGTTGGTGTCCCGGCTTTAAAATCCTCACCTACTTTGGCAGCCAAAAGGAGAGGAAACTGAAGAGACAGGTAATGACTTTCACAGCTGTCTTAGTTAACCTACAGTGTTGAGTAATAGCTTATCAGAGCTTTTAATTGACCCAAAGTGAAGGTAGATAGGAGTAGCTGCCATTCCCTAAATGTAGCTATGCATTAAATGATACAACATAATTTATTACAAATAATTGTGTGGACCGCCGCGCTACGACTCACGGCCTCCCGGGATCCCCAGTTTGAGAACAACGGCTATAACAGCTTCTGTTCTCCTTAACAGGGTTGGACCAAGCCCAACGCCTTCCACGTTTGCATCACGTCGTACAAGCTGGTGCTGCAGGATCACCAGGCTTTCCGACGCAAGTCTTGGCGCTACCTGATTCTCGACGAAGCGCAGAACATCAAAAACTTCAAGTCGCAACGTTGGCAGAGCTTGCTGAACTTCAACAGGTCTCTACAGCTATCTGAATGAGCATGAGTCACAAGAGATTTCCGAACCCACAAGTCCAAATGTCATTCGTGTCATGTGGTGTTGAATTGTATCCTTCCTTTTCTCGGAGGAGTGCGAACTGACGCTGTTTTCAATTGCAAAATTGACTAATCAGATGGTCAGGATGATGAGACGGATGGATTCATTTTATTACTGGCAGAAATTCAATTTAGATGCTGCTCTGAATGTGTGAAAGTTCA
Organism: Idiotropiscis lumnitzeri; assembly: GCF_059441095.1. Lineage (NCBI taxonomy): Eukaryota > Metazoa > Chordata > Actinopteri > Syngnathiformes > Syngnathidae > Idiotropiscis > Idiotropiscis lumnitzeri. Next base: position 4,619,190 of record NC_142410.1, read on the forward strand.
ATTAATGAAGGCTTCTAGCAGACAGCTGCTTTTATTGTCTTTTTACGGTCATGTTTGTTATTTTATGCAAAAGTACTTTTTTCCTGTATTCTCATTTATAAGCCTGTCATAAATTATAAATAAATTAGTCAAGGTAAATGTTGGCTTTGTCTTCTGAATTTCAGCCACAGACGTCTGCTGCTGACAGGCACTCCTCTGCAGAACAGCCTGATGGAGCTGTGGTCTCTAATGCACTTCCTGATGCCGCACGTTTTCCAGTCGCACCGCGAGTTCAAGGAGTGGTTCTCCAACCCACTGACTGGCATGATCGAAGGCAGCCAGGAGTACAACGAGGGCCTGGTCAAGAGGCTCCACAAGGTCCTCAGGCCCTTCCTGCTCAGGAGGATCAAGGCAGACGTGGAGAAGCAGATGCCGAAGAAGTACGAGCATGTGGTGCGCTGTCGCCTCTCCAAGAGGCAGCGCTTCCTCTACGACGACTTCATGGCACAGGCCTCGTGAGTAAAGTTACTTTTTGGGCCTTTCTGTCTCTGTGTTGTCTCACCTCCAAATTCCTATTTATTCTCAGGACCAAGGAAACTTTGGCTAGCGGGCACTTCATGTCTGTCATCAACATCTTGATGCAGCTCCGGAAAGTGTGCAACCACCCAAACCTGTTCGACCCTCGACCCATCCAGTCTCCCTTCATCACCAAGCCTATTGTTTTCCATACCGCCTCCCTGGTGCTGGACGCCCTGGAGGTGCCTCCTCTAAAGGTTGGCATCACCAAAAACATTGTTTCCCAACCTTCAGTGAGCCCACACACATACCGTATTTTTACGGCCATAAGACGCGCTGCATCAAAGGGCGCAACACCAGTTGAGGTTGCTATTTCCGTATTTAATGCATATACTAGGCGCGCCGCACTACGCGAGCAGCTCGCGCTAGCTCAGCTCGCCCTAGCTGTAGGGATTCAATCCCTTAAGAGATTCGCTGCCAGAGGTATCTCACCAAGTCAATGACAGATGTCCTTAAACTATAAAGAATCACTGCCAATAACACTGACTCTAATCAATAAGAGGTGTCATGGCAACACGTCTACTGGACAACGTCAGGGGAGGGACTTCACTGGTCACCTTAGAGTCACGGTTTCAAATCAAAACCAAAAAAAAACTCAGCATACAAGCAAACAATGAAACAAAGAAATAAGATTAACACAAAACATGTATCTCTCATGCCATCTATATACCCAAAAGAAATAAAAATAACACAAAAAGATTATAGCAATGGCTTCTTGGGAGCCGCTCAGACTCAGCCAATCACATGGCTGTTTAGAGAGATGTGCTGTTGTGCTTTGGGCTTTTTGCAGTCTGTTGACTAAACCTGGGACGTTTCTTGCTTGCAATAACATAAATGATAAGACAGACTACAACATTGTGGACAGCTGCCCTTTTGTCCAGCTTTCTCCTACACCATCACCCAAACACCATAGTCACATAATGTAGAAGTCACGGTCAATTGGAAACATAGATGACTCAGACTTTGACCAGCAGGGTGTGCTAACATGCACTCCGAACAGCCCAATCAGTAAAAGGGTGGATGGTCGCGAGTGATGCTTAGTCTAGATAGTGGGCGCGTCGCTTTACAAGGCGCTTTGTTTGTTTTGGGGAAGATTAGGGACTTTAAAGAGCGCCCTATGGCCCGGAAAATACGGTAATTTACATTAGAAATATCACCAACTATTTATTTTAAACCTATTTTCTCTTTAGTGCTGAAAACCCCCATTTTGCCAATTTTGTGATCAGGCTAAATCCCTTTCTCACGTAAAAGTACTCCTATGGTGTCTTCTTGTGGCGTCCTAGTGCCAGAAAACTTGAAGATGAAGGGATAAATTTCATTTAGTGGCATTTTGCCACCATCTGACCTTTTTGGAGGGGTGTCAGTTACTCACAGTTTTTCACTGATTGCTTCTTGGACGCAGTGGTCGTGTCTTAATTTACTCATAAATTTGCTTACTCAGTGTGAAATGTGGGCATGTTTAGTTGAACACAAAGTTAGTCTGTTGAATGAATGGTAAAAGGTGGCTGCACAAATTAAGTTGTACGTTCTGCCATCGAGTTGATGAGCAGTTGATTGTTCTGCCTGTCACTATATGTACATTGCTGGTTTAGATTATTTTTACTGTAATTTTGTTTCGTGAAAGGACAGTTGTTAGGAATTACTGGCTCAAACATATGAATCATGGGTCGTTTTTACAGCTGTGTTGCAGAGTTTTTTTTCCCTTTCTTTCATCCACATGCAGCGCTGTGACCTTTCCATGTTTGACCTCATTGGTTTGGAGGGCCGCGTGACTCGTTATCAGGCAGATGTCTTCATACCAAACCACAAAGTCAGTCGCCAGCTCATTCAGGAGATCATGGACTCTCCCGAACCCCTGCCAAGACCTCGAGCAATCCCCATGAAGATCAACAGGTACATAGCCATGTTTCTATGTACATATGTTCTTGATGATACGCACTCATTTTTAAGGTTTCAAATAGAAATCTGCAGAATAAGAATCGTACAACCTCTGCCTCAATTTGAACCAGGAAAAGCCCTGAACAGGTAATGCCGCTACTCTATAATGGTGTCTGATGTTTCAGGATGCTCCTCCCGCCCCCCAAATGTGACAGCCGCTCTGCAGCCGTAATGAACAAACCGACCTGTTCAGTGCCGCCTGCAGCTCAGACGCCCAAACCTGCAAGCCCAGAGGCCCCAGCGGCTCCTGCGTCTGCGCCTACACCTGCACCAACACCTCTGTCTGCACCCTTACCGGCACCCCCGGCTGTGCCCCCATCTGCGCCCACACCTGCTCCTGTTGTTCAACAAGGTACGTTATGCATGAGATGACGTCACTTCTATTTCCTGCTTTTTGTAAATAAAGTTCTGGACCAAAATTCTTTATGCTGTAATTGTTCCTCCCAACATAAAGCTACCACTCTAGTTCAACATTCTAATTAAATCTATATCATTTAAGCTCAGCGTTAGCTTTTCAGCATTCAACACAAGTTCAACATAAATGGTGATCTCGTTTTTTTTTCACCCCATTACAGTGATGTGTTCTGTGACAACCGCACCCCCTCCCCGCGTCTCTCTGCTTCCTGGTGCTCAAACGGCCGTGAGATCCAGCACTCCCAAGCATGTACTGACGGTGCGCCCTCCCCCTGCTCCGTGCTCCACCGGCATTCCCGCTCATCCGACTCCCAACCCTGGCAGCATCATGCCACAAAGGGTTCTGCTCAGTCCAGACATGCAAGCCAGGCTGCCTTGTAAGTCCTTCACGTTTACTCATGCTCATTCTGCCATGAAGAAATATAAGATCCCAAGTGCGCTTGCCTCAAGATTTTTCACACTCCTACCTGATGTTTACTGTAAAACTGCGGCATAAAAGCAAGAGAATTAACTATGCATATTTATACAACAAAATGTGTGACCAAATCATAACAGAAGCGCCATTTCTTCAGTATTGTTCCATGAGAATATACAGGATAATAAAATCTTTAGAAAAATGAGAGTGTGAGAGTGGGTTTAAAATGTAATTTTCTTGTCTGCACCAAGCTGGTGAGGTGGTGAGCATCGCGCAACTCGCCTCCTTAGCAGGGCGCCCTGTGTCGTCGTGTCAGGGCAGTAAACCAGTCACCTTCCAGCTGCAGGGTAACAAACTGACCCTCTCAGGAGCGCCCATACACCAGGCACCACCCCCACGTCCCGTACAAGGTATTTATTTATTTATTTATTTATTTATTTTAATTATTGGCGGTATTTTAATAAATTGTTGATGTGATGTGCTTCTCATTAACTTTGGGACCTATGTTTTCCCTATTTGAATGACACACTTTTATAGATGTTAAGGGGAAAACTAGTTACCAATTTTTCTTCCCTGCAGCCAATGTGATGCACCTATTGTCCAGCGGGGGGCAGCATCATCTTATCAGCCAGCCCGCCCAGGTGACCATCCAGAGTCCAGCTGCTGTACCCACTGCCCACCGACTTACTCCCAGTACTCCCTCTCAAGGTGTCTGAGCTCATCTCTTCAGTTGCAGGAGTTTTTAAACTTCTTGGTCCAAAGACTCTTACAGGGGACCTTTTTTTTCCCAAGGAACCCCCTCAAATTTTGTAAGACATAGTTGTTCATACGTTTACAGCTGCAGATTCTAAATACCTTATATAATTTCTCCTCAGTGTCGGCTTCGTCCGTGATCAGCAGCCCCGGGGTCGTGAAGATCGTCGTGCGTCAGGCACCAGGCAAGGAGGGGGGCCCCGTGCCCACCTTGGCCGTGGCCCCGTCGCCTCGCGTGGCTTCCTCGCACCCCCACCCAAACGCAACCCCTGTCCGAAACACGGCCACGCAGCAGGTCGTCCAGCGCACCCCCGGTCCTGCCACCGCTCACTACACTCTAGCCCCCCCTAGAACCCTCAGCACCACCCCCAACCAAGCCCAGCCCCTGGTCCCCATCCTCAAAATAGTGCCGCCTCCTCCGCCTTGCACTGAGCAGCCAGGTGAGAGAACTTAAGTTTTTGTCTCTCAATGAGACATGTGCATGAGCAGAAGTGGATCAGAACCAGAATTGGAGGAATTGATTCACACGGCTTGACAATTTTTAAAGATTTTCTTGGCTAAAACATATAACGTATAATGACGAAACTTGGTATTCATGACATATGACAACACGACTTGACAAGCAACTAACCCGGTCTAATGACTTGACCTGGCTTGTTTGAAAGGTGATTGGGGCTGGACTTGACTTTCTTTTCTTTTTATGCCACACTAACTTTGGTTTTGCTTAAAATTAAAGGTTAAGACTTGAGGCTTTTAACAAGCACATGTGACCTAGTCCCACTTGGCATCTGATCTTCAGTCCTCTTTCCCGCCTCTTTTTTCCCCACTCCCTTTTAATTTGTTTACTTCAGAGTGTGTCTAGTCGTGCTGATGCCTTTTCCTTCATCCTCTTCAGCTCCAGCAGAGGCGACTACGTCAAGTGCTACATCCAAACCGGCAGCCCGTGATGTCACCAGCACCGCCACCATTACCATAACCGCAACCGCCACCGCCACCACTACCACGCCAGCAGTCGCCAGCACCAGTCAGACTCCAGCTACAATAAAGTCTAAACCCAGTGGTGCTGCGAGAGCCTATCCTCCACCCTTGAGAAGGCCCCGACCGCTTCCTCGCTCTCCTTTTTACATTGTAAGTTTGGACAAATTTTAACATTATGTCAGCATTAATATAACAAATTTGCAGTGGTTTGGCTTCTGTCCATGCAAATGACATAAAGTGCATACCTAAATATGGGGAGCAGTATGCCAATAAAACAAGCTTAATCAATCAAATACTCCTCCCTACCTAATCTCTAGATTTGGTGGGGAGATTAGAAGACAAATTAAAAGATCTGATGTGATTATGACGTCACATAAATCTGACATGCCTGTATATTTATTTTTAACAAGACATTTTTTAAACGGCTCTTTTTATAGAGAATAAAGGCATTTTACAGACAAGAAAAGCATAATGTGAGCATAGTTGTATTTTAAAATTCACTTGTTAAATAACTTCTCGCTTTGACATGATTGTCAACCTTACCTTAAAATCCAACTTAAGTTTCATAAGATGTATAGCATCCTAATAAAATGCGTCCTTGTTACTGCAAAGCTTACAACTTCTTTTCTCCAAAGTTGGCAAAATTTGGGGTACACTTCGGTAGTTATGTTTAATTGTCATGCGCCTCATGAGGAAGTTACTGGAAATGTTCCTCCCCTATTATGTAAGTGAACCAAAAGAATTTCAGATCACCTGATTTTAATTATTCGCAAAGTTCTAGTGGATGAGAAATGTAGATATAGCTGTGAATATTTATGAACGGTACGTTCTATGCTTTAAGCACCGCTTCTCTGGTGGTCAGTAGGGATGAAATAGAACTTCAAAAGTGTCATCTACATCCCGACCTACCTCTTCATTTATGTTCCCCCCCTTCTCCCTCCTGTCAGCCGTCTCTGGCCGAGGCCCTCAAGAAACAGCGTGCCGGCAAACTGGACTCAATCTTCAGGGTCAGCGACCGCCACTCTGCTAAAAAGCCCGTGTTCGGCAAGGAGGTTCTGGATTTCCTGACATTCCTGCCCGGGCCCCGGCCCTCGCCTGCTGCTCTACGACCTGCTGAGGCAGAGTGGAGCCGTTCGGGCCACGGCAGCTGTTTGGTGTCACAGTGGCGACACCCTCACGACTTGTGGAGTCACAGTCACTCGGTGGGGGATGCCATCCACAGCATTGAGGAGAGGTTAATGTTGCTGTCAGACATTGTGGACCGGTAAGTTTCAATAAAATTGCATCAGCGACTGTGGCTCTCCTTGCTTACATGCAAGAGCATTTCACTACATTAATTGCTGCATGTTATATATTCACCCGAGTGACGGTTTATCTGAAGCACACTCACGACTGGTCCTAACTTAAAAACATGTTTCAAATGTCCTCAGAAGAAAAGTAGAAATTGTTCTCTTTATTGGCAGGTTTACGTTTGCTATCCCACCAGTGGAGGGCGCTCGCATCACAATGCACTGCTGCCATCCTCCTCCTTCTCTGCGCCGCCAGGAGGCTGGGTTCTCCTCGGAGCTCTCAGCACATGTGGCACCACTCACTCGTTGCCTCCATCGCATCCAGTGCAACATGAGGACTCAATTCCCGGACCTGAGGCTCATCCAGTATGATTGTGGTAAGAAGTATTTTTTTTTTTTTTTTTTTTTGCATAGATGAATATTGACTACTTACATAGGTTTAGGGATTTGGGGTTTTCAGGTGAAACTATTAGAGTACTAAAACACTGAAGAGTCAGAAAAGTGCAAGTTTAGAAAAGGTTGAATTAAATTTGCCTCTAAATGTTATAGTGCGGTGGTCTCCAAGCACTGGGCTGTTTTTTTTTTCTCTCCATCTGTGCCGCCTAACCTCTTTGAACCTGGCTGCAGAGATGGAGGGAAAAAACAAAAATTGCACACAAGATGCTAATTGTCCCTGTCGTATTTTGATCATATAAAACACACAAGCTAGTGAAATGAGTAATGACAGAACGTACGAAGCTCGCTCATCACACTATAAGGCCAGCATCCCCCGCGCCCTTTCTTGACATTATATGGCAAGCACCCACCCCTCCCCTTTGCTGGTCCACAAAATTTTTGGAGTTGTATGAACTGGTCCCCAGTGTAAAAAAGGTTGGAGACCACTGTTATAGTGCATCTATGGTTCGGGTTGAAATTTTAACGACCAGCATAATATTCTTAACTTTTTAAATTGTGTTTCAGTCATGATTAGTGGCAAGTGTTATTTCTTTTGTGTATGTATATTATGTCCTATAATATCAGGACAGTGTTGTATCTATTTATTTTGCTGTTTCAAAGCTTGTTTTGTATCTGGAAAAAAATCAGCAAATTAATCCTTGACGGAAAAATACAAAACAAAAAGCTAATCTTGTTTTGAAAAATGTTGATTATTCTCTAAAACAAGGGAAAAAATGACTACAATCCAAGGCCTTAATTTAAGACCATATTGTTGTTGCACTCTACAGCAAAGTGTCCTGATTTTGTACTTTGTTTTCATCTTCCTTCAGGAAAGCTGCAGACTCTCCACCTGCTGTTACGAAACCTAAAGACAGGCGGTCACCGAGTGCTGATCTTCACGCAGATGACGCGTATGTTGGACATCTTGGAGCAATTTCTCAATTATCACGGACACATCTACCTGCGGCTAGATGGCAGCACTCGGGTGGAGCAGAGACAGGTTGGTGCTGATGTCTGTCAGCGGTTAGGGACTTCAGTCACATGACTTGACTCGAGTCAGACAGTTGACAATTTCAGGAGGTGGCGACTTCGGGACTTGACACGTCTTGCTTGTTTACGATTTACATGCTTGATTTTTGCCACAGTAACATGGCTCTTTCTTGACACTTGATGGTTAAGACTTGAGGCTTACTGATGACTTGCATATTTATTCCCACCTCTGAGGTCTCTTTCTGGACATGAGTGCCAACGTTCTTGTTCTCTTGCAGGCCTTGATGGAGCGCTTCAACGCAGATCGGCGGATATTCTGCTTCATCTTGTCAACTCGCAGCGGAGGCGTTGGCGTAAACTTGACGGGTGCTGACACAGTCGTGTTCTACGACAGCGACTGGAACCCCACCATGGATGCCCAGGCCCAGGATCGGTGCCACCGCATCGGACAGACCAGAGACGTCCACATCTACAGGTAGAGTCTCAAAACTTGCCAATGGTCTTGTTGTGTTTAGTTTTCTTTTCCTTTTTACTCCTTCATTCCACATCCCAAGAACATGCATGTTAGCTTCATTAATCATTCTGTATTAGTGATTGTGATGGTGATTTTGTATTCGTCTTCAGGCTAATCAGTGAACGCACCGTGGAGGAGAACATACTAAAAAAAGCCAATCAGAAGAGGATGCTGGGAGATATGGCCATCGAAGGAGGGAACTTCACCACTGCCTTCTTCAAGGAGGTGCAACTTCCTGCCCACGTAACCGATGAAATCACTTCTGAAAAGCTTGCAAACTTTGCCTCTGCTGTTCCTCAGCAAACTATCCGTGAGCTGTTTGACGTCAACGATGGTGAGAAGAGGGAGCCGGCTGTGGAGGTGTCAATTCCTCACGCCGAGGATGAGGAAGCTGGCAACAAGCAGAGCACCACCATTCTAGAACAGGTTAGATCAGTGATTCTTATGCCAGGTTCACGTCAAATCCGTTGCGAGCATTTCTGGCGGTGCGATAGAATTCAAGTCTGCAGTTTGAATTTGATTGCGATTGAATTGAAAGCTGGAGTTTGCGCGGGCAGGCGGAGTTGTGTGCGGGACGGAGTGGATGATGCGTTTGGAGAGGTGGGATGCAGAGTGAAGCACTGAAAATCCATTCATCCTTTCACTGCAGTATTAAAATAAATAAATAAATAAAACAGAGCGCTACAACGCGGCCAGGTATTAATAGCAGCACCTGATGGTGAGAAAGAAAGTCTGCATTTAGCACCCAAAGTGTTTGAGACAACCGAACTGACAAAGCAAACAATATTACTTCGCTTGCCTCCCTGCTGTGAGGTTGACCACTGAGACCGGTTAAAATTAACAAGCTGAGCTCCAAAAGGGCCTGTGTCATAAATCTCATTACAAAATGCCCTTAAATCCCCACAGAGTCTTTTAGGGGGGTGGATTTTAGTATTGATGTAATTTTCACATGTATACCTATTAAATAATGTTAAGGTCAATCAATTGTCCCTTTAAGAACCCCCGGGGCCAGAAGATCAGCATGCAAGCAGTTTGCTTGCGTCTTTTTAAAGTGCTCTAGAACTAAATTTGAGTTGAGCTCATGGACTGAAATGACGCAACCATCTTGCAGGCTCTCTGTCGTGCGGAAGACGAAGAGGACATTGTAGCCGCCTCCCAAGCCAAAGCAGAGCAAGTTGCCGAGCTGGCAGAGTTCAACGAGAACATTCCACTGGACGACGCAGGCGAACAGGAAGAAGTTGAGGAGCTCTCAAAAGCGGAGCAGGAAATAGCCGCTCTGGTGGAACAGGTGAATTATCATCTAAATTATGTAACATTAGTTCACTTCAGTTCTGCTGCTTTCCATTGATTTACACCAATTGTCCTCAAATTGTATTGTCATAACAAAATACAAAAAAGATTTTTAAACAAAATAATATTAATAATTTTTGTGTCAACAAATAACTGAGTTATGTTTAATCAGCGCTAGGATTATGAGGCGGTCCTTTGGGAAAAAAAATCTCCACTCTAAAGAGTGCCTGGACACAAACCTTTTTGAACCCCTTTTACTTCTGTTCCTAAACTAAACCTAAATATCTTCTTTGATGTTCCCAGCTCACTCCTATTGAGCGCTATGCCATGAACTTCTTGGAAGCCTCCTTAGAAGATGTCTGCAAAGAAGAACTGAAACAAGCTGAGGTAAGTCTTCAGTAACCTGGCAACGTCTTGCTCCCAGGACTTCAAGTTGACAACCTTGAATGAGTGTCTAAATGTGATCTTTTCTGTTTGTTTAGGAACAAGTGGAGGCTGCCAGAAAGGGTCTGGACCAAGCCAAGGAGGGGGGCCTCAGGCTGCATGCTTCATCTGATGAAGATGAGGTTCTGTTGACGCAAGCCTCTGTGGAGCCCACTCCGCCTGCTCCTGCACGACGTGGACGCAAGCCCAAGAACAAGGCGAAGGTTGTCACGTCAACAAGGACTAGCGGTCGTCTGCGTGGGGCTTCGCCTGAAACCGAGCCTGAGCCCACAACGCATAGGGAAGTGCCTGCCCGCGCTGGTCTTAGAGGACGCAGCGCCGCCAAAGACTCTAGTATCCCGTCTCGCACAGACCCTCCAAAGACTCCAACAACCAGGCTGCAGGATCCTTCCAAATGTTCCAAAGCCTCGTTGTCTCCGGCCAGTGACCAGCAGGCCGTCATAATCAAGCCTCCGGCCGGTCCAGTACCTTCCTCGTCTTCAACGTCGTCCCCTGGAGAGAAGCAGCAGAGTGCGGCTGAGACTGAGAGCAAGACCTCCAAAAAAGGCAAAGAGGAAAGCAGGATTTCTGAGTCCTCGCAAGAATCAGTTTGTCCAGTGGACCATGAAGTAAAAGATGATGAGGCTAAAGACCAAAGCGCCATGTCTCCGCCCTCCACCAGCTGTCGGTCACCTCGCAAGCGCCAGTCTGCCGACGAAGAAGTCCTGAAGGGCCTTGTGGACGATTCGCCGTCAGCCAAAGTCCTGCGAAAGCTTCCGGGTCGGCTCGTCACTGTCGTGGAGGATAAAGAGCCAAGGAAGAAGCGGTGGCGAGGAAGTGGAGCTGGAGCATCTTCAGAGGAGGCGTCAGTGGAGGAGAATTCAAATGAGGAGCCAAATAAAGAGACTTCATCTTTGTTCCCTGACAGCAGTTTGAAAGACACTTTGACAAAATCTTGTCAAGACCAAGACTCTACACCGAGTCCACCTGTGCACCTTCAGCCCGTCAGAGCTTATCCGCCGTATTCTCCTCCCCATCTGTCCCCGGACATGCCCGTGCTGAGGAATCTTCCAGTCCGCCGAAGGCTGGAAACAGAATCTCGCATGGCAGCTCAGCTAGGAGAACAGCTGCATGCGGGGCGAGGAAGGAACCAGCACAAGAAAACGGAATCTCCACTGAATAAAGATACCTCTCCTGCTTCCCCCGAGGCCAGTGTCAATTCTGTTGAGACGCCCACGAAAAGAAAGAGGGGCCGGCCCCCTAAATGTCCTTCCAAGTTACCTGATCTCAACAACACAGCGCCTCCTCCTCCCACACAACCTGTCTCTCCGTGTGAGGACGGGAGCATTTCCCCAAAGCGCAAGCGGGGTCGTCCCCGCAAAGACTCTGTGAATACTCCAGACTTTCTTTTTGATGGACACAAACCTAAAAAAGTGACCCCTGCTGCAGATGTATCCAATGAATCCAATACTGATCCCCTGAAGTCAGACAGTACAGATCAGGACTCTCTGTCTGTCAAAGCTGAGGAAACTGACTCAAGGACTGTCGAGTCTGCATCACGGACAACACACACAAATGAAACCTCCTCCCCCCTCTCAATTTCAACAGTCCAAGTTGATACCGCACTAGAACCTCAGTTAGCCTCCCCTGATCCTGTCGCCATCCCATCCTCGGACCAAGAGACAAGGACAGCGACACCAAACCAAGTGTCCACTGTCCTGACCCCTGAAAGTATCATAAGTCTAGGACAAGTACCCGTCAATCCTGTCTTGTCACCTCCTACCGCTCCACAATTTTCGATACTTTCTGATGCTCCATCTGACCCGTCAACAGAACTTGACTCTGCCAAAACCACCACTGGTGCGACACCAGCTGCTTGCCCTCCACCGCCACCATCAACGATGGTGGAGGCAGACGCAACATCAGAACCAGACGCTGCCATCCCATCAGCCATAGAGTTCCCGCAGGCACCCACTGCCCCTCCTGCTGTTTCTGATCAGCCAGCCCACACTACAGAAACCCTTAACCATGATACAGCCATCTTCTCAAGCCAAATTGAAGACACAAAATCAAACATGCCTGAGCATGTGTCGGAGCAGTCAAACACCAGCAAACCCACATCTGCTCTGACCGTCACGGCCTGTGCACTTGATGCACAGCTTCCTGCGGAGCCAGCAACAACCGAGCAACTTGCAAACACATCTGCTCCACTTTCTCCAACCGTCACTCCTCCATTAGCAGCAACGACCACCATAGATGCAACACTCACCGACACAGGCATGTCTACATCCGATGCCTACCCAGAGGATTGCACTTCTGCTGCTTCACCCCAGTCTGAACTAGTCACTCCATCGTCTACCACAAGTAGCAACACGACCACCCAAGTACTGACGAGCACAGCCCACACAGATGTACCAACCACATCAATGACCGCCGCACTTTCTCCTCAAACATCTGCGGTCACCTTTTCACAAGCAGATACCTTATGTGCAGCCACTTCTTCCTCCAAAGAGTCAGTAAAGACCCCTACTACAGATTCACACCCGCCCCCGTCTGAAAAGGGTCTAGACCAGACCCACATAGAAGTGGATGGTGTTCAGGCTGAAGAAGACACACAGCTACACATCAAATGGAATGAAGTGGAGATATCTGCTGAGGCCAAATCCATGGAGAAAGAAGACCAAGTGGAAGACGTGGACAAAAGTGCCTCTGCCCCTGAAAGAGAAGTCAAGGAACCCCTTGAGAAGCTCAAGACTCTCATCCAGAAAAGATCCCTCAGTCGTCAGAGCAGCCTGGAGTCGGCTCGTTCCTCATCGCCCTCGTCCGGCTGCTCCACATCCACCCTTACTCGTCAAGCTCACCATAAGAGGACGTACGAGAACAGACATCCGACCAAGAAGCGGCGAGTGGACGTCACGTCAGAGACGGCGACGGCAGACACACCGGAAGAGGACGAAAGCGAGAGGGACCTGGCTGTGACTTCATCTCAAAGGAGATCTGGTTCCTCGTCCTCCTGCGACTCTGACAACGATGACAGGGGGAAGCAGCGCCTCTTGACTCGCCAGCTGCAAGACCGGGACCAGAACCAGGGCAAAGTGCACGAGCAGAGCAGCAAGCGCCGGGGGAGGAAGCCTGCCCTCAGCTCCGACAGCAATGCCAACACATCCACTGGCGGTGACTCTGGCAGCGACTCGTCATCTGTGAGGATTACAAGGAAAATAGCAGGTTCTTCTCGAGACAAGAAAGCTTCTGCTAACCGTGCGGCCCCACAGCCCCCAGAGCCTGAAGTCCTGGGGAAGCGGTGCTCGGCACTCAACGCAGCCGCCAAGCTTCTCGCCATGAAAGGAAGGGTGGACACCCCTGGTCACACCCTTCGCAAGGACCCTGCTGCTAAAGCTGGCGGGAACGCTGCTGTTGCTGGTGCTGCATCTGCATCTCCTGACCAAAAGAACCAAAAATCCAAAAGTAAAACTGCCACAGCTTCTCTACAGAACAATTCTGTGACCAAAAGTAAAAATGACAGCAAATCCTCACCACCCAATCAGGCCAGTCGACCCATGTCTCGCTCCACTAGGCAGTGCCCGGGGTCCCTTGCACCCCCACTGCAAGGGCCTGAATACAAGAGACCTAAAGCGGATGAAAAGGATGCAGGGAGTCAAAAAGTGGCAAAGGCAAAGGAGGGCGACAGGGAGGTGGCACAGGGCCGGAGCGCCTGCAGCAGCGATGGCGAGGTGGAGGGCGAGCGGCCGGACCACAGCAGTGGCGGTGCGGACGGCGGGCGGCTACAAAGTAGCCGCAGTCGTAGCAGTAGCGACAGCAGCCGGCGAGCGCACAGTGTGAGCTCCCAGAACACGGACTGCAAAGGGGCCAGCTCTTGTGCCGCCTCCTCGGGCAGCGACCGAGACCGCAGCGCTGAGCGGGGAGGCAAGGACCAGCAGGCCCCTCGAAAGGGCGGCCGAAAGCCCCAGAAGCTGACGCAGGAGGCGGCGGGCGTCTCGGGGGCGGAAGGCACACCAGACCGCGTCCTGAGGAGTGTGGCGGCAGCAGCGGCTGTCCAGGCCCGGTCTCCAGCTGCCAGCACGCGGTCCTCGGCCAACCAACGTCACTACAAGACATGAGCGTCAAAGCCCTGGAGCGTGAGGTGTCGTCACGGAGCGCGTCCGGACCTTCGGGGTTACCGCACAAGTCCAGGGACCTCCCGGTGTCTTGGGCCCCCTCCCCCTCCTTTACACTTGAAGCTGGCCAGGGGGTGGCTCAGGGGGAACGGACTTGGTAGTAGAGATCCACATGAGAGCAGGCTTGGCGGCCGAGTGGAGGTGAAGTGTAAACGTGGTGTACTGTCATAATTTCAGGACTGAAGAGAAGTCTCGCAGAAATGGCTGCTAGCTGGAGCTTCTTTGCGTTCTCTCGGTTCTTCTTATTTGCACATCTCACTTATTTTTCTTTCTTCCATCATCAGATCATCTCATCACGGAAACGATGTGATATGGTCCCAGGGGACCCGAGGCGAAGTTACTGTAGTGTTTCTAGTGCGTCAGTGCCTCTTTGGCCTTGTGAAAGGGTTCAGACCTGAGTTTGCCTTGTGAAGCACTTGATTCTGGTGTGTGGAGCTTTTCCCTTTCTTGGGAAGAAACCCCCCCCTTACCCCCCAAAAAATAAACTGAAATTTCTGGAATGATCAAGGAACTCATTCTGAATTTGTGCCACCAAATTGTTTTTCTTGTCACGTCTTTGTTCTGTAAAACATAAACGGGGACATCATACGTGAATGGAGCGGTCGACAGAAGGTGACCTGCAATGAATTTCATTTCGGGTTTGGGATTGAAGATGCAGGGCAGGGTGTTCGTTTGGTTCTGGTAATGGTCTTTGTTTTTTTTGTTGTTTTTTTTTTTTGTCAGTTTGTTGCATTCCTTCAATCCCTTGTAATAATTCCACATTGTTTTACTTGAACAATTAAGACAGTTACTATTGAATAAAAAGACCAAAAATTGAATGTTTTTATTTTTTTAATTAATACCAAGTTTTTCTTCGTACTACTTTTCAGACTAGCAGTACATAGTGTTAAAGTATAGGATATAAGAATTTTTAAATTCCTGTTTTTTGGTTGAAAAAAAAAAATCAATGAATACTCTAAGGTGGGGAGGGTGAACAATATGAAGTGGAACAGAAATTGAATAGAAAAAGGTCTAGTTTGATGTACAATATGCTCATTCTTAAATTGTCATTTAATATAATTAACTAATTACCATTTTTGATGCATTTAAAAAAAAATAACCAATTCAGAACGTGAAATCTTTAATCTACGACTTTATTTACTTTTAGCAAGAACAATGGTAGTTGACATGTTTTTCATTACTCTTCTTCTCTATGAATGACTCAAAATTGTAGAAGAGGGCAGCATTTTATTTGAAGACCAAAGCCACAGTAATACAAGTCAATGCTTGTGTTTTTTCCGGCCCAAAATGAAACTCGTTTCATTGCAAATGCACAGCGTAACTGCAGCTCAAGTTTGCAAGCAGAGGAGGAAGAAAAAAAAGTTTAGACCGTTTCAGTGCATGATGAGATTTCTAAGAAGAATTTAATGTGGTCTTAGCATCTCACACGGCCCAAGTTCAAGTGATAAATACAAAACAGGCCCGTGACGCTATTAAAATCCAAAGGGGAGGAACTGTGGGGGTACAAACAGCTGTATTTACACCATAATTACACCAAGGCAGTTTGATTTAAAAATGTAAATTTTGCTCGAACAGCACCATACATTATGTACAATTAGTTATAAAATCGAGCCCCCTTTGACCTATAAAACCAAAAGTATTCCTGAGTACTCAGCTCCGGTCAGGCTCCAGTTTGATGTTAGGGGGGGCGCTGTTATAACAGTCCTGCTCTTGATACATTTTTACAGGGATGAGTGACACAAGGAAGGCCAACTATGTGTTAAGAGAGGCAAACGTAAGGCGCCGGGTGAATTCCTAACTGGGCCAGAGCAAGCGCTACAAGCGGCCGTCTGCGTCAAGAGAAGGTGGCGGCCAGCGAGATGGCGAGGATGATGATGACCACGGCCAAGCAGATTGCGATCCAGAGCTTTTTCTGCGCCAGAACAAAGACAATCAGTCATGTGCCTTTGAGCCCACAAAGAAATTAAGAGGTATTCAGTAGTAAATGTTATTGAAAAAAATAAAAAAAATCAGGAGTGAGCATGGTTGGGATTTTTCCATTATATTTAGTCGTTTTATTTTTTTTTTTTTTAAATAGTTTATTTTTTAAGCCCAAGCTAAAAAGAGATGAGTGAATGACATTACCTTGCGCGCTTTCTGTTGATACGTGACTGCTTTCTCTGTTTGCTCCTTGGCCCTTTCCACATAGTTGGACGACTGCTTGATGTTATGCTCGATGTGGTCCACCATCTCTCCCTGCAGGATACACACTTTATTTATAGAGCACTTGAAAACCAACCAACCTATCTGAAGTGTTCTGCCACTCACGACTGAAACATGTACGTCAATATATTATGTGGGTGCATGGGAATTGGAAATGCCCAAAAAAAAAAAAAAAACTGAGGGAAGTAAAGGCGGATGTCGTACCTGAGCCTCCACCTCCATGGCCAAGTACTGAAACATTTCATGAAGATCTCTGATGCTTCGTTCCAGCTTGAGAATCTCGTCGTGCCGCGATTCGATCTCGTTCAGCGCTTGTTTGGTGGCTTTGGCGTCGCTCAGGATCTGCCCCACAAATTCAACAATTTGCCATAGCAGTACAAAGACAGACCCAAAATATTTTGCCAATATTTTTGTTGATTTAAAAAAAAATTGGGATTTTTTTCCCCTCTCAAAATTGAAAGATAACCTGTATTACTTTGTATAATAAACTACATCAGATTTATTCTACATCGTCATCATCCAGCTGTACTCACATTTTGCGTGAAAACATCTGTCTGGCCGCTTTCCAACATTGAATCCAGCTCCTCGTCTGTCACTTTGGTGCCGGCTAACAAAACAAGATAGTGTCATTTATTAAATAATCTTTTGAACAACTAATCATGTGACTCACTGATCTTGAGTTGCCTTTGTATCCTCTCCACGTTGCGGTCTCGGTACTGCGCCTGGATGGTGTTGCAGTGGCCCATCAGCTCCACAAACTCCCTGGACAGGACGGCGTGCTGCAGACGCAGAAAAATATGGAGAGGGAGGAGCCGCTCAGTTCAGAAAGCCCTTTGAGGAAAAAAAAAAATTCTTAAAACAACGTGCGGCACCACCTGAGTGCGCTGCATGCGAGCGTTGATCGACACGTATTTGCCATCATCGTCTCCCTTCTTGGGCTCAATGCCTGCATTACATTGATGAGCAGTCAAACACAAAAAAACCAAAACCCCATCTCAACATCACAATTTTTCACCCCAAAAAAATATTTATGAATGTGGTCGTTTCTTCCTTTTGCTTACAGAAAAACAAATGATAAAAATGACTCTCTAAATTGGCAACACAGCCATGTTAGTGGAAATAGTGCATGTCAAGAGGGACACGCTTCGAAAAAAGAAAAAAATTCTGACTAATTGACTGCAGATGTTGATTACAAGTGTGACATTTACTCTTCAGTTTCTTGTGAATTTGACTGGCCAGTGTCTTGATCTTGTCTCGTAGCGTCTGCAGCTCTTTCTTCATTCCTGCAAAGGTGACATCACCATGCCAAGTTATCTTGTGGAGTGTACATTAGACACATTGCACACAAAAACATAAGCACGTCTCACCCTCCTCGGGCAGCGCCACACCCAGAACCGTTTTCTGTTTGTTCTCAAGGTCGCAGACCATTCTCTTCAGGCTGTAAAGACCCTCATTGATTTCTTGCACCTGCACACGTCAAAAAAGACACACTTTTACCAAATTGTCAACCGGCTCAGAAGATCTATGGCTCGGACACTTCAGTTGAAGGGCCAACTGTTCTAAGTCACTCGCAAACTCAGGAAATGTTGCGCTCACTTTTTTAAAGAAGCTCTCATTGTCCTTTTCGTCTTTGGCCAAAGAGCTTCCAGGATTTATCATCAGAGATTTGCCCTCATCGTCGTCATCCGAAGCGTCGCCTTTCTGCGCACATGGAAATGAAAAAGAAAACAGCCAGAATGAGAAAACGACATCATGAGGTGACGGCTTTCGCCCAGCAATGCCATTTACGACATATGAATGTATTGTACAAAAGTGTGTGTGTGTCTTGATTAAATTTCATAAAAACAGTTTATTTACATGTCGTATGTTTTTTGATTTAGGTTCGACAATGCAGTCTTTTTTTTTTTTAAGTGGTGCTTTTCAAGTTGACTTGAGATTTGTGATTTGAGTCACGAGTATGGTCACGGAATTTAATAAATTTGGAAGCCAGGAAAAACAAAGCAAATAAAAAAAAAGAAAGTGAGAGAGTTGTGATAATGAATTGTCCTGTTTCACCAGTAAATACTAAAAATAAAAAAAGATTAGAAATGTGGAAGCTGGTTTGCACCAGTAAAATCTATCTATCTATCTCGATCGCTAGATAGTTACAAAGATCATATTGTACAAATACAAATATCGTAAAAAGGTTTTAGCGATAGGGAACTAAACTGGTGGGTTTCCACACCAGAGGATTTTTTATGGAGATTGACAAATGAAGGCTCCAGTTTCATATAACGTCAATTTGAGTCTTTCTTTTATTTAAAAAAAAGTTTCAGGCTTTACAAGTTTAATAAGACCGTAATTAGTCCGGAATCGTTTATTTACTATAAATACTGCAACTTCCTTCACCTATGGGTGCATGACAATTACGTGATCTTCTACTGGATAAGACGTACACATTTAATTCGTGTGTCTTTTCTGTGACAAGTGCAGGATGATTTTTCGAATTCAAAACATGTGTCATGATTGCGACCCACAGCGGCTGGCCGCCCCCTTGCAGGGCTATGACATCCTCCAGCGGAAGTTGCCGATAAAACAACGCCCAAAGCGAGCGTGGATGCAAAACAAAAGGTCAAATAGTCTTGAGGTCATTTTAAACAAATTTGGATCCTGTCCCGATGTGGATGTTGTCGCGAGGTAAGAGGTGATATTTGCGACCGTTACTCGATTGGGTGCTAAAGTGCAAGCTATCGTGCTAAAGCTAAAGCTACTGCAGCACAGAAAGACTTCTCACACTTACGTTCCCCAATTCTTTAGTTCGATCCCGCATTTTCGTCGGCTCCTAACCGCGCAGAGTAATGCCGGAGACGCCGCAGCGGTGCGCCGAAGTGTGTCGACTTTCAGCGGGCTGGAAGAACGTCAGCAATGAAAAGGTGAAAAGTTTTTAGTTTGGTTGTCATTCAACAAGTTTATTTGATGGGCTTCGGTACTTCTTCTTTCCCTGCCGCTGATGGGCTGCCCCGGATTTTCGACTCCTTAGCGCCCCAAGGGACGCTGCTGTGTAAGTGCACCATGAGTTCCAAGTGTACTCGCTTCCTGCAGCGTTTTTTAAAAAATAATTTAATGATATGTTAATTTTGCATTTGAAAAAATAATCTAAATAGATGAATAAATAAATAAAGAAATATACCTGACCATTTTAACATTTTCACAATTTCCATTTTCCGCAAATAAATGTTCTGACTGACAACTTCTGAAACGTGTGCGTGAGTGTGTGCGTGTGTGTGTGTGTGCGTGTGGGGGCGGGCGTTAAGTTGTGAGATGTTTATAGAAAACAAAAAAATTTATTTTACTCTAACATTTATACAGAAGAATGGCAGAAATATTTTTTTCCGATCTGATGGGTGAAACCCAAATGCACATTATTGATAAAACATGTCACAAAAAGGATTAATAGTCAAGATAATGATAATGATGTAACAGTTTGTATTATTTTAACCATAGCTATACTGAATCTAATAACCAATTTCTTGGTCGCTTCAATCCAATCAGTGTGGGGAGTTTTTAACCCCATGGTTTATCAAAATCTTAGCCGAACGTGTTGGTTCGAATCCTGGTTGATTGTTGTGAATAATCCAAATATAATTTCCCTATAATTTACTACCAATAAAAAGCATTAAATAAAAAAAAAGTCTTCAAACATGTTGACAACAACAAAAAACAACAAACATTAAATATATTCCACTCAAAACGAGGACCTGCCACACAAGAAAAAAACTTAACATGGACAAATAATATACTAATTTTTATGTTTTTACATTATCATGTTCACGTATTCGCTGAGTTGTCACATTTTTACGTGATAAATTTCACGTTTTTACATGATGAGTTTGGTGGGGGGGTTTTCTACTATGTCAGCAATATGCTTCTGTAATATGTGTGTGCTTTTAAGTTTTTCTTTTATGTTTTTAGCAATACAAATGTGGACTTTGTTCTACATTTTGAATGACCGCGCTACGAGAATCAACTGAACATTCGTATGTTTTGATAGACTACACTTCCCATGATGCACCGGGACGCCAGCGTCAAGCGTGCGAGGAGGGAGGGAGAGCGGGAACTGTCAGTGGCCGAGCACGGACGCGCAAATTCGGTCGACAAGCACCAGCGCCATCACCTCGGGACCGAGCGAGGCGGCCCACGGACACACGCCGGCCGGCCGCCCTCGTCGTCGCCGCCATGAAGGCAGGAGCGGTCGCTCGGGGTGGTTGTTACGGCGGCGGACGTCATCCATGATACCTCCCGGAGCTGGCGTAGCGCAGAAGAAGACGACAAGATGAAGAAGCAGTTCAACCGAATGAGACAGCTCGCCAACCAAACAGTGGGCAGGTAGGAAGGAATGGATGGAGGTCGCGCCGCGTGCACGATTGATTGATGGCGTGGATGCGCACGCACAGGCGCGGGCATGATGACCGTGGAGAAATGGGCAACGCCTCCCTGACCCCCCCCCCCAACCACCACCACCCTTTAGGCACCCTGCAGTGATAAGGGGGGTGCATGGGGGGTGGTCTCACTTGCATGGCTGTCACGTATTGATCTGACAATCACCATGGAGGACACTTGATTAGATACTCTATCTATCTATCTATCTATCTATCTATCTATCTATCTATCTATCTATCTATCTATCTATCTATCTATCTATCTATCTATCTATCTATCTATCTATCTATCTATCTATCTATCTATCTATCTATCTATCTATCTATCTATCTATCTATCTATCTATCTATCTATCTATCTATCTATCTATCTATCTATCTATCTATCTATCTATCTATCTATCTATCTATCTATCTATCTATCTATCTATCTATCTATCTATCTATCTATCTATCTATCTATCTATCTATCTATCTATCTATCTATCTATCTATCTATCTATCTATCTATCTATCTATCTATCTATCTATCTATCTATCTATCTATCTATCTATCTATCTATCTATCTATCTATCTATCTATCTATCTATCTATCTATCTATCTATCTATCTATCTATCTATCTATCTATCTATCTATCTATCTATCTATCTATCTATCTATCTATCTATCTATCTATCTATCTATCTATCTATCTATCTATCTATCTATCTATCTATCTATCTATCTATCTATCTATCTATCTATCTATCTATCTATCTATCTATCTATCTATCTATCTATCTATCTATCTATCTATCTATCTATCTATCTATCTATCTATCTATCTATCTATCTATCTATCTATCTATCTATCTATCTATCTATCTATCTATCTATCTATCTATCTATCTATCTATCTATCTATCTATCTATCTATCTATCTATCTATCTATCTATCTATCTATCTATCTATCTATCTATCTATCTATCTATCTATCTATCTATCTATCTATCTATCTATCTATCTATCTATCTATCTATCTATCTATCTATCTATCTATCTATCTATCTATCTATCTATCTATCTATCTATCTATCTATCTATCTATCTATCTATCTATCTATCTATCTATCTATCTATCTATCTATCTATCTATCTATCTATCTATCTATCTATCTATCTATCTATCTATCTATCTATCTATCTATCTATCTATCTATCTATCTATCTATCTATCTATCTATCTATCTATCTATCTATCTATCTATCTATCTATCTATCTATCTATCTATCTATCTATCTATCTATCTATCTATCTATCTATCTATCTATCTATCTATCTATCTATCTATCTATCTATCTATCTATCTATCTATCTATCTATCTATCTATCTATCTATCTATCTATCTATCTATCTATCTATCTATCTATCTATCTATCTATCTATCTATCTATCTATCTATCTATCTATCTATCTATCTATCTATCTATCTATCTATCTATCTATCTATCTATCTATCTATCTATCTATCTATCTATCTATCTATCTATCTATCTATCTATCTATCTATCTATCTATCTATCTATCTATCTATCTATCTATCTATCTATCTATCTATCTATCTATCTATCTATCTATCTATCTATCTATCTATCTATCTATCTATCTATCTATCTATCTATCTATCTATCTATCTATCTATCTATCTATCTATCTATCTATCTATCTATCTATCTATCTATCTATCTATCTATCTATCTATCTATCTATCTATCTATCTATCTATCTATCTATCTATCTATCTATCTATCTATCTATCTATCTATCTATCTATCTATCTATCTATCTATCTATCTATCTATCTATCTATCTATCTATCTATCTATCTATCTATCTATCTATCTATCTATCTATCTATCTATCTATCTATCTATCTATCTATCTATCTATCTATCTATCTATCTATCTATCTATCTATCTATCTATCTATCTATCTATCTATCTATCTATCTATCTATCTATCTATCTATCTATCTATCTATCTATCTATCTATCTATCTATCTATCTATCTATCTATCTATCTATCTATCTATCTATCTATCTATCTATCTATCTATCTATCTATCTATCTATCTATCTATCTATCTATCTATCTATCTATCTCGCCATCTATCCATCTATCTTTCTTTATTGGATCTCGTTTGAGGGTGTACCTAATAACATGACCAGTTATGCATTTGAAATTGTGACTGATCCATAGAGACACACCTTATTTGTCATACAGGTGTTTCTTTAGGCAGTCGCGTACCACTGTAGCATTTTCCACATTCGTAATGTTTTCGAATGTTCAACATGGTTTTGTAGCTTATCAAGTCGCAGCGTCTTCTCATTGGAGGTTTGTTTTAATTCTAAGATTGGCTCCCAAATTTCCCTAAGACAAAATGCTGTCTTTTTTTCTTCTTTCGGTGTTGGATTCCAGAAAAGCTTTTTTAATCCCAGACTTGAACTGGGTGTCCAAGTATTTAGCGGCCGTACCGGTTGAACACTGCGACACGCCACGCTTAATGAAAGGAGATGTGATTAATCCTCCTTAAATCCACAAAGTATATAAACACTTTTTTTGGTTTGCGCAGCGACTCTTCTTCTTCGTTTCTTTTCATCTCCTGGTAAAACTGAAGTCTCAGATGGGTTGAGAGAAAGAGATCATGATTGAAGTCTTGTCAAATCTTTTATTTTTACGAGATTGTTACCTCAGGCGGTTTTTACGTTCGTCTCCATACTTTGACCTTTCCATCACTTTGGTGGAGGTTAATCTTGTTCTCATTAGTCCATAAAACTTTGTTCCAAAAACTTTTGTGGCTAATCTCTATATATCTTTGCAAAATTTAATGAGGCCTTGCGATTCTTATTGGTGATGAGTGGTTTGCAATCCTGTGGACTGTAAATTTCTTCTCTCGAAGTATTCTTGGATTAGTTGATTGTGATACTTTCATCCCTGTGGACGGCAGTGATGTCACGGACTGTTGTCTTTGAGTGTTTCTTCACAGCTCTCACGTTTCTGTCATCAAGTGTTGATAAACTTGGCCGACCTGTTTTCTATCTTTTCTTCAGTCCACCAGTTTCTTTCTTTTCCCGGATATTCCAAATTCTGGTATTGGCTATGCCTATGATCAAATTTTCTCTTAGATTCAAAACGGTTTGGTTTTCTATAGACAGCTATATGGTCTTCATGTTTACTTAAAAGCAAATTCAGTCTTCACCGGTAAAACCCAAAGGCAACGCCTGAGCAACTTGAAACACCCTTTAGTCACACGTTCCAATGCTTTTTCTCACTTGAATAGTAGTAGTTGTATTCACAACCGTTTACCACGTGTATTTGTTACCTGCCATGGAATAATGTACCCCTATGAAATATGGCTGTTTGGCCTTGGCGGAGGCCTGCTTGTTGTTCACGCACGCGTGGACCACACAGTGAGAAAGTGGGTCGACTTGTCGCCTCTCATCGACCAACGCGCGCTCCGTGTTTATTCAAACGGGAGCTGCGACTTCCGGCCTGCAGACGAAGGGCGCAGATTCCAGCCATGGAAAAAAAGATACTAGTGAGACACAGAATCTCATCATCATCACATTTAGTCTTGACTTAGAAATGGCAGCAGTGTTGTCATTTTTTTGTGCTCATGAGTGTTGTGGAAGATGGAGCCCAGTGAGGTGATTCCTGCTGCTAATGGCTTGTAACCTGCCTCACAAGCGATGCAATTGGCGTGTTTAAAACTGGGTTGGGCAAAGTACTAAATATATTATTTATAGCATACATATAATATCCCCAGCACCAAACTTTGCCCAACGTGGCGCTTAAAGTGATGCTTCTTGCTGCCCAATCTCCAGTGTGACCTTGGGAGCCCGCTTAACTTGGAAGCCACCACTGTTTTCTGTGAGTGACCTTAAAACCATATTTTGAACGGTACTCTTTTATTAAGACGTCATCATCAGAAGACGGAAGCACAACCATTTTTATTCCCCTTAACTTGTTCCCCCAATGGCATCACTTCAATCCAGATGTGGGTCGCCAGAGGTTCAGACGCAGTTCAGCTCATCTCCAGAACAGCAAGCGTGCAGCGTTAATCCCGCCTAAACTGTGTGACTGAGCGACAAAGTGTAAAGCCAAAGCGTGCAGGATGAGTGGGGGGATGACGCGTCATCTTCTGCTTCATTCACGGTTTCCATGGCGACGACGCCGTAAAGCGAAAGAAGGAGCTTCGAGGGAAGGCATGCGGAGACGACCATTTATTGTCACAAAATTTGTACACTAAATACGTGGAGCACACTTCTCTGTAATAAGTAATATCCTCGACTTTGTGTTTCTAGATAATGTGCATTTGATTTGCTCACCCAGCTGTTCAGGAATGAGTTTCATATTATTCATTTGTATTTTGCCTCCATAGCACACCTGATTTGCGGTTACAAATTATCATTGATGCCCTTGTTATATCTGTATTGTGGCCATGATGCGAAAAATGTCTGCAGCTCCCTAAGAAAGTGAAGATGAGGAATGGAGGTAGAGTATAAATGGTTGGACTGGTTTTTATGAACCACTTGAAGCCCGCAGGCAATAAAAATGGAGAAATTGTTTGCGTTGCATTTTAAAGTCATTAGCGGCTGTCAGCTCCTGTGAGTGAAGACGTGACTCGAAATGACTTTTTCTTTAATAGCTTAATTTTTTATTTTTTTTTGCTCATTTAGTTTTTCATGCTATTCTTCACATTGGGAATTGAGTCGTGACTGCCCATCCAGTTTAACTCTCAGATGGCTTTTCCTCGGTTAGTTTGGATGCTTGCTCGTGTGGGATTTGTCTTCAACTTTCCAAAATTGACACGCATGTTAGCTTAATGACAAACATTACGGACTCAGTTCTAGTTGTGACTACTTCGGCTTTATTTGACTTGGCGACAGCAGCAAGAGGAGGAGGGGGTATTATGGGATGCTCCCCGTGCAGCAGCATCTCTCGGATGGCGTCCCAGCCTTCAGCTGCAAACTTTAATCCACTCAGTGGTTGGAAGCACGACATGAGCAAAATTACCTTTTTGCTTTTTCTCATTTTGGATTTTTTTGATCGGGCTGATTGTAGATGTCTCTTGTACAGTGTGAACTTCATTTGCGGAGTCCCCCATGGTACCGTAAACAGTCCACTTCTTTTTCTCGACGTGTTTGAGGAGGTGAAGTTTTTCTTAGCGCTGAGCCAAACGAACTTGGTTGATTGATTTATTATTTTTTCTTTGTGACGAACTCGACTATTACTTCGTTATTTTGCGTGTGTGTGTGTCCTCCTGTAGTGCTGGTGAGAAACATCTGCGCTCTGTGCCGACTTTTGAGCCTCTGAAGCGAGCTTAGTGGACTCGGGTTATGCTGCTTATTGTCGAAGAGGATGAGGAGCTTTTCCGCTGATTAGATAGACGCATCACAAAGAGATGGGGGACGCTCCCACTGTTTGTCCTCCGCTTGTAATCCCATCACGGACATCCCCATGAAGCACACAACCTTCATGAGTCATGTGACGTGCGGGCATGAAAATTCCGTATGGTGTGGTCCATAATCCACTTGGACGTCATTGACGAGGTTGAGGTGTTTTCGTCCTGCCAAAAAGCTTGGGAGCGTTGGCTGTGTATCTGAGGCAGCTATGGTGGAACACGCCTATGTTGCCGCGGCGACTGGGACCCGGCTGTCTCGAGGTGACGTTAGCCACCCAGCTGTAGGCGTTCTTCTGCTGGCCTTGTGCTGAGAGCACATACAAGAAAGGACGTGATGTCAAAGACGGGGTGCGGCACTTTAGCAACGCTAGGAGACACTTGATGAGAGCCAGGACTGTTTCTGGAACGTTCCGCTTCATTCAGGAATGTTGAAAAACAGCTGCATCTTTTATTTTATTTGGAGCTGTTGAAACAGTGATCTCATTTAGGCGTTTCCACGGCAACGGTTGTGGCCTCTTGTAACCGTGGCAACATCTATCACAGTGATTTCCCCATGCATGTGTCACTATGACCTTATACTGAGATGATCAGCCGTCAGTGATGAAGGTCGACTCAAGGGCATTGATCATATGACGTGTGGACAACATGCTCAAACAGTCAGCTGCAAATGTGTCAGATTGCAAAGGCATCTCCTGTTTTTGTCCCTTGTAATATATTATTTGTTTTCATTTAAGAAATGTACGACTTTATTGTAAGGAAAATGCTTGCATTTTGTGTCGTAAATTGCAATTATGAGACAATGATAACTTTATTTGGAAAACTATTTCACTAGTTGGAGTAATAAGAAATATTACTTGATTTAAAAAAAAAAAACGAAAAAAAACTGTCTTTCATCCCAAAATACTTAACCCTAATATTATAATAATAACAATAATAATTAAATAAATTATAAAAAAAACACTCTTATTCCGCAGAATGGTCTTTTTTATGTGAAATTATGATTTAATCTATGACATAAAAATTACTTGAATCCCATTTATTCCATTATAAAACTACAACTTCAAATCATCCCCATAATAAAATAAAATGTATTTTTCTAATGATCACCATAGTCGTTCATTTACATCACATGATAAGGAAAAAGTAGGTCCTGGAATGCCGCCTTCACAGTTTGCACCCGATTGCGTGAGTCAGGTGATGAGTCAGCGCTCAGCGGACTTTCCCACCGGGTGCCTCGTTCCTTCTCGGGACCGATGAGTGCATCTCGGTTTGTTCTGTCTGGGAACAACAGTGGACGTGGATGTTATTTATGTCTCACTAAACAGCCACTCTCTACACATTCAAGAGGGACAATATTTACTGCCATTGATTCATGCCTCTAAACTTTCAAAGCAGTGGGCCATGGCTCTTGAGTAATCAATCAGTGGTTGAAATTGACCAAAGTTGGGCAAAGTATGCTGATTTTCAATTTATTTATAATTAATTGAATTGTAATTCATTTACCAATCATGTCATTGAATAAAACATTTCAATATATTTTAATTATTAAAAATATATTAACAGATTTTATTAGATACATCCATGTTAAAAATGCATTTAAATAATTAATTTATGTTCATTATAGGGGGTGAACGGCTGAATGAATTCCACAAATAAGACAAAGCTCTGCATAATGACGGTCGGTGGGCCCTACGTGGCCCACGTGCCATACTTTGCTCACCTTTGTTCCAGCTGCACTTTACTTCATCATCAGTAGCTAATACAGTAGCTTACAGTGTGTTCAAATTTGCATTAATTCCAGAGACATCTCTGCGTTGTCATGTTTGCGCTTCGCTACGTAGCAGCTGCCGCAAATCCCGAGGCATCATCTTGTGGATGTGGTCGCGAGTATGTTTCCCCTCAGAAGGCCTCAGGCGTCCCTGGGGGACATGACGCCTGATGAAAGCGCAGCTGACATTTTCAAAAAGACAAGCACACCCCCAACTGTGAAAAATCCCCCCCGACAGTTTACGCTGAAAGATTATGTTCTGCCCCTGCTGAATCCAAACTGGCATTTCTCTGAGGTGCTTGAAAGCGCTAGCATGCTAATATGATTCCATGATTTTGTCACGTGATTGCACTGAAGTGAAGTAACCAAGTACAAAAACTAGACTTTTCAGGTGTCTGTACTCTACTCTACTTCAGGATTTTTCTGAACTTTTTACTTTCGATCCTTACATTTGAGGACTAATACGGTGGGATGTCAGTGAAATTTAATCCATTCCGTGACTGCATTTGCGAACCACGATGTTTGCGAACCAAGGTAATCTCCCCCATTGAAATGAATGGAAATGAAATGAATCCATTTCAGCTCCAGAAGGATATTATATTTAGATTATTTTTAACTGTGCATAATAAAAAAAAAATTCAGTACACTATAGAAATCAATGAGAACAAACTTCTTTTTATGAAGATTCGCGAGTATATCACTGTGCAACGGCTGCACACGGCTAGCGGTATCCAACGTAAACGGAGACTTAAATCTCATCGGAGTCAAGTCACTTAAGTCTAGTCCCCCGTCCCGTTGCCGATAACATCGAGGAACAAGGAATGTGGGTCAAAACGAGGAGGAGAGGCCTTGCGGAGAGCGCCATAAATATCTCCCTGCTTTAAATGGCGCTCGCTGCTTTATTGGGAGCTCGCAGTAACGAGTCCACGCAGCTGAGCCCGGGGCCAGTTGACGCTTTGAAAAACGTACAGGAGCCTCCTCTCTCTTTATTTCATCAAACATGCTGAGCTGCCTTTACATAAAGAAAGAAAGTTAGAGAGAGAGAGAGGTTCCTTCAAGATGTTGTTCAGTGGTGCTGCATGCTTGCAACGCACCTGCTTGATGGGGTGAGAGCAGGTGAACATCAGGATGCGTCGTCATTGTTGAAGCTTTTAAAACAGCGACTGGGCCCACTCATTTGTAGATGGGGTGAATAAAATGCGGATGTAAAATAGTTTCAACAACAATTGTTTTTTTTTTTTTTCATTTATGGAATATTATTTTAATGGTTACATTATTCAACAAAACTATATATAAAAGGAGATTATATGGGAACTTTTTAAATTCATGCAAATATTTTATTTGATTTAGTTCACAATCTACCAATTATTCCTTCAGATAAAGGAATTGATGAAAATTTCTTTACTTGAAATTAGAATTATTTTTCCAAATAATTAAAACCTGTTTATGTAAAATAGATAATTTCAGTAATCAAATCATATGTTGTTAATGTGTAATAATTATTTATAATCAGGATAACAATGTTGGGCTAAAACCAAAATATTTTTCACATATGCTATTAAAAATGACTATGAATAAATATTTATAATCTTTTTCATGATAGCTATTAACTAGCAACATAATTAATAATTCTTTTTATGATAAAATATTCATTTTTATTTTTAATTGAATTATTTTACATCAATTTAACTATGATTTAATAACTATATATATTTTCCCAAAATATTTACAAATATTTTTAAAAGAGATTTTATAATGTCATTGGTTTACTTAACTAGTACATATTTTATTTATTTTTTATTCCATTAATTTAAATACTTTCCAACACATTATTGTCTTTAACCAAGTTTTGGATTAGCTAAATTAATGCTACACATTACAGCTCAGTTGCTGAAGTAAATGCCATGTGGATCATATGAAAGAAGGGTGCAGCCCTTGTGTGGCCCACAGACCATACTTTGCTCACCATTAATTTTTTTTAGTTTTTTTTGTTTCCACCTGAACCTCAACAAACCACTAGTGAGCAGCATATCACCAGCTTTGTAGCGTTTCAAGAAGTCCGCATTACGTGCACCATTTCGGTATTTATCTGCTGCTTCCTCTGTCAGCAGTCAACACAACATAATAAATGCTAACTATTTGAAGGACCCCCCCCAAGCTACGACTTGCAGGCTGCCTTCGCATTAACCCGAAGGAACACTTAAATAGACAAACTATTGCGTCCTCATCATCGCGCTGTTTTGTCATTCGGCCAATTTTTTTTTTCTGCTTGACACGACAGTGCATACCGTACTCACCCGCCGCCACGTATGTTTGCTTTGCGGGTGTAAAGCAACCCCATGTCACACTGCCATGAACCACCACAACTAAAGCTTTCATTGCTGCTTTACAGATTGGAAACACTGGTTTGCCTGTCCCTTGGAATTTAATGTCAGAAATTTTCTTCCTCTGTAAGGGACTTAAAGTATAAAAATAAATCAATTAAGAATTTATATCACACTGACAAACAAAGGGCGCACATTTTAAAACGCCTCCTGCTTGCTATATTCAAATAGAAGCATGGAAGTGTTGTTGTTATTTTTAGCCAGGCTGAATTATTGATGCTGTCGGTGAGAGAAACATTAAAGTTTTAAGTTGGAGCTACCGCAGCAAGTTCTGTGTCAGAACCAGAACCTCAGCACTTACTCACCAGATTCATGACAGGAAGTTGACATTTCTTTTCCATTACTCCATTATCTAAAGTGTAGTTGTTGCAGGTGAGCTGGATAAACAATGACATGGTCACCAGTCAATTGTTTTCTCACAGGAAGATTGTAGCCAAGATTGGAACCCAGACGTGCTTAGAAAGACTTTATTCGCCGTGTTGTGCGGCGTCGACACCGAGGGGCGTAGTGGGTCGAGGTACGGCGGTGGTATTTGGACCGCAGCTCGCTTTGTGATTGTGCAGAAAGAAGTGGGGTTGGGGGTGAAGTCCCTAACCGGGGAGCCGCCGGACACTTTTTCCAACTTTGGGCCGTGAGCGGCATTTTGATGAGCTCCTCTTTCTGGGCCAGCTCCAGCTCCGGGCCGGGTTTGCTTGTCACGTGACCCCATTGTTTGTCATGCAACACCAGTACAACACCAGCAGCACCAGTCTAGTGTGATTGGGCGATGCGGGCGAGTGGGGGGGGGGGGGGGGGTTATTGTTGCCAGCCAATCGGATCCTTGCCCACCCTCGTGTGCTTCCAAGCTGTCTCTCATCTTTTGAGTTCGAGTTCTTTATTGCTCTTAAACAATGTTAGGAGGGGTGTCAATATTTATTAGGTTTGCTACTGTGTGTGTGTTTGTGTGTTCGTGTATTAGTGCATTTTATGCAGATGCATTTGTGTGTTTTTGGTGTATTTTTGGGTGACAGTGTGTATTGGTAGACGTGTGTTAGTGTGTGTGAGGGGGTGTGCGTGGGGGTGCGTGGGGTGTGTGTGTGTGTGTGTGTATTTAGGTATGTGTGTCTTTTTCGTTATGTTTGTGTGTTTGTCTTTGCGTGCGTGTGCGTGTGTGTGTGTGTGTGTGTGTGTGTTTGCGTGTGGGGGTGTATTTGTCTGTGTGGGTGTATTTAGGTATGTGTGTCTTTTTCGTTATGTTTGTGTGTTTGTCTTTGTATTAGTGTTTATTTTTGTGTACGCGTGTGTGTCTTTGTGTGTATTTGTGAATGCTTGTGTGTGCTATGATCTTTTTGTCTCTGCATATTGTGTGCCTGTGGGGGTGTGCACGTGTGTGGGGGGGTGGGTGTGTGTGTGTGTGTGTCTGTTCGCCTAATCAGTGTGTTGCCTCGATGAGCATAAATGTGCCTGTGTTGCAGTGCCCTCAATTTCCGACAACACATGATGTCATCATTCTGATGTTCCAGACTAATTGTGCACTTGTACAGATTGTCCCAGCATAAAGTCAATTCACCGACATCCCTGCTAATTAACAGACACCATCAATCACGCTTACATTATGTTGCCATGTCATAAGTGTGTGCGTGCAAACATTTTCGTGTGTGTCACAAGTGGAACTCCGACCAAAGTCTTTCCTCAGAGCAGCTGTCATTCAGAACATCCTGCGCCGTCACAGCTTCTTTTACACAATCGTGCGTCTCACCATGCAAAGTGCATTCATTTTGTTTCGTCGGAATATTTATTACACTACAGTGACTCCCAAAGACGTGCGGTTTGCGCGCATTTCCTACCTTGTCTTCCTTCCGAGCAACCGTCAATCACAACCTCTCGCCTCATCACGGCTTGTTACCTCAATAGTGCGTCTCACCACGTCGAGTGTTCCCATTCAGCACAAAAATGCCACTATTCTGCCTGCCCGTCGATGACATCATCCCAGAAAGTATTTCCTCCTGCTCTGTGGTTGCCTAGGAGACCACTGGCTGGTTAACAATGGGCGCAGACTGAAAGACCTATTAGTCACATCACTGCTAATCCTGACATTGAGGCTGACACTGTGTGTCTGTGAGGAGGTAGAGGAAGTACGCACGCACACGCGCACACACACACACACACGCACACTTGTATGCTAACCCTCACTAGTATATGAGCGCACAAAAACATGTACTGCATGCATACACACTCACACGCACACGCACACACAGGTGTGCATTGGGGCCCGTTGTCACGGTGACAATTATCAGGCAGATTGATGGCTGATTAGGCAAAGAAGTGAAAGGACCAGATAGTCAGGTCTCATTCTTTCTTCCCTATGCCCACTCCTCCTCCTCCTCCTCTTCTTCCTCCTCCTCCTCCTCTTCCTCCTTACTCGCTGTCTCGGCGGGCCTGAAAGCAGGCGCCGTCCCGCCTGCTAGCGAGGGGATGTGGAAGAGAAAGCTGAGGATCAGCAGGGCTCGAGCTGCCGTTCTGTGAGTTTGTGTGTGTGTTCTGTTTTGTTTTGTTTTTTTTTAGGGGGGGGATATGTAGAACAGGAAGTGAGGGAAGACGGACGGACCCTACCGGGCTGATGAGTTCATTGATAACTTGTTGCTTTAGGCAGTCGGGTTTTTGACCTTATTAACAATCGGGGAGAATACGAGATTACCAATCTAACTTGATGCTGTTGAATTATTCTAGGTCAAAAACATTCAATCTTCACCTTTCTTTCTTTCTTTTTTTCTTTCTTTCTTTTTTCTTATTTCTTTTTTTCTTTCTTTCTTTTTCTTTTCTTTCTTTCTTCTAATGTATGGCAGGGAAATAGTTTCATGTTGTTAACGTACTTTATGATGAATGGAAAAAGTGATAATAACCTGATTTATAAATGATAATGTTGTCAAATAGTTCTGACTTGCAGCAGAAAACAGAAAATGAATAGCAGTCAAAATGTCCGCCAGTTTTTGTTGCGCATTGTATCTTGAATGGTAAACGTTACAACCACGTGATTTATGAACGATGATTTTCTGTTGCAAACGTTGGGAAAAAACATTCAACCACAGTAGAAACTAAAATTAAGATGTCATTATCCTACAACTCTGAGAATGCACCAGGATGCACTCAGATACCAGAAAGTGACAGTGTATAAATATTTTTCTATATTTTTATTTCTATATTTCCTCATATTGCTCATTGAACAGCAGTGAGAGTGAGGGCATCCCATAATCATTTTGCATCCTTGTTGGAAACCAAAAGTGAGTCATTTGCTCCACTCTCTTTCTGCAATATTCATAAGAAATACAGCAAATGGCATTGTGACATGCATGTAAAGTGTGAGTGTGTGTGTGTGTGTGTGTTTCCCAGTTGCTATGGCGACCATATCCCTCCAAGTTGAGCCTGACTCACAATAAGGCTTCTTTTCTCTGTCCCCTTGCAGGGCTGAGAAGACAGAAGTGTTAAGCGAGGACCTCCTCCAGGTGAGTAATAAAGCACGCATGCGGTCCTATCTAATGAATGATAATTTATTTCACTAATTGTAAGTTTCATATTGTGTGTCAAGGCGGAGAAGCGTCTAGAGCTGGTCAAGCAGGTGTCGCACAGCACCCACAAGAAGTTGGCGGCGTGTCTGCAGGGTCAGCAGAACGTGGAGGTGGACAAGAAGTCGGTCAGGTCGCCGTCGGTGAGAAAGCGCACACGTTCATCAACGATTTTTAATTCACGATTCATCGTCTTTAGCGATTAGTTCGACTATTCGGCAGGTTTGCTGGAGCAGTTATTTATCCTCATGTCTGAAACTTTTTAGCCAGGGTGCGTTCTTTCAAAGTCGGTATTATTTTGCCATGGTCGCTTTGCCTAGTCATGGATGATTATTTATATCTGACACAAGATGACAGCATAGCAAAAAAATGTTACGGTAAAGTTTCCCTGAGATTAAACATGCCCTACTCCAGTCCAGTAGGCGGCAGCGATGTGCATTGCAAAGTGGGTGCCAGCTTCTACACACAGCAAGCTTCTTTCAATGAAATTTTTTTTATTTATTTTTTTTTTTGTGGTGACAGGAATAAGAAGTGGAGTCTTTGAGAAGGGGAGAAGTGGAAGTAAAACAGGCAAAATTTAGATGGCAGTGGTGAAGCAGGGCGAGGGACTAGTGTCATGTCGATGCTCGTTTGTTCACATGTTGAGCGTGTGTGTGCGCGTGAGACGATGAACACGTGAATGTGGTCATCATTGTGATCCTTTCGTGTTTTCGTGTAGAAGAAACTTCCTCTTGCGACGCTCGCACAATGTATGGTGGAAGGGGCGGCGCAGCTCGGGGACGAGTCCATGCTAGGGTGAGCACATTAGCGTGTTAGTGGTTAGCAATGTGGTCGCTCCTAAATGTCTGTCGTCTGTTTTGGCGCCGCAGGAAGATGCTGAAGCTGTGCGGCGAGACGCAAGACAAACTGTCCCAGGAGCTCATCCTCTTCGAAGTCACCATCGAGAGAGATGTCATGGACCCGCTGTACGACCTCTCTGAGGTACGAACACCTTTTGAAAAGGTGGTTCACTGTATAGTCATGTGTATCCATACCAAAGCTACCCTAAAATAAAATAAACAAATCAAACAAGAAGTTACGGTATACCTGTGACGATGGAGTTTGGGGGAGGTAATGAAATGAATCTTGTGTGTGACCTTGCGTTTGCCGCTCTAACCTCAACGTGACACCTGCATGCTTGTAAATGAATCTGCATGAGACCAGCACACTAGTGAATGTGTATGTGTGTGTCAAACAAAAGTTAACTCTGCTTGCCCCACTCAGGTGGAAATCCCAAACATCCAGAAACAAAGGAAACATTTAGCCAAACTGGTCCTGGACATGGACTCGGCACGAACACGGTCAGTATGCATGTTTACATTTATGTGTAGGAAGGTGAGAACCAGACCTCAGATCAGTTTTAAATTGTTTTACGAGTTAGGCTAAAATGTGTACTCGTACACTGACCTTATAATGAATATCACATTTTCATCCCTCGCGTTGAAATGGTCGCAGATATTATCAGTCCAGCAAATCGTCGGGTCTGTCCAGCAACCTGCAGCCCAGCGGCGCCAAGGCCGACCACCTGAGGGAGGAGATGGAGGAGGCCGCCAATCGCATGGAGATCTGTCGGGTCAGGAATTTACCTTTACGTGTAACTTTTGTGACAGATGTCAATTGAGGGAGCAAAAATAATAAAGTGAAATGTGGAATTACAAAAAGCATGTATGTGCTTTTTTTTTTCATTTTATTCATATTTATTCAAGCCACAGTAAATTTAAATGTATATGTGAAATTGTTAGTGGTTATTAATTAATCCCAGAAATTTTCACGATGAGAAACCCCTCAATTCCAGCGTTTTTCTGGATTTTAACTGATTTTGAGAGACCAGCAGAATATTGTTTTCTAATCCTGAAAACACTGAGCTATGACGTTAAAAAAAAAAAAAAAAGGCCCAGACGTATCAATACGTCTTTGGGAGGCGGGGACTACGTTTTTGAAAACGTCTTTGTATGTATGTCTTATGGATTGAATGAATTAAATATTTACATTTTTTTCTTTGCAATTAAGCAACTGAAATGTTTTATTGTAAAAAAAAAAAAAAATACACGTTCATTTCATTATTTATTTTATTATTGTTTACTTTTTTTTTTTTTAATGATTGATCATTTTTTTACCGACTTGCTGGTTGTAACACAACAGCAAATGTACATGAACTTGTTTTCCCCAATAGTCACCTTTCGAAAAAATATTATTATTACTGAATATCTTTTTGATTGACGAAAAAATGTTGCCCTTGCACTTCAAACAGGTGCATGCATGAATAACAGTGCAATTAATTCATTTTATTTTTGCAATTATAAAGACTCATCATGGCACACTTTCATTTAGTTTTTTTGTCACCAGGACCAGCTGTCAGCAGACATGTACAGCTCCATGGCCAAAGAACTTGACTATGCAAGCTACTTCCAGACGGTACGTAAAACCTGCGCGCACTCACACGCACACATGTAGGTGCTGATGTGTCGTGTGTCCTGCAGCTGATTGAAGTCCAAGCCGAGTACCACAGGAAGTCACTTGAGCTGCTGCAGAACATTCTGCCTCAGATTAAAGCTCATCAAGGTAAACGGGTGACCACAAACACACGCACTGCTTTTAAACATTGGACAATTAAAAGTAGAGTACTTGAATAATGAATGCAATTCAAATGTATTGCACGTGAAAGTTAATAAATATATTACTAAAAATGATACTTAATTAAAAGTTTAAGCATAAACTGTTCTTGCAGACTAAATTAGAATTTGTGGTACTAAAATGTAAAATACAACACAACTGCATTCGTAGAGTACGGTAGAGTGTGCAACCAACGTGCGTGTGTGTGTTTTGTCAGAGTCGTGGGCGGAGAAGCCTTGCTACGGGAAGCCGCTGGAAGAGCACTTGGAGCTCAGCGGGAGAGATATTGCTTTCCCCATCGAGGCCTGTGTCACCATGCTGCTCGAGTGCGGCATGCAAGAGGAGGTCAGACTCACACAAACAGGGACACTTAAACACACACACACACGCGTGCGCTAACTGAGATGATGTCATGTGCGCACAAACATGACCTCGGTGTAACTCCAACTGCTTTGTAGGTCACTTGTTTTTTTTTATTTTTTTTTAATCAAGTATTTGAACAAGCAGTAAAGGTGTGACTCATGATGTGTTCTCTGGACTTTCAGGGTTTGTTCCGAGTGGCTCCGTCCGCCTCCAAGTTGAAGAAGCTCAAAGCGTCTTTGGACTGCGGCGTGCTGGACGTTCAGGAGTACTCGGCTGACCCACACGCCATCGCAGGTGAGCTCATGTGTTGCTGCTGGGTTGTAACGAACGCAAAATAATGAATAAATATAATAAATATAATTAATATAATATAATATATAATATAATATAATATAATATAATATAATATAATATAATATAATATAATATAATATAATATAATATAATATAATATAATATAATATAAATAAAGCACCAGGTCCAAAAGGAAATGAGACTTTGCTGGGTTATTTATACCCAACACATTGGATTGAGGATTTGACCCAGCACATTGTGTCAAGATTTGGATCCAAGAAGAGGTAAGAAAATGACCCACAAATTGGTAATAATGTTATCAGTAGAGACTTTTAAAACTGCTGAGAAAAAAAACCAAACAAACAAAAAAAAAAACAATTTGGGTAAAAAATGGAACTGTTGAAATTTAACCACTACTTGGTTGAATTTGACCCAACATTATGGGTTGTTTTGGACAAAACTTTTTTTTGGGCTCAGAAAGTTGAGTCAAATTGCTCCATGTAGCAGTGTGGTACATTATTAACCCAAATTATTATTTTTTTACCCAACAGTTTTTAATTAACGAATCTTGGGTAATCTGCTCAAAATCCAAAACTGTCCAGCTAATGGGTTAGAAAAACAACCCAGCATTTTTAGTGTGTGACAAACAGGCATTGGTTAAATTTTTAGTGTAAAACTGTTTTTCTGTACGAAGTTGCATGACTTGACTCGAGTCAGTCTTGAGTCGCCAAATTTTAGGATTTTGGACTTGCTTGTCAAAAACTTATGAAAGACTCAATTGGAAATTGTCTTGCTATTCATTACATGGCTGATCCTGAAAATCTACATTTTTAAATTTGATATGTCATTTATTTTATTAACCTGACAGAAATACAGTGTATATGTCATGAATGCATATGGGAGGAATATACAGTAGCGTATAACTGTCCCACTCCCCAGTGCACAATATTGAAAAAGAATTATTCTTGAGAGCGAGTGCGCAGACGGCTCGTTAAATACGGAGTCAAATCCAAAGTCACTCGCTTGTTGAGCCGACGACTGCGCGCTGAGGACAAATCCCTCTCCAGTAATCCCAAATTCATGTGACTCGGCTGCTGCAGCAAGTCGAATTTGCGAGCTGGGGAGGACGGCCCCCGTGTGCATCACACATCAGCTTCAATGTGAAACTGTCACATCACTATAAAGGTGTGAACAATGTCTTTTCTCTATGTATATTTTGCATATATGGTACCTATTGTCCTTTATTTTTATTTTTTTTACATTTCCCTGCCAAGTTGTCTGCAGATATAAATTAGCTAGAAACTAGAAACTCTTGAGTTTACTTATTTATTTATTTTTTCTTTTCCCTACGTGGTCCTTGACACAAATTCAATTATTGACCTATAGGAGCTTTGAAATCTTACCTGCGTGAGCTCCCCGAGCCCCTGATGACATATGAGCTTTACAACGACTGGATCCAGGCCTCAAAGTAAGTAGCCTCTACATACTACGGGATGGAGTTGAGTCAATTATTTATTTATTTATTTTTTTCGTCTTTGTCATGCTTCCCGCAGCATTCCGGACCAGGACAAGAGACTTCAAGCTCTCCGCAGCGCTTGCGACAAACTACCGCCAGCCAGCAACAACAACTTCAGGTAAGACTTTCACGAAATGTTTTCTTCTTCTGAGTGAGGCGTAAATGAGAAGCACTGCCTTAACTATATTAGAAACCGTTAAGTTTTTTTTTTTTTTCAACAAATCTAATTTTAAATTCCCGTTTTTCTGTCATCTGATTGGTTAGTCAAAGCAAAATTTATTGCAGTTAACTTCGACAGGGCAAAACATGTCTTTAGCGATCTACAAATATATTTAATATAATAATATAACATATTTTGTATGTATTATTGAATGAACCCTTAAAACTGCTGGATCAAAAATGACAATTTGGTTAAAAATAAAATGGACCAACCCACCACTTGGTTCAATTTGACCCAACTTTTGGGTTGTTTTGCACAAAAAAAAAAAATGGCCCAGAAAGTTTGGTCAAATTGTGGTAAGTTGAAGGTGGGTCCATTTTTTGACCAAGCAATTTTAATTTTACACATTTTTTACTGTTATATTGTGTTTTTGTATCGCAATGATAATTTTTTTAATTTTGACGTTTGAGTGCTGGATGCAGTTTTCAATTTGAAAAGGGCTTAAACTTCCACTTATTCGTTAGTTGGCTCCCTTGGAACTTTGCTGGATGCCCGTGATGAAAGTGATGAGATGGAGCGCAAACTGCACGCGTCAGTGTATCTGTCGCATCTTACAAATCAAGTTTATTTTTAGCGCGTCTCCTCAGAGGAGATGTCAGACGCAACCAAACGTGAGCGTCGCTCACCACGACGAGCTGCCTGATGTTTGCGCGCGCACACACACACAGACTCACACACATGGTCGGCCCACTGGCCCACTTTTGTGTCCTCAAGGGTATTCTCAAATGGGAGTAGTCTTTAGCTTGGGGAGGCTTTTATGGAAGTTCATCACACGCGGCTTCACTTGGTTGTCGGGAAACTTGTACAGCTCAGTAATCTCATGTTTTTCTTCTTGAGTGAGTCCGCTGGGAAGAGAAGAAGAAGAAATTAGGAGAAGTAGGTTATGCAAATGTGCGCTACGACCTTGCTCTTCATGTAACATATTTGCAGATATCTGATTAAGTTCCTGTCCAAACTGACGGAATACCAGGACGTAAACAAGATGACGCCTGGGAACATCGCCATTGTGCTGGGGCCCAACCTGCTGTGGACGCACAGCGATGGGTAAGACCAGGGTGGGAAAAGGATGGCAAGTGGGCCACATGCGGCCTCCTCTGCTTTCTAATCCAGGTCCACCAAGCATTTACATTTACATTTATTGCATTATTGTAACTTTTTTTTCTCAAAATCTTTTGATCAAAATGTATTTATTATTGTTTCATGTATTTCTAAGTAATCAAAAAATGAAAATTTATTATTATTTGATAAATAAATAATACAAATAAAAATAATGTTTTACTATATACAGTAATAAAAATAAATAAATAATGAAATTAATGGTAAAAAAAGAGCTTAATCTACTAAAATTGGTGTTTATTAATTTATTAATTAGTTAATTAACATGCAAAAATGGGAATTAATTATTGTTTTATAATTAAAATGAAATATTTACATTTTAATATACTTTTATCTCATTTATCAAAACTAAATGGGGCTCTTTAGCATACAAGTCTCAAGAAATTATTAGTTGATTGATTTATTGTTAATAATGTTATCAAAATACGTTGTCTGAAAAAAATTCTATATATGTGACATTTTCTTTTATTTTTTATAGTTAACTGTTAATTGTTATCACATTAATTTTTACTAAAAATATTTAAACTTTAAGAATGCACTCTTGGATTATTATTAAAATAAACAATTTTATATATACATTTTAACTCATTTATACCTCAGCTATGAAAGATTTAGCCCATCTGTCTATTTTCAAAAAATGCAGTGCAACAATTGAGCGCATCCAGTTTGTGTAAGACCAACATCTGTGGTGACATTAAGTGGCAGCAACTCCACCTTCAGAGTTCCCATAATCCTTTCGAATGTGCTGATAAAACCCTCCGGACGACCATTTCCAAGATGGGATCTGTTTACGATGGTGACGCGGCAGTTTTGGGAAGAAGTCGCCCTCCCTGGCGTCCTTCTAAATGTGTCGGCCATCAATCTATCAAGCTCTTAATTAGCCTTTAACAGCCATCGCCTTGATAATGTCTCCTCTGCAGCGGTGGTAAAAGTACGTAGTCATACTCTTTACTTACATTAAAGTAGATTCAAGTCCTTTAATGAAGTCCAATATTTTTTTTGTACGGTACTATTGACTGTGTAAAAGTCGTACACCTTGTGTCCTCTGCAGCAACATCACAGAGATGATGACCACCGTGTCCCTGCAGATTGTCGGCATCATCGAGCCCATCATCCAGCACGCCGACTGGTTCTTCCCCGGAGGTGAGGCGCCAACACTCGGCCATTTGAGAATGTCCAGAAATCATTTTCCATCCACTGTCCTTTTCCCCAGAAATCGAATTCAACGTGACGGGCAACTACGGCAGTCCGGTGCACACCAACCACAACGCCAACTACAGCTCCATGCCGTCTCCGGACATGGAGCAGATGGAGCGACGGCAGACCGAGCAGAGCCGCAGACCCCTCAGCGTCGCCACCGACAACATGATGCTGGAGTTCTACAAGAAAGACGGGTAGGAGGTTTACGCTCTTAAAACCTGTTGGGTTAAACGTAACCCAAATTGGGTGAACTAGCTAACCCAGGGTACAAAAGGGACTGAGCCAATGTTGGGTTATTTATCATCGATTTTTGTTAATCTATCTATGATGAGGACGTAGCAGATTAAGATAGGTGTCTTTACTAGCCTGTTTGTCCGAATTCAAAAATTTTTCTCTTGTGAAATATGTTCCTCGGCTCAATAAAGGTTCGGAAACACTGGCGAGGTCAGGAAGTCTTTAAGTCAAAATTGACAAAGGATTATGTCAAGACTTACTCTCTCACTTTTTTTATGATCCTCCGACCATTCTTTTAAAGCTCTCGTTTGGCTTATCGGGCCCAGCGGGGCGTCTCAGCGCGGCTCAGCTAATTAAACCCGGACCCGGCTCTGAGCCGTAGAGCGCCGCAGCCAGTGGCGGTCTTAGCTGTAAAGGAGGAAGGATTTGACATGAAACTTTGGAATGATAGGAATAATCTATTTTATTTCCGTTAAAATACTTGAAGAGTGAACTGTGACGAACTTGGAATTGCTGTTTTGTATTATATTTTTTCAAAGAATGAATCAGCTTTTTGAGGGTCTCAAACAGGGTTACACTAGTTTGGGCTTTTTCCATTCTAGTTAATTGTTTTTCAGTTTTTTTGGTGCAAGTTTGTTAATTTTTATTAGTTTCTATATATATATATTTTTTTAATACTTTCAATTTTTGAGCCCCAATCGAAAGCAGACAGATGTTTGAGGATTCATTTAGGCAAAATAAAAAAAAAAAAGTCTTCTAACACAAGTTCCAGATCGGGTGGACATGTCTGTTGTGTTGCCCTTTCGCCGTGTCCTCATTCTGCTTTTTTTCTCTCTATTTTAACCATGCAGCATCAGGAAGATACAGAGGTACCGTAATAACGCTTTCACTTCTTTCATTACGTCTCCCCGCTTCTTCGTGTGTTCGGCCGATTTTGAACAAAGCGGCCTTGTTTGGAGTGTGTCGGTTGCATCATTGTGATACTTGGCACCGGATGAACTCGTTTGACAGTACAAACTCTGACACAAGTTGGTTTGAGAGTGACACAGGTGTTGTCACGATTGGATCGTTCCAATTAATTGAAAATATAGATTGTGCTACATAATTATATCATTATTAATATTTTCATTTTGAATGAGAAAAGCATGAAGAAAAATATCAAACTAAATAATTAATCGTCGACTCTCTAACTTTTTCTTCTTACCTCATCTACAAATGCGCACCCGTGCTATAAAGGATTTTTACTTGAGTTTTTATCTCTGTATTTTTACTTCCTACCCTCAAAATTAGATATCTGTGCTTTTTACTTATTACTTCATCAAAAGAGGCTTTTTACTTTTTTCAACCTGTGCAGATGATGACGTTTGAGATTGATTGAGAGCTTGATGACCTGAAGGAATTTGAGGCATTTTACTTTTGTTTTACTCGAGTATATTTCATAGTCTGCCGTCGTGCAATCTTTTATACTTATTGAAGTAGAGTGTTTGCAAGAAAAGTCCTAAAACATCCGTGGTCAGACGGAGGAACGAGCCCCCCTTGCCCAAATACCCCCCCCCACCCCTGAGCTCACACCCTCCTTTGCAGTGATTGGCTGTGCATTTGTGTCCCACTGCAGCATGGGAGTCAGGGTGATGGACACTTCTTGGGTGTCGCGCAGGGGCTCGTCATCCTCACGTAAAACATCATCCACGCCCCCCAGTGTGCGGGCGCCCACCCCGCCCACGGACGCGCTCGCCCCCGAGCCGCCCGGGGACCCCTCTGGGTCCCCCTCCCCCACTCCTCCTCCCACTAGCAATGAGCGAGCCAGGTAAGGCTGTTGTGCCCCCACGTGACGCCCCCACCTCCAGTCCGCCCCCTTGTTTCAGCCCCGTAACCTGCGCCCGCACCTGCCCCCAGACCAATGCTGTGTAATCGTCCTCCTCCAAAGACCTTCCTTCAACTTTTTAACCTTTGACCCCAGACATGCTTGACTCTGTTGATTTTTGAGCCCCTTTCACGCTGTCTCCCTGGCAAATTTGCACATCGCAGGTGTAACGGTAGAGTTAAAATGTATTCGTTAGCGCCTTTCAGACAGAACTTCTTCGTGCGCGTTTACACTATTATTGCAGCTTGTTACATTTAGATAATTAGATGCAGAGCAACTTCCCGCTATCACATTTTGTGTCTGAAGATATTTAGCTAGCATGGTCGACTTTAACTCCTTCTCCTAGTTGTAGTTGCTCGCATGAAAGGTACCGATACGGAACACAGTGTTAATGTTAACCACACCAAAGAAGTGCTTGTATAATAGACAACGTTTTTGTTTGCGATTGTTAATTTATTTATTGTTTTTTTGAAAATATTGGCGAATAAGTTCCGAAACAAATCTGCTGAGAGGTGAATTAATTAGGAGAATTTTTTGCAACAATGCGTGGGAACACTGTAATATAATTTCAAACTTAGATCATTGCACCTAAAAATCAATAGCCTGCAAGTGATTAAATTTTAAAATGCGCAT
Source organism: Idiotropiscis lumnitzeri (assembly GCF_059441095.1). Classification (NCBI taxonomy): domain Eukaryota; kingdom Metazoa; phylum Chordata; class Actinopteri; order Syngnathiformes; family Syngnathidae; genus Idiotropiscis; species Idiotropiscis lumnitzeri. The sequence continues at coordinate 4,663,216 of NC_142410.1, forward strand.
GCACAAATGAACTTTATCTCAAGGCAAAATTTAGCTCCTCCCCACACTTCAACATACTGTAGTAGATACCATAAGATGGTGCCAAAGCACTACTTTGCTGTTAGATGGAGATTTTGAGGTCTTGCGGCATGTAAAGGCTTTCTGTAAAGGGCACAAAACAGCAATTAGGTGAGTTTTTCAGCAAAAGAGCTCGAAGCCTAACCGAGACTCGGCGATGGAACTGTACTCCTCCGATGTGCCAATTGCGTCGGCGTGAAAGGGGCTGCGGCTGCACGTGCGGCGCTCTCATGTTGTCTTTTGGCCGTCAGCCCCCGCATGTTTCACAGCTTCACCTTCCATTGTCGCAAGGCTCTGCAGTGGATGAGGTGACACTTCTTTTTTTCTTCTTCTTCATCATCAGGAGATGTTTCCCCACCTCCGTTCTCCTCTCTTCAACAGCTTCCCCGCTCGCCGTAAAACATTTCTTTTATCATTCCAGCTCGGATGACGCGTCGGACTCCTGTAACGCCCACCCCTCCCCCGAGGAGGAGAGGCCGCCCCCCCCTTACCCCTCTTCCTCACCCTTCTCGCTCCCTCCCCAACACTTCTACACCCGAGCACCCCTGAGTATGCGCCCGCTCTCCCGCAGCCCCGAATGCGTGCCCACGGGCCCGTCGCCTGTCCCCCGCCGCTCACGCTACAGCCCGCCCCCTTTCCTCCACTCCCTATGCCCATCCCCGCAGCCTCTCGACATCAATTCAAATCCCCGAGCCCAAAGCTCCCCACCCTTGCACAAGCAGGCCTCCCTATCCGAGCCCCTGCATGCGCCTCACGCCGACACCAACGGCTCCTCCCTGTACATCAAACCCCCCCTCGTTCTTACTCGCCACGAGCTATTCCTCGGCTCCCCCAAAACTCCCGGCACCCCCTTATGTGTCCCCCCTCCTTGGGCCACCTGTAGCCGAGAGCGAGGACGAAAGGCCGCTAGGTAAATGCAAGAACACCGTTTTCTTTCACATAGGCGGCGTGCAGCCCCTCCGGTAAGAGGTGGGTGATGGGGGAGCAGCGGGCTTTTTTTGTTGCAGTATGAGATGCGAATGCCTCTTTAATGCAAGTCATCACAGTTACGTGCTGGTTGCCAGGAAATGCAGGAGGCAGTTGCTAGGCAACAAAGAAGAGTCAAAGACTTCAGTGATGAAAGGGGTATGATGTGTGGGCAGGAACAAGGGAGCTGCGAGACGCAGCTCGGGGCTCCACAAGAAGATCTTTCATCATTTAAAAAAGTGCTAATAAAAACAAACTCACGAAAAATATTCAACTAACTATTTTCTACTTTAGATTTGGACCATTCAAAACCTCTGGGGAGTATGAAAAGCGTTCATGTCAAAAAGTGGATATTTATAACACGTGCCTGCTAATGAACTGTTTTTTATATGCAAAGTTGCAAAGAAAAACTTTTCTTTTTTTTTTTTTTGCTTGGTGTCAATTTGTCATAAACAATCCTCAGGTAAACAAAAGATTGTCATTTTGGAACAGAATGCGCTTGTTTTGGTTCTGCATTTTGGAAATGGAATTCAGTGCAGGGGCGGATCTGTTCTACTGGACTAGAGGGCCGTCACCCACCACAAATCGTTATCTCTTTTAACAGAAAGCCATGATCTCTTTTAAAATTGCTTAATATATAATAAAACCATTATTCTTCCAAATAAATTACATTTAAAGAATATCATAGTCAAGGGTCTTTGCAGTCTTCTATGTTACTATGTAACTCCTGAAAACCACTTGGGAAAGCTCGGCTGTTGTTGGCGCCTTTTAGTTTGTCCAATCAGGTAAGAATGTCAAAAGGCATACACCAAAATTTAAGACCAGCTCACATGCAGCCACGCCAGGTACCTGATGTAATGCAAAGTCACAGGAAACGCATGTGAAGCCCAACTAAAACCCTGAACCTTGATCATGCCGAGTGATGAGTCACATCAGCATGTGTGCCCTCTTCAGTCCACATGCAAAAACATTCGGAAAAAAGGACTGCTTGTTGATGCCATATCATATCAATGTCAAAGGCTCATTTGCATGGCTCCGCCCCCAACTTGAAACACTTCAGTCATTCTCATTCTGTAGAACGTAAGATTCTTTTTGCCTTTCAACCCTCAGTGTGGCTGTCCTTAAAATCAACATGATGATAAGAAAACTTTTTTTTTATTACAATAATGAAGGGTACAAGTTTGACGGCGGTATCAGCTTGGCACCTCATTGTTTTTGTCTCATCGCAGCACCCTGAAGAACAAGGAACTGTCTCCAGTAATCGGACAGAAGGGATTCCAGGCAACGCTGTCTTCTGGGAGCCAGTCTGAGCACAGCCCGCATACGCTGAGGAGAGGTAAGAAGATGTCAGAAATGCAATTGGTGTTGGTTTGTGTACTTTTGAAAAGTATAGAGTGGGGCCTTGACTTAGCATTGCTCCCAACTTCTGAGTTTTCTTTAGGTATGAGCTGTGGCTCCGTCATTTTGTTTTTTTTTTTGCTTTGTGATGTCACGAGAGAGCGTCACATACAAGTGAAGTGGAAAAAGGAAATGGAGCATTAAGATTCAGGCGAACCTCAGTTTACAAACTTAATTCTGAGAGTTAAATGTCTTTTTTTTTTTCTCTGAGGGGGAAAAACAGTTTTCAAGGTAAAAAAAAAAAGTCAATCTTTACAAGAGCACAGATGTAAAGTCGTAATACTATTTTTTTTTTATTCAAAACACAAGGAAACATTTTTTTTCTCCTCACACATTTTCTGGTAAAGATTGCTTTAAAAAAGGGTTATGTGTTTGAAAAAATGCACCTTTTTGAGAAAGGAAACAAAAATAAACCGAAATTATAAAGTTGCAAAAGTGTGCACACCCTCCTAAGGCGGTATGTGGCCATGTTTTGAATTATCCAGTCACATTCAAAGTTATATTAAATCAGCAAACATGTGCCACCATTTAAAAGCGCCTCTAATTAAGCCTCAATAAAGTTCAGATTTTCTTGTTAGCTTTCCCTGCCGTTTTTTTGTCTCAATTACAGAAACATGGCATTTGAACTGGGATTTGTAGATTTTTTTTAATATCCTGTATAGATACAGTATTCACTTTAAAAAAAATGAAACTACAGCTTGCAGACAGCCAAGGGTCAAGGAAACCCCATTTTTACCTTGGGCTGGTTCTTAACCGAAAACATGCTTTTCACTCCCTCCTAGCCAAGAAGCTTGCTCCAATCCCGCCTAAAGTCCCCTACAGCCAGACGGGGGCCGTGTCGGAGCAGTCCACAGGCCAGCCGTCTCCGGTCAGCCTGTCACCCACGCCCCCCAGCACCCCTTCGCCGTACGGCTTCGGCTACCCGCAGGGTTACGCCACCATCGGCTCCCTGGGACACGTCCAGATGGCCAGCACTCCGTCTTTGTCCTCGCCGCCTTCGCTGGCCGGGACGCTCACCAAGGCCCGGCCCACGCCCAAGCCGCCCCGGCAGAGGCCCAGCTTGCCTCCCCCGCAGCCGCCCTCCACCCCCGGCACCAGCCCCCAGCCGCTGGAGCACTCGTCCGGCCTGCTGGATGGTTTGTCTCCTGGAGAGAGCATGTCCACAGGTAAGAGCAAGATGCACTTAGATCCAGCACGAGAGAGTCAGAACTCAAAGGGTCAAACGCACGTTTTGTGAGCAGTGCATTTTGAGTTGATGGTTACATAAAATGTGTGTTTGATGACCACTAAACACGTTGAACTGTTCTGATGTTTTATTGTTGTTGATCACTTGCAGCCGTTTGAGCCGCCGTTGTGTTTGAGGGACTTTTAGGGTAAGCAGGACTTCCATTGACCCTCCCGCCCCACCCACCATCCCTCCATCCCCATCCTGGCCACATGGTGAATCCCACCCCCCCCCAGCCTCATAAGTCCGACCCCGACGTCTCATTGCGCCCATTTCGCATGGCTCATGTGGGCATGAGAGATTCACTGAATTAAGCTAAACTAAGCTATGCTTGGCACCCATAATGCCTTGCTCCTGCTGCCCGCTTTGAACGTGACTGCCACCTACTCCTTCCCTCCCTCCCTCCCCACTCCTCCATGTGCGAATCTACAGGATATTTTATGTTTGTTGCTACTGTATGATACTATGCATAGTAAGGCTGGGCAATATAGCCTTAATAAAAAGATATCCAAATTTATTTTCAGAAAAAAAATTATTCCCCCCTCTACTTCACTGACAATTCAAATGGCAATGACATTATTTCATTTTTTTTTTGCTGCTTGTTTTTCCCCGCCTTCCCATTCTTAATGAGAATTAATGTACGGTAAATGTAAAATGTTTCACTTCAACTTGGTAGTCATTTGCCGCTAGATTGTTTGTGCACGTCGACAGGGAAGCGCTTTGGACTACAGAAGCTGGGGGGAAAAAAATACAAAAATCACCTGGACAAATAAACTCGACATTAATGGCTGTGTGAGTTATTTTGAAGAGGCAGTAAATTCTCATTGTTGTACAAACTGTACATGCATTAAATCTTCGCAAATATATTTGAAAATACTTCCAAAATTCTACAAGGTGTACTCACTTTTGTGAGACTTTGGAGATGCTTTATAAAACATCCTCTGGCCTCCCTCATGCCTGATTTGGATCCTCACGCACCTCACCCAGCATGGCCCCCCACCCCACCTGGAATTGTCCGCACAACCCAAGCAAAAGAATGTGAGTGACAAATAAATGTTCTCCTCTTCCTACTTTCTCCTCCAGATTCCTTCTGCAACCTAGACATTCCCGTCATCAACATGGAGCTGGATGGCCTTCTTGACTTGGCGCACATCTCCCACCTCAGGCACTCAGTGGCGCTGCTGGACTCAAGCCGCCTCAGAACCACCGAGCCGGAGGAGGGGGAGGATTCGGAGAGCACAGTGCTATGACGCCCCAGGCTCTCCCTCCTCGCTCCTTCCTCCTCCTCCCTTGATGTATTCATGCATTTGGATTATTCCATTTTTTTGTTTGTGTTTGCCTTATTTGATGCCTTGAACGCCAGAAAAGGAACACATGAGCGGGGGCAGGATTCAGCGCTCTTCCAACAAGGAATATTGACAACCATTCTCCTCTCGGCATGGACATCCATCCGCCTGAGTGTGCACTGTGTGCATGTGTGCGCGTGTGTGTGTGCGCGCGTTTCAAACAACATGCACGTTGTACATACTTAGCCGATTATCTAACAAACAAAAAAAATCTTGATCGTCAACATTCATTTACTGAAAACTATTTATTGTCTATACTGTACATTTGCAAAATATATGATTCCTCATCAAACATCAGATCATATTTTATATTGACAGGAGAACAAGAATATATAGAAAAATAGAGCCGGGGTGGGCAAAGTTATGTGCTCCAGAGTCATTTTTTTTTTAAAACACACACATGGACCAGGACATTTATAGATGAGATATAAAAATAAAATGTGTATATTTTTAATGTGTAAAACTGTTCCATCCCTCCTGGGTGGATCATAGCCCAGATGACTATTTTATTTTAAATAATAGCTCATCTTCATTTCAATATTTTTAGAATTTATTTTGTTAATAAACTGTCAAATGCACTGTTTACGAGCAAATTATTTTACAATTGTTTTCATTGTAGTTAAAATAAATAATTTAACCTGTAATTTAATTAGATAAATATATTTACAAAAATCTAATTTAGTAAATATATTTTAATCAACCAATTGGAGGGGAGAAACGGCCTAATTAATGCAACAAATGTTACAAGGCTCCTTAATCTCCAATAAAAGATTATCTTTAGTGGGCCGAATTAAAGAGCGCAGAGGACTTTTTTGTGGCATGTGACTCTTTCTTTGCCCATCCCTGTTTTATGGCTCGTTTAATAGTTGTGGCTGATCACCTTCAAGGTCATCATTTAGAACAGTGGCTCTCAAATGTTTTACACCAAGTACCATCTCAAGAAATGACTGAGCTCACCAAGTTACTTAAATAAAGGTTTAAAACGGTTCAAAAACCTTAAATTCATATTTATTGTACTTTGACGTTAAATACAACTGAACTGTACCAAACACTTGTAACATTAAGTAGTTTGTACATTTAAATGAATAATACTCTGCCGTACCGCTAGAGGGAGCCCGCGTAGCACACATTGAGAACCACTGCTCTGGAAGGTCAATTAGGTCAAACAGAAAGAACATTGAAAACATGCTCTTATCACCAAGAAGCGGCCTGCTATTTTTGTCCGATGGATGCACTTTTCTTTGTTTGGGTGTGGATATAAACGTGCAAAACATCCTGTTTATTTTGAGGAGAGTACTGTATTTATGATACAGATCTATTTCTTGCAATGGCTTTCTACTTGACACCTCGGTGGGCGAGGAGCTTTTAAAAAGGGGACCAGACATTCGTCTCGCTTGTCGTGTGCAAAAAATAATAATAAAAGACTCGCAGTGTAAATACATTTGTGTACATACATGCTCTGTATATAGTGACTTAAATATAAATATATATATGTAGATGTATACGAATATTGGCTTGATTGAAATGAACACATGAAGATGACGCTTGTGATTATGTCTCTGTTTTTAACAATAGAGCAGTTCGTCTTTTGTTTTCCACAATTAACCCCTTGGTCTGATTTAGATAATTTATTTGATAAGGGAAATGGACAATGCGTGATAACTTGACATGTTATTAGTGGGACTGGAAAGACAAAATGGACTCAAGAACCCGGTTCACAATATGAAGTGAAGGCTAATCAGCACTGTTTACAATTTAAATATTAGGAAAAAGCTAATGTAGAAAGAATCAATGAATCACGTTATGTTGTATTGGCGGTGCTTTTGTTTCCTGGTTTTTTGGTCATCACACTGCTGGCGCCATTTTTCGACATGATTCATTGGAATGTACAACCTGGCAGGATGTGTGTTTTATGTCAAGGGGGCAGTAATGGGGTGGGGGTGTGTGGGGGTGTGTGTGTGTGTGTGTCCTGAGTGAAAGTGTGCCAGCATGCTTTTTAACCACACTTAAATGTCTCATTTGTGCTGTGTGTGGATTCAAATGAAGAAAAGAAAATGTGTTGTTTTTTTATGTTTATTTTACCCTAAAAGTGTCTTCTTGAAACAATGAGGCTCTAAAGACAAATTAATCATCTTTGTGTTGCTCGTGTTTACTTTGCAGCAAAGGAGGCCCCAACAAGTCAAGTGTTTGTGACAAAGTGTGTTGATGCTATTAAAATTTGGACTAAAAAAAACAAAAGCAAATGTGAACTTGTATCAAATGTGGCTACAATTAAAATGTTTTATAGGGCTTAAAGTGTAATGAGCTTTTGTTACGTTTTTTTTTTGTTTTTTTGTTTTTAGCTTTTTACGTTTACTTTTAACGGTATTTTGACTAACCGAGCCACCATAGCATTGTAAAAACATTGTTAAAAGGTTCTGGAATCTGCCACAGCAACGGGCTAGTGGCCGTCCCGAATGGATAACGCGTCTGACTACGGATCAGAAGATTTTAGGTTCGACTCCTGGCTAGCTCGAGTTTTTTTTTTATATATATATAAACTATACTTACGCCTCTTTTAACTTGTTTACTTCATAAAATGGCTTTTAAGTGTGACATAACCGGGTTCCCTTTACTTGTGTCATCTAAGAGGCCGCAATTGCGCTTTCTCGCCGATAGGTGGCAATGGTTTATGGAGGCCTAAAGTACCAAAATTAAATAAAAAAAACATGAAACGTTTAATTAAATTGTCATGAATTAATTGTTTCATTAATTAAATATGGAATTAAATAAACGTGTCATTAATTAAATTACCAAAATATGTCATGTAATAAAAGCTATTTAATTATTTCTGTATTTAATTATTTCTGTATTTAATTATTACATGGTCCCGCATTGTAGAGAGGACTGAAAGTGCCAAAATTAAATAAACAAATACAAACAAATGTTTAATTAAAATTGTCATTAATTAATGAAATGTTTCATTTATTAATTGGTGTATTCCTCACATATCTACAATTTAAAAACACAGGATTTGATTGCATGGGAAGAGTAGCAAGTTATTTTATTTTAACTGTAGACAATGAGGAAACCGATGTCTTTATGGACGCGAACCTGTAGATGGCCTGGTTACGCATGACGTTGCAACGTTTTCTGACGTCATGACGTTATCGTACGTACTGTCACGTACAAGCTGCGTTCGTGAATATTAGACTTACACAAAGCGGCGTATCAAAGCTCACAGGAACATTTATTTGTTGCAGTGTGTTAAAGCACAAAACAACGCGTTATATAACCCCAAACTATTCTATAGTATTAAAAATATTAGTTTGAGTCGCTTCCCGTCCGAGAGTAGCATACTTACATAAGATGACCAGTGGGGGGCATCAATGTTCAATTCTCTACCTCGTCAGCCGCCGTTTAACACGACGAGCAAGAAGAAGCATCTCCAATTTACTCAAGCTTCGAGCTAAATGTTCCGATAAACATCTAATAACCATTTGTATGTGGTGATGTACAGCAGGTAAACGTTCGACTTGACTTATTTATTCCTCTTGTTGTACATCGAAGTAAAAGCGCGAGTGTTTAAGAAAAATACTCGGCTAAGTGTTTTTTTACGAGCTCAGCCATGTTTGACATTTTGCCTTCCGTCTCTTTTCTTGTCGACAATCTTCGTCTTTTTTCAATGTTATAGATTTTATTGAATCTCTTCAATGTCTTGAGAGGAATATTTGCTTATTTGTTTTCTTTGCATTTGCCTATCATGTTTAAAAAAATGTCGTCGTGCGAGCTAACTAAATCAGCAGTTCGAAGCATCCATTTGTTGTTGACTTGCTAAAAGCTGATTTACATATCTGCTACATGATCTTCCAGGTTTAAAAGTGCTGCTTGACTCAAAATTAGCGGACAATACAGCTTGTATGGAAGTAACTGAACTAACAAATTAATTTCTTTCCTGCTTAGATGCGATTGCCATGGAAGCGGACAAGATACCTAAATTCTCCTCCAAGGATGAGGAAATCAACTTTTGGAAAGCTCTCTATGTCAAGTACAAGGCAAAGTATGTCACACATCGTTTTGTTCTGAGGTTTAAGCTTTCAATTGTCAAATGGAGTTTAATGGCGACTGGTTCTTGCCAGCTGGGAAGGAGTGCAGGCCTTTTTTTGTGACAGTCACATCACACCAGAAGCTTCCATTTTCAGATTACATAATCAGAATTTCCTAGTTAGCGTGACCTCTTTCTCCGTTTCTATCCGCGTGTGTCTTCCGCCGTCGGCTGGCAGCTACCAGGAGGCTCACGAGGAGCTGCTGGAGTTCCAGGAGGGCAGCAGGGAGCTGGAGGCCGAGCTGGAAGCGCAGCTGGGCCAGGCCGAGCATCGCCTGAAGGACCTCCAGTCAGACAATATCAGGCTGAAGAACGACATGGAGACGCTCAAGGTAACGGCGGACCCCGGTACCTTTTTCTATTCTTTGAAATCTATATATTTGTTGAAAAACTCACCTATTTGCATTTTTCGTGGTTTGTCTGTGAGATGCCACCCAAGTGGGAAAATTGGTCAGAAATTGTTGTCAAGGAAGCCGCTAAGAGTAGAGTAAATAGGGCTTTATTGCACCAACTTTTCGACCACCCTGCATAAATGTAGGTCACACCTGAGGACGTGATGAAAAATGTGCATAGTGACATAATGTTTTTGTGTGCTGTGACAGGAGAGGCTGGAGCAGCAGTACTCCCAGAGTTACAAGCAGATCTCCGTTCTGGAGGATGACCTGGTGCAAACGCGCAGCATCAAGGAGCAGCTCCACAAATACGTGCGAGAACTGGAACAGTCCAATGACGATCTGGAACGAGCCAAGAGGTCCGGAGACGTTTTGCCGGGCTCTTCGGTCAGCGTTACGTTTTTCTTCTGACAGTGTTGTTGTTGTTTTTTTTTTTTGCTTGGGCCCCTTAGAGCAACCATAGTGTCTCTGGAGAACTTCGAGCAACGTCTGAACCAGGCCATTGAGAGGAACGCATTTCTGGAGAGCGAACTGGATGAGAAGGAGTCGCTCCTCGAGTCTGTTCAGAGACTCAAAGATGAAGCCAGAGGTAACAGCTGCGGAAAAAAAGATTAATCAATGTCAACCTGGCTAAAAAAAAAATCGGAAGTTGTTCATTTTCACCCCTGACTAATTAATTGTAACTTGACTTTGGTCAGATTTGCGTCAGGAGTTGGCCGTGCGCGAGCGTCAGGCGGACGCCAGCTCGCCCACACACGACGACGTCAAGATGGACTCGCCGTCGCCCGCCGCACCTCTCGGCAAAAGTCTGGACAACACGCTCCTTGGTAACACTGCAGGTCAGTGCACCCTCGCATGTTTTTCTCTTGATGAACAAAAGTATTTAGTCACAACTGTTTTTGCAGGACTTTCCACAAGCTACGCTAGCCACTCACCGCTCACTCCCTCAGCACGGATATCAGCTCTCAACATAGTTAGCGACCTACTGAGGAAAGTTGGGGTGAGTCAGTTTTGGGTTTCTATAAACCCTCAAATCTGATTTTTGGCTCTCCTCCTCATGAGCCTCATGTTCCGGTAGGTTCTGGAGGCCAAACTTGCCGCGTGCCGGAACCTGGCCAAGGAGCAGCACGCCAAGAAGACCTACGCTCTGGACAATGGCAACATCCTCAATGCTAACAGTAGCACGTACTCACAGTCACTGCATATCACTTATTTGGACCAAGCGTGAGTATTTTCCCCTTTTTTTTTTTTTTTTTGTGGCAGGATGAAAAGTTTCAGTAAATTTACATGAGAAGTTTCCACCCACATGTGAGGGCATTGCAGCACCACAATTTTGATTGTTTGTTCAAGCAGCGGCGTATCCTAACCTCAAATTTTGGCAGATAAGGAAAAATCCCCCAAGTTGGCAGCTTTGAAAAATTCTCTAGTCAAAGTGACTTAGGGCTGTGGCTGTTAATGGAACCCCGCGGGATGCCACCAAAGTTTATAATGTACAAAAACAGATGTCCATAGACAGTATGATCAAAGGATAAAATCCTGCTTGGGGAAAAGCTGTGATTGGTTGTGTAATGAATTGTTTAATATCTTAGTAGATAAATTATGATGTTCAAATAAATTTCGTAATTTACATTTTTTTTAAACTTGTAATATTTTAGTTTTTTAAAATAAAATGTTTTGCTAAATGATAAAATATAGTTGCGTTTTAAATGTTTCTTTTTTTTTTATAACCTGTTCGGGGCTGTTTTACACATTTTTGTTAATTTGATTCATTTTTTTTTTTGCAGCAGCAGAGGCGCCAACAGCCTTGATCCAGGGACCCTCACGGCCATCACGGTCCCTCCTGCCACCTCCCCGGCTGGCTTGGTGCCCCTCACTGTGTGAATACCACACCAACCACCTCCACAGACCCCCCCCAAAAAAAGGATGTCATGTGACTTAAGTGTGACACACACAACAAGACAGTAAGGTGATATGCAGACACTTTTTATCACTCATCACTCAGCAATAAGCAAAAGTCCGAGAGCATTCACATGCTCGTTGAAGTTTTGAATAATTGTATTTTCATTAATTCTTGATGTTTGTGAGTGTTGAACAAGTCTCGAGGAAAAGGTCATCTTTTGCATTTCATTTGCTTTCTGTTGACTAATCGGGCACTGTTCAAATGTGTCACTGTTTTGGTCATATTGATCGTTTATATTCCAGTTACGAGTGGCAAGAAAATATTTATCTGCTATTTAAATTACTAAAAACAGTTCATAACTATGGTGGACTAAAAGACAAATGAATTATCACATGGAGACTGTCAAAATAGGCATTTGTTTAAAGTAGAAATTCATTAAATTCACTGCACAAGTTTCTGGAAAAAAAAAATAAATAAACTGTTTACAAACATTTCTTTAATTGAATTGATAGTGAAATATTTAATTTCAAATGTAGCAGACTAAGTATTAATGTTTCTACTTGATGATTTTGTATTTTAATGAATTTAATTGCAACTTGAATTACACAAATTAGTTTCCTTGCCAAACCAAACAAAGCACTTTTCAGTTAATTTGTATTTATTCTTTCATGTGCAATATCAATTGTGTGTGTCAATGTTTGTATGTTTAATTTATTTAAATAAAAAATTGATTCGAGTGTTGTCTATCCATTCACAAATGAAGGCATTTTTAAAGACAAAATAGAAAAATTGCACCTATTGAAACCTCCATGTTTAACGTCCAGGTGTAATAGTGTCCTCATGAAGAGCCATTTCATAATGCTATTTTGTTTAAGGCATTTGTGAATGTTCAGCTGCTTCCTCTTCTCTTTTCTGCCACCTCCTCCATCTGTTTATGCCTCCTCTCAACGATCTCCATCCTTCTGGCGTCGTTCCTCGCACGCTCCTGCGCTCGCATCTCATCCACGTCCTCGAAGAACCTGTGCCTGCACGTGACAGAAATGTCAAACGTGCTAACAATCATGAGGCATCAAAAGTAGAGCCGTTTGCTGGTTAAGATATTATTCTTCACGATGCATTACCATCGAATAATAATAATGCACCAGGGAAACACTGACGTCTCGCGTGAACTTTCTTGCAACCTAAATATGACTAGAATAAATTGTGAATTGGAAAACAGTAAACGATACCTGTTCAGAAAGGCAGCGGCCAGTCCAACAATGAGCGTCCCGAAGAGAATAGGTTTGGCATGACGCTTCCCAGCAGACAGTTTGTGTTGGTTCATTTTATGGCACTTTCGCTCGAAAATGAGATTATATTTGACATTCAGGTGACCATCAGCTAACTAGCTCCGTGACACAACACAAGCACGGTGTCGCTAGTGTTGCACTTCGTTTACGCCGTGAGATATAAATAAAAACAACACTGTATCTTATTTTTGGTGGCCAACTTCACAGACAGTCATTTTATAGATTTATATCAAACATTCAACATTTAAAATGATGTTTTATACAATGAGTTATATTTAAGACGAAAATCTGAAGCCGCAGTCTGTCGGACTTATTTAAGAGACGCACCATATTAACTCAACAATTGTTGTTGTTGAGTTGTTATTTAACAAGTTTATTTAATGGCCGGTGCGTTTGGTCGCTAAATGTACACATTTTATGGTAATTTGGCACTACCCCATGGAACACAAAATTGCTAAGTGGTTGGTAATAATTAACATTTAAGCAGAAAAAGTCAGAAGAATTTGTCACTTGTCGGACTCATTTAAGTACCGGTACCGCTTGAACGACTGCAGTCAGGCCAGCCTCCAGTCTTATTTTCAATACTGTGCAACACGGTGCATTACGGTAATGCGCCGAAAGCGCTTGTTGATGGTCACCTTCAAAATAAAAGCTATGAAACTCAAGTATGAACGTCAGTGGTTTTGATTTAAAATATTATTAAACTTCTCTTTTCACCCAGGGGAATGCAAACTGACTCAGAATTGCACCAAGAAATTTTCTGAATTGATATAGAAAGAGAAATTAATGTTAACGGTAGATCAATGGCTGATATTACAACTGATTTAATAAAAAATAATTAAAAACTAAGTTTTCATTATCCCGCAACCAGACTACTGCCGAGGCACACTAGGCTACCCAAGGTATCCAACCAAGGTACTTTCATCAAAATCTGATGTGGCATTTCAAAATAAAATGCCAAAGAAATATAAAAATTTGACTATTACACCCGATTTTGAAAATTCATTAAAAATTAGGTTTTCGTTATCCCACAACCAGACAAGCGCTAGGGCACACTAGGCCACCACAGGTTTCCAAACAAGGTACTTTCATCACAATCTGATGTGGCATTTCAAAATAAAAGGCTGGAGAAATATCAAAATTTGACCTTTACACCGGATTTTGAAAATTCATTAAAAATTCAGTTTTCGTTATCCCGCAAATTTTTTTTTTTTTTTTCATTTGTTGAAATGTCAGCCATTGGTGCACATTGATTTCTTTTTCTATCTGAATTCATAACATTTCTTAGTGCAATTCTGAGAAAGTTTGCATTCCCCCTGTGTGAACAGAGAAGTTAATCACATTATTTTAAATCCAAATCACTGACGTGCATTACTTGAGTCTCACAGCTTTTATTTTGAAGGTGGCCAACAACAAGCGCTTTCGTTGCATTACGGTAATGTTTACAGTATTGAAAATAAGAGTGGCGGCTGCTGGCCTTACTGCAGCTGCTTGAACGCAACGATCATCTGCGAGTGTCAGTTGTTCAAAAGTACAATTTTACGCTATGAACCACTTGTAACATCATCTAAAGTCTTTTAAAATGTTAACATATACTCGGAAAGGCAGCAATCGACTGTCAGAGTCAAATATGTCACGAGTTTCAATAAAGCTACTAATGCTTTTCATGTTTTAAATTTGAGTTTTATCAGTTTTGAGTGCAAAATGGTTGTGAGCTTTGGGTGAATGAGTGTTCTTATGAGGTCAGATAAAAAAAAAACTTTACACATGTTGAGGTCAACCGTGATATCTCGTGAGATTACATTTCTTTATGGCAAGATTTAATCAACATGTTTGTTTCTGTGTCCATGTTGACAGGTTGTGATGTCATTGCGCTATTTCCAATCCAGTAACAGAAATGAAATAGTTTTTGGATATGAGCCAAAAGCAGTCTGATGGCTCTCAAATGTTATGTTAACATTTTGTGAGCAATTGTTACCATTTTCTTTTTTGACAAAATGGGTTACAGATTTGCACTTGAGCATACGCTCTCAACGCAGGCGACACCTGGCACACGTGTGCTTTGAGATTTATTGGCAGAGCAATAATGGAGAATACTCATCACTGACAGCTGAATGCTAAAGTTGGGACTCAATCTGGGTCATGTGGCCGTTCCAAGTGGGACGCCAGATGAAAATAGTTCATATCAGGTCTCTACACGCTCACAAATCAGTCTAGAATATCAGTTAGATATTCATTACCTCTTGCAAGGAATTTCTGTAATTTGCATGATTTTTGTTTGGGTGAAGGCCCCTTTTTGGCCTCAGTATGTAGAACAGCCTTTGCTGCTCCCAGCTGGACAGAATCCCTCGGCGCACCATTGCAGTCTGACAGCCAAGTGTCACATTGGCAAATATACAAATGGAGGCTTGGAGCGGTCTGTGGTCAACAATACCTCAGGAGAAGCTGATGCTTCCTGCAGAGGCGTAGTAGCCCGTGCAGTCGGCTGAATATCGTTGTGACAGTGACACCGTGTTTAGATCCAGCTCTCCGAAATGATAAGCGCCAAATGTCTGTATTCAAAAACAAAACACGAAGCGCTTTGAATACATAAGCGTGGACAATAAATTGAATATTTGGTCAGTGATTGATTTGTGAAATAGGAGTGAGGCACTTAGGAAGATTCAAATCAGAGTGGGTGTGACTTTTAGTTGGTTCCATCAAACGTCGCCAAAGTGAGTCACTATTATGCTTAATTCGTATAAGATTTTTTTTTCCTGACACTAAAAAAATAATCTCAATTATACATATACTCAGTAAAGACATTTTTTTTTTCATTATGGCGAGAATTATTGTGGAATGATTAAGTTATTCCCAGAACTTTGACCACTTCTTCTGACAGCTTTTTCTTTACTTTATAGTCATGTCGACAACTATTTTAACTCATTCAATACCATTGACGGATAAATACGTCAAAATCCATTTGTTTTTACTAGGCTGGTCGTGAATGAGTTAACAATCATTGAGAGCCATCATTTAACTTAAAATTGTCCAAATCCTCTAATTTCACCCTCCCAAACAGTCATTATTCTGATTTCTGTAATTCTTCAAACTGAATTTACTTTCAAAAAGTTTGGTAAGAACAATACAATCCCTCTCATGTGATATTGCTTAATTGTTTTTTTTTTTTTATCACTAAACAATACCAAATAAAGAACAAAAAATGGTTAATAATCACAAATTAGAGGAAAAATGGTTTAGTAATACATTTTAATGGAAAGTAAAATCGTATCCGATTAATCAATACAATAATCGATTTGGAAAATAGTGACAATCCTACTTTGAACATTCAAAAGTTCTCGTAATAAGGCAACGTTATGACAATTATTCTTCTCATAGAAATTTATGTTGTAGTTCGACGCGTAATTTTCTCTCGAAGTACACCTCCAGTCTCTTCACGCGACGTTTTCTCACATAACGTGCACATTTTAATATGAAATTTTTCCCCTTCACATTAAATTATCATCATTGCAACATTGCACACAAAAATATTTTGGTTTTTGTAATATAACATCTTGTTTCCCCATAATATTTTTTTCTGGAGTGATGTTAATATTGTCATATTATTTTTCAGTTTGTGTAAGGAAACATATTGACTCAAAATGCATTTATGACTACACAGCGTAATTGTCTAACCTTTAATATATTTCTGGCGTCAAACGCCTCCCGTTCGTTCGTGCCTTGTCTTCCCGGCCCGTGGGTCTCTTCCACTGGGGAAAAATAAGCAAGAATAGGAAAGAGGAGCTCAGTACAGGACATCCAAACATCACATGGCGTCTAGGTATCAAATCATCGTGCTCACATGTTGATGCCGTGGGCACGAAATCAAATGTTATTTATTTCAATGTGTGAAATTCAGGCCAGAATTGATGTCGACCACATGCTAGTAAACATGTCGTGTTGGGAAATGCTTGGGAACGTTGGAAGCTAAGGAGGGATTGATCCGAGGCCAAAATGAATGAAGTCTTTGTCCGTACTTGGAAAACATGCTGTGGGTGAATGTAAACAGAGCCGCGGTGTTTCTTGAGGAATTTGTTGTTGAACATCCATGTGTGTCGACATCACCGCTCTACTTGGCTAGTGGAAAACATGCTGAGGAATTTGACTTTTTTATTTTTTTTTACCGACACCCAAATGCAAAAACGAGGCGGTGGATGAACAGATGCATCCCTTGGCTTTCCCAAATGAAAGGAAATATTTTTTTGTTGGTTGTTCAATTGGTTGCTTTTTTTTGTTTCATTTAGCTCATGGTTCACCAACATGGCAGTTAATAGTATGATTGCGTAAAGATTACTTGGGTCAGCACAGGTTTCAACGGTTTTAGGGTTTGCCGATGTTGCTGAACCCCAAAATTGGATTTTCCGAAATTGGCTCTTGTTTTTGAGATATTCCATATTTTTGTTTAAAGAAATCTGCTAAAAATATGAATCTTTTCCATTTGTATTGACTTTTACGCAACAACTTGGATGAGGTTGTATTTGTCTGTTTAGGCATATCCATGCAGCATTCGTTCAATGTTGATGCGATATCGTAATTCTAAAAATTGGACCAAGTACAAACCCAACTTTTAGTACCAATAACAATAAAAGTACATCTTGTAAACTGTCAAAGCTTATTATCAATGAATTAAATATGTAAAAAAAAACAACAACAAAAAAACCCCCAATATGTTTAAAAACTAGAGCCAATTCAAATAAACTGATGTCACTTTGGGACTTAACAGCCCAAAATTACCCAGGAAACGTTAAATATCCGTGGCACCACCCCAAAAAAAATAAAATTATATATATATAATATATATTATTTTTTCCCCCCCATCTGGCCAGTGTTATCCAACGCGTTTCCAATTTTGATTGCCGATTTGTAAATAAGTGAAGATGAAAGACACCTCAATGCCATCTCGAGCCTTATAACTTGCAAAAAAATAAAATAAAAAAAATAAACCAACAACAAAAAAAACCCGTCTTCACACTATGTGTTGTATTTCTATTGCTGTGTACCCGTGGTGTCCTTTCTGAACAGGGTGTTCATCACAGTGCCGTGCAGCTTGACTCTGTCCCACTCTCTTGCCATCTGTCCCACGGAGACAAAATACTCCACCAGGCGATCCGCAATCACCTGCAACCTGTAGCATAACCACAAGCGGTGAACACAGTGCAGTGAACTTGAACGCAATGAAACAAAAAAACTTTTTGGTTCGCCCATTACTTATCAGAGCCGTCCGACATGTTGACTTTAGCGTACAAGACATCCACCATGGCAGGGTCGTCGTTCATATACTCGATGTCCGCCACCTTTAAAGGCAGAGGCTTCCTTCCTGTGATGTCCCTGACAGAAAAATAGGAGGGGGGGTTGTTTATTTATTTTTTATTTTTTTATTAAAGCTCTATCCAATTCAAAACAAACCTGATAAAGTTTTGACAGTCCTGAAGGTGCTCGCACGCTTTCCTCACTTCTGAGTTGTCCAATAGTGTGAGGGTGCCGACAGTGAGGTGAAGCTTTGCCGGGTTCTGAAAGATGCTTTCATCTAGTCCATGGTCCTGCTCGTCCCCAAACAAAACAAAACAAAAAAGAAAGCACACAAGCTGTCAGAAATCTGGAGGCTAATCGGGCTGAGATGTGAGAATACTTTCCAGATGCATCTTATGTTTTTGGTACCTGTGAAAATTGCTCTAAGACGTCATCTTTAAACCTCAAGAATCCCTCTTGGATTTTGATGTCATTGAGAGGGAATGAGAGGAAGTGTGTGAAAGGCTGCTTCTTGCGGAAGTTGTCAATGAGGACCTCGATTCTAGTGATGGCGGAGGAGACCGCAGCTTTGTGTGGCCCTGTGACAACTGTTAGATGAAAAAAAAAAAACTAAATAAATTACTTTTACAATTTCACTTATGCTTAGACCTGGAGCTCAACAAGTAACCCTTGTAACAAAAGACACATTTGGCACAGTCACAGCAGAAGAGGGGGCTTAGTGAACAGTGGCTCATTTGCATATGACAAGACCATCCCCTCAAAACAGGCTAATTTCCAATGAGGCTCCAATAGTTGTACCTATCTGTCCTTCCATTCCTTGCTTGGGGATATTAATCGACGTCTTTGTGTCTGACTCAAGGCGTTTGCGGGTTTCTCCCTTTTTCCCAATGATGTATCTGTCGGAAGAAGACAAACCAGACAGGTAAATATTTTGCACATAACCACGTGACCTTTCTGTACTTTTGTATGACTTACTTGTACAAGACCGTTGGCACATCGATGGCACAACGGAATCCTCTCTCCGTCTGTTCAATTAAGTGAGTATCACAGGATTCCTCTGCCTCGAATTCTTCGCTCTCTACACCATAGTCATTTGTATAATTATTTTATGAACCACAAATTTCACCCTTTTTTATCACCTTAGTTGCCAGAGTTGTTTAAGCGTGTTACAAAACTTACCAGGTGGTCCCATGTAGGAGAAATCTTCCTCCTCCTCATACTGTTCCTCTTGAACGACATTCCTTCGGTATATTCTTCCATTTATATTAATAAGAGGAGGGCGTAAAACGTCCATGTTATCAACAAAAAATGAAGCACGGCTATCCCAAAAAAGTACGCGAAACAAACGTGCCACAAAATTTTAACTTGTATTTCATTGCTTATGCTCGTTCACTAGCTAGTAGCTTGCTACATACGTACAACTCAAATGCGTTGAATTAAATTGATCCCGCCTTGGCGGCATGTCGTACGTCAAACTCGCCGCCATATTTAATGTGTCAAAGTGGAGCGGTAGGTGAT
This sequence comes from Idiotropiscis lumnitzeri, assembly GCF_059441095.1. Lineage (NCBI taxonomy): Eukaryota > Metazoa > Chordata > Actinopteri > Syngnathiformes > Syngnathidae > Idiotropiscis > Idiotropiscis lumnitzeri. The sequence goes on from NC_142410.1 coordinate 4,682,680, forward strand.
GCACATTCATTTGCATTGGCAAATATATTTTACTCAAATCCAAATCTAATTGGATTAGCACTCAAATTGCATCACTTACATTTTATTGTCGTTGGTATTTAACACAGCTATTTTTTAAAACTAATTTCAGAATGTCTTTATGGACGGATATTTCGTCGCATTCTGAAGGGCTCTCCATTAATTCACTCCATTAATTTACACTTTCAATATGTCGAACGTGTTTACGTCTACCGGCTAGGTGTCACATCTGTTCTATCAGACGTATTGTTCGACTTCGTCCCCTGGTTTTCCTACTGTATGAGTAGCTAGCTTGTTTTGGTAGATCTAAGAGCAGAGCGGGAAGAGACATTTTGTGTAAATTTGTACCATCCCGATGACTGTGGCATCTAATATTAATCTTTGGCAATTGTCGTATGTTTGCCACGGTTTACGGTATTATGAACAGTTGACAGGTTTTTAGTCGATCTACAAGTCAAACTAGGGTGGCCATTTTGCTTTACTTTGTATAATCCATTTGATAGTGACATCTAGTGTAAATCGTTGCGCTTAGCCGTTTGCCGCAAACGGCCGTCTTTGTCGTAAAGTGCAGTTTGGGTATCTTTTTGATCTGAACAAACGGCAGCATCAGCTGTGCGGATTCAACATCAAACCTGCCCGAACCTGGAATTATCACGCACCTTGGCGGTAAATTACTTTAAAAAGAGCGATGTTTAGGTGACAGGGTTCATTGCCATGTCCGCGATCGGCTGCTTTGCTTGTTAAACCCTTGCTAGCGTGAGCTAACGTTGGTGTTTTCATGATCGGTCGATTCAAATGCGGTTTAAGTAACAAGTACGTGTTTCAAACCATGTTACACAGGCAATGGCGGCATCGTCTTCGTCCTCCTCTGCCGGAGGCGTCAGCGGAAGTTCGGTGACGGGTTCGGGGTTCAGCGCCTCCGAACTCATCCCTCCCAGGAAGGTCCTGTACACTTACCCCAAGGGAGCTGGTGAAATGATGGAAGGTATGTGTAGAAATACTGTTAACATGCTCAGTAGGATGCATGTTTAAAAATAAAAATAAATGAATTGTCTAAAATGTAATACTTGCTGCATTTGTGTTTGTCACCTTGTGAGAGCTGCTTGTCAGGAGGCAAATTTTGGCTTGTAACACAAATAATCCAATTAGCCGAGCAATTTTTGTTTTTGATTTTTAACAGCGTATCTTTCAGCTCATGTGCTGCAGTTTTCCTAATGCTCTTGTACTCCACTTTACAGATGGCTCAGACAGGTTTCTGTGTGAATCAGTATTCAGCTACCAAGTGGCGTCGGCGCTGAAGCAGGTCAAACACGGTATGTGACAGAAACACATGACATGTATTGTTTTGCTTTGTTGTTGTTGTTGTTGTTGTTTTTTTGCTGACTTTTGTTCTCCTGGCAGATCAACAAGTTTCTCGCATGGAGAAGCTGGCCAGCTTAGTGGAGGAGCTGGAAGCTGACGAGTGGCGGTACAAGCCCATCGAACAGCTCCTGGGATTCACGTCGTCGTAAACAAAAGCATACATCGAGACGGCTTTTTTTTAGGGGGGGTCAACGAATGTTTTTTTTTTTAAATATATTTTATCTATTAAAAAGAGGTGGCAAAAGTACTTACACTGTGTTCTTAAATATAAGTACAGGTCCTAGTATTTGAAAAAAACTACTGTACAGTACTAAAGTAAAATTTAAAAAAGTACAGACTGAAATGGAAAAAAAAAACATTTTTCTTTCTTTTTTCTTTTTACAATTATATACAATCAATGAAGAATAAGTGCACAAATGCACAAGCGATTACTTTCCCTATTTTATCACTGTGTATAATGCTTCTACTAGGAAGAGGTAACAAGCCTATTTTGACAAAGTAAAACGATACAATTTCAAATGGAGGGAGTAAATTTAAAAATTCATCAGGACCAAAAAAGTATAGCACAGACTCTAATTATTATCTGTGTTTTAATAAAGTACGATATTATAGCGTGCTTTTTTTTTCTTAGAAAAAAAAAATAACTTAGTTTTTTTTTTGGGGGGGGTGTTTGAATGTAGGGCTAAACAATGAATAGAATTCAAATTGACATTGAAGTAGAAAGCAATTTTTGGGGAAAAAAAACCCATTTCAGTCAGTAGGCTTTTCTTTAATATATATACTGGTATATATTTTATTTATGTGGTGTCTCGATAAGTTCAGTCCACATATTTTCATATATTTTTTTCATGAAACAGGAAAAGTGGAATTGATGAAGCCACAGATTTTAATGCATTATTTTTGGAATCTGTCTCATTTTTATGCCACACTTGTTTGCTCAACTTTTGGAAAGTAGTCATCGTGACTGCTGAAGACTGCAAATCAAAGTTTAATGGATTAACTCTTAAAGTAGATTAATGTCATTAATATGAATTTGTGGTTAATTTGCCTTCATTTTAGCATAAGCCTAACCTTCAAGGCCAAAACGTCAAGGTTATACTAGGTAATTCATTGCTTGTGTTTGTTGAAAAAAACATGAGGACGACCTTGGAAAAAGAATAGAATATTAACGCAATATTGACGAAAATAAAAATCGTAATTAGATTATTTTTCAAAAAGATTCATTTTAATTGCGGTATCTGATTTAAAATCAGACCTGTGAGTTGCGGGCATGGTCGGGGAAGTTGGTTACTTCCCATCAATAAATGATATGGACGGGTGACCCGTGAGCCATCAAAAACAATCCATTCATGCACGCAATTAAAAGTCGTACATTCTTAGTGTCAGCACTGATAACTGCGCTCATCCACACACAAACATGTTCTAGTTGAATGAAGAGTGACGTCACAGGTCTCGTATCAATCAACGGACGTGCTGTGTTGACAGCGAGCAAACACGGTGTTTTGTTCCCTCAAGTGAATGAGCGTGTGTGTTGTGTTTTTTTTAATTCACAGCGAGGAGGGTGTGGAGCGTACAGAATGTACCGTCGCACTTGGGGAAGAACAGTCCAGGCGCTTGGCAGAGGCACGTCTCTGGCCGCAGTTGGAATTTAATCCCAGGAAGGGAGTTAAAAAGTTTGGCGCGGTCAACAACACTTTCTAAGAAGTCAGGCGTCAGGAACTGAAAGCTCGCCATTTCAAGGAGTCACGTTTGGATTCTCAGTGCAGAAAAACAAAACGAGAAAACGTCAAATCCAGGTAGAAAAAAGTCATTTAAAAACATACAAAAGGTGGATATAAAAAGTCTACACACCCCTATTCAAATGCAAGGGTTTTGTGATATGAGATGAACATGAATCATGTCAAAGTTTTTTTTTCCACCATTAATGTGATCAATACCCTGACCAACTCATTTGAGAAAAATATCCTCAAGACTAGTCGAAATAAAAATAAACAACTGGAATTATGTGGTTGCACAAGTGCGCACACCCTCTTGGGGATGTGGCTGTGTTCAGAATTAACCAATGACATTCAAACTTACGTTAAATGGGAGTCATCACACACTTCTAACTACAAATAAAGTTCAGACGTTCAAGTAGGTTGTTCCTGACGTTTATTTTTTGCTTTCTAGAAGAAGCTTGAAGATTTTGTGCAAACACAGACTGCAATTTGTGCAGAATTCCTCCACCTTTACCAAGACAACCAGTTCCAGCTGGAGAAAAACATACTCAGATGCATGATAGTAAAATGTAGCTGTGTTACCCCATAGCCCTGACAGATGATGAAGGCGGGAGGATGTTTGTCACATGGGCTCCACAGCCAGTACTTGCCAGAAATTCCTGCAGTTCTTCCAATGTTGTTGTCAGCCTCTTGGCAGCAGCCTCTCTGACCAGTTTTTGTCTCATCTTGTCATCTATTTTGGAGGGACATCCAGTTCTTGGTGTTGTCACTGTTGTGACATATTTTCTCCTCTTGTTGATGACGATCTTAACTGTGTCCCATGGTAGATTTAATGCCTCTGAATAATTAGATCCATCTGACGACGTGGCCTTTGCTGTATTGTGATGACAAAAGCCTACTAGAACCACCGAACTTTAATTGGGGTGAATGAGAGGCATGTGTGTGCTAACTCCTGTTTAACATGATTTGAAATCTGAACACAGCCACATCTGCAGTTATACGAGGGTGTGCACACTTATGCAAGTGCATTTCACCGTGTGAAATTTAAAGCACATACTGTAAACATAAAATTGAATGAATATTTCAAAATGAACAAATATAAATATAATGTACAGAATATGTATAAAATATGCTTAAATATAATTGCAGTGTAAATTTAAAAGCATGAATCTGTAGAATAAATAAGACGTAGAATCAAATAAAAATGTAATAATAATGAAAATAAAATAAATAATATATATCATTTATTTAAGTATAAATGTAAGCAATATATAAACATAAAAATGATTAATAAAATTTTTAAAACAGTCAAGTAAAGAAGCCATAATGTTGGCCAAATTTTATTAAAAAAAATCGTATGCACATTTCAATACATATATGCGCTTAAATATGTATAAATAAAAAAACTACAAGACAGCCAACAATTTTAGGAAAAGATTGACCTACATAATCTTGGGGGGTCGCCAGTGGGCCGGACCACTGTGTAATACATAGCCCAGCCCCCCGCCCTCCCTATTGGGACACAGTGTGCTTTGCGGTGTTTGTCTTGTTTAGACAGCCACTCCCACTCACGTGTCCCCACTAAAGTACTGCTCCCAACTTCCTCACACACACACACAGTAACACACAAACTTCCTCTTTTGCAACCCAACACCATACACGCACAACTTCCATCTCCCCTATCGCATCTGACCCCGGACCAGTCGCCAGTCAATCGCAGGGCACATATGGACAAACATTCACACTCACATTGACACCAATTTAAAGGTTGCAACGAACCCCACACGCATGTTTTCGTAATGTGGGAGGAAGCGGAAGCGCGGGGGTAACATACGAGACTCGAAACCCAAACCTCAAAAATGTGAGGCAGACATGCAAACCACTTGACCAACATGCGGCCCTGTGTGCAACTCATAACAAACAAATCAGCTGCTAGGGTCATCTTAATGGCATTGGGAGGCAGCAAAACATATTTTTTTTCACCAGTCAGCTGATGGCTGATGCAATGTCTTTGGTACATAGAACATCTTGTTTGTAGAATAGATGGATGGATGGAGATAGATAGATAGATAGAACACTTAAAATAATGAAAATGTAAATGCATGCATAACACATTTTAAATTAATCATTGCTTAACTATTTTTTATTTTCCTAAATAATAATAATAATAATAATATTACAGCGGCTTACAAAAATTGTAAATATTACATTGACTACATCACTTATTAGGAATAAAATCTCTTATTTTCGATGAACACTTAGGCCTACTACACTACAGTATGTTAGAATTGAGTAGTACTTGGAGAGGTGAGTCTTTAAAAAAATATTAGGTGGTACTTGGTGCAAAACAAAAATTGAGAACCACTGCGAGAGTCCCTGATCAATAGAGTAACTAAATGCTACTTTCTTTTTCTGAAGGCTTGTTTTACTCAAATTTGACTCCAAGTGTCGTGTTTTTAGAGGAGTTGGCAAAAGTACTCACATACTGTTGTTAATAAACAGTATTTGTACTTAGTTATCTCCCACCATTGTTGCAGAATGTCGTGCAAATTGTATGTAAAATGTTTAATACTTCTACAACACTGATTCTACAGTCACATTTGAACAATGATTGTAAATCGAGAGGTGTAAAAACGAACGTTACGGTAGCATATAACATTTTTGTTCATATGCATCATAAACACAAAGCTGTTATGCCATGCATAGCTGTTAAAACTGAGCATTTTGTTGTCATTTTCCGAAGATGCTGCTGCAGTGTTGTTTTCGAGCCTCTGCAGCAAAAAAAAAAAAAAAAAAGTGATGTAATGCTTTAGGAGCAAAACAGGTGATGTCATGCCTTTGCAGCCATACAGTATACGCAACCAGCCGAACCAGATAGCGACTTTGAGCCATTTAACGTCCCCTACGCTCGGATATAACACAAAAGAATTCAAAAAATATATGTAATCAACAAGCCCAGGCAAGTCCCTGTACATTTCCACAGCAGCGGGGTCTGCTATTCAACACCAGCCCCCCTGTTTTTTTCATTTTTTTTTGTTCACTGCTGGCGTGTTACCAGGCAAGATACAGCTCGGGGGCGTGTCAGGCATGTGTCTCCTTTTTGATTGGCTGGCCGGCTGTAGAGGAGGGCGTGGTTTAGGGAACAGTATATAAACATTGTTGCGGGGTAAGCCGGAGCTGCAGAGCTTTTCGACAGCTAACTGACGAGTACTGAAGAGGACGAGGAAGTTGTCCGATGGTTGCTTTCTGCAGACAATAAAGCTTCGAACAACTGACATTTTTTGCTTTGTCATTGAAGGTAAGGATTTGATTGAGATTTGATTACACTACATTCGGAAAGTCACTGTGCACTTTCATTATCATTTTTTTTTAAATGGAAAGCGCAGTAAAAAAACAAGAGATTTCTGCAAAATTACCAGTTTTTCAGATTTTGCTATTAATAATTTAGTTGTGAAACTATTGACAACATAATTTTAAGTACTGTGTTTCAGAGCATTTACAGAAAATGAGAATAGTTAAAATACAAAAAATGTCCAGTTTATTTATTTTATTGTTCTCAATTTTATAGCAGAGATGTCCATTTCAGATTGTATTCTAATGTAACGCGTTGCTTGTATCCCGCTGTTAATAAAAATTGTACAGTGACTTTCCAAAGACACTGCAGGAAAAAAAAGAGGAAAAGTATGGAGCCGCATACATGACATGGGGGGAAGGGGAAATGAAATTGTAGAATATGACTAATTCAGCATTGTTGAATGAATTTGTATTTTGTGTGCATATTCCATCTGCATTGTGGCCACAATTAAAAAAATCCTCAATGTCATGTCTAGAGCTCCATAGAAAACTGACTTTATTTTTGCACAAGTTTCCTTTGTTAGCCCTTCTGCAACTTCATCATCTCATCCTGTTGTTTGTTCGCCTCTTTCTTCGACGCAGGCGATGCATTCGAGTGCCTCAACCATGAAGACAGGCAGCTTGCCCCCGTCTCCGGTGGACAGCAGTCCAAGGAGGCTGTCTTGGGGCAACTTGGTGCAAAGGCTGACCGACAGTATGGAATCCAGGTCCAACAACAGCAGCAGGAGCGACCTCTCTGAGTCAGGTGGGTAAAATGCAGAATTTGGTCATTTACCCGACCGAATTCACTTCTTAATACAGGACCACTATTGCGTCACATCAGCACCTCACAAAGACGCAATATTACAGCCGGAAACTGTGCCACCGACATCAACTGGAATAGTTGAGAATTAATTTTTACCTAAAAACATAGCTGTAAATAATTCTTTAAACTAACGCTTGTAGATCTGTTCGTTTAGCTAATCAAACTTGGCTGGAACAAGTATTGCTCAATTCAACCAATCAGAGGACAGAACATTGCATTATTTCGTGCCAGTTTTTTCCCAGATTCATACTGTGCTCTCCTGAGCTCAGTCTGTTTCTTAGTTTTTTCTCTCTCTCTCGTTCTGAGCTTGAGTTCTAATCTTCATTATCCTTCTCATGCCAACAGTGTCCGAAGTGTCCGAGGAGGACCTCTTCTACGACCCCACGGAGGCGGCCATCTTGAAGGAGGTGGTGGAGCTGATCGAGCGAAGCCTACGCGAGGCCAAGGACTCGGCGTGCGCCCTGCGTTGCGCCAAGCTCCTCATCCCCGACCGGCTCCTGGAGCGCATCGGGGGCGAGCTGCTGCACCTGGCAGCCAGCGAGCCGTGCGGCCTGCGCGGCGCCCTGGTGGACCTGTGCGTGGAGCGGGGGCCGCAGTGCGAGAGCGTGGCGCAGCTCTCGGTGGACCCCTACCTGGTGCCCACGTTTCAGCTGACTCTGGTGCTGAGGCTGGAGTCCGGCGGGTTGTGGCCCAAGATCCAAGGACTTTTTAGTTCCAAAGTGCCGGCAGGAAGGCAAGCTATCAAGCTGAGCACCGGATTCCGCGTCATCAAGAAGAAACTGTACTGTTCAGAGGATCTGCTGATTGAGGAATGTTGAAGATGACTGTAACCTTCGAACAAAGAAGGACGACACCACGGTACAAGTGAAGCATTCGCAAGCGTGTACCTCAGTTTCTATGGAAACCGCCCAAATGGCAGCTACAGCTATAAGGTCATAAAAAAAACAAAGAACAAAAAAAAAAAAAATCATTTGGCATAACAGCTTTTAGTCAGACGTCATTCCATACCCGTGTGGACGCTTATTTATTTGATATTCAAATACTCATAAGACATTGCACTTTGTTTGCACAAATTTTCTTTTGCTTTTTGTATTTTCACAGTCGCGAAAAATAAATTATTTTTTTAAACAAATGGAGTCTTAGTTGTTTTGTATCCTGTCTTGTATCAGTGATTTTAAAGCACGACACACTTATGATGACCTTCTTAAAAAAATATACATTTCAGGTATTCTATTCAGTACATTTTGTGACTAAATACGCAGACAAACGCAACACATTTCAGAAGTGTATATTATGAAAATGCACATTTCATATATATATATATATATATATATATATATATATATATAAAATGTCATTTAATTTTATAGTGCTCACTGAAATAAAGACTATACAAAATAAAAATGATTGCCATACATTTAAAGACTCTTATTGAAAAGTAAAGAAAATAAGCTTAGCAGTTTCTTTCTAAAGCAATCAAAAACATTAAAAAATGACCTATAGAAAGTTAACAGCAATAATTTTGTTTTTACTTCATAATACGTCAATGAATATGGATTCATTTAAAAATACAGACAATAGAATAAACATTTAATTGCCTGTTTAAATACACTGAAACTAACTTTTTACTATCACTATAAATTGATGTCATCATTGATATGATGAAGTAAACCCCCCAAAAATATGGAGTTAATTCCATTATTTAATTAAAAAAAAATTGGCGTGCTGACATACTTCTTTCTTCAAATTTTAATAATGCTATATTTACATTATAAAAGTATAATGATAAAAAAAAAATCAGTTTTTAACAACCATATATATGTTATATAAATATATATATATATATATATATATATATATAGTAAGGACAATTTTTAGTTAGGCTTAGACTGGAGGAGTACCCAATGATAGTGTGGCCAATGAGGGAATCTTCACCCCCACTATGACCAACAGTGTCGCATGCAAATAAATAAATAAATAAATAAAGGTAAAAAGTGGTATTTTGCATGAACTGAGCACGCTCTGCAACCATTGGGGAAGGTTGTCGAAATCTGCCCGGCGACACACATGCACCAAAAAAGAAGGAAGGCCTTTTTGAGAACATGACACTGCGCTTCCTGCCAAGCACATGCGGCACGTCGGCCAAGTAACGTGAACGTGCGGGGAGCAGTGATCCCAGCTGCGGCCTTGAAAAAAGTGCTGACAGGGCGCTTGGCTTTAAATCTTGTTTGTTCAGCTCCGAAACACAAAGCGGCCACATCGTTGTTGAGCATTTCCACTTTTTATTTTATTTTCCCATATCGCCCGGTAAAAACATGGTGGGAAGAGTTTCAAGCATGGCTGATAATGCAGTTATTTCAAATGAAATAATCATTAAAAACAACAAAGTATTGTGCAAAAAGTCTTGACTCGCCAGTAGTGTGGTTTGAATGACCTTTTTCGCCGCTAGACTAAATAGTCAGAGACACACCTGTGAGGCGTAGAAGCGTGGCACATGGGCAACGGAAGATGCCAATCTGGATAAAGGTGCGGTGATATGGACTTTCGATCGTTGTTTAATGAGTTACAGATCAAGAAGTAGCCTTGTGGCGGACAAACACGCCACTGTTTTTTTTTTTTCCCCACTGTCGTGTACAGTCGGGCCTTGGTGGAGACCAAGGAGGGTTAGAGTTGGGTTGACGGTTAAGTTTGCGTTTAGAAGGTTAAGGTTAGGGGTTAAGGATTTAAGAATGAGGTGTTAGGGTTGAGGTTGGGTTGGGTCAGGGGGCCTATAATTAGAAAAGTGTGTGTGTGTGTGTGCAAGATGTTCTGAAGTAAGCCAACTCTATGAGCAAATGATAACCTTTCAAATGCAACTGCTCGAAATACAACTGTACAACCAACGCTTTGGTTAAGAAAAGAAAAAAAAAAAAAAAGCAAACAATGACAGTAAAGCATGAGTAGCCAATTAAAGAATATACAACAGCAACACTGGTCACCAAAATTCAGAAAAACATTGTTCTTGCCGGCAAGCTTATTGCACACAAAATGGAAAGGAGAGAAAAGGTTTTGAGACTTAAAATATTGTAAAAAGCTAAAATCATTTTGTCCTCAGTCCTCCATAAAAGCAGATTAGTTGTCTTTGTGTTTTAAGCAAAACGATCACATTCTGGATTTAGGAAAAACTTTTTTTTTTAATTTTTTTTACATTTTTTAAAATATTATTTATTATACATATTATTTTCTGGGTTACAGATTAACGTTTTTTTTTTTGTAGACAGCACTGAAGTGATAGTGGAGTTGAATTCGACTAATTGAAGATGTGATAGTTGGATAAGTTCTCTCACCGTGGACGCAAGTGTTTGCCGTCGACTCGTTCATCCAAACCCATTCAGACACCTTCACGGTCTCACAAACAGTCAGAACGTGTACAGCTAACACTAGTTCACGTAACACAATGACATCGCTACTCACGACAAAACCGTAAAAATTAATTAAAATCACAGTTGGGTGGAATTTTTGTCCGTAATATATTATAATGGCAACTCCGCAGTTGTGTTATGTGGGTTGTTGCAAAAGTTCGATAAATTTCTATGAGGCCGTGAAGGTAACGGTTGAGCTAAACACTGAATGGATGGACGTTGTTTCATCATCAAAGCAAACTTTTGTGTATTTTCTCTGCAACAGGAGAGTGAATTTGCTAATTGATGGCTGACGGGAGAATGTGGGCAGTTCGTCAACTATCGTAAGCGGAGCGCTTTTTCAGATGGGCATGCAGAGAACTTTTGCTTTTATTCTAGTTGAGGATAGACTCGTATATTTTGCAAGTAACCTTGCCTCTGGTTCGTGTCGTCATTTTTAGTCAAACATTTCCACACGCTTGTTTGTGGTGCAGATGCACCGCACGTTGTTTTCAGTGAGGTGTCTGTTGTTAATGCCAAAACACGTGCCCAAAAAAAAAAAAAAAAAAAAAAACGATGCGCGGTTTTCTATTGGGATGTAAATGATTGGCGTTTGTGTGGGGAATTTGCACCCTTCTGTGGCCTTCTGGAATCGCCTTCTGTCAAACAGGTGCGAGAAGAGATGATGGGCGTGTGCGCGCGGGCAGGTTGTAAGTGGCGGTCAGGGCGAGAAGAAGGGGGTCGGTCTTGCACATGGCGCTAATTCGAGAAGGTTAGCGTTGGTTTTCCAGGGTTAGAGTTACGATTGTGATTAGGTTACTACGGTGACTCGTTAGAAATCCACCCCAGACCCACATGAGTGTCATTCTCAATATACGCTACATGATGATGATAAGTTTGCTAAAACAATAAATCAAATAGTGCATTTAACTGTAAGATGAGACATCAATGACAACATACGTGTATAGACGGACAAAATTACTGCATAGATTCAAAGATTCTTAGGCGCAACTGAAGCTGAAAACCGAAATCTTCTTTTGGCTTAAATTGAATGCCCAAAAAAGAAGTCCCGTTTAGTGCCGTGGAGCGAATCCTTACCCAGATCTCAACGTTTCGTCACTTTTAACCAGTTTAGCAGGTGATGATGCCTTGTCTTATCGCGTGTCAAGTTGTCTTTGGGAGGTAAGCTCATCTTTTTACAGCCAGGTCAGTCTAGATGGAAAAAAAATACACAAATAAATCTAAACAGATAACAATGATCGACTTTTGCTGTCTTTTTGCCGGATTTAAAGCAACTGTCAATCAACCATGCAGTGGGTATGCATTCAATTAGGTTTCTAATTCATTCTTCCTTACTGCCTTCCTCACTTCTTACTTCTATTCTTTGCTTCCGTTATACCCCACTTCCTTCCAAACTTACTCACGTTCTTCCTTCTTTCCTTAAATAGGTTTATTTGTGTATACCTACTGTACTTTTACAACCCCCACAGTGTATATTTTAAGAAAGTGGTGCACAGATTCTTACAATGCTTACTTGTGAAAATAAGGAGGGATGTGACCTCAGCCGTGCAAGGAGGCGGTGATCTCGGACAGCTTGGCGCAGCTTGGCGTCCGAGCCCTCTGAGCCCTCTGGTATAGATCCGTGTCACCGAAATAGCGTGCTCGGTACAGCATACCTTCCTCTGCACGGGAGAGAATGCAAACCATTCAACGGGAATATAGACTGTGTGAGTGAAAAGCGACGATCATCCTTTTTCAAGAAAATCACGAAGCTGTCGGCTCTACCTGGTTCCAGGCTTATGGCGTTTACTACGTACTTTGTTGTTTCTCCTTCCAGCAATTGTTACGCAGGTTGGAGATATAATCGTCCTCCACAGTTTGCTCTAAGCGCTTGAGATTCCCGTCATTGACGTCTTTGGAGAAGTGCTCCGCCACATAGTACGCCACCTTCAGGTTCTCCGTCAGCCTTTTCTGCGTGTGGCCTGCCGACCTGCCACGTGACAAAGCGAGCGGGAGACAAATTGTGATGATTCTGGGAGTAAAGTAAAGTGTTTTTTTTCTTTGTTTGTTTTTGTTAACTCACGGGCGATAGCTGAGGCTGTAGGCGGGACTTTTGACCATGATTTGGCTGAGAGCGGACACAATAACCAGGATGAGGATAGGCATGACCTGCACGAAGAGGGCAAGGCCCCCCTGAGGATAAAAAATAAATAAATAAAATAAAATAAAATAAAATAAAATAAAATAAAATAAAATAAAATAAAATAAAATAAAATAAAATAAAATAAAATAAAATAAACAACATTATCTCTCCAATTTGCATGTGAATTGGCACTGAAAACTATCATGTCATGGTGCAAGGTATATATTCTTTATTCTCTGCAAAAAATAACTATTACTGCAGCTTTGTTGAGTTACTAAAATGTGAAACTCGTCGTTTATTGAGTGCCCAACTCAACGTTATTTTGTATTATACTGACCCCTAGTGGCCAAGACGCACACACCAGAAGGAGCACAATGTGGATGTATTTACTGCTTCCCATTTATAGGAAAGATATTACTATAATGCAAATCTAATACTTGGAAAATTGTCAATTAATAAATTTAGTTTTGTTTTGATACATTAAGGGTCTTGTGTGGGAAGTGAGAAGTCATATGTAAACATTTTCTATTGGGTCTATGTAAAACTCAGTCTGCCTTAATACATACGTGACTCAATAGCGCCATCTGGTGGCTAAAGTGACACATTGCATTGAGACGATACTCACGTCTCGTGGTCGCTCTCTTCTTTGTGGCCTCTGGTGACGCGTCCTCCCGTTTGTGTATGCGTGGTTGCTACCTAAATAATAACATAAGATGAATAATTAATCGGTAAGTGAAAGTTAGGGAGTAAAAAGTGGTGAAACTCACTCGCTGGATAACCTCCTCCAAAGAACATGTTGAAGAGGTCCTCAGGGGAAATATCCGCATCAAAGTTGGCATCTGCCTGTCTGGAAGGATGCTGCGTCTCCTCGCCGCACGCGTCGTACTGTCGCCTTTTTTTGGCGTTGCTCAAAACGCCGTACGCATTCCCAATGGCTACTCATTGGGAAAAACAAAACGATACGAACCTGAAGTTGAATTGTAAAGATATTAAACAAATATTCAGATGGTTTACAATAAAGGTTACCTTTAAATGCCTCCGTGGCACCGGGAGCGTGATTCTTATCAGGATGGAATTTTAACGCAAGCTTCCGGTAACATCTTTTGAGTTCATCTTCAGAGGCGTCTTTCTGCACGCCGAGGATCTCGTAGAAATCTTTGCATTGCTTAATCCTGCAAGAAGAACATGGCGATTTGTTGACATTTGTTATTGGGTTGGATAGGTTATTTAACATTTGTGCATTTTATTATTTTATTTTTTTTATAGATGGATTACATACCTTCGCACAGCATCCACCTGCTCTGCGGTGTAGGACTTTGAGGTATCTGAGGGTTTCTCTTCAGGCCTGCGATGGTCACTTTGGTTGTGTCGTAGTCGAGGTCCTGAGTCTCCATTCAAGTCCGCGTGTGCGCCTTGTCTGGGTGTGAAGCCGTTCTTGGAGATGAGCTCCAGCAGCACTATGGACAAACAATAACAATGGCTTATGTGGACATTTTTTTCTCCACAGGGAGGAAAAAAAAACAAAGCACTAGAACTAGATTGCACTTCTATATTGCATTTGTTTTTACAGGTCCAATGTAACTGTACTTTCGGTGATTTTTTTCCCCTTCAATATGTACATCTTGACTTCATTAAAAAAAGGTTGGGAAATGCTGCCATATCCCAGTGCTGTTTCATGAGCTAGTGCTTCCACACCAGCTTCCTCCAAGAACGCATTTTATTATGCACCTGACCCAAACTGTCCAAAATGGCCTCTAGACCAAGCACCAATTTTGAACAAATTGATTTTATAACATGCGTTATGTGTATTGCGGGCCATTCATTTGTTATGATGACGTCCTGGGCCAGTTTAGCTTGCAGTGATACAACCCCATCTCCCCCCGCCACCCTTCCATTACATACTGTACATTAGACTGCATGTTCACATAGACATCCATATAAAAAGGTGATGCGTTCAAGTGCTGGAAGGTTCAACTCACCCTTCGCCTTCTCGGTGGGGAAAAGCCTCTGGGCCTTCTCCAGGAATCTCCTCGCTTTGTCCGGCTGCTCGCTGCCCAGCGCCGCGGCGGCGATGTCGATGCACCGCTCCGCCTCATCCCGGTTCACCTCCATGGTGTGGTGGACCTCGGTGGGTTAGCGGCAGGACCGGAAGTTGATAAAGAGGCGCGGTGACGTCATGCGAATCCTGACGCCGGCAGTCGCAAGGAGTGAGGGTCTTTTTTTTTGCCAGCCTCGAAATATATAGCTGGAGACTCAAAGAAATGGGTTAGCACCGTTAACGAGGGATGACCGATGTGTGGTGGATTAAGTCGTCCACTAGAGGGAGACAAATCATTCCTTTAAAATAAAAAACAAATATGTTGGTCAAAAACGGTGCTGCCTTGTAGTCATAGTGGGTTGCAAGCATAAAAATGATAAATAAAATGAAGTGTGGCCGTAACAATACTTCACATTTTCTACCATTAGTTCAGAGAAAAGGGATAGTGAGTGTTGTTACAATTATTTTTGTTTTGGTTGTTGAATTTTATAGTGTGATTGTGTAGATTATTATTATTGTCTGTTTTTATTCACTTTATTTGATAGAAGATATTTCCTTTTACACTAGTCACCAAAAAAGTTAAGGATATTGGTTCGGGTGAAATTTCAGGAGGAACCTAAAATGCACCATATAACCAGAACAGGTGAACTTAATTCGACCTCTAAAATTTTGTAACCACAACTTTACATTGATTGAATAGTTTTTGCAAAACTGGTTTTCTCTGGCAAAAATCAGAACAGTAAAAATCACAACAGGCATTTGAGCCACATGAATCACCTAAAAATTCCAGGTTCAGTTTGAATTGTCATTTAAACAAATCACCTGTGAGGGAATTGGCTACTAAACTTAGATTACACCCTACCTTCATTGAACCAATGCACATATTTTTCATTACCCCTCAAAAATCTCACATTTCCAAACAATGGGGGGAGTGGTTTCATTGGTTCTGCATGTCAGAATACATTGCTAGAATAGATAAACAGAAATAGTAATTGTATCATTTATTAGAGCACAACAGAACTGATAATCTACCACTGCACAGTATTGTGCCACTGCCACAGCACACTGGTTGGGAGTTACTGGCTCAGTGTTAGTGTGTCATCAGCAGATTGCAACATAGATACGGAGCGGAAGAGTCACAGAACAAACGCATCAAAAAGCATGTCCTTGAAAATTCACAGGGTGATAAATGGTTCAAACACCTGTTGTGAATTTTACTGTTCAGTTCTTTGTTAGTGAACAGTATAGTTGTGCAAAAATTACATGAATGGTTGGATGTGTATTCAAAAGTTTTGAGAAGGTCAAATGAAGTTTACCTGTAAAGGTTAAAGTGCACCTTTGGATCATTTTTTTCTGAAAGCCCAATATCACTTTTTGTGAGTAGTTTAAAAGTAAATAGAAGATAACACAAGATAAATAAAAAAAAAAAAAAGAAAAACTTTGGATGAGAGGCAGGGTGGGTACACACTGGACTGGCTGCCAGTCAATCGCAAAACACATATTTGAATGTGGTAGGAAGCCAGAGTACCTGGAGACAACGCGCACAAGCATAGTGACATGGAAAGGCTATCCAACAAGATCGGCGCCGGGATTAGAACCCTAAAATTTATAACTGAAGGCAGACTTGCCAACCAAATTCTGCTGCCATATTGATCAATTAAAAAAAAAAGATAAAATCATTTACTCATACAATATAAAATGGATACAACTAATCCAAATAAAAACAAAAAATATAAATGATCCAAATTAAATTAAATAATAAAACCAATAGATAAAAAGAATAAATGCAATAAATAAAAAATGCAAACAGACTAAGTAAAATTAATAAAATGTCAACTAAGTCAATACAAAAATAAATATAATCATTAAAAATGAATGAATCATCAAAAATGAAAATCAATCATAAAAATTAAAAGCATTCTAAACTGCTCTGAGTTCACTCCTCAAACATAATGAATCCACTGTACAATATAAAATAAATAGATCAAATTTAAAAATATAAATTCTTAAAAATATGTCCAATCAACACGAATAATTATAACTATTACAATTTCAATAACAAATATAAATCATAAAAAAGGAATACAATTTAAAATAAAAATAATACAAAATTAAAAAAACGTTTTAGTTTATGAGAGTATTTTATTTCAAATCTGATTGGCTCGTGCAGGTATACCAAACTTGTATGTCGATGTGAATGGACGTTTACGTACTGTTGGAGCCCTTTCTAATTTAAATAAAACTTTTAAGGTTAGTCATCCAACGCTGGTGCTTGTGACGTCACCATTTTAAACCCCACGCGGATGTCTGGTGATGCGGGGCATAGGTGCGTGTGAGAGACGGGGTGAAAAGTGGGGTGGGGGGCACAAGAGCCTAATAATCACACATCTGGATGAAGAGCGAAGAAGAGGTGGCGAACAGCAGATGGCCCAGCAGCCAATCACAGAGCGGCGAGTGGGCGGGAGCTGCGAGCCGATTGGCTGGGGAGCCGCACAGGCACCTCGCGCTTCCCCATCCCTTTTTGGTTTTGATGCGACACACTTCTCTCCTCTCTTTTATTTTCTGTTTAAAACAAGGCGACCGGCTGGCTATCACTGCTTCAAAGCCCTCTTTAATCCCGCCTTCGGTGAGTTGTTAAAGTTGTCTTCTGCTGCCCCCCCCCGCCTCCGCCTTCATTTTCAAGGAGCCTGTCACCGATAGACGTTACGCAACGCTTCCTAGTGGCCTGAGCATCACAGTATCTGTCGCCTTTTTTCCCCCTCCATTGGACTAGTAACCTTTCTAATTGTTGTCTTCGTTTTATATTTTCCCGGGGTGGCTGAAGAGCATTTATCCAACCAAACCTGACAGACACCACCGCGATGACGGTGGCGGAGGAGCGAAAACAGAAGCAACAACAACAGCCCGCATCCAGCAACGGCTCTCCGATGGAGGCCTCCTGCAGGGAAGACGCGTTCGACCACACGTACGAGGAGAAGCAAGGCCCCAAGCCGCCGAGGATCGTCGTGTGGAGGAACGTCATCCTCATGACCCTGTTGCATATAGGTGCCCTGTACGGCGTGCTCCTCGTCCCCAGCGCCGCGCTCGCCACGCTTCTCTGGTGTAAGTGCGCTACAGTCGTGCCATATGGCCGGCCTCTTGTTTGTTCCGTCCACTCGACACACCGGCATGCCACACACACTTGGTTGATTGACACCAATGTGCACGGTTTGAGACAGGCACGCCATAAAAGAATGTCTAACGTCATCATATACATTAATGCTGGTGTCATTTGTTGCGAGGTGCAATCCGGTTTCCAAGAATTTCAAATTACAAAACGGTGGCCGTTAAAACACACTTTAAACAATATGTTGACTTTGATGGAAACCTGGGAGTTAGCGTGCCCCAGTCAAACTGTGGCCTCAGTGGTCATACAAGTAATGACAAATGAGTGGAGCGTAATCAAAGTCACATTGCTCTCATTTTACTCAACAGGAAACAGAATCTGGAATTAAGCTGTTCGGTCGTGGTGAAACAGGCCATTGTAAAACATTCCTAATGGTCGTATAAGTGTAAACGCAAGTTTAAACAGTACCAACTTTTATGACAGTAAGAATTTTGTCCTAAAATACTTTTGTGGTGTCAAAAGTAAGAATTGCTATTCATTTTGGTGGATGTTAAGACACTAAACTTTTTGATGACAAGTGAGAAAGGTGCAGACGGTCTCGTTGCTTTCAATTTTACCATTGGAAAAAAACTCTTGGAAATAATTTTATGGTCAGAAAACTTGAGTTTTTAACTAAACAAAAACAAAGACTCTTATAACGTTTAAGACACAAGCACGGTATGTTCAAAGTTGTGTGGTCCAAAAGAAACAATGGAAAGTAAACCTCATACATAAATGGGAAAAAGAAGTAAAATGTCACATTATGCATTATAATATCCCATTAAAGGCATCGTTCGTATGCTATGCTTATCTGTGGCAGCTTGAAAGCTGGATGTTGGTCCCACATGAAACAGTGGAAATCTATCGCAGGGCTCATCAGAAACAGTAACAATCATAAAAATATAAGTTAATCAAGATCAAAGTCATGTCCTTTGAAAATCATGCAAAGTTGGAAGTAATCTCGGGGTTAAAAGGTGGCCGTCATATGAGTAAGTTGAAAATCCTCTCTTTGATGGCAAAGATCCTTTGTTTAAAAAAAGTAAGATAATTGCTGTTCATGTTGGAATATTAAACTTCTTGGATGACTGAGAGGAAGATGTAATTCCCCCTTTCCATCAAATTCCACAGAAGTAATGGAAATATGTTTTCTTTGCAGATAATGTAAGGAAATGATCTATTTGGAAAATTGTCCCTTTTGTTAGTTTGCACAAAATGCAGCCTTTGATATTATATCTAAAATGGCGGTTGTGCATCAGTTAAGTTGTTACCAAATTTGGAATTTACAATGTAGCAGCTTCCACCCGTCTCCGTCGAAAAACAGAATTCACAAGTATGCAGTGAATGAGTTAATGCATTCAAATTCAGATGCCAAACCGTATTGGTTAAAAAGTATTAGTGCAAAACCAATTTGTAAGTTCACAAAACCCAGAGAATCCCATCTGGCCCCAAGCCTGCTGAGTTGCTCCACGGTGGGGCACGATAAGCGGCTGTGACCAAAACAAGAAGCGCAGAGGCCGGGAGAAACAAACAAACCAAACATGACGGCTGTTGAACACGCTTTTCTCGATTGACTCGGCTTGATTTTCAAACAAAAAACAAAACAAAAAAACGTTATTTAAAACGCCCTTTATCTGCATATTTACACTGCAAAAACGACAACTATCACTCAACGCCATGATGCCATCTGTGCTAATCATCGAGATAACAGGACTCCGTTGATCAAAACAAGACGTATGCCGGTGACATTTTCATCCGTTGCTGTGATCGGGTGAAACAAGTTTGGTATTTACCGAAATATTTTGCAAAATGACATTTTAAAGCTATATTTTAATACTGTGACACTACCATTTTTTTTTGCACACTGTTAACAGACCGTCAGACAATATGAGCCATGAGAAGGCGCTAAAAAAAATGTCCTGGCATATAAATCAGATAAAATGTATCAATCGTCCAACTCTATCCCGAACCCACCAAGTCTCCACGTGCACGTTGCGTAAGCCGTGGGTGAATAGTGAATAAAACAAATGCGATACAGTCGGTCAGTGATCATGTGCTACTGTATGACTCAAGTCACACTACTGTGTAACATGCCTTGACTTGCCGTTTATTCACTTGCATGTCAAACACGGTTAGGTCTTGAAAGAACACTACAGTGAACACTGTCAGGGAATAGTAGCCACTCCCCTAAAAAATGTTTCTCATTGACTTGGGCTGCAACTAACAATTGTTTTGAGAGTTTTTTTGCATTGTGTGCTTAATTGCGTTTTGTGTCTTGGCAGCCGCACTTTGCTTTTTGATAAGTGCTTTAGGAGTGACAGCAGGCGCTCACCGCCTATGGAGTCACAGGTCCTACAAGGCCACTCTACCTTTAAGGATCTTCCTCGCTGTTGCCAACTCTATGTCCTTTCAGGTAACCCCCAAAAAAGAAAGAAACATAAAAATCACGCTTCAGGCGTTAAAATGTTTTCCTCCCCCTGACAGAACGATATCTACGAGTGGGCCCGCGACCACAGGGTCCACCACAAGTACTCTGAGACGGACGCCGACCCGCACAACGCCGTGCGCGGCTTTTTCTTCTCGCACATCGGCTGGCTGCTGGTGCGCAAACATCCCGACGTCATCGAGAAGGGACGCAAACTGGAGCTTTACGACCTGCTGGACGACAAGGTGGTCACGTTTCAGAGGAAGTGAGTACGCCGCAATGAAACGCGTTTGGCTTTGGTGGGGTTTGCATTTTTGAGAAAGTAATTGGAATTAATATTTAATGGGATTTGTTTCTGATATTTGCAAAGTGTTTTCTTTTTTTTTTTTCCATTTACAAATTTTAAGGTATCTTAAATTACTTACCATTACATTTTTTTATATATATTTTCCTGTCTAGTTGGCAAAGTTTCAAAGTCCAAAAAAAATTAGCCCCCCCCAAACTTAAGTTTGAAAGTAGGTATTTTATTTCTTATTTTTTAAAAGCTCCTAATTAGGGAGATTTTTAGATTCTCATAATCAGTATTTTAGGGTTATGCGATGGTATAAATGTCTAGTATCTTATTTAATTTGTAAAATGTAAAAAAAATTTGGATGAGCAAATTACTTTTCAGTAATAGTAATTCTGTGCAGAGGATAAAGAATATGACTGTGTGTGGCTTAGCCCACCAGTAAGGTACTTTTATAAAGCGGTGCATTAACAATATAAATAAAGCCCAGGCTATATGCTGCTCATCTGGTTTCACAAGGTAATTGAAACATGCGGCATTGACCCACAATGACAACAGCGATCCCGCCTTTTCACCTAAAGAAAATATATTCACTGCCATGCTTTGTCTTCCAAACAGACACTACAAGCTGTCAGTGCTGCTCATGTGCTTCTTCGTGCCCATTTTTGTGCCTTGGTACTTTTGGGGCGAGTCTCTGTGGGTGGCCTACTTCGTGCCGGCGGTGCTGCGCTACACGCTGGTGCTCAACGCCACCTGGCTGGTTAATAGCGCCGCACACATGTGGGGCAATCGGCCGTACGACCAGAGCATCAACCCCCGGGAAAACAAGTTTGTCACGTTCAGCGCCATAGGTATGACACAACACAAGCATGTACAGTAGTTAATTGTGTGAATCTGTTTAGGAGTCACAAGCCATACATTGCACAAATGATTTCCTGTGCTCAAGAGCTGGGCAATCGGAATTTGATTGTGATTTCATTCTCATCAAAGAAAAAGATTAATGTCCTTAACAGTGTGGTGTGCTGCAATTTGTCGTTATGTGAACTTGCCGGCACAGAACATGCTTTTAATTTGAACTGTTTTACACCCGTGCAACAAAAATAAGAACACCACATTGTATATTTAAATACAAGACAAGCCTCATTTTAGAAACATGGCCACTCCTAATGCTAAGTGCACATAAAATCTTATTGACATCTAACAGAAAATTAGCATCAACATCCGGGAGTGATATTTTTTTAAAATAACAAATATTCACACACAAATGCCGTAGGAACACGTACATACAAGAAATATAACAAGACATTCTTCACAATCTGTGGAAAAAAGTGGCAGTACATGAATAGAGCAATTTTCTTCTTCTACTCATCTCATTCTCAGTGTAAGGTATATTCCAGTAATGCGCTGCACCACACTGCCCCCAAGAGGCCAACACATGCATAGCAGGAACAATCAGGATTTTTATTTTATAGTTTATAACAGGGGTGGGCAAACTTTTTGATTGGCGGGCCACAATGGGTTCTAGAACCCCATCGGATAAAAAAAACAAAACATTTAATTGTAAATGAAAATGAACAAAAGCATTACAACACTATATCTGTCTTTGACACACCACAGTATTTAGAAAATAAAACATTAACAATGTTTATTCATTTCATTTTTTTCAAGTTAAAATATGTAATGGGCCGCATGTGGCCCCCGGGCCGTACTTTGTCCACACCTGGTTTATAGCATATTCTTATTTAACTCTATTGGTAATTTCGTTTCTTTTTGTTTTTTCAAGTTATATTTAAAGTAGCGTTTTCAAGGGTTTAAAGAAATAATTATTGTGATCTCTGAATTGAGTAGTAGAGCTTTGGTAGTTGACGTCAATGAATAATGGTTTGTATTAATTTGGGATTTTAATATCGAATCAAAATAATCATTATAAATTTTTCCATTATCGCCCAGCTGTGTTCTAATAAAATGTCCCGATGTATTTTGATGCAGGTGAAGGTTTCCACAACTACCACCACACGTTCCCCTACGACTATGCCACCAGCGAGTTCGGCTGCAAATTCAACCTGACCACCTGCTTCATCGACGTGATGTGCTTCCTGGGCCTCGCCAAGGATCGCAAACGAGTAACCCACGAGATGGTGCTGGCGCGAGCGCAGCGCACGGGCGACGGCAGCTACCGCAGTGGCTAAAATCCAAACGAGCCACCAGACCTCGCCGAGCTTGAAACGGAAAATAAAAAAACCTCCACAAGTCATTTTTTTTCTGACGGCGTTTCATCTCTTCATCCACTACGAGGAGTCTTAAGTCGGCTTCACGGGGGGGGGGCCGCGACCACATTTTTGCTTGTTTTTGTGGTTTTTCGTAGCCGTTTCTAAAATTTGTGAAGCCGATTTAACATCAACATTAACACGTTTTAGCTAAGCTCTCAGCCTTCCTGCGTTCAATCGGGCTTCGGTGTTTGGCAAAAGTGTTTTGGATTTGAATTTATTTTGGGAAAAAAAAATTGCCGTGTACTCAAAGGTCGCTGATGTAGCCACTTGTTTATCTTATCCTACACAATTAATAGATTGTTAGCGTCGTTAAGTTTAAAAAAAAAAAAAAAGACAATCCAAACATTTGACAAACTAAAACCAAAAGTGTAGAAAATGGTTCATTTGTTGTGAAATTTAACAATCAAGTTGTTTATCTAGTGCCAAATTTTTTTTTTTTTTCAGTGCGCTTTGTGGACGTTTTTGGATATTCTCGTGGCGTCCGTGGCTTCGCTTCCTCTTGCGACGTTTTATGCAACATCTCCACCGGTCGATGTAGCAGCCGGGTCATGTGACCATGTGGCCATCCATGCATGATGGTGATGGTACACCGTACGTTTTGTCGGCGAGCGCCGTGAATCTCAACCCTCTTTCGAGTGCCGGGTTTTACCGAATGCTTCTACGATCTTATTTATGTATTTATTGTTGCGTTCTTTTTGGTACCGACTGAAATAGCATCGCTCAGATAAGAACCGCTAGCCTTCGAAACCCGTTTCGTATCTTCTATCTGGAATTGGAGCGCCTGTTTATTTTGTCCCTCCCTGATCCACCTTTCAAAAAGTCAGGAAATTACCAAATGCCTTATGACTTGATTCATTCCTGATGGTCACCCGTTCTGTCCCGACAAAAATCAGATCAAATGAAACCAAGGTCCATGTTTACAGAGGCATAGTTGGTATTACAATTAAAAGTAGCACTTAAAAAAAAAACAAGTGTGGGAGGGGGAGGGGGTAACCCATTTAGTCAAATGTCATGTGCAAAATTCCGAACTCCACATCTCTCATTTAACGAATGTGCCAACTGGTTAGCGATGCCACACGCTGTGCAAGCACTACCCCCCCAAATTAGCGTCGCTCCAAAAGCGACAAGGATTGCAAAAAGTTAGGAAGTCTTGAATTGTTTTGTCAAACTGCTCAGTTCGGAAATAAAGTTCACAGTATTTTCAAGACGCGTGTCATTCTTGTGTTTATGTTGAGAATTTTGCCAAGGTTGGTTATAAAAATGGCTTTTATCAACAATCACTTAAAAAAACAAATTTTCTTTATATTTTCAAAAGGGGGAGAGAATGGAAAACAGTCCCCCACTTAAAATAATGGCTTAGTCAAATTTTGACTTTTTTTTTTTATTCATCGCCTCAGGATGAAAAAAAATGGCCACATCCTCCTCAGTTAAACCCTTAAATTCTACTCCTGAAATGAAAGTAGTTGGTTCAGTTTTTCGTGTTATCTTAAATTAGGGAGGTAATGAAATGTTAAAACGTTTTTTTATTTGACAACAAAAAAAGGACTACCAAATTAAGTGCGTGAATTTGGTAGGTTTTTCTTTTGGGTGAGTCCAATGAAATGGGATCATAAAAGTAAAGAAAAGCACATTTTTTTCCCCCTTTTTCACTGAAATATTTCTATTGCTGTCCGATTAAAAAGGTTTTCCTTTTTATTTGCATAAGAGAAAGATGTCCAATGAAAAAAAGTATGACCTCAAACTTAAATTTGCAGGGGAAAAAAAGTACATAAAAATAGTTGTTTGTAAATATGCTCCATGATGTCTACTTGGAACTTACATCCTCAAAGTGCACTTACAGGCATTACCTTAGCAGCGAAGAAAGTCTAAAAATGGCAATGATAGTTTTAGACAGGACAGAGAGGAATGCGAGGGAGGTCTACGTGCAAGCAGGAGGGCACACATTATAACATTGTTATTACATCAACCCTGATAGATGGCTGAATACAGTCCTTGTATTAGGCCAAAGTTTGTTGCTCAAGGACCTCATAACAGATGGGCCACATCATTTTTGGAATTGAGGAAAAACTCAAATGCATTTTAATCAACTACTTTTTGACTTGACAATATTACAGTTTGGAATGAGTACAGTATTATAATTTACAGAAATAATTACTTCCCAATTTTCATTACTGGTTTTGCATTTAATTTATCTTTTTAGTATGATGACCCCTTCTGGGTTTACAGTAGAGTTCTTACAGCCCAAGAAGAGAAGCATGACTCAGGCTGCTGTTCGGTGTGGTGTGATGTTTGGGAATATTAACGCCGCACCACCACCACCACCACCACACTTACATGACTGGAGGTTACTACAGTTCAACATCCCCAAAATGAACGCGCGCAAACCGTCGCTCGCAGCACCTGACTGCAAGGAGCCAATCAGTAATGAGTTCCTGACTTATGATCGCCCTCTCACCAATGGCGGCAAGGCACTTTTGCGTCAACGTGCGTCAAGTGCACAATGACTGTTACGTAACAAGTCCTCGAAGGCGGCAAAGCACACAGTGCCATCCCGCAGGTGGTGCGTTGAAGCGCCTTTATGAAATGTGGGAAATGGGAGGGAAAAAGCATTTGGAACAAGAAAATAAAATGGCCCACTAGTATGACGACTACCTTTCGTAGGTACAAAATAAGTTACAATTCATACACAATCCCACATTTGAAATGTCTATACTGTATTAATAAATCACAAAAAAATTACATTCCAATTTAAAGTAACTGATTAGACTAATGTAAATCGTACTTGCCACATTTCTACTGAATGATTACCAACGAAAATATACATTAAAATAAAGAATTCTATTTAATCAAGAGTGTGTATTAATTTGTACTTTTATATTTTTAACTGTAAACATGTCAATTTTGACATTTAACTTAAAAACATTTAAATAATTATAATAAAATATTTCCATAAAATATTATATTTCATTAAGATATGGATTAGTTTTTAGTTATAATTTTATTTTTTTTTAAAAAGTAAAAATTAAACCTTTTTTAATTGTTGCCAAGGAATTGAAGCGCGATGAGCCTTGAAATTGAAGAAAGGTACATTTAATTTGAAAATGAAGGAAAAAAATATTACACGAGTTAAATAAGCGAAATGGATTGTACTGTATAAACATTTGTGCAAAAAAAAAAAAATTAGCACACACACACACACGCAGATACTCGCACACGGAGGCACTTTCCTGCCTTCTGCTTCCATGATGCACCCAGAATTCCCACCAGAATATACAATCCTTTCCAACTACGCCATCTACTGTACAAACGCTTAAAAGTAAAGGAGAAGACACAGCCGGGTGGAGATTAAAGCATCAAGGTTGAATGAAATGAATATGCTACTCATTCATACACTACTAAATAACAGACTGAACAGGTTGGAAAAGATGATGGCACAATTCATGAAAGGATTGGCGCACAGTTACTGAATTTCTCACATCGTATTTTGTTTCGTACGTGTCCCACTTTGCCTGGCTGACTATAAAACCATCCGCCAACTACAAAAACACACTTAAGCCCACAAATGTTTTACTTTGTACATTGAGTGTTGCGTTTGTGCCTCCACGACTTTCCGGATACATTCATCAGATGAAGATGAAGACCACAATCCGCCCACGTAAGAAAAGGAAATAAATATTTTTTTAGTTTTGTTCCGTTTGTTGAACACTGAGGCGCGGGCATGTGGCTCAGACGCCCAGCTTGTTGGCGATGGTCATGACTACTTTGAGGATGGGCATGAAGGCGGAGATCTCGCTGAAGTTGCTGCTGCTCACCACCAGCGTGTGGACCTCCAGGCCGCGCTGGTAGTTCTGGTTGGCCACGCAGCGGCCGATCTCATGCAGGCCGTTCAGGATGTTGGGGGAGAGCTGAGGAGAGGGCGCCGATGCACAACAAGATAAGCGATGCCGCACGTTAAAAGCGCGAGGAGATGACGCTGATGGTGATGACGAAGGTTCCATTCGAGGGATTACAGATCCAGTTGTTAAATTCCCGAAAGCGACAAAAATATCCCGTTGGTCGAAGATTAAGCAAATACCGTTCAATGACTGGAATAATTAAATCAAATGCTGTTTAACAATTATTATTTAAAACATTTTCCATAGGCAGCAGAGTCTTCTAAGGCTCAGAGGTAAATGTCCAGGGAGTCAAAAAAAAATAAAAATAAAAAGTTTCACTTATGTCAATGTGATAAATCTGCTGAAAACATGGAAAGGTATGACTGTCACTCTCTGCGTTAGAGGTATTAACAGTATTGGATTTTTTTGGTAATCTCTTCAAAGTATTTGCACAGCTAACTTTCATGTTTGCTTTTGATTTCCAGTGAAGGTGCTGAATGATGGTTGCTGCCCCGAAACACAATTGAATGTAAGCATGAATTAAGCCTTCATTGCATCGATCGGCAACATTTTTAACATCGGTTTTCAATCATTCGGACTAATGAATACAAACCCAATTTTGGAATATGATATTATACAGTCGTGGACATCATGACTTGACATTTAACGTTTCCTTACCGACTGCTCCCTCAGCTTGTCATACAGGCATCCCAAACGCTTGGCTGCATCATCGAGTTTCCGTTTTGTTTGCTGTAAAGAAAGGAATTTAATAAATAAAACGGTACCTTGACGGCACTCATTCCAAATCACTTTCATCCTTCACCAATAATTTTTCCCCATTGAAATTGAAATTAATTTTTGTACGGATTCTCGCATTAATGTGTTGATAAAGGGATGTGACCAAAAAAAAAAATTGAGTGTGATGACGCACTACTCAAAATTGTAGTAAACTGGTATTGGGGCTGAAGAATTTTCAAAATAATCTAATAGCGATTTTCCCTCCTCAAGATTGCGATTTAATATGCAGTTATTTTCCTTTCACAAGCATTTTTTTTTTAAAAACAAAAACTTATTTATTTTAATTAAAATTGCTTTCTACTATCAAATTGAATTTGATTAATTGTTCAGCACTGGCTGGTATACCCGTAAGTGAAAGTCCCACTACAATATAAAATCCTTTTGGCGAATAACAAGAGAGTCTGTCGGACTTACTGGGTCTCCTGCTGAGAGCTGGCAGCGCTGCACTAGACTGTCAAAGGTGGATTTGAGCACCATGTGCTCGGCGGGGATCTCTTTCTGCTCCACCCGCTCTGCGGGGAGCTGCTGGAGGAGCTGGGGGTGGGTGCAAACGCACGGTGAGGTGGAAACCTGCATGTTTGCTTGTGATATGCTGCGGGGCGCCTTGTCGGACACCGACCTGCATATTGGGCTCCTGCGGGGCTCCGGGGGGGACCTGGGCGTTGTTGTGCGCCTGAGGAGCCTCCACTGGGAAACCCATCACGGGGGCAGTGATAGGGGCGGGTGGAGTGTAGTTATCAGGAACCTGTTTCATACATGTCACTATTAAAATGGTAAAGTTAATCTGGAATTTTCCATCTGGGTGACAGTGGTATACAATTTAAAAATGGACAGCCACTTTTCCCGCTCAAATTATTTTATACATTTCACAGACATCATGTAATTATCTATGTGACTGTTTCACATTGCACCCTAATATCTTGCCATTGCTGGGTTTTTATTTTCTGTCTAAGCTCCGATGTGGCAATATTACAGGATTTTAGTGCCAAACGAGGCTTTTTAGACAATCCAAGTATACCTTCTTCTTTCTGGGTCCACCTCGTACCGCTGGTGGATCATTCCAGCCTTCTTGGGATGCTAAAACCAGAGATGACAATTAAAAAAATCAAATTCATGTTGCGCTATAGAATAATTTGTTAAATTCTGTGAAAAAAACCCGAAAACAAACATTACAAGCAATAAAGAAACAAATACGCCGGCAAGGCCTGTTTGCGCAACTTCTTGATAATCATCCAACAGCGATCAAGCAGCTGCTAAGGAATTTCTCAATTCACACTTAATGTCCCATTGTTGTGATATTGCAGCAGCAAAAGCAAGAGGCAGCAAACAAACTATACGTATCCAGAAAAATAGAGCCTTCATTACAATGCCAAAGTCAAGAAAAATTTGTCAATCAGATTCAATTGTCAGACATGTTTCTATTTTTCTGGCTTTACTTGAACTCTTATCCCAAATGCATTGCTAACACTGTCACCTTGAGGGTCAAACTGGGTATTCAGCCAAGGAAAGAATCCTGAAAGTCACATGAGGAGGACAACTGAGTGTAACGTAACCATCTCTAACAATGCGTGCATTATGTTCACAGATGTGAGAGGAGAGGAAACTGGAAGCTGAAGTGAGCGACGTGGCACCAACCTGCGGGAGGAGGAGCGGCAGCTGAAGTCGCAAAGGGCTTTGCAGCAGGAGCGCCGGGGCCCCCTTGTGGGTAACCTGATCCAAGAGGAACATAGGGACCGGTGGCCATGGGGGGCACGGGCCCCTGGCTGTGGAGCCCCCCGGGGTACATGGGGACGGGGGCTCCGGGCTGGGAGCTAGATGGCATGGGGCCCGACGGCAAGGAGGTAGAGGGCATGAAGCTCGTCGGTGGAACACCGGGGCTGGGCATGGGGGGGAGGCCCCCGGGGGCCGACGAAGAATGTGGCAGCGGAGGTCCTGACAAGTAAGCGGCTGGCATGGAGGGGCCTGGAGGGGAGAAGACTGACGGTCCGCCCATGGGGGACAGCTGGAATGGCTGATGTGGAACAAAACCTTGAAGAAACCAAAGAATTCAAACATATCAAATTCAAAATGTGACAGATGAATGAACTTGTGGCCATACCTGGAGCTGGATGCTGCGGGTACGGAGGCCTCATGGTCGGAGGTGGCAGCCCATGAGAAGAGGGAGGCAGGCCAGGGCCGGAGCTACTCGGAAGAACTTGAGGCTGGAATAGTGCCGATGTTGGCATAGGAGGCTGCTGATGCTGCTGCTGGTGATGAAGAGCAGGAGGGGGCTGGTACTGATCCTTAGATTGGGAAAGAGAAAAATACTCTACTGTGTGTGTTTCATGCATTAAGAGGCAAAGTAGCAGGGATGCAAATGATGATGTAAATCCATACCATGATTTGTGCTTTCTGTGTCGGAGTGTGAGAAGGAGCAACGGGCTTAGCTGTGCTTTGAGGCTGCTGTGGGTGTGCAGCCTCTCCCTGAGCATGGAACAGTCTGTTTCGCAGCATGTTGATTCCAGGCTGAGGAGACCACGCACACACAAATTAGAAATCAGGTCAGATTTGACTCGGTGTGGGAATGAGGACGAAACCTCACTTGATCAGAATTGTCGGGCAGGTAGGCCATGGCAGTGGCCAGGCTGCCTTCTGCAGCAAGGATGCCGGCGTAGCACGTCAGCTTCTCGGCCAGGACGGGGCTCTGCACCGCCACCTCGCTGTTTCGGAGGCGTTCGATGGACTTGCGCAGCATCATTACTTTTTCCACTAGATCCTGGGGGGGAAAAAAAACAAACAGGACAAAAACAGAAAACAACTCAGAATTAAAGCATTCTCAACGCAACATAGAAAATATCATGTTTACAAAGGACAATTATAATTTTCTTCTGCTTCCTCACACAATTAAGGACAAAAAAAAAAAAAATAACCAATTGGATTTTTCAAACATTTAGGAGGACTGTAATTAAAATCAGCCTTCAACTTGCAAAACCTTCAAACAACAAAGAAAACAAAATACATGGATAAAAAACACGCCAATGAGAATTGTAATGTTTTAATACAAATGACATTTGTTTGTTTTTTTCCTTACTTCCAGGCCGAGAGGAGATGAGCAGTCCCTGTGCATGGCCCAACACTCCACAAGCCTCTCGATGTTTCCAGAGCAGATGTAACACAAGCATGCCTGCAGGCAGCGTTTCTCCATGCCACCTCGCTCCAAGCGGCCGCCCAAGGTATCTAGCCAGAGAAAGATTCAGGAGGTCGTTTGTTTCAGCCGCCATTTGATTGTCAAACGGATGTTAACCTGCCTTCTTGGTACCATTCTCAGGAACGTATGGTTTTTATGTCCCTCACCGTTATGTCCTTTCTTGGTTGATTGTGAGCTTTGTGTATGAACGCACTTCTTGCTACCGTTACACCTTGACTTTATTATTAATTTTCATAATAAAGTATCTATTCATCGATACAAGATGACCTAAGATCTCAAGCGCAAGTGCCGTTTTTGTGAAAGCGCCGTCATCTTACCGCACAGCTGGGCAAATTCTTCAGGGTGAGCGTAGGTGAGGAGAGCGGCGAGCGCTTCCTTCCAGTTGTCCAGCTCACAGCTTTGCACGATGTCTCTCCAGTTCTGCGTCACCACTGATGATATGAGCTACAGAAAAGTAACACATTCATGGGAACACGGCCCTCTTTAATTTGCATGTGTAGATGAAATTAGGATTCTGCCATCGTTTAATTTCAAGTTCCCCAACCTTTATTGGGCCAAGGCATATTTTGCAGCTTTCACAGAGCCTCACCATGGAGATGCTGTTCTTCTGCTTGCTCAGGTACTTCTGCTGGGTCTTCTTGAGCAGCTCCTCTCCACCACTGATGGACAGCAGGATGGCTTCGGCGTAGCGGCCGTCGCTCAGACACAAATCCACCGCGCCCTCAAAATTGCCCACAAGCAGCGCCTGGCTTATCAAACCGTCCGTATCTAATGGAGAACGTTGCGCGTCAGCCACACGTCGCTCATTTGCTGCGGTCGCAAGATTTGCTTGTGCTTACCGCACGAAACGGGGATCTGAAAGTTGGGGATTTCTTTCTGATTCTGGCTGAAAAAGTCGGCGGGTGAAACAGAGCCTGACGACCTAACCTCGCCGTCTGCGGTTGCTTCTTCAGACCTCTGAGGACACAACAGGAATAGCTGAGACAAAAAGGAAGCGTTATAACTGTACACCACAAAGAATTATTCTGAATCTTTGGAGGTTCCAGGGCACCCTACTGAATGAGTTTCAGACCTCAGTGGAGAGCTGCAGCATCTTTTTAGCGAGGTCCTCAGCATCCACGGCATGTCCATTGGGTTGAAAGTTTTTCCCCAAGCATTTAGAAATCTGTCCAATATAAAAGTAGTTTTTTAGCTTGTTGTTTGATTACATTTAATAACAAACTTTTCCCACCATTGTGGGGTGTTGTGTGTACAATTTAGAGGGTTTTAAAAAAATAAGAATTAAATTTCAGAATAAGGCTCTGACTTAACAAAAACTTTAATTTCCACATGCAACGTATACTGCAGTCTTACTCATAATACCTTTTTCTCCAAGTCATCTTTACTGAAACCCAAAAGTCGCAGGAATTTGATGCGTGCCTCATCTTCAAAATTCACCTGTTAAAAAAAAAAAAAAGCAGTAAAGCACTAAATTAGCTTCAAACAGTAACTTAGGAGTGGTGTGAGGTGTTCCATAAGGCAAGATCATGCACGGCGTACCAGGAGGAACTTCCATATGTCCTGCTCAGCCTCCGACTTGGCGCTCTGGATCTTGGCCTGGCAGTAGTTGTTGAAGGAACCAGACTGCAACGCCACCTGCAACTCCCTGGAACGCTGCAGGAACTCCGTCTCCGTGGTGACCTGGCTGACAAACACCTGCCTGGGGACGGGCTGGGGGCTCTGCACGGCTGCCATCTTGGGATTCTCAAACGTTATCAGCTTTCCGCCAAACTTGAGGGGGAACAAATATTGAATCAGAAGCGACGATGACACGCGACTTAACACTTGGGGAGCTTTTCCACTTACGGCAAAGGAGGCCCCCACTGGTCTTCGCACCCACTTGGGTGGCTTCTTCAGAGGAGGAACTATGGTGTCTTGTACTGTTGGCTGAGGAACCTGCAGGGGAGGGAGCACCTGCCCTGTACCAAAGGGATCCATTGTATCAAATGAGGATGAGATCTGGGAGGGAAGAAAAATGCGTGAAAAAACGTTAAAAGGTGACATACTTTGCTATTCTTCCCTACAATTTAAACGTTTCCAAGTGTCTTGACATTTCTGAAAATATAACATGGCACACATTCTGGGTACCTTATCAGCGGTACTTTGATGCTGAGCCTTTAAGCTCCCGCCCATCACCGAGTAAACAGTGATTCTGCCATCAAACGAGGCCGCCGAAAGCAGAGCGGGATTCCTCGGACACCACTGGACGTCGAAACACCACTGGTTCGTCGTGGGAAGCTCGTAGATGACCTAACATAAAAATGAT
Source organism: Idiotropiscis lumnitzeri (assembly GCF_059441095.1). Lineage (NCBI taxonomy): Eukaryota > Metazoa > Chordata > Actinopteri > Syngnathiformes > Syngnathidae > Idiotropiscis > Idiotropiscis lumnitzeri. The sequence goes on from NC_142410.1 coordinate 4,715,789, forward strand.
TCATTGCATTTGTCTTCATTAAAAAGGCAGGAACATTTAAGTTGCCCTACCTCTGCAGTGTTTGGATTCCAGCAGAGGATGCGGTTGTCCTTAGCGCTGCTCAATAGGAGCTCAGAGTCAGCCTGGCTCCAGGAGACTGACAAAATCCCCCTTTAGGAAAATAATGGCGACAACAAATTTAGTCTTTTGAAAGAAAAAATATATATATTTTAGCCTCACCGTGTGTGATTCTCAAGAACTTTAAGAGGAGACGTGGCAAAACGAAGGTCCCACATCTGGATGACGGGTAGGCGGTCGTCCTCGGAGGCCAGAACCAACTGAGTGGCCACGTCGGGGTGCCACACCATCCCGGAACAGTGCATCTGGACACACAAGACAAATAATTTTCAAATCAACCGTTGAGCTGTGCAGACCTTTCAAACGCGAGGGGCTCACAAACCCGGTTGCTGTGGTCGCTGATCTTGATGATGGGCTCGTTCTTCCTCAGGTCCCAAACGACGGCTTTGCCGCTGGGGTTGGCCGAAGCTAGGATGTGCTGTACTTGCCGGTTCCACGACACCACACTGATGTCCTCCGCAGGCTGAAAAGTGAAGAACAAGAGGTCACATAGAAATGGGCTCCCAATACGCAAAGTGCAAACTTAGTAAGGCAAGGTAACAATTTATATGGCACATTTCATACGCAAGGCAACTCAATGTGCTTCACACAAATAAATACACAGAATCTAAAAGCATTTACAAACTGAACAGCAGAAGACATTCACGATGCAAGGAAAACAAAAGTAGATGTTTAAAATGAATAAAAAATGTACATCGACAACATTCAGACACATTTACAATCAAAAGACATTTCAAAGCAAAGGAAATTAATTAACAAAATAAAAACTAAGCGACTTTAGGGAAGGGATTTTTAAAGTGCATTTAAACTTGGGGCTGCCCTTACTTCTGTTGCCAAACTTATTCCATTTCTGTGCGACATGACAGCTAAATGCCGCTTCACCGTGTTTGCTTACACCACGACTTAATTTATTGACCCAAGTCAATTAGTAGAATGAGACAACACGTTGAATCAGTAGAGATGCGGATACTCTTTTTAAAATTTGAAACTTATTTAAATGCTCATAACATTCTCACCTGTGCTTTTGCTCCTGGTGTCATCGGACTGCTGAAGTTGTTGAGATCCCAAATATATATCTCCGAATCATTTGCTCCAGATGCAAGGAGATTGCTCTGAGGGACAACAAGAGGAACATTATTTACACAAGCTAATATAAATATACATTTTTAATTAAATGCATTCATGTATTTGGTGGGGAAACACACCTGGAAAGGGTTGAAATCAAGCGCTCGTACGGGTCCCGCATGCTTTTCGCACTGTCCCACCACGGCCTCTGCACCAGAGTTTACGATGGCCTCCGGGTTATAAACTGTTAGTGCGCCATTCTCGCTGCCTGCTACCAGCCGCCCTCCAGTGGCATCCTCACCCATCCCGAAATTAACCCACACCAGACTGTGTAACCTGTGTAAAATTGTACAGTTAAGCATACTAGTGCAAATTTTGAGGCAGCAAAAATGATAGTTGACCATTATCACAGTTTACCTGTTAGTAGTGCACAGGGACCCTCTCGGCTTCATGTCTAGAGAGGGGTCAGCAAAATCCAGTTCAAATATCTCCAGGGCTGCCGTGGTGTTGAACGAAGCGTCAAGCTGCTGTGCCGACGTGCCTGTTGTAGAGAAATCCCAGCATGTGCAGTCAACAAGAATGAAAAAAAAATAACCACAGTAAAGAAAATAATGACACTTATTCGTGAAGACTTAGTTTGAGTACCTAACGCCAAGCAGATGGGATGGTGTCCAGCGGGACTCCACGCCTGCTGGGCGGTCCTCTGGATCTCCTTCAGCCTCATCTTCCTCTAACTTTGAACACTTGCACAGAAATATGGCCCTACTTGCAAATTTATTTATTATTATATGGTACATTCACAATGAGCTGCACTTGTAAAATAGAAAATCGCAAACATCATCCAGTATATACAGGGAAATAATAAAACAAGTTAGTCTTATTTGAATGGCCACTTTAGTGTGAATAAAAAAACACGCCTTTACTTGTGGGTAACTAAATGCTATTACGGAATAACGGTGCATTTATCTGAACACATTATGTAGGAGGCTGCTGAACTTTGCCACAATTTAATAATTAATCGGGCTCACACCAACTCTTGACAGCTAGAAGCCAATCCTTTTAAATGCCGACAAACTGGCGAGTCACTTTAATAGCCGCAAAACACGATCAGCAACCCAAAAGCCGTGTTAATGAGCGCATTTCTGTTACTGAATAATAAAATTACCGTAAAGCCGCCTTGCCGCGCGGCGAATAATGTTTCGCTTGGGTAAAGTCGAAGTAAATCCAAGCTAGCGGTTAGCATTAGCTTCACATACGAGTCGTAGCTGATAATTGCCATTATTCTCTGGAGTAAGTGGCACACATTTCAAAATTAATTGTTCCACCAATTGCACAATGTAGTGAACACTTTTTTTCTACGAGTTATCTGCGTCGGTGTATCCATAATTGCTCACAAAACCTGAGCCGCCTATGCGGCTCATGACAAGCAAAGCTAGGCAGCCAACACCCTTGTTGCTCCATTTTTCACGAAACATTCGTGACGCGTGCCCCTAAAGGGTTAAAAACATCAAACAAAATACATTAATAATTCACGCGACTGTCACTTACAAATCTATTTAGCAGCCGGACTGCCCACAAGCACCGAACTGACGTTAGCCACCGCCGAGCTAATCGTTTAGCCGCTGAAGTCTGAGCTGAGTGTTGCCGTGTTGTCACTCAGCTACGGTGGCCGACGTGGAGCATTTGGAACCTGCGCTAAACCGCAGCCTCATTTACGCATTGTTAACAATTCATATAGTTGCTCCACACTAAATTAGTACATACATCTTCCTGGTATGAATAACAACATGCTTAAAAAACGACACGACTACATGTGAGTGTAGTTAGAAGTGTTTTATTCTTGACAGAATTTTTAAATATATACACATGGAGAAGAGGACGATATCATTTAGATTTCATAATTCTTGACTTCTTCCAGCTGTTTTTCAGGATCTCCCCCTTTCTCCAAGTACAAGTTGTTGTAGGGATACTGTTTGGGTCCCTGGAATTGAGAATAAGCTATGTGTAATTAAAAACAATATAATAAAAATAAAAAAATCAGAAATCACATTACAGCATTAGTCTAATAGTTAAGTTGCCAAAGCCATTTGTCAACTTTTCAGTAAACAAGAAAAAGAACAGTTCAGTTGCCTTGATTCACGCTCTAAAATTACTATGACTCCGACTACTGTGAACTAACACACACACAAAGGAAAAACACAAATTAAAATCAAGCTGTTTTTTTTTAAATTGATATTGTGACAGTAAGTTAGAAATGCTAAGGTAAAAGGCTATTAAGCGAATGACATATTTGATGAAATTGTATGACGAAACAACATCCATGGGAGATGTATAAATCTGAATATCTTTGCATATAAAACTGAAATTAAGAGAAACAATCGTAAGCATAGAAGAACATTTAAAAAAATATTTACAAAATAAAAGCAAGAATGCTTTTACTGTGCAAAATAAAAAAATTTTCTTGTTAAAATGTGACAACTTTCAATAATTACAGTTTTTCTGATATTATTATAATTTCCTTCTTGTAGTGCCTCGACTAGGGCCCCTAAATTCATGCTTGTTTTTATGTCATATTGCAATTTAATTCTAATGAAATTTGTACAATTTCTTACAATTTTGAGATTTGAAACGTTTTCCCTCCAAGTCTAAAAATGTCATAAAATTACACTTTTACTATTGTTAAATTATATCTTAATTATTTAATTCAATACATTCATAAATTAACATAGTTAGGAAATTTACAACTTCTGTGTCAAAATTCTTTGCTTTTTTTTTTTGCTGTTGTACTCCTTTCAAAAAATGGTTTGTACGCATGACAAATTCAATATTTCTTGTCTAAATGCTGTAATTAATACTTACAACAGGTTGGTAACTAGGGAATTTCTCCCCGATGTAGAACATGAACAACATGAAGCCGATGAAACCAAATAGTTGTTTGCACATGGTGTTCCAGGACAAAGGAGTGGGAGATGTATCCACACGATTCCTGATGTACATGTCAAAATCCCAGTGCATCTAGAAATAAAAATTTAAAAAAAGCATGAAAATAGACGAATGACTGACTGTAATAAACAACTTCTCATCAACTATTATGCTTTTTACCGGCTCTCCCCAGTTCCTCCTCAGGTCTGGGTGGTCCCATTGATACCAGGGGTCCCTCTCATGTTGAGATCGGCCAGGAAGTTTAGGATAATCACCATAGCTGCAAGAAACAAATAAAAAGTGATATTATGTAAACCATTGGAGCGCTATAACAAAATGAAAATGAGAAGTGCATTGGTGACTGTAGGACACTTTTCCTACATGTGAGAGTATTACAGTAAGTGTACTGTAAAATCCGAGAAACAAAAAAAATGCATTTAACCAAATTAAATTATTATGACAGTAATCAAAACGTACCCCTCTCCTTTGTCTGGGTAGGGCTCATAGTCCTCAACTCTCATGTTGTACTTCTTTGCTGCTGCAGCTTTGGCTTCTGGAGTAGTGGGGTACGCGCCGGGTAGATCATCCTTTGAAGCACCAGATGCTGAAGAAATAAAAATAAATTACAATATATATTCAAGCCAACGATTCAAGATTCAATGGCAAAAACAGCAATTGTCATTCCTCATCGCCAGATGACGCTAACCACTTAGCTAAAGCTAAAGTTAGTCTGTCAAGGTTACGTCAATTTGGGTCTCCAAAAAGAGCACAAAACGCGTTTATTTGAATGCACTCATGAAATACACACGAATATACACAGCGGTCAATCTAACCTGCCCTAGATCCGGAAAGAAGAGCTGAAATTCCGGACGCTGGGCCCTTTGAAAGGGCTTGAGCCCACCGTCGGAAGCCAACGACGGCCATGTTTACAGTTCACTCCAGACCGACACTGAAGGAAATGCGCATGCGTGAGACGGAAATACGGGTCATCATGAAGGCCAAAATTAAACTGAGGGCAATATCTATTTTACTTATTATTTATGGTAATTAAAAACTAATATTGGCACAAACATTATTATTATTATTATTATTATAAATTCGTAGTTTTTATATGGAGTATAGCAAAGAAAGAAACCAATAAATCACGTGCAACAATGGTGGGAAATATTCAAGTACGAATGTTACTGTAGACTTTCACGTGTCTCAAATTTATTAATACTAATTTTGAATAATTCTTTTAATTCCTATATTTATCTAGTGTCTGATGTTATGGCAAATCATTCGCTTATGGGAAGTCATTCACACTGCACACGTGTAAATCTTTAGTGCAAGTCTTCACAACAATCCCCCCAAAAAACTATGCTGTAAATGCGTTTATTTTTGAGACTGTACAACTTCTGTCACATATATCAAACCAGCAACATGGATATTAGGAACTAATTAGACATTAATTAGGTTTAATGGGGAGGCTTTGTTTGCTGAGTGATAGTGAAAGAAAGCAGAACTTTTCATTGATTCATTCATATTTAATAACTGTATTGGTGGCGGAGAGGAATGTGCGCTCAGAGTGAATGCACTGTAGCTCCGAGTCCCGTTCCACCTCCTCATCAGATCCAACTCGGGCACACATGTGTGTTTACCGAGGGACCGTCACGCTGCCACCGCTGATCAACTGACAAGAGTCGGTTACAAAAGCTCGGCGATGTCCTTCTCAACTTTGTCAATGGGACAGTGAAGTTCATACCTGCGGCAAATTGAAAGCAAAAAAAGGCATTTTGGGCCTCAAGCTAATATTTAGAAAATTAAGATGGTTAACATCTTGACCTGCTGAAGGGCTTGCCATCTGCAGTGATTAGAAACTTTTCAAAATTCCATCGGATATCATTGACGGTGATTGGTGACCAGTAGAACTTCTTTATATCGCCAATGACAGGATTCACAAAGGGCAACGATTCCTGTGAGATGTTATAACAAATGAGAAAAGCAGCCAGTTTACAATAAATGTATCGATGGTTTTTTGTATTCATATACCTTCAGGTAGGTGAACAGCGGCTCCTCACTGACTCCATTCACCTCCACCTTACCAAAGATGGGAAACTTTGGCACAAATCCCCTTCCGGGTCTCACGTATTTCAGGATGTTTAAGGTTTCATTATTCACCTCTAAAAAGAAAGAGTCATCCGAATGTAGAACACTTTATAAGGACTAAAAGCCCCCCTGATCATCGATAACAATATAATCCAATAGAGTGGATCTACCAGGGGATTGAAGGCCGAACTGGTTGCAGGAGAAGGCCAGTACGGTGAAGTTGAGGTCACCGAACATTTCCATGAGTGCATTCAGTCGATGGTACTGAAGAACAAAGTTGAACAAAAGGGAACAGAACATGTGCATTGAGAAAAATAAATGAACGAGAATAGACTGTTAGGGATAAATTTCATCGATAAAGGATTTGAAATTAGGGTTTTTATGTACAGTAGGACACTGCTAAAAAGGGAAACGACCCCGAATAGGAAAATAATGCTGTGAATTAGTGCAGAATTTACCTCCTCGATTGTTGATCCTCAGAAGGTGGCCACGTTGACGACAAGAAGCACTTTACCCCGGAAGTCCTCCAGCGGCACCGTCACTCCTTCCAAGGTTTCAGCAGAGAAATCATAGATGGATTTATTCGCCATGCTCCTAATTTTTTACCTAATGCAAATGTTTCGCTAGCACACACCGGCCCGAGAGTGACCCATTCGCTAAGCGACTCTATCCGTGCCATTCACTGAAACAAACACACAGGTCAGCAATTGTTCGGCGTGACTGAATGCATTGTTCTTGTGGGCAGAGGTGACCAAGCAAGACATGGGTCATCTATTCAGGAATAGGATGCTATCATCTGCAAGAGGCGCAAACATTATTAAAATAAATGCAGACATCATTAGAGAATCAAAATCTATAATACTCATAAAAGGTTGAGATGCTTACAGGAAAACCCGCTGCTCTCTCTTTGTGGAGTTGTCAAGCAAAATTCATAACAGGTCTTTGATTCATGATTGGACCAGTACTGGTCCGCAGCTCTCTGGTTGGGGACCCCGCTGTGGAAGTGTACAGAGGAACAATTTGAGTGGCGGTTGGATGCTCTTTATCTTCCATTGCTTCTTTTTTTTTTTTTTTTGTCGTTCCCTTTTCCATATTGTTAGCCTATTAGCATAGCTGCCTAATGTAAGCCTTTTGAGAAAGCAAGAAATAAACACAACAACTCAATAAACAAATCAAAATGAGTCTGTTTGCCTTGATTCAATCTTTGACAATTATCATGACCTGAATCCAAAGTGTATTTACCTCATTTTGACACGTCATAATCCAATTTAAAATTTTACAATGTCATTTTCCTTGTTAAACAGGTATCTAAAATTCCGTTCCGTAACTGCAACACATAATGAGGCGAGCTGTTAAATGTAAGGCTGGCTGTTGTATGATACGATTATTGGATTCCGTTGCAATGAGCCTTTACAACCACAGCGCGGCGCTGCTGCACTTTTGATTACAAGCAGCGCAGCGGCTGGATCTGGGGACTAAAAAATTTCATTGACTCCAGTAACCAGTGTTGACCCAAAGGTTTCTGTGACCGTAAGCAAAAATGTTTTAGGAATGTGAAACCAGAGTTCCTGAAAAACAAACCAATGCAAACATGGAGGAAAACATGCAAACTTCGCACAGGAGCTGAAGTTCGAACAAAGGAAATTTCCTCTTTGAGGCAAATGTAGCAACCACTTGACCATGTTCTGTCCTCTTTAAAAAACCCAATTTTTCGAATTACCAATTGGGCATGGATTCACTAAGACATACTAGATAAATTAGATTCCCCCCCTCTCGTACTCTCTCTCTGCCCGAGTGTCATCCCTTAAGTGTACAATGTCACCGCACATCACACCTCCACCAAGCACGCCTTCCCCCGCCTCTTCTCTCTTTCTCTCGCCACAGGGTGTGCTTTGTGATGGCAGCGTTTACAGTGACATATTGCCACTGCTTCTCTTGCTGTCTCCCTCGATTTCTCAAGAAAAATATTGCATGAGGCCTTCGGGCTAGGCCCACTAAACCTCAGCGTGTGTGTGTATGTGTGTGTAGGAAGAGAAGAGGGGACGAACACAATCAGCAAACAATGCTTCTTGGCAGCTCGTCTTGGCTCGACGTTTTACGCGTCCATTAAGTAAATTGTTATGCTTCGTGTGTTGCCTCGCGCGTCAGTGCAACATCTGTGTTTAAAGGGCTTCTTCTCATAACAAGAGATTTCCTGTTTTGATGAAAGCGTGGCGCCAAGAACATCAGCTCATGTATGATATGGCTCCAACTTGAACGCACTGTGGAATTATCATGGACGGATGGACAAATTGGAGTCTGATTTATCTTTTTCCAATCGTTTGAGGAAGGAAAGGGAAATATTTGAGCAACTAAAAGTCGGACAGACTTGCCAAATCTTGAATGAAGTCAGCAATCAGCTCAGGGAACATCAGGGTTTTCTAACTTATTGCACCAAGTGACACCTAAAAAATGAGCTCTCAAATAGCGTAGTAGGCCTAAGTGTTCATTAAATAAAGGTTTTATTTTACATTTTATATACCACATCAACACTCAACTTAAATATAGGGAAAAAAAACTGCACTTAAATAATGACTACACGTAAAATGCTTTTTGCATAAAACGTAAATAAAATCATTTTCAAAATAAAAATCTATTGTGATAATTTTAATGAGTAAATACAGCTAAAATGTGCTCATCAATGTTCTGCACTGGACTTTTCAAAAGTTTTAAGCCACTGAAACATGATGCACAGTTTAAACATTTGATTTAGCAATTCTGTTGTGTACCACTAGAGGGAGCACTTAATTTAACAAAACAATTTTGAAGTTGTATGTACCTTATTTCCTTCGATCCCGTTAACTATAATAACCTTGTTTGTGACTAACTTGAAAATGCCCAAAGAAGCCTCACAACAATATTTAATTTATTTGAGTTTTATATATCTTGATTTTACAGTAATTAACCTTTCTTTACACTTGCATATCAGTTTGGAAGTCGCCTTTAGAGTTAGTATAGGTTTGATGTAATATTGGGAGCAGGTGCTCAAGCCCAAAAAATACAATAAATAAAACCAGTACCATTGGATTTTTTTTTTTTTTTTAACATACATAGGCGGAAGCAAAATGGGAGCATATGTACAATTCCCCCAAGCACTGCCTGCAAAACATAAATACGCTTTAAGAGTAATTTATCACAGAGAGGATCATTTTAATTTTTCATAAGCAGTTTGAAAAATGGAAGGATAAAAATATTGGTGAATACAGAAAAGAAAATGCTGTCAGATAAAAAGGGCACTTTTTTAATCAAGCGCAAAGGAGCAGATTCTTGAGCACCACCTTGACCATGTGTGCACGTGCCTGCCGGGTGATATGGCCGGTTCTTTCCAACTTCCATAGAAATATTAGAAAACAGAAAATGTTACAGTAAGTTTTCCTGCATATAAAGTATGACCTCTAGAGAAGAATCTTCTGCTATTCCTCCACTGTATCCGTCTTTCTCAAGTTGGGTCATTTACTACTTTATTTGCAAATGTGACAATCTTTTCAAGAGATTTGAGCAGTCACGCATTCCAAAGTCGTCTAAATACACTCCAAAAGAAGCTTAGGATTCTTCAAACGTTCTTCCCACAAGTGAACACACATATACACGTGCACGCTCACACACTCACACACACCTCCTGCTGTTCCCTGGATGAATCATATATGCAGATTGGCAACGCTTTGAAGTGCACGGAATAGAATAGGAGATGTGTGTTATATAAACAGCAGAAGGAGGATTAGCGTCAAAACTTCCTCCTTGTCTTGTCTGCTCCTCTACCTTTTCCCACTCATCAAAAATGCATTTTTCCTATATCCTTTTTTTTTATGATGTTCATTTTTGACTGAGGTGGTGTTTTTTTTTTTTTTTTTTGCATTTCACGCAGGGCCTTGCCGCTGGAGCCCGCCTCAAAAAGTAAATGTAGGTCATGTGTCGTCGCCGTCTTTCACATCGACATGCAGGAGAAGATGGAAGTGATGAAATCCTTGTGGAAGTGTCTCTACCCCACCTCTCTCGAGTTCTCTCTCACTTCTTTTGCTTCCAGCTTGAATGAGACATTAAGAGGCTGCCTACCTGCTTCCCCGAGCTGACGCTAAACATTTCTCTTTCTGCCCACTCATACATGTCTTATTCTGTGGAGCAATGTAATGAGGAAGGTCTCGCCGGCTTTTGCTGCCTCATTCTTTGGCTCCAAACTAATCAGGCTGCTTGCTTGACTTCTTCCAAGCATGAGCCAATCAGCATGGTGATTTCTCTAAGATGGAAAAACAACTTCTAATTGTCTGGTGTAATGAAGGCTTCAAATTACATTCACAGTTCACGTTCACTATGTGTGAGAGTTTTTTTGTGTGATTTATTTTAGTGTGTGTGAGTTTTTGTTAGGGCAAGTGAAAGTGCTTTGTGTGTTTTTTGATTTGTGTGAGCTATATGAACCACGTGAGAGTTTTTTTTTTGCATTGAATGTTTTTTTTTGATGCATGTGACATTTTTTTTAGGTGAAAATCTTTTTTTAAATTTTTTTTTTGAATTGGCATATAATAGGGTAGTTTTACAGAATGTGAGATTATGCATTTAAATAAAATTTTAAAAAGCAACATTTAATTTCCTTGTGTGATAACTGACAAATTTCCTGCTCTCCCCCTACAAATTTCCATTTTTCACTGACCTTTGTCATTTATCTGCACGTCTGTGTGGTTTAATACATGCCATGTAAGAAAAATATACAGCAGGTTTAAACATAAATTTCCATATTGTTCACGCCATCTTCATTTTTTTTGCAAATCTCTACATTACTATATTTGAAGGCGGAGTGAAGGTTAAAGTATTTTTTTTAGGTGCTACTAAAAAAAAATATTTTCAGCATCCCACTTATTGCTTTATACCAAAATCAGTCTGCACTTGTAATTTCTGCTTTTATGAAATTTTATTAAAATCCCTCAAGGGCAAAAAAAAAAAAATCAATATTATTGGCAGAAATAGAGCCCCAAAATTCAATTTCGCGTTGCGTCTTTTTTTTTTTTTTTTCTCCCTGTAATGATGAATTCACTTGACATTAGTCTCTATGGGGAGTGGAAATAGTTGCGGGTGATGGGCTGGATTATTATGGGATGCCGTATTGATAGGTAAATGAGTGGATGGATGGGGGGGGTTGATGATCACTTGCTCTGGATGTCCTTGTGGCATCTACAGTGTCGTGTGTGTGTGTGTGTGTGTATTTTTTTGGTTTGGAGAGTGCTGTGTTATGCACGGCTGGTCACTAACACGATGTGACAGGGCAGAAATACCAGTACGGGCCACATTCGCCCACCCACCGTCTCACACACAGACAGACAGACACACACTAACCCCCCTCTGTTGCATGGCACCCTCACCCTATTGGCTGTCTACTTCCGTCACTCCACATCTTCTGCTCGGAGACAGAACACTCCATATAAAAACACACACATACACCAAAACCCCATTTTGTCTTCTCGCGTGGGGTACGAACGTGCAGCCGAGAGTGACGTAGTAAAAAGTGGGACGCATTATGCAACATCCTGTTATGCAAGATTTTTTTTTTCTTCATATCTTCATCCGCCCAGCCTCTCGAGACCTCTTCTTCTCCTTCTTCACTTCCCCACTTGTCCCCCTTCCTCCCTGTCAGTTGACATTCGGGGGGGCGTCCCTGGTTCATCGTTGACCTCTGTACCTTCACTGTGCAAGCTGACGCTTGGATGAGAGAAGGGTGAGGGGGGATTTTTAAATACCAGACTATTTTCTTTCTGTATTTAATACATTCACGCCAGAGAATGAGAAGTTGGTTCTTTTAAGCTGGCGGCGAGACTATCTGGTCTAAGATGAGTGATGCTGCAACACTCGGCCTCATATTGCCATCTCTCTTTAACAAGCTTGGGTGATAAAAAAAAATAAATAAAAAGTTTACTTTTATTACTTGCAGCCTGCTGTGGTTTTTCCTATGCAAGAAGACATGTTGTTATTGCATTACAGAGGGAGATGAAAAACAGTCCATTCTCAGAGTTACATCAGTATGCGGTAATGTTGCGGTGGTACATTTAGACCGCATGCCAATGAGACCGATCAGAAATTGTGCAAACGTACACTCTTAAATTTGCTGGGTCAAATATAACTCAATATTAGTCAACTATATAATATGGACTTTGTTTAATACAAGCCAACTTTTTTTTGTGACCCCCCCCAAAAAATTTCAAATTGACCCAAGTAACATTTTTTTTTTTTTACCCTTTTTTTTTTGACCCAGCGGTTTTAAGTGGGTAATAATGGTCAACACACAGACACTATCAGGGAAGTATTCATTTTACAATGTTTACAGTATAAGTATATTATAAAACTATTTTTCAAAAATTACTATTCCTCTTCAGCAATGCTTGTGGCTTTAATGAAGCATTGTCAGAGCCCTTGTTATAGTGTATGGAAAACTCTTTGACCTTTTTTCTTAAAATATTTGTACTTACACTTCGAAAGCAGTTTGGTAAAAAAAATAAATAAATAAAAAAATGAGTCAAATAGTGGTCAGGTTGATTTTGACCCATTTTTTTATTTTATTGTATTTTACCCTAACTGTCTTTAGAGATTGTCTGCTTTGTCTTCACAGGGAAGACATTTCACCACACTAGTAGAGGGACTGGAGTACAAAAGTAGAAGGACATTGACCCAACTATTTGGCTTAAATGAACAACCCAAAAAAGTTGGGTCAAATTATTATTTATTTTTTTTTGGGGGGGGGGATCAGGCAGTTTTAAGGGTTTAACAGTGTGACACATGATTATTAGCTGGACCCAGTAGTGTAAACATTGCTAGTAAAACACAGTCATTCTACTGCTGTGCTAAAATGGCTTAAAGTGAGGACAAAAAGTGCACTGGCTGATGGATAAAGCATTTCGACTAAATGTTCTAATAGCTTTTTATAAAATAGCCATGACAGTAGGATATTATAAAGGAAAACGTTACTTGATGGCTTCACTTGAATGCAACAGACCTGCGTAAATGTAGTAAACTTATTTTGTGAGTCTGGAAGGGAAGAGACATCAGTCTGCGTACTTTCAATTTTGACCTTTTATACAGACAGATTTATATTAAGACAGAGCACCCAGTCTATATTTTCCCCCAGCATCACTCTGCCTCCCCATCTCCTCCTTGCATCCATCCTGTGTGTGTGTGTTTTTCCTCTCTCCTCAGGGACGTCTGCAAGCATTGTGGATCACTGAGCTTCAGAAACGCACGATCTAAAAAGGACTGCTTCGTTTTTACCTTTGCTAAAAGCGCAAGGCGCCTCGCTTGCGGCTCCACTTGTAGAATCTGCTACTTACGTCACGAGTTGGAGCATTTGTTGAAACATGACATGAAGTTTATGGAAAGTGCTCAAATCAAACACAATGTGACTAGTCTGGCCTCTTCCATCTCTAATAGTGTGCATTTCACAGCACTGCGGCCCCGGAGGCATCCAACTTGGATCGTCTCCAGTCCACTGGATGCGTGGGTGGACGGCATGCGGTGCTGGGAAGGGAGGCGCGGGGGACGGGACTGTACTGTATTTTGGCCTTGTTCCAGTCCAGTGGGCATGGAGCAAGCCTGAGAGGCGCATGGGATTTCCCTTTTTTACACCAACCCCCTCTCTCCTCCATTAACCAATTAGACAGCTGAAATGCCTACAGCAGGATATTTCAAGGAATTTTATGCAGCTTTCAAAATGTAAATGTACAATCTAGAAAACCTGTCGTCAGCGGTAGACGGGTAAAATAATTGTTGGGGTTTGGGTTGCCTATCCATGACAGCAAAATAACAATCTGGCAAAGAGTGTTAAATAATGGCTGTTTGCTGATTTGAAGCACCTGTGTGTCCAGGTGAGTGGACTAATCAAGGAGATGGGCGTGGCTAACTGTCAGCGTGAAACAATGGAGATGCAAACGAAAACAAAAATTACTGGGCCCACATTTGAAATCAGAGACTCTTGACATAAAAATTGTACATTTATTTTGTGAACTGTACTTTCTGGTGGATTTGAACCCTCTTCTCTCACGCAGGTAAATTCACTATTTAAAATCGTCTATCAGCAAGACCACACCCTATCGTCACTTCACGTGCACGCAGCAGTTTTATTAAGCTCTTTGTTCCTGAATTCCGCACTAATCTATTTGTGTGCCCCTGACGACTGGAAGACTGTAACTTAACTAAAAAGATTTACATTTTAAACGTTTATTGAGGAATACCGAACTATGTGCTGCGTCTCTTTTTAGCCTACTCACTCTATGATATATGTAACACAATAATTTTATGTAGATATCACTACCACGGCTGATATTGAACCAACGTTGTCATTTTTTGCTACAGAGAGTCCCTCCATTAGAAATGTAAATCACAAGTGGTCATGAATTATCACAAACTCCATTGTGAAGCAAGTGTGTGTTGTGTGACGGGGATCGAAGCAGCCCTCATTGCCAGCATGTGATGGATACTCGCCAATTTCCATCGCAAATATTTTTGCAAACTTGCTGTCGGCTGATGATGAATGTTCTCAATATCACACAGTATGTTCATCTCAAATAATACTTCCCATTCTACAACAGTACATATTCTTCACCAACAGGGGTCGTCCTTGCACAGTTTGTCCTCACTTGACTGCTGACTCCAAAGCAGAGGCAGCATGTTATGTAGCTGCATGGCTGCCCTACTTGCATTTGGCGAGAAAGGCAACCTGTAGACAGTGCGTGTGCGCGTGTGTGTCTTTTTTAAGCATAGACATTTTTGCATGAAGGACAGCATCATCCTCTTTGTTCACCTATTCTTCCCCCCCCGTGCGCTCAAGTGTTCTCATCCTTGCCCTGGCCGTCCTCGTGTAAGCGACCCACATCAATTCACTAAGCCTCTGCCCTTTTACAGGGGCTGCCTGAAAAAAATCTGATGTGACATGTAGGATGAGCAAGATGGAGCGAGAGGAGGAGGCAGACGCCGGGGCTGAGGTATTTGCAAAGGACACTTCACCATCACCAGTCTGACATTGACAGACTTCATCCTGACAAAGTGGTTCATACTTGAAAGAGGACATGCCTGACACATATGAGTGACCACATTTATATTGAAAGGACAGCCCGTGACCTTCATGGGGGCGCAATTCAATGACATTAAGTGGTGCCTTGAGTTACGAGTGACTCGAAATACAAACCGTCATTCAGCTCTTTTTTTCTACCAGAAAAATTCTGCGAGTGTTTTACTTCACAACAAGCAGCAGTTTGACAAATAGTTAAAGATTCCTCAAATAAGATGTAGACAGACATGTGCCTTGGATAAGAATTGTAATACATGCGTATGGCGAGATGAGAGACTCTGAGTTTGTGGTTCACAAACCACCGTGAAGCAAACGCTCACATATTATCGTCCTCTCTATTTTTTTTCTTTGAGTGCTACCAGGATGAGTGTATGCCATATGCATGTCAGCTCTAATAAGTCAGGGCCATGCAAGAGGAGGCGGGGCATCTCCAAAGGGGAGTCATCAGTCATTGGGCTGATGTAGCATCTCAGACACATTGGAGTGATTCTGGAGTTATCATTCACTGTAGAAAGTGGAAAATGTATAAAAAAAACCAATTTGATTTGTCCATTTGTTTTCTATGTTGCCCATTTGGATCTGGGTGAGCTGAAGCCTATCCCGGTTGAGTTCAAGTGAGAAGTGGTGTACACTCTGGATTCAATCACTGAGCAGATATCGACGCGCACACTCACAAAAAATAAATTTCAATCTCCCTTAAAGACAATTTTGAGTCTTTTTTAATTAAGCTATTGAGTCCCCGAATAACCTAGTCAATTCCTCACTTCTAAAATGTTAAGATGCCACAAAATGGTACCATTGGCCCGTCTAAAGAGGAATTGGTCTCAAAGAAGTGCATTGAAGCCATTAAATCTAAACTGAGTGCAAAGATTTGCATGTTGGTGATGTGCTAAATTTAGCCTGGGCTGTTAGTGGAAATTACGCAGAGTCCTCGGCTATGTGCATGTACTTCTGCACTTCCGGTGGTTTAAAAAAATAATTATTTTCAACAGTAATGTTGTAGAAATGAATTTCCAATTGTGTGATGGTGTTTTGGGTCCCACAAATCATTTACTCAAGTTTTTCGTGTTTTGCAGCAGGGTTAGGGATTACTGTAATATTTCTACTCGTACAATAATATGACATTATTATAACTTGCATGTTTATAGCGAGTTTCAAAGGACAAATAAAGACAATTCAAATGCATTTGAAAATATGTCCTTTAGAAATGTCAGGCAAAATAAACTAAGATGTGTGTCACTACTGGTACCTACGCCAAGCAGATTTTGCATGTAGTACATTCAATGTTTTTAGCCAATCCAAGATTGTATTTAAACCTTTTTTTCACAATGAGTAATGGATTGGTTTTTACTGTCCAAATTTCGTCGCGGGACTCGTGGAGGTGCTTATTTATTAAAGTACTGGTCAAAAGTAGTTCTGTTGCCTTGGAGGAGGTCTGCACTCTTCTAAATGCTGTCCTAGTATTGCATGTGAGCAGAGCTCTTGTTATGCTCTGGTCAGTAATGTGATTTAGTGCTTGGTGTTGTGTATAAATTCTTGTAAGAACATGTTGTGTTCTTTCTTTAGCGATGAAAGGATGGAATATGGGAACTAATATTCTCACAGAGGTTTCAGCTATCAAGAGAATTGTTGTTGTGCTGCAATCTTTTAAGACTTGATGTAATACCCGTTTCTTTTTTTCAATTTCTCTCTCCCGTTTGTGCTTTGCGTCGCTCGTCAGTACGGCTGGATTCTATATCGGCACGGCCCAAGTGTTCTTTGACGCCCAACTCCGGAGCGTCCTAGACCTGGGTCATGTGACACTGACCTGCTATGTTTTACAAGGCTGCGGCGCTGCACGGGGGCCTCAGAGGAAAGGCAGCAGCAGGAAACCAAGCACAGGGTGTGTGCATACGTGTGTGTGACTTTCATGGACATGTTTCAAACCAAAGAGTGTTTAATTGGGGACAGCTTGTTCAGTTGGGGAATGAAGTCGCCATTTGGGAGCGTGCAATAATGGGGAGTGGTGCACCTAGCACTTTACGTTATGTTCATATTTGATAACTGTGAGTAGACAAAGCTTTAAGCAATTAACTGAGGAAAAAGTTATTTATTGTGTTGTAATAACTAAAGTGAGTATTGTTTTTCCTTGTGTGCCTTTTTTAATGTCCTTCTTGTTAGGTTTTTATTTCTACCTGTTCTCGTCAGCCAATTAGCTTCCTCGGCCACTCGTGTCTTGTCTAGATGTTCCTCGTTGTCTTATCATTTTTTATTTATCCATTTTTTTTATTAGATGAGAAAATTTTCAATTTTGGTAGAGATTTTCATCAGGGTCATGGAAGTTGACGCACATGATTTGCTTTTGCAGGCCACACAAAATTAAGTCGGAGGTGGCCCCGGGGCCTTGAGTTTGACACCCGTGTTTTAGAGTTTGTAACAAAAATCGATTGAAGTCAGTGAATCGTTTTTAAAAGATGAGTGCATCGTATTGAATCATTCCACTTCAAAATGTACTGTCCTTGAATCTTAATCGTTTCAATCGAGATGCTTATCAAATCGGCTTTAATTGGAGAGACGCACTTATATTTTTTTAAATTATTATTATTATAATAACACATTTATTGTACTGACGAGCTCTTCCAGATTGTTTGACAACGATTGAATCATTTCACTTTAAAATTAACCCCCCTTAAATCGTACCATGTGCAGGATAAATTTCAAATAGTCTATTATTGGTGATGCGCATCTCTACTGCTCTGTATTAAATCTGAAATAAACCTCCAAAGGCCCCTGACAACGTACGATTATGAGCGTGACAGTTCGGCGAGTCTCATTTATGGCCTAGAAGTGTTTTTCATAGAAATATTCACTGTAATTATGACTTTAGCCTATGGTGAGTCCCACTTAGGTACAAAAACATTGTCGCTATAGAAACGGAACTCTATGGTAAACCGAGGCCCCCCTGTAACGACTAACCGCAATGGTGAGAGCTTCAAGGTCTGTGCGAGCAAATAGTTAAGGTTACTCTCCCGGAAATGACTGTCAACCTCTGAAAAATCCCAAAATGAGTGCGTGTGAGCAAGCGGAGTGAGCTGGGTGGGGTCAGGCCACAGTATTTCAGGAGATGGAACTGGGCCATAAAAGGTTCGACTCCAAGAAGCCAGCGAGACGGCGTTTAAACTTGCCGCCTCGCTCGACTTGGCTCAAAACAACTTGGACTTTTTCCACCTGGCTGACGTTAGATTTTTCAATGCTCGGATGGCCTTAATCTCCTCTCTCCTCATCTCCCTTTCCCGCCCTCCCCTTCTCTTTTCCGCCTCCCTCCCCCGTTTTAAATCTCACACTTGTGCTTGAGCCTTCTCCCTTGTTTCCCCCTCCTTTCCCCTCTCTCTTTTCATCCCCAAATGAGTTGACCTTCAATGTCGCTTGGCCGTAATTCTACTCTCGCTCACTCTGCGGCAGTAATCTATGGCTGTAGACTTGTATCCTGTTGCCCTCCAACGCGCACACGTGCACAAACACACACGCAGGAGAGATTACGCAGCAGAGTCAGTGCATGAAAGATGACCAGAGACACACACACACACACACACACACACACAGGCGGATTTTAGGCCATTAAAGTAGAGGCCAGTCCAGTCTCAGATCGCTGCCTTCCCCCCCTCTTTGTTCCCCAAATCAGGAACAGCTGTTCCCCTCCAAAGTTGTAAGTCACTCACTCGGTGGAAATCTAAAAAGCCATTAAGCGAGCCCCCACATCTTCCACTCCGCCCCACAATTGCGTGGGTGCTTGCTTATCTGCGGCTGCACACGCTGGCGCGTACAAGAAAATTACAACAGGGAACCACTGCGTTTACTAGTTACGGGAAAGATCATAATCATATCTCCCATACCCGGAATACACGTCGTTGAGGCGGGAGAGCAAAAGCAGGAGTAGGCCTAAGTTGCTTATGAGCAAGTCAGAAGTAAGTCTTAATTGTTAACCGTCAAGTTTTAAACAAGTTCCGAGTTAAAAAAGTTAAGCAAGTGACCATAGTGACCTTTTTTCACGTACTAAAAGTAGACTAAAGCAAATCCTTTTTTGGAACAAAAAAAAAAAACTAATACCAATCCAAAAATTAATTGAAAGTAAATGAAAAAGAAAATGACAAACTTGCTCTATAAACTAACGAAAACTCACTCAATTGGAAACAAAAGTCAAATTATATCCGTGGTGTCCAAAAAAATTTCAAGTCACCTAAGTTCAGAAAGTTCAGTCAAAAATATTTATACTTGATATACTCTGTACTTGTGTTTAGCGGTACTAACACATTTACAATCGCATCGTTTTAATGTCCTTCTTGTCTTTTACTTTGTCTTCCCAATAAATGCATAACAGACATGAATCTTGGTTTATGTTTTACTGGCTATCGGTTAGCTAAAATGTTAAGCTAACATAGTTGTCGTGTCTTTATGGGTTTTATCGTGGTGGATTAAGTTAGATATCGTCGTTGTTGCGAACATTGCATGTTGCTAATCTCTTCTACCCCAATTTTATCAAAAAGATAACTTATTTAGGACTTATTTAGTTATCTTTGGATCTCCTGCCGTTAAGTGCTTCATGAGGGTGCATCTAGCGTCGGCATCATAGCATACTTGTGGGTTGCGTGGTTTGCACATACAATGTTTTTTTTCAAAAACAAATATTGCAATATGTTATGAATTTGGACTTTTTAGTTGTTAACAAGCTAACAGACGCTCAAGTTTTGTAGCTCATGTCTAGTCATTTAAAAGTTTGAGACAAGCAAGTCACAAATACAGCAATACAAATTTATACTTCAAATAAAACGTAATTTTATTTCATTAAAATGTAATGGTAATATCAAGTTTTGGTATGTGAGTACACAAATGTAAGTACTTGTACTTTGTCTCAAAAATGGTATTTTTGTATTTAGTCCTAATATTGGCTACTTAAGGAGGAAGTCAACCCCAAAAATTTCTTTACAAAAATGACATTCTAATTAATATTGCGTTTGTGGATTGTGAGTTGAACAGCGAAATCCAGATTTTAGCCATCTCGGGGCGGCCATTTTGTCGCTTCTGTCGACTGAAAATGTCAAGGGAGCCGGGCCCAGGCCAACTGTGATGTCATTTTCAGTCATCAGAAGTGACAAAATGGCCGCCCCTTGGATTTTACTCCTTAACTCATATTCCACAAATGCAATATTAATCAGAATGTCACTAGTGAAGACGAAGAACATTTTATTGCAAATAATTTTTGGGGGTTGACATCCCTTTTAAGTCTGATTCGAGTCAAGTCATGTGACTCGAGTCCCCCACCTCTGCTTTGGAAGGCTGGAAAAGCTTGCTTGCTCGTCCACTTTGGCATAAGCGGCCAGAAAAAACAAGAAGGCGGCCAGACGCACATCAAGCACATTATAACCAGCAGAGTGGACATTTGCATGCCAAAAAGTGAAAAAGTTTTTTCTAACCGTCTCCTCCTTCTCTATCTTATGTGGAGATCTCTCATTTCCTGCAGGACCCAATGTTGATTTCATAGTAGAGCCCGGGGCTTAAGAGTGCGAGTCTGAGGGGTGGGGGTACGTGGTTGTCAAGTGTGGGGGTATTTGGGTTCAAGCCAACGTCAACCTCCACCTTGCTCCACTAGTCCGTCCGTGTTTTTTATGTGTGTGTGTGTGTGTGTGTGTGTGTGAGTGTTTTGTTTTTTTACATGTGCGTGCAAGCGTGCACTCTTGTTTTCTTACTGTCTACAATCACATTCACTTCAATGCCTGGCAAAGCTGCATTTAGTCTTCCACAAATGCACTTTGGACTACCGCAATCCAACATACGTTCACAGTTTATTTGGTATTCCCAGTTGAAAAAATTCAACTATTCAAAATTTAATCTGTAATAACTCCAAATGCCGCCAAAGCCCTGTCTAAATGGGAAAGTAATACAATAATTGGTGGTCAAGGAAGCATCTTGAAGTGATACATCTTGACTATGACTATGTTGGGTAGGACCTTGGTTTAGCCTGGGTTGGCTCTTGATTCTTCAGAGTCTCATATTGTAGAATGGGTTTGAAATTATATTATACTATTTTGGCGTCATAATTGAGATTCCTTTTTCTGCACCGCTTATCCCGTTTATGGTTATGGATAAGACTGTAGAGGCAGTCGACACACTTGATTGGTTGGAATGGATTGGCGCATCAAAATCCATTTAAAAAAACAAAAACAAAACAAAAAAACAACGACCAACAGAGGGAGACATAACAGAGAAGCCTCAAAACAGCGCCCCAGGTTTTTCTTGGATGAAAAAGAAAATCATAAAGACGGGGGAGGGGGGAGAAACAACTCCCAAGCTTTGCTCCAATAAGGGAGGGGCACAGTATGAAATCAGAAAAAAAAAAAGGTTGCCAGTGAATCACACGGCAGAAAAAGTAACGTCAACATATACAAAGTGCAGTGAGATTTGTTTATTAGATGTATTTCTACCAAACATAATTTAGTGTTTTTTTTTTGGGGGGGGGGGGAGCAGTGCCTTATGGCTTTCAGAGTTTTATTAAAACTGAAGTAGAAGGCATCCATTTGTAAGTGGTAGTTATTATGACCTTGTGAAGTGGTAAACCTTTAAGGGCACCGATGACTCACGCGTACAAGGAGCTGATGTCTTCTTTTTGGTGTCCGTCCAATGCGCTCACCCAAAGAAAAAACAGAAGAGTGTCTTGCATAAATCCCAATAATTGTGGCACATGAGCAATTTCTGCTCTTCACTTCCTTTCTCTTCTGGGTGACACACACACAGACCGCAGAAAAGCGAACAGCTGCAGCCTTCAGCTTTCACTTCCCCTTCTATGAAAGCACACATGTATCTGTTACCATAACAAGTTCCCCAAACGTGGCCTCTAATGCCCTCTGTAGCCGCGTCGCTCACGCCGTGCCAACACATGTGCCTGTGTGCACGCTTTACATGCGCAAGTCTGAAAAACCTGCTGCCAACAAGTCTGGAGGAATAAAAATGGTGCTGCTTTGCTAAATGGGATATTTTAATTTTACTGTCCCCAGGTCTCAGCTCCAATAATACTAATAAAATATTTTACAGTACTCTACGTGGATGTTGCAAGCTAAAAAGAAAACAAGTAATTATGTGAAATATACATTGAACGTCTACATTTGTAGTATTTGAGTAATTTGTAGTTATTTTAATTTGCTTGTATCTTGTTTGACACATGATCCACAGAAGGGAAAAAATGTCTACTGTATATGATTTAACGTTCTATAATTGTTTGTTTTTAGACATTAATTGAGGTGCCATTCAAATTTTGGAGCTAATCTACACTTTAAACAAATAATTATTAAAGTAGCTGTCTCTGTTCAAACTGTTTTGACTAATGGGAGCTGCCTGGAAGATACTTTTGTAAAGCAAATTTTTTACTTTTTGTTTCCCTATATTTACACAGTGTTACTGTTCAAACTATGCATAATGTTATTAGCGGTTTACAAGCATTAACATACTTTTTAGGAATATTTTTTTTTCTCACGATTTGCTTACTACATTCTGTTCAAATTGATTATTTTTTTTTTTCTGAATCGAAAAATTGTGTCAAGTGATGATTTCCTGTGTGCATGTCTCATATCGTGGAATTGGCCTCTAATGCCAGTCATGCACCGCTTTTACTTACAGGACACACTCACGCACACAAACAGCAAACCAGGCCAGACAGAGTGGCATCGCGTGACTAAGGCTTCACACCTCTCTTTCTCTTTCAGTCAGTGAAAGCATGAAAATCCCTCGTGCACAGTCATGTGAGAAGTGTGTGTGTGTGTGCGCGCTTGCATTCAGTGTCTGTCTAGCTGAGCTCTGACCTGGTTTGGCCTTCTCTATTTGTCATTTACACACTAACTGTACTGTGCGCACGCACTTGCAAAAATAGCCGCCGCTGAGCGCTCTCTCGCTTGTTTGTCAGCAGGCAGCCACGTCAATCCAAATTAAGGCAGAGCAAACAGCGGGCCATTGTTTGTTGGACTTCACAGCTCCGTTTATGTGCAATCCCACCAGGCCGCTACACTTTATGTCCACTGTTAAAGCCTCGGTGTAAAATAACTCGGTGACACGATGGATTTTCACTGTCACTGGTGTTTTTTATTTTTTTTTTTTATTTTAGTTTTTTTTTTTTTCCTTCAGGGGGGATTTAGGTGATGCAATATGAAGGTGTGGGCTGTTAATGTTGACCACTTGCTCTCGGATGATCTCACTGAATGCACTGCAGACAGTAAATGCATGATTAGGAATGTTTAAATGGAGGCCGCATACAGTGAACGCCTGAATAGTCGTGGTTTGGAATTTCGCAAATTTGGCTAATTGCAGATTTAATTTTTTTGGAATTCATCCTCTGTGAAATGCTGAAAAATTCACAGATTTTTCTGTTTTTGTTCTATCGCATGAGCTTCTTTTGGAGAAAAGTAGTCCTTGGTCGCCATCTTGTAACAACTGTATCTATGACTCTATAACCCACACTTATTCACATTTCATTTGATTTCTCAGGGAGCGACAATTATTTTCGGCATTTCACTATTCACTGTCAACTCCGCCCCTATTACTCAATAAACGGGTTTCACTATATCTAAAAACTTGCAAGTCATAGCATTCGAATGTCAACATTCAAATGTACTTACTGTGATGCCCTGCCATGTGGGAAAGGAGAGTCATGTTTGGGAGAATATTAAAAAAACAAAAGTCCACTTATGCAAGAGGTGCTGCGTAGGGACTAAAACTAAAAAAAAAAAAAAAAAAATCTATATAATCTCGCTATATCACAGATTTCTGCTGATAGCGGGCCGGTCCGGAACAATATGTGCGTAATTGACGTAATTACTATGTAATTGCTATGACTACTTTTGTCTAAATTTGTGAACCAGCACCAAGATGGCACCCTAAGCGACAGTTTTTGACTTTAGCCCAAAAACCGCCGCTACAGACCAATAATTTCGGCGCAATCTGCAAATCGATGACTTCACGACTGCCGAACCGCAAATATGCGTGGGTTCACCGGACCCCTCTGCTCCCCCCTTCGTCGTCTTCTCCTGCCCACAGACTCACTATTGTAAAAGCGAGCTTGTGGCCAGATGGTTGACTGAGCTGTTCTCAGGGCAGACTGTGGCTGCGTGCCACTCTTTGCCATGGTGCCGAGGTTTCCCAGGACACGCTAATAAATGTTGTTATTCCCCCAACGAATGTGTAACATTGGCCCGCACAGCTGGCACAGAAAGATGCTGCGTCCCGTCAGCCTGTCATAACACGCCACCCATGCACTACAGAGCCACCATTCCTCCCAAGTAAAATGAGCTCCATTCGTGCAATTGTTTGGAACTGTACATTTGGCTTTCCACAATGGAATGGGGAGGACGAAAAGGGTGTTTCCTTTCTCTAATTCCATACCAGCTGAGTTTGAAAGTAAACCAGAAACTGTAGTTTTCTAACACTTAACACATACGGAATGATTGGTTTCATTCTCTTTTGTCATTAATTGTCAACGAGAGTTTGGGATGGTGGATTTTTTTCCCCTCACATTCGATTATATCCATTTATCCAAGACAGATGCCTCAACACTGGGGCATGGTGGCCATCGGGAATTTCGGGAGGTTATTGAACGGACGATGAACCGATGACTATTACTGAGCTGGCTCTGATCCGTCCGACCTGAACAACTTCCGTCCCATATCAAACCTCCCCTTCATTTCCAAACTTCTAGAAAAAACAGTGACTGCTCAACTTCACACCCATCTCTCTTCCAATAACCTCTATGAACAATTTCAGTCTGGCTTTCGTTCCCTTCATACTACTGAAACTGCCCTCCTCAAAATATCCAATGACCTTCTCCTCTCTGCTGACTCCGGTTCACTTGCCATTCTCCTTCTGCTTGACCTCAGTGCAGCCTTTGATACCATTTCTCACTCAATTCTCCTTGACAGACTTTCTTCTATCGGTATCACCAGCACCCCCCTTTCCTGGTTCCGCTCCTATCTTTCTGACCGCACCCAGTTTATCCAGCTCAAATGTTTTAGATCCCACCCCTTTCCCCTCACTTCAGGTGTTCCTCAGGGTTCTGACCTTGGCCCCATCTATCTTCTCCCTCTTGGTAATATCTTCAGGAAACATCACATCCTTTTTCACTGCTACGCGGATGACATCCAGCTCTACATCTCTACCAAACCAAACACCACACTTCCACCATCCTCCCTAACCAACTGTCTGCAGGAATTAAAATCATGGTTCACCGCAAACTTCCTCAAACTGAACAGCAATAAAACTGAACTCCTCCTCATTGGCACCAAATCCACCCTAAACAAAATAAACAATTTCTCTATTCCCTTTGACAGCTCATCCATCTCCCCCTCCCCTCAGGTCAAGAGTCTGGATGCCATCCTTGATAGCACTCTCTCCTTCACCTCACACATCAACCACATCACTCGCTCTGCATATTATCATCTCAGAAACATCCACCGGCTTCGCTCCTCTCTCACCCCTCACTCCGCTGCTATACTCGTTCATACCCTCGTCACCACCCGACTTGACTACTGTAACTCCCTCCTGCTTGGTCTCCCTCAAAAAACCCTCCATAAGCTTCAGCTGGTCCAAAATTCAGCCGCTCGCATTATCACGCTCACTCCATACAGAAACCATATTACACCCGTCCTCCAACATCTCCACTGGCTCCCCATTACACACCGTATTCAATATAAAATCCTGCTCTTCACTTTCAAAGCTATCCATAACCTTGCCCCTCCATACCTAGCTGACCTCATCCATATTCCGACACCTGTCCGTTCTCTCCGTTCTTCCTCCTCACTGCCCCCCTGCTCGCCTCGTCACCATGGGAAGCGGAGCCTTCAGTCGCTCTGCTCCCCAGCTCTGGAACACACTCCCCGCTGACCTCCGTTACTCAGACTCATTAACACATTTCAAATCCAACCTCAAAATACATCTGTTTAAACAAGCTTATTCACTCTGATCATGAATTAATTTTCCATTTGTTTTATTTGATCTTATTTGATTTGATTTTGTTTTTAACATTGTATTTATATTTTTAACTGCATGTTGTAAGGTGTCCTTGAGTGCTCAGAAAGGCGCCCACAAATAAAATGTTTTATTATTATTATTATTATTATTATTATCATTATCTTCCTGTCCCTCAAGCAAATTCACCAAAATTGCGTTACACGACACCCAAGACTTTAGACCAGGGGTGGTCAAACTTTTTGATTGGCGGGCCACAATGGGTTCTAAAATTTGTCAGAGGGGCCGAACGAGGAGCAGATGGATGGAGTGTTTTGGTAACCTCACCTCACCGGAGGAAAAAAAAAACCCATTTAATTTTAAATGAAAGTGAACAAAAGCATTACAACAAAAAATATTTAGAAAATCAAACATTAACAAGGTTTATTCATAAAAATGTTTTCATGTTCGGTGAGCCAGATTAAAACGTTTAATGGGCCGCATGTGGCCTCCGGGCCGTAGTTTGCCCACGCCTGGTCTAGACTAATTTCAGTCACCAGATTGTCTGGTGCGCCAGTGGTGTGTTAAGTCTTAAACGCATTCAACGAGACGTGCTCAGCACAAAAATGAAGGCGCACCCATTTTTATGTCCAGTACATGTGTACTACTATACTGTTCCATACTATACTCACGCCAACTTTTGTCACCGGCAACTGATGTGCGCTGAATTTGATGGTGGGCGTGTCGGCTCCTGGGGGCAACTGGATGGTTTTTGCCAGCTGTGTGGGATCACTTTCAGTATTGTAAACATGGCGAGAGGGACACTCCACGCTCCCCAGCTCTGAAAGGTGGCCCTTTTGAAATGCTTGAGCCCGTGGGTGTGCCTTTTGCCCCCCAGTGTCCCCACCCCCCACCCCCACCACCTTTCTACTCCGCCTGCCCCTCCTTTCCTCTCCGTGTTTCCTGTTGAGCTGGCTAGACTCCTTTGACAGATTTACAACTTCGGGGTCAAAGTTTTCCGACAGCAGCAGATAAATCTTACACCGCCCCCTCCTTGCTTCGCCCTCACCTGATAAAAAGACACATACTCTCACAGCCCACATCCTTTCATGTGTAATGTGCCCTTTTTGTGTGTGTACACCTATGTGATGGAACATATGTGTGAGGATGCCTGCGTTTGTGAGTTTGGGAGGGGGGGGTCACGCCTAAAGTGCCTTGTCTCACAATTCTCAGAAAGGATGCAGGATATTGTTCACGAGCCATAAAAGATGGGCTTTTCGCTTCTGGTCTTTGCAAGAAAGGGAAGGTCTTCTAATTTCCCCTCCTGCATTTTCTTTAAGGCCCCGTGCTTGATTGCTGTTTTCGTCTCCTCCCCCGGATACATAAGATGAGCTGGAGTGTGCTTCACCCCCGCTAGCGAGCCATCATTTGTGTTTGCTTGCTCGTCTTTCTTTCTTTTCTCCCACTCTCTCTCATTGCGCACTCTGGAGGCGTCAAGAGAAGTATTGGCTCTAATTTGTTTTGGGGCGTGAGGCAAGATAATCGCAATTTGCAGTCTCTAGCCAAATCGCATAATCTTTTTTTCCACTGCTGTTCCAGTAAAATTGTATTTATCATTCATCACGTCGCGATACAGAACTGCGCGTTATCCCCGAATCTGAGCGAAGCGGCTCATAAGATGTGATTTGGATTGGTTAAGACTGATGCAGGCGTCTTTTTGTGTTGATATTAGATATGTTGTGCTTTGTGCGTGAAGATGAGCGATGCGCTCCTATTTAATGGGAAGTTGACTAATTTTTGTTCTCGTTGCGAAGGGCTTCGCTTGTAGGTCATATGAAATTTGTGTTAACGGTGAAACAGGGTGTCCTTGTCCCGGATAATAACCGGCATACGTCATGCTGTGCATGTATAGAGACCTTGGGTGAGGCCTTGCTCTGTCCACGTGCTTGCAATCCACCTCAACTCGGTATTGTTAAAAGAAAAACACCTTTTTTTTTTTTTCTTTTTCAACCCATTCATTTCAATCTAGAAAATTATAAAAAAAAAAAAAGAAAACAAAAAGTGGCCTCAATTTCGCACATTGTGACCACAACGTAATCGTATTTAGGACTCCGTACAAATCATCCTCATTTCCTGTCATTTTAAACCTGACACTCAAATCATATCCTGTTTATACTAGACGACAGCAGCCATTCGGCACTATACACACATTTTCCTTCAACGGGGTCTCGATCGATTGGCATGATTGATTGGCTGGTGCGCTGCTGACAGCTAGCGCTAATCAATGTTGGCTTGGCTGACGGCCGCAGACCGTACGTCACTGTCAACGTCGCCAACATGTCGAAATAAGAGTTTTGATATCATATCACGATCGTATAAGAGTTGATCTTAAACCAACTGTGACAAACTGTAGCGTCAGCCTAGGGCAGATATCTTTTTCAAAAATTCCATTTAAATCATGAATAATCCAAAATTAGTAGCTCGTTATCTATCGATTGATGTGATCTGATCTACCATTCATCCTTTTTCCTATTGTTGAGTTTGCTGGTGTTCTAAATGGTCCAAAAACTTACACGGAAACTAACAGATGAAATTGGCAGGGAAGTGCGTCAACTATTGCAAAACACGGCATGCCTTGTGAAACATTGCATTCACTGCTGCGTGAGCTTTGTCAAGAGGTGACCTTGAATTCTTAAGAGGCCCCATGGCGGAGGTTTGGCCCTTAGCAGTTTTCACGCATCACTGCTCGACAGCGATAGGATGGGCCGCGAATGAAGCGGCTAAATGACGGAGATGAGGACGACAACACAAAAAAAAAAAAATTCAAAATGGAGAAAAATCAGAGGTGGAGTTGCAGCATCTCCGGGGAAATATTATCATACCAAAGTTGTTCGTGGTTTTGCTGCTGAGTGAGAGAGTGGGATGAACAGATCAGAGTTAGCGAGAGCTTTAAGGGATTAACAAATGAACAAACCTGTTGTCCTCTCTTCCCCTTCCGTTCTTTATTTTTGCAAACGAGAACACGCTCTGAATATTCGAGTCCTCGTGTAACCTCTGCGGAGTTTTTAGGGTGAATGTTTCTTTTCGCCCGAGCTGTCTCCAAAAACTCTCCTGGCACCTTCCACGCTTCGATTTTTAAACCCTCTCTTCTGGCTGGGTTTTCTCACATCTTTAAAAAGGAGGGAAAGACTGACAGAAAAGAGTGAAAAAAAATACGCTAATGCTGCCTGGGCAGGTTTGGTTGGATTTTTCTTTCTTTTTTTTTTTTTTTTTTTTTTTGGTGGTGGGGTGGGGAGTGGGGTTGAGCTGCAGTTAAAGGTTATCTCCCCAGACTCCTAAAACACCAAACAGGAAACAAGCGCTCTTGAATGTTCTACTATAAAAAAAGCATAGCGATAACATACATTATATAAATGGAATCTAAACGGTTACACGGTTTGCGCATCATGATTGATACCCAGTTGTTCCTGGTGAGCCAACTTGGCCACCAGGGGGCAGTATAATACAGAAATGCAGACACAATCAAAGAGTTGCATATCTACTGGATGTGAGTCAGTAAGCCACAGTAATATTACTTATTTTGGTGAGGATAAAGAATACATGCCTTTGAGTCGTAGGGCTGAACCACTTTGAAATATAATCTAATTGCATTCCCCTCCCCCCTCAGTATAGGAATTCTGATTTTAAAAATGCAATTATTTTAAAGGCCCTCTTCCCATGTTTTTTTTTTACAAACAAGCAATGAATCAATCAAAAAACAATATCGAGTTCCTCCAGTCTCCACAATATCATGAAAAAAATTGCAATCAGAAATTAGAAAATGTCAGAATATTTAATATTCCAATCTTTTTTCCACAAAATAATCTCACTTCAATACTATATCGTTCTCATATTCTGACTTTTCGTTCCCTTGGAAATTTGAATTCCCCCCCCCCCCCCTTTTCCGTGTCATCCGTAATACTCCTCACCCCTGATAATATCATGTGACAGGCCAACTTTCCACTCCGGTGGCCTAAAAACTGAGGACAAGACGGGAAGTGAGAGGCAGACAGTGAAAGAGAGATATTAAAAGGATGTTACCATCATTTCAAAACTTGGATGCCATTCATTGCAGCTACTTCATCCACCCACCCTCCTACGTACCCCTTGCACAATACGGCTCGATAAGTGATCCAATGGCCTTTGATAGCCAACGTCAAGCTTTGTATGATTTATCTGGCTGCGCCACAATGACATTGGACGCAGAGCAACAAAACGGAAAGAACGAGAGAGGGAGCGAGAGAGCGCGGTTAGACTGTGCTCCTAAAACTAGGACAGTCACTGTCTAGAAATGTGGACTCATGTTCCTGTTTCCAGTGATTCCCGGGAGCTTGCGTACTACATGCGCAGTCAGTTCAGTACTGCCCACCGGCCGCTTTCGCTGTCCTTCTCCTCTCGGTTAGCAGCCTCCTGTGTTGTTTGACGTCTGCTTTTATGAACACTGAAGCGCAAGCGAGTTAAGGCATTGCATCACAGCAAGTCATGGACAGTCTTGTCTAGTCGAATTTATCCAAACGGTTCAACATTCACCACCCCCAAAGGAGCATGATGGGCGAAAGGTGACCATCACATATGCAATTAGAGAATGTAATTAGTCCAGAAAAAGTTGAAATGTACATTATCAGAAAACAAATTTGGCAATTTTGGTCAAGTGATAAATATACGGTAGATATCCTGAATGAGCCAAACTTTTTGCATTATAATAATTTGACATTTCTATGTTAATATTCTTTATAATGAAATGTACGTCATACTGCCCATTTCTGCACGTGGTTTACTATTTATATTGTCTTTTGTACTTTATAGTTTTCGTGTCCTGTGTCAAATTGACTTCCTCTCTCTGTTTCCTCTTTTTGTCCACACACTAGTGTTTGCGTAGTGAAGTTAGGAAACAAAAGTGATGCAGTCTGCTATAATAAAGAAGGCTGGTTGGAATATTTTCGGACTTTTCAAAGCTCTGGCTGATGCTTTGTATATCATTATCCATCTGTTTGGCTCGAGAAGAACTGGCTTGCGGAGGGGACACGGAGCCTTGCGCGGACATCTGCCAGCCTACCTACGCCTTGTCTCTGCCGACCCATTAGCATCACGCGGCGCCTGGCGCTCATCCAAGCTAGGCAGTGTGACCTTAATCTCTGTGCCTGTCACTGAGCTCCGAACGCATCTGGTCAACTCCAGATGCACTGTCGTGGCGGCCTCCTGTGCTTCTCGCTTTGTGCCCTGTGGTAGACGTGATGATCCCGGTGTGTTGTAACAACCTCCTCCCTTATTAAGAAGTAGGAGCTTGTTCTCCCTGTGGTATCTTCAAAGTAGAATATAATACAAAATATATCTTCAAATAATATGCCTCGTGGCATACTGGTCATGGTGGTCGAATCGTGATTAAGTGCGGTTATCTTAGCATAAGTGGAATCTGCAACATATAATGTATTTTACCGTTGTCGGAATAAGTGAGCGTTTGAGGCTGAGCCTGATGATATATTGAAACACGTTAATTTGAAGTCCGATTATGTAATTTTATAAACCGGTTGATTCCAGATGACATATGGACTGGGGTCAGTGGGAAATGATATCGGAACCATTCTGTGTGATGCAATTTGTAGCTTTGCATGAATGTGTGGGGGCATAGGGCACAGCCTTGTAGGACACCATTTTAGGCACAGGGTAACACACATACAATCGTAGTCTGATTAACTGAAATCTGTCAGTTTGCTTTTCAAGTGCTATCAGATGAGAATAGTTTTGAAACAACAGCAATATAAACAGTAACAAAGGTCAGGGCTTAGGACAGAGACCTGTGGTTTACCAAATGGTTATTATCAAATACTGAAAGCTGTTCGTTACAAATGGGTGCGCAGTTTTTGGGTGTGATTACACTGGGGAATTTTACATGCCG
The DNA here is from genome assembly GCF_059441095.1 of Idiotropiscis lumnitzeri. NCBI lineage: Eukaryota > Metazoa > Chordata > Actinopteri > Syngnathiformes > Syngnathidae > Idiotropiscis > Idiotropiscis lumnitzeri. The sequence goes on from NC_142410.1 coordinate 4,747,957, forward strand.
TGCATTTTGTAGCGTTGCATGCCTAAGTGAGGGCCTGGAACAGAACCTTGTGGAACATGGCATTTCAAAAGCTATTATCTGTGAATAGTAACCGCAACAAGTAAAGAATTCATAGCTTTGCCTGAATAGGTCAGCCCTTAGTATAGAGCCTTGTGGGACAACGTATTTAGGATACCATATGAATGCGCAGTTGACAAAGATGCTTAAGGTTGTAACACACTTGGCAGCTTTTAGACAAGGTCAGTTTCTGTTTGACAGTGATTCTTTATCAGTTGTCCAGGAAGCTACAGTCACCGATTATTATCATCTGATAATGACTCATACTTGTATCTAACTATACCCATTTCACGGCACCGATGGCACATGCTAAATGGCAAGTTACAATAAGTGCATGACGAGTGTATAGATCTGGGGTGGGCAAACTTTGATTGGCAGGCCACAATGGGTTCTAAAATTTGTCAGTGGGGCCGGACGAGGAACAGATTTAACTTTAAATAAAAGTGAACAAAAGCATTACAACAATATTTAGGTATTTGAAAAAGCACAGTATTTATAAAATAAAACATTAACAAGGTTTGTTCATTTCATTTTTTTCCAAGTTCAGCGGGCCGGATTAAAACGTTTAAAGGCCGCATGTGGCCCCCGGGCTGTAGTTTGCCCACGCCTGGAGATGGTGTATAAGTGATTTAAAAGGGAAACACAAATGTATAACATTTCGTCACGTATGGAATACACCTTCAGTCATGAGGAAAACATTTAAGTTAAAATGTATTAAAAAAAAAGTTTTACAAAACCCTTTACATGGTTATTCTCTTGTCAATTTGTACCTAGTTGCCTTTACTCGAAGGCTCGCGTCAGGCATGTTATGATCCGCAATCTTCATCAGGCCGTTCAATTACTGCCACAACAGGACACACTAATCAATAAGCAAACAACCTGTTGCAGAGAGGGGGGGGACTTGGGACATCACATTGAACTGCTATTAAAGTGAGTCAGTCCAGCTCAGATTCCACGATTAAAAAAATAAAACAAAACCTTTCTCTCAGCGAGGGATACTTGATCTTTTTTATTGACTTCACCCAGCTATTGCAATTTTACAGATGACATTTGAGTAAGTTCCATGTGCAAGTAGCATGACGAAATGGAGCTTACAATAAAGCCCGGTGGGTTATAATCAGTTTTTAAGGAGGAAGACGAGCTAGCTCAATGTCAGCCGATACTTGGCAATAACCTAACCAGGAAGAGGTGCTGAAACCACCCATCCTGTGTGAAGGAATAGTTGCTGGTTTATAAGGAATTCTTGCACAGAATGTACTCACTTTTCCCAGAGCACAAATATTCTAGCATCAAGAGAGCTTCCCGACGTCATTGCACACAAAGCATTGCATGACACAAACACTTATCCCCGATTATACACGGACACCTGATGAGCATATCAACTGTGTCACTTCACAGTTTACACTGCAGTCGGAGGGCGGGAGAAGGATGTGTGCGTGTGTATGCTAGCGTGTGTTTGGTCTGTTTCATCTGAGCGCTAGCACCTCATTCAGTTGTCTTTCGACTCGGATATAACCTACGGTCCACGCCCGGCGTTGGACGTGCCTGATGTGAATGCACGTGTTTGGAAAGTTGCCTTCCGGGACTGCTTCAGAATGTTTGAATTGTTCTTATTAGAGCTGTGATTTGTGATTGAGCGTATGTTAGATTGTAGGTAGAAGTGTATGAGCTCCTGAGGTTGATTTGGCACGACTGTGAGTGGAACAAGCTAGGGAATGATATGGGAATGTTTGGCAGGAAGGGATGACCACATTTGAATTTTCATCTGGACAGATGGGGTAACATAATTTTCTTATTTAAATTTTTGACTGAATTAAAAAAAAAAAAAATCTACAGTGGTGCTTTGAGATACTTCAATTTGTTCTCTGCAAATTTTTGAATTTGTACTTTTAAAAGCATACACTAATAGCATGATTGAAAGAATGTAAAGAATTATCCCATTCACACTACATTCGGGGTTTGCGCACAACACTGTCTTGAGTTGAACGTCAGCGGCTTTTTTTTTTTTTTTTTTTTTACATGGCATTCAACATTCACCACTCCCAATTGAAACACGCATATTTTACTATCAACAGTGACATATACTCTTTTGACATACATATGCATACTTTGAGTGAGTTGCCCTAACTTGACTGAAATATCTCCCTCTGAACATTTGGAAATACATTGGTTAATCAGAGATGCAGGTAAACTTAGATTTTTTTTTTTGCGCTGGTTCTGAATTCACTCTCCTTTTTCCCCTTCTATTTTCTAGGTCTATTGTGAACAAGCAGGAAAAAAATCTGATGTGACAGAAAAAAAAAGTAAAGACATTTTATTTAAATCTACGTGAAAAATATATTAAGGAGCACATAAAACCAAATAAATGTAATTAAAATTTGCTGTTAACCATATAACAAGCTGAGATTCATTTGGTAATCTTGATCTTCTGCTCAAAAGCTGTGCTGATCTCACCTCCATAGCGATGCAATTCTGCCATCTACTGGAATGTGTAAGTCATTCCAGTGGTTTACAAATCTGAATTTCCGACCATCTTACACACAAACCGTTGGAAAACGTACTTGGTGCCATCTGCACTTAAATAGTTGGATTCCAATGGATGAATATAAATATCCACTGCAGTGAAGGAGTTATAGAAAGGAGCTTGCTGTGGTAAATAGGTGGCATTCCGTCCCAAAAATAAGGCAAAAATAAAAAATGTGTCAAAGAAAATCCGTTGCATTCTCAGTCTTCACCTCCTTTTCCTAATATACTGTTTTTTACAGGCTTCTATTTCCACTAAATTAGCGCCCAGGGTTTTAATTGCAGTTTATGAAGCTCATTTATTGGCGTGGGAGTCTGCGTTTGTGTGATCTGGCATCCAGCGAGGCCAGCCAGCTCCTTTCCAAACTTCCCTGTGTGTTTTTTTTTTTTTTTTCTTTTAAGTTTTCTTTTTTCCCCCCTGTTGTTTCTTTCCCTCGACCCTCTTCCTTTCTTTTTTTCCACACCATAATGCCGCTGAGTTTTAGCCGTACATGCTGCTGTTTTTAGAGCGAATTAGCACATCCCGACGCAGCGTTTTAAAATCTGGCCTCCCCACATCGGTAACTGCAGAGCAGGCACGTGCCAACAGCCACACATTTAGCATACGGAAGCTATGATTTTTAACCATTGTCCGGTTAATATTGTTTTATTGCTCAAGCGCCACACTGCTGGAATAGAACAGAAGCCATTCATGACCCGCACGGATGCTACTTTTTTTTTTTTTTTCCCCTTTCCCGAAATTTCTCTTTCACTTCCCCTCCAGCTCTAGTCCGTGTTGTGCCCCTGCACGGCTTTCCGCGGGCACCCTTGGGGCTAATTAAACCTTAATTACATTTGTTGGAATTGATTTGTGATTTAGTCTTTCCTCTGTTGTTCCAGCTCATTGGCCCCCCTAGAAATGTCATTAATGCACCATTATTTTCACGGGCGGCCTAATTAAAGGGACATACTCCCTGGGTTTCTCATGATGAGATGCTGGGAAGAGGAACATGTTGGCATCTGGCACCCCAGTGTTCCAAAGTGGGACATTCAGCGGTGGTTTAACTTAACTCCGTGAATATTCGAACATTTTGTGTGATACAAGGTTGCCAGGGGCCTGTTTGGGAAAGACGTCTCATGTTTTATGGCAGGACATTATCATATGACATGGTTGTTTAGGATTGATGCCCAGGAGGGGGATCTTATTCATTGCCGTTTTCTGTTCATCTGTGCCAGCTTTAGCAGAAGCTAATATGGAAGCGGACGGATTTTTGCCAAGAACACCGTAAGCTTCACGGACGGGGCCAGAACACTTTCAGTCATTTGATTTCAATTTCACATAAGCACCAACACCCCCGGGGAAAATGCTAGCCTGACTCAATTTTAAAAGAAAACAACACCCACCTGTGCTGATAAAGCTCACAAATACGCACAACAAATCTGCATACAAAAACGTTTAAATCCAGATGTTTTACATGCAACACATGGCGTTACACACAAAATCTACTTTTCTGTCTGGTAGCGATGATGAGGAATTAAACAACCCAAACAATGCTTTTGTGGTCTGTGCTTTTATAAAAAAAACAGGTACATGGAACCCCCGCCTATTTGTGGTTTGCTATTTACAAATCCACCTGTATTTCTGTGGAACCTACCACAGCCATTCACCGAAAAACAAGCCTGTCTTCCTCGAATGGTACAAATGTACCAAATTATGTCTGTCAGAGAAGTTCCAGGACTGTTATAGGCCTACATTGTGCCTTAAGAGACCAATTTAATCCATTCACTTTTTTTAACAAGAAAAATAGCAGCCTATCATATTGTACTTTATAAAAACTGATAGTAATAATTTTAATAAGCAGATTGTAAAGAATTGAATAGGTTGTGCAGCATGACTACATATATACAGATAACTTGTGCAAATGACTCTAATAGAAATATTAATACACAAATATTTGTTTATATTTGCTGATTGTAAAGGATAAAGAATATATGTCTGTGAGTATTGACATATTGTCTGTCTACATGTGTTGCGTCATCATTTGCGCTAAAATATTTGCTTCATTTAGTGTGTGAGAATAGATGAGAGTTGTGACAGGACAATTGATGGCTGATTCACCATCATAATGCCCTGAGCATCTGACAGTTCCTCACTGAGAAAAACATCACCGTGGTAGAGCGACCTCCGTGATTTGGAGTTGCAAGCGCAGAACCCATAAAAAAAATATTGCCATAAGCTAGCGACGCCCACCTGCATATTTGTTTGGACAACAAGGGTCCCTGGACAGCAACAGGGACAGACTCAAAAGACACCAAATGACAGACTGGGTTATGAGACCGGTTTGTGTGCACACATGAATTTTGCAACTGAATCACAGCTCGGTATTAAATATGAAATACACGTTGGCACTATCTGCCAGGACTGTTATAGCACTTGCTAGAAAAATATTTACTGAGTTTATCTCTTGGCTTTAAATTAGAGCTCAACTGATATGCTTTTTTTTTTTTTTTTTTATCCATAGGACGATGTGGCTTTTTGGCAGAATACAATTTTGATAATCAATGTACTGGTTGATTAATTTAAAATCTATATAATTAAATAAATAAATAAATCTATTTTCCTGGTTAAAGCTCACAAAAATGAAGATAAGAATTGCAGGCATAACATTTGACTGTTTCACAACATTTTGTCCTTGTATTTGTTTAACTTCACAACAGAGGAAAAATTGACAACATTTTTTTATTTGATTTATTTTTTTTTTGAGAGGGGGACGTTTGAACGGTCATTATTTTTGTGTTTTGTTGTAATATGTGTACAAAATAAATAAATAAATAGAATCGTCAGAGTTCGGCTCGGTTCCTAAGAGAGCTTTAACCAGTGTTTGTAAAAGGTGGTAATATAAATATGAAATGATATCTTTTGCATCATTTTAGTCAATTTACATATGAAGGCATGTCCACACCCATTCCACATGAAGCACGTCTCGATTCTCCTTCAGAAAATGAAGAAGAAAACGGGAGAACGCAGCGGCAAATGAGTTGGCAGCTGTTTGCGCTTCTTTTAAAACACAGCTCTTTTCCTCAGGGAGGCTTGTGGGAGAGGGGGCGCTTAAAAGGGAGAGGAGGAGGTGGGAGTGGGGGGGTGGTATTGCGGTGCATTTACATGTGGAAGCTCAAAGCAGTAACAAGCTTTCCCAGCCTGCTGTGGCCTCATATGGCCTACAGTATCCTGCTACAGCCTCGCTTCCTCTGACAGCTACCATGTTATGGGCTAGTTTTCTTGTTTTCCTGCAGCTCGCTTAGTCGATTGTAGCCGTCACAAGCGCTCATACACGTATCATGCAGCCACGGGCGCACTTATAATCAGGCATTTGCGCGGGCCCCAAAATTTCCAGAGTCCCTCAAAAATCTCTTAAAACTGTTGGCCATTTTTTTTTAATTTAAAGTAGAAATGAAGTCAAAATTTTTCTTCACAATGGTATGTCCTATCCTTGTGTCGGGATGATGAAGCAGGTGCTTCTGGGAAAGGCTGGACCTGGAACCACTAAGGTCGAACACCATCTGTTCCAGGAATGCCTATTGACGGTTTGACGGTTTTTTTCCTTTGGTCCTCGTTGGACTGAACTCTTCGGGGTCCATCATTGTCAAGCTGGTCCAACAAAGCACACACAACTCTTGAAATGCAGTGAACTTTATGGGTGTGAAAAGGTGATTTTTTTTTTCTTTTTTTTTTGGTTTGAATTTTCGCTTCAAAATGGTGACACACATAGAACGAACAAAAATAAAAAACACTTATTAGCTCTGGATGGTTTGGTTTTTAATTACTACAACTAAAATTGAAAAAGGATTTCCATTAATGAAACAAAACGAGTGCTTTAAAAAAAAAAAAAAAACTAAAACATTTTATATTTGAAAAACTAAGTAAAACAAACTATAATTCTAGCAAAAATTTATTCATCCAACACCAGATCTGTCAGTTTTTAAAAAAAATCTATTTGGTATTAAATGTCGAACAGTAGTTTGTGAATTGTAATTTACTTTATGCAAGACTTAGTGACTTTTCTTTTTGTCTTACACGCCACAAATATGCCATAGGCAAAAAAACAATACTAAATCTAATAAAACGTACACTCAAAGCATTTTTGAGGATATTAAAACTATGAATGGTTATCAAAAGCTAATACAATTTAAAAACAAAAGTCCAAACTAACTATAATGAAAACCGCAGTCAAGTACCCCACGCCTTGCACCAAAAGTCAGCTGACCAGTCCAATGAGGAAAGATGGCGCAAAATGGTTTATGTCTGTACGCTAGTGAGCAAAAATGAACTTTTGCATTCTGACTGTGTATTGCAAGTTTCTCCTTGTTAAAAAAAGAAAAAAAAAAACCTAAGCTGCAGTAGCTTCTGATTACAATGCCTTTACTCCGTCTGTCCATTATGATTGTACATAATAGGAGTCCAATTCACTGGCGAGCAGCCAGCCATTCCAATGTGCTGGTTGGCTGGCAGGCTGACGGGTATGTAGGCCAACGACTTCATAGATTGCTGGGCTGGTGAGAGAGAGAGCGAGAAAGGAGCAGTGAGGAGGATGGGTTCACATGAGTTTGTTGCTCATATCTAACTGCTCACTTGGCAGGTCTCTTACCGCCCTCCCTATCTTGATATTGCCATCTTTGGGGGTGTTCCTACAGCAACAATAATTCATCACCACAGTTCAAAATCTGCACCTTAATGCGGCGTGCAAACATGATGGAAAATAAGTCATTAAAAAGTCTCGCACAAGCTAAAAGCAGCAGATCAGAATGCATATCTCAATAATGGCAGTAAGTGAATGCTTACATGAGAGATGTGATTTTGCTGGTTGCTCTGTGGAAAAAAAAAAAAAAAAAAAAAAAAAGCAATACAGTGAGAAAGTGTCACTTTGTTCGTTATAAAATTGATTTGTGGTGCTTTACCGGAACCCTGCAATTGCTGAGTCATCTGGAAAAAAAAAGCAATGCCTTTGCACTCGTTCCTGAGTAATCCAGCATAAGATGACATTTTTAGCTTCGTTTACGGCGAATTGCGTTCAAGTTACAGCTCAGCGGGCCCCAACAAAGTTTGAGATAATAAGGGCTAAACATTTTTCATACGGCTCAGACTTTCTCCATGCAAGGCGTCCTCCGTTCCTCCTCGCTGCCATTGAACTGGAAAAGAATGGGTTAAACCTGTCTGCGAGCCACATCTGGGAATCATTTGAAACATTCCACAAGGCTTACCACATGTTTTCAGATGGACTAAATCCTGCGAAAGACTCGGCTGTCAGAGGTTTGAAAAATCTTTTTTTTTTTCTCTCCGTTTTAGCCAGGGGAGGAAAAAATGAGAAAATTAAACTGTATAATGGGTTTTTGCTCTTGCAGGTGATAGGCAAGGAATGTGGATGTTTTTAGGGTATGTCCCTGTGTGTGGTATAATGTTTGGGAACATGCTTTTGTACCCTGCTGGGTGTTGCTAGAGTGTTACTTGACTTTATTCTGCCTTTTTTTTTATGTGCTGTTCATTTTTCAGGGCCTTTCTGTTTCCCTGCAACCGACGAAATCTCATCAGCACTCGTACCCCATTTTGTCCTTAATCCTGGCACTCCAACGCTTATAAGGAGGACCAACTTGAAACTCAAGTAGCTTTTCAATGCGCTCATTTTGCTTCACTCAGCTACATATATCTTTATGCTATTATCATGCTTTCAGACTATTTTGTGGCCTTCGGCCTTATTGCAGAGTATTGTGACAGCTTGCCTCCCCTCCCTCTATAGTTTGAATGACAAACTAATAAAAGCAGAGTTACAGTGAGATGAATAGTGCGCTGTCTGGAGTTTGAAATAAATATGCGGCTTTAAACAGACAGCGGCAGACAGGAGGAATGAAAATTCACTATGGATGGGGATTGACCACCAAACCTTGGCACCGCCAAGTTATTCGACAATTCTTTACATAAGCTTGCCACAACGAGGGCCGCACTAACTCCAGGGAAGATTGACACCTAAAGTTGGATTTGCTTGATGGGTGCTTGAAGAGGCTAGGCTTCAATATGGCGCGCTTTTCCTGCTGCTAGTTATTAATAATAACCGCCGATATGCGGGGAGAGGGGGGGAGGAGAGGGAGGGAGAGGGAGACCTGACCTATCTAGCAGGAATGTTGCTAATTCCATGTCTGTTCTCAATGCTTTCAGTAACCTGTTCTACCTTGTTTTGTCTCAGGAGAGATGGATATTCCATCATGGTTTAAAAAAAAAAAAGCTCTTAAAGTCCAAGGAAAAAGGTCCGCCTGAGGGTACATGGGTTTAACTGTGAGTACACGGCAAATGACTGACACGATGTTGGTCACGCTTTCTTTCTCTGATTGGTTGTTTTTCCTCCGGCGTCATTTATTAAAAATTAAATGTATGGTCCAAAATGGCACTAGGTGATTAACTACTGTCAGGTTTAGTCAATGAAAGCTTTAACAAATATGATAAAAAGTGACTTTTTTTTGGGGGGGGGGCATTGCATTTGACCAAAAAAAAAAAAAAAAAAAGCGCCAAAATTTCCACTTTCTTCTTGGTTGTATTAACGTAGCGTCTCTATTATTCTACGTTAGAATACTCCCAGTCTCTCATGTTCTCATGGTGGATTCGATGCCCCACTGTTTACTGACATTAGGGGAGCTGGTCAGGTTTCCCTTGGCTGCACAGAGGGACTCCCCCTCTCCATCTCTGCCACCCTGTGACATGTGGTATGTGGCTCCATGCTGGGGGTGAAAGAATTGATCGGGCCGGCTCGTGTTACAACTCTTTGGAAATAGTTCTGCACTTTCATACAGGAGAGTAAATGGGAGCCAAGGCCATTCCAGGGGCGGGAGCAAAGCGGATCGTGTAAGGAACCTTGTAAAGCGAAACGTGAGACGGTGACAGTGACCCTCAGTGACAGTCATGCAGCAAAACTATACATACCGCGGCCACTCTGGATTCGGGGTGAAGGGGATCCCAACCAGAGGCAACTTCCTGTTCTGTTCCTTTCCACCAATGCATGGTTTCACCATCATCTTTACAAGAATAAAGATGTTTTGTCGGAATAAAAATGTAAGATAGTCAGATTGTCATTAAGGATTGAGTGAAAAAAGTCATATTTTAACTTGTAAAAAAAAATACAAATTTTCAATCAAGAGATGCCTCTCTAAAAATTGGACAAAAATACATTCTTGAAAATGACTTTTTATTGCCAAATTTACGTGACGATGTGCACATTTAGTGGACACGCCGACAGCTTTTGACAGGTGACTCAATGGTGTGATTTTATTTATTTATTTAAAATAATTATTTTTTTTAATCATTACAGTCTGGCAGGATTGTCAAAATCAATATTTATGGTGCCTTTCCAATTTGAGAACCATTAGTCTAAAAGGCATATACTCTTGAAGTGCGTGAACTCTACCTAGTAACCAATAGCCAATCCAAAGTGACAAAACCATAAAAAAAAAAACACAATAATTCTTGATGCATGATTATTTTAATTTGTGTGCAATTGAATGATTTTAAATGGCAAACTGGCTTTTATAAGGAACATCATTCGGGATGAGAGCCCTGTAGTTTTCGAGGTATGTGCCCTACCAAAGTGATTGATGCCCGACCTTTTTTTTTTTCACCATATAAAAACATCACTGCACATTCTTGTCGAAGCCACAAAGATATAATTGCGTACGCCCTCCTGACTTAAAACTAACCGGATTCTATCTGCGGTCGTATTTTGAACCAATGAACATGATGTGTTGATAGTAAAGTAATCTCCTTCATCCTTTCACTCTTAATTTTTCGTGCGGTGCCAAATTGAAAGGAAACACCACCTCTATTAGCACAATGCACTTTTAATAAGAAAACAGTGATGTCTTGACTTACAAATCTGATTAATTTCATGATCATTTGACTGGAATTTTGGAGATCAAGCAATGTTGTAAATCAAGTCATTGCGAGCAAGTCAAAGTGAAAAGAAAACAAATACAGTAACAACAAAGGCAGATCGCTCGTACGTCGAGGTACCACGTGCATACACGATCTTCCGCACCGCTGTCAGGCTCGTCTGCCACTCTTTGTTGCTCTCTCAAAATAGCACCCGGATCCTTGAAACGTGTCCAAATTCAAATTTTCTTTCTTTGTACTGTTGCCAGACACAAGGCGAACCGAATGCCTCGCGAGCCACCGACTGAAGCTTGACAAGTTGAAGATTTGCTGGCATATTGGTAGTCTATGTCAAGCATTCAATTAAACTTTGCACTCTATTTTACATGTTCTTAAAGATTCACGGCGCATAGCAAAATACAGTTAACCCAGATTTTCTTTTTTTTTTTTTTTACATGATCTTAATTTCAATTTTAGTTTTAATATAAACCACAAACTATGACTTTATAGATTAATTGATTGATATACTTTATTTGATTTTTTTTTTTCGGGAAGTCATTTCTTATTTCATATTAACATATTCAAATCAAGTCTTCGTTTTTGTTTCCCTTTACCCAACTGCTATAGGTCTCTATAAAACAAACCAACTTTTCAAGTCACGAAGGATGCAATTTGGGAAAACGAAATTGCTTCATTTCGGTCAGTCGGTAGGCTTTATTTTATTATTATATGGACATGTTTTTACAGCTTAGGTAAATTTGCATCTTAAGAATTGCAGTCCACTCGTTTATAAATCGTTTCATATAATGTAAAAAATTTAAAGTGATAAAGCGACACAATTTCTTTGTAGTATTGTTGTAACCTGCGTCATGAATTTTTTTTAATTTATTTTTACGTCACACTTGTTTGGTAGAATTTTGTAAAGTTATCGTGAACGCTTAAGTCACCGTGTTTAGTAAATTGCCTCCTCTGGACGAAGGAGATAAATAAATGGTCTTTCATATGAATTCGTGGTTCATTTGCCTTTATTTCAGTCCAAGTCCAATAATAATTGTAATAAAGGTTAATTTGTTGCATGCGTTTGTTAAAAATACATGGGAAGACGACCTTGAAAAAACATTGCATATTAAATTACAAAATTGCAATTATTATTATTATTATTATTATTATCATGCAATTATTATTTAATCATTTAATTATTATTTAATCATTATTATTATTTATTTATTTTTATTATTATTATTAAAAAAAAATTTACAAAATGGTTCAGCTCTTCTGGGAAGCCATTAAGATTCAACCCCACGAACTCACAGTGCAAATCCGGCGACAAGATGAGGCTGCAGCTGAGCCTTACTCACCATATCATGACAGCACACAATACAAAATCCTCCCATTGAGTGATGTCAGTTGACATGAAAACATACTGCCAACACTACACCAGAATTGACATCGCCGGACGCTGGCAAAATAAGACGTCTGTTCAAGAATTCTGTTATCATAGCAGCCGCTTCTACCAGCGTATACTTTTAGCATCAACATTACATGACTTGTATGCATGCCTGTGTGTCCCCTGTCACCCCACCACTCTCCTCCACCCCCTCGAGCGGCGCATTCCTCACATACGTGGTGATGTGTGACAACTGACACAGCTTAGTGCCACTCACAGCATAAGAGCCACTAAGACGGCAAAGGAAACAAGGCGGACACTGTCGCTTGCGCACACACTGTGGACATATCGATATGATACGAGCTGGAGAGAAAATCAGTTTTTTTTCCCACATAGATAATCTGATTTTGACAACATAATTCAAAACAAATTTTGCTTTTTATTTGCCTCCCCGTTTTGGATTATCTTTAAATATTTTTTTTAGTCTGGTATTCTACCAGTCTTCCTATTGGTTAATATGGTACTCTGTATTTAATAATGCAATTTTTTTTTTATTTAAGCAATGTACATGTGAGATACAGGTAATATTTTTGCCCACTTGGGGTTAACATCCTCACGTTCTACTGTAGCACCTGTGACTTTGAGTGTGTATGGCTTTAAAAGGCGGGGCCTGGCCTGCTCAATGAGTGTGTAGAGGTGACTGGTTGCTAACTGGCTAACGGTTTAGCATTGTTGAGTCACTCGACGTGACTGGGGGCAACTTGTTTATAAATGTGATTGTTTCGTGTATGTTTTCTTACATCTGTTCAATAAAGTGATAGAAAGTGCACCGGTGGTTATTCTTAACCACTTGTGGAGGCATCATAATACTTTTTAAACTCGTGATGCTAGCTGAAGTAAATTAGCTAACATAAACCTTGTGTTGTTGATCAAAGACGTAGTATATGTGGCTTTCCTAGTTTAACATATGCTTAATCTTCTGGTTAAAAAAAAAAAAATCTGTTCCACAAAATATGATGACATAACTTCGGTTTATTGTTTCATTTGTACTAATTCACTCACAATTTACGAGCATCGTTGTTTTTTTTCAGCTATCGTTCAGCTTTGAATTTTGGCTTTTTTGTTTTATTCTTATTGAGCATTGACAAACCAAGTAAACGCACCTGACATCAGACAAAGAGTTTGAACATATCTTTGGACAAATGTGTGCACAAAAAGAACAACTGTGCAAGTCTATTTATCATAATATAAAAAAAACACCACAGAATGGTCAAAAAGCCAAAGGCATGTTGTAACAAAATCACACTGCACAGTCTGTGATGGAGGATATTTTCGGCTTTAATGGCACTCTCAGCAGGACACGGGCACAGTCACGCAACGGAGGAGGGACCAGGTTGTTTAAAATTTAATGCAAAACACATCCCAGGTATTTGAATACCGCCACAATGCTCGCCAAGCATCCTGCTGCGCCACAGTGATCGTTTCTTGGCTTCCGAGTCCGGCCAGATGACAAAAAAAGTGGAATGGCGTTGGGAACTTATTTTGAGAACTCGCATCATTTTGTTTGCATTGAAGCAATATGGATGAGGAACCATATTCAATTCAGGAAAACAATAATTCAATGGCCATGCATGTTGAAATGTTTTAATGTATTTTGAGCATTTGTGGCTCTTTCTGGCAGTTCCTCTGAGGTTTTATTTGTTTTTAGAATTGCATGGCAGGCTTTTGTTCCCATTCCTTTTGGTTTGATTTTCAGCCACAGCCGATATTGACCAACTTTTATGAACAAAGGGCTTTAATTTGGATATTGTATGACTGGTGTCGTACATTTTGGAATTTGTGGTCGGCTCTGTCTGCATAAGGCAGAGGCAGATGTTTAATTTCCTACTTGATGGGTGGGCATCCTCTCCAGAGACCCAAATGTTTGTATACAAAACATAAAAAAGTCAATTTTCCATAATTTAAAACATTGCTTGTACAGTGAATTAAGCTTTCCCCACCCGTATTTTAGACTGTCTCAACACACGCTGACTTATTTTCTCCGTTTTCTGATTTTGAGTGATACAATAAATTTTTTGCAGCTTGCCAACATGGGCCACAGTGGAACACGCATTGAATCAGCACTGCGTTGTTGACATTTTCTCGCTGCACACAGTCACACGATCACCCTGTGCCTATTGACTCAAAACCTAATGCGATTGTGGGAATGTTAAAGGAAACATATTATGGAAAATGTGACTTTGAATCTTTGTGTATAAATAGTTGAGTCTCTGGAGAGCCGACCTTCCCATCCAGCATGAAATTAAACAACAACCAAGTAATTCCCAGTCATCTGACCATTCGGAAAACGAATCTATCCGTGGGCCGTTCTGTGCCCACCAACCCACTATTTCAAAACATTCGGACTAATTAACATGGTAACCACACCCATATGTTTAGCTCGGCTAATTGAAGTTCCAGAGCAAAGGAACCACTTTTCTTTAAAGCGTTTTCATGTCAAACCCAAAAAGTAAGCAGAGCTGCAGTGTTAGAATAGTGCAACAGCTAATCGCATAAACTTCTGATAATAAATTTACACATTTGACTTGATTGGTAGTAATTAATTAATCTTGGAAAAAAATATATATGACCTGACTAATACTCAAATATTAGATATCAGACCACTACAGCACTCCTTTCATCATGTGCAAAGGGCAGCACATATTAATTTGACTGTCCAAGCGCGTGCAAGTCGCGAACGATCACCATGTCGCTGCACTTCCTGATCCACTCATTCACAAAAGTGTATTTTGTGCCACCAAAATCCCAACCGGTGCTGCATCTTTCACATCAAGATGAATGTTAGATGGGTGGACAACTTCAGTCCCCGCGGGCCTCCTTCCTGCATGTTTTAGCCGTTTCCCTCCTCTAACACACCTGCTTGAAATGATCAGCTCATCAGCAAGCTCTCTAGAAGCCTGATAATAATCTTGATTATTTGAATCGGGTGTGCTACAGGAGGGAAACATCTCAAACGTGCAGGATAGCGGCCCTCGAGGACCTGAGTTGCCCACCCCTGCACGACTCGATGTATTCCATTCCGTGTTCATCATTGTGCAGTGGGTCTAACTCGGGATAAGGACGGTATAGGATAAAAGGTTCAGAAGGTTCACAGGAGCAGACAGGAGCGGGATTTTCCAGGAGGAAAAAAGAACTTTGAAAAGATGCGCAGACATTTTTAATGGACTTCACCTCCAAAATGGGAGTAGTACGGGCGTGGGAGTCATTCTAAATGAGAGCAGGAGAGGAGTGTGAATTCTTTTCACTGGGAGTGTGATGGGACAGGATTTATTTATTTATATTTTTAACTATGGTCTGGGACTTGGACAGATGGGATTTTTATTTTTGTGGCAGTGGGTTGGGACAGGAGTGAAAATCCACTCCTGTGTCACCCTCTTGCTTATACTCACGTGACCTGATGTGTTCAATAAACATGCCAGCCAGCTGTTATATTTTTAAAATCATAAGTTATTAAATTAATAGACAAAATATTAAATTTATTTTAGAGCCTCAATTGGTTGTAGTATCACTTTAAATTGCGAAAATAAAACGCACTATGTTTCCTTTAAAATGAGAATGGGGAAATTAGGTTTATAATTATTATTATTCTTGCAGAACGTGGCGCACATCTGGAGTGGAGCAAAGAGGAGCAGGACATTCACTCTCCACCACTGGCCCTCATGAGAGGAAAGGGGCGGGCTCAACGCCGGGGTTGGCTTTCCGAGCCGGAGCGTGTCTCCGATGGTTGCCAGCGCGAGAGCCGAGCCAAACTCGCCGAGCTCTCCGAACGCGGCTCGCTGCCACTCGTCCCAAAACGTGCGGTTACCAACCGGGGCTAGCTTGACTGGCTCTCATTTCGTCCGTGGACCGAACCGAGCCGCTCGGGAGGATAAGCGCCCCGGCCGGCAAAGTTTGAAGGAGACAAGCGGGAGTGGGTGCAAAGCTGCGTGACAGAACCGGAAGGGAGCAGGAGGAGGAGGACGAGGAGGAGCCAACAGGTCCCAGGTAGTTCTGTGCACTTGACAGATTGTCAACACTTGACAACACGCGGCCATTGCCGGGGACCTACATCACCTGGCGGACTTGTACTTGCGGACTGACACTCGGTGATTTGACGTGCGTTTTATTTAAAATAGAAAGCTTCGTTTACTGTATGACTTCAATTTAAATTGTGAAAAACAGCGTTAGTTGGACTTTTATTATAATAATAATTAGGTGGAGTTTATAGGTTTGTCTATTACGGAGGCTTTCTAACGAATGCTAAGGTAAATAGAGGACGCTTGTTCTGCGCGTGTGTAACGTATTCCTGCGCTGACAGTCTTCAACTTAGTTTAAAAAAATCATAAATAAGATAAAAAAAAATATACATATCGTGCTATATATCCACCTATCCATCTCAAATTTTCAATATTTTATTTAAAGTGAAATAAATTTAACACAAATTATTCGACGGTGGTCATCATGTCTGCCTCACAGTTTTGAGGTTCAGCGTTTGAATGTATGCCAATTCCTGTATGGAATTTGTATCTTCTCCCTGTGCCTGTGTTCCACATTGATATTGCAATTACACCTTGCAGTTTTGATGAAATATGTTTTCCCTTAACCAAATATTGTATAAAAAAAAAAAATCAAATTTATTGAACATGTTTCGCTCAGGTGTCCGATTTCTTTTAAAAGACAATCAAATATTTCCTCAAAAATGGATATCTGTTGAACAGTCACGCATCAGTGTCAGTCAAATATAACGCCCCTTTTGCAAACAATCAAATGTTCAAAGCACAGCTTTTGACGTGGAATAATTTTTACACACATTGAACACTTCTTGTAAACGTGAGATAATGCCACAAAGATCTGATGGAAAGATACAAGGAAGATATAGTGGCAAAGCTGCAGTAATAAATCTTATTTGCAGACAAGAATGATTGTATGCTTATGAGCGTTTTGTCATCTTTCTATAAGATGTTGCTGCAGTATTTGGATAGTTTATTATTCAAAGTTTTATATTGTGACATTGATGCTATTCGTCATCCCGTCTGTAGTGTCTTGCATTGTGTGTTAGCAGTAAACTAGCGGACTTTTGCAAGCTACTCGATACTTAAATACACAAAGTGTAATTGTCTTGTATTGTTTTTATGTGAACTTCAACTAGAAGTCTCAATTAACACCGTGAAAAAGCACGTTGACTTTTTTTTTTTTGAAGTACTGCCAAACTCCACACTGCAAGATCAGGGAGGAAAGTATACAACAAGGCTGGTAAAGTAGTTTAGGGTGACGTAGTATCGGGGTGAGTACGAGTGCTGGGTTCCAGTATCGGTGCATCCCAAAAGACAACCATTCACACTCAGACTTAATACAATCATTGAGTGAGAATTGTAAAAGTAAACCACTCTTCCATCAGTAACTTGGCTCTGAATCCCAATTACGGGCAATTTGTTAACACCCTGGATTAAAGCCTGCCAATGTGTCAGCGTTCTGGCAAATGAAATGTCAGCACTGTTTTTAGCTTTGCTGCAGATTCCCCGCAGCATCGCAAGCCGGCAGTGTTATATCTTGTAAAATTGCGTCTTGTAAAAAGTGCAGATTATAGTCTGGTGGGATCTTATTAAGCTCAATTCAAAGCTGTAACGAGTGTAACAAGCACTTCTGCTGTGTTTACATGCCTCACCTCACACGCCGTATCCACGTGTGACGTTTGATTTATTGAATTGTAATGTTCATACCACATACTAAGTGACACCTCAGCCCACTTCCTCTTTGCCACCATGCACCCCACCCCTTTTTCCTCTGACAGCCTGTGACATTCAGACAAGATGTGGTTGACAGCTTGTCATATTTTGGGAAGTTTAGTGTCTGTGAGGGTTTTCCTACCCTGTCACCTTTCCTCGTGGGTGTCATGCATAGTTACACGTTGTGTCATGGACGTAACTATGAAGGCACTGTTGGATTTAAAAAGCATTTTGTCGACCTCATCCTTTCATTTTCAATAGTGATGTCCTCATTCGGCTCATTATTGTTTTTCTTTATTGTACCGTCTGAGAGCATGTCATTTTTATGCCTGTCACCATAGGCTGCTGGTATAGATAGATGAAAAATGGTGAGGATTGTTTGGAACCAATTGAGTAAAATTGGATAATTTCCCGTGGCACAGTAGTGTGCTGCAGCACAGCGTATTTGCAGTGCGCCATTGTGCATTTTGACCCTCTCGTGTACTGTAGCTGCGGTGACCAAAATATTGTGCCGCTTGCACACTGCATTCCCAGTAAATTGGCGCATCAAAAGTAAAACAGCACAGACATTTGTTCGCCTGACCCTTTCAGACAGAATTGGCTGACGAAAGGGCATTGCCATGTCTAAGTTTGCATTTGCACAGCCTAAGCGGGTTGCCTCATTAACATACTTCGATCACGTTACGTTACGCGCAGGTTAGTGAATTGGGGCAAAAAAAAAAATAATTGCAGTGTAGATGCAAAAATAAGTATTAATTGTGTGTGTATATATATATTTATTTATTTATTTATTTATTTTCATTTTCTTTTATTTTTATGTATCAGATTGGTTATTGGTTATCAACAACTGCACTAGAAAAAAAAATAATCTGTCTTGCCCTACAAATAATGTGATTGGACCAAAGTTTGTAAAATTCTTGGAACACTTTTGGGGTTTATTCAATAATCAAGCAGAAGTGTTTTTCCATAAATATTTAATGATATTGATCATTTGAATATAGAATACCTAGGTCCCGAAAGAGAGATGACGGCTGATGTTCTCAAACTGAGCTGAGAAATTTGGCATTTCTTGTCAAAACTTTTTTTTCTGGAAACAAGTGAACTTAATTCAACTGAGCCTCTGACATGCATCAACAGAAAATAGTTGGTCTCTCTGTGCCAGCTTGAGGCCTCACCCGTCTTGGTTATCACATTGGACTGAATGTGTCATCAGGGTGGCGTCTGTGTCACACTTGGAAGTGCCCACTCATGTCTTCCGACTGCCCTGCCTTGTCTCTCTCGCTTTTCTCCACCACCGGACATTGTGTCGCTCTTCTAAACACACAGCAGCGTGTCAGTAACTCTGCTGTCACTTCCTTTTTTTTTTTTTTCACCACATTTGTTTATTTTGTGTCCTCATCCCACTTGGCAAAAATCTCACCGCTGAGAGGCGATGACATTTTGTGACATTGTTATGCAGCTTGATCTCGTTAGCGTAAAACAAGAAGCAATCGCTGAAACCGTTTTATAAACTGGCGGCAAAAGTTTGGATGGAGCCTTGTGTGGAAAAGCCCCCTCTCAGTTTTTTTTTTTCTCTCTCACAGTGACAGGTGGTTTGGTTTAATTTGGCCTGCAGTGGTCGACACGTCTGCTCGCCACGGCAACCCGCTCGCCTGCTTTTGACAAGCCCAAAGCAGTGGCGATGCAGCACAAACACACCAAGCATTGACAGGTGAGACGCGCTCCCTACAGAGATGTCACCCAGAGCTTGTTTAATGGTAAACACCTCCACCCCGTCCTGCCCCCGCACTGTCAAAATCTGCTATTTTGGGAGCTCTTTGTGTTCACTGAAAGCCTCATATGCCGAGGTTCGCTATCGTTAAAAATGCAAATCGTTAGTTTGGGAGGATTCTTTTGACCTGCACATATTCCTAATTTGCTAATGTTGGCTTTTTAGGGGACCAAAAAAAATCAAATAAACTGCCGTTCATACGAAAATAGAGCCACACTATAGAGCAGGCGTGGGCAAACTATGGCCCGGGGGCCACATGTGGCCCGTTGAACGTTTTAATCTGGCCCGCTGAACTTGAAAAAAATTAAATGAATAAACCTTGTTAATGTTTTATTTTCTAAATAATGTGGTTTTTCAAAGACACATATATTGTTGTAATGCTTTTGTTCACTTTCATTTAAAATTACATTTATTTTCTCCGATGAGGTGAGGTTACTAAAACACTCCATCCATCTGCTCCTGGTCCGGCCCCTCTGCCAAATTTTAGAAGCCATTGTGGCCGATCAAAAAGTTTGCCCACCCCTGCTATAGAGTCACAAATTACACTGGCATGCGCAGATTGACCAAACATACTGGAAATAGGACTAGAAAAAGAAGACAGTCATTGCGACATCCGTGTCAACAAAACACCACTCCGTCCATTTCTGCTTCAAACGTTCGGCTTATTTTGCACATTTTTCCCACTAGCCCTGTTACATTGAATTAACATTTCTTATCGGAGATGCAAAGTATCCTCCAGACCGCACTATTCATTTCCGTCTTGCACCCGCCATGTCTTTTGCTCGTTCTGCTTCTACTAGCTTCCGGGAGTAACAGAATCTTGTATGCTGACTTTACACACATGCGCGGTAAAGAAGATTTGTTACGAAATTTCGGAAGTGTTTTCATGCACGCCAATCGTGTTATCAATCGATGTAAACCATCCCACTCATTCGGAATTAAACCCAGATCGGAACGGGCTTAATTGGGTCAGAATATTCCCACGTGAATTTTTTTTTTTTTTAATTGCAATCGGGTTTTTAATCCAAATAAATGTGTCCATGTAAATGTAGCCCGTGTATTTCCAATAGTAGTTAATTGCATGAAACAGTTCAAACAAGTTGAACTCCTGAAAACTCATTGGTGGTACTGGTGTTAGTAATAGGGACCGCAGATTCTATCCGATTCTATCTAAATGTTTAAACATCATAATCCCGCTGTTTTTGGTGACGTTTCACAGCAATACTGAAAGATAACGAATAAATTGACATCACATCTTACAATGTTGTAGTAGGTCATTAAGGGGCAGTGTAGCTTCACGCTAGTGCGGCAGCTTTGCTCGAAATGAAACAGGACCGACTTTGTTGGAGTAAGTAGAAATAAATTGCTATATTACAGTGGTTTGGCTGTGGTGTCCGATGACGTCGTCAGTGCCTCGGGGACTGGGGTGAGTGTGGGAAAAGTGAGAGGGAAGAAGGGCGGGAGCTGATACCAAGAGAATGTAGCTGTAGCCGAGTGGGATTTTTTTATTTTTTTTTTTGGAAGAGGAGTAGAGTCTGTGATGTTGAGATGTGAGAGCTCCACTCATGTTTGCCGGCGGCACTTAGGCAGGCCCACTTGTGCATACTGATTCTCTTTTTTTTTTTCATCATTTTTCGCAGCCGCCACGATCCACATGCTTCACTGGCCCACACGTCCCGGGCTAGACACGCGAGGGTTAACTCGCGTCCCTTTTAACTCTCATTCTACTCCTCTTTTTATGGCTTTGATGGTATTAAATAATCTTTACGTGTCAGAGTGCACTGCTCCCAGTGTTCGTGTCAGCAGAGCGAGCGCGCAATTAGGTCAGGCTGGTAGAATAACATGGTTTCATCCTGGCCTTAAAGCGGCAGGACACCTCACGCTTGATATTCACCTCAAGCATGCAGAGGGTTGCTTGCAAAGTGGTCCGAGGCCAGCGAGGTTATCCAAGCACACGTTGAAAGAATGTTGTGTCTTTCCAAGTAATAATCTGGCCAGTATAACTCGTGGTTGGTTATTTTTAGGACATTACCTAAGAATTTTTTTTTTGTTCTATATTTCATATATGTATGTATGTGTATATGTGTATGTGTGTGTATATATGTATATATTGCATTTGTAAAGTTAAATTTGTTGTGCAACAATTATTTAGATGGTTGGAATCATGTCAGGGGGGTCGCAATGATGTAATAGAGATGATTTCTTTTTCACTATTCCCAATTAACCGCGAAATATGCATTTAAATATAAAGCCTGGTTTAATTATACAGGGTTAGGCAAGTAAAGGTATTTTTATATTGTATATATATTGTAATTGTTATGATGCTATATTATGGATTAATCTGTAATTCCAAATACATTTTTTGTGACGTTAGAGATAATACAGTTGACCCATTAACAGCTGAGTATGAGTCTCAAAAAATATCTTTTATTTTATTTTTTTACCCAAAAGCAACATAATACCATTAACATTTGT
The DNA here is from genome assembly GCF_059441095.1 of Idiotropiscis lumnitzeri. Taxonomy (NCBI): domain Eukaryota; kingdom Metazoa; phylum Chordata; class Actinopteri; order Syngnathiformes; family Syngnathidae; genus Idiotropiscis; species Idiotropiscis lumnitzeri. The sequence continues at coordinate 4,769,823 of NC_142410.1, forward strand.
GCTTTTGTAAACACCCCAAATCAACGGCATTATAAGATACCACATATTTCCCAGCAATGTTAAACTCACACATAATCACATGTGCTCTGTCCCAGGACCTTTGACACCGCAGTGCATGTAAACATTAAATTAAAAGAAGAAAAAGACTCATTTAAGAAAGAGATCCCCGAGCTAAAATTACATCTTCCTTTGGTTTACAAAGATTCACCGGAACCGATGACGGCATTTCGATTTTATCCCACCAAGAGAAGGAAAAGCTACCCATAAACTTTTATATATGTGCAAAGGGCAAATTCTCTTGCCGACATTTGCATACTGTAAATTATATAATACGTTTCTGGTGCATTATATCAGCGGAAATGACGCTAATCTCCTCTCCATTTCCACATTACTTTATCAAACCGTAAAGCATATTTACAGCTCGAGGCTCACATCCACAAATTAGAAGGTGCCAGATAATTTCCATAGTTTTCGCCTTAAAGATAAAAACGTGTCCATTTACTGGTATTCAAAGCTCATCAATACACCACTCCAGTCTTCAATAATGCTGTGTTTCCATCGCTTATCTCTCCATTGCATGTCTCATGATGAAGTGTCCCAGAATGGATCGTTGGTGGTGATATTTTAGGTTCTTCAACTATGTTAATTTGCCTCAAGAATCAGGCCACGTTTCGTCTCCTTTTTTTTTTTTCTTCCCCTAATGAGGTTGAGATAAAGACCCATATAACACATTATCCTTTTATTGATTGGGACTGCGTTTCACGGCATAAATTGCTTTGGTCGACCTTGAAATCATTGACACATTTATTTGCGTTGAGTTGTTGTATTGCTTTCCTGTCAGCGGAACAGATCCTCTCACGAAAACATTCCGCACTCAAGTGGTGCCTTGGGATACGAGTCTAATCTCGTCGTTTGAAAACAGTCATATTTCAAGGCACCACTGTAGATGAGCAACTATTAAGCAAAAGCCGAGTGGTTCTCTTTTATGCGGTCTCACGTGATTTGCGTAATGTATTTACCAAGTGGCCTGTTGTTTCTTTTCAAAGTCAACCACTTGGCACGTGAAGGCCTATGTCACACTGTTTATTGCGGCATCAAAAACAGTCATTGTTTGTTTTGTTTTTTTCATACATAAAATCCACCCCCCCCACCCCCCAGCATGATGATTGCAATTTCCAGTGAAAGAACTCTATTGTTGCTTTCTAATCTCCTTCCACATCCGACCCGTAAAACAATGGTATCAATTGCTTCTACAGAGTGCCTGCACAACTCTTGAGGGAGAGACAGTCTGGCTGGTTCTGTTCGCAAGCCCACCGGGCATTCTTAAATCCAGCCGGGCTGGGTCCCAGTCATTTCTGTCTGGCCTGCTTGACTGTCTGACGACACTAATATTTATATTTTTGCACGGGATTGAGTGCTTGATATTGAGGCTGCGCCGCAACCTCATAAATGCAAAAAATAATGGTGTGTAGTTATTTTTCCCGGAAGACGATTAGTGAGGGACATCAGCGATTATATTAACCTACCCTCCACCATCTTAATAAATATTCTGTTCTATTTCCCTTCATTTCCCCTTCGGACACAGACTTTAACTTTGACAGATGACGTATTCCTTTTACTCATTTTCAGGTCGTCTTCCCTAATCTTCATGCGCTCACACTTTGAATTGAGGGACAGCTTGTCGGATTACGTTTTAGACCCACACTGTATTTACGAGTTCACTCAACGCTGCTGTGAGTCCGACGATTCGCCCAGGATTCGAAATCAGCCAGTCGGCTTTGGAGCGTGAAGCTCGGGGCCTGTTAGTAGTTTTATTTGGAAACACTTGGGCTGGCGACAGTCACTTACATACCAGGAAAAACTCCCGTAACCTTATTTGTCAGACTTTCTTTTATTACTTTTCAATTTCTCCTCCAAAGGCAGTGTTGTACATATCACAAACAATACAAAATCCTTGAAGAATTTGAACTCTTAGAGACGCCATGACACAGATCAGCAGAATTGCTCAAATGATGTTTTGATGCAGTTGAGGCAAAAACAAGTGCAGCGCAATACTTGGCTGCAACTTGTGCAGTGTAGGTGCTGCTGATTCAGTCTCAACAAGTTTGCGGTCTAATGAAGAGCAACATGACATCATAGCTTGGATGTTGACGAGCATACCTCTCCAATATTACTAAAGTAACAAGTAATTGACGAATCCTTGTTAAGGAAAAGTCAGTCAGTTGCTGTTGACTTTTAGTTAGGCATAGAAATGACATAATCTTGGCTAACCAGAAAGAAAAAAAGGGCCATGAATTTTTAATATTCAATGGAATTTGAGATTTGGGCCACGTACTAAAGAGGAAGATGTTTCCACTAGATGGTTATTGTCTGCATTATAATATCCTTCATCCTTGTAAAGCCGCTATAAGACCTCGCAAAAACATTACACAGGAGGCTCCTTTCCATGCTCAGTTTCAAATCACGACACAACGCAACGCATCCCAACACTGATTTTGGTGGAACATATCCTCTCTATTGTGCCTCCCGTGTGGGAGTGTGTGGCAGTTGACGGCGCTACCCAGCTGGTGCAGTTGCAGCTGCTTGCACATTAGCTCAAGTTGCGCGCCGCATTTATCAGCGCCGAGTGAGCACGGCGGCGGGGGAGATAATGGTCCCGGACGAAGATGAGTCGGTGCTAGCCGCGGCAGCTAGCATGTCCTCCGTGGCACGGCTCGCCCTATTCGTCCCCCCCGTACTGCACTGCTGCCCTGGCTCGTGATCGTCAAGGCTATAAAGCTAGTGAGCCACTTATTTTGTCTGTGTGGGCTGTCGTCACCGTGCAGCCAGACTCGGTGATGAGCCATCAGGCCTTATCACTGTCAAGTTGCACTGAAGAGCCTTTTGGATGGCTGGATTTCTCTGCTTGCAGCTGGGGGAAGTGGATGGCAAACCCGAATTACCCACCTCATACAATTCAGTGAAATGATTGCCCGTGTGCGTCAGTGTATTCCATGAAAGCGCTCCTGTGAATGCTTGAGGTACTTACCTTCAAATATTCTGGACATACATTTCTAGGATTTGAACACCGCTTGTAAATTGTCATTTACAATCAGTGTCGCTGCATTCCTTCGTTTGTTTGGTATTCCAACATAATTTCCCTTTTCCCCGCACTTCTTTGTCTTGCGGTAATCATTTTTTTGTAACGGCGCATATCGTTCGGCATATGGCCGCCCGTTACGATCAGCAGCGGCCATAAAGAGGTGACTGCCGTATGCAAATGCCGCCATGCTAATGGTATCGTAATGTAATGAAGTGCGTGGAATATGACCGATAATGAGGTGTGGTTATTGAGTGTTGATGGCTTCGTCGCAGCCTCGCCTTTGTTGTTTTCACATCTCGCTTTCGCTGCATGACACCGGTTTGGTACAAAGCCATTAGTACGTACACACTCTGGCACAGAGCAAGATGTATGAAGATTGCACTTTTGTTGATTCATGGCATTGGCAGAAAAGGATATTGATCAATAGCGCGAGAAGTTGCTCATTGAAATTGTGGAATTAAATTGGGCAGAACTGAGACAGATGTGTTGCAGTAAATTAAACAAGCGGTCCTGTCTGCTGGGTGACAGCACAATGGTGATTAGGGTTTCATGCGAGCTGCCCTACATTATTTATAGCTGCGCTGAGGCCTGTCTGCAGTTGAATAGACCCACAGTCCATTGACCGGGCACATTACAGGAGGCCGCCTGGTAGCAAGAGGGGGGTTAAAAATGGTTTTATTTCCTCATGTCGAGGTGCATTTTCATCTAAATGAAGGCGCGTGCCCCAAGTGTGTTGTTTCCAGACCTTACATGTATGAAATGTGTTGACTCCGTTCCCGCCGGGCTCCGTATTCCACGGTGATTTGACTTGCATTCAGCCATTCCCATTTTACCTTGTCTACTTTTTTTAGGATCGGAATATACCGGATACATTTTTCTGCATAGCCTCATGTCTGAAGTAGGGATCGACTACGGGGAAAATTACTAATCAATTGATGATTATGATGAATGTCATCCTCACATTTCACACTATAATATCTGCGATATTAAGAATCGTCTTGTTTCGAGTTCATATTGTTCCGGTTTATGATAGGTGAGATGGTAAGATAGCAAGCATGGATACTTTGTCGATCGTAGACATGCTGCTGTGGTTTGTCAGTTAGTTTTGCTTTGCAGTAGACGCATTGTACGTTATCTTATTTTTAAAAGTGAGACATGATGCAACCTTTCCGCCTGACTCGCTGCCACGTGTCAACTTATTTTGATACGGAATTTTGGGAAAGGAGTAACATTATTTTATGTGGAAAATGATCACTGTGAGTCTGGGGTGAAGATTTATTTATTTTTTTGCCCTGATTGTGAATATCGCACCAAATAATTCTGCTGCCTTATTCAGAGGACAATACTCTTTATTTTGTATTGGTGTCGTAAAATTCAGTTTAAATCTGAGTCTGGGAAATGACATTCAAATGTCAGCTCCAATTTGTTTAATTTGCGTAATCACGTCCAGTAGCAGAGCGCATGTTATTGTTTTTAATTGCCCACTATACGGCTGTGTTTGTTTTAATTATGAAATCATTCGATGGATGCTTATTGCATAAGCGTTTGTTATTTGTGCCCCCATGCCAGCGGCATTTTCTCATTCTTGTTTGGCACCAAGCCCAAGAACTCTGTCCACTTGTCTAGCGAATTTAGCGGGCCACTGTCAGGCCGCCCCCCTTGGGTCGCGGGGGTGGAGTGACTCTGATAACTTTGAGCCAAATCTGGTTCCTGCTCTCAATGGCCTCTTTGTCATTTCCTCCATGTGAATATGAGTGTGACTGAGCCATAGCTCTGTGGCTTGCCTGTGTTCCGATACCTTGCCTGGCTTTCATTAGGCGTAAGCCTCCCCTTTAACCACAACCAAAGTGTCTTCATCCTCCATCCATTGTTTTCCTTTTGAATGAAACCAAATTATAAGCCCCGCTCATGACGCATGAAATACACGGCTTTATGTTGGCACTGCTGACTATTTAAACCTGTGATCCAACCCAGGCCGTGCTCATTAAATCGTGTAAATGATGTAACGTTTTGCCGCTTGCTGCCGTGTGCCAGCAAGACATGTTTTTCCACTTAGGGATTCCAATATTTGTCCGTGTCATAAACACGGGGCATCTGGTTGCCAGTGGTGGACTCCTTTTCTACTTTGACACAGAAATGTGGTTGAATTCTTCTGAGAGAAGCTGTCTGGCTGCTCATTTAGCAGCTTTTGTAGCTATGATAAATGTTACTAATCACCTATTGGCCCCAAAGGTCAAGCGTTTTCCTGGTCACCCATCACCTCGCTCCTTCCTGCTGTCTTCTAACTGCACCCCGTGGATAGCCTTTATCTTGCTTAAGCAATATTTTGTCCAGACAACCCAACTATGCACTTTCCTTGTCGGCAGCCAAGTGTGAGATTCTTTATCTTCCACGTAGCCTCTGGAATTCATTGATTGTAAATGGGATTAGATCATAGCATTAGAAAAATTAATTTTGATATCAAGTAGCGAGGAAACAATTTCCGGTTTTCCGATTTAAGTAGTGACAAAAAAAAAAAATAGGTTTCAAATTGTAATTATTACTACTGGGTTATTTTTTTTCCGCATCTCCCACCTGGTGAGCGTTGGGAAAATAAGAACCGATGGCCACAGTCAATAAGAGTAAGCGAGCCCAGATGATGGCAATATTTTTTCACCTGGGTGAAAAGTGTGGCTGTATTTTGGTTTTCACAAGACTGCAGATGGAAAATTAATTCAGGTAATTATCCCGAAGTCTCCAGTGATGTAGTGGTATTCTCGTCTGACTTCGATGCAGGCAGTGTGGATTCATTGCACTTAGTCTGTCTCTGTTCCTTGCGAGTGCCTGGCGACCAGTTCAGAGTGCGGTCTCCATGTCGACCAGTTAGTTGCGATACGTTTCGGATCACCTGAAATGTAGAACTCGCGCTGAACGGGTTAAGTGCTATCGAAAATGGATTGATGTAAGTATGATTTAAAAAAAAAAAAAAATTATAGTACCACGATTGTTTGAAATTTTCCCATGCTTTCATCCCGGGCGTTCAAGTTTAGTGAGCAACAGGCCTCGAGACTTCAGCCTCTTAGGCACAGCATGCAGACATGGTGCAGTGGAGCGACAGACCTTCAAATATTTTTCAGCACTCCACACACAGAATGGACTCAGCAGGTGACACGTAGGTGTGAAGGCAGTTTTGATTTTCGTTCTCTTTTTTGTTCTTTTCTCCCAGTTTTAAGATCGGAGAGTGCAGCAGCAGCAGCAGCCTTGTGTGCTTTGATGTGACATTAAAGCCACAAAGCAGGTTTTGGTTGAAAGGGATGGTCCGCAGTGTTTTCCATTGTACAAATCTGAATGATTTGAACAGAATTGTTGTTCTATATAGGCAAGGCATTTTATTTATATAGCACATTTCATACACAAGGCAACAAAGTAACTCCAGGTCTTTTCTAACAGCAATCCTCTTTTCTCTATTGCCGAAAACAGTTACCTACCTCTGTTTTGTTTTTATTTGGTTGAAGGAAGTTTTGGTTCATCCAGTTGTTAATTTGCTCTAGACCAGTAGTGGGCCATAATAGGTTCTAAAATATGACAGAGGGGGCGGACCAGGAGCAGAGGGATGGAGTGTTTTGGTAACCTCACCTCATTGGAGAAAATAATACATTTAATTTTAAATGAAAGTGAACAAAAGCATTACAACAAAATATCTTTCTTTTACACACCACAGCATTTAGAAAATAAAACATTAACGAGGTTTATTCATTTAATTTTTTTTCAAGTTTGGCGGGCTGGATTAAAACTTTTTTTTAAGCCGCATGTGGCCCCCGGGCCGCAGTTTGCCCACACCTGTTCTAGCCAGTGACACGATACGTTGTTGGAACTGCTGTCATTTGGAGATATTGATCGATATAGCTGTATGTCATCTGCATAATTGGGATAGCCAACATTGTTTTTCCAAAGGTGACATATTAAGACTGAACAGAAGGGGTCATAGGACTGACCCTTGAGGGACCCCACATGTCATGGCCATTCGATCTGATTAAAAACTTCCAATGGTCACAAAATAACTCCTTTCCTCCAAGTAAGAGCTAAACCACTTTAGGACTGTTCCATTTAGTCTCAATCAAGTTTCCAATCTGTTGAACAGTTTATTATGATCAAGTGTATCAAACATCTATACGAGGTGTTCACGGGCAAAATTGCTTAACGTGACTTTTGATGGCTTCTGTTTTTAATTTATATTTGAACAGTAATGTTTGGAGCTTACTAGCCCTTTTCACAATAACTTTGTATACCACATAAAACAAAACAAAAAACTGCATGGGTTTTTCACTGGTTATTGTTGCGAAACAGTCTATAGACAGTCGAGAAATTGTTACCACAGCTGAAGGAAAACGGACGCTAATGTGCTAATTTAATTTCCTCGGTAAAACCTCTCTATTAACTTTTGATAAAGTACGCAAGGTCGCAATCAGGGGAGAGAATCTCTCTGACTGTAATTCAGTGACATGTTGGCAATCAAACCGTGTTCAGGCACTCCATTTTTGCCTCAACGTCAAGACACAATCAAAAATTTCACACTATTGTTTGAATTTTCCGTGATCGCATCGTTTAATAGGCCCATCCCTTTCTCCTAGCACATAATGGACTGTCTGTCAACGGTGAAGACCAGCAGGACAAATGTACTGTATGCTTGTTTCCTTCTAATTAATACTGCTCTGAAAATTAGATTTGCGTGTACAATCGCTGGCTTTGTGCGGAGCGCTCATGTGCTCCTAATGCTAAGACAACCATGACTCACGATATGAATGAAGCGAATTTGAGGGTAAAAGACTTGAAGAATGTGTGCTTTGACCACATGATATTAATCTGTTAACATTTGTATTTTTTATTTATTATACTTTCCAGTTATCTCCTTATATTATTTTCTGAAATTTGAATCAAGGGGTGGCGTGACGACGTCTTCCCCATTTTGTGCCTTGCTCAAGGACACTGACAAATTGTTCGGCAAACAAGCCCCTTGTCCATATTTCGCAAGCTGTTTTCTGTGCAAATCCACCTGATGTTCTGCTGCCTTACTTGGCATTGACTGGAATTTAATGATGAAAGAAGAACAGCCAAAATTCCACTCCCGCCATTTCCGTTGCCCAGGCCAATTCCCTCGGACACAACTTGAACAAGTAGACAGTGAAAGTCATTTTCAAGGGCAACTCTGTTGAGTTGACGAGTGCATCCCAGGTATGAATGTTGTTTTCACCATCGCAATGTCATGTTTCCTGGACGAAGTCCAATCAACCGCTTCCTTTTGCCTTCCTCTTCTTAACTTTTAATGTCTCATCTGAGACTGATTGAGCAATTGTACTGCTAAGCAGCATGAAGAGTGCGACTTAAATAATGGAAGAAATGGAGCCTTGGCAAATCTACTTTTTCCATGTCCCTACATTGTGGTTTGCTGGATTAAGCCTTTATTTTTACGCCACTTATCTCTTCAACTACATTTTTAGTATTATTTCCAAATAACGAAAAAGTGTGAAGGGCTTTACTAAGTGGGTATCATGGGGCGGTGGTGGGATTTAAGGTATTGTCAGAGAAGCGAGGCTGTGAAAGAGATCGTCTAGTGCCAGCGAGGGGCTTTGCATGAAAGTTAAAATTTGCATACAAATCTCCAAAAATGGGTATCTGTGGGGTTTGGGTAGGCAGCAGTTAAAATTCCTCAAGTCTTTGAGAAATGTTTTATTTGCCTTTGCTCCCATCACACAGCGTCTCGGGAGGCTCCGGGCGCTGAGATCATAAAGCCTGGTGGAACATCAACACACAACTTTTTTTTTTTTGTTCATTTTTTTCACATTTTACACTTACCTTTCACATACTTTAAGATTGTGTCATTTTCCACAACATTAGCATGGATACCTTGATTTCCAAGTGGTCTGACTTTTTGAGTTTTTAGAGATAGGATGCATTGCTCCGCTATTTTTATTTATTTATTTTTTAATTTTTAATTTTTAAAAATTTTTACATTTTTAATTTTTTATTTATTTATTGAGTTGTGCAAAATGTCTTGCTACACTGACAGATAGCAGATATTTAACAATGATTCAAATCATTAGCCGAGTGCATAGGAGTACTTGACCAACGATTTGCTGCTAGCTTAGTGCTAACACACAATGCAATAAACAGGCTAATGTAAATAGCATCACGGTTGCTATGATTCTAAACCTTGAAACAACTTTAATTGAAACACAATTGATAGCACCCCAAACAGATCGTATTGTTGCGCCACTCGCAGTTGCTACTCCAAACAATGGCGGGATGTGCATTGAGAGCATTTGAATAGCTCATTGTCAACTCATTGATTCCCCTTCAAGGTCGGCATCAATTCTCCTCTGTGGTGTCTTCTTCTATTTGTGCAGGGTCAAGATACATGAAAAAAAAAAAACAACACTTTGCTGTTAAAGTGAAGGTCAAAAACTCAAAGAGAGGTGCATTGGTCATTGGGGGCAATATTTTGGCATGGTTATGTAATCCGTCTGTGTGTTTTCAAGCCTTGCTGGTGATGACCGTCGTATAGCAACTGCCCGTGGGCAGAAATGTTTTGTGCTAGGATGTGTCCGACAGGTGGCTAGGAGATGCTAATTGATTAATGATCACGGTGATATATGAGCCCCAGAATCGAGAACAAACATAAAGGCGCAAAGCCTCATTGACGCCCTAAATCATTTCCAACCAGGCCTGTAAAGCAAAAAGCATTCACTTCATTTGCATATGAAAGAGCATTTGGAGGGCCACTGTCCTTTCTAAAATCTATTGTCAACATTTTGCGGCTACGTTAACAGGCTTGCGTTTTGTCCCTGGTGAATAATGACAGCAAAGATGGTTTTATAATAAGGATCACTCCGTAGTCATGAATGATTAACATCGCCACAAACGAAGCTTTTTAGCGTTTATGTGGATTTTTCTTTGTGGTGCTTTCTTGTCCTGATTGTTGTTGGATATAATAAAAGAAATATAACAACGTGAGGTCTGTTATCCTCCGTGAATAAAACTCTCTGAAGATAACAAGCTATTTCTTTTCATCAAACATTAAATCACATTTTATTAACTGCAGATACGTTATCAAAAGAAAAATGTAACATGTTTTTAATAGTGTTGTCAAGCGATTACATTTTTTTTTAAAAGCTAATTAATTGAAAAGAAAATCCATAATCACAATTAATCACATTAATCATCTATTTTCTGTGAAGGTATTAATTGCCTAATATCTTGTAATTAATTTAAAATCACCAAATATTAAGTGTATTTTGATTCAAAGACTGTTCTAATCCTTTTTTTTTTAAATTCTTGAATATGATCTAAGATCTAAACTGAGTCATCTTTACAGGCATCTTCCTTCAAAATATACACCTAATATGGTACAGTGTTTGTATTTGGCATTGCAAGATATTCAAATTATTTTTTTAAGTAAATATAGTGTCAAAAAATTTCCAATTAATCCCGAATTAAGTCTTTAATTTTGACAGGCCTAGTTTTTAATAAGAGTAGCACTATAATATTGTACTTCATAAAAAATACTGTAATGGCATAATTAAGTTGTGCAGAAATGAACACACATGGAGACAGTCTCAGCTCCTTAGTTAAGTGGCAGTATTAGTTATATGGTGGTTATAAATTCTTTGTTTTATGTTTGGTTTGACAGGCAACTTATTGTATTGTTTTTTTTAGTTATTCACTCTCTTCCAAATGGAAGCATATTGTGAAGTGACTTGAGTTTCAGTTCAGTTGCCATGATGCAGCGCTTATATCATAAATTTCCACTAAAGTCAAAACAAAAAATTATCTGAACGATGGCTCGAATCTCGTGCAGCTTGGGTCGGGTCTCGGAAATTGGGTCACTTGTATGTCAAGGCGCCACGTTCCTCATTATTCCTTTTTACACTGGTGCTGTTCTGGAAAAAGGGCAGAAAAATCCCAACTTTAGCAGACAGCGAAAAAAGGGCTCATAGATTATTAATTGATTTAAAGTTTCACACCTTTTTTTTTGTTGTAGTGGATTTTATGTCCATGCGGTGAATATTTGATCTGAAACGCACAAGCAAGTCATTGTCTACTTCATGCCCATTTTTTAGCATCTGCCTCTTCCTCTTATCAGTCGGAGTGGTTATGCACCCCCCCTCGCTGTCGGTGGGGGTATGCGTGACCCTCCTCATTGTTCTGCTTGGATGACTAAAGGACAAAAGCCATCGGGATGGAGCGTGTATGGGTTTGCATCCTTCCATTGGGATCCTTATCCTCCTGTGTCGAGAGGTCATGTGATCCATGTGTGACTTGAGGGGGTTTCCATTGCAGAGAGCCTGTACCACAATGAGAGACGTTCATATTGTGTGTTTATGGCTGCTGATTCATTGAAGCCAGAAAGTTGAGGTAGGGAAGTGAGATGGCGAATTTCCACGCTGTTCCAAAGTCACCTGACACCTATACTCTCCCGCTCCTACCTACCCTCATGTTCCCGTGATTGGCAGTGGTGGGTTACTGCTGTCACAATGAGTAACAATGTCCCACGGCTGATGATTGATTTCACTTGAGTGTGAAAGCAGTCACGATCAAACCCTTTTAACCACCCGCTCTTGAGTAACACAAATCACAGTCTCAGGTGCCGGTGATGGGGCTGACGTTGAGTATCACGAGATAGCGTTGTTCTCCCATTCCAATCCTCCATTTGCCGAGAATGAGGGTCCCTTAGCAATTGAGACCTTCACATGTGGTAAATTGTGTCCCATTTGAAAAGCAGATGGCCATAGCTGGCTGGGATCCAGCAGCGAGGGGCCCCGTTTTCTACTTATGTGCGAATGTCTGCAGTGCGTTGCTTTCACCTATCATCAAGGATGAAGATGTGATTCTCCAAGACTACACTCCTGTCCACTCCAATCATACTGCCGAGGCATGCACGTGCACACACAGGATGGCATAAAGTCAACCCCATTTCACCCTTTCTTTTCCTGTAAAGTAGACTGCCCTTGGTCAAGTGTTTGAGTAAAACGTACCACTCAGACATACTTAAGATCCACAAACAGGAAGCGAGGGCATGGAGGGAAGGAAGGAAATGAGATCAGGATTCCAGCAGGGCTGAAGTCCAAGCCAGTTGATTGGCTGAAACATTTTAGTGCTTTAAGCGAGTATCTTATTCCAATATCTTGCATCATAATATTGTGGACTGGCTGGCTAGTGTATTTTGAATCTCCATGGTGCTTCTGTATTTGTTCCATTTTCCTGCGTTCCATTTCCGGGAACATAAATTGGAGCGGTGTTGGTTGAATCGACTGGGGAACTGCAATGCACTTTTTCATAATCCCACCAAATGGAATCTTGATATCCAACCATTTGGAAATTGGTCATCAACAATCAACATATCAGCAAGGTTAGGTTGTTGCGATGTTTTGACGTCATATAGGCACATTTGATTTCACTCTTTGGCAGCAACTCGTAGAAGGCGCAAATGAATTCAAGCCCAACTGGCTGCTTAAATGGGCGGCTGGACAACTCAAAACAAAGTAATCAAAAGGCGCATGTGTCGGGTCCAATTTTCAGTTTTTCCTTTGGACGTAACCTGAATTTGGACAAAAGCTGGAGCACGTCAGAGTTTATCATTTATGTTATAATTTAGGTCTAAATTCCTGTAAAAGAGGCATTCCGACGCCAATGCGCAAATTTATAACCTCGAAACGTTGTAAATGTAAACTGAGGATCAATTGCATTGCCAGTTGGGTAGAATTGATGGAGCGGTGGGTTTGGTAGTCAGGACAGGTATTAGTCGACTAGAAGACTTTACTACTCGAAATCGACGTTGAGCAATTCAAGTCTCATGTTGTAGTACATTTTTGTGCCAGTCCATTTCCCCAAGGCAGTTAATGTTTCTAGAAAAGAAAATACTGCAATATTGAGAAAAATATTGTAAAACATGCTTTCTTTAATGTTTTGCCATCTAAAATTTCTATGAAATTTTTTAATCCAAAATGATTCATTGTAGATCTGTATGATCTACGATCTCTCTTAGAACGCCCATCCCAAGTAATCGGTTGGCAAAGTCTAACTTGTGGAAAAAAAACAAACATCTGTCATTAATATAAGTATGACGTTATTTCCGATTTAGTTTGACAATTGCAGTCTTGTTCGGAAAAAAAAAATAATAATGTGAAATTGATTTTCTGCTTATAAAATGGCCCAGAAAAAAAGTTTGTGTCTCGGGGTGATTTTTTTTTTTTCCTTCCCTGTAATGGAATCACAACTTTTCTCCTGTAATGGAATCACAACTTTTCTCAGAAGCTTAACTTCCACATTGTGACACATTCTTGACGAGTTACAGAAATTCTATTTTATAAATGCCATTGGTTTTTATTCAGCATGTTCTTTGGTAGCTTGTGGGCTGGTTCTACATCTTTCAAAGATTGGACACGTTCTGGAATCCCTGGCGCCAAAGCCACAGCTGACAGATAAATATCTATCAAGCACTCGTCTGTACTATTTACATTTACTAAGAATAGAATCGATTTTCCTTGTTTGTACGATAGTTAAAGCACAAATTGTTCTCTGAAGCTACTATGGAATGACGACCGCACGCTAGATTTTTCTACGTTTTTCTATAAAGGCGCTTCTGTGTTTCTTATTTGAGCATCAGACCGAGGGGATTTCTCCGCTGCCACCTGATTCACATTGCAGTAATTGAGTTGTGGTCATAAGCGCTACTGTGGCTGTCAGGCCACAAAAGGGCTGTTTTACTCCAATTTTCACATGATGCCGGGTGAGAGCGACGAGGTCCGAACTACCGGATAAACGGTGAGGTGAGTTCAGGCGCAGTGAGGGCAAAGGAGGCAAAAATATATATTTTTTTAAATATTTTGGTCTGTACGCCAGAGAGGCTGCAGAGTCACTAAGGCTCGAACACGTGGATAAGGAAGCACAAAGCTCTTCACCCCCCCCCTCTCTTTCTTCACATCTCTCCGAGCTTAGAGCTACAATCGATTCGAGGGGAGATTTCCACGTCCAAATACAGGGTGATTGACGTTTTGGGGGTAAGCCCGAATTTGTCGCTCCTGTCAACTCCACATAATTGGATACTCCTCCACTTTTATGTTTGTATCAAATGCCATCTTGCTTTTGAACAGAAGCATTGTTCGTCATTATGTGACTGCCAAATTGTTAGGTTCTACTTTTCATTTGTTTGAAACATTTTTTTGTGAGCGTGAATATACTATAATGAGAGCAACTAGGGCTTGGTTCAATATGGCATAAACTCCATAGACTATCACGGTGGAAATTGATAGTAATGGTATATATCAGGCGTGGGCAAACTACAGCCCGGGGCCACATGCGGCCTGTTAGACGTTTTAATCCGGCCCGCCGAACTTGAAAATAATTGAATGAATAAACCTTGTTAATGTTTTATTTTCTAAATACTGTGGTTTATCAAAGACAGATATATTGTTGTAATGATTTTGTTCACTTTCATTTAAAATGAAATATATTTTTTTTCTCCGATGAGGTGTGGTTACCAAAACGCTCCTGGTCCGGCCCCTCTGTCAAATTTTAGAACCCATTGTGGCCCGCCAATCATAAAGTTTGCCACCAAATAATTGTGTGAATAAACACAAATTGCATTACATATATGCATTACAGGATAGAATATATTATATATATATATATATATATATATATTTATATATATATATATATATATATATATATATATATATATATATATATTCTATCCTAATGTACGTTTGACGTTTCGTAGCCTTTACATGACCGAATTCTGCTGTACTGACTACATTTCACGTTAGCTTAGCGGCTAACATGGCTACTCTGTCTTTTGCTGCATTCTCTAGCTCGTGTGTTGCAAGATTAACTACTTGTCACACTCGATTAGTCACTACGATGCTTGTCAGAAGTGTATCTTATTCACTGTCATACATGCGAGGATTAATGTCGTAGAGGAGTGTGTGTATCGTGAAAGGAAAGTGTTTAGCGACGCTAGCTAGCCAGCGCAGCTCTTAGCTTGTGCCGAGGAAATTAGCTTACATTTGTGTTGTGTAATATTCTCTCCTAGTCAATGTTGCCTAATTGAAGGGTGCAAGGTGGGTCAATTTATTGATGGCAGTAGAAAGCCTTATAGTATTTTCCTTATGCCGAATAAAGCAAATTATTTGTGAAAATGTCAAAGCTATTCTTTTTGTGACGTCAGAATCGGAACACGTGGCTCCATCATGGCAAATAAAAAAAGCCTTATTCATGTCTGGACTGATTTATTGCATTTTATTCTGAGGCAAGACTGATATAATATCCTGTTTTGTCAAAGTAATGAGTGATGAGGGAAACCTAAAGAATTGATTTTTCCCTTTCTGCCATGCAATAATAGCGTCATTCTCCCAGACTGATGTTGCTTCCGCTGCGCTTTCACTCACTTGTCTTTTCATTTCCTGCTGTGCCCCTTCATGCCATGTGTTGCCTCGTGTCATCCTGTTCTTCTTCCCGACCACACCAAGAGGGGATCCCTCCTACAAAGTCTCCTAAATTGGGAACAGAATAAGTCCTAACTCATGTCCTTATTTTTATTTTATTTTTTTCTAAAGGAAGCTTTTCCCTTTGCGATTGTGGTAAAAGAGCTCATGATGCAATAATAATCTGTTCTACCTATTGTGAAACATCACCCCCCAAAATCATGTAATTATTTCATTAGACTCGAAATGCATTCATCACTTTTTTTAATCTTTTGATTTCTCATTGGGATACACAGCGCTTTGAAGTCTTCAAATTCACTGTCACAATCTGGCACCCGCAAAGCGTGGTTTGGATTTTTATCTTCACCTAAAGCCTCCCTTCCAGTCTCACCCTTCTCGCTCTCCATCCCCTCCTTCCTGTCATGATTTAGATCCCGACTTGTAAGTGGGTTGGGAAGTGGCCCCGGCGGTTGATGTGGAACACATGCCTCCAATGATTCACACTCGGCGTGCTGTAGGTCATGGCGGTCTGCCTCGCCAGCCGGCCGCCTCCGCCGTTGTCTAGCGTGGCACTCCCGCCTGTAGTATTTGTTTTCCCTTCCCCCTCCTTTCCACACTTCACATTTTCAATGCTACCCTACCTAAACCTGCATGAATTTGCATTAATAGAACCTGGCACTTTGTTGTAACGCCAGATTTGTTCTTTTTTTGTTGTTGTTTTTTTTGGCTCTCTAATGAGCTATTCCAAATTTGTATTTTTATTCATAGCAACCCTCTTATCAACAAGCTTTACTTTTGGGGATCACCTACTTTGTTTAAGTTGGTAATTTAAGGCATTTACTTGGTGGTTGCGTTTGAGCAACAGCTCCTCCAAATGTGGCGATGTGGTCCACTGAACTAATTCAAAATCTTTTGCACAACTGATCTCTTTTTGTGGAAGGCTTTTTCTATTGCTACAAAAAAAAATAAAGAAATTGTGATTTTTGGCTTGAAACAGGAATTAAAGTTGTACAACATTTTGGTTTTGCTT
Source organism: Idiotropiscis lumnitzeri (assembly GCF_059441095.1). Classification (NCBI taxonomy): domain Eukaryota; kingdom Metazoa; phylum Chordata; class Actinopteri; order Syngnathiformes; family Syngnathidae; genus Idiotropiscis; species Idiotropiscis lumnitzeri. The sequence continues at coordinate 4,786,396 of NC_142410.1, forward strand.
CTATCTTCAAGTCTTGGTGCATTAAAAGGATCAACCTTTTTGTAATCTCTTATTCCTTTGTTGTGAAATGCGGGCATGACAATTTTCACGCCAGTAAAACTTCAAACATTTACGTAATTGAATTACCCAGTTTAAGTTGCGTTTTTTTAGTTCATTTAACATTTTTTACAGTGTAGATTAAGTTCAACCTAAATATTCTTTGCAAAAATAGGGCCACATTGAACAGTCTGGAGAAATATTAATACAAGAATTTAATTTTAAAATGTTTAATTTTATAAACTAAAACCTGTAATTGGTGTTGTGATATGAGATTTAATTTGTCATAATCTCATATGATTCTATGAGAGAGGTTGTAACTCCCTAAGAATATGAATTCTTAATATTATCATAAATTTACAGCATTATAGTTGCATAATGAGGAAAGTGACAGGATTTTACTTGAACAAAGTCATGGAATTATGAGGCAAAATGTAAGTTTACAAAAGTAAAATTGCGGTGAAAGATGACTGAATTTTACATGAACAAAGCAATATTATTCAAAGGAAAATTAAAAAAAAAAAAAGTCCATCACGATACAAATAATTTTCCGAGGAAAAAGCTGTCTCATTTGAAAACCAAATTTCTTTTGCATTAACAGTCATAGTAGTTTCATAAATGGCTTCCGGCTTTTTTCTTCCGCCTTGTGCCATCAACCGCAGCCACCATCTTCCCATCCACACTTCACTTTCTTGCTCCTTCCCAATTTTTTTTTTCTCTCTTTGAAGCGATTCCTCTGTCTCGCCTACTTGGATCTCACAACTCCTTACGTGACCACGTCTGACCTTTCCTCCACTCGCGCAGTCACACAAACACATATGTGAACATCGCACTACCGCCACGCTTACTGTACATGCTGACTAGCTGCTGCCATGCTTTCAATTTCTGCATTTTTTTCCCCCATGTGGCATGCACACAAAATGCTGTCCAATGGTACTGGCTATTTGGTCCCGGGTCGCTGAGATAGTATTCAAAAACGACAGTCCACAGTACTACCATAGCGACACTGCAGTTGTTGCGTGAAATTGTGTCAGAGTTTGAAAAGTTCCCACTGTTTGTGAGGCAGTGAAGGCATCGGAATATGATTGGATGAATCAATCGTGCACAGCTGAAATTAATGTCGAATTAATCGACTTGGACTCTGCTGTCATCACACTGTCAAGTGTCAACTACAAGAAAATCAGAAAGTTAAAATCCTCCCATATCTACTTCGTGTGAAATTTGTGCGTGTTTAGTGAAAGAATAATTTTTATCCTGTTATTATACTTTATATAGCCGGCATAGTTTATTTGAAGAAAATAAAAAATATACATTAGACCATTTAAGTGGATGATTTCTCTCAGCACACTGCCTTAGTTCCATATTATTAGGCGTCTCCTGAATAATTTAATCCTTCCGCTTTTTCTTTTCCAAAGTCACTTGACTAAATATGCTTTTTATAGTGGTGCTCAGTTTTTATAATAGCCATAACCTCTTGTATATTTTTATTTGGTGCGCTCTGTTTTTACGACACAACATAAGAGCTTGCCTCGTAAAGGGGAGCTTCATCCCGATGATTTTAAATGTAAATTAGTGTTAATCTGTTTACAACAGGAATCGTTCTTTGTTATAGCTCGTTTTTTTTTTGTTTTTTTTTGTGAAGCACTCAAATCAAGGCGCGAAACAAAAGGGGAAGTGCTTCAAAGCATACGATATCTGGAACAATGACGGGATCTTCTTGGATTGGAACGTTGCTATAAAGCAAGTACCCGATTCGCAACGCAGAAAAGCCCGGCCGCTACAGTATACGATGAGAGGGTGTGCCGCCAGTGCTGAGTAGTCTGCAGTTGCTCTTTGGGGCGCCTCCTGACAGGAACTTGGCAGCCAGGAACAAAAACAAACTCCCTGTGGTGGGCAAGCAGGCTGGGCGGTGCAGTCAACTCCCCCTCTCCTCCTCCCACATGTTGCCATACATGTTGGCGATTGCACACCAGACTCGGCTCTGTTTCTGCAACCTGAGGTAAATGCAATAAAATTTTTGGAGTCGGACACGATTAACACTCAATTATATTTGGAAAAATGTCACCAAGTACATAAACTTTATGAACCAAAATTCTAAAACATAAAAAAAAAATATGTATGTATGTATGTATGTATATATGTATGTATGTATATATATATGTATGTATGTATGTATGTATGTGTATATGTATGTGTATATGTATGTGTATATGTATGTGTATATGTATGTATATATGTATGTATATATGTATGTATATATGTATGTATGTATATATATATATATATATATGTATATTTTTTTTCTATTTTGTACTCCATATTTCAACTTGTGAGGTTCCACTATCGTATTTTCAAGGGACTTTTGCAGCCTATATTCCTCAACTCGCTTCTACAGTATACTCTCCTCGGACTTGTCATTCATCTGCCGTGATCGTTTAAGCTGATATATTTTATCCCTGGCGTTTTGGCTCCGTGTCGGTTTCCAAGAACCCCATTCTATCGTCGCCTCAGGGGGGGCAGAAACTCCTGCCAGGGGTCCCAAATTGCATGTGCCGAGGCAGCAAAAAGCCTTAGTGATCATGATGTAACTAGCGATGGACATATGGGAGGCCTTCCAATCCAACATGGAGGCCCAACGATCATAACACACATTCTCGGAATCGCGTCAAAACAAAAATACACTCAAACATACCATCCAGGTCCTGACATACGCACAACATATGTCTTCGCTGTGCACTTTGCTCTTTGCCGCTCGCCAAGCACAGTGGAGTATTGTGCAGCCTGACTTGGTGCACGTCCAAAGCCAAAGAGAAGCCAGATTGCTGAAACGGAAAGCTCACTACAAACTGGCCAGTCAGCCTATAGATGTTACAGCCTGCTAAGGTTTTGCAAACCAGCGGGAAACGGCGAGCTGAGCTCATAAACTGTATATGTGCATGCAATGTGTGGGTGCATTCTTTTTGATCAACCTCAGAAATGTTATACCTTTGCCAGAGCCAACATGGCACCTCAGTTGAATTTCATAAACACTGCTGCGTTACTTTATAAACTGTGCAGCACTAATTAAAGATATTTATATATATGAAAAAATGTCACATAAAAAGCAAAGGAATAAAATATAAATAATCAAACCCAAATATCCAGTTGAAAAATACTGTGTATGACAAGTACGACAAATTCTCGCAGAACGTGTAAACCTGCTACATGTAGCATGCCAGCGCTACTGTACTCACGGTAACCTTCATTCATTGTCCATAAAATGTTATTCTACTATCCAAAGCGTACAGGTAGGGCAAGAGTCGGATTGAGTGTAAATCGATTAGTCATGCCTGGAGAGTGAGGCATAAGCATGTTATAATAGACGGGTGACTTTTGTCGTTTAACCATCTCAAATGCTATATTAGCAGAGCAACGGAGTTGACAAAATAGCCTAACATCAAAATGAAGATATAAACGGGAGCGGGTTGTATCACATGGTAGGTATTGTTATCACGCAGCTGTCCGTGAGAATTCGTCAGTTGTTTAATATGGTTGTTTCGATGCGCTTTCCACATATGTGGCATAGCGCAAAAGAAGACTCCCTATATGCCGTATTAATTGTAGGGAATCCGTCTGTGAACTTTTTGAGTGGTCTCCGCGGTCCCATTTTGAGACCCCTGCCAAGAAATTCCTCATGCATGTGCCAGTTATCGTTTGTCCGATTTGAGACACGCTACTGGAGTTCAGGTTGCTTTGATGTTATTGTTATCACTAAGTGGACGACAAACAGAAACGGGGCTGCTTCCGATTCCCTGTGATATTTCAGAATGCTCACTTTGCAAGCACCATGCGTGAATGCTACACATGCATCTAGCTATTTTCTGTACTGCTTATCTGCATTCGGGGGGTCTGGAGGCTATACCAGCTGACTTTGATAATTCCGTGGACAATATTCGATGAACCTCACATGCACGAGTCGAACACTCAAAACTCCGCACAAGAAGGCTAAAACAGATGTGAACCTCAAAACTGTGACGCAGACGCGCTAACCACTTGCTTACCATGCCGCCCTGAATCGTTACACCAGTTCAACATACAAACTCTATTTCTCGTGTATTTACACCTTATGTGGCACATGTACCAAAATCATTTAGCACAGGAAGTGGGGTGGTTATGTCACCACCATACAATTTGCGCAAGCACAATTTGACATCCTCCATAAAAGAGCATGGCACTGCAGAGTCAAGATTGTGTTTGCACGTCGCATGTATATTCTTGTAACATGCAACAAAGGCGCCCGCATGCTGTGAATTGCACCAAAAAAACAGTATTATAATCAAAAATAGAGTTTTTGAAGAAGCTAAAACAAAAAAGCGAGTTCCACAGACAGAATCCGAAGGATGTGCCACCTGTTCCCCAGGGACACCATTAGCTTCCATGTGCACAAAGTGCGATACTGTATATCCCTGCGTGCCTATGTTACTGCTGTGTGTGTTAAGCACTCACTCACATGAAGTAAAACCTCCCACCAAATGTGGTACACAAGACAGCATCAAGTGCCCTAGATGAACACCCATCAGCGCACACGCACACACGCACACCCCCGAGCATGCACGTCCTTTCTCAGTTCCCAGTCGTCCCATCTCAATAATGGCCCCCCCATCGATCCTGAAGCCTCCTTGTCCGCACTCATTCCCCATCGATCGGCACCTTGCAAAGAGTCTCCAAGGGCTCCTTCACATCCTGTAGCTCACCTTGTGTTTTGTGTGTGCGTGTGCGTGGGCGTGTGCGGGTGGGTGTGTGTGCGAGTGTCGAATGTGTGATATTCCGGAAAATAACTGCTCACGCATGTCACGTGTATATAAGTTGGCATCACCATGAGGATGTTTGATTTGCCCTTGGACACTAGCAACACATGCCAAGCCTTTTAGCCTATGTGTACTTGTTTTTGTTATTTTTTTTTCTCACCTCTGTTACCTACTTGTAAAAGTTGTGGAATTTTTCGGAGCAGCGAGCATCGAAATGATCCCAGTTTGGTGTCTGACTGCAAAATATGACAAACAATTGTCAAAGCCGGAAATTGTGGTGATGGTCCCCGCTTATAACGATGAAACCACATAAACGTGTTAGCACAACGTTACACTAAATATTGTGGCTCAGTAAGTGCGTTTAAGTTCACAGTTTGCTTTATGTTAAGTAAAGCGAGGGAATGAAAAAAAAAACCTGCTTATGTTGTGTAAACTTTTTAGGAAGGTGCAAGGCAGGAATAGGGAATAGTTTGTCTCCTCTTTTGCAACGAACAATGCAGATGCAACAGTGTGACTAATAATAATAATAATAATGACATTTGTTCACACTTGGGCTTGGGAAAAGCTATTTAAACATTACATTTGTTTGCACTGGCTTTAAAAGAAAAAAATCCATTTCACAAGCTATAGGATCAGCTAGCCAGAACCCGAGCTGCACTGTGTTTGTTTACAAACTACACTTGTGCCTGCTCCGCGAGGCCATTATGCTTCTTATTCCTTCCCAATAGGATCTGTGTGGGAATAACAATAAATTAAAATGTCCTTTCCGGAGCCAAGACTGTCTCCTTATAAACAAAAATTGAAAAGACACAGGCACATCAGTTCTGTGTCAGAAGCTCACATACAAGTTTTGCACGATTGTAGGAACAAAGCTTGTGAGGTTTATCCGAGGCCTGATTATGGCGAGTGGAAAACTTTACCTAATACCTTGCCTTAACGGCTAGAAATATAGTTGGCTATCTGGCAATTTACATTGGCTATATCGCAATTTATATTGGCATTTGGACAGTCTCTACTGAGACTGATTCCTTAATTAATCCAAACAACCACTGAGATCCTTTTGCACCATGCAGGACCTAAACCTAAAACCGCTTTCTCCAGAGCTTTTTTTTTTTTTTTCACAATTACTGTAAGACAGAAAGAGAAAAGACTCCCTTCTCTTCCCAGATTAATCCGTCAAGCCACGTGAAAACCTATATAAAGCTTATTATTGTTACTGCTTGATTTATAAAAGGCGTCTATCTGGGTCAAGCATCCCCCTTCCTCCTCATTCCTCTCTTCCTTCTTTCCCCCCTCCACCTAAATAAGAACCAACCCCCCAAACCCCCTTATGTCTCTTGCCTTTGTCTCTCATCTGGTTTTCTGTTTTGGTTAAAGGACACTTGATTAATGGTGTCACTGACAAAGGCTGCAGTCTGCTCTGGGTTGCGATAGGGCTCCGTTCTAGGTAAACCAAAACACATGTGCTCCGGACAACCCCGGGGAATCCCTGAGGAGCGAGGGAGAGGATGGACATAAACTACAGTAGTCACTGGTGTCCATACGTTGATGAAGGGCTCTTCCTCGTCTGCGGAATGAGTCTGAAATGCAAACAAGAAGAGCATATTTTCTCAGCATAAGAGCTTTGAATCACAAGTCATCTTTATATAGCATCAAACTGCTGAAGCAGGGGCCTCCTAATAATTCCGATGTGGCGAACACTGTGAGCTTTCCAAATGAGTCCAGTCAAAGAAGTGGAAAACATGCGGCAAATATTCCTCCCAATTTGATCTAGAACGAGATGTCCCTGTCTAAACCTCAGCGTTACACGAATAGAGCCTCCACCCAATTTTCAGTGCTTGTGCCAATGCAAGCAGGGACGCAGTGTGGGTTAGGAGGTCGACGGATCCGGGAGACCGTGCAGCTGGTCAGCAAGGTCACAACGTCCAACAGCAACACCGGAGATTCGACGCACCCAGAGGAAGGATGGAGGACTTCTGAAGAGTCTGCCGCAGTTATTCACTGCCCTTTTTTCCCCTTAGCTTCCCCGTGGGATCATCTCGAGGCCTTCCTCTGGCTGTATGGGGATTAGCTGTGGCTTGTGGAGAGCCGTTGCAAAGGAGTCAGGCAGCCATGCAGTAACTGAACCCATCCAACAGAAAGTTATTATTGTCGATCCAGTTAGGTTGTGTTCACACTTGGTATGTTTGCTTTGGTTTTGCTTCCTCCTCTTTCTTTTCCACTCCAGGGGCTTGTGCCTTCTTAACGTGCACGCACTCGGGGCTGACAATGAGGATCCACACCAACGGCTAGCATTGGTCCATAAATTGTCTGTCAATTCAGACTTCTTCCCCGCTACCCTCCTAGTGCTTCCGTTTTTCTGTGCGGAATTTGTGCACACTCAACAACGAGGCACTCGGTAGCAGCCACGCCATCTTATAGCCCTGTCCACACATTGGTTGTCAAGTCGGGATTTTCCCCCGCCCCTTTCTTTTTTTCCCAAATAGTGCGCACACTCATGGCTAACAATAAGGCACTCTGATTCGGCTGAGCCGGCAGACAATCAGAAGGAAAAATGCATTTTTTTGGGTGCAACCATGGCTAGCTAATTAATGGCTTTTGAAGGGAAACTCGCGTTATTAGACACCATATCCACACCTTCAAAAATCAGGAAAGCTGAAATGGTAAAAAAAAAAAAAATTTAATGCTTCATCTCTACAATTGAATAACATAATTCTTAGTCTTTTCATGTGTTTGTAGGTTTCATGTATTTAGAAACAAATCTCCGAATTCACTTTACGAGGTCTTTAAATGAACTCTAGTTCAGTATGGTCAAGTGTCGACACGTTTATCGGAAGCACGTGCAAAAAAAAACGGTCACATAGTGGCAAGCCTCACTCCTGATCAAGACGAAGCATCATTTTCCTCCAAATCCCTGAATGTTTGACACACATTGGTGTGGTTTTTAAAGGCTGATGTAAAAAAAATCCACCGGGGACTGTTAACAATAGGCACACTGATTAGGATTCACTGTGAATTGGGACAACAGTGCTTGTGTTTCTTGCCAAAGAGTTAAGTTGGAAGGATTAAAACTGTGAGCATGTTCTCAATAATTCACATTGAAAGGGGACTAAGGGGTTTGGTTCTGTGGTTTGTATCACTCTCCACTGTCATCGCTTTTATCACCCTCCTCCTCTTGTTACCCTAAAATGGTGTGCGCCCAATATTCTCTTTATCTGCCATCCCTCGAGGGGGGGGGCGTCTGCTCACTTTATAATTTACTGGATTTGTCTGCCTTGTTCTCTTTTCTCTCATCTCTTTTTGCTCATATGTCACATTTAGTATCTGCCCCCAAGCCTTGATGGCCTCGTATTGGATGACGCTTTAGCACTTAGCAATGTTGTGCCTATCAACCCTCGAATGTGGAAACTTCCGAATTGTTCGGATTTGGAGGTACATTTTGAGTCATACACCACGCAATCCCAAACCTGAAAGTTTGTCCTACTTGTCCTTCTTCCCAAAGTATTTGTCATCCTCTACTCTGTCGTCCTCTCTTCTATTGTCCCATCCTCTCTGCTCTCACTTCTCGTTTCCCTGCCTCCCGTTCTGCAATCTCCCAGTGGTCTCATTAGATGTGAAGCTGGCTGCCTTTAAGCGCGTGTGGATGTGGGTTTTCTTAGGCAAAGTCTTACTTGACTGAGCATGCCACTTGCACCAGCAGGGTTCCGCGCTCTATTATTACTACAAAGCTGTCAGAGGCAGAGTTTAAAGTAGCCTCCTGTTGCTGAGTGGTAGGTGAACACAGGACACCGGCTGAACAATTGCATGCTTTTGAAGCGTCGTGATGTGTAAAATGTCAACAGAAAAATACTTGTGAACTACAGCGAGTCTTTGCTATTCATGCAATTTTTATTAGGGACAATTTGTGTAGTAGCTCCTTCTGGCTCACCACATACTGAACACATTTGTCTTTTTTCCAGCATGTCAGCCCACCTATGTGGTCCAACCTGTGGGATGCTACTCTGTCTTCCTTTCTAGCGAGTGACTGATGTATGTATGTGTCACTGTTTTGCTAGTGTCCAGTTACACGGATGATGGGGTTGTGTGTGCAGGAATGAGCCCCTCCGCTAGCAGTGACCCTGCCAGGTCAACGTGGACTACCACATGAATCCTATATGTCAAGCATCGACCCCCTGCAATCGTTGTTTGATTGTTTCTCTGTGGGTCACGTGGCATTGATGTATGCAGGCACTCTCACCTGTTCGTCTTTAAATAAGCAACCTTGTCTTTAAGTTAAGTTACTCAGAGTCAGAACTATAAGGTCCTGATCATGGCCAGGAATTCTTTATTTTTTTTGCACATAGTAACTGTTGTGATACAATATCATTATATCGGTACGCGATCATGTCATGGTGCGGATTTGTGCGTTCTGTTTGTCAACAATTCATTCATAATTCCGGTTTTGTCATTTCTAGTCCTCTAAAAGAAGTCTCTCTGATTCATCTATAATGCAATAAAGTCTCCAGGAAGGCCAGCAAACTGCAGTGGTGCTTTGAGATACTAATGACCCGAGTCACTAGTTTTCGCAAATTTTTCAAAATACGAACCATCTCTGGCCGTTTTTGACTGATAACTCAACTTAAGTCACTTCACAACAAGCAGCAGTTTGGCACATAGTAAATAATTCTTCCAGAAAATGTTTTCAAGTTGCTTGATTCCACTACTACCCTTTATGTATTTAAATTTTTTTTCTACGAGCTTAATGCTAAGGAGTAGCCACAGACGGGCTAACGAATAGCATTGATAGTTGCGGTCTCATAATTTCTAAGCTTCAGGTATATAATTGGGGGCTCATCACATTCAGGCGGGCAGTATAAAAATACTCACAGGCATATATTAATCATCCTCTGCAAAAAACGACAAATATGTTCCAGTAGTCTTGAAACTCGTCTTCTGTTGTGTGTACAACTGTATTATACTGCCCCCCGTTGGGAAGTCATGCCCACAAGAACGAGCTGTAGCGAATTAATGATGATGCTCCCGTTTTAAATTCAATTATGATTATTAGATACTTTTATGAAGTACACAATTGTAGAGTGTGATTTACAAAATATTTAGTTTTTTGATGGGGTGGCTATAACGGCTTAATAATATTTCCATTCATTTTAATGGGGAAAAATGATTGAAAATCAAATGTTTTTAATTGACTTAATTAAACTTGTATCGCATGTTCATTCAGGATAAATCCACCTTAAAAATATCTACCAATAGCACGTCATGTTGACAAATGAAGGTAGGCGCCGCAGTTAGCTATCCCCGAATTACTCACAATGTCATCTTATTGAAATTTGCATGTGATTAAGCCTGGCACGCCACCAGCAGCTTTGTCTCGCTTGTTTAATAACTTAAATACAGCGACAGGCGCGGACATTAATAACGAGCCATCCGGTTCTCCACATTACTGTACAACGTCCATCCATTTTCAAAGACACGCCACACACACAAGCAACACCCAACTTGTTTACAAGGACCTGTCCTTATGATGAATAAACAGGCATGTGCCCGCTTTTTAATGATGGCATACACAATCCCGCACGCTCGAGTATTGACAGAAAGATTGAAAACATTCTCAAGGGCCCCGCCGACATGACGCATGACTCTGCTTTTCCCTCCCCCTCCTCTCCCTGCCCTTCATTTTTACCCTCCCACCCCAAAGCCTCTCAGCTTGGCTTTTATTTATCTTTAGACGGTGGCTTGTGTAGGGATTTGTAGACACATAAACACATTTATCAACGGGGGTCAGCCAATAGGGAAAACATCGGTTACATGGACCAAAAGAATGTGATAATAAAAACAGAGAAAATCGCATAATAATGAGAAAAGACGAATGAAAGTGCCCGGGCGTGCCAACAGGGAGTCGGTTGCTCTTTGGTTTGCACAAGCCGGAGGTGTAGTAGCTCACTGGATATTTCTGCAACAATGCCACAGGTGTCTCTGACCATGCGCCTCTTTCTTTTATAAATGTTTATACTGCTTGCAAGTTTATTTAGTTGTTGTTTCACAATTTCGTCATGTAGTGAACTGCCAACGTTTTTTTTTTCTTTCCTGTGGAATTTACTCCCTAATATCACAAAAAGGCACCAACGGCGTGGGTTAATAGGGAAGTAGTCATTGGTGTCAAGGAAGTATGCTCAAGGGTATGAAGAGACAAGGCTTGTATGTCAGGGAGGAGCCAGGTTTAGTCTGGGTTGTTCCTCTGTTTTGTTTTGTTTTTTTACTCATTCACTGCTGTGGACATTTATATTCGTCAACCAATTAATTTATCTAAGTTTTTCATTGGGCAGGTGTGGAAGAGGGTCTCGACCAGCTTGTCTATGAAATTCAGTGGTTGACAAAACACTGTATTGACTGACAGATCCCCATAGATGGCGGCATTGCATCGCTTTGGATTTGAGATCAGCACAGCTTTTGAGTAGATGCTAAAGATTAGGCAGGATTAAAATTGAGAGAAATTCCAACACAGCCTTTTCTTCTGGTGAAAGAAGAGTCTCGTCTTTGTTTTGGTGTATTTTCAAACAACACAATATTCTGTGGGTCTTAAAAGATCAGTCAAAATGCTCTTAAATGGTCTCAAGGGCCCTGCGCTTTGAAAATGTCTGCCGGCGAGTGAGTTAAGGGTAATGTAAAATGAGTTTGAAATGATATTATTTATTTATGAGTCTAAGCGCCTACTCCAGTTTATTTATTTATTTATTTTTTTTATCCTGTTTCACACTCAACTTCAATATTCCTCCTTTGGCAATTAGCTGTTGACCTACAATGTGTGTAAAGGTGACGGCTCCTCACCCAAGGCAAATTGTTGAGTGGATCGTCTGCCTGGGGAGAGGGATGTCAAGGCTAATTGATTCCTGCATTTGTCGCAGCGCTGATTGATTGCCATCTCGCCTTGTTGGCTTTTTTAACCCCATCATGTGATTACATTTAAATGTGTAATCTCGCCCGGTGCGTATGAATGCGAAGTAGGCCGGGAGTTGACGGCACTGTAGCACCCCGAGCGTCCCGTTCTCCATCACCCCCCCCCCCCCCCCCAACCATCACTGCATGCTGATAAATGTGTTTTTCTTAAAGGAGTCTCTTTTAATGTCAGTTTGTGTGTGTGTGTGCGCGCGGCGTGCTAATGCGGTGCAGGGCCGCGCTTCGGGGCTTCGAGGCAGGCAGACTCTGAGGCAGGCCCGCAACCTCGACCCGGCATCATTTGTTTGGACGAGGGCCGTCAGCGCCTGTCGCTCGGCCCATGATGAAGTGTCAGTTGGTAATTGTCCCTACGAAGCAGCCACATCTCACGGGGGTGATGGGGGACTTGGGGAGGAGGGGGGGGGGGGGGGACGGGGGAGGTAGGGAGCTGACACACAGAGAAATGACAGTCGGGGCTCCTCCTTTTCTCTCTCGCTCTCCGTGGCTTTTCAGTCCTCCCTCTTATTTGTCTTGTGCAGACTTCCTACATCTGCGTGAAAGGCTCTGCTACATGCCTGCTCGTGGCTCCCAGGGAGCTCCAGTGAGGTCTCGATTGCAACATAACATGTGTTTGTGCAATTACTGTATGTTTCTGTGAGTTTGAATATGCTTAAACTCTGCGTATGCGCTACTTTAGGCGTGTTTGACCTTTTCATGCCTCTTCCAGGCAGTGGGGACACTTTATTAACTTTACTAGTCTGAGTCTGGTCTTGAATAAGCTTATTGAAGCCCTTTTACAACAATGGCTCCTCCTGATGAAATTTCTCGTGGGTTTTTATTGATTAGATTGTCTTTATGTAAGGAAAAGCTTTGCCAGGCCACTCAGCAGCTATTTACTGTGCGATCCATAATATGAGATTGTTTGGCAGGACTGTAATGTACCTTGAATGGCTTCTTTGCATTAAACCCGGTTGGATGCATCAAGTCAGAGCTTGATGCATTTTGCTCTTTGATGTCGGCGTGCGGTGTGTCAAGAACAAAGATATATCAGAAAAGACAAAGGATCGGGGATTGAAGCGCCATTGTGAAAAAAAAAAAAAACTGAAAGGAAAATGGATTTGTGAAGCACAAAGCTAGCGTATGTTGGAAGCCAGCTTTAAATAGAGAGTCTTGAGACTTTTAGGTCCTTTAGGGTTTGGTCGAAAACAGATTGTTACATCGATCTTGGGTCATCCTGCGGCCCAAAAATAGCAATGAAAACCTAACCTGTTTACGTAGGTGGTAACGAAATTAAAATGAGGTCAAAATATAATTGGTTACGAAGCTACACAGTAAAAGAACTGATTCGAAAACAAAATACTGGCTTTGTATTCGCATAATTATGCAATTGGTTGAAAACGTACATTTGCGTCATTTATTGAATACAACTCTTCCTGAGGTTAGCAGTTATGTATACTGTTGTTAAACTGTTTCGGTTCACCGTGACCAGTGGTACCCAAACTACAGCCTGCGGGCCATTTGTGGCGGCTGCATTAAAAGTAGAGCTGTCGAAAAAGTGGCCAAACATGAGTGATGGGGATTGCCACTACTCTGACTCGACGTTTCTAGATTTGCAAATACAGAAATTTACAGCTAAAATAGTAACCAAGTCATCATGATAATTCAGTTTCAGAAACCAAAAAAATTGGATTCCTCCACTTTCTGCTTAGTGTCAAAGTGGGATTTGTGAACATCTCATGAATTGTTCTCAAGTCTGGTTATTTTACGACATATTGCTCAAGTGTTGGCTCTGAACGCGGTGATGGGATTCAGCTGCTGCTCAGTGGAGGGGCGGATCTGTTCTAGTGGGATACAGTGCCACAACAAAACCCCGGGAAAAAAAATCCGTAATTATTTGCCGTGTCACCTTTTAATAGAAAGTCTTGACGTCGCAGTTTTTCAACATAACCACTTGATTCCAACACTATATAATTGCTTGCTTGATTGACTGGCATGTGAACCACTACACCACCAGAGGCAACTTGACACTCCTGCCTTCTTGCCCAACATCCCTCTACCATTCCGACATCTTTAATGGAAGACGGGCGTTAAATGATGCAGCGCGGTGTTGCGTGAACGTGCACTGATTCTGCAAAAAACGCACTCCTGGATAGGATACAGAAACGAGGGAATATGCCCTCCAAAATGATGCCCCTGTCTGCCGGATGATAAATGGAGTCGGTGATTAGTTAGTCAAGGAGGGAGGTGCACTGCTCGGGCCTTTTAATGGGCCATAATTTGGAAGATAACTGTATTGTCCTATCTCTCTTGACATTTAAATCTAATCAGACCTTCCTCGTTAGTGCCGGTATTCCAAAACGGATGAGCCCGAGAGGGATTCAAAGGCAGCTAGTGGAGAGGGATCGCCCACACAGAGGGGTTGCCGAGCAATTATTAGAGGCAGGGCCCAGGGACGCGCGTTTATGCTTGTTTTATTTAGATTTTGTTTAACTTGACAGCTCAGTTTACAGAGCTACTGTTCATTTAGCAAGATAATAGCACAACAGACAAATATGCTCGGGAATCCTTTACACCTCCCCTTGCACCCTCGCAAACATCCCTTAGGAGCCACTTTGAGGTCTCCCCTCCACTCCTTCTTTCCACCGATGAGATGCTCGGTTTGATTAACACTTCTCTTTCATCCTCTTCATTAGCACAGCCGCTGCAACAGCGGCGGCCCATGGAAAAAGAGGCCATGAATTAGATTCCACTTATTCCATAGACTGCATCTAATTCCGCACAATGGCGCTTAATGGCGGGACGTAATAGGAAAAAGGTGTTTGTAATTGATTCTCGGGATTGGGCGTAAACACGCGCAGACGCAGATGTTTCTGCGAAGCGGAACAGGCGGCTCAAAGATCCTCGGATATAAAGGAAGCAACGGCCGGCGTTTCGACACAGCTCGCGAGCAATAAACGCGCGCAGAGGAGCCAATTTCCTCCGTCCGAGCGTCCCGCCGCGTCGAGAAGTCGGGCCTCCGTCAATGAGAACCACCTGGCGCTGAAGGAAGCGATTAGGCTTGGCACCACTGTGAGCGAACAACTGTTTTGTTAAGGAGCGTTGAGATGCTGAGGGGGGCTTTGCTGGAGAAATATTGACGCACCTTTTCTGTCCCGGCGAGATCTAAGGCGCGCTGTTGTTGTGTTAGTGCTCAGTCACGAGGGACTTATTTTGGTCACAGCGTGTGTCTCGGGGGGTTTTGATCGGCCACTTTCGCCCGAGTCGTGCCACAACAGCGTGGATGTGGGTTTGAAACTCCCCAGCAGACTAAACACAATGAAAATAGCCCAGCAAGCGGCTGACCAGTTCGTGGGGGGAAACGCGTATCTCTGCATACGCGCACAGGATCGAGATAATGACTCGATGGTTGCAAGTTTTTATTGCAGCGTGTTTTTTGAACATGAAAACATCCAATGAAATTCAGTAGGCTTCTTTGCGCGAGCCAAAAACATAAGATACAATTCACATGCTATTTATGAGAATACGAAGACTCTAATCCAAAAAACAGCTTGTGGAAATCCATCACAGGCCTCCTGTAAATCATTGAGAACCCACATTTTTTTTTTTAAGGCTTGGTTTAATCTTATGAAACTAACCCTGCTCTTCAAATCACTTTTAAGTAATGTCAAAATATAGCATATTCTTGGCAAAGTAAGTTGAATTTATTTTCGAGGGTATTGCTACGGGGATTTGCCCATGTGAGGGGGGAAAAAAAAGTTAACACAGAAACAAAGTTTAGTGATATTTACCCCCAATCATCTTGTAAGACATCGGTACCTTCACTTTTGAGTTTAATCCATTCCCTAACCGACGTCGTAACTCAATTTACTTGTCAAATGAATTTTTCCCATCGCAGCCCCACAAAAACCACATCTTTTTTGGTGCATGTTTTCCACTAACCCAAAACAGCACAGCATTTTGTAAAATCATATTAGTAGAGGATTTAAAGATATAAACTAGTTTTGTAAATTGTAGTTACTGTACAAATTGTCGTATTTGTGTTATCTGTGGGTGACGTCAAGAGCTGGACTATGACTGGCTGGTTAGTTGACATCTTAAGTAAGAGCAACTCCTTGCGAGTGTACTCATTTTGTACTTTGGCATTTCACCATGAGGCCCATTCAATAATTTTCGGAAAGCGCGTTGGAGAGCGTGGATCTCTTCCCCGCATATGAGGGCATTAACGTACCTCAGTTGTAGTAACTTAAATGTTTAAAGTACATTCGAAGAGGATCTTAGTAAGTCACAATCGCAATATTATGGGGGGGGGGGGGAATCATATGGTCATCCCTTCTGTCTAACATGTCCAGTATTTTTATTGCAGTTTTAAATTTGAGTGATTAACCAAAGAGTAGACGTTACAATAGAGAATAAATGCCATGGAGCAATAAAGCACCAAATTAAATTAACAGCAATTACCGCGCTACATATTTTCTTGGCGACAACACCCCCGTCTATGGCGTCCGCCCCCTGAGCCAGCACGCTGTTCATCCTCATTCACTTTGATGTTTATTTAATTTGTTTGACCTTTTTATTTGAACAGGGCTTGTCAGCTCCTTCTCGTCTACCTTGTTTTCACCCTGTGCGTGTGTGCATGTGTTGCGGTCTAAAAGTTCAATATTGAGCTGTGGGAATGTGTCATAATGTGAGGATGAATACACCTTTGCGCAGCGGTCGCCACGCTTGAGCGAATGTTGGCTTGTGGACGGTCGTGCTGATCACACCTGATGATGGAAGTGGAAATGCGTGCCGTAGAGGATTTGCGTGCGTGTGTGTTTGAGCATACGAGATCAAGGAGGTTCCTTTATACTTTGGGGGTTTTATTTATTTATATGTATATATTTTTTTTAGATTTGTGTTGTGATGAGTATTTTTTTGGAAGGGCAGTCAGACAGAACGTGTTTTGAAAGGGGATGAAAAGAGAAAAGAGAGGACAATAAGAGTAAAACTAAAATGATAACGTGACACATTGCTGGAGTTAGATTTTTTTT
The DNA here is from genome assembly GCF_059441095.1 of Idiotropiscis lumnitzeri. NCBI lineage: Eukaryota > Metazoa > Chordata > Actinopteri > Syngnathiformes > Syngnathidae > Idiotropiscis > Idiotropiscis lumnitzeri. The sequence goes on from NC_142410.1 coordinate 4,803,182, forward strand.
TTCACATGTTTGGAAGGAGATGGGGTCAAGTCACACGTGTAAGTCTTGAGCGTTAACCTTCAGGTCTCAATTAGGGATGTATCAATGGCAATTTTTTCAGACTGAGTATGAGTACACACAGTACTTCTATTTGAGTACTCGCCGATACTGAGCACCGATACTTGATGATATCACAGTTTTGAAATTGTGTTAAATGATATTCAAGTGGACACAAAACGATGTTATCTTATCATGATATGAACCTCACGGTAGGATAATTTTCATGATTTTTAGGGGCGCTTTGCCATATAAAAACCCTCACAAAAGTGTGCAAAAACTCACCATATTGTTAAAAAGCATTTTTAATATTGCGATGTCCGTGTATCGTTGCATCCCTGGTTAATAAACATGACAAAAGCACTTCATATTTAATATTGAATGCCATTTACAGTACTTCCAACTTAATGTGTATTGTGAAATGATGATTTCACAAGAAACTCGCTCCATTGTACCCTCTCGATTTGAGCCGGACCAATACTGAATCCTAATCTTAATGAATCAAACAGAATCAAATCATTCCACTTTAGAATGTACCATCCTTGAATCTCATCATATATTGCATAATTTTTTTAATTGAAAAATGACCTCTAACAAGGGTCACAAAATGCCTTTTATTTTGAAAAGAAAAATATTAATAAAATTAAAATAACGGACACTTTTGAACCGTCATGTATCAAGTTATATACGTCTAAGTCTTCCCTTGTGACTTTCCTCTTCCTAATATCCATAAAAACAACGTCAGTCATTCTCATTCCTATTCCACACGTGTCCTTTTTTTTTTTGCTTTCTAGCGGTGTTCATCTCTTCATCTCCACCTCATTCTCCATCCTGATATTTGCGCGCACTAATTGAGTTGGCGTCATTTGAATACAGAGCAAAGCAGGAACAGCAGAAAATCCTGCCATTGTTTTCTCTGCCCTGCTCTCAATGGGCTGATGTTTTTGTGCGAGGGGGGAATTTCTGGAACGAAGAGGGGCTCGTTTGTGCTCTGCTTATATAAAGTACATGTGTCTGTTTCATAACTCATCTATGTACTCATTTATTTTCCCCATTAAAACAAGTTGAGGAATTTTATTTAAAATAGTTGGCGCCCACAACCAGTATGTTCCAACTGCTTTTGTGAAATCCGCCAGACAGCTACTGCAGCTCTCCACCAATAAATCCGAGCCCACACAGACACTCAAACGAGAACATATAAATATACACACACAAATACCTGGCAACTAATCCCCCAGCGAGGTGCAGTGCTGTGCAGGGGTGGCGATCAGTCAGGGTGAGGTTGTGTGGTCCGCTTTTTTTTTTTTTTTTTTTGATGCTGCACATCCCCGCTTCACTTTTTGCTTTTTGCCTCCAAGGCCCCTGGGGCAATGTGTGTGCACGTGCGCGCATGCATGCATGTGTGTTTGAGAAACAGAGCGAACTCGCACTTTTCTGCTGAGGGTGAAAGAAATCGAGAGTATGACGCTGAGAGAGAAATGGACAGTGAGCGAAAGACAAGTCTCACTTCTCCGGTTTCACCGCCACCAAGTCGAAGTAGTGACGGACCCGCACTCTAACGCGAGCACAATGAAGACGTGAAATATAAAACTGCGGCAGAGCTCATCAGCACTGTGAAAGATACACACACACACACACACCCTGACAGCTACACCCCAACTATGTGTGCATGTCTTTGTTCTGTCTCGCTGTCCTCTTGGCACGTAAATCATAATGGATCTCATTATCCAGCTGGGTCAGCTTGGTGGGGCCCGTCTGGCGGGAGATGATAGCTAGCTGAGTGAGGGGCTGCCATGACGTACGCATGCACATACACACCGCTATGCATACACCGTTGCATTATATGCCTGGTATTTGTCACATCCCGATCCGAGTCCTATCAAGATGATAGAGTCATACACCACTTTCATTACACACACACCATCCAGACGCAACAGACATTAGCCGGCTCAGCTTGCTATCAGACAGACAGCCGTGTGATGGGATGCCGAGCAGAGAGCGGGATGCGTAAAAAATTGCACTTCTTCCTCTTCCTGCGTCTCTACGGCGCCTCCTCCCTCATTGGTTCGGTGTCATCTCTCTCCTTATAGTGCCAGAAACCTCCCCGGACTCCGAAAGGCAGTAGACAGTCGAGTGCATTTGGGTGTGTTTGAGTAAAAAAATGTCAACGGAAAAATGTCTGCGCAAATCCCAACGCCAGCTCCGACGATTGCGAGCTGAGGGCGGAGGAGTTGGTTGCTCGTAACAAGGTTAGGCCGCACACCATTTGTTTGGACATGACCATTACCCGAGCCAATTACTGGATGGTATACCAGCAGCTTGCCAACGAGCTAATGTTTTCCCGTCATGCCTGCCCCTCCCCTCGCAAGTGCGCACACACATATGAGAAAGGAGGGGGCGAGTGGGAAATAGATTGCGAGAGGAAGCATGGAGAACGGCCCGGGGCACATCACCCCCCCCCCCCCCCCCCAGCCCCCACTCTCCACCTGACTGACTGATGCAGCTAATAAACTTTCATTTAAGCTAATGTTGCCCCTTTTTCTTCTTTTTCTTTTTTCTCTTTCTTCCTTCCAGCCGGCTCGCTCTACTTCCAGAAGACGGGTCGGTCCGAGCAATCGATGCGGGCAGTCTGCCGGCGGGATGCCCACTTGGCTGACCAGCGCATCGCTTAATCAGTCTGAACTTCATTACATAGAAAGCCGCTGTCAACCAACAGAGGTAGGAACACTGTAATGATTATGTACAGCAGCTATGAAACCATTTCATAAATCAAATGCACACCCTGTAATGCGACTAAAGGTTTTGCACATTTTGACTAGACAGGATATATATATATATTGAACCACAAAGTCATGGCAAGATTGTCAAAAAAAAGTAGATTGCCAAAGATCATGAAATGTCTGAGAATAAAGAAGAGAGTGTCGATATTTCGGGGAGCAGTTGGCAATGGAGACTAAACACTGCTTTGTAGCCACAGTAGATATGAAATTATAAAGATAGTTAAATATTATTCAAGGCTGTGCAGTCTGTCCCTGGGGCGATTCCGATCGACCCCCCGGCCCGGTTGGACGCCCATTTTTGCGGCATGGGGTGACAAATATTGATGAACCTATACTCGTGAAATGGGCAAACAACAAAAAATGCCTCAGAGCACGTCAAAAGTGCTACTACCAACTGTTTGTGTATGAAGAGAGTCGGGGCAGACAATTTTGATGAACAAGTTCCAGAGCGGTATAGAGATTGCGGCCAGGGAGCGGGGGACTGGCTGGCAAAAAAGGGTCAAGTGCCCAGCTCTGGTATTATTGAAATACTTGACATGAAAACTAGTTGCCCAACTCCGCACACTGCGCAGCAGTTCAACCTGGTTTGTTCTTGTCATTATCATTCGGGAATGAGGAGAAATGTTTCTATTTTGACTTGGACTATGACAAGTAACAAAATTCTTTCATCCACATTTATTTAGTTTTACAGCAAAACCGTTTCCTTGACAAGGTTATACTATACCTAGCCAGGATTCAAATCCAGATGCTCTCAACTGTGAGGCTGACACCCAAACCACATGCTCCTCCATGCTGTGAACTCTTGCTCATCAACAATAAACGGGCACCAAAACAGTATCTCTGTTGCTGAAACATCAAAGATTCCTAATGATTTTTAATAATACAGTGTATTTCGAATCATTGCACCCTGCCAGCTAGCTTTTTTTACGATGTGCTAATTTAATCCTGAGACAAAAGCAACTGACTCTTTTATATTTGTAGCTGCAAAAAAACGCTTTGTTTGAGGTCACAGTTGGCACAGTGTGTGCATGTTTTTATTTATTTATTTATTTTTTACCCCCCCCCCTCCTGTGCTGTTTACCATGTACTGTATGTGATGACACTGGGCACGCTTCATGCAAACCGCAGCACGCGCTCGCCAATTGTGCAGCAAATGCAATAACGTATGTGTGCATGTGTTTGTGTTTTCGTCCCCGCGGTGCTTCTGCAATTGATTTCGCTGCATTCTAAGCATCGTGAGACCAAAGATTTCAAAGGACCGGATGTGTTGTGCTACAACATCCTTGTCTTTTATGTTTTTTATTTAATTTTTTTTAAAGGCGGGGAAGTCCAACCAGATTACCATTTTTTTCCTCCCGCCCAAATCTGTAAATAATTGGCCACCCAAGACTCACTTGTTCAAATGATGCGAGAAGGTCAACAACTTAGAGAGCCTCCTTAATTGAGATGATCTCCTCATGTGCCACAAATCAAGATCCATTAAGAGCGATTAAGCGCCGACAAGTATAGCACGGTAAATCAGGGTCATCGGATGGACCAGACAGGCAGAGGACAGACGAAGAGCACGTCCTCATGCAGACAAACCAGACGATTCCTCCGTCTGTTTTTCGTGTATAATTTTATTGTTAAATGTGAAGTCTCAAATGGACAGATGGAATTTGATCCAATTGTATTTTGGAGTGGGACGATAGATGCTACTGGAGCGAATGAAAATGGCAAAAGAAATATTGCTTCCACTCCCTAAACTAAATATTTGAACGAGTAAGTTTATGCGGTCACCAAAATGGAGTTTGACAGATTTTATCTTTTTTTTTTTTTTTTTTTTGGTGAAATCCTATTTACTAAAGCTTTTAGTTGTCAAGTCGACTAATTATAAAAATGCGAAAAACATTAACCTGCATCTCTAAACATTTGCACTCGAGTCCTTTCAACTCATCTGTATTGCAATCCGGCTTAAAATATTTATTTTTGAAATATTCGTGCATGAGTACAAAAAAATGGGTCTTTAGCGCCCCCTACAGTGGTTTAACAAATTCCCATCTTGTTTTGACTAAGAGCTCCCGAAATTAACTGAGAGGCGTACAAAAAAAAAGTCTTTGGTAGCCATATGATCAGTCATATTCTCTGTTTTGTGCCGACCCTCCTTCCCAAAATGAACGTGAGTGATTTTTCTTTTTTCCGAGTTTTCACAAAGGCCTGTGCCTCGGTTTGCCAAATTACTTTGTGATTTGTTGATCCCACCTGTATTTTTACTCATGCGGAGCGACTTCAAATCCCACCCTCCCATCCATTAGTGCGAGTCACCGCCGTGTTCGTCTCCGAAAGTGAAATCCGGAGGCGTGATACAATAGGTGAGGCAGGCACTGTCAGTATTTTATAATAATCCCGGCAATAACAATAAATCCCACGGGCTAATCATTTACTCACCACTCTTCTCCACCCCCTCCCTGAACCTGGAGCGATGCTGCATTACCCCGCTGCCGCCTTCAATTACACCATTCATCATGTGTCTTATCTGCCGAGTGCTTTGATTGAGTGTGCAATGGGCAGTATTACAACTGTGTGTGCGAGTGTGTGTGTGCGTGCGTGTGGGGGTGTGTGTGTCGCTTGTGACAAGAGAGGAAGCATGATTTTTGGGTGCATGTGGCGGTGAGTGTGTGGTATGTTGGGATGCCCAGTGTGTGTGCAAGAACCAACAGCACATCTACTTGAGTGTATAAATCAAGCCAGATAATCGCCCCCCCCCTCGCACACACACACACACACACACACACACACACGCACAACTCCCTCCCTGTGATCCTCTCTGTCTCAGCAAGCCCATTTTTCTTTTTTTTCACCTTCTACTGTCCCATCCTTCCTTCCTGATTCTTCTTCTTTAGAACCCATTTGTCTGTTGTGTGTGTGTGTGGGGGGGTGTGTGTGTGTGTGTGTGTGGGACGGGGTGAGGGGGGGGCTGGCTCATCTCCAACAGTGCCGAGCGTTTGGAGACAGGCGACAAATTTTAATAAGCAACTGGGTGCTGTAATTTAGCGGCCTGGGAGGGCGATTAGGCTGATTGATGCCGGGCTCGCCTAATGGCCCAGCCTACGGCTCCTGGTCCAAATTGGTAGTAATGAAAGTTTTGTGCAAATTGAGATGGAGGTAAAGGAGGCACCTTCTTCTCACTCTGTGCTTCGCCCACCCTTCCTGTCTCTCTTTGTTACGCTCTTGTGTTCTCTTTTGTTTTCATCTTGTCCGTTTCACTTTCCGTGTTTGGAGCCGTCCGCCGGTTTCTCCGTCATTGCTCATGCTGCCCACCACTCTGCCTCGTTACTAAAATCAATGTGTGCCTCATCTGCTGTCTCTCTCCTTTTCTCTTTTTCGAGCACTTTATTGATTTTCAGTTGTTCATTTCCTCCCTTCTTAAGAGGCACCTATTATTCTCATTTTCAGCTCTGCTTGAGTAGTTTCCCGCAGTCACAAAAGTCCTCGTTCATTTTGTCGCAGACTTCATCTGCTGTCTGTGGGGCAAATTGCATGAGACCACTTTAAAAAAAAAAAAAAAAAAAACCCGACACAAGATAACTTTGTTTGTCTTCATCAAGGGTTCTCAAACATTTTTGTGGGATAAGAAAAGGTAGGAAATTTTCCAAGGGCCCCTCTTTGTCCGAAAGCTCGTTAATTTGGGGAACACAATTTTTGTTAGGTTATGTCTGTTATGACTCATTTTTGTGTGCAGGATCCAAAAATGTTTTGCTATCTTGTCAAGTTTTTGAGCTGATTGATCGGACAATCTGAATTGCCCCTCGGTGTGTTTTCGAGTGTGGATGGTTGTTCGTCTTTGTGTGCCCTGCGATTGGCTGGCAACCAGTCCAGGGTGTGCCCGGCCTACTGCCCAAGGATATCTAGGATAGGCTCCAGCACGCGCGTGAGGGGAAACGGCTCAGATAATGGCTGATGGGAGCTGCACACACCTCTCACCACGCTGTTTCAATTGTGACTGCACAAACAAGAAGTAGATCGTAATCAGTTCTTACTCTAGCTCATCCGGAGAGGAAGCCGTGGAGCCAAAACTTGACATGCTAGGAAAAAATAAATACAGTCAGTGAGATAATTTTAGTTTTAATCATCATAAATATCTAACCCGACAGATTTTTGCAGATGGTTGCAATATAAACACAGAAAAAAAAAATTAACTCTCATCTTTCGTTTTTTCCGGGGTTTTTTTAGCAGCAGGAGAACACGGCTAGGTTTCTGACCAAAAAGTGGAGAAAAACGTTTTGTAAAAGCCACAGACCTTAACCCTCGTTTGGATGCCCGTAGACCCCTCCCGCCTTTGCACGCCACTGGGACATAATCTGTCCGCATCTGCAGAGAAAGGGAACTCAGCAGCTCGCCTTTCCTCATCCCACCAAATCACCCTCAGCTGGACTTCCACATTTTAGCAGCCTCCATTTGAATTATTAGACTGTGGAGATTTCTTATCCGTTTTTTCCGCTAATGGCAAATATGAATCAGCGTCGGCAACATCATTCCTGTTCTGTTTTATGTAATGCTGCAGATTTCTGCGATTTAAACCCAGTTAGGATGTTTTTCTTTTCCTCCCTGAGTCAGGACTGTATTGCGGTCTTCTTAAATAAATACATGTCGAATCGTGATAGCATTCCCTGAACTAACGATAAGAGAGTGGCGTTAAATTGAGGGGATGGCACATTTAATGTCAAACTACACCGTTGCAGATTTATATATTGCGTCATGGTGCATCACATAGAATAAAATCAACACGGGTTTCTGCTCTCGCATTTTCCTTTGACTGCCCTCACTAGAGTGTACCAGATAATGAAAAAAACAATTAATGTGCGGCAAAAGCCGGCACTTTAAGAGGGAAGTTGTTGAAAAAATCCCCCGAGAACAGAGGTAATGGCCTCAATTCACACTCGGACGCTCTTGTGATGTGTGCATTAAATGTACAAGTGCGTTATCTCCACGGCCGCGCGTGTGTACACACGCATGTGGGTGCTTATGTGTGAACGAGCTTTCCAAATTCCCGACAAGCCAATGCAGCTTGTTTTTTTTGTCGGTCTTTCTCTAAACTCCCACTCGTTTCTTTATTCACGCCATTTCTCTTAAGATGATGCTCCCCATCTTGTCTTCCTCCTCGCTCTCTGCCACTTTGAGTTACGTGCTGATCTATCATTAATAGCTTTATTAGCATTTTCCTTCTCCCGAGGTGCTTTTGTGTGCGATTCAAACTAGAACACGGATGCCAGCATCATTATGCAAGGAAACATCCTGAATTCTTTCCATGACAAAATGATGGTGGGTAGAAGAAGAAGGCATAACCGCGATGCATTTTGACAGCTCCCAAATTAGAACTTGTATCTTTGTTCTCACGCGCAGCTGCCTGTAAAGTTTCTAAACTTTTATACCCGCGACTTGAGTCCCGACAAAATTCGGTGGAAACTTTGAACAAGTATTAAGACGGATTTCACGCGGCACCGATTTATGCATGAGGGAGCATTATTAATGTGTCACGTTTGATTGGGAAGTGTGAACAGTGACAATGCAAACCCAGTCAGGGCACCTGCGCCACTGAACGGATTCATCTCAAAGCTTGCAGAGTTGAATCGAGTTAAATCGAGAAGGAAACATCACTTGCACTTTACAGATTTGGCGATTCTTATCCCGTCTTCCACCACGTAGTAGACTTTGGTAAGGTATGCATTTTTAGGGGGTTTCCAAATAAATACTAAATGACTTTTTGGGGTACCAAAAAGTAATGAGGCGGCATCTCAAGAATCGAGTGCACTCAAGTCACGTCCTACTCAATTTTCAATAAAATACTTATTCTACAACCTGAAAAAAAAAGGATGCATCCGCAAACTACACTTAAATAAACATTTGGTGGCTGGAATATATCAATACAATACAACTTTATTTGTATCGCGCATTTCACAGCTGGAGCTAATATAAATTAGCGGGAAATTCGCAGACAAATTAGCAAGTCAAACAATAAATACCAGAAGAACAGCAGAACAGCGACAGTCTCATGTTGAGTCAAAAGCAAAAAAATAAAAACGTGTCTTCAAACATCAGGTCATAGTGGGGCTATTTTGCGCTGCAACAATAAGGCACTCTCAAGCGGTCGCACCAGCATGAAGCCTCCGTAGATTTGCTGGCTGTCAATTTTTTTTTTTCAGTAGCTCCTCTGCCTTCTCTTTATAACTTAAATGGACTCACGGCTGACAGCGACAACATTACATATGGGCAGTCCCGACGGACAACGAGGCACTCTAAAGCGAAATTATGTAAATATCTGATTTACTTTACTGGGTCTTCAATCGACTTTTTCAAAGGTGCTGCAGACATAATAAACAGCATTGCGATATTGTCTCCTCTGTAAAGTAGTTGACAAATTTGTAATTAGTCTACAATCAGTAGAAAACATATTTCTTACTTAATTTATACAGTAAAGTATTGTGATAATATTGAAGTAAGTTTAGCAAATTAGAAGTGTAAATTTCATTGACGTCTTAAACTTTCTTTAATGCCGAGCCGTTTTCAACGCATTAGTCACCACAGGGCAACAAGCAATAACAATGGAGGAGAACGAGCTCATTCCGTTTTCTCTCGCCTACCTTTGCCCCACTTCAATATAGCATTTTAAATGTACGTTCCTGCAGATTAGCTCGATCACATGATCCAGGCAAGTGGAAAAAAGGCAATAATCCATTGCAACGAGAACCTATGAATAGCCCGTGTTTTCATAGCGATCTCGCACTTTATAATTTCATGGCGGATGAAGCTAAGAGATCTACACTGGGAGGGTGAGGTGCTTTGAAGTTCCAGCCCTGCTCGAGGTATTCCGATGGACTGTAGGGGAAGCACGTTGGCTTCTCCTGACAAGTAATGTGGAGGTAAAAATGAGGGGCATATGGCGGAGGAGGGAAGGTGCTGATGGGAAAGAGACTAATGGCATGCCAGTGTCAAAGTGGTCATGTGCTGAGGAAGGAGTACGGCAGAATGAGAGGGAAGATGGAAGGAGGGCTTGACTGATAATCTGTTTACCTCCCTGAAAATGCTTCAGGCGCCATTCTGATTAAAGTTCAGTCTTTCATCTATCATCACGCGGCCGTTAAGAACCTTCAAGAGGTGCCGATACCAAAAGCGCCATCCAACTTGTGCCGCCGTCACCCCCCCCTCACACAAAATGTAATATCGTCCTCCTTTGTCTTCTCTCGAGTTCTTGGAAAACTGGCCCCTTAGGATTCTTTCTTCCTCCTCTCTGAGCATTTTTTTTTTTTCCGTTTAATGCTGACTTTGTATGTATGTCCTCCTTCATGTGCTCCAGCTACTTTTCTTCAAAGCGTCTCATCCTAAAGACCCCGCTGGTGCGTTTCCTCCTGTGACGCGCTTTCCCCAACTCAAGGCTTTTAGCACCTCCAGCATAATACAATTACAGCCATTTGGGGACATGATATTGTCAGCAGCGTTCTAAAAATACCGATCCAATCCATGCATAGTTGCGCTGTAGAATGTCGCAAAGCAACAGCGGGCAGATGCAGCGCTGTGCACAATGTTCTGACCACTCAGGCACAAATGCACTTTAAAAGCTTTTTGCACCCTCCAAGGCCTTGCGAGTGTGAGTGAAGGACAGTCGGATGAACAAAAATATGTCAAGGTTGGCAAGGTAACTTGACTGGTCTTTTTCTCTAGTGGGAAATAGTTGCCGATACTGGTGCTTTAAAATATTTTCGAATGGTAGGCGGGATGCTTATACCTGTGTTAGTAAATAGTCTGACATCATACCAGCGTGACACAAAGCAACCAATGTATTTTGGTGGGCTGTAGGAACCCATTTGCAGCACAACAAAAGCACATTAAGTGGGTAATCACTTTCATTGTGAGTTTTTGGAGCAGCAAGATTGGTTTGGCAAGAGGCAGAAGAAATGCGGTACTTGGGTGCAGTCTGTGTAACGCTGACGATTTCCAGCTGGAGATGTGGAGAAAGGAAGAAAGTCTCTCTTTTAATGAGTCCGAGTTGGTCGAGGGCGTCAATCCAGGTTAGGCCATGGCTGAAGATGTAGGCGTCGTGAACAGGCGAGAAGTCCGTGACGAGGGAAGTAAGCGGCAGGGGCTGTAAAAAGGGAAAGGAGCAGAATTAGGACGAAGCGGGATAAAGAAGCGGAGATCACGGGGAAACTCTGCCGATGACAGTGTGACTGATATACTGACTTGATTGCAGGTGAGCAGCAATTGACTTGTGGACGAACAGATTTGAATTATAAAGCATATTGTGCACTTCAAATTTCATTACCAGTGTTACACCAACGTGGATCATGTTCTAAAAATAGCTTAAAGGTGATGAGTGGTAGATTTTGAGATTGATCCAATTTATGCAAAAGTCAATATCGGCATTTCTGTCTCGATGTCAGTCAGGATGAAACATTTCTATTATATACTTGACATATATTATTTTTTTTTTCAATTGATGAGCCTCCTTTCATACCCTGCACTTGTTCTTCTCAACCGAGTTCAAGTGTCACGCTCTCAACACACAAGCCTTGATGTCAGCCGGAGCAAAAATCAAAACACGGACCCCACTGCTACTGCGTTTCCAAAATATTTGCTCTCTTTCCTCTGCATAGACCAGCGAAAATCAAAATATTGTTGCAGCTCAATTTAATTCGGACTCATCTTCAGATCAGAAGGAACACGTTGGTTTTTTTGTTGAGATTCTATAGTTAGACTCTAGAGAAATGTTCCATCCTCTTTGTCGAACGTAGCTGATGAGCACATCTGGTCGCCTGTGGGTGCACCTGTGTACACAAAATTAGCTTTGGGTGTGCTATTCCTGGTCTCCATAGACCTTAACCTCGGGGGGCAAAAGGGAAGACTTCGGTGAATTCACTTGAGCCCAGACAGGCTATATGGTCTCACGGCAGCCTTTGATGGACTGATTTAATCCTGCTGATGGTGCTCATAAGACACTGGAGAGGGGATTGACAAAGGCGCACAAACACACACACACACACACACCCTTCAGTCATACATGTGGACAAAACAGGGCTGTGTGTGTGAAGCAAAGAGGTCAGCGGGGCTAACACGGTCCCCTGGCTGTTCTCAAGGTTAATGCGAGCCTGACAGCGGCGGCTGTTAGCGGCCTTCAGATGGCGTCCCGCCCCCATCGACGGACCTGATTCATCGCGGTGGCAGCGGTGCATTAAGATGTAACAGCTTCTCTCCCTGGTGTCACTCACCCCTTTAGACGCTGAGACATCCAGATCTTACGCTTCCTATTAAGTCCTTTTGTCCATTTAAGTCCATTGTCACATGTCACCCGACCCTCCCTATGTGTCGTTATATCGTGTAATCCCATTGTCTGTTAATTGAAATGCGTCCGACATTGTCTATATGGTCCATTAGAGGGACAGGAGCCTTGTTCCCGAGTGTCACCCCTGCTTTAGCGGCTCGCTCATTAATTTTCATCGTCCGTGTTTGACTTGGAGACGCAAAGGGAGGCGTGGATGAGACGAGGTGAACTATGAGGGAAAAAATGCAGACTGGCATGTCGGAGTCGCACCCAAACCATTGAGATCTAATTTACATTTTAATTCAAAGGCATTAAGCAGATGCTCTTATCAAGTGCAGGTTGATGTTTAGTGTCGCGTTCAAGGACGCGCAGATGAGAGGCTTTGATAAATGAGCACATGTTCGGATTATGATAGATTTATGGGTAAATACTTGCTTTTTATTTGAAGTTCCGGTGAAGTCGCTGTGTTTTCAGGGGAGATACTATCTCCGCAACTTCGACGTAGAAGAGTTATTGAACGTCATCCTGAGGGGAAACAAATTCTGTGCAGACGTTTGTCTTCAGGATGTAGCTGTTTAAATTTGGTGTCACGCGAGGAGGGGGGGGGGGGGGGGGGACTGAGCGCCCGAGTCCATGGAAGAGTGATGATGTTGTTGACTCATTGTCGGCCAGATGCCAATCAATCAATTAACCGATCAATAGTCATCTGGTGGGCGCCTAAGGACACTGGGCGAGGGAGGGTGGGGGTGAATCTCAAAGGAAGACTCAAATCAATCCATCTTTGCCACAGGTGCGCGACACCTCATAAATGCTCACAAACAAACACACATGGTTTAACTATTAGCAAATGTGCTGCTAAGCTTATTTCATAACCTCTCCCATTTTCCAGCCGCTCGAGCATTCACGCGTTAAGATTGCAGCGCCGTGCCAAGAGAAAAATGACTAAATTCTGTCTCATTTCTCATCCTTCATGCTAGCATCTCACCCCCCCCCCCCCCGCCTCCCCGCCTCCCTCCTTCCTAATGGAAAGCTGAATTCCCTGGCTGTCGTCAGCAGCTCTAGTGAGCTACACTATAACGCAGTTAATAGAAAGGCTTGGCAGCTTATGGAGCCCATGCATTTTTAAATGTGAGTTTTATGACTCCGTGAGCGCAGGTGAGGGAGGACAAGGAGAGATGTGCTTGATACATCTTCGTTGATGTGATTCTATTAGAGGGGGATTAACTGTGGTGAGATGAGTGTCTCACAATTGCTCTTCATGGTGACATCATCCGGGGTCCTTCATTGAGGTTTTTGTGGCGCCATGAGGTTTGTAGCAGTAGCCCTGCTGGAAACGCCACAGGTACAATGATGAGTGTTTTGGTAACCTCACCTCATCAGAGAAAATAAATACATTACATTTTATATGAAAGTGAACAAAAGCATTCCAACAATATATGTCTTTGACTCACCACAGTATTTACAAAATAAAACATTAACAAGGTTTATTCACTTCAGTTTTTTCAAGTTCAACGGGCCGGATTAAAACGTATGTGTGTGGCCCCCGGGCCGTAGTTTTTGGCCACGCCTGGTCTAAATATTACACAAGGCTTTAAGAAAATAATACTTCTATAGAGTTCCTTTTTTTTTTCTGAGTTGTGAGGTTGTCGCCCCCAACTTTTCTATTTTCTGGGCTTTATATCTTCCAGCCATTCCTTATGGATGGGTTTAACCTAATGCACAAAATATGCACCGTGCTGTAAAAAGATCAATGATGAGTGACCAATTGAAGTGGATGCGACTCAAAATATTGAATATTTAATTAAGAATGTGTTAAGTCCATTGTATTTGTTTATGAAACATGTACTGGCCTAGTCAAGCCAGCGTCAGTGAACTTTTGCTGGCCCTACACAGTCACATAGTTGCTCTGGCCACCAGGCCACTTTCAATTTAAAACTCTGTACTAAGTCCGCTAGTTTAATGCTTGCACATAATGGGAAAAAAAAAAATCATACTTGAACATTTTCAGGCACATATTCGATCGATCCAGCAACAGTGTACTTTTGGTGGCCAACACATTCACGAAGTTGCCCTGGCCACCAGGCTACTTTCAATCTAGAACCCTGTATTACGTCCGCTAGCTTACTGCTAGCACATAAAAAAAAAAAATCATGCATAAACATTTTCAGGCACATATTCGATCGATCCAGCAACAGTGTACTTTTGGTGGCCAACACATTCACGAAGTTGCCCTGGCCACCAGGCTACTTTCAATCTAGAACCCTGTATTACGTCCGCTAGCTTACTGCTAGCACATAAAAAAAAAAAATCATGCATAAACATTTTCAGGCACATATTCGATCGATCCAGCAACAGTGTACTTTTGGTGGCCAACACATTCACGAAGTTGCCCTGGCCACCAGGCTACTTTCAATCTAGAACCCTGTATTACGTCCGCTAGCTTACTGCTAGCACATAAAAAAAAAAAATCATGCATAAACATTTTCAGGCACATATTCGATCGATCCAGCAACAGTGTACTTTTGGTGGCCAACACATTCACGAAGTTGCCCTGGCCACCAGGCTACTTTCAATCTAGAACCCTGTATTACGTCCGCTAGCTTACTGCTAGCACATAAAAAAAAAAAAATCATGCATAAACATTTTCAGGCACATATTCGATCGATCCAGCAACAGTGTACTTTTGGTGGCCAACACATTCACGAAGTTGCCCTGGCCACCAGGCTACTTTCAATCTAGAACCCTGTATTACGTCCGCTAGCTTACTGCTAGCACATAAAAAAAAAAATCATGCATAAACATTTTCAGGCACATATTCAATCCATCTATCTTTCTCACTATCTCGGCATCTATCCATCTCTCGATTTAGCTATTTTTTAAACTATCCCATCTTTTCACCTACAGCCATCTCATAAAGCTGCCTGTCCGTACATTGCGCCATCCAGCTGCTGCTTTTGCATCACAAATTAGTTTCGCATGCTTCCAGCTGGCTGTAGCTCAGCGTTATGCTGCGTATATGCAAGCACATATAGAGCAGATATCCATACGTGTGGTTAATGCGTGCTCTTAATCTCAAAGCTTTGCTATTTGTATCGTGACCTCTGGGCCACTCAATCTGATCCTTGCTGTTCGTGTTTTCCTAGCTTATGCGTGTATCTCCTAGAAAGGTCAGAGCGTGTTCCGTCAGCACCCAGTCGTGTTGGCAAGCTGCGGCAACTACTACTACTACTTCTACTACTATTTGCATTTTACTAAGCGTAGTGTTGTCTAAGTCAATGCTAATGAATGCTAATGCTAACAAATAATAGAAGGTGTCACCTTAAGGTACCTTTGGGATTTCTGCATTTCAAACCCCAAAAAGTTTTCCATCATAGTCATTGTATTCAGGAGATGATGTTTTCTAAATTTAAAAGGATGATATTCGACCTTGAACGTTTGACTGTCATTGCAGCTCTTGCTCTTTGTAGTGTGCGACACGCTGTGAATCTGCACACGTTCATCGAGGTATGAACAGACTATCCGATTATTCAAGCAAATGAACGTAGCCTTCTAGAGTCTAACAAGCCCTCCTGGATATGCGCTGACATTTGCCTTGGTGCTTTCTCCTCACACCCCGATGCTTAATACTAACACATTGACACTTTTACGGTTGTTTTCACGTGTGAACGCGTTGCTGTGCTGAAAGATCCCATCATTTGCCAAAACGCAGTCAAGCAGGGAAATTGTTCATATGGACTATACGCTATTCTGGGTTCAGTTTTATCACATTGCAATGTGACTACGGCTTCCGGACTTGCTTGTAGAAACTCTGGTCCGAACTCTGGTCCGGCCTTTTAAGAGGGCACTGCCGCACTTCTTTTTTGATCCTCAAGCGGGCGAGCGGCGACATAAACAGGAAGGGGCCCTGCCTTTAAGTGCGTCATTCACTCGCGTGTCATCGGATCTTCTGTGTTGAAATATGTGCTTGAGTCTTTCTCAAAACATTGTTAGCTTGACATCCAGGATATAGGTATTCGAAGGTGACACAGCCTTGTGTGCCGGCGCGGATGTATGCTGATTGCGTGAGCGCATACACAGCTGACGCTCGTGTGTGTGTGTTTGCGGGGGGGGGACCGAAACATCCTCTTGAGCAATCTGTGTTGTGTTCCCCTGTGAGACTACAAAGCAATGTAAATATCTGGGTTGAAGGTGCGCATGTCAGTGCAAATGTTGAAGCATGGAATACGGCAACTCAAGTGTTTTGACTACGTTTGTGGGTAGAGGGTGCTTCGGTCTCGTGGAGTCCTGCGCAGAAATGTGGTCTTGATTTGCGCAGGGCCTCTTCGGCTAAATGGAACAAGGTTGGCGATGGTGTCGCCTCGCTAGCACTCACACGAGACACACACACAAGCTTAAGATGTGCTTTCCTGAGTGTTGTTTCTAGGGTTTTGCAAAAGCCTGCTTGGCCTCGTGGTTATTAACTCCGTCTAGTGTTTACAAACGGCCTCTGATGATTTCACAGCCTATTTCACACAAAAAACGTCAAGCACTTTTTTTCAGAAACTACAGTATACATGAGAACATGTCTGAATTAGGCCGTCTAGTCAGACTGGACATTAAACAAATGTGCCTGACAGTTCGCTGGTAAATGTCCATGTCATGTCCAAATATAGCAAGGTGACATTGACATTATTTGACTGTCACCAAAGCTCCGGAATTTTGGGGTGAACATCTGATGGAAAGGCCAAAGTTGAAGAAAAAAAAGCAGAGTGAACAAATATATGCGGTATTTCCTTGAATAGACAACATGACCAAAAACCAAACAAAAAAAAAAAGTCTTCTAAATTTGACACAAAAAAGAGTTAAGAACCCTGCCAAATTTGTGTGGTTGAAATTAAATTCCCAGCTATATAAAACGAGACTTCAAAAATATCGAACAATTGCTACAGCTAGCAACTTTCCTTTGCTTACACATCATCAGTTCACGTTTGAGCCACCCGAGCCCAAATCCACTTCTTATCTCGAACCCACCAACCTACCTGAGAATCAACCCCGTCCCGCTCAGACTGCAACAGAATCGTTACTCCACCAGTGTTGATTGTCCATGTTTACGCTCGGGAGAGTGACTTATGGGTCTAATTCGGGTCTGGCCATTTGGCTGAAGTCTTTCCACCAAATAGAATAAACCAGTTATTCGCTACCATTCAGTTTATAGATGATTAGACAAACAAAAAGTATTTTAACATATGAAAAAAACAGATGACTGTGGTTGCATCATCTTCTCAAAAACTTTTTTCAAAGGTCTTAGAGCCAGGAGAGATTTAATAAATAAAATGATGCACTCACTAAGAAGTTTTATGGACACATTAATTCCTGCACCAAAGCATTCTAGCGATTTATCTTATTGTCTAAAAAACATTCGGACATTCAATCTTGAGGTACTTTATGTCACATGGCCCCTGAAAGCGACAAAAGAGGCAGTTTTTTTTTTTTTTTTTTTCTTTTTTTAAATGTCTTAGTGTTAAGTGTTGATTTTTGTGGTGACAGCCCAATCGTATCAATATGTGGATTTTTCTGTGAAACCCTTGCACATACAAGACATCCATAATTCACGTCTGAAATATTTCAGGCAAATTGTTGCTTCAATGCTAATCGGCTTACTGAACCAAAGCGGCAGCCCTTCGTCTCAACAAATTTCCAGCCCGGAACACACTTGCCCCAGACATGACTCCCATTGTGTGTCACATGCTCATCCAAAACTTCAATCACAGAAGGTCACAACATATTGGATACATGTCACATGTTCATCATGCTCTGCCTATTCGGGTTGTGGCAGATTGTCTGTCTAAATTTAAAATCTCTATCGGGGGTGTGTGTCATTTTTACATTAAAAAAGGTCAACCGGATAACAGACATTTGCTTGTTTGTCAGTTCTATGAGAGTAGAATATAATTAGATTCCCATATATGGTATGTAGGTCATATCAAATGATTAATGAAGGGAATTTCTGACTGAGGAAAGGTGTCAATACAAAGGAGGATTTTCAGACATTTATCGTCATGTCATAAGCAGGTCAGTCTTTCGTCACAGCCATTGGCATACATGCCTTATTTATTTTTATTTTTATTCATTTTTAAATTGTTTATTTATTTATTTATTTTTATTTTTTTTTATTTATTGTCATAAGTGAGTCCCCATGCTGTTGTTGGGTGCAAACGCACTGAGGCAATAGCAGTTGGGTCAGGCGGGGCGAGCGCAACCGAATGAAAGTGGTGTGTCACTGCAGTGAAAAGAATAACATGGACCCCAGACCGCAGGAGGCATGACTCACCACAAGGAAACCTCAACGCTCTTTGCTCCTCGTTGTGCTGCCCTGCTCTCCACCCCCCCCCCCCCCCTGACTTACTACCTCCACCAAAGATTAATCGTTTTTTTTAGTGACCGGGGTTGCACAAAGAACTCGTGGTCCAAGGGAAACCATTTTGGTGCAGATCTGTTTTTCTTAACAATTATCGGAGTATTTTTACTTTGACATATTAGATTTTCTGAAAACATTTGTGGAATTGTTCCTTCAGATTTGGGCTGGAACAATTAATCGAATACTTCAAATAATTCGATCAAGAAAAATGTTGAAGATTTTTTTTTTTTTTTTTTTTTTTTACAAAATGAGTGACCAATCACTGCACATGCGGACTGACAAACAGTTAGCCAGTTAACAGCCTGTCGCTAAGACGAGCAAACACCCAACTACACTCTCATTGGCTGATGCAAAGTCACAGAAAGAGAAAATTATGTTCTGTATTCTTCTCCCTCTAATGTCTTCCATCACTGATCATTTCCAGCTTTTGATTCCCCTTCTAAAAAGGCCTGCCCTTCTATTCTGGCTCCGGTCGCCATTTTCCTCCTAGTTCTTTCCCCTCTCACCTCTCTACTCTCTTCATATTTCATATTAAGCAAGCCGCTCCATGGAGCCAGCTGTGTAAACAATCGAGCCCAGCCCTTCATGTTTTTACAGCGCTGGAAAAATGTCCAGAAGAAAAAAAAAAAAAAGAAGCGAGACACATGGAGCTTGCCGCGGGCCCTTCGTATCAGTGATCTTACAGCCCTTTGTATCTCCGACCTCCTTTGAGCGCGAGCGGGACGTTTTTGTGCGTGCGTGTGTACCTTCCAGGCCGGTGTGTTTACGTGCATGTGGGAGCTTTCTGTAATCGTAGGCTCCTGCAAATATTGACTGAGCTGAATGGTTACAGTGGGTAGCCCGAAAAGCAAATGCTGCATGTTGTGTTCCGCTTCTTCTTTGATTAATAGTTCTTTAGCGTGATATTGATAAGCACAAAAAAAGCACACCCAAGTTAAAAGTTCTAAGCGCATAGAAGGATCCGGTGGAGTTTCAGCTTGTCCATAAGGTAGAGCTTGACTGTATTGTTACATCATATGTCGTGCGTCCAAGAATTCAGACTACTTGGAGACGGCATTCATTACTCATTGCTCCATTTTCGCTCCATGCTGTTTTCTCTATAAAACACCATTAAAATCTTGCCGTTCCCTCTTGTTGGATGCAACCAATAGCATGCTGCATTGAAATTTTAAAAATTCCTAATCAGATATGTTTGCCGCCAAGGCACGGCATGCTACACTGTTGCATTTTAGTCCATACGCGCTCCGCCGTGCTAAGTGCAGTGTGAAAGGGCCTTTTGTGCGGCAAGACAAATCGAGTCCTCACTAAATTTCAAACGAGTCCAGTCAAGTCATCACTTGTCTTTACCAAGTCATAAGTCATGCTTTATGAGTTAGCCTTTGCACTCTGCATGACGACATTCTGGTGTGTTTCCAGCATCTTTCAAGTCCTAAAATTGCCGACTACAGATGAAGGCACTTTTATTCTGGACGTAGGAAAAGGCACTGTTTAACATTTAGTGTGAAATTCTTGAGCGTCTTTGTGTAGAGTCTGTAAATATTGCTGCCCTAAAGGATTATGGGTAACGTATCACATAAAGCACAGGTGTCAAACTCGAGGCCCGGGGGCCAGATCTGGCCCGCAACCTCATTTTATGTGGCCCGCAAAGGGCAAATCATCTGCATCAACTTCCTGTTTCTAGCATAATTTCTTCACATTTAACAACACTGAGATATGAGATATTGCCATTTATTTTTAAAATAAATTGAAAAATTGTTGAACAATTACTTACTAGCTTCTGATTTCAAAACTGGCTTTCCAATCAATTTATATGGGTTCACAGTCATACCGGCCCTCTGAGGGAAACCACAACTACGATGTGGCCCGTCCACAAAAATGAGTTTGACACCCCTGACATAAAGGATGGTGAAGAATGGGAACGTGAGCTAAAAGTTTGTTGAAACATACCAACCGTTCCTTTTTGGAATTTTTAGAATTCAAACAGCCTTTCCTCCAAGTACTTCGGGGTCATCTGCTTCTGACAGGCAAGGAAAGGAAAGAAAAAAAATTCAGAATCTGAAGAGGCTCTATACGCATCCAGAAGGGTACAGATGGTCAAGTTCTGCACGGACAGTCACATGGCAGTGCTCATTTTGTGCGAAGGAAACGAGCAACCATCTAGAATCCTGACACACATGCTCGCGACTCATCTGCAGGTTTTACTTTTATTCTTTGCAGGTCCGCCGCTTGCTGGCCTTTGAGATAATTAGCGTCTGACCTTTCTGAGGTGAGGCACAAATGTCACCCTGCCTGCCTCGCTGACAAGTGGATTCAACCCACGGGAGGGGGGGGGGGGGACGGCCTTGGCAAAAGAGCTGACGCTTCTCACCAGCTTGGATGTGCACTTAGCACACTTTAGCCTTCTCGCGCCACACCTCCTCCCTCCCTCGCCCACCACTTGCTGCTCTCTCACCCGTAAAGTGTTGGTCTGCTTAAAGTGGAGCTCTACGAGGGAACAAAAATAATACTGAGTTATTGAGTAACAAAATTATTCTGGAAATGGAATATAGGTGATAGGGACCAATAGCAAAAAAAATAAATAAATACTGATGGACCGATTATCGGCCAATATTTGGCATTTTGCCGATTATCGGCATCAGCCTTCTTTTTAAAGTAAAATAAAAGCTGGTGTATTTTGCCTTGCAACACACTTCTCTCTCTCTGCTGTGCTCGTGGCCCTGCCTGCAGAAGCGGAATGAACCATCCACTAATTGGTTACTTGTGCAAGCAATCAGCAGTAAGATTCCTGTTTGCCTTTTACCTCGAGTCACACGCACGACGGAAGAGGTACCGTGAGCAGAGGTAGTTATAGCGACAGACTTTGCCATAATTTAAAAAATTGTTGGTCTACTTTCTGAGAAATGAAAAAAAACCTTTAACATGTTGTTAATAACTAGTAGTTTAATAAACATATACTTAAAGGCATTTAAACTCAGTCAAGTTTTGGCGTTTTGATTTTTCAAAATTTTGACACCATTTTACCCCTTTTTTTTTCTAGAAATGAATATCGGCTTTAAATATCGGTTATCTTCCTCCCTGACCACTAAAAATCTGTATCGGCATCGTCCCTGAAAAAAGCATGTCCAGCTTCATTTCCCTGTCCAGCCCCAACATGGGGAGTAGATAAAACCCAGTCCACTACTTTTAGTGATGTTAGCGTGGCCACTCTGGCCTGAATAATTCACATAACATTCGCTGAGATAACGGTGTGAGTGACTCGTCGCAGTGTGCTTCGCTGCGTGTTCTACTTTTTATGCAAATCTGAGCATGTAAAATACAGTTTGATGACTCCCCCACTCCAGGGCAGATCAACAGCATACGAAGGTGACCAAAGACTTTCGGGGACACACGTGCACATGAGCCTAGACACTTGTTGATATTGACACGCACGCAGACAAGCGTGTTTTGTTGCACATACATGTATACAGTCATGCGTGCACGTTCGCCACTGAATTGGCACATTTTACTCATGACATGTATTCAAGCGCACAAAGCGCTGCTCATGAAAATTTGAACGCGTCGTGCCCGAGCGACTTCCATTACTGGCACCTTTGCAAAGCCATGTAAAAGATTCACATCCACAACCAAGCTTGACAGCCTTCGGTGTTCCCCAGGAGAGCTCGCTGTTTTACACTTAAGCCTTCAAAGTGAAGCTCAAAGTCATTCGGCTCATTTCGCAACGTTCTCTCACGAGAGTATCACCAGATGTCGGTCTAAAAGTTAAGGACAATATTTCATATTTCATTCATCGGTTCATAACCGGGCCTTTGCCCGGCAACAGGCGTGTTAGCGCACCTGCTCGCGTTCCCCGAGGTAACACACTCCACCTGTCACGTTCAAAAAAATGTTTTTTTCCGTCAGTTAGGGTTAACATTCTATTTTATTCATGAATTCAGCATGTACAGATTTATAGCTGTGTGTTTAAAATAAAAATAGCTTTCATTTCCATACAAGCAAATCCATCGGGAACACTACACATACTGTTCCAAATCAAAACATGAAGATTAATGCATACAATGTCGTATTCCCGTTACAGAAAAAGGAAGATATTGTGAACAAATACGTCACTTCAAATCTAAATCTGTTTTGTTTTATAAATGCTGTTTCTGAAAACTGCTTTCCATCTGTGTTGCAATCAAAGCAACTTCCGGTACTTGTCAACTGATTAAAGCTTTAATCCAGATTTGCATCAAAATTTAATCGGCCCATTCATGCACTTAAATCTGTGATAGTGGATGCGTGATACAGTGGTGCCTTGAGATACAAGTGACGCTGTAAATTAGGCTTTGTTTAAAAATCAGTGTTACAGCAATGGATATTTGAACAACAACGGTGAAGCAGTACATATAGACAGATAATAAAACAATCCTCACAGGCATATGGTCTTTATCATCGCCAAAAATATGACTGGTGGTAATACTGAAACTTACTTTGGACCGTTTCCATTTGTCCGTATACTGCCCCCAAGTGGCCAATCTGTGCACATAAGAAGGTGTGGGGTAATATCCACTGAATTGAAGAAAACAAATATGGCAAATAAAAATTTTTTTAACACCATCCATCAGTTTTATGCTTATGCTGACTTTACGCTCTATTTAATTAGTCATTAATAGATGTTATTGTGAAATGCAATAAATATATTTTTTAAGG
The DNA here is from genome assembly GCF_059441095.1 of Idiotropiscis lumnitzeri. Lineage (NCBI taxonomy): Eukaryota > Metazoa > Chordata > Actinopteri > Syngnathiformes > Syngnathidae > Idiotropiscis > Idiotropiscis lumnitzeri. The sequence goes on from NC_142410.1 coordinate 4,826,379, forward strand.
GTCTGGAATTTCATTCATTTCAGTAGGGGAAGATGATTTACATTTTTTTTACTGTTTTTATTTACTTCAAGCCCCTGTACTGCGAACAAAAATACAAACTTCGTAACATAAACTTCCTTTCATATACATTTTTGATTCTTTTGTCTGTATGTATAATAGATACATTCCAGGTAATGTTTTTGTCATACGGCAGACTTGGTTTAAAATAAAAAGACACGGCTGTACTTTGATACCAGTGCCATTGACACAGATAGCATGTAAATATTTTAAACATTTTAAATTCCATCTGTTGTAAGCTAAAGTGCATTGCACCAAACATCTTGCATGTGTGCATTCCATCTCCCCCTCATCTAAAATTTAAACTCTCCCCTGCTGTCGATAACTTGAAGCTGCAAGTGCCGCGTCACATACACAACATATAGCGGCGCAATTGTTACAAGTTGTTTGCCAACCCCCTTTTTGAACTGTGTGTGTGTGTGTGTGTGTGTGTGTGCGCGTGTGTGTGTTGCCTTCTTGACGTGTTGTGCACCGCACGTGTCTATTTATGTCCGCACCAGCCTCCTTACTGTATGTCATGCGTTGCATTCGCCGTCCCCCGTGGCTGCGCTCGCCGCATTGTCCGCCCGTCCACCCCGACCTCGCTCTGCCATTTGCTGCTTGGCCGATGATTAATTCAAAGTTTGCTGTCACAACCAATTACGCTCTCTCGTGCCACACGACCTCTGAACCTTCCGCCTCTCTGGCTGTTACATGCCACCGCCACAGTTAAGACCATGTGACCCAGATTGTTTGTTTATTTTCCCCCCTTACTGTTAGTGATCACTTCAGCTCCCCCCGGAAAAAAGAAAATCCACCCATTGGTTCCCATCTCAGGGGGCAGGCCATTTTGACATTATATGAAAATGACATCACAGGGTCTAAGGCACAGGTGTAAAACTCTGGCCCGCGGGCCAAATTTGGTCCGCAGTGTAATTATATTTGGCCCGCAAGGCGATACCAAATGACAACAATGCCATTTTATTTTCTGTATAATAATAATAGTAACATTTTAAAAACTAAACATTGTATTGCATTAAATAAAATAATATGAATACATAATAATAATAATACAAATGTTTTATATTGTTTTTAAAAAATTTAAGTGCTGGCCCGCAACTTTATTCAAGTTTTACTTTTCGCCGCACTGTGTATTTCAGTTTGACACTCTCGGTCTAAGGGTTCATGTTTTGATTCAAATGAAAATATTTTTTTTTTTTTTTTTTTTTTAGTATAGTCATGCGACGTTCGCTAACTGACCCCAGGCACTACAACGTCATTTTCAGTCGACAGCACAAGGCGGCCCGCGGCCTGTGATGACAAAAAAAGCACATACAGCGTGTAGTAAATCCCCGTTTCTTTACTGCGGCATCACTTCCAAAGAGTTGTCACTTCACCACAACAAAGCACGATGATGTTCTATGCGCCATATCAGTCACAGCAGCCTCTAATGGCGACCACATAAGACGCTGTAATGATAATGGTGTAGAAAGTAGCCCATTTGCTGCTAGTGAGATCTCCCATTGACCCAGTGAGAGGTTGCTTCTTATTGAAAGACTTGAGCATCTAGATAGCCCCTGGCTGTTACATGGAAATAGAGATGGCATTACATCACTTGCAGGGCGCTGACAATTCGAATGCATTTTGTATGATCCCACCAACGTGCAATGTAGCGGCGGTATTTCCAAATATTGATGGTTGTAAAGCTATACGTTACAGGCTTTTTGTGTTTCTGAACTCATCTCACTTCTGATTTAATGGCGAGGATGATTCATAAGAGAGGGGGCCCGTTAAAAGCAGATACTACCATAACCACCTCCCATGGGTTATAACACACACAAAAAAAAATGCTGTTTAAGCTTTCAGCCTAATACAAACCAGAGCAAATGTCACCTCACAAAGACAAAGTGACAAGAGTACTCTAGCACAACAATCAATAAAAATAAGTCAGTGAGTGGAAGGGCCAAGCCCATAAAGTCAGCTCTCAGTTTGATTGAACGACTTATTAGAGCTGGACATGCACTGAACGCAGACACATCATTCTTGTTGTAACTATCACAATGTATGTCGCAGCTGGAAATATGGTTGACGCATAAAATGGCGTATTGTCCGATCGTTCATCCGTCTTTTCATTTGCTACAGCCCCTGACCAGACAAAAAGCATTTTAAACGAGACTTTACCAGATTGGATCGGCAGATATTTCATATTTTATGCAAAATCTGAGATCGGTTGTTATGTCATAATTTGCACATCAAGCAATGATGAAAAATAAGAGGATATTCTGTGTTGCCATTGTTAGTAATCCACAGTCCGATTATTTTCATTTTTTTCCCGATATTTTTAAACAAATTGGATTTTTTTTTTTTTTTAATTTATTTATTTTATTTTATTTTTTTTAGTTTGGATTGGTATTATTCTTTTTCCCAATGAATTTTAATAGGCATCAAATATACACGAATGTTAACTATATGTGGGCCGGGCCGGTCCCAATCCACTGTACAGTAAATAAACAAGTTGTTTAAAAAGATTGGATAGCTCGTTTCATATCTGATCAGATTAGAGATCGGTTATCGTTTTCTTGCCTTCTTTCAAAATCCTGACCGTGTAACGCCTATTTTACTCAACAAAAGCAAGCACATGTGGTTCCATCATTTTCCAAAAACTCTCCCTCAAATGTCTCCCTCAAGTGCCATGACTGATGCAAGAAGTAAAGTTGACAAAGTATGGAATCCAGAAATGAATCCTCCGTGGCATGCCTGTTCCTTGTGCACCCAATTATTCGAACGATACATTTTCGACAAATCAGGTGAACTCAAATATGTCTGAAGTAACTAAAAAATATTTTTACTTTCAATCTTGAGTCGAATCCGCAAAGATGTTCTACTCAGCTGCCACATCCCGGCGCTTTTACGCACATCCAACAAGTGGCAACATGTCTGCCTTGACCCCTCTCCCTTTCCAAGAGTTCATCCGTGATGTCCTCGTGTGATTCGTGCTCGAGCACCACATTCCTGTGCAACAATATTCCTGCAAAGACACATTCCCTCTTTGTTTCCAACCAATAATTCCACTTTGCCTCTCACCGTCTCGTAAATGGCTCATAACGAGAGAGAATAAACTGCGCTTGTGTTGTGACAAGCTGTTTTGAAGCCCTGCTACTCTCTTAATCTTGTTTCTGCCGGCTTGTCAGTGTACCTCTTGATAGCAATTACGTTCTCTGGTGCTCTCGCGCTCTCTACGCCGTTAACAACTCTCTGTCTTTGTTTTGGAAGTAAACTCTGTAGCAACAAATCTCTAGTGGTCCCAGAGTGGCACCTTGGGTCTCACCTCTGGCTTTGGCAACTCGCGTAATTAGCCAAGTTTTTCCTTTTGTGTTTGCGTTTGTGTGTTTTTTCGCTCGTCTCCCACACTATTTTGCAGCCTGTCACTGTTAATGAGCAGCGCGCAAAAGCTGTGAGGAAACATCACGCGCCCACTGCTCTCCTCACAGTTTTAACACCCCATTAGGTAATTAAGGCAGATGGGTTGTTTTCGTAAGGTTTCAGACGAGACATTACCATTAATTAGCGTCAAAACAAAAGCGCTGTTTAGCTCAAGTTCTCCGGCTGAAAGGGATGCCATCTCTTTACCGAGTCGCCGCGGCACGGAATGATCCTTTTTTGTTTTTTTTGTTTCATTTTTCTCGACAGATTCTGCGAGGAGGAGGCCCATCCCGGGAGAACATGGTGGCGTCATGTGATCTGCGCGAGACCGGAACCCCGTAGAGGAAGCGTGCCACCACTCGCATCAGCATCACCACTATCAGCGACGTCACCTCCTCTTCTCCCCGTTGGACTGGAAAATAAGAAAAGACCTCCTTATAAACCTGCTCGGATTAAACACCTTGGAGCTGCTTTTTCTAATCCAACAATTGTTCCTCAACTGGATTTTTAACCTTGGTGACATCCAGCGACTAGTTGGCGACCTTCGCTGGACACTCTGTTGGATTATGCGCTAATCCAGCATTCCCATGGGGGATTAAATCAGGCCAGTAAACGACACTGACTCACTTTTGGCTCTGTTACAAACTGCAGAGGGCTTTTCTTCAGTGAGCAACACGCGTCATGGCCGGGAAGGGCAACCCGATGCCGGGCCCGCACCTAAACGGCTTCCCAATGCCCACCTACTCATACTTCTTCCCCCACATGTTGGGGAGTCTGTCGCCTCCAGCTCTGCCGGGACTTCCTCTCAGCGGCTACAGCACCCCTTCGCCAGCCAGTAAGTCAAACTTAAGTTCCCTTTGTCCCCGGTTCACCTCGGTGACGTGCGCGCGACCGAATTTACACGGGGAAAGGACGCGTTCCACTCGTCCCGCTCTGATCACTCCTGCCTGACAGACGTGTGTTGGTAAACAGCCACAAATATACGCCCACGCGCTCGCAGGGCCTCCAGCGCTGTCCTTAATTTATGAGCCCACACACACGTATATAAAAACACACACACACACACACAAATAAAAACATCAGGCAGGACAGTCAGAGAGGAGCACAGCGCATTGCGAGAAGACAAAAACTGGCAAGCGCTCCCGGAATAAACCTCTCACATACGATCATTGTTGCCAACTCCTTCTTGCAATCAATCATAAGCCGGAGAACTGTCGCGTAAAGTTTCTCGTCTAAGTAGGTGAGGAAGTTTTTTTGTTGTTTTCCAAAAGGGAATGTCACTGCAGTCGTGCACTAACTCAGACAAAGTGAGGGCTGCTCAACCATATTTTGTCTTGTTTTGTTCCTGATTGTTGCTGCAAATACAATTTTTAAGAACATCAAAACAAATCAATAAGGGATGACGTAGGATTTTTTTATTTTTTTATGTCGCCTCAGGATTGAAAGTCTGGATGCTTTTTAAGGAATAAGGGAAAATCCTTTCCTTAGATACATTTGAGTAATCCAGATTTATTAGAAACGCATCGCTTTAAATCTTCATTGCAGAAAGTTGTGGTCAGGAATGAAGATCAGCACGTGCAGATTAATTCCCGCCTACTAAATAGCTCACACGGCTGATTGTTGTATTTGTTGCTTTTGTGAAGTATTACGGCTTTTTGTCTGGTCAGGAGGTTGATGTGGACAGCGCCGGCAACATCTTGGCGCCTGAGAGCGACGATGTGCACTCTGTGATTGTTATTTACACCGTTATTCTCTCTAACCTACACAACTCGTGTCATAAGAACTCTTTGTTTGAACTCTCTGAACTTTGAATGGCATCCCAGGACACTTTTCCTCCTCAGAGGTCGGAAATTTCCGACTTCCCAGTTTGTTGGAATGCAGCAATAGTGCCGGACCCTCCCGCTCCCACTTCCCTGCTCCCAAATACCGCGCCTCTCTCACAAAGACTGGCGCTTCCGTCAGATTCCCCTTTTTACACGCTTGTAAGTGTTTGTGTGAATGTGTGTGCGCTGGGCCACTTTCCCAGTGTTTGCGATACGAGGCGGCAAGCTTTCCCCTCCCTTACGCCTGGACAAACATTTCCTGTCAGTAAACACCAGAGAGCTTGGGACACCGCCGCTTCCTCACACATTCACGCACGTGAAAACAAACATAATGCTGACCCCTCACACTGGCATATTTCCCCGAGTCATGCCACACACGTAACAGTCAGCAGAGTCCCCCCCCCACCCCCCATGCCCACAACAGGCATATCTGTGCACCCTCCCGTTTGATCTCTCATATTTCGACACAGATACAGCCCAGCTAAGCCCTGTCCAAGCTAATCCGCTGCTGAGAAGTGACGAAAGAGAGACAAGAGTGCCGAGCCAGTCGCTGCTTGAAGTTTCAGACGGAGGGATTGAAGGCAGGGAAAGCTGAGCGCCGGCCTGGATGGAGTTCAACGCGGAATGTTTGCATGCGCATTTTTTCGTGCCGGTTGTGCGTTTGTGCGCTGACAGATTGTGCCGCTTCATCTCACAGAGACTTTTGGTTTTTGTTTCAGCTTTGAAATCGGCTTGGTACCTTTTGCCAAGAAGGTTATTTTCGTCTGTTTGTTAGCACGCTTACTTAAATCTACTTAAACAATTAATCGGGAAACTTTGGAGGGAGGGTGCGGCGCGGGCTACAGATCAACATATGAATGCGATTATTCTTTTTATTAAAATAAAAATTATTGTTCTTGCATAATACGTAATGTGTTAAATTCTGTATTAAGTTTTAATGTATTAAAATGTCAGTGTAAATATGTAAAAAAAATTACCCCTGAATACATTTTATGGTATATATAGTACAAAACAAAAATATAAAATCATAACCGGTTGAAGGATACCCTATTTTTTTATTTAAAAAAAAAAAAACAAAGAAACAAACTATTGTTGAATTTTTCAATCAACAATTAATTAAATTCATTGACAAAATGACAACACATAGAGTTGTGGTTGATCAGCCTTGGGGGAGGTCTGTGCTCACCTGGGTGCCTTTTGCAAATCTGTTAACCCCCCCCCGCCCCTTGTCCATCACTTTTGGAAATTCTCTCCACACACGCCGTTGTTTATTTGGTTGCCATGACTCAAGTGATTGACATTTTGTCACAGTTCCATTTGTTTCCCCCTCGAAGTCGAGACCGAGCGGGTAGCATTTGCTTTCGAATTCAGTGGTGCGCACCGTTTCTACTTCCTTGTTCCCCTCTGTTGGTGTCAAGATGTTAACAAGTTGTTAACAACGGCCTTGATCATTGTAAGTGACTGATCAGCTGATCTTTAGCTTGGCTGTGTTTTCCGATGGACTTCCTTGCATTTAAACAGTGAGGGATAGTGTTGCATTTAAACTAGCTGAGAAAAATTTGATCTACACCAAGGCTGGGGAGGGAGAGAGAGTGAAAGAGGGGGAGAGAGTGGAAGAGGGGGAGAGAGTGGAAGAGGGGGAGAGAGGGAGGGGGAGGGAGGGAGGGAGGGGAGAGAGAGAGAGAGAGAGAGAGAGAGAGAGAGAGAGAGAGAGAGAGAGAGAGATTAGTTTTTGTGACCTAGCCTTGGTAAGAAGTGAATATGAAAATTTTTTTGGACCCAACTTTTCCAACCTTTTGTACTTGTATCCTTCTTGTTAGGTGGTAGTGTTTGTTTCTTCTGCACACATTCATCATCTTTCATCCCATTGTCATTCACTCTTTCTTCTGTGACTCAATCCGCCTTAGCCAAACACAATAGAGCCATTATTTGGAACAAGCAGAGCAGAAGGGTTAATAGAGGCTTTGGCCACTCTCCCCTGTTGCTATTTCTCTGCGTCTCTCCACCTCGAACGTCCTCGCTTATGTCTTTGCATTATCAGATCGTCATCATCAGCTTGGGTTACACTTTAGAGCGGGTATTGATATCACATTTATTGCCTGGAGCTTTATTGCTTCACAGAGTATCATCAACGGGGAGCCCTCATGCTCGTATCGAACTTCAACAAATATTATTACACAGCCAATCAAATGTTTCATTACACACAATCGGCGCAACGTTCACGGGCGTTTTCAATTAAAAAGCCTTTGGAGACGCTCGCCCTGATGAAAACAGAGCCAGCAGGCAATAACCCGTCCCGGCTATTGATCCCGTTCTTATCATTAATGCCTTCCGTTGTCTGTCACCATGCTATGAGATTAGCACGGTGTTTTGAGGGATCATAAAGAGCGTCGCCAGCTCGCTACCTGCTGCCACGCCGGACTAATTGGCCTCTCCCGACAGGCCGCGCTTGTTTCGGCGGCCTCTGTAATTGCTTGCCACTTGAGCGTTTCTTCAAACCGCAAAAGCACATAAACCCTCCCTTTTTCAAAACTATTAGAGGGACAAATCACATTTATAAATGTGCTTTTTGGCCAGGTGCAGCAGAATGAAAGGGTATTTTCAGACCTTAAGGAAGTGAAGCCATTAAGAAAGCCACGGAGGAATGCACCAGCCATGAGTAAATATGGATATGCTAATCTTGGCTGGAGCGTGTCTGCGCCGCTTCCTGGATGGACAGGTGGTTCCTCTCTGCCTCGGTGGTCCGCTCGAATCAAGGGGGACGTGCGAGCGCGCTCCATGGGTGGCGAAAATATACAAACACTTGCGCTCACAATGCCCCTCTGATTGGGATATAATGACAGTGAGGAACACTTGTGAGGTGCTCCCCGTTGGCAGCAGTCCAATGTGTATGTGTACACAAACGCTGTCTTATGTCATTGACCTAAGCACTCTGTTAGCAGGCGACAAGGTAGCCGATTCATTGAGAATAACCCCACTGGAGGAGGCGCCCGCCATTATTGGAAAGCCATTCGAAGGCTGCCAATACGTCTGACAGCGACGACGGAAGCTTATTAAACACGCCGTGCCAAACACGTTCACAATGGCTGTGTCGCCTATTGACCTGCTTAATTAACTGCAGCATTATTGGAACCTTGAAAAATGAAGTGACACTGTCCGCTGATCCAGCGGTCCCCAGCCTTTTTTTTTTTCTCCACACACTGATTCCTCGTAAAGCAATATTTTGACCGACTAGCGTTGATCCAAAGCAAAACAAATGATGAAAAATATGAGTCACCACTATGCTGACTGCCGTGATGAAACATAGACTGCATCTGTTCTTTTGTATGTGTGTGTGGGTGTGTGTGTGTGTGTGTGTGTATACTATGTATCGTCGCTGTCGGCCGGAAACCTTGTACTGTCAAAATGACATTACAGGAAGTAATTTTTTTTTTTTTAAACGTCCGCTTGTTTGCAAAGCCGGCGGCACACTTTGTGCAATGAGGCATCACTTGCATCAATTTTAATTCAAAATATTAATAAGAAATAATAAAAAAAAATAATTTAAAAAAATCCCACACAAGATGTTAACTAGGGGCGTAAATTACGCCACACAGCTGCAGCAGAACGTGGAAACTCAAGTAGTTGCGTAGAAGAGCGGCAATGAATTTGTTTGTATTTGTTTTCAAGCCTTTTTCACTGCTTTAAATTGGCTAAAAAAAAAAAAAAAATTACAGAGGAAAAAAAATAATTGGACCATATTTGGGCATGTAGAAATTTGCCAGACGGCGATATATTACATTATATTATATTATATTATATTATATATTTCAAATTTTATTTGTCATTTGTTGGACTGTGAGATTTTTGTTCATTTTTCAATACGAATTTATCTAACCGATATCCGTTTCCACGAGCAACGTATTTTGCATGAGAGTCAGAGCTATACAGTATATGTATTCATGTACTGTTTTTTAATACATGGCTCATCTTTCATCCCCACCTTTTTCATAGTATAAATCTTTTGGTGTTTTTGTTTTTTTTCCCCATATATTGCGGTCATGAATAAAAACGTCTTGTAAGAGCTACAGTGAGAGAAAATGTGAGAGCACTACGCATGGAAAAGCAAGTGAAATCGACCATATATTACAGCGCCAATAATAAAAAAAAGAGATTGTAAGGCTCGTAAATTCAACTCATTCGCTCTATCGGCTAAGTGGTGAGAATGGATTAAACACGCTGTCTGGAGCTGACGATGATAATCTTGCATACGTGCGCTCGTCATTCGGTGCTCATGGATGGGTTCGGTTACAAGTGATTTGAATAGCTAGATAAACGTGGAGGGGAAAAAAAGTGTTGCAATGAAGCAAAACGCACAGGTGGAGTCTATTAAACTCATTCAATCCACAAGACATACATAAACCTTTTCAAAAACATTGTTCCTGCCTCCCAAAGACGTATTTATACGTCTTAGCTTTTTTTTTTTTTTTTGCATCATAGCTCCTGGTTTTTATCGCATGAGAACACAATATTATGTTGGCCTCTGAAAACCAGTCAAAATCCAGAAAAAACACTGGGATTGAGGGGTTTGCTCTAGTGAAAATGTCTGGGATTAAATGAGTTAAAGAGGGAGTTTGCAATTTAAAAAAGAAAAACAGTTTTTGTCATAGTTGTTAAAACTCGTTAGAATCCTGACAATGGAACATGAATAGAATGATCTGTGAAAGCGTTGTTCAAACTATGGCGGAATCTACTACACACATCTGGGGGGGGGGAAATCCCCCCCAAATGTCGCTTTAATCACAAATAGGAGCTCGGGATTTAAGAGTTTGCAGTGTGTTACATGAGAGAGGAATCGAGACCCAGATGTAGATCTCTCGAGCGCAGACAGAAGTTGGAGCCCGAGGCGCGCACGTGCATACACACATGCGCATCTTGCCAAAAAAAACGCCAGTGAGCTTCTTCCAAAGAGGCTTCCACAAGAAATTGTGTCACCGTGTCCTCCCGCTCTCCTTTTTGGCCTCTTGTTGTGCGAGACATCCCTCTCTCCTCGAACAGCATCCCAAACCTTCCCGTTAGCGCTTTTGTCTTTGTCATCCGACCTCCCCAACCGTGTTGCACTCGCCCACACTTTCCTCTTCCATTCCCTATTATCCTCCCCTCTCCACTATCTTGCCTTTCTCCACTTTAGAACTTGACAGAGCTATCATTACCCGGCCACCTATTTACTCCCAGCCTGTTATTTTCCATTTGCTTTGAGGGAACCTGGGGCCAAATCCCTGCCCGGAATACTTGATCCCAACCGCAGGATTTATCCCAAGTGGCTTGGCAAGTGTGGTCCACTCTCTAAGCCCCCCTCTCTGTGTTTCCTTTCCCCACTCTATCTCGATGTCTTTCTTTCGACACTTTTTTGTCACATCCGCGGCCGCTTATGCAAATCCCAGGCCCCCACTTTTTTTTTTTTTTTCCCGAGAGCTGTCTGTCCATAATCCGGTGGACGGCTTCATTCGGCGTGCCGAGTCGCATCGCCGACTCTATTAGGAATACAAGGACGTATGCTATCTATGGTGAACATTCACACGGACTGGAAAAATCCATACGTGCGCATGCTGACGCGCAAACAACGAGGCGCAGCTTAGCCGTCGTTGCGCCACGACTCGTTGAAAAGCAGCAGGCTGTCGCCAGCAGCCATGCGGCACTCAGTTGGGTAAACACTGGCATAATCTAAATCTCTTACTGATGTGCCAGCGAGAGTATTTTTTGTTTTGTTCTCTCGCTCTTCTCTTCAAAGGCCCCGCGACGAAGTCAAGACAAGGGTAACGCGATAAGAACTCTTTTCCCCCCCCCCACTCATCTCACTCTCCTTCAGCGTGTATCCTTTCCTTCAACCCGCTCTCACGCTGACCTCCTTCTCCTTCCTTTTATCTCCCCTCCGCACACAAATATATATCGCTATCTCCTAATGCCCTTTATGCGACACCCATAATTCACCCGCGCCGCATACATTCAAATGTCAATGACTCTCTCTTAGGCGTCGTTCCTCTATTGTCCTTTGATAAGCGCCAGGAATGACGGCATATATCAAAATATAGGGCAGTTACCTAATGGAGGAGACCATCGAGGAAGGGAACGGAGCGGGGTGCGGGGCGTTAAAAAAAAAAAAAAAAGATTCCGAGCGGTTTCATGGATCCTCGGCCTCGGAGAAGTGATTGAATTATCAAGCAGAGCTTTGCTTGTTGTCCGAGGGGGTTTGAGAGGGAAAGCCCTTTTCTCAGCAGCTAATGCGCTTTTTTTTTTTTTTTTTCTCAACGCCGGCACAATGGCAGGCTGTGTTGTGCTAAGAGAGCTCGGCCGGGCCGCAGCTTATGGGGCCACCAGCTTTATCTTGGCACCGTCTCTTAAGGGACCCGATGCCACACGTAACCTCGCAGCTTTGGGCTGCCGCATTAGCACACTTTGTCTGGTCAAAATGCGCGACAATGCGCTCGGCGAGGGCAATCGTCGCGCGGGGCTCGCTTACGTCACGTTTGTTGGCCTCGCTTTGCTTTGCGTTCACGTTACACGTTTGCGGCGCTTAAGGATTCCCAGGGCGTTTGGTTGTCTTGGAAGAAGTTTCGAGCTTCATCGGTTTGTGTTCAAAGACTATGGAGGACGGCGCTAGTCGATTCGACGCCCTGAGAACACAATGCCTTGGATGAATGGAGAATAATCAGACAGTCGCTAAAGCGCATGAACAAATGCGAAAATTGTGCCAATAGAAGAAGATAATGAGCTTTGTTTGAGAAAACGACTTTTGGTTTCTGTTTTGTGCAATTATTTCGGTACCATACTACAGGATGATGTGACTTGTAAAGTCAAAGTAAAAATAGAAATTGTGTCATTTCAGCACTTTCAGTGCTTTTGGAAATGGGATCAAACTGTTCTGCCTGCTGAAAATTGTCATTGTGTGTAGTTTAAGTGAGCACAAGTCTCCTACTGTATGCTGGATGATTAAAAATAAATAAATAAAAATACACACACAAAAAAGCCCCCCAAAAAACGCATGGAATAATATCAGCGTTGACGAAAAGAAGCTCTTAAAAACGGATGTTCACGATGCCAGCGGAAGTCTGCGAACAGGCAGCATCAGTTTATGATTAAATCTTTCCCTTTTCCTCTCATTGTAATTAATTTTCACTTGATCTTTTTTAGTTCTTCCTCTTCATTTCACGGATGTCTTTTTATTTCCTTTTTTTTTTTTGCAATGTGGCCTCTTCCCCTTTTCTATTCATTTACGATGAGAGGCAAACAGCTGTTGAGTACCGAGATCTGTGCCTTGAGGCACATGAAAGCAGCTCCGTCCTCTTCTTCCTCGCAGCCTTCTGGCTCTGGCACACACACACACACACACAGCCAATGTCCCCTTTATTATAATTACTCTACGTGCGTGTGCTCACAATAAACACAAACAAGACGTGTGATAAGTAAACCGTTTTTCAACATAAAAACCTTCGCTTTGGCTTCCCAGCAGCGTGTTTCATCACATTACATGCATTTGTTCTTTTTTTTTACTTTGAACTTGGAACTAACACAGCTGCGGGGAAAAAAAAACCCCACAACATTCACAGCAAAGAAGTCCAGCAATCCTTGTGTTTTTTTTTGTTTTTTTTTGTGTGCACTAAAACTGTCGACAGACGTCAGGCCGAGGAATTCCACGGCCCGTGACGTTGACTGATCAGCCACTGTCAAGATAAAATCTAACTGATAAGCGCACACGCACACACACATATGAGCAAAAACACAAATTCCTGACATGTGCTGACTGAAAGAAATGATGCTGTTCCAATTCGAGCTGACTTTTAAACCTGAATAGGCCTTTTATACGAACCCTATGGGCAATTCAGTCGAGACAACACAACCACTGTGCGGCATTCAAATTCATGTCTAACCAGTTTGGTGATAAATTTCAGTTACCTTGCTCTCACTGACTATTTCTGCTCCACATCAAAAAGAGTGTAATATTTTATCTATATTCTGCTAAAATTGAATGTTTGGTATTTCAATTATGAATGAATGCGTTGATATTCCAGTTTCAGCTCGATTCACAAGAAGTACGATACAAAATTTAATAGCAAAATTGCTGACTGTAACTGACTTTATTGAGGTTTTAATTATTAATTAATGGAGATGCCGGTTGTATGTGGATCTACGTCGGACATCCATTCTACTTGCTCCTCCGGCTGGTCAGGAACTACCGGGGAATGCGAGGCGCGACGCTAACTTGCGTCGCATCAGCTACGAGCTGCCGCTGGCTAGCTTGTGTGACAAAGCACTGTCCTTGCTTTGGAGCCGCTCCTCTAAGTTGCTAGTTAGAAAAGATATTTCAAGTATTGTTATCACCTAAGAAAAACAAGGAGTTGCTAATCAGACGACACCTAGCAAGAAGCGAAAACGAGGAAAAGACGGAGAAGCGATGCTAACTGTCAAGCTAGCATGGTTGGCTAGCATTTGAAGTGCAGCATTTTGAGTAGCTTTTGCGTAAACAAATTTTGACAATTTTGGTAATCTCTTCTTTTTTAAATGATTGTTACAATCTAAGAAAAATATTTTTATGAGGTTGTTGGGTAAATAAACACGTTGGCCGTCACTTATGGGTCCGTTTTCGAATAATGAGAGCATCCTCATGACCCAGTCCATCCTGGGGCTCCGTTGAGCAGTTGTCCAATTTGTTGATAATAACCAATGCATGCAAAAACATTATGCCCCGCCTTGAGGAATGCACTTGAGGGAGATATAAAAGACACATAGAAACCCAAAGTGGTTCTGAAAAAAAGTTTATCATCGGGGATTAATGCTTCTTGCAAGTTTTAGTGAACCACCATACTGTAAAGTACGTGCGCTCTGTGTGAAATACCGTTAGTAATCAAGATTGCCAGGGTGGGAGGTAATTGTGTCTGATCATTGGGGGGAGAAGGAAAGAAGAATGATAGAACGACACATAGTGTGTGTCAAACCTTAGACCTTACTCCGTGACCCAGAAACTCCGCTAATGGCTCATTCTTTGGAAGAGACTGCGGAGAAAGAGGCATAAGATCAAGCGAGAAGGGGAAATGGAGGCTCCCTTCAGGCATCTTCAATCACTGCAGGCCCAGACACACCCTACCCTACTCCAAAGAATCGTCGATGGATTCCCACCCATGACCAATCGCTTCTCTTGCAGTCCGCCCAACAAAACCCAACGGCGCGAGTCCAAGGCGGGATTCCTTTTGTGCTGCCAAATCTGAATCCAGACGCTTCAGTTCGATCTGTTATGTTTTGATGCCTCGGAGTGAAGGTGAAAGCGTCTGTTTGCTGTTGACACAGACGAATCGGAGGGAAACGAAGGAAGGCGGCGCAACAGTTGACATCTTGCTGATTCAATATTTACCCACCAAACACGAGTATTTCCTGTAAGCACTTGGCTCACTTCGTTTGCCCTCATTTTACTTTTCTTTTATCTCCTCAAGGTGTTCTTTCAACTTTCCCTCGCCTTTCTTTTTCAAAAACTTCAAGTCCCCTTCATCGTTTCCTGACGTCCTCTATCAGTCGTCGCGTAGCAAGCGCAATATATTCCGATATGAACCGTGACGCATGCCCAAACAGCAAGTGTAGGCCTGCTTTTGGGAGTAAATTAGCTGGATGTGCGCAGAAAAGACAAGTATACGGCCCCCGCGTCCCTCCCACAACAGCGAGGGCGTCTCCTTCCTGGCAGATGTGCTGTCAAAGTCAGCGGCTTCCAGACCTTTGAAGAATAGCCTTTATGTCAAAAGCAGATCGCTTGGACAGAAGGTACACACGGAAAGAAATGGAAGCGCTCCAGGCCAAACGCTTAAAGGGATATTTAAGCCTTTATCGGGAAGGCAGTCGCCTGTCTGTCGACACGCTTGGGTGACTGTTTGTACTTTATTCCCAGAAGTTTGTCTTGTTGCACGTGTGGATTAGCGCTCCGTTTGCACATCTGTCCAGCTCATAATGTGCTTCTGGCCATCCCGGCGAAATGTAGCCGGTGCTGACATGTAGCACCAGATAAAAGGAGCGCGCCCAAATGAGCCGCGGATACAAAGGATTATTCTTGTATTTTTGACACACGCACTCAACTCATCCTGTCATCAAGTTAGAACCTCAGGATATAGTCATGGCCCGGTGAACTTGGTTAGGGTTTTTGGGGAGTCTGGATTTTGGAACGTCTGTCCACAAAAGACAATTTGATCCAATTTTTCATACATGATGTATGATGTATGATACGATCCAAATTCGAATGATTCGATTCGATGAAGTGGGATTGCGATTAGATTCGATATGGTCCGGTAGCGTTTGTCATGTTTTTTTTAATACAATCTGCAACATGTCAAATTTGTCTTTTTTTAGTTCAATTAATTACGTAGAACCAATCATCAGCAACATCAAACCGATTTATATCTGGTGCATCTCTCATAAAAGAGCATTTGATACATATCGCGATATTCAGGGTGCGGTATAATTCAAGGATGCGCCGATTTTGAAATGTAACAATTCCAGTCCGTTCATCGAATCAAAAAAAAAACGATTTTCCGATTCACATCATTTTTAACGATATCCTCCTTTAGAGTTTGCCTTAAAATTGAAGTTCGTCTGCTAAATCGTTTGAATTAAAGCGACACCTCTAAGCTCGTGCACAGTTGCAGGTTAACCACTGCTTTTCAAAACTATTCTGCTTTTGGAATTTATGGAAATAGAATTAAAAATGTCACCTTCATAAAATGTAGCCCCTGGTAATAATAAAATTACACCATTCAGCTAAAACAGCTGAAGACGTCAAAACGACCACAACACGACAATTCATGTGAGGAGTCTAGCAAGTGAGTTTTGTGGCTCACAGTATTTATCCCGATAATCTAATAAATATAATTAAATTTCATATCATTTGCACAAACATTTGTAGTGTTTTATGGTGAAATTTATTTAAATAAACATGAAATTTCTACGGATAAAAATAAAATCAGTGAGTTACACTATCTTTATTTTTATTTGTTTTTTGTCACATCTTTGCCAACATTGATTTAGTGGTTTTGACGTTTTGTCATAAAAAATATAAATAAATAAAAAAAACTGGTGGAAAAAGTTCCTCTCTATTCTGAATATATTCAATGATCTCTTAATTCCTTCTTGACCTCTTCCCCTTCCCTTTCCCATGTTGTCCTGTGCCCCTCTGAGTTCACGAGCTTAGAGGCTTACACTTCGGCCTCACCGCCATTATGTGCTCTCCATTTAATAACGCAGCTTAGGAGGTGACAATGGTGGCGGACAAATTGAAAGCCGCTTCGGCATATGTGGCGCACATGCTTTTAGTTTGGAAGACTCAACTTCAGTGGTGCTTTGAAATGTGAGTCTAATTTGTCTCCGGGTAGAAATAAGCAATTTTCTCAATATTGTGATTGGGATTTAAAATGTCATTATTATTTTCAAGACTTTTAATTAATTACAAATGAAATGTATTTATCAATTGGAGTTGTTAACGAAACTGGTTCTTTGAAGCTTTCATGACAAATTTCAAAAGTCATAAATCAGATTACAACAATAATACAAGCAAATCACGTTTTTTTTTTTTTTTTTTGTGTAACAAGATGTAAACTTGGTCTACATTTCTCAAGCACCGAACTTATCAATACACGATATGTATACAATATACATATGTAAAAATAGTAAATAAAGCCTTTTTTTTTTTTTTGCAAATCATCTTTATGAATGGAAATGTCATTAATCCGTTTTAGCGTACCAAAAAAAAAAAAATAAATAAAAATGTTTTTTTATTAGGAAAACTAACACTATTTAATCATTTGCTTTGTAAAAAAAAATAAAAGTAATGGCATAATTAAATAGAATGTAAAGAATTTTATTATTATTTTTTTTTTTTCTTTCATGGACATGGACGCCCCACCCCTAAAAAAATGCCTGAATGACGAAAAAAAAGTTGCCTGTGTATTTCAGCCTTTCTTACGTCCATAATAAACGATGAATATGTTTCCACGGCGATGGCAAGCTGAGCCGAAACCTGTCGAACGAGAAGCCTCCCAATTGCCACTCTGCCTCGCTTCTCTAAAATTGCAGCCTCATAACATACAAAAATACAGCGTATATGAATGGACGGCGAGGTTTGCGGGTCAAAGTAACTTCTGACTGGTCAGGAACTATTCCAGCACGTTACCGCAATGGGCCATTTTTACTCATGGCTTCGAGATAAGACGTCGAGATTAGTTTGCTGTAGGATTTTCTTACTGGACTTTCCGCTCGGTATCCAGGGCTACGCTGATTATTGCTTGCAGAAAAAGGTTTTTGTCTCGCTTTACGTGAAGGCAAATTATATGCTAGAGTAAGGATAATGTGCAGAGGGCTTTGCAGGACTTCTCTTTTTTTTTTTTTTTTTTTTGGGAGACATACCTGCGGGCCTTGTGTTTTAAGGATGTGGAGGAAGCACCGGTATGATTGCTCACTCTGTCTCCCGCACACACACGCGTGTAGATACGCACACACACACTCAGTGGGACGTTTGCTCCGCCTCCTCGTGGACTTCAAAGCCGAGCTGTCCCCTGACGAACTTCAAACGCGAGGGAGGCCATTAAAAGACAAAAATTATTTTCTGTAAGGTCATGATTTATTTGATTGAAAAATGAAACCACTTTCCCGACAGACGTTATTTTTCGCTCGCCGGGGTCTGCTCCACCGGGCCGAGGTTAAATTGCTACCAGGTGGGAATCCTCTTTGGAGCAGGAGGACTGGGAATGAATCCTTGGAGCTTTCATGCTCGCTCATATCTCAGCGTCTTAAGATAGAATTCCTGCGTTGAGATGCGTAACTGCAAACACATGAGCGATTCTAAACGTTTTGCCCGGCGTAGGTAATACGACAGCAACCTCGCATGTTATTACAATGTAAGCGCTGATGGGCCGCACTTATACATTCACACCGTCTAATAGTTTTCAGTGCGACGGGGTTGAAAGACACTTCTTTTCAGCTTTCTGCAGACTTTTTAATAACTTTTGAAGATGTTCCTGGCACCGGCTTGAACGGCTCAAGGGACGCCAAAGCTTGCTACAGCCATTATGGAAACTGCTGCCAGAACATCAAATACTTTGACATGGATTGCCGGAATGTTAATACTGTCACTGATAATGCAGCCAAAAAAGCTACAGAAGTCTTTTGGACTTGTTCGGAATTTTGATACAAAAAAAAAAAAAAAAATCCCTTTAAGGAAATGGAAAATAGATCAAACAGTTGCCTATACTGTAACATTTGAACATTTCTAACGGTCATATAGATAGAGCGGCTGCGATTAATCAAATACCTTGAATAAAAAAAGCCTCAGCTTTGTAGTCGGGATGTAACTAAGAATTATTTTATTATTTGTTGATTGTTGTTGATTGTTATGAAAAATAGAACATTATTTCAACACAGTGCATAAAATGCATGAACTTAAATTCATTACAATTCACTCTGCAACATGATTTTCAATTTTTTTTTCCAAATTTAAAGCAGAGGTTTGCTAATGTTTTATTCCAAATCAACACGAAACTGATCAAACTTCTTTCATGGCGGTCTCGGAGGATTTTTGGCAATTATAAATTAAACAAGGTCACTAAACTCGATTACTCGATTACTGAAGTAATTATGGTTACGCCTCTACTGACACCCACGTCACTCACAAAGCCAGGCCACGCCTTTTAAAGTCATATATTCTCAAAGCTAAAGATAATCGTAATTCTAAGATAATCAGTAGAATACTGTATTCGAAAAATATTCAACAGTTGAATTTGTTTGAAAAAAAATGAATTTCAATTTTAGGATTGCGCTACTTTGATCATGTAATAAAGTGACCACTAAAAACTCAATTTAGCTTGATATTGAATTCGCACAGACGTCATGACAAAAAAAAAAAAACAATGCGTACAGTAGTTTATTTTTTCTTTTGTTTTGTTTTCAACATGCCCATTCATGCCTGCTATCATCTCACCAGTGGAACATTCTACCTCCCTCGGTGCATTTTAACCAGAACAATGAAGAGTAATAAGCTCACTCTTTCCTAACCTGAATGGGTCGATGACAGCGAGTTAGCATTTGCCGCGCACGTTAGCTGCGCTTGGCGTCGTTTCCGAACAAGACACCGCCAGCCCATGCGACGTCTCGATTTTGTTTTGTTGTCCCCTCCGTTTGTTTGTCAATGCGCCTTTGTGTGCCCTCGTGTGTGTCTCACTGATGAAATTTCACTCTTCCTCCTCCTCTTCATCCCGCTAATGTTATCTCACTTCCTCGAGGCCTGCGACAAACCCGGCAAACGGGGGGAAAATAGAGCGCTTTATTGGGACGCCTGTCGGGACTCCCACCGGATTTATGGCCTGTAGACGGCGTTTATCACTCAGCCGAGAGAGGCGGAGGAAGGAAAGGGGCGGCGGAGGGTGGCGAGAGGGATGGGAGTGAATCATTTGCATATAGAACAACCATTTGTAGGTCTTTAAATCTCTGCGTTGTCAACAAATGGGATTCAAGTGACAATCAGGTGATGTTTCACTCTTTCTGCTGTTGATTCAGCACAAATTGAAGCTGCCAAGTAAAAAGAAACACTCCAGATAGTCCTCCCGAGACCGTGACCACCAACGTCGAGGTTTTCCTCCATTTTCTCTTCCTGTCCCAATACTTTTGTCCAATTCCGAGCGCCTCAATGGGGAGCTCGTAGCCTTTCATCACCTACCTTGTCTCACTCTCGCAAAAGGATGAATTAGGGATGACGGAGTTTGGGCGCAGGCTTTTAGCGGAGAAGAGAAAGGGGAGGAGTGTGGAAAAGGGTTGAACGTACTCATTAACACGTGATGATTTCACTCGTTTGATTTAGTGCTACTCTGCTCTATCCCGGCATCTCGGGATATCCTCGTTCCCGCCGTCAGAGCAGCATCCCCTCACGAGTCTCTCCATATCTCACCTTGTCCTCTTTCTTCATCAAGCTGCACTTGGGGGGGGGGGGGGTGCAGCCGAGTTCAAATGCTTTGCTATTGTGTGTACTTTCTGGGGCCCTAATGATGAATTGAATAAATCAAGCAATTCAAGGCAGAAAAAAGGTGCTACTGAATTGTAGAAAAAAGTTGGTAATAGTCCGTTAAAGACACAAAATAAACATTGTCTAGAAAATGTGTCGATGTTCGTTAACGTAATATAGCCTAGCACGGCAGATTAGTCACGTCTCGCCACTGCTGCGCTTTCAATTGCTTTATTGAACAAAAGAAACAAACGAGCTGCTGCCGGCAACTCAACACGCAGACGGCTAACGGATTGGCAAGTTAACGGTTAGCCAATTCTAGACTCTCATTCGCTGGCGCCCAAGTCACTCACAGATTCTACAGTTGAACGTGAGGATGGCGTGCAACCTCACATGCTTCTTTTTGTGGTTATTAATGTAGAATTGATTAATTCTCAATTAATCAATGAGATCTGATAGATTACTACTTGCATTCTTCGATACATATTGTTAGTGTATTTTTTTTTTCCCCGTTCTTACATTCGCTAATTTAACGTCTTTTAGACGGTTCATTTCAGCCAATCTGTTTTCATAATTTATTTAGTCATTTAAAAAGTATCTGAGTACGTCTTCCAAGTCAGTTGAACACAAGCTTTCACCGTTCTCTCTTCCACTTTCTCCCTCTCATCTTCTCATTTGCTCCGCCCCCTCCCTGGCACTGCTGTGCATTAAGATTTAATGCCCCAACCAACAAGCTTTCTGTGTCACACCACTGAGAATGCCAGCGGGGGCGCTCTGTTTTGCCTTCTGTCTCCGCTCTGAAAGCTGCTTTGGCACACGCGCTCACTGACACACGCACGCACACGCCCCCACACGCACACACCCCCACACACACACACACACACACAGTTGCAGGCCTGGGCCTTATGTAGCCGAGCTCTGCGCATGTGTGTTTTACTATATTAAAATGATAAAACTAGGACAGGCACGTCCTTTATCGCCTTCAATTCAATTTCTTTTGCTCCCTTTCTTCGCTTCTCTGTTGCCTTTTTCTCCCTACAGCCTTTAATCAGAGGGACTCTGTGTTTCTCCTTTTTTCTACCTATGGGCGTCCCAATTCACCTGCCTGATGAATAATTAATAGCAGCAGGCCTGGCGGGATAAAATAACATATCCAGCAAGGAGACGCATGGCTCTATTGTGATGTTAATTTGAGGGGACACTCGTTCTTTATATTAGCCGTAATTAAGTTTGTATGCGCGCCGCAATGACATTTTGCAATAAGTCAAGAATCATCAGCGTTTACAACGGTGATTCCCAACCACTGTGAAGAGAGAGATCATCAAGCGTTGGCCCCGGGAAGTTATATAATTTCACTTAATTGGTCACAAATGACAATTTATTTATGACTAAGAAAGTGTTTTTTATCTACGTGACATAGAGTGGCACAGGTACACATCACAATTGTTTGTGGCTCTCAAAGAATCCGATTTTTCATTTATTTATTTATTTATTTATTTATTTTTTCTATTTAATTTTATTATTTATTTTTTTATTTTTTATTTTTTTATTTTGCCCGACCCTGAAGGACAAATGAGTTAAGTAGGGCTCATCTGGCAGCATGAAATTGTTGTACTGCATATTTTTATGAGGAAAAAATTAGAACTCCATCATACGATACTTTTATGAAAACATTCAACAATGACAACTCAATTCAATTTAAAACTATGAAACATTTTTTTTGTCATTGTGTTGCTTAGGCCCCATGGGGGTGCTATAGAGCAGACAGACTGACACACACACACACACACACATATATATATATATATATATATATATATATATATATATATATATATAGTTAGTTAGTTGAGAAGTCTCAACTCCTCTCAGCTCATCAGTACAGCACCGATACTTGTCGTGCTACACAGAGGATAAAGAATATATTTTTATTGTCTGTCTACATCTTTATGTTGCTTAAAATGTTATAACACCTTAACATAGATGCTACTTCGCATTAGCATTAAGCTAGCAAACCGAAAGCCCGAAACCGAGGCAGATGGCGCCCAGCTGATGTTGACACAGTACTTGGTTTGTGTGTACTTCTAAAGTCTTTGCCATTGCCCGCTCGCCACCATTACGACAGTGTTGCAACATTTACTTTTCCTCCAGATCCATTACATTGCCGAGATTGATCTGAAAGCGGGGTAATGAAACGGGGATGCATATGGCGCTGTCTGCACTGTTTTAATTAGGCGCACTTTCTTTTGATATGTCGTCGCCTGCAGAAGGAGGCGAGCTGCGTCGCGTCGCGTCTATGTGCGTGACATTGTCGGGCGGGCACGCAACTTGTTTACCGCTTTTAGACGCTCTGAGCTGACCGGCCAAATACTGCTAATGAGTTTCGTTTTTTTTTTTCTTCCCCCCACTCTTCAGTGCTCGTCAACACACACGCGCACACACACTGCAAATCGGTACAGCCACTGGAGGTCATTGTTCTCCCTGAGGTCCAGCTCATACTCAGTTTTGGTATTGTTGCTCTGCTTGTGTGTGCGTGAAAGTGAGTCTGTGTGTGTATTTTGACCCCCTCATTAACGCATCACCGCGAGGGATTTGGCGTAAGGCTGCCGATTGGGTCACTGCTTTTTGATAATGTGTTCATTGGTACCCTCGTTGGACTCATTTACATTTTTGGAGGTTTGCGTCTTCACTTTTTGTATTCACGGTGGCATCCCTCTTTGTCTCCTCCCTCTCTCCTCTCCACAAGGTCACCCCGATTCTTCATCTCTCATCGACATGAGTCTTCTCGCCGAGATCTCTCGCGCTCATTACTTGATTGGGTTCAGTTCCACTTTCTCTTGCAACATCTTCACACTTGTTAGCGCTGATCTCTTTCAGGATCGTATCGATGTCAGCTCCTTTTGATGATGTTTTTTTTTTAATCCAATAAGCTGTGAATATCAAAATCTTCACTATCTGTAAAAAAAAAAAAAAAAAAAAAAAAAAAAAAAAACACCCCAAAAATATGCAACTGACTTTATTAATAGTTTAAATCGTAATCCTTGATCCAAAAACATTTTGATGTCATTTCAACTTCATTTTATAACTTAAGCCTTAAAAATAAATTGAGCCATAAAAATCAAGCAAGCAAAACTGAACCTATGTTGTTTTTCAGTTTGTGCTTTTTAACGGCCACTCTACAAAGCGAAAACTTCTTAAAACCAACAACCCAAGCTAAAATTAGTTGCTAACATCTTAGAACAGTCGAGACGTATCTGCCTTGAGATACAACTTTAATTTGTTCCAAGCTGTTGTTTTGCAGCTTTCCTTCCAAAAAAAACCCCCAAAACTTTTAAATGCGGTTTTAACTCATTTACTGCCATTGACGGCTAAATACGTCAAAGATAAATTTTTTTTTTTACTCGGCTGGTAGTGAATGAGTTAAGAAGTAAAATAGCCAACGACAATATTGTAGTTGGTAAAAGCATTGAGTCATAACATATGATTGAATAAAGTTCACTCTGCCTCGTATTTATACTTGAAGTCGTTGGTTCTTTCCCGAGTGTCCCTTTTAATCCGTCCTGTGCAATTTGTTTGGTAGCCTGCATTGGTATTTTTGTGAAAAAAAGATATGACGTCATGTGATATGAACATTTCAACTTCTTGTAATTTGATATTGTTGAGTTTTGTCGCCAGTTGTCTGGAATTTTAGCAGTTCTTGATCTGTGAGTCCTAGTTGTGGTTTTATTAATTAATTGCTGTGCCTGACGTGGCCACCTGGTGGCAGTATAATGCAATCATGCAGACGAAGGAAAAGTTTCGCTCAACTACTGCAAGTGAGTCAAAAATCTGCAGCAATATATTTTTTTTTTGCAGAGGATAAAAAGAATATATACCTGTGAGTGTCGATTAATTATCTGTCTAAATACGATTCTGCAATAAAATATCTGTTCCTTAAAGTGTTAAAACGCCTCCACATCGATGTTATTTGTTAGTTTTGCTGCGTTTGCGTCAAGCTAGCAGATTTTCAGGCAAAATTATGTGATTGTTTTAAATAGACAAAGTGTAATTCTCTGTTTGACAAGAAAGTCTCTATTTCCCCGAATAGCCGAGGCTAGGTTCCACCGAAAGCGTGTTTACACATGTTTCTCATTTGTTGCTGCTTCACGCCGGTTCTCCAGGTGAGCCCGTATCACCTGTTAATGGGATTAGCGTTTGACCTTTCGCCAGTGCGGCGAGATGGCCAAGTACACAGCGAGCACATGATGGCTAGAGGATTAATGCCTGATCTCTGGATCCTCTAAAGCCCGTTTGGTCAAGTAACCCACCCTTCAACTGCCTCGGTTGTATAGCGGCTGCTCTGCACGAATGACGTGCACGCACAGGCACACATGTGCACGCACGCATCGGGCCAGACAGGAAGCCAGCTTTCTCTGGATGGCGGCTAACTCGGCCTGGCCTCCTCCCCGGCCGGCTCGCTCGCTCGCCCATCACAAAAAGCCGCTGCTTTATGAGGGGGGTCTGGCTGCTGTAAAAGCCAAAGGTTTGTAGGGGGCTGCAGAAGGCTGTCGGAGGGGATGTAAATTACACAAATAAACCTCCTCACTGGCACTGATCTTCCCTCAGGAGCAAGGCGGGGGAGAGCGGGTGGGAGAGATAAAGGTATTTTACTGATCTTCCCGAGAAGGAGAGAATGTGACAGAGACAAAAGAGGCGGGAAAGGACACCGAACCAATAAAGTTTTGAGCTGAGTGAATATAAAAGGACGGAGGCAATGATATGTGGGGCGACCCCGCGACACAAAATTACTCTCAGAGTGTGTAGTTGTTGCGAAGGAGCCCTGAAAGTTTGCCTCGTAGCAAATAACATTCTGGCACACTTTTTGTCACGTCACAATTGAAAAGGGAAATTTCGTATGAATTCCAGTCCTGTGCAGAAGTCAAAGGTCACCACTAGCTTTGTTTTTTGTAACGACCCTGGTGCATGCTGGATCAGCTAATTACTTTTCAGCAATAAATTATATTTCAATTCTGGATTTACTTTTAACACGAGTCAATATGGTACTATTCAATCAATGGAATAATTTCGGCATATTCTGTGTCCTTCATCCTCCACAAACCAGGAAGTAGCCTGATACACTTAAAATGGTTGGTTGTTTTTATCCAAAAATGTTAAAAGTCAAACATGGTTGGACAAAGATGTTTACATGTATTTTAAAGATTTGGTTTTAATAATTGGCTGACAGCTTGGGCTACCTTACTTAAAACAGCATTAACTTTTGCCCAACATTAGCATCAAAGCTAATTGCGGTTAGCATGGCGGGAGTCTTATGTTGTGAACCTTTTTGTATTCGGACCCAAATGAATGTAGCAAATATGAAAGCCACAACGTTCTGTCTTCTTGCCCTCATTCAAAATTGTAACCGGTGGAATAATAATTTGTCAATTTATCAACTTTTTCTTGTCAAGCACTCAATAAACACTGACACAAAACTATGCGTCGACATCCAAACACGGCAGCTGCAGACATGTCCAAAGTTGCGTGACGTCACGTGAAAATAATTCTAGTTAGCTTTTTTTTTACTGCATTTAAATATACTCATTGTGTCGTTATTTGCATTGCTATGGCGATTGAATTCCTGTCGACGAGAAACAAGGAGCACTAAGATTAGAGAAAGCTACGCCAAACTTAACAGTGAAACTACCAGGAGTTTTCATCAACACATAACGCACTCTCCTCTTTGTTACTTAAGGCCTTTTTCCGTCATACACATTTTTTTTTTTCAACATCCTGTTGCAGCCTTGTTATTAGAAACTGCAATTTACTCCGCCATCATGCAAATGTGTTTCGTTCTACCAGAGCAGAAGCAGCCCCCGCCGCTTCTAAAAGGTGGCTTTCATTATTAGGAAACTGGGTGTGCTTGTGCTTTGTAATGCTGGCAGTATTTTGCAACTTGGCAACAATAACAGAGAGAGGAAACCAGACCTTAACCAGTGTTTCCTTTTGATGAAATACGACAGCAGAGAACAAATGTTGCCGCAGTTATTTTTAGGTCTGTATTATCAATCATACTGTGGCGGTGTCTTATGTCTCTTATTTAATTGCCATATTATGCAAATGCAGGTTAATTTGTGTAATTTGGAATGACTGTGTTTAAAGAAGGGGTGGAGATCTGTTTTCCTACCAGGGGCCATGAGACATTCATGGGAAAAAAAGAAAACCATGATTTTTTTATTTATTTACTTTTTTTAATTACAGTATAATGCATCGCGATCATTTTTGGATCAAATGTTTTGACACGTTTTATCCTCCCTTTTCATTATTCAATCAGGAAGTAAGTAACTATCCCGCTTCGACAAAATACCAACGCGAGCAAAACAAAGCTAGCATTAGCTCTGTGAACAAGCCGGCATTAGCCACGGCTGCTACGTTGGTAGCATGACTAAATTCCTAACCTAAAAAAAGAGAACCGTAGGTGCCAACCGATTTAGCGAATCCTGACTGAGCGTTCAAGACTCTCAAAATATTGTGTTTTATGACCACACAAATCAAAAATTAGAATCTCTTTTTGCATCAGACTAAATGTTTGTCTCTACTTTATTGCAGTTTTCAGTAATTACCAGTAGTTTGGTTTCAACCAAATCGCCTATCTTGAAGAAACCAAAGAGAGAAAACTAGACATTTGAAAAAAATATATATTTTATGCACGACTGACTTTTATGCTATTTGTTTTTTTTTTAACAGTGAAAATGTCCTTTCGCTGGCGAAATAATATATTTACAAATATTCATGTAACAATTTTACATTTGACAAACCTTGCAAACAATTTGAACGTTTTTTAGTAGTAGTAGTATTTAGTAGTGTGTGTGTGTGAGTACATTACATGATAACTTCTACTTATAAATTTAAATCTCTTTTTATATACTTACCGGTTTAGCAGAAATTTTACTAATTTGGTGACAATTCTTGTCATCATTAATGTGTCTGGTTCCTCCCTGTTGGACTCCTTTATAAGTCCTCCGCATCTCAAGAGCGTAATCACGGTTGACTTTACTGACTCTATTTACGTTACTTTATTTATTTATTTATTTTTTAACGTCATGTCATCATCCGTGGACGTCAAAGAATTTGTAGTTATTAATAGTTTATTACTTCCCACCACTGCCTCTCAAAGAGACGACTCACACAGTGCCTACAGGGTTAAAATACAGAATCCAAAAGAGTATGCAGTTTGGCTTTTGTTTCTTTTTTGGAAGTAATGCATGGTTAAATATAGCGTAGGTGTAAGCTGAGAGGCTTTTCTTAACACGCACATAAACACACACGCCGTCATACGCTCTTTTGTTAGCCACTCAATCAGCGTAGCCACCGAGAGGGCCTGCTCCTCTCTCGTTACCACTTGACTGCTGCACGGCGCGAGATAAGCCGCGGGAGCGCGGTCATGTGACCAGTAAACCTCATGGCGGCTCAACATAGCGGCATACGGCAAAGTGGTTAAGTTGATTATATAGAGTTGGAGGTTTCCTCAGGGCGGGCACGGGCATGAGGGACCGAGGGATTTCTCGGAGGGGGAAGAAAATGGAAGCGGCACAAGACAGGGTTGCTGAAACTTTTAGTTTCCAGGGGGGGATTTTTTTTTTTTTCTTGAGTCCCTCATAATTGTAACGCCAATTTTATAGAAATATCATGTGTAAACCATAAATGCCATCGGAATTAAAAAGTTGTATTTTGGAGTCAATAGAAAAGTCAGAATATCATGAGAACAAATATTTTATTTCTTTTGGCAGGGGGTTTGGAAGTTTCAGTGCATTTGAGTCAAGTTCTGTTGTATTTAACTTTATAGTCCAACAAAATTGTATTTTATCGTTTTGAAATGTTTGTTTATTTAAAGGTTATTTTTATTGGTGCAGCGCTCTCCATATGTGGGCATGACATCATAAATCTTACTCATTTCAGTGGTCAGTTTTACAATATTTACGTAACGACTATTCGGTCACTCTTGAGAGCGTATATCTGATCGCGAGCCGGAGAAATTCCTGCATTACTCATGCTCGCCACTGGGGGCACCACGTCAAATAATTATACATGGTTTAGAGGATAATTGACAAAAAACCTGAACACACGCCATCATGCTCTGCTTTAACAGAGCCCGAGCCGTCATTGCCGTGTGGACACGTGCTCAGCCATTGTTTAACTTTGCATTGGGACAACAGAAATACCTCGGACCATGCGGCCTTACTCAGCTTTTTTGCCACGCAGACGGTTGATTTTTTTTTTTTTTTTTTGGACCAGAGACAGACAGCAAGCGACCACCATTGTTGCCTCCTTTGCTGGAATAATCGGGCACCTGCATTGTGCTGATGAAGGCATTTGCCGTACATAAGTGCGTGCCTGCCAGTGTGTGATAGCGCCGGACTGTAACAAAGCACCTTATGCGGCTTTATGACAAGCTGCACTTCAATCTGAAACGTGAAGACTCACTTAGAAATGACTTAGTGTGCTTAAAATGATGTTGCCGTCATGGCGGGCGGGGGGGGGGGGGGGTAATTCCTTTGTGGCTTGTGGCTCAATAACATCATTGATTGTTTGCGCTCTTGTATTGACTACTCCGTTTTAATTTGCTTGTGTCTACTTGGATACGGGGAACAAGGTCCGAACGCTCTTCTTATCACGCAGTTTGTCGCTCACGTGGTGATCGTTACTGTCCGGAAATACTCGGCCACGTGTAGGTGATGTGATTTCCATCATCCTAACGTATAGATTAGAAAATACGTCAGCAGCGCAAGGCCTCCCAGGAGTGTGTGGTGTGTCGTTGTGGTTCAAACTGATTAGCCAGATGCCATATTGACCCATTCCCAAATTGGAATCCGTAAACCTGCTGAGGGAGGATTACGGCATGAGCCCGGGAGGCGAGTCTTTTCCCATTGCAGCCAAAGACCAACTTTGTAGTGTTAATTATTTTTTACGTATTATTTCAAGTCATGACGGATCATGCACTGTAGGGTTCCCCTACCTTGATTGAGCCAAAGCAACTGCAACATGAAAACTATGACACGGTAAGAGATTTTCTGGCTTAACAAAATATATAATCCAAAATTATTTTTTTATTGAACCACAAAAACACAAAATGATTGTCAAGGAAGAAACAGTTGACCGCTGATAGCGCCTGTGCCTTTCGGTGACAGAGACTCTCCACACTTCGCTTTCTGGCCATTGGTTCGTTGACTAGTTGTTTCATATATGACGTGATTCTGTTTGTGACAATTCAGATTTTCAATTGTAGTATTACGAGAAAAAAAAAGAAAAAAAAAGGGGGGGGGTTTATTAAATGATAATTACATAATTTTCTAATGTAGTCAGCATTTTTCAGAGTGATTACTGAATATCAACATATATATTTTTTAATTTTTATGGAGTAATAATATCCAAATATGTGCCTCCCTAATTTTCTCTGCGCCCTTTGGCACATTTCTGTTTACGATCACCATGGTTTTGCGTCATATGCCCAACTTCAGTCCACTTCGGAGTCAAAACATTGAAGTTGAGGTTATGCGTTTGAGGAAGTGAAGACATTATGACCAATTGCTGAGCCATTTTTTGTTGACGTCTTTCTGTATATTGCCGATACTGTATTGTGTCACTCAGTTATCCGAAAGGGTTGCGTAAAGCCATTTCCCAACGAGTACATTCAATCTGATAAACACGGGCTCGTGATAACTATACCAACAGTCACGTTTCGGGCTGATGACGCTGAATAAGAATAGCGACGGTTGGGATTGACATCTCCCATTTCAAATGTTTTGTTGATACAACCCTTGCCATTGTTTACCAGCATCTTGGAAGAGGTAAACGACTTCTTATCAGTGAAATAGTCCTCGATAGTACCTTATCAAAAGCTTATTGTGCACAGGGAATGCCACAATTAAGATAATGTTTTACTTATGTCTGATTGTAACCGACTATTTATTTTTTTATTTTTTTTTGGTCCAGAAGGGAAAAATCGTTTCACGTACAAAGAGAGGCGCGTCTCCAACTAGGTTATCGTCTTGTTGCCAGCTCGGTCGCATAGAAACTTTGCGTAGCAGATAAACACAGACTTGAAAGCATACACTTCTGGTTACATGCGGTCTAGACAGTCAGGCTCTTAGCTGCGCACTGGGAGCTCGAATACGAATCAGTCTCTATTGACTCGGCGCAAACACTGACACGTTTCGAGAACAATTTGCAAAACTTTAAAGGGATTTTTTTTGTGACAAGGTGGAGATGCTCTTGTTGGATTTTCAGTTTGATGTCACACTGAAATACTTTAAAATTCTAGCTAGCATGGCCACTTTAGAGTGCCTCGTTGTTGCGAAAGATTAATTAAATTGATTAAAAAAATGGTTGGCTATGACAAGTCAGGCTCTCCTTTTTCTAATTTTCACGCATTTTTACTGTTGAGAGTTCAGTCCGAACATGGACAAAATGTGCTCGGACTGAAAATGCAAGACTGAACAAGCTCAACCGAAACAGGCAAGCACAGGTGCGCACACGTATACTGTACATGACGTGCTGTCCTTCTTTACGTGTCTTCAAGGCCCATTGGCAGCGCTAACGAAAAGATGTCAGGAGACGCGAAGGAAGAAATAAGCGTGTCGTCATACTGTTAGCTATAGCAGCAAATACCCCGCTTATGTTCCGAGCTACAAAGTGTCACATGATGCACCGCTTGAGAAAAGCCAGACTTTCCCAATGGGCGGCTGACGTTTTTGTTTGCCCTGACATTGTAACATATTATGTTTTTTTTTCTTTTTCTGACCGCCGCCCCGCTCCTTTCATAGCTGAGTGGGAGAAGTAATGTAGTTCAGAGGGGGCATGTAAGGTGGAACAATGGCTCAAAAATATTGAATAAGGAGTGAAAGGGAGTTGGGGTGTGAATGACAATAGGCCGGAGTTGGGGGGGTGAGGACTGATGGTTTTGTAGGGAGGGGTCCAGATTGATGATAGATCTGCGCTGGTTAAATATTATCAGGGCTCTTTCTCGTGTTTGGGCCCCCCTCCTGTCGTGGTAACGCCGAGAGAATGGCGAAGACGCGGCCTGCTAATGATCTGCCCTTCTGAGCCATTCACTTTTCGCATTAGCCTATTTACTTACTATTGAGACACTCCCCCCTCTCGATGGGTTCACAACACAGATGGTTTGGGTAGCCTTAGTGACTGCATAGCTTTATTTCTGTCAGCCCAGAGCCCCTCTGTGATTCTTTTCACTTTCCTTTCTGGGAAGTTTGGCCACAGATGGAATTCTGATGCGACAGGCCTGCAAAGAAAACATGAAAACTTGTTCCGCATTATTTCGAGTTTGCGTGTATGTGACGGCTCCACTTGCAAAGATTTGACACTGTTCTGCTTTATATGTGTGTATCTTTTATTATTTATGTCTATTTTTATTATCTTTGACAAATGCTCAAGTATGGCGGCAAATTACTCTTAGCGCCAAACGAGCTTTTTATTAGCACGCTCCTCGGCTAACCAAGCTAACCCGTGCTTGGAATTGTTACTTATAAGCGCCATTTATTTTTTTCACTAAGCCAACTATTTTCTTGCGTTTTATTTAGTTAGTTTCGAGTCCTGTCAGTCGTAATAGCTGCTTACCGTTTTATTTATAGCCTACCCACAGCTCCATTTTGTTGTTTCTTTGTTAGCATGTCTCAATCTGCTTGATGCATTCATTGAGGTCTGTTTTTTTTTTCCCCCAATTTCCCGCAATGTTGTTATAAAGTGGTAAAACCAACCTCGCCAAAGTGTGCTGAATAGAGCTGAGTGAGGCAAAAATAATAGTGTGCTGAGTAAAAGTGGCACATGCCATCAATGGAATTGTAATCGAAAATGGCAGCGCAATCATAACCTCTTATGTTGTCATCCTAACTTGACCAGATGGACAAACAAACACAAAGTAAGGCAGTCCGCCATTTATTTTTTTTCTCTCTGGAACAGTTCAAGCCCTGGCGGACGTCCGTTGTAATTTATAGCTCGAGTCAAGCTTCATATTTTGAAATGGAGACGCCACATGCAATAATGTCAGAGAAGACTGATTCCGCGGAGAAAATGTTGCCCTTGGCACTGGGTGAAGGTATGCGCAACATTGTTGAGCAACGGCACATCAGTCATCTGGTGTTGACAGAAGTGGATGCACATTTTGACACAACGCACCGCATGTTGATTGCCGCTTTCCACTTCCTTCTTCTTCTTTGAATTAGTTCCTGTATTAAGCGCTATTGCTACACGGTCAGAAATAGGCGGTCCATTTCGGTCACAGCAAGGTACCAACTAGACCACCTACAGTATTTAAAGCTCAAGACTCCCAGATGACCTTTACACGCACATCAGGAACATGTGACCAAAGAGGGCAAAGTCTTTCATATGCAACCAACAACAACAATACACACAACGCACACATAGAACAGTTCCTGAGAGAAAAAGGCGAGCTGCCCCATCTGCATTCTCAGTGCCCCTTTCTTTTGAAATGCTGATCACTCCTCCTCCTCCTCCCTCACCGTCATCACTCTGCTACCTTCTCTTTTTAAAGTGGCAGAGTCATCCATTCCATTAATTCTGCTCCTGCTGGCCTCCCCAGGTTAGAATGAGACGGACCCCCAAACAACCCCCCGCCCCATCCAACCTCCCTGGAAGATGCAGGGCAATAGGGGCCACAGCGGCAGCAATGGCAGGGGCATTTGTCATGCTCCCAGCCGTGGCGGTCTGTCGCTCACCCCTACCCGATGGCCTTTGTTGTCCCCACGTCCCAACTTGCTGGCTCGGCAAAGGGGCTTTCACATTTCATTAACATTTGAACCGGCTCTGCAATTTGGGCAAATTTGACACACACTCAGGAAAAGTACATTTTGAGCTGCTTGATTATTTTATATATATATAGATAGATAGATAAATTATTATTATTGTTTCTAATTTATTATTATCAAATCAAAATTATGTTTATATTTCAGCAATATTAAGACAAACTAAATTAATTGAAACACTATAATGATGTACCTTCCTTTAGGACCAAACAACATTTATAAAAGTAGATATTTAAAAAAAAAAAAGATGCAAATGTATACATTAGAGCTGCCTTGTTTAAAGTAATAATGCAAATTTCTACATGTAACATTTAAATAAACAATTTCAATAAAACGATCAAATTTTGAACTCAGGTATTGTCACTATAGTATTCGACATTGTAAAATAGCTACTATTTTAACAATGTTGTATATAATAATGTATACGGTATATAATAATCGTTTTTTAGGATCATGCCCATTTTCGAATCGTTACTAATTGTAATTGAATGTCGATTAATTGAACAACCCTAGTTATATTAACCAAATATTGATTTAAGATCAAGTAAAATAACTGCATAAGTAAAATCGTTTGCTTTCAATTGATTTCTTTGAACAATGAATCAATAAAAGTGATTTAATGAGTAAAATGAATATAGACTAAGAATTTTAATTAGCATTGCGCGGCCTACAACAAAACTGATGATGGACAATGAAACAACTGAAATCACAAAATTTAATGATGCTAAGAGTAAATAAGAAATAAATAAGTTTGTTTTAAATGTAAATGCTTGCCCGGCCATATTTTTCCCAGCCATGCTCTATCGCTTTGAAACAGCAAGGTTGGTCCTGTGGCTTTTTAATGCACATTCACTATTGCTTGGGAGTACATGTTATGATATTGATATAATGATATTCAACCTCTGCGTGGTTCACTCATGTTTAAATGAAGCGCAACAATCAGCGTCCCTTGCCCGCCGCCGCTCGAAAGGGGCACCGCATTAGTAGAGGTCACACACGGAGGTGTTGTAATGCTTTGGGCTGGGCATAACTTGACTGAGGGCAATCCACTTAAAGCCAACCACAGAGTATCCGCCTCCCCCTCCCCCGCCCGCCAACCATCGCGTATCACGTTCACCCCAAGACACCCTTAGCATCACACGTTTGATTGGGAAGCAGGAAATCGGCTGTTCGCCGCGCTTGGAGAGTGAAAGTCGTGATGGGAGCGGCTATTGAGGAGTGCTTTTTTTCGTTAAATATGGACTCCAAGGAGAGCTCGGCCAGCCTGAAATTAACACAGGTGAAAAGAAGAAAACGAAACGCAAAGAAAGAAACATTTTTGGGTGCGATTTCACTGGCGACAGGGACAAGGTCGCGTTCAGGAACTCTAAATCATGATCGTCATTGACTAGTGGTATTGTCGATTCATCGACTAGTTGACTACTCGGTTCAAGCCTTTCTACTGGTGAAGAACATTTATCTTATCACAATTTCGGACAAATTGGACCAATTGCATTTTTGTACTCAGTAAAGCAGCATTTGCCGCAATATTTATGCTTTGCTAATGCGCGCTCATTTTTGGCATCACATGGTACCATTAAGCTAGCAGACTTTTGTGAGATAATTTTTTTTTTTGCTTGGGAACTTTGGTGTTTAAATACGCAGAATCAGTTTTGAAATAAACTTCCAGTTGCAAGAAAATGAGATTGAATGTATGTTCTCAATGTTAAGTTTGAAGAATGAGACAGGAGCAAAACTACAAAGCTTATATAAAAAAAGTTTTTAATGCTCCCTGTATGGAGGATTTTCAGCTATCACGGGCAATGTAATCGTACATAAATAAAAAGTGGCTTTAGGCGAGATGACATCAGTGATGCTCGTTTGCGAGATTGTGTTCTGGCAGATTTCGCAATCGTGAATTCACCTCACAGTTCACCCGGTCGCTTCTCTCGTTATCGAGCACATCATCTTTCTTCAGACCAATGTGAACTTCATACTAAGCTGTCAGTTTTGCAGTTTTCAGCCAACATGCGATATGATTTTATTGCAACTCTTCCGAAAGACTGTATGCTTAATTTAAATCTGGATTATGCATAATTCCAGTGAGTTCGCAAAAGAAAAATATTCAACCGTCTGACAGACTGCTTTCCCTTGAAACTTTCTTCCACTTCCATCATTTCTCCAACTAACTTGATACCTTCAAGAGACTTCGGAGGGAACTTTGTCAAGTCTGAGAGAATGGAAACTCGGAATACATCAGAGAAAGCTTCCACTGCAAACTGTGCGCGTCAACCGAGTGTTTTATGAGCCAGGGAAGGTCGGATTGAATTCCAGGCTTCATTCATTCCAGCCTTCCTGCGCTTTGTACGTATGCATTTGAGAATATCTATGTCGGTTGCATCAGTTATGGCTTAAACGTGTGTCACACGCTCGTTAATTTTTTTTAAGGTCTTTTTTCATTAAATATCACTTTGATTCCGTCTAAATGACACAAACATGGCACTTTTTGTTATTTCTCTTCAATTTTTTGCTCTGGCCCTCTTGTCATTCCTAATGGAATTTGACGCATGTCTGTTCATATGTAAACTTGCCTGTGTTCCTGACACCAAAATGGGGGGGTCGGAGGGGGGGGGGGGCATTCCAAGTCCTGCGTGACCTGAGATATCCTTCCTCCAGGGTAACATCCAAAGCAATTTTCTCTTTGATTTGCTGAGTGATGATCTCAGTGCAAAGTAGCACAGGCCTAATGATCATTGCGGAGATGAACTCTCTATAACTCAAGGCCGCAGAGTGTGGAGTATAAGCTATATCCCCTGCCCCCTTTCCCCTGTCCCCTGCCCACCCCCACTCCGCCGAGGTATTTCCAGAATGCCGCCGGCACTGATGGATTTATGAGCGGGCCATACTTTGGTAAACACCGATGGTGGCCAGCTTTGTCCTCCTCCGGTGTGATGTAGTGAAGGTCCTCATAAAAAATGGGAAAACCAGGTTACGGTGGCCACAGAGTTGGGCTAAACAATAAAAGGTTTTATGGGCAGATATAGGCCTGTACCATAAATGCTGGAATCTGCTGTTGGAGGGACATTAAAGGGGTAATGACAGGGAGGAGCTCTCAAAAGATCCCTCGAGTCACTAAGAGGGTCTTTTTAGAAAAGACGCATAGGAAATTACGGCAAAGAGGTCCGTAGAGAATTTCACTGCGTTTATTTTTTTTACAGATACATTGACAGATTGCGGTGAAAGTGGCACTGCGTTCATTGATAAGTGCTGCTTGTTCTCACATTGTACTGTCCGGCCGCTCATTAAATGTCGGCACACATCGGTTTCACCGCTGCACGAAAATCAGCTGTGTAAACAAACACATACAGGACACGCACGAAAACCAGACTGCAAAGTCAATAAGCGTCTCAACGTGACCACTCTGACACATACGGGCCATAAGGAATGCTCTGATGGCAGACGCTGGCAAGTGCTGCGAGCAGGCTAATGCTAGGCGCTAATCACTAAATCAACATTTAAAGGCACAAGCCAAGACATTTACGCAAGTGAAAACACGTAAAAGCAATGGCATTCTGGAGACGGAAAATGCCGAACTGACAACCGGACTCAAAGTGACTGTTTCTTTTTTTTTTTTTTTTGTTATTTTTAAATGACACCGTTATCAATTCCATCTGCACTGACTACACTTGCCGGAAAATGGAGGACGTGTCCATACGTGTTAAGTGCACATTGTTGGCATGCACGGCTCCGTCACAACCGAAACAATAGTGGACTATGTTGTTTTAGCGTTTGCGTTACACAAATCATGTATAATTCATGGAATCTATTTCCAAATCTTAATTCGGATGCAAAAAATGAGTGACTGGTTAGTTTGTTTTTAATGCACCAAATGTACCAGTTCGCATAAAGCATGTTTTTCATATAAGACATAAAGCACCAAAAAAATATATCCCTTAGACTAGGCGTGGGGAAACTACGGCCCGGGGGCCACATGCGACCCGTTAAACGTTTTAATCCGGCCCGACGAACTTGAAAAAAATTAAATGAATAAACGTTGTTCATGTTTTATTTTCTAAATATACATATATTTTGTTGTCATACTTTTGTTCACTATATTTCAAATTAAATGTATTCTTTTTCTGCACCTGGTCAAATTTTAGAACCCATTGTGGCCCGTCAGACAAAACGTTTGCCCACTCCTACCCAAGACCTTGACCAATAAATGTTCTGACTTCATACCAACTATGAAAACGACTTCCTTTGCCACTTTTCTGTCGCGATGTTGCCCTGCTGAGCTGCTTTATTAGGTCACTGTGAAGATTTAGGGAAGATAGAAGGCTTTGCCGAGGCTTGCCCCAACGTCTTTAGCGCCTGGGCATTAGCCATCTGCAGGCACATGTGCAGGAGAGCTGAGCGGGAGGTGTGACGTGAGGGCCCCGTGTCAGTGTCGGTGTCACAGCCACCAAATCAGACAGGAAGTCCAAAATTAGTCCTCGGCTACTTGAATTCAAAAGCATCTGGCCTTATCTCGTCTCGTCGAATTGTTGACCAGTTTGACCCCGTTCCGTGTCTGAATGCACCTGAGGACTTTGCCATGACTTCTGGTTTTGTTCAATTCGATCTAAACAGCCACTCTAACAGCACACACGCAGCGTAGGAAGTGTTCATCGACATGAAGGGAAAAAAAGAATTCATCAACACGAGTCGAGGGACGCTTGATTGCAGATGTCGGTGGAGTGTGTCCAGAATGTGCTGAACAGTCAAACGTTCCGCTCAGTCGCCAGCGGTGTAGCTGCTCTTCCTCCACTCTTTTTTGTTTTTCTCACGCACAATAATCCAAATGACATAACGATCCATTGTTTGTTTTAACCTGACGGCTCATCTCCTCGGCCGAGGAATGGTTTCGGGAGCGCTCTTTACGGCTCCCTCACACCCCTGATTGGCCTGAAGAAAGACAGAGAGAGGGAGCAGTAAAAATAGTTTGACACCCTCAAGGTCCAGCCAGCAATCTCCTCTCCACCCTTGCCCATAAAACTCTTTGAATCCTCTTCTAAAAATCCCACTGCCCCCTCTAGTCTCCATTCTCCTCCCCCCACGCTCTCCACCGAACGCTCATTTTCAGCTTTGCTCCAGATCGCTTGCATAACCGCCTATTGCTGCGAGGTTCCCATGTGTGATTGATGCTTCAATCGGGCTCATCGCATCGCTTGAACTTTCCGCGCCACTTTCCAGCCACGCAACTGAGGCTGTGCGCCTAATATCAAGTTAGCAGATCAAGACTTTAATCTAGCGCGATCAGACTTTGCTTTAAGCCAAAATAGTCTGTTCAACATCTTGGGCATGATACTTATCGAGGCTGGACCAAGACCAGCTACCTGCTCTGAAGTGATAACACTGGTTGAACCTCAAGTGACCCTCTTTTGTCCATTTTGCAATTTCACAGTCATGAAGATGCAGTATACTTAGACTTGGGGACGACTTGATGGAGTCACATCTTTCATGTTAAACTAAAGGCCTCTACGCACCAAAAGTCGGTACACGCCGTCTGTTTGGTGTAGCGCGCAACGTTGTAAAGTCGGAGTCGTTGTTGGGGTGTCTGCAGGGGCGTGTTCGCCCGATTTAACATGTAAATTCGGGACAAATGATCTCTGTGATTGGCTGTTAGTGAGCAAATCAGTGCAGTGGACAAGAACAGGAAGTGACGGAAGCAAAGAAACTGGGAACATTTAAGCGATTTCTCAAGAACAAAATTAACTTTGCTCATTTTCACATCTTCTCAACGGCTGGCTGGACAGAAGTTATTTGACATCACCGTCAAAGGCGACGCATTGACTATCGTCGCCGATGGCATGTAGGCGTACTACTTTTCCAGCGTCCAGAGTAGTTGGCGTCTCGTCGGCTTTTGCGGTGTGTGCGTCCATCATTTTCCAATTCCAGCTTCTAGGTTGACGTGACCGTTGGCCGCAACGTGTAGAGGCCTTTACAAGGCACCACTGATGCATGTAACTTGTCAACATCCATCCATTTTCTAGAACAGGTAAATTAAGATAAGATACTAATAAAAGAAGAAATAATAAAATTTTTAAAAAAAACGAAAAAAAAACCGATACGTCATATCTAGTTAAAATCTCAAAATCAAAACAGTGGACAATAAAGTTGTCAGGACAGAATGAAATGTTGCGATGGTTTAAGATCTCAGATGAGAAAGTTTGTTCCACAATTGAAGAGCATGGAAACAGAATACTGCTTCTTTTTGTTCAATTCTGGTTCCGTTCCAGAAACAGTCAAAAACTGCACCTGGTGATCTGAGGGTCTGGAAGTCTCACAGGGAACTTAAAGTTCTCAAATACATTAAGATCCAAGACCAGTCAGAACTTTGTCGACCAAGAGAATGATTTTAAAATTACCGATACATCACAGAAGACTAAAGCTTCAACTTTGAGTTTTGTGGAGAAATTTTACTTCTCATTCCATCGTGTTGCCGACCACCACATTAGAATATTTTCAACTTCATACGGACTACACAAACCACTTCTATAGGTTAAATGTTCGATGTTCCCATCCCCCTTCGCCGTAAGCGTTTTCGTCTCTCAGCTTCAACAGTGGGAAGAATGAACTTTCTCCCCCAGTGCCTTGAAAATGAGCATCTTCTAACAGCCATTCCCCCGAATTGTTAATGCTGTCAAGGAATGTATGGCTTTGCTATCAGTGCAGGTGATGGAAGGGTGGGGTGCTTGTTGCCACGGCGCCGGCCTGCACACTGTGCTCTTATCTAATTTGGTAAACACAGCCTGGGCCTGCATTGAATGAAGTGTCACAGTGAGTGGGGGGCGGAGCAGCTCATACCCCCCCCCCCCTTCATGCAGATAATCCTACACTGAGTGTTGTTGGTGAGAGCCAGCTGTGGTTCAGGTTGGGGGGGGGTTTCGAGTGGGGAAGCATTGTTGAAGTAATGGGATAGGTAACAGGGTGATTCAGTCGTGCTGATAAAAGCTCCATTTTAAGAACCAACCCAGGCGTACCACTCGCCATGCTTAATGTCTTTAAAGGACGGAACTATGCAATATGTGGATGTATAATTTGAGATGCACTGTAACATCGTGCGCAATAAATATCTCTGGTTGCATGGACGATCCCAGGCTGCAAGTTTACTCTAGATCACATGACACACGAACTCAGAGATCAATTTTATTATCTTTCAACACATAAACACACACGTGAATGGTGATTGGGAAAATTACCATTTTGTGGATGATTGTGACTCTGACTTCCATTAGCAGTGAAGTGGAAAGTCTATAACCTCACAAGTGCTGAATTTAATTTGAGTGTTCAGTCTGAAAACAGTTAACAAGCCAATTGAGGTAAAAAATGGACCGACCTCAATTTGGGCCAAATTATGGGAGTTTTGTACAAAATAACGCTATTTGTTTTTTATTTGTTTTACTCATTTTTGCAATTGAATGACCTCGTACAAATTCCACACATCACAGAGTAGCGAGTTGATAATAACCATGCAAATTTTAATCGTAAGAGCATCTCAAAGAATATTAAAGGAGGCTTCGAAATAGTGAAAAATGTAGCATCTTTCTTATGCCTCAACCAGGAGTGGGAAAACTACGGCCCAGGGGCCAAATGTGGCCCGGTATACGTTTTAATCTGGCCCGCTGAATTTGAAAAAAATTGTTAATGTTTCATTTTGTAATTACTGTGATTTTTCAAATACATATATATTGTTGTAATGCTTTTATTCACTTTCATTTCAAATTATTATTTTTTTTTTTTTCTCCGATGAGACGACGTTACCAAAACACTCCTGGTCCGGCCCCTCTGTCAAATTTTAGAACCCATTGTGGCCCGCCAATCCAAAAGTTTGCCCACCCTTGGCCTACACATTGCGACATGCTGGTGCCACAAAAATATAACTTCTGAAATCCACCACTGACCGGAATTAAATCCCACCTGGGCATCACAAAAGGTGGTCGACTCAAGCTCGCTAACAGTCTTGGTTCTCCTCATGATGAGGAAGTAACTTTTTTCAATAGCGCCAGCATACCACCGATACGAAGGAAGGTGCTGAAGTTGGGAGGTGCGCCACTATTTCAGCCATGCCCAAAAATCAGGAAACTTGAAATACTCCACAACTTTGTACTTAATTGCCATCAATCTTTGCTCAAACTATTCTCTGAACTTAATTTAAAACATTTATAATAGCGACTGAACCCAGTTCACAGTATTTCTGTGTTCCTACGGGAAAATAATGTTTTCCAAATTCAAACAAAGGAAATTAATCTGTGAGTTGCACTTTGATCGTTTTGGCACAAGTCTCGTAGCCGCCAAAGCCGCACGTTTGCATAACAAGTATCAACAATGCTGTATGGAATGCTGCAATATTGAGGAGGAGCGACGCAGGCTTTCGGGATGTGACGCAAGTTGGTGTCCGAACACTAAACAGCTGGATTTGACCG
The DNA here is from genome assembly GCF_059441095.1 of Idiotropiscis lumnitzeri. Classification (NCBI taxonomy): domain Eukaryota; kingdom Metazoa; phylum Chordata; class Actinopteri; order Syngnathiformes; family Syngnathidae; genus Idiotropiscis; species Idiotropiscis lumnitzeri. The sequence continues at coordinate 4,867,921 of NC_142410.1, forward strand.
CGGCTGTAATTACTGTGAGGAAAACCCCGCAAGCGTCGGTCACCTTGACTCTGGATGCAAAATGCCCGTCCGGGCCCCCCGAGAGAGGAGCTGGCACTTGAGCAAAAAAAAAAAAAAAAAAGTGTAATAGCATTGCATTGAGTGTTCAAGGTGGGCAACCTTGAATAATGGTGAGATGAGAGCGAGCCGGAGAGGCGAATCCAAGTCATCCGGCGGGTCACCGGGAGGTGAGGCTGCCTACTTGCCGGGGTTCAGGAAAAGTTCAGCTGCATAGCATTAGGCAAATGAGGGAGACGGGGAAAAAATGTGAGGGTTGGGAGTGACGAGAGGATGGTTGGAGGGGGGGGCAGGGTCAAACGAGATGGAAGGAGGGGACTAGGATGGGAAATATGTTGGAAAGTTTCACAGCACATGTTTTTAAGAACTAAAAGTAGACTGAGAGGAGGCCGCTTTCACGGGGGTGCCTCTCTCGGGATGGTCTGTGGAGAAGCGCGGTGACGTGCTGAATGGGTTAAACGTGGGAGGCGCAACGGATGAAAGCAGAGGGAGGGCGGGAGGGGGGTTAGTGCCGGGGGGGGGGAGCGGGGAGGGGGCGGAGCCTCAGCCCTCAGCTGCTGCGCCTTGTCACATTGCTGCAGAACATGATAGCGGCGACACGCTCCCTCCGTGTGGGCTCGATCCTTCTACGCGCACGGACGCAATCGACGCGCTTTTGCTGAGGAATCCGGAGACGGACGCCGGTTCGGGTCGGCTTGCTGAATTGCGTGCGCGCGCAGCGGACGACGCTCGCCAGGCTTGGGGGGACGAACACGGACTGTTTAAATAAATAAAAAAAAAAAGAAGCTGCACTTGGACGGGATTCCCTCGACTATTTCGCGTGCGCTTTCCTCTTTGGGATTTTTTATTCGGCGCATATTTTATTTTATTTATTTTTTTTGCGCGCGTCTCCACCGCAGCATGCATATTGTTGTAAATGTCCTCCACTAGCGTTCAAAACGACATGGCAAATGTTCAAATGGATGGATCACTTTTGCTCTGATCCCATTTGGTGCCCTCTGTTTCTACCTCGGCTGGTGTGCGCACTAGTTTGATTTCTTTTTATTTTTTGGGGGGGGTGGGGAGGTGGGATAACGACCCCCTGTTTGGCCCGCATGATGTACGAAAGCGTGGACGTAGTGGGACTGAACCCCAGCCCGAACCCCTTTTTGATGATGGATTACTACAACCAGAGTAGAGGGTGTCTGCTCCCGGAGAAAGGACTGGTGCCGGGGGGTCCTCATCCTTACAGCTCGTCCGTCAGAAACCAGCACTGGAACGGCTCCAATCACTGTAGGTACAACCCCAACACCTCCACCGAATTGTGTGGATTACCTTCCACGTGATGGAATTCAATCTACAGCCTTTATATTTCCAGTTACTTGTCACAAACGCACCCTTTCTCACTAATCCAGAGCTTCATATCTGCATTATATATACTTGACCCACTTTCTCGGTCCCTCTTGTGTGCATCCTCGCCGGCTCGTTTTTTTTCCTCCGTCTGGGTCCACACGGCTGAAATATGCACTTAATACAAACACGGTTCTGCAAGGCACGCCGACTTTAATTAGATCAAACCGTTCCTGCCGGTCTGCAACCTCCTGGTAATCTCTGTGGCCACAGGTCACACTTGGTGAGCAACCCTGTGGGTTTCACGTGTCAGAAAGACATTTCAAATAAAGAAAGACTATATGTGTAAGTTTAGCGGAGTAGTTTGTGTTGTGTGCACTTAGTGTAGTAGTTTTATTAGGGCCTAGTGGCATTGCATGGTAGTTTTTTGTGTGTGTGTGGAATGACACCGTATGTGCAGCTGCAATCGAGTTTTATTGCAACAACAAAGTCTTTTTGGCAGCTATGCAAAGCCAAAGCAGTGCAGGCAGGCCTTTAAACCAGAGATAGCTCTGTTGTCTTTCACAGCTGAAGGAGTGTAAAAAGGCAGGAATCTCCACAGGCTCTTAAGGGCCAATTTCCTCCTTGACTCGAGACTTTAGAAGCACATGACAAAGGGAATTTTTTTTTTTTAAGGGGCTTTTTCTGATGTGTGGCGGGAGCAATAAAACCCCTCACGACCACTCTGTTTGCTCCTATCTGGCTTTTGCCGAATAATTTCAAATAAACCCCCCATTGGACTGAAAGCACAACTGAAGATGCGCTGCAAGCTTGATAGTATTTATTGAATTGGGCCACTAAACAGCTTTAGTGGCAGCATTGATTCGAACCATGTGAGCTCGGGTGAGACTGTGTGGGGGTTTGGCCCAGGAAAAGACCTCTGATCCCTCACTCCACTCCACATTGTTTAGCTCAGCCGTGGAGTCGCCGCGTGTTTCGATGTGCGCATTATAGCTTCGGTTTGCATCACCGGTCCCATGTAATAAAAAATTTAGTGGGCGACTGGGGACTGGTGGGTGTACTGTAGAAAGCAGTGCAACATGCTGTGGTGTCATCACGTGGCTGTGGGACTTATTCGATCATAGGGCCCACAAAACAAAACCCCAGCGCGTTTTTGTTTGCACCTCTGCATCTTAAATAGGAATTCTAAGCAAGCGACATTTCCCAAAATATTAGCTGGCATTCTGTTTTGTTTTTTTGGGTGGGGTTTTTTTTTGTTTTTTTTATAAGCAGATGCTTAAAATACCACTTGTCTCTGGGTAACGTTATGTTCTATGCATGGGAGTGAAAAGCTTTTTTTAGTTTAAATTTTTCAAGCCTCTGCAAGCGGCTACAGTGATTATTACATGTCATTTATTTAAAAATATCATTGCCAGAGGTCTCCTTTAGTTGACACGAATGCAATATTTTCTAATCTGGTCTTTTAGTATGGGGACTTTGTTGATGTCATAATTGAGTTAATTGTGTCATCCGATATTCATTACAGGCAAAGTTTGGGTTGAATTTAGTCTGTATTCACACAAGTTTAATCTCCATCTCCATGTATGTTGGTATAAACATATGTTTACGTAGAAGAAGATGCATAGATGTGACCTTGTGCTGACCTGTTACCTTGCGCTTCGGAAGTGTTTTCATAATGCAGGAGTAGGACAAAGCAAGCTTTTGTCGTGTTTTTCTTTTTTTTTTTTTGCCCATGCTGAGCGTGTCAATATATGATTGACACCTCATAAATCACACCTCTGTCTGTGATTGGTTGTTTTTCCTTAGGTGCGCTGGTTTCCTTGTATATAAAATCAGAGAGGCACAAGAGGACCCAAATTGGTTGATTTTATTGAATTTTTTTCACATATCATATTTATCGTGTTCTTTTGCCAAATGACCAACAATTGAATAAAGGCCTAAAATAATTTGTCAACTCGTATGTTAGTGATGTGCGGCGCCATACTGCTGAATGTGTGCAATAAAAGACTCTGGTCTCGCAGATTAAATGGCCGTCAAAAACCTTGCGGCAATTACGGACCTCATGCATGAAAGAATGTGCGTGGCCTTGTTCACATGACTGTCACACTAACAAACGGAGGAATGCACGGTGGGCTCAAAAATGCTCAACAGCCCATCGGCGTCTTGTGGTTTGTGGGATTTTTTTTTTTTTTTTTATCTTCTCAGGTTGTCCACTGCATGAAAACAAAGCGCTCACCAGGGATTTTTCATAGAAAGCGTCTGGGGCAGGGCGGGCTTTTGCTATGTTGTCTTCTGGAGTTAGTAGTGCCAAGTGGGCTAGCGGGTATGAACATAGCCTAGAGGGGGTCAAATGAATTGCGGCTTAATCTGACTCATGTGCTATTTAAGGATGGAAGGAGCCTTGGAGGGGGGAAAGAAACACAAATTAAGATGTTTTTTTTTTTTTTTCATGCCAAGAGAGGTCAGACAGACATATCATCAGGAAAAAAAAAAGTTCAGCATCTTAACTATTCTTTTGTTGTGGTTGTCAGACGGAAACACGGCTAGGCGGCTTGTGTTTTTGGCCAACAGATCAGTGTTAGATATGCAAACAAACTGTGAACATCACCCCCCCCCTCTCGATTTCATATTACTAAGAAATGTGAATACACGCTCCGCTCTTGACATTGATGGGAATTTCGCTATCCCAAAACATCCGGACTAAGAGGCCATTCAGTATGTACGACGCTTGCTTTTCTTTATTAATCCACTTAACGGTCTTGGCAAAGCAGCTTTCTACATCAGTAAAATTGCAATCTGTGACTGCGTTGACATGAAGTCGTCAAATCCCCCAAAATGAATATTCTAAACTGCACTATTAGTGCCTCGGCCTTCCAAGATTTTCTTTTCCATCCATATTGAGAGAGTGGCCTGCGGACGGTCCCAGATGTTCAAGTGGCATTGAGACAAGGTCCTCTATTCTTCTAGGGGATGGAAGCGTCAGACAGGCCCCTTATTGTGCCACATGCCTGCGCCGCTTTGCAGCCATTGGCGACAGCGATTTGGTTGGCCCGAATGCCTTGAACGCCGCAGATGTGTGACAGAAAAGAGAGAGTGAGCTCAAGTTATGTCCACAGAAACACACCTGCTTTTACCTGCAGCTGAACGGCAATAATCCATTTTTGTCATCAAGGTATGTTTGGAAGAGCGAAAGGTTGAAGGGAGTTCAACTGTTCTCTCGCCGTAAAGGCCGCGGGGCGACTTTTCGCAATCTGCCATCACTCGCTCCCGAAACAACACCTTGTCACCAACCTCCGAGTTGTTCGTTACACCTTTTTAATGAGACGCATCCTTCATTAAAACGCTTACGCAGCAGGAACATGCAACGTTTGTGATGTGTTGTTTATTGCGCCATGCAGTGATTACAAATCACCCCCCCGCCCCCCCTAATGATTAAATGAGGACATAAGCTGCTCACATTGAAATTTAGGAATGAATTCTTCACATTCTATGCACGGCGATTGTATTATTGTGCATTATTGAGATTGTAACTCACATCATATGCAGCGTTGTCGTGAGGGGTCAATGCTGCCGTTTTTGTTTGGAATATAATGAACAATTCTCCCAACATTCCATAGAAAAGTTTGTTTAGCTCAGGGGTGGGCAAACATTTTGATTGGCGGGCCACAATGGGTTCTAAAATTTGACAGAGGGGCCGAACCGGAAGCAGATGGATGGAGTTTTTTGGTAACGTCACATCATCGGAGAAAAAAAAATCATTTAATTTTAAATGAAGGTCAATAAAAGCATTTCAACAATATATATGTCTTTTAAAAAAAACTGTATTTAGAAAATAAAACATTAACAAGGTTTATTCAAGTTTGGCGGGCCGGATTAAAATGTTTAACGGGCCACATGTGGCCCCCGGGCCGTAGTTTGCCCATGCCTGGTTTAGCTTCATGCTTGGTACTTTCATACTTTGATATGCATTTTTTTTTTTTTTTGCTTTGTTCATATGTATTTAATTTGGCGTGGTTACACACTGGGTCACTATCGAATAATTGTCAAATTGTTTATCCTATCGATGATTCCTTCGAATAATCAAGTAATCTGATGAATTTATGTAGCTTGAGGTTTGTGTCGATGCCGTAGCATTGCCCAATTTTTTTGTCGGCCTGTTTTTGTGCTCAATTTACCCAACGTTATCCCCCCCTTTTTTTCCCCCGGCCCTCGTCTGTTCTGTTCTATTTTGTGATTCGTTTGTGCGGGCAAACACACTTGGACCCACCAAAGGGCCAATCCTGTTTGTAGACTGATTTAGAAGGCATCAGTTGGGGGCCGTTCTCCTCTACTAGTTTGGTCTGACACTAAATCACCCAAACAAAGCTTTGTGTACTCCGCAAAGCCCGCATTGAGGACCACAGCGGAGCAGATAGCGAGGAATCCAAGCGGTGTCACTGATTCATCAAGGAAGTAGTGAAAATAGCACTGTAATCTCGCTTTCAATAATTACTTCGCCCCTCGCGTCGATTGCTGTTGTGCACATGCACAGGAGTGAGCGGGCGGCTGAGCTTCAATGAGGGGGAGGCGGGAGGGGCAATGGGGGGGGGGGGTGCCCTTTAAAATATTCATAGCTTCTTCATTTAAATCAATTCGCAGCGTGTGTGCAGCCAAGCGTCAACTGTCAGAAATGGAGCTGGCCCTGTTGTAATCACTTCTTTACTTATCTCTACAGATGGCTTGTTCGCAACGCGCCGTGCATGGCTAGCTCCTCAGCACACTCAGGGAGGGCTCTCTCCATCCTATCTCACCCACCCTGCCCGTCTCCTCACCCCATCTCCATGTTTCATAGCCACCCCCTCATAATGGAACACATATAAATTCATCTGGCTATTGAACCCGGTACATTCATCACCGCAGAATTCATCTGCGAGGCATTTTCATTCCCAAAGTGTCTCCTTTCTCCAGTTCACTTTATCTTCTGCCCCCCTCTCTGTAACTACACGGTAAAATTTGCAACATGCCACCCCTAAGCTAGGCAGTCAGTGTCGCTATAAATCCTTACATGCACACCTGCCCTAATGTTTTGTCTTTTTTTTTTTTTTTGCTGTATTTAATGAGTAAAAAAAAAAAATAAATCTCCGTTAAAATCATGGGGGCGGGGCTTTACTTGCAAGTGTTTGTCACTATTCTCAAAGAATCCAAACACAGACGAAACACAACCACCACGTGTGCCCTTAAATTAAAAAGGCAATTTTTGAGAAGAAAAGTCCTAATAAGGTGCAAAGTACACTATTTGCCGAAATGCGATCCAGCCTCCCCATTTAGTGCGATAACGTGTTCACGTTGGCTCACGTCACATGACGGCCTCCACCTCAAGCCGCCCCCTCCTGGCGGGCATACCTACACAACCGCCACAATGGAGTGCCATCCTGTTTAGAGAGCGGGGAAGCCAAGAAAATAGGCTAGAGCTTAGTGTGCTAAAAATACTAAAGCCCTGGCAGTTCTTTTGCTGTCTGTGCAGAAAATAGCACGGCGTTACTGCCGTCTCAGTCAGTCAGCAGGCAAAAGAGAGCAGCAACGCCACGGCGCTGTTCGCGCCTTGTGTCTTTTATAAGAAACAACAGCGCATACGGGATTACTCAAACCTTAATCTTTATTTGTGCAACAAACCAGCAAGGCCTCCCCCTCGTTGCTACAATTGTGGTTTTGATTAGCGAGCATTCCTCCTTCCAAGATAGACAAGATAACTGCACTCTGCCAGATAATCTCATTACTGTCCTGATTTAGGCTGGCTATCGTAATATCTGGTCTAAGTGCCTTCCTGGGGAAGACAAGTCTCGCTCGTACGTCCGGATTTATGGGGCCTTTTCTGTAATGTAACTTTAGATATACGTACTGTGTATCTTCATCTCTTTGGCTCCGTCACGCTAGGCTGACCCGGACCCGACCGGCCCAGCTTGACTCAATCTAGTCCCACTTGAGTGTCAGAGGAGATTTGTCCCTCCGAATGTCGCTCTGCTCCCGCAGCCCCTTTTCAATCATTTCATATTCATTACTTGTACGTCTGGAACTCGGCCTCCCAACATTTGACTCTTAAAGGCCCACCTGGGACCCAGATGAAATGGACTGCCAAAATGAGGAGATGGAAAGGAGGAGTGTGTCGCAGCTTCGTGATGGATTGGAAGGTCCGTCGCGACGATGGAGGCAGACACGATCGGGTTACCGGCCGCTTGTTGTTTTGTGATAGAAGTATTGTGTCAACTGAAACATGGCCTGAAGCTTTGACTACTCCAAACGCATGTAGGTTAAGAAGAAGGCGGATTGCGTTTATGAATAGAGACGCTTTGTGATAAGCCAACGCTTGTATCCAACAGGTGAAGCCTTTCATGTTCAGCCATAAAGATAAATGGTTGGTAGGAAACACGAGACTTGATCTCGAGTACATGTCTGAATTATTTATTTGATTACTGTGTGCCTTTTTCTTTTTGTTGTCATAGATCCTCTGTGTATGGTTGAATTCTTAATGCTGTACTTTGTCTTCATACATGCACGCCGTGCTGCAAACTAAGGACAGTTAAGAGCACCGACAAGGCAACCATTAGAAAATATTTACTTATTAAAACGCACACTTTTTAAACATGTCGTATAGAACCGAAAGAAAAAATTGCGAGCGTTAAATGTATTAAAAAAAAATACAGTGTGTACTTTGCTGTTTGTGATTGCCTGTTTTTAAGAGGCGGGGCTTGTTGAAGTGCATGTGATTTATTTTTATGTGTGTGAGTGTCTGGGTGTGAGCGGTGGCTGACAGCAGCTCCTTCATTAGTGTGCCGAGTTTGTGTTCTACTGTTCATGTTGCAAATATGTCTTTTTAAGATTTACTCGAATTTACGGATCCGTTTTGAAGTATTGTACCAAATGAGATGGGAGAATTATGCTGTCATCTGGATGGATGGATTTGGCTCATCATAGCCTGAAACTAGTTGAGACTCAATCAACAGCGCATCGGCAATCAGTTTTCTTTGTATCAAGTCATGCTTGATCAATAATCAGTTCTACGCAATCAAGCAAATAGTTTTCAATCCATCGAGGAAATCGACTCAATAAATGTAACAAATGTGTTTGGTGGTGCTGGACAATCCCGCTCCATCCCCTCATGGCTCACTTTTCCCATTTCTGGGAATCGTGTTCACCGTGCTGCCTGCGGTCTTACAATAGAGTTGGATTATTGTGTCTGGGCTGTCAGCACCTTTCAGCCGAAAGAAAACGCGAGGAGAGAGGGGGGGAGGGGTGAGTTGATCCGTGGGAGGGCTGGATTTTCAAATGATAATATCTGGGTATATATTTTTAGTAAAAAGCCGTAGGAGAGTAAATGTAGACGTGAGATTGTCTTGACTGGTCAACAAGTCATTTTTTTTTTTTTTTCGTTTTCTAGCGTGAGTGACTTGGCCTGCATCATGTGGCTGCCAACAGCATTGGCATGGCGAGGCTGGTACACAATGACCCAAATCCTCGTCCTATTAAACCCTTGCAAACTATTTGCCTCTATCTTGCCCGTCCCCTTTTAGAATGTCAAAGTTAGACAGAAAAGGCCTCGTGAATGCATCCATTTGGCCGGCATTTATAATACTCATGTGTGGCCCAGTTTTCATGGGAAACCCCTCATTACCTTTAACCTTTTTGAAAGGAGGCCGTGTGGCTATCAAAAATGTGAGCAGTCAAATATGTGAGTAGCAAGGCCTTTTATATCACGTACTGTGCGTGCAGTGTGCATGGCTGCCCAAATGTGCTCCGTCTGGCTACAGTAGCCAACTTGCGCCGCTGATGTAAATTATGGATTGGATGTAATGCAGCGATAATAAGCCACATTTTATATATATATAAAAAAAAAGGCTTTTTCCTTCGGACACCTTTACCTATTCACCTGACCACCCCTGACTCCACTGCTCACCTCCGGCAACTTCCAGAGCTACAAGCGCGCCTGTGCTGACAAAAAATAAATAAATAAAAAAAATCCACCCTCGCCGAAGCCTTTCATGGCTCTAATCCCCCAACACCTAGAAGACATGCATGGGAATCTCTGCTGGACGACTTAAAAGGATGGAAGGACGGAGGAACTCCCCCCGCCTCCTTCCATAAAGCCTGCTGGGATGCACCGTGGGCTTGATGCCTCCAACCCAACCTGCTTCAGCACTCAGTGGGAAACGCCATCACAGACTCCCCTTGAGCTGGTCTGCTTGGACTGTTTGATCTTATTGTGGAAGCAAGTGAGCTTGCCTGCTGCCTGGCAGGCAGTAGAGAGAGGCTCTTGATGCCCAGGGTTGAAGAGGTGGAGCCAGCTTCAGTGGAGAGGCTTAATAACTGTATTAACATCAGTGGCTCCCCCAGGACTCGCGCTTGTGAGTCGGGAGAGGATGAGGCGCTTCGCACTTTAAAATTTGCTTTCCCTTACTTGAATTTGCTCTCCCACTCGTCCGCTTCCAGTCAAACGGCTGTTTTTTTTTCAGCATAGTCATGAGCACCGGAGTAAAGTGTTTGCAGATGCGCCATCCGAAATGGCGTGCCAAGCCCGGCCTCACCTGTGGGTGTCCCTATTCATGACAGTCCTCTTTGTCCCTTGAATTATGCATCGGCAACTGCTGAATAAATGATGGGCCCCACTTAGCTTAATGGATAGAGTTAACTGGGAAGAGGTGTGCGCTCCTATTGGTCGCCGAAGTGGGTCACAATAAATGCTTGCCCGCTTCCCACAAGGTCGGAATGAGCCCGGGGTCACGAGGCCGAGAGACGGAACAGTCAACAGAGGCCAGTCGGGGTTAACTGGACCCTTGAGGGATAAAGCGCCAGGGAGGGAAGAGAGGAAGCTCCCACATCGGCCTCACCTGAGAGCTTTGTTCAAATCATTTGCCTGTTTGCTTGTTGCGGCGGTGACGTCTTTTACCGTCTTTACGGTGTGCAGAGGTCGTTGGTCATCACTTGCTTTGGCGTTTGCTGGATTAACACGACATTGTTCACTAATGATGCTGAAGTTTCATACGTTTTAGCCCAAGGCTATTGCTTGAATTGCCAAACTGCATTTTTCAAGTTGAATTTATGCCATTATCAACCATGACAAAATCATGTTCAATCGCTCATTTAATACGCTAAAAAGGGCCACTTTTTTAAAAGTAAAAGTGTAATTCGGCCATGTGACCATGTCAAAGCATGCGCTTACGCCAATCAAAGAAGCAGATAAAAAGCAAACGACTGTAAGATCATCTTTACCAACTCTTCCCAAATATCTTAGAGCCACGTAATGCAATAAATAAAACAGTGAGGTGACGAAGCAGTTTAACAGGCGGAAATGAATCTGCACACATCTCGTGGCTGACCTGTTCCCACTACACTGAAGCATGACGGCGATCCATTTCCAACAAAACACTGACTCAAATCTATTTGACCAAATAATTTTTCACTTATTGCCTAAAAAATGTAGACTCAACCTAATGCAGCACGCCTCATGTAACGTGAGTGAAAAGGCGGCACTTTAAAACACTTCTAAGGCATTTTGAGTGTTAATAGATTAGCTCTCAAGATATTTTCAAGACTTAAAAATTAATATGTAAAAAATACGACATGACGTAGGGACCGATCAGTTGTATTGTCAGCTGGGCCTGTTTTGTCAAACACATGCGGTATTTGATAAACTCACAGGAACTGACTTATTCTGTTGTACAAACGATAAATGTTCACAGGTGGATACACAGATTAATTGGAACCTCTGCCAACTTGTCGACAAGCATTTAATTTGTTCGACCTGTCACAAAACGCGGCTGACGTTGGTTGGGAATCTGTTGTATTATTGCTCACAGGAGATGATATCCTCGTCGGGCCATTCATTGGCTCTACCGTGGTAAATCAAAATTCCAAATAATCCACCCTGTGTGAATGCAGGTGACGGTGTCGCTAAACCTGCCATGTTTATGGCTCTGACAGTTTATCTGCTCAGGCCGGGGAAGAAGCCACATCAGTAACTTTAAATCACGCAGCGCTCATTCGAGGTGGGGAAATCGCTGCGACTTCCTGTGGGGGCTGACCAGAGATCATGTCTGACGAAAAACAGTCATCATAAGGAGGCTAGCATATCACAGAAAATTGTATGCATGCGTGTGTGTGTGTGTGTGTGTGTGTGTGTTTGAAATGATCAAATGGTTCCCTCCAGGCTACACTGAAAGGTCAGGGATTCATGCAGGAAATTGGTGTCTGCAGAAGTACAGACAACACACACACACAGACAGAAAGGAGGCATAACTTGTCCTTCATTAAACATCCCACTGCGCTCGCTTGATGACTCCGCTAGTATCACCCAGCCATTGCTTCCTAAGCTAACATAGCCTCCCGATGCTATCCACCAGTGCTGGGCATGTGACCCTTCTTTGCCGGTCAGTCACCTGCCCTCAGGCCGCGATTTGTTTAGCCTTCCGGCCACCACTCTCCGGCCTTATTCTTAAAAATTGTCGGCCCCCGACTGCATTCTGCATGCATTTTATTTTTTTTTTATAAAGCGTCCGTGAATGACGCCGCAAATAACGCCAGAGGTTTATTTAAACATCATTAGCTGGCTTATTTACTATTCAAATGCGCTTACCGCTTATTTTGGTCTTATTAGTCTCCTTCTTCTTCGTCTCATTCTTCTTCTTTCTTCTTCTCCACGAATGTGCCTCATGTGTCTTGTTTTATTTTGATAAAGTCAGCCGATCTCACGCACGTCGTGCTGCCAACTGTACTGCTTTGTTCAACAAGAATATTACCCAATGTAAGTATGCGCAGTTGGTAGCGGTGCTTTTGACGCGTTCGAAGGCTATTTTTTCGTTTGCCCATTTGGCCGCGACCACATCACACGACCGAATATCGATTCGTGGACTGGACTAAAATCCACCTGTGACCGTGATAAATTGAACCTCTTTTTTAAAATGTTGTCAGCCTCCCCCCCCGCCCCACAAGGAACCTGGGACGGACTAGCCAACTCTGCTATCCACATGTGAAAATACTGTCATCTGAATTACCGGAGACAGTAAAGACAAATGTGACTGTCTCTCGCTTTTCTTCCCTCGCTCTGCCCAAATTTTCCACTAAGGAGCCCCCTGACACCGCACATCAGACAGTCGAGTCAACTGTGTGTCATCAGTCATCATTAGTGCGTGTGCGCAGGAAAGCGGTGGCTGGTTGCCGGCAGGCAAAGGTATCGCGGGGATCCTGATGGTTTTAGCTGCGGCTCACAATGCTGACGCTGAAGCCGCAGTCTGGAAAGCCACATTTTCACCAAACATTACAGTTGTGTACAGTTTGTGTACTGTTTTGTTTTAATATCCGCTCGTTTTTACTGATTGGTGTTCTTTGTTTACCCTTAATTTCATTGGTTGCCTGATGACAGCGAGAAATAGTCACGCTTTAAGTTCAATCCAGGCTTTTGTATTCGGGACGTTACCTTGGCAAGAAGAACTGTACAATGCTAACTACACATGGTTTATCAAATATAATGTGTTCCTCAAACATTGCTGAAAAAAGCAAAACTGTCATTTAAGTCAGCTAAAAGAGGAGTTTTCTTAGCCTGACGTCTCTAAACTCCCCCATCAGTCGAGTCTGACCAAAGCCGCACCCCTCCCAGAAGCGCTCTTCTCAAACATAGCAATTCATAATTGCATGCAATTATAGAAGTGCGTCGTTGTAATAGTCACAGAGAACACGGCCCAGCTACAACAAAATAACACCACTATCAATACTAAACTAGCATTAGCGCTGTAAACAAGCCAACGTTAGCCATGGCTGCTTACGTTAGTAGCATGACTTCAGCATCTTACAATAACATTTCATAACAATTCTGTTAACGGTTTTATTTTTTTTCGTATTTACAATCAAATATCAAAATGAAGCAATAAACATACGTGTCAAGCAGTAATGTTGCTAATTTTGTGTCACTGCTCCAAAGGCTCCTTTGCTCTGCTTTGGTTTGCTAGTTGTATGCCTTGTTGGTGAAGAATGCGGGATGAGTATTTTGTAGAGTTGGATATTTAGGTGGAGTGAATTATTTATTTATTCATTTATTTATTCATTTATTTATTTATTTTTATTATTATTTATTATTTTTTCATTTTTTTAATACTGTATACTTGGCATTACACTAAGTACGGGCAAGAGGCACGTTGGTTACGAATGCACTTTTTTATCTGTTTGCATTGCTTGCGCAGAAAGAATTACCCCCCATTTTTAAATAATCGGATTGAAACGACGACACCAATTGTGTATTTCTGCTGGGTTGCTCACAAAAAAAAAAAGAAAACACATAAAAACACTTCCTATACCACAAAGACCAAGATTCCTTGCTGTTGAGCATGCGCGGAGTGACCTGTGTGCCCGTACTTCGTATTCCGAAGTGGCGGTTGTTAAAAGAGCAACCCAGGCATGATATTTAGAATTAAAAAAAAAAAAAATGCAAATACTGCCATTATTCTGGTTTTAAAAAGTTAATTGACTGTGAACGTAGTCACAAACTCATCCACGCCTGTTACCACCACACCAAGACACTGCAATACGTTTTATACTCGCATTTTAAAGGGGTGGGTTCAAATATATTTTAAAAATGTGGAAAATCTTGTGGAAGGAAGTTTTTTCAACAATCTGTTATTCATGTCTCGCTATGGCGGATGAACACTTATCGCGAGTGGGTCTATCTACCCACACTATTCTGAAAGAGAACGTCAAACCATTCAGCGACAGCTCCTATCCATTGCAAATAATGTATAAAAATTAGCATGCAAACATAATCAAACGATCAGTTCACGGTTTGTTTTGATCTTGCGAGTGTGTAGCGACATGCTCTACAGCTTGTTCTTGACACTTTTTGACGTCGTACTAAGCCTTGAGGCATTCGCTGGCATCAAGGAGCACTTGAACAAAGTAGTGACAAGATAATGGCACATTCGCCGCATCGTCTTGTCCACACCCACGCAAATACTCCCATTTACATGTGCAATAATATGCTTTCAGCTCTGAGCTTGACACTTGTACTTTGAGCTAATTTATGAAGGGAACTCTTATCATTAGGGGTTTTGTATACAGTGCTGGAATGCGTTTAGGCCTGTTGAGGCTTGTACCGCCGCGTCACCCGTTTAGTGGCAACCGTTGATGAATACGCGGTGACGAACACGAGCGCGTTTCGGAATTTAAGAGAAAAGGCCCGGCCGAGCCCATTATTTAGTGTCGTTGCACACTCGGTCGTCGGGAGTCACGCACACGCTGCACTCCCGACCTTTCCCTCATTTCCACTGTCATGCCTCCGCTCTGAAGTTGAGAAGATCAAACCCTCGTAATCTATTCCCCTGTGATTGACTATTGTGTTATCCGCCGAGGGCGCGAGCGGGGGAGAGAGGGAAAGAACACGGGTCCAAAGAGGTGCTTTAACATGACAAAGCCTGTCCCCGGTGATCTTCTCTTCTCCCCATATCGTCTGTGATGAGCTTCCCTGATCCTTCTTCACCCCCCCCCCCCCGCCTCCCCTCTTTCTTCTCTCCAGGTTCACTTGAGCCCTCTCATGTAAAATAGCTCCTCATATTTATGACCTCCTTCCCACTCCTGCTGAATATGCGCTTAAGAATCGCGAGGAAGGCTTTCAATGCTGCCAGTCACATCGGATTAGCGAGTATCAATGTGCTGATAACCTCTCAGTTAGAGTGAGTGGAGAGCAAACACTCAAGCAGGAGCATTCATGGAGGCCCTTTGGCCTCCCTGCACAGAGAGGCACTGTGTGTGACGCCCAGCCCGATAAGGATGAATAGGCTCCTGGTTAATGTGTATGGATGTCGTACAAGATGCACGCGAGAGTCTTTCATTTAAAATAGTCCGCGTCATGTTCGATACAAAGATGTGAGCTAGTGATTTTTCATTTATTTAGTTTTTCAAAGCCATTGGAATATCATCTGACATGGTTCCTAATCAAAGTATGCCAGCCTGATGGTGTGGTATCGGTGCATAGTATCATAGCATTTCTATAAGTATCGAGTAGTGCACAATGCTTGTTATGATTAGAAGTTTTAGCCAAGCAAGTCTGGAGTCCTAAAATTGGTGAAGTCAAACTTGTTACTGGATTTGAATCGTCACCGGCATGGAATATTTACCGCAAATGGCATTTTTAACTACAGTTAACCTTTTAAGATGTCATAAAAGTTCTATCACTATTTATTAAGGTGTCAAGAAACTTTCTGTTGATTTTTCTAACCTCACTTGTTGATTCGTGTCGTTTCTTTTGCGAAGGGAAAGTCCAATTTGATGACAAAATCCAAATTGTACGGCTTCAGGGTCATTCAACTTTGGATCATTAGTCTGGGATTTCTGATTCTGATTCTGCTTGTTGTCGTAAGAGCAACATTATTCTATGATTAACCAACGCGGGCACTCTTGAACAGAGAGGCTTAATGTTTCATGAAGCCATTTTCGCACTCTTAGCAGTAACATTAAAGAAGTAGGTTGTAAAATGGCAGCGGCTTGACTAGTGCGAGTGGATTTGCGTGATGATCCACTGACGACCTTGAGCTTGATTTATGCGTCGCCTGCAAGTCGGTGCCCAACTGCGGATTAATTGACTTTTGCGCGAGTTGACAAAGGGAGGCTACGTCGCGGCTACGCCTTCTGCCAGCCGAGTGCGTGTGTCACCAAGTAAACACGTCCGTGCGCACAGCTCTGTTTGGGGGCGGGAGGGGGGGACTTTCTTTTTGAAATGTTTGCTTGGCATGGAGCAGTCATGCCTCTAAAGCGTCTCTCCTTTCCACTATTATCAGCCTTCCCTCTCTCATCCTCATCGCTTTTTAATTTTTTAATTCATTTTTTAATTGGTGATTTTCGGGTCCGGGAACGCCGGGTGCTCACCAGGTGGAGCGTCCGTTTACAGGAATGCAAAGGAAGTTTTTGTCCTTTTTACAAGCTTGGTCGGTGTTGTTTTGGCATGCTTGGAATTTCAAAGCTGTCACAAGGTGATTCCAGTCACTTGTGATTAGCAGGCACTTCTCACGGGTAAACGATACCAAAAACACCTTCTCCAAGGGTGAAATGTGTGAAACGCTTCCGAGCAACATGCACTTTTCTGCTATTGCCAACCGTAATGTGATTCTCGCTTGTGTGGATGTGTGTGAATTTCTAGATCCCCTGCAATGAATCAGGGTTCATTGTAATGATGTGTCGGTGGAGTGGAAGAACGATAAATTGTTCTGCCTGTCACTATTCGTCTCTGATGTAGATAAATGAACAAAAATTGTGTTGTTGTTTTTTGTGGCAAAATAAGACTAGTTGGACCAATTAGGTGAAACTGGTAAAACCTCCAATGGCCCAATGGGTGATGATAACGAATTGAAGACCCATGCAGTGCTAATGATATAAAGATTCCTTGAGGTGTCCAAACATTTCATTCAATACCAATTCCCAGTCTATGTGAAAATGTATTGGTGGACTGTCTAGGATGGTGCTTCTCAAGTTTTCTGTTACTCTCCCTCTAGCAAGAGGAAAACAATTCGTGCCCCCCAACTGCTGACTACTGGAGTGGATGTGTAATTACAGGTTTATAATAGTAAGGCGGAAAAAGCGCATGTTTCCTTTGTTCACACGCGGCCCCCTCTGCATTGTGCCAACATTTTGGATCGCTTTCACCCTTACTACTACAGTGCTTCAAAGAAAAGTTTTGTAATTCCTAAAATGCAGTTTGTGTTTGGATAAATCGCAGCGATGTGCAAAGGTCTTGGGTACACAAATAACATTGATTTCGATGGGACTTTGTCCATCTGGATCTGGGTAAAGGTGCAGATAAAGAATTGATGTATTTTTGTTTAAACCACGATGCCGTCAATTGAACCGAAATATCTGAAGCGGTCATGAAACAGGAAACAGGAATTACTTTTTTAATTATCAGGCAAATTGACAAACTAGCACCATCTGTTGTTTAAGCGCTACTAGAAGCAATCAATCAACTCATCCCTAAAGTTGGTTTTCAAAACACAGTACACCCGCACTATTCCTGACCAAACTCGGCCGCAAAGAGCAAACACGAGTAATTGCTTGTATTAATAATTTAAACCACATACACAGATCGAAATCCCACACTCTTTAATTTAAATTCAAACCTGTCTTGCATTTCTCTCAAAACGAACTGAGTTGGAGATCATTTGATTTAAAAGTGCAAAAAAAAAAAAAAAAAAAATACCCACACCCTACAGGCACATTTTTTTTTAATCATGCAAAATCAAATTTTAGTCGATTCATTGATGGGATAATCGGAACAATATGCGATTCTAATAATGTTACACGGCAAAACCACACATGGCGAACACTTTCCGTAAACTTCTGCTAACGACCCTGACTAAAGCTAGCTCCTCCTCGCCGTACCAAGATCTTAGAACAGTTGAGATGTATCACTCCAACATACTTCCTTGACACCAATTACTACAAGAATGGGGTGAGTTTTTAAGCAAATGGGGAAGGACAATGCGACTATGAGGGCATTCACGAAGCCATATGTACACACTGTATGAAAATTTAGTCCTAGCCTCTCATGAGCTCATGCCAAGTATCCTCGGTCGCCTGGGGGCAAATGCCAACTGGCTTAGACGCTCTGTCACTCAGCACACTCAGACAGCTGCTGGCTAGAGTTACACCGGATTACTCACGTTGTTGCCAGGGAACTTGCCGCACGTCGCCCCTACAACCGAACTGGCTGCTGTTTTTGCCCCGCGTTAATAATTCATTTAATGTATGTGGGTTCAGCATGCTCTAGCTTTATTGTATTTAAAAATTCACTTACAGGGCACCAACACAGAGGAGCTACAGCGGTGAACATGATTGCTGCACAACATTGAGTCCCTGCAGACCTCACCTTTGCCATCTGCTCCATCTCTCGGTGCCCCATCCCCCACCGGTGCTCTAGTTTACCCACACGTGTTCTTAGTTGTGGCTCCCATTTGCTGGAGTTAGGTGCGGTGTTATTTCAGAGATCTGGCAACGTGGAGAGTGAAGTTATCTCGGAGAAGGGGAAGGCGGGGGCTGGTGGATTGATGGAAAGCAGACAAGAGCGTGCCGATGTTTAACTGGCAGTTTTGCACATGCCGACAGCGTGCGTGCAACCGCATTTGCGTGTTTGTTGCTCATGTGACCTCACTTTAAGCACACATGTTCTGACTAAACGCATCCCTACCTTCCACCCCCCACCTCAGGCCCAAGACAAACATCAGCGTTTCCTGGCGTTCAGGAGGGGATAGCAGTAACAGGCTAGAAAAACTCCTTACCCCAGACCGCCCTGGCCTTCGGCCTCTGCTCGGACCCTCATCTATCACTCACACGTGTGTTTTTCCATGCCATTGCGCTAGTGGTGGTGGGGGAGTCGTTTGGACCCAATCTGAAGCACTATCCATCAAAATTTCGGTTTCGCAGCTTGCGTAGTCTTCAAACATCCTGCGCAGGCCTTTAACAAGTCAAGCTGTCACATCCATTTCTGCTCCCGCTGCAGTATGCGCAAAGTGCAGCGGTTGCAAAACAAACTGTCATTTCTTTGAAACGTCAAACACGACGTGTCATTTGCCGCGAAAAAAATGAAGTCGGAATAATTTGACAACGTGATTTATGACCACTCGATCAGTATATTAAATAAAAATACTACACCATTAATCTCTAACAAGCATTAGCCCGAGTTGGTGTAGAAAACCCATTCATATAATACGCAGGCTGTTCCTGTCGCAATTTTTTTTTTTTTTTTTACTGGGCAGCTTCTGTTGCCGTCTACATCTCTACACTGAGAAGGTAGACTGCAAGATAAACATGTAGCGGCTTAGGCGGAGCACGGTAGCGAGAGGGGGTGGCCCAAAGGTGGGCGGTGCTCCTCGGTAATCCTCCTAGCTTGCCCTCACATAAACACAAATATGCATATTTGTTGCGCTGCAACAAACGACTAGACTCGCAAAGCTGCAGTTGCTCAGCTGGAAATGGTTTAACATTCTTGTTACCAATCTGAATGTGAGCCAAATGTTGAAATCTGCCTTTTTTTTTTTTTTAATTTTAAGATTTTTTTTTTTTAGATTTTTTTTTTTTAAAGATTTGTTTTAAAACACTCAAATGTGCTGCCTGTTAATTAAATCTTTATTTTTACAAGTGTTGAGGGCTTTTTTATTCATTATATATTTTTTGGGTAATTAATTGTCCGACAAATTAGTAATCATGTTTTTATTCTGCCAAATGCCGATATCAACATTATCTTTAAAAAAAAAAAAAAAATTCCATATCGGTCTTGGCCTAGAAGCACGCGTACAGATAGTTACCTTTTTTTTTTCTTTTTTTTTTTTTGGGCATCCTGTCACAGCATAAAAAAAAAGTACGTTGAAATTAGATATTTTAATGTTCCAACAATTAATATAGGCAATTACAAACAAGTTTTGGTCCTCACACACACAACACAGATGGAAAGAACAGCAATTGACTTTCTTTTAATAACAAGCTCACAGCCAAGAATTATGGAACAAGAAATGCTGGATGTCCTCCATTGTTGTTTGCGTACCGTGTGGCTTTGCTTTGTCTTTGTTGAATGCATTGTTCGAGTTGTTCGGTTGTGCTGGCATGATAAATGTTTTACTCTTCAGTTGCTGATGCCGTCAACCTGCACGCACACCCTGTGAACACAAGACAGATAAAGTTGGTGCCACATATGATTTTTGACTAATTTAAAAATTCATAATAATTTTAGCTGGGAGTGGCAATATAGAGCTTGAAATCTTGAATTGTTCACTATTCCGTTTTTTCCCTAAAAAATAAATTACTGAAAAATCATTTGATTTAAAATTGCAAAAAAATAATACCCACTCCTGACAGAAAAATGCTTACTTTGGTCACATTATAAAACCTCCCCTAGATCTTCTCCCCCTTTACATGTGTGTTTTCACTTATTTCCGCCTGCTCGCCCCACCCTCGTCCAACCAGTAAGTGTTCACACTTGTGTTTAAACGCAAACACAGCCCACCGACTACTTCCAGCCACCAGCGTGTGAACGCACACGCCCTGAGTCAAACTGCATCACCCCGTCTCATTCGCCGGCTTTTGCTGTCAGACGTCAAAGCAGCCGGTGGCGTCTCGTTCGGAGAGCTGTTATGACGCTTTGTTAGAGAATGGCAGGATTTCCCAGTGAGCAAGGAAACGTTGCCACTTCCCCCTTCGGTAATTGAAGAGTGCTGACAAAGCATCCTCGGATGTGTTTGCGCGTGTGTTTCCACACTGTGAAAACCCAAATTGAAGTGTGAATATTTATAACATGGTCAATGAATGACTAATGGCCTTCGCTGCTCACTTGTTGCTCTTTCATTGCGCATAAAAGCTAAAATGGCTGCCAGTCGTTTGATGCATGGGCCCGTGACTGGCTGGGTTTCATTGGACGCTTTCGTACCCCTGAGGCTCTTTCATTGGCTGTCCCACTTCATTATTTTGAGCCTTTGGCGTGGGGGTCTGTGTAGCATCTCTTCTATTGCGCACTTGCTGCATTACGAGACAAATGGATCTCTTTATGCTCTTTTATGTTAGCTGAAAAATGTGTGTGTGTGTGTGTGTGTGTGTTCCCGTAACCGAACAAGTGATGGTAAACATGAGAGGATGACCCCTGTCCAAGACCCCCTAAGCCTCAAGTCACTTGTCCAGAGTCCCGCCAGACCAGCAGTCAGCCCGCCTAACGTAGTTAGCTGCCCCCTAATGACGGTGAAATGTCATTAATATGCCGCGCAGCTGGACCCAGTCACCAGTGGGGATGAAAGGTAATCAAATCTCCACGGACTAACCCAAAGCTGAACCTTCAGAACTGCTCGGCAGCACAGGACCGAGACAGACAGCAGTCTGGGGGCTTTGTCGTATGTGTGTGTGTATGTGTGTGTGTGCAGTCTCTTGATTCCTTTTGAAGTGTTTGACGCTCGCCAGACTTCTCAGACGACGGAACGACTGCACGCGCCACTTCATCTTCGGGATGCCTCGCGCATGTTTGTCCGTTTGCGCGGAGTTATGCCGTAATTGTTTTAGGAGGATGTGGCTGAGTGCAACCCACTCCGCAAAACGCCCCTCCAACCCCCGCACCCACCCCACTAAGTGCGCTTGTGGCTAGTCGACTGAATCTTAAGACCGCCATTATAAACCGCTCACACATGAACATAATTAAATAATCGGTTTGAAAGCAGCACATTCCATTAAGCTATCATGCAATCTGGGTGGTAGAGGGTGAAATATTTACTTTTTCTTTTGTGGAGGGAGAATTATGTTGTTTTACTCAAAAGTTGGTCAGACTACTATTTTTGTGGATTTCAAAAAAATTGTCCCCATAAAAGGAAAAATGGTGGTTGGCGCGTTTGCTTCACAGTTCTTACTACCGCGTTCCATGCATGTGAGGTTCATTTGAAGACTAAACTCAGTCCCGGGTAAACTATGGCGGGAACGTGTTTTGTTGTAATAGTTTAGGGCAGGGGTGGGCAAACTTTTTGATTGGCGGGCTACAATGGGTTCTAAAATTTGACCGAGGGGCCGGACCAGGAGTAGATGGATGGAGTGTTTTGGTAACCTCACCTCATTGGAGAAAAAAAAATACATTTAATTTTAAATGAAAGTGAACAAAAGCATTAGAAGAATATATATTTCTTTGAAAAACCACAGTATTTCGAAAATAAAACAGTATTAATTTTATTTTTTTCAAGTTCGGCGGGCCGGATTAAAACGTTTAACGGGCCGCATGTGGCCCATGGGCCGTAGTTTGCCCATGCCTGGTTTAGGGTGTATTTATGATTCAACGTACGATTATAACAATTATAAGCATTTTTAGGTGTGGTGCCAATTACTCAGTTCAAAGTTTATAGTTTTTATCAGTTTAATCAATGAGATAATCTGCAATATAATCGATTCTTGAGTTTTGTGAGGAACTGTTCTTGAAATTTTTGGCCAACTTCCATTTTAGATGTTGTTTTCCCTTTGCTTCCAAACAACCTATCAGTTTGCATCACAACACTTGCGGCTGATATTACAGCCTGTTTTTTTTTGTATTTTTTGTTTTTTTTTTGTTTTTGTGCCCTGCAAACGGTAACTCAGATACAGATTGCGCGCTTTGTGTTTCGCCTCCTTGCCAACAAACAATAGCATCTTTTATCAGATGGCGCTTGTTTTTCATTTCAAAATTCTCCCGGTTCCTGTTGCACCAAGTGAACCGGGGCGTTATCGGTCCATCACGCCAGCGCTTTCCCCCGCTGCACGCTTCTCAAAAGTGATGTTCAAGCCTGAGTCCCCTGCGGTGACTTTTCGACAAGGCCGACCCTTGCCAACACGCGTGCACGTTTTCCAGCCTTTTTAGCATGTTGCAAGGGCCGGAGAGGCGCTTTCCGGCCTACGTGAGTCACTTCCTCCGTCCTCGAATTGTGCAGCTCGGACAATAATAGGCAGTGTTGATTGAGAGCTTGGATGGTGTTGAATAATAGCTGGTGGAGGGCTGCAGACTGGGCGAGGAGCTTCTCCAACCACAGGCCTGCCATTGTTTTGCTTCATGTCTCGGCCTGACGGGACTCCAGAAGCCAGCCATTGTATTTAATTACAGTTGCCAGCCCCCCCTCACGGACTCATGTCCTCGTGTCCCAGATTTCCATGGACACGCTCATTAAGTCTTGCCATTCTGTGTGTGTGTGAGAGAGAGAGAGAATGAAAGAGAGTCCACTGATAAGGAAAATCCCATCGCATGTGGAGATGAAGATGTAATTTTAATGTGGGTGAGGGGGCGGCACATACTGTATGTTTGTCTACGCTTCTTATCACGGCAGCTTTGAATGTGGATGTAAAGGCCCGCGTTTGCTCTAATAATGCCGCGCTGTAATTAGTCCACATCAAAACCTGTGAATGGCCGCTTGCTAATGAGGGAATATGCCACGTTACGTAAGGCGCGCTCTATTTGGGGTTTAATTTGTTTGAAACGGGTGTTGGCGGCGTGGCCCGGCGGCATGACGGGCACTGTTGGCCCTGGATGACATCCACAGAGGGGCAATCAAAGGCAAAGGACGGACGCTTCCTGCCTGTGGTCTGCCTTTGTGGTTTTTTTTTTTTTTTTTAATTTTCCAAATTCGGGCCAAAGTATTTAGAAAAATAATCCAATTGCCATTGTTTTGTTTTTTCCACAATGTGATTTATTTTACAATTATTTTTATTTTTTTTTTTTAGCACACACAAGTAATAAAATGTTTTGTTTTACAATACATTATTAAACGGTGAATGCTCTTACACTTGTATAGATACCGAAATGTTTTGTCTTACACTAAAATAAAAAAAAAAAAATGAACCACGAGTAAAGACCATTAATATAAAACTTTATTTTAGTTTTGCGGTCTTGTAAGCTTCCCTGCACAAAATTGACAAAGCACTTTCCATATGGTGTAATATAAACAAACTAGACCCTATACAAATCAAAAAATAAAATAAAATATAAAATAAATTGGGGATCGGTATACACAGATATACGAGACGGTCACAGCTTAGGTTGCAGTAATTAGATGTTCTTCACAGAGGATAAAGAATATATGCCTGTAATATTTTTTGCCTACCTGTGTTGTGTCACCATTTGTGTTCAAATAGCCACACAGCTACAACACAGATGCTAATGTTTAGCCCGTCGACAGAGTTTTGTATTTTTGTATTTTGTATTTTTTTTAAGCATTGTTAGATTCAGACATGGGCAGTAAAATGTGCCTCACGTAGCGGACCTCATACGTGTTTTACTCTCAGGCCATTTATCATTACCCATTGTTGCTTTATGTTTTTCTCGCCAATGCTTTTCTCCATTCTCCGCAATCTAGTGCAAATACAAACTAGGTCGGTCATGTGTATTTGTTTTAAGTCCAAGTCATCTCTTTTTTTGGGCTGCTGTGAAAGTATCATATAACCACCAGGCGGGCCTCTTCAACAAAATGGCTCCATAACAGTCCTGATTGGATGTCAGTGTTTAGTGCTGCAACTGGGACTTTCACCAAACCCATTTGCTGTACATTCTTCCGACAGTAAAGATAACATTTGAAAGTTGCTGAGCAGGCGAGATTTTCTTCTAGGAAAGCCTTAAACAGATCTGGGCATCAGGAGTGTTTATTTTGGTTGCGGCGAACATAATCTTCTGTCCGTGCGCCATCTGCCACACCGACACGGAGTTTGGCAAGCTGAGCTGGGACGTGCGCGCAGATACTACACACAATCGGCAGGAAGGTGGGCACGATCGCGCACGTCGACCTGATCTGAAGTGGTCACGCGACGTGACTTGACTTCTGCGCGCCTACTACAGGGTTGCCGCTGTGCCGACCCACTCTATTAAATATAGATGTCTGATTTGCAAAGGAGCTGCTTGTTCACCTCCCAAATCTTTCCTGTGTGATGGTACCAAGTGTGCACATCTGAACTGTACTTGCAAATGTAATGAAGAGTTTAAAACACTCAAGTTATGTACAGTTGAGTTTTGAATTCAGCGATTCGTTCATGCACCACTAGAGGGAGCCCGTGTGTTATGTGTATTACATACCACTGGAAACTCGCATAATGTTTTCATTCTAGTAAATCTACACATATGGGTGTTATTTTTTAGTTAAAAATGTCTCGCGCTCTTTTACGATGCCATGTTAATACTTAATTTGATCAAATTGTCTGTTATGATCCAGGTCTGTGAATACACCCCCAAAAAATTGTGATTGTCTTTCTTTTCATGTAATATTTTAATACAACATAATTACTGTTGTGAATTATTTTTCAGAATATTTTTTTCATTAATTAGTTTGTGTTTTTTTATGTTAAATATATTATACATATTTGAACAACTTCTATAAAATGTATAATACTTTTCATTCTAGTACGTTTTATTACATAATTACTGTTTTTACAAAAACTTTACTATTGCTATTAAGTGCGTGGGTTGGAAAAATAAATATCACCCTGTTAACCTTTTCGATGCACTGCTGCGACTTTTAATAAAAAGTTGATTAAAAACCAAAAACAAAAAGGGGAATGACGTCATTCCATGTAATCATATTGGCATGTGAATAAAAATGGAAAACAACATGGCCTAGTTCCAAGCTCACACCGAGCTCAAGCAGGGATTATGGCATTATTTGCTCGGCTGCAGAGCTGCGCCGTGAATGCGTGCTTTCATATTTGACATCCGCGTTGTTGCCACGCACACACACACCAACACTCAACATTCGCACTCACGCAGGATATTGAGGTCAAAGTCCAATACATATTACATGAAGACAACAGCCAAACGTGTATGTTTTGTTCTCATGGCTTGAAGGCTCTATTTCAATGTTTTGCAACCTTTATTGGACTAAAGCACACAAAAAATTACATGCATTGTTTGTAGATGAAGAATAATTTCGGACCAATTAAGCATAATTTAATTTCCCACGGCACACCTGATGATCTCTTGCACTGCTCTGTTGAACCTCCTTTTCGTCCACGTTCTACATGGTGGTGGTGGGGGGGGTGCAATTAGCCTTGCTTGCAGTTTTTCTCTTTATCCGTAACATCGAGGAATGAGTTGCTAAGCATCCCTACTTAAAGGCTTGATTATATAAGGATAAATAAAAGAGCAACTGCAGGCCATGTATCAGAGGGAAGCACTTTCTTTGAACCCTGCCAGCAACGCAGTTCCTCGCATCAAGACATCACTTTGGCTCCAAGGGGAGAAAACCGTGCAGAGGGTGGGCTCGCTATTTCTTTGATGATCCGCGTGTGTGTGTGTGTGCTGCATCTGAAAGCATACAATCAAGCTGTGTGTGTGTTCAAGGTGTGCGCATTAGCCCCTCCGTGAATGTCACCGTTTATCGATTAAGCGGGCTTTGGCTAAGCCCCTCCCCCTCCTCTTGTGTTTCTTTCTCTCTCCGCAGCGATAGAGACGCAGAGTACCAGCTCGGAGGAGATAGTGCCAAGCCCGCCCTCGCCTCCCCCGCCGCCCCGCGTCTACAAGCCCTGCTTTGTGTGCCAGGACAAGTCCTCAGGGTACCACTATGGTGTCAGCGCCTGCGAAGGCTGCAAGGTGAGACTTGAGGCCTTTTCTCGGGAATCTGCAAAGCCAGCAAGATTATTTGTCTGGCTCATAACCATGATTTGAAGTCTTGGGGGAGGGCTCTTCAAGTGGTTTTAAGTCATTTGTGTCCTTGTGGGGCAGCAAGAAAACTTTTGTTTTGCGATGAAACACAAGATGCGACAATATGGCAACAAAGCTTTGTCTAAATAGGAAAGTCGTACAGTAATTAGACGAAGGCAGCAAACTTCTGTCGGTTTATATTGATTTCCTTGCAATGGAAAAAAAAAAATCACAAATAAATTATGCCACATTTTTTGTTTATTAGTCACTCCTGTAAATTATTTTCAGTTTTTGTTTGGAGGATCAACAAAAGCCAGACGGTTAGCATACTTTATTCAGCCTCCATAGCACCACACAATAACAGTATTTGGGCCTGACCGGTATGGATTTTTTGAGGCAGAAGAAAATTCCGATAAAATATTAAAAAAAAAAAAAATATGCCGATGCATTTGTTTGATTTCTGTTGCACTGTTTTGATTTTAATATTCGATTTTTTTATGATCAAACCGTGACAATAACAAATTTCATTATCTTTGATTTATTATTTATATATATATATATATATATATATATATATATGATTTATTTGTAATAAAAACTGAGACCTGTGTTACTTGTGTACAACTGCTATAAATGGTTAAAAATACATAAAGGTAAAACCAATCGGCAAACATTGGTCATTTGCACGATTTTTTTGGTTGACGGGCTTTAATCGGCCTGCCTGAGTAATCGTTCGGGCCCTCCCTAAACAATATTTAGTGTGGGTTGTGCGTGGACGTTACGGAGTGTTTTCGCAATCGCAATCAAATCTACCCGCTCCTTCTCTCTACTGCACACAGATGAACTTTGCAAAATTCGATAAAATCCATATCTTATCATCACGTACATTTGCTTGATACGTGGGTGTGTTTGCTGTGTACCTTTTTGCTGACTTGTGCATATCAACGTTCTCAGGAGGCGTTGCTGTGATATCACTTGATAGGTTGCTCCATGAAAGGTACAGCGCAAAAGTCTTGGGCCAGCACCAGCTTTTATGCTTTAATGACCAGCTATTTTTGAAATGTTAGAAAAACTGCCTCACAAATTGTCAGACAACCTGACAGTATGGATCAGGCACTTGGAAAATTAAATGGTTTCATCAAAGATTATAGGGAGGATACAATTTTGCCAAAAATATGGGGAAAATGATTTGGCAATCAAATTAGCTTATGCCTCTTGGCAGAGGTTCGTATTTTCAGTCTGGTACTCATTATTTGTGGTCATGACAACAAATGAAGACTGTGCTGTAGCGCATGTTGTCCTGACTTACTGAAGTTCATAAAAAGAAAGCAGAATTCCGATGTAATGCAACTACCAGGCATTTTTTTTTTTTTTTTAGAGCAACCTCTACCCAAGTCTATAAACCTACTGAATAAAAAGACAATAAAATGAAACTTGGAGCTTTGTTAGCGTGTAGACTTTCACAAAATGACACAAAGATGGCACGGACTGCGGGAAGGGAGACGGCAGATTGTGGCGGACTGCCGAAAAAAAAAAGGAAGTGGGGATGTTTGGAAGGGTTGCAAATCAGTTTGTTGGGGTCGAGGGGCCACAGTTGAACCCGCTGACATCACGGGAATGATGGCCAGTGCGCCATATGTGAGGGGGCAGGGAACTGAAGAGGCCTTTCTCACCAAACCTCCCGACAATGAACCTCGACTCCCTTTGTGCATCTTCCCTCCCCTCCATCGCATAACCGATGAACGACTTTGTCAAATTAGGACGAAACTTTTTCATTTTTTAATGAAAACAAAAAGGAAATATTTGGAGCGCCGGGCGCTCACAGCAGTGTGACGCTCGCTGGCAGTTCTCAGTGCGATAAACAAAAAGCGAGCGGGGCCAGGCGATAGATTTGAGTTATTAGCCATTCCCTTGCCTGTGATCAAAGTGTTTCTCATTCCGAAATCAGTGTCAGAACCAACGCAGTAATTAGTTTTTTTTTTAGGCCGAATAGAGTGTTCCCCCCCCCCCCGTTTATCTGCCTCACAGATATTGTTGAAAGTGAGTTGAAAAGAAGAACTCGTTGCGTAGGTTTTACAGTCGCCTGTCAACATCTGACTGCAACTAGAAATGCAGCCGTTGAACTGTGTAGAATGTCTCTCCATTAAGGCTATTCATATCTATTCGGCTGCTTATATTTAGTTCCCGTGTTTATGTATCTAAAAAGGTCAAGCGTCTCAGGCTTTACCACAAACAATTCCGGAGCAGATAGGACATTTGTGAAAAGTGGCACAACCACATGAATCATCAGCTAAACGTGTGTTTTCCTAATATCGAGCCTAATATAGCGTACTTAAATCAGGATTGAGCACCGTATTGCGGGCAAATGTAGAATCCGGGTCGATTATTGCACCTATTTGGTGCTGTAAAAAAAATCCTTGATGCCATGAACCAAATGGATTCTATAGCTTAGCTAGCTAGCTAGCAAGGGATAGTGAACAATTCTAAAAATAAATAAATAAATAAATAAAAAGAGGCTTTTTTTAGTTGTTTAATGCCACTCACAGTTCATGTTTGTGGTCAAACAACGCAATAAAGCAACTAGAATTACACATTTGAGGCAACTGCCCAAATTGGCCTTCTGCTAGCTTAATGCTAATAACATATATTTAGCCACGACGAATATTATTACCGACCTGACGGATGGAAAAGTAGTCCTACTTTTCTGTTATTCGGAACTTCTTATTCTGTTGCCAAGAAAGTGTTTTGAAGTCGCACATCTCGACTTACAGACAAGCTGGTATGTTGGCGAGGTGCGTAGCCTGTTTATTGTTAAGGGTTTCACAGGAAGTTTGAAATAATATTAATCTCTTTTGGTTTGGTCATTTATTTACAGTTTGAACTGTGGACAGTTGTGAAAAAATTGAGAGGTGCGTTAATTATTTGGCTTTTCGCGAATGACTAATTTACTCACAAATTGACCGCAGGGCCTTTTTAGTTGTACACAAAGCTATTATTATGTTTTTTTAATTGCAACAGGAAGCTACACACTATACGCCATTGGCATAGATAGACGAACATATGTTAATTGTAGTAATAAATCAATACGTGTTGGGAATCATTGCGTTAAATTAAAAGCATAGCTGTTTTAAATAACTAGCTTTTTTTTTTTTTGCCCCTCTTTGTGAGCCGGGCCGCCTGCACCGTGCACATCCGCAGTGCTAATTTGAAAAATTCAGGATGCCTTCTCCGTATCTCTGACTACAGAGGAGATGACTTGGCAAAGCATGCTCAATAATTCAAGACTACGTGCGAACGTATATGGTTGTCTCATTTGAGACTGGGGTAAGTTGAGGGTTAGCCGCGTCGACTTTGCTGCAGCATGCCAAACTACAAAGGCATTTCCTGGGGGCTGCAGCGAACACGGGAGATAGATGCTGATGGAGGAGGGGGAGGCTGAGCTCTCTTACTTGGAGACAGCTGGCTCGTTTGTTGTTTAACTCCCACTGCCAGCACACGCTCACCGGCGTTGCACTTCTCATCCCCTTTAGATATTAAGACTTGAACATTAAATATGCATGCTTACACCCTCATAGTTATGGTTTTGTCTTGGGGGCATAGCGGCGTGCGGCAAGCAAACTCGTTTCCTCGTGTCCACTGGCATAGCAAAATAACAAGGTATCCTGTCAGATATTTTGACCTCCATATTTTCGTACAATTATTTAATGAGCAAAAAGTGTTTGATAAAATAAGTACATTTTTTTATTAAGCTAAATTTTTTTTTCATAATGAAAACCCCGTCAAAGTGCAAATTAAGGCACATTCCCTTCCTTTAAACATGGGCTGTGCGTTACAAAATAAGGTACACAATGTTGAAAAAGAAGTTAAAATAAAAAATAAATAAAACTATCAGCCTAGCGCTTGTTATTAATGCTAACAGCTAGCTGCTAGCCACCTACGCCGGAGTTTGTGTTGTATGATACAATGATGATATAATTAACTTGTGGTTTGTTAGCGTCATAAATTAGCAAAAGAATATGATTTTAGGATGGCGTTGTGTTGATGTTGATGGCTACTAAGTAAAATGTCAATTAAAACTTCCTCTGCTGCTATTGTACTGAATGCGGATCAATCACGTTGCCTTAATGTGAGCGTGCACATTTTCCCCTGCCCAATCAGATGTTTCAAGATGAGGTTGAAATTATATTAAAATACTTTATCTTATTAAGATTTTGAGTACATGTCATCCATATTTGCCGCAGGGCTTGGTTTTTCCCCCCGCAAATATTTAACTGTTGTCTTTTTGTTTAAACAAGACATCAAGTTAATTTGCAATAAAGATACTGTAATTGAATTTTATATTTTCTGTCACTCTCTTTTATTCTTAATTTTCTGCATCGTAAATCAAATAAATGGCTACCATCTCTTGTATTTCAATTCTACAGCCACTTCTTCTTGCTTGACTACTTCTTGGCCTTCAAACCCGTTCATTTTTAGCATACTTAAAGTGTGAGTTTTAGGCGTGGTTGCGCAGTCGTAAAAGCGATGGCTCCGCTTGACACTCTCGCGCATAAAAACGCACTTGAGAACGCAGTAGGTGGCTGGGAAGCACGCTTTAATCTGTCAACAATGCGAAAGTCACGTAAGAGAGGATTCCTTTGCTTCTCGCCGTGAACTCGCCAACCCCTTCTGCCGTCGTCACCTCGCATTTCCCTTCCTCACTCACACGCACACACCACGTGGAGCACAAGTGCGCGAAGGCTCGTAAACACTCATCAGGTACCGAGCCTCCGGGGTCGAGAGCGCGAAAGACGTGGTTGCGTTTTGAACCGTTGGCAAGCCCCGCCTCCATGCCCGTCCTTTTCCTTGTGGCGCTCATCTCCTCTAAAGCCGCAGGGTGGCTGACAGGCCCGCTGAGGGCTCTTGTCGCCGGGTGGATTAAGCGAGGATACAAAAAGAGGCTTATGGGCCGCAGGAAGCAATGACTCCTGAAAGAAAAGGAGGGGGAGGGGACGGGAACAATTAACTGGCTCACGAGCGGCCAGCAAAAGGGGGCGCGGCGCTGTCAGAGGGCACCTGCGCCTGGTGTTGTTGGGAGGGACTAGGTCAATCCCCCTGGTGACAACGAGGTCAGGGTCGGGGCACCGTTGGATCAAATGGGACATTATACACGCACACAAACCACACACACACGTCCCTCGGCCTGAGTTGGTTCAAAGACAAGTTACCCCATCTAGTGGACTGACCTTCTTTTTATTCGTTTTCCGCCCGTTTGGTGAGAGCAGGTTGCAAAGCAGATGTAAGACCTCGATGAAAGCGGACCAGAGGTTAGTCAGGTGACCCAAGGAGGATTGAAGCAGCTACTTGGCCAGCTGGAAGCGCACGATCGTGTAAACGGCTTTGTGCCGCTATACCTCGTTTGCCGCGTGCGCATTCGCCCGCTTGGTTTTTCATGAGTAGAAATCAGTTGCAGGCCGTGTGTGCTTTCAGCGGGAGACTTAAATCCACCTCTTAATACCGCCACGCTAACGTCGCAATTAGAGATGGTGTGCCTGCTGTACAGAAACGCAATATATCAACATGCACCTGTGCCACGTACATCATCGAGGGCAGTCCAGAATCAGTATTTTACACGCCCGTCCAAAAGTGTTGGACCGGTAAGGTCAATTCCTTTGTTTCTGTTTTATAATGAAGACGTGTGGGTTTTAGATAAAAGATGAACGTGAGACAAAAGCACCGTTTGTTTGAAGCCACCCTTTTTTCGAGTGAGCAAATGTGACCTATTGTTGTTCCCAGTTGCTCAGCCTTTTGGATTGATTGCTTAAACGTTAGGTAGTGCTTGTTTTTCGCATCGGGTTTCACCTTTGAAAACTGCATTTGCAATTAAGCAAACAAAGAATCGAGGGCTCTCAGTGGGAATAAACCAAACAATTTTGACAACAAAGTATTGAAAAGTGAAAACTGATTTGTGATTGTTAGTTTGTCTAATTACTTGTGGTCCTTTAAGTGGAGTCACATAAAATGTGTAATTACTACTCTGTTCACCTGATTTGGATGTCAAAACCCTCAAATTATTTTCAAACCCATTGTAGTTTTGTTCGGAGCTGGATTACTCAAATATTTTCATGGCCAAATATTTATGAACCTGACCGTACATTGTCAGCAAACAGAAGTAAAAGTAGTTGTTCTACGCTGAGGAGAAAGAACATGTGCCTGTGGATTGCGTCAACGTTTGAGCTCAAATATTCCATTAAAATGTAATTATTTTGTTTCACCATTTTCGTGAGAAAAATTGCACTTATGCCCAAACTTTATTTTTGTTTAGTTTCTGTTTTATCAGCTGGCACTGCCGATTTTGAAGATTAGATTGACAAAGTGACCGAGCAAAAAAAGTACAGCAATAAAATACACATACTGGACGCAGTGTAGCCAAAAGTAACGCTACAAAATTAAGAGAATAATAAACTCTTGGAATAAATCAGACAAGGCAAGGCCTTGCTTGCCTTGACCGCTCGCCACTCTTAGCATCACGAATCGCTCTGCTGGGATCCGAGCGATGGCCATCGGTTAAAAGCAATTTGCGGGTTTAGGCCCAGCAGCCATCTGTTGGCAAGCGACGCTAATCCCGCAGCGTGATGGAAGCTGCCCTGGCTGGCCCCGCCCACCCGCCGCCCCTCCAAAAACTAGTGTCCCACTGCGTCTGATCAATAGCGACATTGACCTGTTTTGCATGTGTGCAGCGGCGTGTTTGCATCGGTACTGAGGGCTCACTCAGTTGTAGCTGATCTGCATTAACCTCTTTTTATCTTTTTGACACCGCAATAATGCGGCCACTGAGGTGGACATTGATTTTATTGGAGCTTGTAGTGCTGATGCACGGCTTACAGCCCACGCAGTGTGTTAAAAGGCTTTCTTTGAATTACAAAATGACAACATCTCAGCCGTCATCTTTTTTTTTTTTTTTAATTTCGAAGCAGACTGGGTGATCTCATTGCGATGTGGCCTCTGCCTCAAATGAATGCTTTGACTTGTGTAACGAATCAACTGCACTTGTTTATATCCTGCCCCCCTCTAAAGGGGAAATACAGGAAATGGAACTTTTTTTTTTCCCCCTCGCCGCAAAATCACAATGTTGATGCGACCTTGAAGCCTTTGGATTATTTTACATGACATCATTCCATGAGACAAGGACATTAGGTTTTCATCAGTGCAGATTCGCTTGTGTGAAATCTCCACAGTTTTTTTTTTTTTTTATTATTGGCAAGACATGATTATGGTGTTAAGACCCAAAAACCATCAACCATACATGTCGAACAGCTGCAGTCTTGTTCTTTCCAGCTTGTTCTGCCACTCAAACAGCAAACAACTCCTACCTTAACACATAAAGTGCAACAACACACAAACTGACGATACATCATATATTTAAACGCCAAAATGTGAAACCAAACTATATAATTCCATGCAACAAAAGTCTCACCAAAAAAAAAAACAAATTGTAAACTTTCAAACAACTGCTACATTGACACAAATAGAAGAAAAACATACAAACCGCTTACAACAATACTCAGAGTTAGTGATGGGTAAATGAAACTTCAAATCTGCTTCATGAACCAGTTGTAGTATTTTTGAGCTCCTCTAGATGGCACTCTGTTCAACATTGGGCTGAAAGGACACTGAATTGCCATTTTTTTTAAAATCTTTATTTAAACCAACAGTGCTATCTAGAGGACTCAAAAACACAGCAACTTGTTCATGAAGCAAATTTGAAGCTTAATTTTCCCATATATATATATATATATATATATATATATATATATATAGGAGAGCGTAGCTCTAAATTTGGACTTGCAGAAGTGTTAAAAGTGTTTTAATTAACAGTGTGGCGTTCATAAGTAGTATCACAAATCAGCGAGGCGTGAAGGATGAATGGAGATGTTGTAGGCCGGAATACTGTATTGGTATGTCATGTGCTTAATAGGATCATGGCTGACATGTTTACCTCTCATTAGCAGTTAAGATCTTCAATTGTATCAGTTTGCACATTGATAACCGTGACAAAGCCTCAGCTGAGCACCGTCACGGTGACAGTTCTTTGTCAACGTCTACGCCGGGGGATTAAACCTTTTCAAGATGTTTTGGCAGTTCATCGCCTTTTAACAGCAGCTGCCATTTCCGCTCTGCTTGGCCTATTTACCGGAATATTTATAAAACGTCATCAGGGACTTCTTTGTCGGATTGTGATAAAAAGAGAAAACAATAGAAGATGAAGGAATTGTCGTCAGATGTCCCTCATTTTTTTTTTCTTTCATTCTTCTTTTCTCCACACCAGGGCTTCTTCCGGAGAAGCATCCAGAAGAACATGGTGTACACTTGTCATCGTGAGAAGAACTGCATCATCAACAAAGTCACCCGAAATCGCTGCCAGTACTGTCGGCTTCAGAAGTGCCTGGAAGTCGGAATGTCCAAGGAGTGTGAGTACACTAAATGCCTGAGCCGCGATGCGCTGTTGATACATCTGGTTTGCAGGGGCGGGGATGTATAATTTAAAAGTTCATCCCGCTTGTTTAATACCAGATGAATTTGCGTTCATTGGCTGACACCCACGTCACTCACCAGGCCAGACCTTGCTTTTTGAATACAGTCATTACACGTCATTTAAAAATAACACAATACACTGTAGTAAATGAGCATGATGACTACTTTCTTTTTTTTTTACTAGAGCAATGTGCATGAATTAGGGTTTACCTAATGTCGCTATCTTGGGCTATCCCGTTAGCCGCTAACCTAAAGAAATTCACAGCAGTGGCACCTAAGGCAGGAGGTAGAACAACAAGAGCTATGACGCAAGGTGACACTTTCTCACCGGATTATGTACGTAACGAGACCTTTATTCATCGTAGAAATTTTAGGACATCGTAGGCCAACACCAAGATACTTTACATTATGTAGTTAATGTCGTAATGCGACATACCACCGGCCTTGTTGAAATATAGCTTATAATGAGTTTATTTTTCTAAAAATATTTTTAAAAATTTGTGCATTGTTGAAAGTCCTTTTCAAGTCAATATTTTCATTTTGTAATTGATTTATTACTTGAAACACCGTATTATAGCGCAATATAAATATCCCATAATTCTCCCTTTGGAGCGAACGCGTCTTGCCGAGAATATTCGTGGTAAACGTGATGCAGTCTGGCAGCAACAGTCAGGGTGACGCCAGGCTTGGCAGGCCCGTGATGAATATGTTCTCACCTGCCGCTCGTGTGTGAGCAGGCGTGTGCACCCCCCCGGGCGTTATGTGACAACACACTCTCACACACGGAAAGCCCTGATAAAATAATTGCCAGAGGTGTGATCAACAGAAGCGCAGCACGCTTTGTACCGCAGCTTGATGACATTTTATACATGACCCCGTTGCGTGTATGCCACCTATTTGTACCGATAAGACACTTCAATTATAATCATCTTCCGTGGTTAGAAAGTGTCTTCCCCAAGCTTCCCGTCTTCCGTGCGCTATTTACCTCGTTTTCCTGCCACCGCGGGGGCAAGGGCACTCTCCATGCCACAGCTCTGTGGCTTACTGTAAAAGAAGTTATCCTCTGAGCTACTTACCTTTGAATGGGGCCATTAATCATGGTTAGAGGGATCTCAGCAGCCAGCTGGAGGCGCATGCTTTCAAGTGGAGTAATACCGCCATCTAGTGGTGACAACGTGTCATTTCTTTCAACAGCTTAAATCGATTCTTGAATGGAAACAAGATTGCTTTCTCGATTTCAACCACGCTCCACTTACTCGGCCTTTTGTGTTCGGCTCTCTTTTTTTTTTTTTTTTTTTGACCCTGGTCATTTAGTGCAGATTGTGCAGATCGCTTGTCCCGTCTCCTCAGCGGTGACTTTGGCGAGTGGGTCTAGGGTGGCGAGGAAGGAGATGCATACCATCTGGGCCCAGTAGGGAGTCTCCTCTCTCTCCCTCTTTCTTTGGCTCTGTCAGGGACACATTAGCACACTTCACGTGCACATCTATGAATAAAGATATACCTTCAAACGGCTTAAAGCGGCTCAGGCTCGCTGACAAAGGCGCCGGCGCACAGAAGGTGAACCGACTGCGAGAGCCAGGGGACGTCTGGGTGACCTTGTGTCCGCCGGCAGACAGCTCCAGACGACAGCACCAGGCCTGCAGCCAGGTGGCCGTGCCAAAGAGGACAACGTCAGGGACAGCGTTGGAGGAGGGGATGTGAATGATCTTAGCTCTGTCTCTCCATCAGCGCCACTTTGGAGATTTATGTAGCAACGTTCACTCAGTGAACCTTTGCTATTCACGGGGGTTCCGGACCAAAACCCACAATGAATGAGAACAATTTGCGAATAGTAAATAGAAAAAAACTGTTCAGAACGGTCTTTGCTAATATCCCTAAATAGCCGTCTAGCCCAAATTATCATTTCAAAGTCATTTTATGCCACATAATGGCACCAAAGCTCTGTTTTAATCTAAATGAAGCTCCTCAACACACTTCAAATGAGCTTATTGATTCCAAGATGTCACAAAATGGCAGCGAAGGAGCACTTTTATTGCAATCCTGAAAGTTTTTCAGTGAAGAGAGGTTCCTAACAAAAAACTGCAAATTGGAATTCACAAACGCGAAATTTCTACTATGAAGGGGTTTATTGTGTTCTTACTTGTCAGATGCAGTACACACATTTTAACTCACACAACTAGGCACTTACTTACTTTACCTTATATGATTGGCAGGCCACAATGGGTTCTAAAATTTGCCAGAGGGGCCGGACAAGGAGCAAATGGGTGGAGTGTTTTGGTAACCTCACCTCATCTGAGAAAAAAAATACATTTAATTTTCAGTGAAAGTGAACAAAATCATTACAACAATGTGTCTTTGAAAAACCACAGTATTTAGAAAATAAAAAATTAACAAGGTTTATTTTATTAATTTTTTTCAAGTTCGGCGGGCCGGATTAAAACGTTTAACTGGCCGCATGTGGCCCCCGGGCCGTAGTTTGCCCACGCCTGATCTAAGGGCATGACAGAAACAGCACAAAAATGATCAAAGAATGGATTTAGTTATGCTCTACGGAAAAAAAACAAAACACAATTTCGTTTTGCGTCTTGACTGGTTCGTAACCTTTCCTTCCACAAAATGGCATTTTGGAGTCAAGCGAAAGCCAACTGAATGCATTGCAAGTATCAAGGAATCCTCGCGAGGGCGTCCGAGAGGGCGTTTTGGAGGATAAAGAGAGCGAAAGTTTCATCAATGCCGACGTAGGCTCTGCACTGCAGGAAGATTGACATTTTTATCTTTTCATTGAATTTAATCTGTGTGATGGACGAGCTGCCAGCGCTTTAATTTTCCCTCACCCGAATTATCCCCGTCTGCCCACCTCTCACTGTCACACACACACACACACACACACGGGCGCTAACAGGAATTGTCTGTTAAGTGAAGGCTCAGGCAGGAATCCGCATCGAGAACAAATGATTGAATGATCTCTGTGTGTGCGCGCGTTCCCGCAATCTGTCCCCAGCTACTGTAAATCATTTCAACACAATAAACATAAAGCCACAAAAAAAGTCATAATGTATAAAGTTCCTCTATTAGCTTTGTTAATTTCATATGACATTGTCTAAGATGTATTGCTCACACACGCAAACAATAAGAAGCAAAAGGCCATATTTCTTTCATTTCCGCCCCCCTCCTCAAGTTATTGCATGTGGCAATTCAGCGTGACAGATCGCCAGTCATTCCTAATAGTTCTTTAATGACTTCATTAAATTGTGTTGTGCGGCTTATGATCGCGCTGCCAATTTGTCAGCGCGGGTAATGTCCATGCGCACAAAGGGATGCCCCACTTTAATTTGGGAATTAATTGGACATCGAGAATGTTGCGACACAGATCCGCAGTCAATGCCGCAAACGGGCTTTGACCCAAATATGGTTAGCGCTTTACGCCACTTTTATGTAACCGTCCTCGTAAGTTGGCTCGGGAGGGGAGGAGGGATGATGTGTGAAGGGGAAATTTGAATAAGATCATTTGTACCGTGTAGCTTTTAATTCTTTCAACGCCAGCCATTAAATAAAAATAACTTATTGAGTGGTAGCCAATTTTGAGCATGTTTTACGTAAACACAGAAACTACCAAATAAAAGATTAGACTCTCTTCTTTCATAAAAAAAAAACCTTCCGTTTCTACCTTGAGTTTTTTAGTTTTTTTTGTTTTTTTTTAGTAATCAGCAGTAGAACGTTGGTTGGTTTTACACAAATCACCTATTTTGGACCCCCCCCCCCCTTCCAAGCTGCTTGTAATGATCAAGCATTGATTTGATACATCCCAATTTTTTTATTTTATTTTTTTACTTTCCCATCTGATAATGATCAAATCAGATTTGGCCAAGACTTTTCTCCACCCAGTCCCATAAAACAAATCGTAGTTCACAACAATTTCCATCGCTGAAGCTTCTCATTCGGATTCCCATTGACGACATTTGACGTCGGCGGTTATGTTAAGAGGTGCAAGGTCCCGACTGAAATGTAAATCCAGACTGGTGGCAAATTCACAGCCCATGACTGGCTCACACAGTACATCATCAGAGTTCTACCTGCCTTCATGTTCCTCCTGGCAGGGAGGCCTGTCCGCCGGCTGATGAATGAGCCGCGACACAGAGGAGCGCTTCCCTCCATGGCCGCGGGCCAGGCCCTTCTGTCACCGTCACTGATCTCCCATCCGCTCAAATGTTCTGGCCCTTAATGGTCAAGGTTAGGATTAAAACCAGAAAATCTGATCCAAGGTCACCAGGAGGGGGAAATGAAGGTTTCCTCCAGGGGACAAGAGATGAACCTGATAAAGATTAGCTATGATGAGTTAAAGCGCAAAGAATTCCATTTGGGGGGAATCTAACTCTGTTGTCGTTGGCGCCCGCTGCCACACTAAGAGGGAATGTTTTGTTCAACACAGAAAGTGCTGGAAGGCTTTAGCCGCTCTCGCCTCCACAACCGCACCCTTTGAAAACCATTAGAGGCAGGATATTTGTCATATTCTGTTATTAGATTAGCCAGCACCCCCTAATGAAAGCTGTGGTCATTTGTCAGCCTTATGGATAGCTCCATCCCCCCTCGCTATTTATCAGGCCGCACCCCATCTCACCCAAACCACCCACGCACGCTAAACCTCACCTCGTTCTGGACGGCTTAGGGGCGGGGGGGAATGGATGGAGCGGTGCAATGTAATGGGATTCCAATGCTAAACACCCCGTCTCGTGCTTTTGGTCATTTGGGGTGTGCGCAAAAATGTATTCCGCCAGTTTGCCTCCGGGGAAACTCATCGGGATTATTGCGAGTTTGCTTGTCTTCATCATCACCGCATCTCTTTGATAAATATCACGCAGCGTAAGATTATGACACTCTGGTTGCTGCTGCTCACACATTATGACACTATAGGAATATTATTTTTCTGTATATATGGGTAGTAGATATGCTGTATGCTAGTTCGGGGTTTTGGGTCGAGGGCCTTTTTTTCCAAGGAAGCTAGCATAAAGAAACAACAACATTAGCTTGTGTACCTCAATAGGCCATTGCTATTACAAATTGACTAGAAGTAGTAAAGTAAAAATGGGATGATGTATTTTTAAAAGTTGGTACATGTAAAATAGTCTTTTTTTTAAAAAAAATATTTAAAAATATAGATTTTATTTTTTATTTTTATAAGTATTACTTTAAGGCTACACAGAGGGAAGGTCATTTAGGAATTGGAGTTGACTTTAATTTTCTACAAAAATTTAAACTAATAAAATACAACAAACTTGCTTGAAAAACTCATTAAAACTAACTAAAATAAAAAAAAAGTCAAAACAAAATACGTAACTATAATGAAAACCTATTATAAACCCGGATATAATTTGCATTTTACACTTGAATTCATTAAAATTATTTTGAGGGTCACCCTAATAGTTTGTCCCACAATGTGCTTGATAGGTATACAATGTTGGAAAAATATTTTTCTTGGCACTTATAAAATGTATTCCGTATGGTTTTGTTTTAGCGTGACGATAAGAAATTAGACCTTGTTCCTTTCTCTCCTCCTTTGATATTGCGTTATCATTATGCTTTGAAAGCTGCTCTTCATCACTTGTCATAGTTGAACTTTCTCCTTGCGTGTTAGTTTTTATTCAATTTTATTTGTTATATATATGTTGGCTTGTCTACTAAAAGGTTAACATTTTTCCTTGACAGAGGTCACAACCACTAAATCAAAAAACAAAAGTCAAACACAAAAGCCTCACTCCTATTTTTTCTGTATTTTTTTCTTTTTTTCCCTCTTGTAGCGGTTCGAAACGACCGGAACAAGAAGAAGAAGGACGAAAAGAAGCAGGAATGCACGGAGAGCTACGTGCTGAGTCCCGACACGGAGCAGATGATCGACAGGGTCCGCAAGGCCCACAAGGAAACGTTCCCCTCCCTCTGCCAGCTCGGCAAATACACTACGGTCAGTCACGTGACGCCGGCGACGTTGAAATGTCGCGACCCCGCCCGAGCGTTGTAACCAAACCGCCATTGTCTTCATATGTGGACAGAACAACAGCTCAGAGCGACGCGTGTCCTTGGACGTGGACCTCTGGGACAAATTCAGCGAGCTGTCCACCAAATGCATCATCAAGACGGTGGAATTCGCCAAGCAGCTCCCCGGCTTCACGACGCTCACCATCGCCGACCAGATCACCCTGCTCAAAGCCGCCTGTCTGGACATCCTGGTGAGGACGAGCGAGTGGTCTGAGACGCGGTCGACACGGGGGGGGGGGATGAAAGCCTGCGGCTGGCTGATGAGCGCACGTTTCAAATATTCATGATCCTCAATGTCAGGCTGTCCTACTTTTTGGCAGTGATGTGAGCCACATTCAAAGCGCACTGTTTTGGTTTTGCATAGACTTGCAAAGCTTTATTGGCATGTCTCTGGGGTTCTCAAACTTTAAGGGTTCAAGGATTACAAGGGAGAAATTTTTCTAAGCGCCCTCTCATAATCCGAACGGCAATTAAC
The DNA here is from genome assembly GCF_059441095.1 of Idiotropiscis lumnitzeri. Taxonomy (NCBI): domain Eukaryota; kingdom Metazoa; phylum Chordata; class Actinopteri; order Syngnathiformes; family Syngnathidae; genus Idiotropiscis; species Idiotropiscis lumnitzeri. Next base: position 4,909,437 of record NC_142410.1, read on the forward strand.
CAACTAAAAGCTGTTTTTCCTCACATGGGCAGCCATTTTAGAGCGTTTTGTGTTGCGTGACAAAGTCAGCTTCTAACTCCCCAAAAACAAAAAGTAGATTCTATTCTTTTATCAGAAAAAAAACATCCTTCTTTCTTTTTCTGATATTTAGCAGTAGAACATTAGCTGTTGTGTTCACCAAAAACATGTTTCTGACCAACAAGCAGAGAAAACTTTAAGCAGAGGAGTGACTTTGACGCGAATATTATTTTTCAAACTACAAAGAAACAAAAACTAGACTGAGAATGGGATTTTGACGGCAAATAAATTCACTATCCGTGTAGCACACAGCGAACGAAACTCCAGACCAAAATTCACGATCAATCTTTCTCCACTCAAAAGCTTTGCTGATCAAATGATAGCCAAATATTTCCGATTTGGATATTCCAAAATAGTTTCAGCAAAACCATTAAGGGCTATGCTAACAGGTCAACACGAGCCTGCGGGTGATGCCGATGACTAGCTCTGAATGTGCTTGTGAGTGCACAGCAATTCATTGACGTCTCGGCAATCACGCCTTCAGTCTCTGATAGGTTCCTCGGGCATGATGGTTTCTTTAAATAGAAAAAAAAAAAGAGGAATTTGCTCAATGCTAGTCATGGGATTAATATTTCATTTGTTTGTTGGTCCCCATATATTGGCGTACATTTTTTGGATGATTGACATAATTACTCTTACTCATCGACTTCCCCCTCGTATCCATAGATACTTCGGATCTGCACACGCTACACCCCGGAGCAAGACACCATGACCTTCTCAGACGGACTCACGCTAAACCGAACCCAGATGCACAACGCCGGCTTCGGACCGCTCACCGACTTGGTCTTTGCCTTCGCCAACCAGCTGATCCCTCTGGAGATGGACGATGCGGAGACCGGGCTGCTCAGCGCCATCTGTCTGCTGTGTGGAGGTACGGCGACATTAACGAAAAACTGCACCACATTCACTTGCAGAATTGGAGAAGTGAGCTTTTTGTTGTGTTTTTTTTTTTCTGAGTAGATCGTCAGGATCTGGAGCAGGCAGAGAAGGTGGACGTCCTGCAAGAGCCTCTTCTGGAGGCACTGAAGATTTACGTGAGGAAGAGGAGGCCCCACAAACCGCACATGTTCCCCAAGATGCTCATGAAGATCACCGATTTGAGGAGCATCAGCGCTAAAGGTGCTTTTCTTTTTGTTTTCAAGCATATTAATGACGTTGTCAAAATGGGTCTCGAGGACTATTTATTTTAATGACCATTTTATGTGACAGTGATTTGTACGTGTGTTGACAATTCTTTTTATTCCATATTTTACTTTTTGTAAATATTTTTGGGGTATATTATATTTGTTATGTACCAATGTGCTATATAAATAAAGTTGTATTGTAAAAGTGCAGCATAAGGGAAGTTCACACTAAAGATTGTAGCCTTTTAATAAGAATGAAAAAGGAATGAATCTCTGACTATCCCGAAAATATATCTACATAATTTCAGTATTTTTCAAATTATATACGGTTCTGAAAAATGAGTCTGGAATTTCATTACTGCATTACCAAAGCAATAAATCGAGTCTTATTATGCGTATTCCCATACATTATAAAATCCATATTTATAATTCTTAATTTGCACTCATTATTCAAATGGGACTGAATATGTGACTATAATATTAACATTTAACATTTCAATATTTTTTTTTCTTTCACGTTGCAAAAAAGTCGCTATGCACACATCCAATATTTTAAATTATAATAACTCTATTTCATACCACTGTCAATATTTCACTTCCCATTTTGCGCTAATTGTGCTATCTGTCGAGCTTTCCATCTGTCTAAAAAACATGTTTTTTGTTTTTTGCAATAGGGGCTGAGCGTGTCATCACGCTGAAAATGGAGATCCCGGGCTCCATGCCTCCCCTCATCCAGGAGATGCTGGAGAACTCCGAGGGCCTGGAGAGCGGCGCCTCGGGGGGCCGTCCCTGCGGCACCCCGCCTGGCAGCTGTAGCCCCAGTTTGTCCCCAAGCTCCGCCCAAAGCAGTCCAGCCACGCAATCGCCGTAGTAATGGCCCACCTTGTTTTTTGTTTTGTTATTTTTGTTTTTTTGGGTTTCATTTGTTTGTTTTCAAACACTCTGGTCAGTCAGAGGAGGGGCGAAGGTGGAGGCCTTGACTGCTGACGGATGGAGACCTTCCTCCCCCTGGTTCGCTTTTCCTCACGTGAGGGGAGGTACAACTGGGGGCCGCCGCCCAGAGACCACACCGTAAACACTGCTGATGACTCCCCCTCCTCCTCCTCCTCCTCCTCCTCACTCCATCGCTGCTCCTCCATCTTTCTTCAGAAAGCTGGTTGGAAAGTCGTGTGAATGCAGTGTGCAGCGCAGGAAGTGAGAGCAGCCCGGATGGGAAGTGACACACTTCTGGACAGATTTGACAAACACCAGACACTTTTTTTTTTTTTTCCTTTTTCGTTGTTGTTGTTGTTGTTGCTGTTGATGATGCAGACTACAAGCTCGGGACTTGTCAAAAGACCCTCCTCCTCTTCCGCCTCCTCTTCCTCCTCGGAGACTCTGGGTCTTTTCTCTTTTCCCAGCTTCAAAAAAAAAAAAAAAAAAGATTTCGTACACAAAGATATATATAAATATATAGAAAAGTTAAGGAACGATTGTGATTGAATGGGAGGCCGTAACGAGGACGCGTTTTCTGAGATTACAGATTGTTGTACTCCCACACTGTTTTGCCCATCATGAGAGAAAAAAAAGGTTTGTTTGATCACACGTGTACATTATTCTAATTAACAAAAAAGGCAAAAGAGAATGACATTTCCTTCCAGTTTTTAGATGACTTCATATACACACACATGCAAACACGCACACATACACACACTAATATGCACAGAAAAACAAGTTGCAATGAAACGAGCATCTATTCCTACTCATCCAGGTTCTTTCTTATTTTATTGCCTCCAGGAACATGGAAACAAATGATTGTATGAACTTGGTTGTATGATATGGTCACAGGTCCTTTCAAGAAATCCAATTAATGAAGATTCATTATTAAGGTGTATTTTAAGTAGCCTTTTGAGTTTGTGTATATAAGCTGTATTAATTTCTTAAAAACTATGAAGAGTTTTAGGCTTCACATGATCTTTTTTTTTTTTTTTTTAAAGAATACCTTTTATGTGTTTTGTTCATGGGTTTGTGATTCAAGGAAAAAAAATACATTTTGAGCACACTTTACTGAAGGAGGTTCTTTCAAGTTATGTGTCCTACTAAATACTGGACAAACCCTTAACCCCCTCGTGTCACTGGCTGTCCACAAAATGGTGTTCACAAGAACCCCTCCGCGTGTGTATCCATAATGTCAGTGACTACAGTAGCACTCCAACATTTTTTGGGCCATGTAGCAGAATCAATTGTGGTGTATTTTCTTTTACTCTTGGAAAAAAAAAACATGGATGCCACTTGTAGCTTATCAGGCTCAGGTTCGCACCTTCAGAGAGTTCAAATGTGAAGAATGGTGGACTGTACACACTGTATTAAAAACACAAGGAAGTCTCACTAATCGCTGATTGGGTCAGTAGAGCAGGGGTTGGGAACCTTTTTCTGGTAGAGTGGTGCCTTGAGATACAAGTGACCCCACTTATGCGTTTTTTGAGATACAAATACAAGCACTGTCTGGTGCAACTCACTTTTCCAATAAGAAGCAGTTTGGCAGATAAAGAACAGTTGGCTAAAACTAAACAACTTGGCTTTACAAATACCTCTGATAGCTCAATGCTAGCACATAATGGAAAACGCCATATACTTGATAACAATTTTAATTGAAAGTCACCCTTTAGGCAACCGATATAGCTTCATATGTATTGCATTTATTCTTTATCCTCTGCAAAAAAATGGCCAGTATTGCAGTTTACTGAGAGTTATGCTACGTTTGCCCGAACACATCACAATTGAATAGAACCATAAAACCATGATGCACAACCCTTTCAATTATTTGCATTCTTTTAATTGATATTTTGACGTTTGGGGGAAAAGAAATATATACTTGTTTTTAGTTTTTTGGGCAGGCAGTGGGGTCTGAAACAAATTTCTCTTCATTTCTAGAAAGATGAGTGTTTGAGTATTGTTAAAGAACAGATTAAATATGTATCTCAAGGCACCACTCTATTAATTATTACGAGGGCCGTACTAAATTTATAAATACATATGATCAAATGTTCAGTGTTTTGGGGCTTTTTGTGACAGTTCCTCTGGGGTTTTATTGTCTACGTTCCTTTGATCATTGTTCCCCACCCCTGCTGTAGTGGGTGGCAAACGACTCCATTACAGTGGTGATTTGTACCCCCCTCAAGAATGACTTTTTAAAGCAACCCTGCACCCTGTGATCACTTTACGCCAAAACGCCTTCACTTCCATCGTCATTAGACCATCTTTACTGTACACAACACGCACGCCAACGTCTCAGGAAGGAATCATTTTGTATGCTTGGCCTGTCCTTTGTATATGTTCTGTACTGCACTCCCCTCCATCACATACACACACGCACACACACAGATACTCTGCTACTGAGCCCTGATCTTTTTCCTTCAGTCACACACCCGCACACAAGAAAAACTGAAAGAGACCCAGTGACATCCGTATGGTCCAAGCTGCTTCCCTCTTCATGCAAGACTGTTCGAAAGAGCGCACAATTTGACTCTCTCTCCACGGCTCATCTGGATTACACACATTTGAGAAGTATGGAATATGTTGCAATTTTTTTTGTCAAGATTATCAAGTGACTTTGGGGGGAAAAAAGAAGAACGAAAGCAAAAAAAAATCAAAAAAAATAAAAATAAAAATAAAACCAACATTTAATAATAAAGTGGTGTTTGTGTGGTTAATGTGGGTAATGGTTTAATAGCACAATGTTGACTTCAACAACGAAGTGATTCCAAACCGATGTAGTGTGGGAACCCATTTTTCTGTGATTGTTCAAATAATGCCTCTTAGTAAACTAAATTTTTATGTTTTTATTGACTTTACCAGGAACGTCTGAGACAGACCAAGTAACTCAATGCTCTACCACTAGCAGCCACTGGACATGAACAACGAAATACGGGAATAGATTTATGGACAATTAAACAGCATGAGCCCCTTTTAGGTGATTAATACCAGAAATGTATTTGCATAAATTGTCAAATGCATAATACAAATTGCTCTTTGGGATGATAGTTTTATCTGAAGTAATATTGTTTACATAACAGGAACATTATAAATTGTCGGAGTTCAACGTGCAATATTTTTTATGCACAATGCTGACGTAATGGTCTAAGTGTTATACGTAATACGCGTTACGTCCTTAAAAAAAGAAAAAGAAAGAAAAGTAATGAACGTTACACCGCAAACGGGCAAAAAGATGGAGGGTGTCATTTGACGAGCCCTGCCTCCCGGCTGTTGTTATTAGGTTTCGACCAATCAGGGTTCTTGGCGCGGGATTTCAAATTTTTTTTAAATTACTCTCCTACCAGGGAAGTGGTATCGCTCCGCGAAATTCATAAACAATAAAGTTCCTTTCATCAAATAACTATACCATTATATTTAGACTACATACACAGCTTTTAAATGTGTTTGTTGAAAACAAAACAAAACAAAACACTTTCTAAAGCACCGTGATACGAATTTTAACGTGTCATATTTATGTTGAGAATGTGTTTTGTACGGACAGGCGGAGGGTTACGGAAATTTCGCTCAGAAAGAGGAACACTGTTCACTGTTGCGCAGTAAAGTACATTTACGTGAGCTACGCGTGGTCAGGTTCCTTCGGTTTTACTTTACTTTTGAAATGATATTAACATTTTACTAAATATTTATTCAAGCTGCAGTCCCGTGTTTATGTGTATGGATTTGCCAAAGTTGACGTGTCATTGAAAGAATTCAGGTAAGGCTGCCTTTAATTATTGTGTATATATAGAAGTCGCGTATGGATTTGAATGACGACGTTGACGAATTTCGCTTACGATGCCCCCTCTCTTTTTTCACATTTTTAAAAATGTTTTGTGTGCTAATGTTACAGTACGGAAGAGGATTAGGGCCATGAATGAGAAAAAAAAAAGATTGGAAGGATTCTGACTTTAATCTCAGAATTCTCACTTTATTCTCAGAATTCTGACTTTAAAGTGAGAATTCTGACTTTAATCTCAGAATTCTCACTTTATTAGATATAAATTCACTTGACAGCACAAGCAATTGTACGATAAAATACAGCAAAATGTAAAGACTTTAAGTAAATAAACTCTAATCATGTTGTAACTCATGGTCATATGTGGTGTTAATTCGCTAAGCAATGTCTATTTGTTCGTCATTTGTTGTTGCCATTTAGCTAAAGTTTCGTGCAATGTTTACAAATGTCTTTCCTTTGTTTAAAGGTAACGTTGCCAGTATGCCATTACATGGAAAGATAGTCGTGCTTAAGCGCACTGGAGTGGATGGGACTGAATTTCCTCTCACTGCATCGTGCTTGTTTGGAAGGTGAGCTCAAATGTACAATTTGTTCACTATTTAGTTTGCAGCTCATTTATTCTAGTCTCAGTTGCAGCAGTAGAAATAGCTAAAAACGTATATATACCTGTATATTATAAGTCTGTAAAGTGTTATTTTAAAGCATTAACTCAAGATTATTTTTTTGTATTCACGTGCTTAAATATTTTAACTCAGTTTGATTTACTTCAAAAATAATTTGCATGCTTTGCAAATATTGGACCATATGCGCTTTACATCTTTAGCACATAATCTCAGAACAAAACACCCTGCTTAAATTGCCACTGGGCCTTGCAAACCAACACAGCTCGAGTGTGCTGCATACAACTAAATGTACTGTATAAGTTTTGAGAATTGTTTTAAAGAAAAATGCAATTTAGATCGTATTCATGGATCATAGAAAGCTATTGGTCTTTAATTTAAAATACACTTCATATTTGGTGGTTTTGCATTATTTGCAAGATATTCTGTTAAAATTTAAAAAATAGTAGTAGAAAAAATGTGATAAATCACAATTAATTACTGATTTTTTGTGATTAATTAGTTAAAATCATTACTCGCTTGACAACATTTATATATTTATATATATATATATATATATATATATATATATATCCTTGTGAAGTTTGAATTCATTTATTTAATTTCTTCCTTTTTCAATTTTTCAACAGGAAGGCTGACAGTGACATTCGCATTCAGCTTCCCCAAGTCTCTAAGGAGCACTGCAGAATTGACTTGAATGAAAATAAAGAGGTTCATGTTATCTGTATTAAGTATTTCACTCCTCATTGCACGTGTATGATTAATACGGAGCCCCTTAGGGGACATGGAAGAGGGAAAAAAAATAATTTGCGTTCCCTCGCAAAGTTTGCGAGGGAACGCAAAGTTGTTGTTTTTTTTTTCGAGTGAATGTTTATTTATTAATTTTTTCAATGCGTGTTTATGTACTTCTGGGTCAGTTTGACTACCCTTGCCTCGAATGCGCTGCTGTTCAAGAGACGACAGTACGTTGGAGGCGGCACTAATCATGGAGGAGGGCTTGGAACTGTCTTTCACTTATTTGAAAACCGTGCTTAATATCCAGAACTGATTTTATTTCTTTGTATTTCAAGACAATTTCAAAGTAAAATTCAATTAAACTCGCCCACGGGTGAACACACTCCATCTTTGCTGCGTTTGTTTACACGGAAGATGACCCGGAAGTACATAAACGCGCATTTAAAAAAATAAACATTCACTCGAAAACAAAACAACTTTGCGTTCCCTCGCAAACTTTGCAAGGGAACGCAAACTTTGCAAGGGAACGCAAAGATTTTGCGAGGGAACGCAAAGTTTTTTTTTTTTCTTCCGTGTCCCCTAAGGGGCTCCGTAGATTAAAGCTTTTTTTAAGCATTTTCATTTTTCTCTATTGTTCCTCTCAGGTTATTTTAACAAATCTGAGCTCAGCGAACCCAACCCGTGTCAATGGAGAGGTGCTACAACAGTCTGAGCGTTTGAAGGATGGAGATGTTATAACCATTGTTGATCGTTCTTTCAGGTGTGTTACGCAAAATGGTGCAGTATACTTTCCTAATTAATTGTTTTCACTCATGTATTGTGAATACCTGATTATTCTTTTCCCATCACTTGGGCTTCTATGGAAACGTGGTATAGTTGTTTTGACAAAAGCACAGTCCAAATGGAATATATATGTTCTATACAGCATGCGTTTTGTCACTTTTAGGTTTGAGTACCCTCCGGCACCCACACCGAAGAAATTTTCCAAAGGAAGCACAGTCAGAACCCCTAAACCTCATCTGAAAGATGGTACCAACCACAACATCCAGCGATCACTGGAGCAGGCAAATGCAAAGGACCCCAAGGTGGATGGTGATGCGCAACAAAGCAAAACAGTGTCTCCTTTTAGTGATCTCTATCAAATGATCAGAAAATCTCTGGATGTTAAGACGCCTCGGAAGTCTTCTGGGATCTACATCCAGACGCCGAGGAAAAGCAATGTTTCCACGAATCATGACACATCAAGGGTGGCCGAGGCCAAAGTCTTTGATGGCGAAGCCGTAGCGGTGGCTAAAAATACAAATAATGTCACTCCAATGTCTGACAAGAAGAATAAGAAGTCCCCTCAGATTCTTGCTTCTGATGCGGTGACTCCAGGTAAAGATGCAGAAAATGTCAAGTCTGAAGTGAGCTCCCCACGGTCGCCGCAGACAAGGCAGCGTGTCACTCCTCAGAAGTTTAACGGCAGTGACATTGTTGAGAAAGTTTGTACTCCAGCACCGAAGTCGCCTGTGAGACGCAGGAGTAGGGAGGCCTCACCAGCCAAGGAACATGATAAAGTAATGCCCAGTCCACAAAAAACAAATTCACCAGGAGCCACTGGGAAAGGTAAATATTGTTATATTAATGAAAATTACTTGCTTTTTTTTTTTTTAACAAATCATACTGTTGTTTTTTTTATTTTATTCTATTATTACTTAAAGGGATGCCAAGAAAACGCAAAAGTGCAGAGATTGTGCTTGATTCACCAGCACCACAGATGAAGAGGAAACGTGTCTCTTTTGGAGGTAACCTGGTTCCGGAGCTGTTTGACAAAAAATTACCCCCCGATTCTCCGCTACGCAAAGGCGAAAATCCAAGAATCAGCCTCTGTCTCGCTAAACCCAAACAATCACTGCTGAGGCGAGCATCAGTCATTGGTCTGCTAAAGGTAAGATTCTAGTGGTTTGCACTACATTTAAGATGCACATTTGCATTTCTTTGACAATCTTTATTTGTTTTGTGAAGGAGGCTGAAAGTCATGCAATGACTAAATCTCCTAAAACCCCTGTCAAGAAATCTCCAAAGGGAAAGTCCCCATCCTCCAAAGAACCATCTCCGGAAAATAAGACTCCAAAGTCCAGGACACCTTCTCCTCATAAGAAGTTGCTCAAATCTACACCACCCTCATCAAAAGAGGTATCTCCTAAGAGGTCACCAAAACCCAACAAACCAACTTCCAAAGTCTCGGTGTCAGGAGCGAAATCGCCCAAATCACCAAAATCAACACCAGCCTCACCCAAATTGGCATCTCCTGCTATGAAGTCCCCAAAACCCAACATACCGTCTGTCAAGGCCTCAACGTCTGGAGCGAAATCACCCAAAGCAAAGTCTCTTTCACCTGCATCTTCAGAAAAAACATCAACTACTGCTTCGCCCAAGTCACCAAGATCTACAGCAGCGTCTGCTGATATCAAGTCGCCAAAACCCAACACACCGTCTGCTAAAGCTCCATTGGCAAAATCAAGATCTTCTTCACCAGCATCTTCTGAGAAAACACCAAAATTCAGTACACCGAGGGGAACGTCTTCCTCCAACCGCAAGTCGGAAACTCCTTTGACCGAAGTGCTGACTTACAAGGAAATGCCCAGCAGCGTGAAGAGGGCAAGCCTTTCCACTCAGGGAAATGTCAATGAAATTCCAGTGAAAACACCCCAGGGCTCTCAAATGAAAACTTCATCCGTACAAGGACGGTTCTCTGTGTCTCGCATCGAAACCCCGTCACCGATTGCAGAAGATGCTGTTATTGAGCCAGTGCAGTCAGTCACGGTGACACCCAAAATCCCTCTGCAGAGGAAGAGCACTTCACGCAAGACTCCTTTGACAAAGAGTGTTATTAAAGCCATTAGAAGAAGCGGCATTTCACGGGCGTCAATAAAAGGTATCTTTCAACCTACTCTGCATAACATAATGTACATGCTGACATTCATGTTAATGCATTAAAAATAATTTTTGGTGGCATCATTCCATTTGCTTTAGTTGCGTAGTGGAAAAAAAAAATCTTATTACTGCTTTTACATTGTGACATTTTCTGCTTTATTCAAACCTTTTCATTTGCCTTCATTGCCTTGTTTTCACCGTTTCAGCTATGAGCTCATGGGCTGACACTGTCAGGTTTGGGCAGGCTAAAGTCCAAGCGGCGCTGCCTGATAGGAAAGCAGTCAGAAGTGCTGTCACGACTAAAAGGGTTGCAAACAAGATGGTGTCCAGAACACGGGTAAATTTAGTCAAAGCACAGCACCCTTATACTTGGTGGTTTTATTTAATTCAATGATGTTCTCAATTTCTCAGACTCCTCTAAGAAAGCAACTAGGCCACGCGAGCAGTGGACATGCCGAGTCACCTGTTACCATTGTTGTGGGCCGAGCTGTCAAGCAGAACGTTACGTACCCCGTTGCTGCTGCACCAAAAATCATCTTCAATACAGCAATCTCAAAGAAAAACATGAACATGGATGAGGATTTGTCTGGTAATTATATTGCTTTACATTCTTACAGCTGTTCTTGTTTTCTTGGACTGTCATTCAGTATATTGTATTTTATTTTGCTGTTTTAGGAATCTCTGAAATGTTTAAAACGCCTGCAAAAAAGGCGAAAAGTCGATTGGAAATGAATCGCAGCAGCGCCAACAAGACTCCATTGGTAGTTAATGAATCCTCTGTACTTGATCCTTCTGTGTTGATCACTCCAGAGGAGCCAGGTAAAGTGTCTGCATTGACTGAATGTGTTTTCTGGACATAGTGGAAAAATAATTAATTGATCCATTTCCAGGTGAAATGGCCGTATCTCCACTTAGTCTTGCATCTACGGTAAAATCAGGCCGGTACAACAAAGAGGCAGTGAAACGCCTGCTTAATGGCAGTCAAGAAGCCAGCTTCATCAATGACACCTTAGCTGTGGAGAAGACGGCCGCTTCTGTTGAGCAACCGTGCACAGAAATTAAGGCGAGTTCTGTTGCAACTCCTAAACAGAAGCCGCAGCTACCAGAGTGTCTCACTGGTGTAAAAAGGCTCCTAAAGAGCCCCAGACAGAAAGCTGCACCTTTGGAAGATCTTCGAGGAAAACTTCTGAAAACACCTAAACAGAAACCCGAGCAACAGGAATGCCTTACCGGAGTGAAGAGGATTATGAAGACTCCCAGACAGAAGACTGAACCGGTTGAGGATCTGAGAGGGAAACTTCTGAAAACTCCAAAGCAGAAGTCAGAGCAAAAGGAATGCCTCACTGGAGTCAAACGTATGTTTACCACTCCAAAACAGAGTGAACCTGAATCCATTGAGCAACAAGAGAAAATCCTCAAAACTCCCAGAGGTGCAGAAATTGCTGAGGTTTCATTCAGTGGTGTTGTAGATCGTCTGGAGACACCGGCGAAAAACCTGCAAGCCCAACCAATACCAGCAGAGGAAACTCAAGACTTAACAGAACAGTCAAACTCATCAACTCTGAATGTGACCTGTTCTCCGATGGACTGCCTCCCTGGTGTCAAGAGAGTAATGAAAAGTCCTAAGCAGAGAGTCGCTCCTGTTGAAGGCGTTCTCGGAATTCAGAGGCTCATGAAGTCTCCCAAAGAGCGAAGTGAACCAGTGGATGACAACTTTGGTATCAAGCAGCTCATGAAGTCACCCAGATTGAGGGGTATTGCTCCTGTAGAGGACTTTGAAGGCCTTCAAGAGCTCATGGAGGAACCAACTGAGGTAAAGATTGTTGATATTATTGTGACATTTAACCCGCCAAAAGAAATTAAATTTTTATAATGAAACAATGAATTCTTTTGTTCATACAGCAAAACATGGTATAATCTCAAAATGTATTCTTAGCTAATTAATAGAAATTACCCGAGATAATGTTCAGATATTGGATGGCCATGCACATTTATATTTGCATCTGACTTCTCCAAATTAGACAATTACATAAAATTGCATAATAAGCTTATTGCATGTCTTTGCCATATGCATATTGCATGGGGCAGTATTGCAATATCAATATGCTTTTTTTAGATATTGTAAAGGCCTAGTGTGGATTACTTTGCATTGAGTATTGTAAATGAATTATAAATAGAGCTTGGTGTTTGAGTTAATTTCCTTAGAGGGAAAATGGCAAAAAAAATAAAATAATAATAATAAAATATCGAAGCATCATGGCAATGGACTTAACAGTAAGTCTACAAAATGTTGGCGTTCTTAGTTGGGCCATCTGCTTGCTTTTGATATCGGCATGTTCATCTCTAAATTATTTTAATCTCTTACAGTTTAAAGCTCAGACTGCAAATTGTGACTTGGATCTAGCGAAAGGTATGTTACTTTTTTTTTGGCTTGTTTTAAACTAGCTGGACTGTATTACCATGCTAACTGCATCCTCCCTGCCCATGTTCAATAGAGATAGAGTTTACTCAAGGAGAACCACAGGACAATGTCTCATCAGCTGTGAACAATTACACACCTCACATTGACCTCACAAAAGGTGACAATTTTTATTGCGCTTGTTATTAATCCAGAAAATAAGTAAAACAGCGTATATGAATGAACGCTACAAAATTCACTTGCACAAATTTAATGAGACCCAAATGTATATCTTTCCCCCCACATCTTGTTTCAACAGAGTCAGCTGAGGTTCCAAGTGTTGCTTGTGAATCATCCAAAGATATGGAAGCAGTTTCTCAGGCTGTGATGGCGGAAACACCAGGCGTGACAGAAATGGTCACAACCTCTACTGATTCAGCCAATTCAAAGAAATCGCTCCGATGCCGACGGGTCAAAGCCGCTGAACCGGTGACAGCAGAATCATCTGAAGATTCTGTTGTCTCTGCTCCTGTCAGGGGACGAAGGGGTAAGAAAGTAGAGTTTACTGAGCCACCTGCAGAAGAAGCTGAAGTTGCCCCGAAGGCTAAAAGAGGAAGATACGCCAAAAAGGTTGAGACGGTCCTAGAGGCTCCCACTGAAACGATGCCAGAACCTGAGGATGTGCCGAGTCTCCCAGTCGATATCGAGGCTCCAATGAACGACAGTGTTGCACCTTCTAAAAAAGTGGCCGTGAAGCCTATAAGAGGAAGAAATGCCAAAAAGGCCTTGGAACAAATCGAGACAGTCAAAGAAGCTGCTGTTAAAACTATGCCTGAGCCTGCAATGAATGAAAATGTTGCACCTTCAGAAAAAGAGGCCATGAAGCCTAGAAGAGGAATGTATGCCAAAAAGGCTTTGGAACAAACCAAAACAGTCCCACAGCCTCCCACTAAAACGTTGCTGGAGTCTGAGATTGAACCTGACAGTGTTGCATCTTTAGAAGGTGAGACTGTGAAGCCCAAAAGAGGAAGATTAGCCAAAATGGCCTTGAAACAAACCGAAATGGTCCCAGAACCTGCCACTGAAATTTTGCCGGAGCCTAAGAGTGACTCTGTAGTCACTGCCATTGTTGCATCTTTGGAAAAAGAGCCTGCGAGGCCTAAAAGAGGAAGATATGCCAAAAAGGCCTTGGAACAAACCGAAACGCCCACTAACACTTTGCTGCAGCCTGACAGTGATCCTGTAGTGACCGACAGTGAGGGTGTGAAACCAAAGCGAGGGAGAAAAACCAAAGAATCCTCTCGTTCCAAACAAGCGCAACCTTCTGCCTGCATTGGTGATGTTCCCCAAAATGGCACTGCGCAAGGTACTGGATGTTGTCATTCACATTTGATTCAATGCATATTTGTTGTTTTTAGTTGATGTTACATGATGCAAAAAGCTGATGTTTCTCGTTTGCATTCTCCGCGTTTAGATGTCAAGGCAATTGGTGATGACCACCAGGAGCCAATGCCAACTGAGCACCACGAAAATAAATCCACGGATTCCACTGAGAGTTTGCAAGAAGTGGGCACTGGGGCAAAAGAAGACGTCCCTGTTGTTCAAAAGAAGTCTGTTCGAGGCAGAAGAGGCAAACTGGTGGAAGATGAGCAGGGTGCTGCTTCTGAAGAAGCTGTTGTCACTGTTCCAGTCAGAGCCATGAGAAAGAAGAGGACTGAACCAACTGCGCCACATGTAGGCCGGCAAGCTACCAGAAGTAGGAATACAAAGGCAGAAACTTCTGATGCTCTGCCTGAAAAGATGCCGGAGAAAGATGTGGTGATTAGAACTTCAGAAACTAACACCAGCCAAGAAATTTTCGAGACTCCCGCAGAGGACAAGGTTGTGAAGCCTAGTCAGGGCAGGAAAACTAATCGCACACCTGCTGATCTACCTGAGCCTGAAACAACGCTTGGTATTGAACATCAGCAAGCAGCACCCACCAATAAAAAGGGAAGAGGCAGAAAAGTCATCTCTGAGGAAACAGCTTGTCAGTCCAAGCCTCTTGCTAGAGGAAGCCGAGGACGAAATGCCAAGCACGAAAAGGAGCTAGAAAATAGTAACAAGACTTCCATCGCAACACAGTCTGGACTCCAAGAGCTTAAAAAAACATCCAATAGAAGAAAGGCCGCTCAAACTCTTGATGTGGAAAATCTAGTCCCAGTTGAAGCAGAAGGACCACACGGTTCCGAACCAGAGCAGACATGTGAACATGATTCTGGCATTGCTATAACTAGACGAGTGTTACAAAAACCAAAGCAAGCTGCTGTTACTCCTGATTCCACCGAGAACCGAGATGGTCCAATTGAGACACCAACAGAAAAACCCCAACGAACCAGGAGAGCAAAACTAATTGAAGATGTTACCGCCTCAGAGGTACTAGAAGAAAAATCTGAACTTGAACCGAAGAAGCCGAGGGGGAGGGGTTTGAAAGTTGATACAAAAGATGTCGCTCCAGCCAAGCGAGCGCGACGTGCGCCAGCCCCTGCCCATGAGGAGGCCAAAAATGTGGCAGTTACAGAGTCTGCTCCTGCTTTGGTAGAATCAGTCAAAAGAGGGAGAGGGCCGCTCGTCAAATCTTCAATAGAGCTGTCTGAAGAGAACAGAAATCAGTCAAATGTCACCAACAATTCAGACACCAACCCCGAAAAATCAGTGAAGTGGAACCCGGAGGTCAAAATCCGTGAGATCCCAAGAAGAGCTGTGAGAGTGGTTCGAGGCAAGAGGTCAAGCGCTGGTGATCACACTGAGACTCAAAGCCAGAGTAAGTCCGAGGATGCGAATCAAACTGAAGAGGACCACTCAAAAAAAGCAGAGGAACCTCAGCCTGCCAAGAGAGCCAGACGAGGGACAAAGATTGCAAACGAAGCAGTTAACGCCAACAACTCGGAAGATGCGGAGACTCAGCCAAAAAACAGAAGAGGAAGAGCAGCTAAGAAATGAACACCTTTGTATATAAATGTTGATCAGAACATGTTTTGGCCGGAAGTTTTTTTTATTTGGCACTCTTGTCTTTTTGGGTCATAATGTTTGCAGATGAAAAATTGAGCACTGTGTTCTTTTTTTAATTTTTCTTTACAGCAGGGAATTTTTAACGTTAGAAACTTGTTTTAAATGTTTTTCATTCATTACGTCTTTCAGCATATTAATTGTTGGCGTAAAAAAAAATTAAAATTTTGTATTGGAAGCATTTCTGTGTATGTATTTCTTTCACTTCACATCCTGAGATTATTGTAGATGGGTTGGACTAGATAAATCTAGTATTAGAAGTTTTAAGATTTATTTTATTAACGTGGTGACATTTTGAATTTCTATTCTAAGTAATCAGTGTAAATTTTAAATGATTTGCAGAGCCAGGATTAAAATATAAAGTAAAATGAAAAATGTTCACTTAAGACTGTGATTAACAATTTTTTGATTTTCCTGCAACGTAATCCACAATCTTAAATAAAAATGTAAATTCTTTGGTTTTCACGGAACCTTTAAAGTACGCCTGTAGCAACCCGGAAACATTTTCGAGAGCGACCCGGAACTAACCTTTTGTCCACGTTGGAGGGAGATTTGAGAGGCGCTCGGAGGACGGTGTTAGCCTTTCGTCCGTTTTTTTTGTTTTTTTTTAATTGATTACTAACTATTTTTTTGCCGTCATGGAATCCGAAAGCGACATACAAACAACGCCGAGAGGTTTCCACTGTGTCCTGTGCAAGGTCAACTTACCAAACCGTAAGCAATGCCACTTTGCTTTGATTTGTCGCTACTTTTTACACAGGAGTCATAAGTGTAATAAATATGAAAGTATCCCTTATAGGCCATATTACACATTTATCACTCAAGAACTTTATTGAACTCTCCTTCTCATGTAATAAAGTTAAATGAAAACTTGTAAATTATTATGTAGTACAAAACAATAAACATTCCCACATTGATTGCATAACGGCAGTACAGTATTCTCGAAAGTGTAAGACTTCTTGCCATGTATGTTATATTTGCATATTTTTACATTATTTTTCTGTATCTCTTCCTGTGGTTTCTGCATGTGATGGCCCATCTGCTTCAGAGTCAAGCGTGGATCAGCACGTCAAAGGACGAAAACACCAAACGTTAAGCAATGTGCGTACCACCAGGAAGACCCAGGAGCAGCACAGCGTGTTTGTTAGCGGCATCAAACCGAACATCTCACAGGCTGACTTGGTTGACTATTTTCAGCAGTTTGGGGCTGTTTCCGATGTTGTCATGGACAAAGACAAGGTCAGACGTTTGTATTGAACTGAATTCATGTAGTAAAAGTTTTTGTGCAATCTCGCCGACTACCCGAAGACAGCTGGTGATCCTCATGAGGATAAGTGGTTCAGATAATGGATGGATCCTAAAATCCAACGTTGTTGTGACCCTCTGCATCTTCAGGGCGTGTTTGCCATTGTGCAATTCAGTGAGACGGAGAGCATTCAGTCCGCCTTGTCCTGCGTCCATCACAAAATGAATGGTCTCAATCTGCGTGTCAAACCACGCGAGAAGAAGGAATTCAAGTACATCCCTAAAAAGAAGTGTGACCTGCAGAACCTGCAGCAAGTTCTGGACCACCTTAAACCACAACTCTGTCAGCTGCCTTGCGTAAGTAATGATACAATGCAGTTGCCTAATACAAAGCAAAATCTTGGTCATCGGGCACCCACCTGATGACCCCAGTGAAGCCTCTGGTCCTCATGCAGGTCAAAAATTGAGTTGCTTCTTCTTCCCCACTCTAAACACCAGGAAAGTGCTGATTTTTTGGGATTATAACAACAAGTCTTATAGCTAAACGAATTTGAGAAGTGGACTGGGGATGTCACTCAACATTTATTTAATTTATAAGGTGAAA
Source organism: Idiotropiscis lumnitzeri (assembly GCF_059441095.1). Classification (NCBI taxonomy): domain Eukaryota; kingdom Metazoa; phylum Chordata; class Actinopteri; order Syngnathiformes; family Syngnathidae; genus Idiotropiscis; species Idiotropiscis lumnitzeri. Next base: position 4,926,958 of record NC_142410.1, read on the forward strand.
TACATTGTGGTTATGCTCTGGGCCATAACAGTGAAAAAATGCATTGTCATATTTTTTTAAATAAATACTTAATAGACTTAAGTACACGGCAGCTGATAAAGGGATATGCACATATAAAGTAGAACAAGATGTTTTAACATTTTGGGTTGAGTTCCCTTTTAAAATGTATCCTTAAACTCACTAGCGTAGACAAAGCAGGACCTCTGAAACAGGTGTAATGTGACCTTTTTTCAAGGTTCCATTTATACAGAGTTGTAAAAAGTAGTAAAGTAGTGAAAAGGCTTCAAAATGTCAGCGTACACCTGTGATGTAAAACAGCCTAATATCTTGCGTGTTGTTTTCATGCAATGTCCTTCAGGTAAATGCTCAGATGCAGTACATTGAGACCCGATTCCAGCTTGGAGATACTGAGAAGAAGGCCCGGAACTTGCTGGTGGAACTCTTGCAGGAGGTCTTTGTGGAGTTTTTTCCAGGTATGCACAATCCATCCATATTTCATTCTTTCCATTTTCAATTACCTATAGGAAGCAATAAAAACAAAATGAAAAAGTGATCTTTTGGGGGGATTTATTTTTATTTTTTTCAAAATTAAAGGTTTGCGTCAGCTCAAAAGAATGAAAATGTTTTCTTCCGTCATGTACAATTTACAGACAGTCAAATTATGCCATTTGGGTCATCTGTCAACACCTTTGGTATCCATTCCTGTGACCTGGACTTGGCTCTGGACTTGGAGAACACCAAAGTCTTTCAGGCCCGTGCCAAGCATATGTCAGAGGTTTGACATTATCAAAATAAGTTGGTTGATGAAGTAGGTGTTCCTTGTCCACTTATGAAGGCTTTATCTTGCTTTAGCCTCAGGCAGTTGAGTGCATGTCGGACGACGGCCGCTCAGAGGACTCCATCCTGTCCGACATCGACCTGTCCACTGCTTCTCCCGCTGAGATTCTGGACCTGGTGGCGGTCATCCTGAAACGCTGCGTCCCCAGCGTGCACAAAGTCCATGTGGTCAGCAGTGCCCGCCTCCCAGTGGTTAAATTTCATCACCGCGAGCTCAACTTGCAGGGTGACATCACGGTCAACAACAGGTTGATTTGTATTATTTACTGTTTTCTTTTCATGCTCATGTTTATGTATTTTAAAACTGGTTTTGCCTCATCAGTCTGGCCGTAAGAAACACCCGCTTCCTTCAGCTGTGTTCTGGGATAGAAGACAGATTGAGGCCTTTGGTGTACACAATACGCTACTGGGCCAAACAGAACCAGCTGGCAGGTAATTCAGTGAGAATTTTTACTGCTTACGTACACACATTGATTGGATTCTACTCTAATTTGTTTGAATGTTGTTTCATATTTCGGCCAGTAGATGTCAGTAGAACCTCACTTCTGTATATTTCAACTTATTTTGGACTCATCTCTGGTCCATTTACCGCACACGGCCCATGAAGTATTTAAATTATTAAAGGTCCTGTGGTGTGTGATATGTTCATTTAGCGACCCAAATTCTGCAAATTAAATCAATCAAAATGTTCTTTATTTTTTTTACCCATTTAACACATTAAATATTAGATAAAATATTTTTTTGTTTATGTTATATGAATAAAATTAAGAATTTTGCATATATTTTTATTAAATGTTTTTTTAAATTTTCATTAAATTCATTAGAAAGAGAGAGGGGAAAAAAACGAGACCCCGTCTGTCCCACTCACATCAAAATAAGTTACTGTATTTAATCGTCATTTTAACAGGTTTTTACCGAATGATTGCCATTTCCCCATCTGTCCGTTTTATAATAGCAACGGCCAAAGTTTGACCACTGCTGATTTATGACAATTATAAAATTTACAATATTTGATATTAGAAGCACAGACTACAGCTACATTAAAAGTCCAACTCAGTAGCAATTGTTCTTACCCGAAGAACATTATTAAAACAGTCGCTCTTATTTGATCTCGCTGATTGTGTGTTGTTCCAATAAAATCTCCATGAAATAAAATAAACCAGTACTCTATAGTATTTCTACAAACTTTGATCGAACTTGTACTGATTCTGCTCTTCGCCTGTCAGATTTTATACACAGTGGTGTATTATTTTTGTTGTAACCCTAAGGTAACCCCAGCGGTCCCGGTCCACTGCTCAACAACTATGCTCTGACACTGCTCGTCATCTTCTTCCTGCAAAATTGTGAACCACCCGTTCTCCCCACCGTGGACCACCTTAAAGACATGGCCTGTAAGTGTAGAATCTCTCTGTAAAACAGTGAGCTAATCATGCTAATGCTCCAAACCTATACCTTGGGTACTTGTAACAATAATGAAAGTAGTTGGATTTGCTGTGTTTCAGTATGTGAAAAATGGAATACAAATGCAACATTTTCAACTAATACACTTCTAAATGTTTCACAATTAGTTAAGGTAATTTATACTATTTGGCTACAATGTACCAAACTCCAATGTGGGATGACATTTTTTTTTTTTTTTGTAGGTGCGGAGGAGGAGTGCGTGATTGAGGGATGGAACTGCACCTTCCCCAGTCAGCCCATCGCCGTGCCCCCCAGTGGAAACACTCAAGATCTCTGTAAGTGTTTCTGTCTATGCCAGTGATGTTTAGTGACAGGCAGAACAAGTAAATGCTTTTTCAGAAGGTGCAATTAAGCCATTTATACATCATTATTTTAGTGTACAATGGTGCTTTTGAGGTACGCCGTTTGGTTGATTTTTTTTGCATTGGCATATGAGCAGAAATATTCTTTATTGCTATAGAAATTAATTTATTCCTTGTGTTTGTTCAAAAATGCATGGGAAGAGGAACTTGAAAAAAAATAATTGCATATTAAATCACAATCGCAATATTGAGGGGAACCAGATGATTTTTCAACCCTAAAATGAATTCTGATGTGTTATTTCTACCAGGCACCCTTTTGGCTGGTTTCTTCACCTTCTATGCAAAGTTTGATTTTGCAAGTAGTGTCATATCTCTGAGGGAGGGGCGTGCAATCCCAATCACAGAGTTCCTCGGTCACAAAGATAATGAGGAGGGAAACCCCAACAAGCCCCATCAGAATGGACCGAGACTGGGCCCCCTCAATATTATGGACCCCTTCGAGCTTTCCCACAACGTAGCAGGGAACCTGAACGAGCGATCCCAAAAAGGCTTCCAGAAGGCGTGCCAGGAGGCTGAGAAGTACTGCCGCAGCCTCCAATACCTGCGCAAGTCCACCAAGGGGAAGTCTTGGGGGCTTGTGCGTTTATTCACCCCCAACGGTGGCGTCTCACAAACCAAACCCGACGAGCTGAACATCAGCATTCCGTTCAACCCATCCACGTTGCCCGAAGCCCTCCGTCGTCAGCTGCACATGGCGGGAGATGATTTCCGATCAGTGTGGTTTGAGAAGGTGTGCACTTCCGTGGAGCGAGTGTTCCAAAGCATTCTCAGATGTGACCTCGCGTTCTCCTCGGGTTTTTGCTTTTCCGAGGACTCGGCCACAGACGCATGTGTGGAAATGGAGACCAGCTCAGGCTCCCTCAACACATCAGCAAATGACAGCATGGAGTCCCCCACAAATGCTGCTGCGGTAGGCGGCAAGCGACGACTCTCTGCTGGCAGCGACACGTCTGTTTCCCCTCAAGGAAAAAAGCCGAGGATGTCCAAAAGGGGCCAGCGGGAGCCCCCCCATTGGCTGTGGGTGCAGAAACACACCGTGTGGGCTGGTAGAAGAAAAGTGAGGCGTGAGCTAATCAAAGACACCGACCTGCGCCCCGAGGGCAGCTGCATGGAGCTCGAGACCCAAGTCACAGATCGCATCATTGAGAAAGAAGAGGCGCTCAAAGAACCGCTGGAGTTCAAGGTTCTGCCCCACATGGTGGGTGAGACAGAGAACACAAAGGTAGTGTTGGGCCTAGAGCCATGCAGTGACCGGGCCACAGTTATTCAGGACTTTGTTCATTTCCTGGTACCTTTCCTACCCAAGATGGTGGAGTCCCTGCTGGAAAAAGAAGCAGGTGGCGGATAAAATGTTTTGAGACTGTAGAATGAACATTTGCCAGAGCTCTGTGTGTATCAAAGGGTCGCCCTTTTTTGTAGGCTGTAAAAATATGCTCAACTCTATGACTGGCCGTTGTTCATGTGATATTAGGCTTGATGGGAAATTTTCGGATCAGCCTATAATTGGACTACAGTAAGCCCCTCCTCCATTGCAACTTCCAAGCTTCCGGTCTTGAAGTTCCATTTTTATTTTATTTTTTTTTTTGTACAGTTGGCTCATTTTTCGACTAACTCTCGATTGTTTGTTGTATGTCCACTGTCGACCACCACAAGATGGCAGCAACAACTATTTAGTTTGTGACGGTGTCATTTTGAAAGAATCATGAAACTGGAAGCATTTCAGCAAAGCAAAGTTATTCAAAATTATTGAATGCCAGCCTCTGTTATCTTGCTTTTTATGCCAACAAAAGGGATTTGTTTGCTGTAAACAGAGCGCTCGATACACTCTTATACTTTTTGCACAATATTTTTCTCTTAACCATTTCTCTTGCTCTCTCTCTCAACTTGTGTTGGTATTGTTTTAAAAGTGTGGTTAAAGATCTCGCTCTAAAAATATGCCTTGAGAGTATTTAAAAGGGTATTTCAATATTTTGGCTGTCATTGCTAGAGTAGTCTGGAACGTAACTTCCGTGATGAATGACGGGTTACTGTATAACCTTTACAGGTTGATAATTTATCCATCCATCAGATTATTTTAATTTCTTCTCCAAACTTTAGAATGCATATCCAACTGTTAAAAGTTTCAATGTATTTTTGAACAAGTTGCTTAACAAGGAGTTGAACGGCACTTTATGACAAATTATCTTTCAAAGGTTAACAGTATGCTTCTCATGAGACCAACCAAAAAAAAAAAAAAAACAGAAGCATGATGGGCAGTCAGCGTGTGTACATTTTACATGCTCTGTATATGTGTGCGTTGCCAGGAGGTTTGAAAGATGGCTTGATTTTTTTATTGTGATGGTGAGAACGTTCTGAAGGCAAAACCCATGGAAAGCAGTTGACGAAAATTATTAAACATTTCTATAGTGATGTGGCACTTTCTAAAGCGCTTGATTGGTATTGGTGAATCATCATAAGTCGTATAATCAGGCTCTGCCAGTGCGATGACTCTTTTAGCCAATGAGCTTGGCCACTCATACAACACAGACAACTGCGAGTAATTACTTACTTACTCAGGCAGACGTTTTTATTGCTGCAGGTGAGGGATGCCCAGCGCCCCACCGTGCTGATTAATGTCTTTCATCTCACTTTTACGCAAGTGCAGACATGCAGCAGCGTAGCTGGGCTTGTACTTGACGTTCAGGAAGCCAATGTTTTTATTAATGTTTGGGAATCGAAATCTTGCTACGGGAATGAACTCTAAAATTGCAATGGGGGAAAAAAAGGAAAAATATTGGTTAAAATACTGTTATCACTTTAATACTATCCACATAACCCTTGAGAAAATGGCTTCATTTAATTTTGGAAAAATGCATCAGAAATGTACTTCTTCAAATTCTCTTATTCTGTTGATCTCTCAAGTAAGTGTCACCATAACTGCCCGCCGTCCCTCTCTGAAGCTTCCGGCTACTCTGATATTACCTTTCTTTGTTTCTTTAAAGCCACTGTTGATATACGACCAGTCTTGCACACCCGCACCTCTAAGCCAGACCGTCAAAGTGATTGATACCAAACTATGAGTGTTTGCCACATGGCCTGAAACAAGGAAGCCGATTTTAACCATCAATGTCGATCCACGCAAAAGTCCTTAAGTTTCAACCAGAATGAATCAATTTGCTGATTGGAAAAAAGGTAGGTAGCAGATCCGAGGTGGTTTCATTCGCCATTGTTGACGATGTTCATGTTGAATGCATCACACTTGTAATTACTTTGCAGAAATTATTTTGGTAGATCCATTAGCATATGGAGAAGAAAAGAGCAGTCGGACTGGATGGCCGCTTCAATTGACTAAAGTGAGACTTCCATGGCTTCTAACAGGTAAGGTCAACCTTTTTCTCCACTTTAGCAAGTCTTCTTTCATAATCCGCACGCCCTGTCTGATCAAACTCTTTGGTTTCCGGCCGTTTGTGTTAAAATATAGATCACACAAATTTTATTATTTTTTTCTTACAATATTTTGGTCCTCAATAGCCAAAATCTTCCACTAACAACCTGGCGTAAACTTAACCCCTCCCTGACATACAAAGATTTGAGATTGTCACTTCAGTCCACTTCCATTAAATTTTTCCTGTTAGCCATAGCTTTGGCGCCATCTTGTGGTATCTTACGAAGCATACAAAAATTAATTTGGGAATGGCAAACCGCAAATGAGAAGGTTGTTGGGGAATCCACAAATGGCGTTAACAGACTGATAGAGGAGATATCGAAAGTCTATGTACATTCCTTCCTTCAAATATTCTCAGAATCATAAATACTGTCCTGACTCTAGCCAAACAGAGAGACCCCCCCCACCAAATCAAATCAAATCAAATATCAACCTTTTTCCTTAAGCCTCGCGTGGCCGGACACCTGCGTCATCCATCAGAGTTACCTGAAGCTGGCGGCCTACTCATAAAAGCATCAGTACGTTGGGCCGGCCGCTGTAATTGGCCCACTCTGCTTTCCAGAAAAGACAAATGGTTCTTAGTGAGTAGCTGGCTTGAGCAGCTACACTCCTCTTGGGACATGAGAATCGCATGAGACGCTGCTATTTGGGAAAACAACTGACGTGCACGGTGACTGTGTTTATGCCAGTAAATAGCCAGTGTCCATAACATACTAGCCCACGGAATTATAACGAGCTTTTCCCAGGGGTTGCTCCACACTGACGCTCGCAGGATCCATTTAGACCACATATGGCCATGAAGTATCATCAGTTCCCCGGTTTGTCTTGCAATGACCCCAGCAAACAGATGTGGCTGTACAAAGTTCCAGCTCCAGACATGTGATAGATAGAGGGGGCGTTTTTTTGTTGTTGTTTTTTTTTTTAATTAGTCCACTAAAAATACTCCTAGTCAAATGTTTTTCAACATGCCATTTTTTTACATTTTCATATTTAAATTAGTGGTTCACTATCTCATTGTACTGTGAAATGAAACATTGTTACAAATGTTACAATTTAAGTTTCCAAAGAATTAATAGACAGTAATAATAATAATAATAATATACCAGACTTAATGTCAGTTTTGTGGTTTAATTGAGAAGTAATTCAAGACAATATGGATATGGTCTAGAAATGCGGTAGATGGTGTATCATTGGCCTGCTGTATAGATTTGACTCTACCAATGAATGGCAATAACGACATCAAATCGGACTCGATGTGAAAATGGGCCTCAAGCGTGTCTGCCCATATTGTTGCGAGCACCATATTTTTCCACTAAATCCAAGCTGGGAAAAAAAACATTTTCTTGTTTCCCTTGCTGCTCAGGTGCTCCTGGCGTAATACTCTGTGCTAAGCGAACGTTCTCTACGCTAGCTGCACCCGGCCCACTCAGTCAATAATCGTCATCGCCATGAGGGCTAATAAGATATACTTCTGACAAATATTATCACTAAATGTGACCGAGCAGGAAGAGATGATAAGAGAAGATGGAGGCCAAATGCTAACTGCTAAGCTAATGGCAAATGTAGACTAGCAAAACACCAGGGTAAGTGGGCAAACTTTTTGATTGGCGGGCCACGATGGGTTCTAAAATTTGACAGAGGGGCCGGACCAGGAGCAGATGGATGGAGTGTTTTGGTAACCTCACCTCATCAGAGGAAAGAAAAACAATTAATTTTAAATGAAAGTGAACAAAAGCATTACAACAAAATATATGTCTTTGACACACCACAGTATTTAGAAAACAAAACATGAACAAGGTTTATTCATTAAATTTTTTTTCAAGTTCGGCGGGCTGGATTCAAACGTTTAACGGGCCGCATGTGGCCCCCGGACCGTAGTTTGCCCACACCTGGCTTAGCTGGTACATTACACTTTTAGCTATTCAAATCTTCAAATTGACAGTTTATGTGCATGTCATATCTACATGCATTCGTTATCCCCAATGTCATCTCTGGGGTTCCATATGACAGGATGAGAAGCACTTTGTTCATAATAGTGGCTCACAGACAGAGATAAGTCTGAATAAAAACACATCATTTCCCCTTTTTCCGCGCGTTTGACAGGAAGGAGTTAGATTTTCTCCCAGGAGATTGCGCTTATACCATGCCTGCGTGTGTAAATTGTGCGAGTCGTGCAAATAGAAGATGTTTCATCTGGAGTGTGACTTCACTGGCAAAGAAAAATGTTCAAATTTCAGACAATGCATCACAAAGTTGGTTGAACTGTTTGTGATCAAGTAAAGTTTTCCTGCTATTAGAGCTACTCCACGGGAGAGTTTTAACTAAGCGCTAGTGGCCTGTGAAAAGCTTAACTGGATCCCTTTTCTCTTATCTGAGCTGTTCACATGCAAACACTTTGGACAGCTAATGAGTTTGTCCTGTGCACATCGTTGTTTCTTCCCATTGACTTTTATAGCACCGGAGAGTCAACGCTGAGATGTTGATTACTGGAGTAGAATTAAAATGTTCCGGAAAAGCCACTGTTAGGGCCTGGAAATGGATGATTACAAAACAAGCTCATCCCTTTGCGTCAAGGACATAATTTAGTTTTGTGTATCCATTTTCACTTCAATTGTGCTTTTTTAAAAAAAAATATTATTAATGGAAAACTCATATTTTGAAAGATGGTACAATAATTGCTGAGCGATGGTCCGAGCAATCAACGTGTAGTCTTCGAATCTGTTTACAGCCTTTTACGGCACGGTTGTGTTCACTTTTAACTCGTTGTTTATTGTCAGCAGGAGGTACACAGAGGCCATCAGTTGGGATTTATGCCCAAATGAAGTTGTGTTTTTGACAAGGGCTTGGGGACATTTAAAAAAAAAAAAAAAACGAAAAAAAAGCAGTTTTGTTTTTGTTACGGTTACTATCAACCGAGGAGGTGAAAGGAGGACCCAAGAGCAATCGTCATTAAAGGCAATGAGAAAGGATTTATTGTGAGTGAATGGAAGTGAGGCAAGGTGTCCAGAGTCCTTTGGAACGGAGGGTTGAATCAGGGAGTGCAATCCAGAATCCAGAATCCAGAGAGTGCAGGTAGCAGTCAGGCTGGGCTTGGGCGGGTAGGCAGGAGGCTGCGGCAAACGCGAGAAAACATAAACACAACGAATCAGATGAGCCAAAAACACCACAGAAGATTCGCTGGGAGCACAGATGTGGACCGTAGTACCAAGGCAAGGGCAGGAATAATCTGGCGTTTGACTCCTGGCTGCACCAAGCTTAAATGGTGGTGTTGATGATCCTGATGAGCGACAGGTGTGCAGGAGCCTGAAGAGGTAGGGGCGTGACCAGAAAGTGGGAAGGAGCCGCCCAAGCCCTGTAGGGAAACAAGAACACCACAGTACCCCCCCCCCCCCTCAACGGGCGCCTCCTAGCGTCCTACCAGGCTTGTCGGTGTGAGCTGCATAAAAATCCTCCAATAATGAATCATCAACAAACAATCTACGAGAAATCCAAGACCTCTCCTCAGGGCCATAACCCTCCCAGTCCACCAGGTATTGGAAACCCCTTCCCCTTGGCCTCACATCCAAAACCCTTGACACTGAGAAGGCTGGGTGGTCATCCACGATCAGGGGGGGTGAAGGGGGAACGGCCGGCGGGCTAAGAGTACTGGAGGAGACATGCTTGAGAAGGGACACGTGAAAGGTGGGGTGTATTTTCAGGGATTCTGGGAGCTTGAGTTTGACAGAGCACGGGTTAATGTCTTTCACAATGGGGAAAGGCCCAATGAACCGTGGTGTGAGTTTACGTGACTCTGTCTGGAGGGGTAGGTCACGGGATGAAAGCCACACCATTTGTCCAGGTTTGTACTCGGGGGCATCAGAACAATGAAGGTCCGCCAGCTGCTTGTTCTGTTGAGCGGAACGGGTGAGGGCCGCTTTGACCTCCCTCCAGACTCTTCTGACCCGTCGGAGATGCTCCCTAACCGATGGCACGCCCACCGAATGTTCCTGGTCTGCGAACAGTGGAGGTTGATAACCAAAACACGCCATGAAGGGAGACATACCTGTAGCTGAGCTGGAGAGTGAGTTGTGGGCGTACTCAATCCAGGGTAGACTGAGCTCCATGAAACAGGGTTACGGGCAACTACACACCGGAGGGCAGCCTCAAGGTCCTGATTAGCCCGCTCCATCTGACCGTTAGTCTGGGGGTGATAACCTGATGAAAGACTGGCCGCTGCGCCCACCGCTTTGCAGAACTCCTTCCAAACTCGGGATGTGAACTGGGGGCCTCTGTCGGGTACAATGTCCGCTGGAATTCCATGGAGCTTGAACACATGTAACACTACAAGATTGGCAGTCTCTAGAGCAGAGGATAGCTTGAGAAGGGGCACGTAATGGACACATTTGGAGAATCGATCCACAATTGTGAGGATGACGTTGTTACCTTCAGAGGGTGGAAGACCGGTGACAAAATCCACAGCAATGTGAGACCAAGGACGGTTTGGGATGGGTAGAGGGCGCAGCAGGCCAGGAGGAGGTCGGTGGGAAGCTTTACCTCGGGCACAGACAAAGCAGGCTAGGACAAACTCACGGATGTCCCTGGTCATGTTGGGCCACCAAAAATGGCTTCGGAGGAACTGGAGTTGTCCGAGATATTCCAGGGTGACATGTGAGCTTGGATGAATGGCCCCACTGAAGGACTTGTGATCATGCAGCATCTGGTGCAAAAAGACGGTTGGGAGGTCCGGTCTGGGGGTCAGGTTATCTCGCTGAGCTTCTCAAACCACCTTCTCTATCTCCCATGAGGCTGCTCCGATGAGACAGGAAGGAGGCAGATGGGGATCAGGTGCCCGAGCCGGCTTCACGACAGCTGCAGCCTCCCGCTCTGGCTTCACGCCCGCTGCAGCCTCCCGCTCTGGCTTCACGCCCGCTGCAGCCTCCCGCTCTGGCTTCACACCAGCTGCAGCCTCCCGCTCTGGCTTCACACCAGCTGCAGCCTCCCGCTCTGGCTTCACACCAGCTGCAGCCTCCCGCTCCGGCTTCACGCCAGCTGCAGCCTCCCGCTCCGGCTTCACGCCAGCTGCAGCCTCCCGCTCCGGCTTCACGCCAGCTGCAGCCTCCCGCTCCGGCTTCACGCCAGCTGCAACCTCCCGCTCCGGCTTCACGCCAGCTGCAGCCTCCCGCTCCGGCTTCACGCCAGCTGCAGCCTCCCGCTCCGGCTTCACGCCAGCTGCAGCCTCCCGCTCCGGCTTCACGCCAGCTGCAGCCTCCAGTGCTGGCCCCTCGCCAGCTGCAGCCTCCCGTTCCGGCGCCTCGCCAGTTGCAGCTTCCCGTTCCGGCTCCTCGCCAGTTGCAGCCTCCCGTTCCGGCGCCTCGCCAGCTGCAGCCTCCCGTTCCGGCGCCTCGCCAGCTGCAGCCTCCCGTTCCGGCTTCACGCCAGCTGCAGCCTCCCGCTCCGGCTTCACGCCAGCTGCAGCCTCCCGCTCCGGCTTCACGCCAGCTGCAGCCTCCAGTGCTGGCCCCTCGCCAGCTGCAGCCTCCCGTTCCGGCGCCTCGCCAGTTGCAGCTTCCCGTTCCGGCTCCTCGCCAGTTGCAGCCTCCCGTTCCGGCGCCTCGCCAGCTGCAGCCTCCCGTTCCGGCGCCTCGCCAGCTGCAGCCTCCCGTTCCGGCTCCACGCCAGCTGCAGTCTCCCGTTCCGGCTCCACGCCAGCTGCAGCGTCCCGCTCCGGCTTCACGCCAGCTGCAGCCTCCAGTGCCGGCCCCTCGCCAGTTGCAGCCTCCCGTTCCGGCGCCTCGCCAGTTGCAGACTCCCGTTCCGGCGCCTCACCAGCTGCAGACTCCCGTTCCGGCTCCTCGCCAGCTGCAGCATCCCGTCCCGGCGATCCAAGTCCCTGTCTCGGCGGCGCCCGACCCGCAGCCGCCTCTTGTCCCGGCGCTCCAAGTCCCCGTCTCGGCGGCGCCCGACCCGCGGCCGCCTCTCGTCTGGGCCTCGGCGGCGCCTGACCCGCGGCCGCATCTTGTCTCGGCCTTGGTGGCGCCCGACCCGCGGCCGCCTCACGTCTCGGCCTCGGCGCCGCCCGACCCGCAGCCGCAATGTCCTCCGGGTCGCCCGCCTGACCGGCCACGGCTGGACTTGCTGGTCTGGCCTCCCAGACGCCTGCCTGACCAGCCTTGATTGCGGGCTGTGGTCCCGCCTCCTGGCCCCCTTCCGCCCACCCTGATATTGGACAATTTTCTTTTGTTTGTGTTTGGGACGTCTGGGATCCGTCCCTTAAGGGGGGGGACTGTCATGATTTATATTTGTTATTTTTGGTTTAGTATTTAGTTTCATGTTTTGGCCTTGTGTTCCTGTGTCTTGTCTCGTCAATTCTATTGTGTCCACCTGTGTTCGTTTACCCAAGCCCTTGTTAACCAATCCGGTCCTTCCAACCCTCCGTGTCTTGTCCAGCTGCTCCTCGTTGTCTAGTCAATTTGTGTGTATTTAGTTCCCTGGTTGCTTTCATTTCTTGTTGGTCCATCGTCGTTGTCATTGTCACTGTCTCTTGTCCTTGTTTCCTATCGCTTGTCCCTGTCCCTGTCAGTGTCCAGGTCCGCATCCTTCCTCCCTGTTTCTTCAAGTTTAGTTTTGTCAGTCATTGCTTTGTTCGTGTCTGTTATTTTACACTTTTTGACATTTTAGTTTTTCCAAGTTCCTCGATTGCCTTTTGTTTTTTGTTTATTAAATACCCTTTAAGTTACCCCTGCCTGGCTTCCCTGCATTTGGGTCCTCCTCAACCTCAACCCCAACCCGGTACGTGACAGTTTTTTCACTATTCTATAAACAACTCATAACTGTGGTGCTGTCACCACGTCTCAGGGGAGCCCCCCAAGTCATGTACCATGCAAGAGCCTGTCTCTACACAAGTACACAGTCTCATTTTACATGCTCTTTGAAAAATAGAAAACATTTCCGTGAACCATAGGGTATTTTGCGTTACCTGGCTTTTTAAAAAATATCAGAGACTTTGCTATTTGCTGTGATGCTCGATGCAAATGCTCTGGCATATTTACACTTAATATATACAGAGGAGAAGCAAGAAAGGAAAACTAAATAGTCTTATTAAATTAATTTTTAAAGAGAGTACTGATATTATGCTCTGAAATAGAGATGAGGACCATCTTTGGGGTAAGGAATACTTTATTTTCAGTAATTTGTTTTTAGTTTGTTTTTTTATTACGTCAGCACATTTGACAGCTATTTGGCTCCAATAGTTAAATAAATAAACTGCAGTTAAATATTTTTTTTCTCATAATACCTGTATTAAAAATGATGGCAATTTACTTTTGTAGCAAAAACGCCATGTGGTGTGCGCTCATAAATACATGATTAGATCACTCTTCTTTGCTAACCAACACTTTAACCACAATAACAAAAGTGTTATTTTAGTACCTCTCTAATGGCGTCAATCAACAGTGAGCATTAATATCTTTCTAATGGCAAAATGTTTACGGTAACTTGTGTTGGTTCCCATTAGCTTGTCTCATCAGATCTACTACAGTGATTACCAACCACGTATATGCGGCGGGAAATTTCCCAATTTCACTTAATTGGCCTGGGAACTATTATTTTACTTCAAGTAATGATATGATAATTTTAAAGTAATATAAAATAATACAAACAATGTGTATCTTTGTTCATCTATCTTTGCCAGTGGTTTATAGTGGCAGGCGCATTCTGCCGCTAGGTGGCGGTAAGTACAATTAATCTGATTATCCCCTTGTCATTCATGCAACAGAAGTAAATCCATATTTCACACAACTGTAGACTCCACTTTAGTATTTACACTTTTGTAACTGTTTATTTTTGAAGATCTAAAATGAGATTTGCACTTCCAACAATAAACGCAATAGCATGTGTTGCCAACACACCAATAAAAAAAACCCGCAAAATGTCACCGAGCGATTAAGCAATAAAAAATGTTAAGCAAATAAAGGATAGTTACACAATTGCGCATCACTCTATCTGTTTCGTGAATGCAAACAGACAAACGTGCATAATGATAAGTGCCGCTTCGCTTTTCAGGCGTTGTAAGCGTAACAGCAGACTGTGGAGATTCAAGATAAACTGGAGCTCCTGCAAAGGTCATAAAAAAAAATAATCAACTCGTCTGACCACACGAGAGAGATTTTCTGTGTGCGTGCGTGTGTGCTGGTTGAAGCCATGTACAAGCCAGTTTTTTGAGGGTTTGAAAAGGGTTTTACCCGTACCTCGCTAATTCATGCGTGCACTTGTGATGAATGCTTGGGTGAGCCGATTAATGGGTTATCAAATTAGGACATTATTCTTGTAAGAAAATGACATTAGATTTAAGTAGTATATTGACCTTTGTCTAGTGCGCTACTCATATGCATTTATACACTAGTGTAATATGTATATGATTATAAATTGATCAGATGTATCCTTCTGGGTCTTATGATTAATGTTTTTGGTCTTTGCAAAAGAAATGTAGTCAATAAAACAATTCAGCGATCAGAACAATCTTCCTCAAAAGTACAGATCAGTATGAAATTAAAATGTATTCACCAGTGATTCATTAGAAATCAAGTGTGCTGGTTTAAAATATTTACTACAAATACTGTCAATGTGTTCATCTAGCTACGATGGTGACGTATAATGACAGGCGAATCAATTTCATGCTCGTCCACTAGATGGCAGAAACTCCACTAAACCCACTTATTGCCAATCATGCAATAGAATAATAATAGTGTTCCACTAAAAAGAGTGAGTCTGTTGGTGAATAAATTGAAGCAAGATTAACGCTGTTTCAGTATAAGAAGCGCCTATAGACATTGTGGAAGTTAACTACTTTTTGCGTTGAAGAAAGTCCGTTCCCATTTTTTTTTTCAAGAATTTAGTTTTTCCCTCAAGATTTTTAATAATTTTTTTGTTTTGATTATATTGAAGGCATGTCAGAGTGAAGCTCCTCCCCCACACCAACGTAGTTCCGAGGCACCGAGATGTTGCCAAAGCAATACCTTTATATTAGTCATCACTTTGGGCTGAGCACTCAAATAGCAAATGTGAATTTTCCACTGAATGACAGAGGCTAAGATAAAAAAAAAACAACAATAAAAAACAAAAATCTGCAAATATCTGTCTCCACAAATTACCAAATTGCATGGATTACCTTTTGTGAGATTTTTTTTTCAACTGTATAACATGTGCCCTGCCTTAATGAAGGTTTCACACAGCAAGTGCTCTAATAAATATCTTATGTCACACATTGAAACCAGGTTGCTCATCAACTGAGCTTGTAAAAAAAAAAAAAAAAAGTGCTTTTTGAGATCACTAACTGTGAATGTTAGCAACCCTGATAGCCACGACATTAGATACACCTGCCCCATTGAACGTGATCCTGTAGAACAGCAATAAAAACTTGCCTTTAAAAATCATCATTAATAAAATTAGGTATTATTTTTGCTGTAATTTGCATTTAGTGGGACACCGCTTCATACTGAAATGTGTTTCAGTTATGTAAATCCTCCTCTCTTGCTGAATAACGTTACCAAAATGTATTAAAATACTTCAAGTTCAATCCACAAGCACAATAGTGGACACAATCTTTAATGAATGGATGATACAAAGTTGCGCAATGCACTGATGCATGACTTTCTTTCCGGCTGCTGGCGTAGCGACAAAGTGAGAGGTGTGGTTTGGTGTTAGTCAGCAGCACGCATCAGGTATGCACGCCTCACTATAAAAGGCGGCAAACGGAGGAGAGGAGCAAGTCAGGGCACCAGCAGCACCACCACCACCAGCAGCAGCATCATCATCATCAACAACCATCCAGTGTGCTTCAGAAGACTTAAAAAAAAAAAAAGTAGGTTTGATTTTTTTTTTTTGGGTGGGGGTGAATGTCTTGATGCATTTTACTGTATGTAGCATTTAATTTAATTGTGTCATTCAAAAAAAGAAAAATACATGTATGCGATGTTGTTCCTCTTCAAAGGTCCACCCACCATGCTGAAACCGTGCGTGATGCTCGCCGCGCTCCTCTTGTGCTTGTTGGTGTTTTGGAGCAACTTGGCCGACGCGTACCCTCCCAAACCCGAGAGTCCCGGCAGCAACGCCTCCCCGGAGGACTGGGCCAAGTACCAGGCCGCTGTCAGGCATTATGTCAACCTTATCACCAGACAGAGGTGAGGACAGTCACACTGTATGATGCATTTGTACTTTTCTTTCTATTTACGAGACAACTGTAACTTGCAGATTTCCTTCCTTCCTGTAAAATCCTACCTCACGCAACAAATTAAGATTTGAAAAGAGATTAGAAGCATCTGTTCAGTGTTAAATGTGATTTGCTGAAACTTCTCCTAAATCCATCATTAAAACTTAAGCAAGGTTGCAGCATACATTTCATTAATATGGGGTGATGTAACATTGCCAGCCTTTCTTATACATCTTAATTTATTTGGATTATCTTGTGTAGATTTCCCCCAAAATAGTTTCACTTCTTAGAATTTGATATTTGCCAAGACTTGAATAACTGACACAATATATATTGTGTTAGAAATTGGGTACAATAGGAATCAATTTCCAACAAAAGTCTCCAAATGCATCATGTCCCTCTATCTTTGAGCGCTCCCCTTGAGCGACGAGATTTTTATTGACTAACAGAGCGCCGTGGCTTTCTCATATTGACGTCTGCCGCATGACATCTCATATGACCAACTTGTGATGAAGTGTCTCAGTCTAAAAGGTTAACAGCTCCCTGATCAAATACATAATCTCATATTTCAGCTTTGCCAAACATTGCATCAGCGATCAAAGCAATAAAGTGGAAACTGGTCACATGAGGACAAGACTACTCAATTTAAAAATAAATAAATTAGGGGGCGGGGGGGGGTGTTAGTTAGTACATGAGGCATCGTCTATCCTCCTGTTGTGTGATTACACAGGCTGGATTCGTCATGTTGTCACGCATCGTTTACTCTTCAGTAGCCAAGCATCGATTTAAGGAAAGGAGATGACAGACAAGCTTGTCCCTTTCCTTTGTTTGCAAATAACAGTTCAGTGGCTGTGTGATTAGATTGTGAGATAGTAACTTGTCATTATATTATGTTCTACTTCACCATGCTTCCATTTGCAATAGTGCAAATAATGTCCTGTAAAGCATTTGATTTTTTTTTTTTTTTGTTTCCCCAGATATGGGAAGAGGTCATCCCCTGAGCAGGCGGTGGCCTGGCTCCTGTATGGTGTGGATGCAAGCCAGGATGCCGAACCTCGGTGAGAGCTCAAGAATCAGATGATGCAGTGAATTGGATCAAATATCATGCTAATTCAATTCTGTGCATTTTTATTTATTTTCAGTGCTTCCTTGCTGTATCACGGTTCATTCCCAAATTTTTAGGCAATCGTTGAACGGCTTTTACGGTCTCCAGTATATCCTGTAATGACCTTGCTTGAGTGAAAGTTTAAGCAAACTCGCTTAGGAGCTGCTGTTGGCCACAGCTCATGCCCAGACAATCAAACTCACCAGACCCCGCCTCTTAAAGGCACGTGCATAGGCACAAATGCTAAAGAATGTACAGTTTTTAATATACATCTTATTTTTTTTATGTTGAAATGCATTTACACTGTTTGCAAAAATGTTTACTCATGCTAAAGTACGTGGGATGGGTAAGTCAATATATTAAAAAAAATATATTTTTGAAATGGTCTCTACTGTTATATATACACCACAATATGACTAAGTTCACTGTATTTCTACAACTAATACTGACATAATTGAATTCCATTTTATTTATTGTAATAGGATAACATTTGTATTGCACTTTTGGAAGCACAGCCATTTAATACCAGTTAAGAAAAGGAACAATGAATGTTGTGTACATAACCAAGCTGCTTGTGGCTGTTTTTTTTTTTTACAGTTTGGACTACAACAGTGGTTGGTAATCGACCCGAAAGGTGATCCAACATCCAACAACAATCAAGAAAGATGGGATTTCCTTGGAGGGTCAACCTTCAGCTAAATAATCTGTTTCAATTTCTCAATATGCATGCATGTTTCTCGTTTTGTTTGTCTGCATTGCTTCTCTTTGTATACCTCTTTGTTTTCTGGTCAACTATGTAAATAATTTGTATGAGGAAAGTGACTAACTTTACAATAAAGGAAATAATGGCATAAAAGTAATGCGTCAATACAGTTTCTTTTCAGGCTTGGTCAAACTCTTTAATTGCGACCAGACAATCGAATATATTTATTTAAATATTCTATACTTTAATTTAGCTGTTTTCTCACTAATAGTTAGTTAAAAATTACTTACATTATTCATTTTATATTGATTTCTCTTTTGTATAAATATAGTAGAAAACTTAATTAACTTGATAACCAGAATGCCCTTTATTGTCATTGTACTCAGTGTCTGAGATTGGAGAGCTCACAGATCCAGTGCGATACAACAAATACTTTTATCAAATGGGTCAATTAAATTAATTAAAGATTAAATAATATGAAATAAATGTGAAATTAAATAAATAAAACACATTATGTTGCAGTTCTCCAAGATAAGGGTAGTTGTGTGTGAGAGTTCAGAATGGAGATGGCTCTTGGAAAGTTGTTTAACTGAATTTTTACCTTTAAAATTATTCAATATATTGTCAAATAATTCATTGATTTCTTGCCCACCTATTCAACAAAAACAACAACAAAAAAACAGTATTGTGCAGTATTTATCGAGTTGGGTGTAATGCATCTTCTCGCCACTAGAGGCCACTGTCCTACCAAGAGGCAGCTCATTTATTTCCGCTGACAGGAGGTTCCGAACCACGCCAGACTCGCACTCCCGTGTGTGTTGTCGGGCAGTACCGTCACGTTTATTCTCCATCACCGAACCTTATTCAACCACCTTGAAGAAACTGGGACTGTTTAAACCACAATTAAGTGTTTTCTTTGTCTTCGGGCAAGCAAGCTCTTGCACAAAAAAAGCGCGTTGAGTGGGTTGCAGTTGGCGCTTGCAAGAGTCCGCGCGGATTAACCAAGACCTGCCGCCGACACCAGCAGCACCGAGCCGAGTGGCGTCCTCAAGCAGCCGGATAAAGGTAAGCGGGGAATGCCCTTTCTTCGGCGGAGGGAACGTCGAACAAAGAACACAATAAGGCGTTTTTGTCATTTTTATTTTCGTTTTTGTGCGAGTAATTGTGTTTTACTGAACCCATGATGGGGAAAATCCCTGTACTAAATCCTATGTGAATGCACAAATAGAAACGTTGGTTTGACTGCATGCTTTTAAACAGGCCAATTAGTGGATATGTTAAATATGTGTTGTGTTAGTAATTGACCTCATTGCACCTGTGCGGTGTCGTCAAACGTCGATTTCTCCGTGAAATATATAAATCAATTATATTTCCGATATATTAGTCTTCCTAAATATTTCTGTGTGGAAATGTCGTTATGGAAAAGTATAAAGAACACTAATGTTCAAATTATAAATTTTTTAAAGGCTGGAAGCCTGCGCATGCGCACATGCTGGGCACGTGAACACAACATTTGGCATAGACGGGTCAGTATTTCTTGTTCTTTTTTTTCATGGTAATTGATTTCTTCAGATGGTGAATGTGTTGCTTTTGCTCACCAAAAATGATACAATGAAAATAAAGATTACATAATGGTCACTTCACCCCTGAATCACTGAATTGAACCACTAAAGTAAATCATAACACACATATCTGTATGTATACCTGAGAGGGGATATAAAAAGTCTGAACACCCCTGTTCAAATGTCTGTTTTTGTGATGCTGTACATAAAAATAAGACCAAAACAAATAATTCAACCACCTCTAACTTCATGGGTGTCAATCTATAAAATGAACTGAGATACTACGGTTGCATACCTTATTATAAGTGGGGAGTGTGGCTGTGTGCAGAATTAACCACCTGCATTCAAACATGTTAAATGGGAGTTAGCACACACCCAGCACCTTTTAACGTGCCTTTGATTAACCCCGAATAGAGTTCAGACGAGAAAGCTTAAGACATCTCACAATGACAGCCATGGAGTGCAGAGAGTTCACACATCACCGGCAGGTTGTTATACGGTATCGGTGAGAAGAAAGGTTCAAAATAATTTGCAAGGCATTAAATGTGCTGGAGAACACGGTGGAGAAAATGCAGCCTTAAAAAAAAAAAAATCTTTGTATTGTGCATTCCCAAGACCTGAACACCCCCCACCCCAAAGCCAATGAAAAGATGAGAGGATAACTGGTGATGTAGGCTGTCAGAGGCCAAACGCAACATTGAATTTCTGACAAGTACTATCTGTTTGTGACCACAATCTCCTGGCCTCTTCATACTGAATGTCTGGCAAGACCAAAGAAAAAAAATAAACATAGAAATCCTCCAAACACTTTCGAAAAGGTTTTCTGAGGTGATTAAACCAAAGTTGAACTTTTTGGCCGTAATACCAAAATGTGTATTTGGTGAAAACATAATATTCCTCATCACCATAAAAAAATAAAAATACATAAAGAAAATTATCATCCCTTGTAGTAAAGCGTCACAGAGGAAGCACAATGCATTTGCGCTGTTTTTCTTAAGCTGCTGTAGTCAAGGTGATAAAACAAAACCTACGGGCTTCTTCTAGAATACATAAAATACCAGGAAAAGCCTGCCAGAACATCAGAACTTGAGTTACGCCTAATCAGAGGCACTTTCAATGGTGGCCAGTGTGTGTTGACTCAAATGTGATTAGTTAATCGCGAAGACGGGTCACATCCCAGTTTATTAGAGGATATGCACATTTGTGCAGCCAGATTCTCTCTGTTGTTTATTTTTTACTTTTCCTCTCTAAAATCTCTCTCTGACTTTTTTAAGTTGAGTTGTTGAAGTTACTGGTGACATTGATAGAAGAACCTTTGACAATAGTTAGGTAGCTTTTTATTTATTTATTTATTTATTTTAATTTTTTTTTTAAACATCACAAAAAGCCTGACATTTCAACTGGGGTGTGTAAACTCTTTGTATCCACTGTGTAGAAATAGCCAATATTTTTAATTAATATTGCTCGTTTAAAAATGTGAAAGAACTGCAATGATGACTGTGTATTAAACGTATATCACATATCTTTCATTTTAGCTTTTGCCGCGACGAAAGATATTTCTTATCAGTTTTTAATTTGGGTGTTAGAGGATTAAGTTAAGTATTCCTAAAGCTGTCTCTGAAATCCCTGACTGAAATGATATAATTTTTCATGACTTATTACAAGTGTATTCTTAATACAGTACTTTGCCAGTTTGTCCTTTGCCTCACATTTCTTAAATCAGATGGATTTGCGGGGTGTACCTTTTTATAGTATCGTGTGCGCATTCCGGACTATTTTTGCGTTATTCATAACAATCGTCAGCGTCGCCTCAACCTCATTCGTCATTGACGACTGAATCATGTCATCAGGGTAGTTACGTACGCTACACAGTTAAAAATAGCACATTTACTTTTAGAAAATGCTAAAAATATGTCGCCCAACACAGACACGCGCACATTGAAAGATCTCAACAACTAATGGGTGGTCTGTCATGGGGACTATAGTGTGTGTTAGTTGGTTGGTGAATACACACACTTCTCCTGGGAGGGATCGCAGCATGTTGCCTCGAGCCATACTGTGCTAGTCGCTATACATGTCATTAATTTTTTAATTAGAAGCTGCTCATATTCTATCGGGATTATTTTAGGTGTGATGGTAGTAAGTGGTTTATTATTCTTATTAGTTTATTTGTTTTTGTTTTTTGCTAAAAAATTTAGCCAATTGGGTATTTTGCATATTTTATATTATTATATATTTTCTGGTTGCTATGGTAATTGGCAATGTACTGTAAATCTGATCAACTCTGTAATTAAGATGATCAAGCGTTTAAATAGCAGTTTTAATTCCGCTCTCATCGTTCTACGCCATTTCCCTTGTTGCCATGGCAATGCACCGGGGGGAAAAAAGTGAGGAACCGCTCACGGTTGTCTTGGATACGGCAGTTTTCTCTGTAAAGTAATGAGAGGAGTTGAACCTGTGGGAGCACGGGGTTATTTTTAGGCCTGACGCCAGGCTCCATATGTGGATTAAGACTTGTTGGGCTGCTGCTTTTGTGTGTGTGTGCGTGTTTGTGTGTTTACACGCTGCTAGGCGGTTGTCACATGGACACCTGGGCTAGCATTTGTCATTGCTCAAGGCCTGGAATGTATACGGCATGCATGACATTTCTTAGTATTTGCATAAGAAGGGCTGAACGACTCATAAAAATAACGTTATTGTAATTTCTCTTCACCTCAATTTTGCAATTAGTTTCTCTTCCCATGTTTTTCTTTTAACAAACACAAGCAGTGAACTAATCTGTGTATATATATATATATATATATATATATATATATATATATATATTTTACTATTATTTTTTTTCATTATTATTCATTTTATTTAGTTTTTGGGGGGGATGAAATTACTCATCTGTTTGCTAATTATTTTTTAATTTTATTTTTTTAAGGGTAGAGCAAGTTCACTGTCAACTAGTGTTTAACAGGATCCTTGTTTGTGCGATATTCAGGTTTTACAGCATTATTACGGGCAATTCTAAAAAATTTGAGGAGGGTTGTCCAATGCTTGAATTTCCGAGATTAGGTCGGAGCTTGCTCCTGAGCAGCGAGGTTTCCTGCACCCTGGAAGTTAGATTCCTATGTAAGCGGATTGACATTCAATGTGCGTCCCAATTAAGTGATCAGCATTCCTGAGCATGTCGGTGTCACCAGCTGGAGATGACGCAATGTTGATCAAGCAGTTTGCCGCAAGGATGACTGAGCATGGCAATGTTTTTGAAAATGACGACATAGTAAAAGTCCAGGCATGGCAAGGTAGGTGTGCCGTGAGCTGCTAGTTTCTGTCGCATGTCATCAATTGGCTCGTAGTTAATTGGCTCTTTTTACACATTTGACAGCTAAGAAATTCAGAAATGTTACATGTTGACCAAAGGAATCCTACAAGATTGTGCCAGCGACAATAAAGTTCTTTCCTTGAAGTTAAGCGAGATCTTAAACAGTCTTTTATTGTTTTGACATAGTGTGTTACAACATCTGGGCTTTCAGTACGTTCTTGGTTTGTGTACTTACAATTGAATCAGGACTTGGAGCGCGACTGATGCCGTTTATGAGGTTACATGGACGTAATAATGGACAAGAACACAAACTGAGAAATGGCATGTGACTTTACAGTTAAATTGCGTTAGTGATTAGCTCCAGCCAGAAGTGGGTAGTGAATCACATGCTACTTTTGTTGAAGTAAATTTGGGGATACGTTGCACTTGTCAGAGTAGTTTTAGATTTTTTTAAATTTTTTTTTTTTTTTATAACTATTGCTTGTGTTTTTTTTTTTGTTTTTTTTTACTTTCAGTTCCGCTCCCTACTTTTGACATTTGTTGTAAACCAACGACAAACCCTGTATCTTACTACAATATTGCACAGGCTGAATGTAAAAAGGTAATCAATCTCCGTCTCTCTACTCTCCTCAAGGATACCTATTAACTTCTTTATTTTAGACCTTGATTACAATTGTCAATGCCACAACAAACTTAAATAAAAACTGAAACCAACCGAGATGAAGCAATCCCAATGCAATTCATTTTACCACAATGCTAAAGTAATCAGTGATCCGAAAAAAGCAGTTCACAACTCCAGTTTGTTCCAAATTCCCAACAAACCTCTGCTGAAATCGGCTTTGGCTGCCGTGTGGCCTCTACATACTTCAACGAGCTTTGTCATTTCCCTGCGCAAACACAGGATCTCGTGGGCGGAACGCTAACGTGGCATTAAGGACCAAATCCACGATCAATTTTCCCAAAGCCCTTACAGCGTTTGAGAGCGATCAATCAATATCACAATACTTGTAAGTGTAACTACAGCCCTTCAACCATTAAATCATTAAATAACGTAAGACTCTTCCTTATTATGTGATCCAGTGTTTGGCGTGATCGATGCTTACTTTGGTTAACCAAACCATGAGAAGACTGGAAATGAACGGTAACGCTGTTGGTGTTCAGTGTTGATGACGCAATCATTTAAAAGTTGTACGTGAGGTTGGGACTCATTTATTTATTCAAGATTGACCCTTTCGAGGGTTGAGGGTGCCGTAGTACTGCTTCTGAGATATTGTCATAGCAACCAGAAATTAGCATCTTCCCCCCGTGGCATCTCTGGTTCAACAGCTGCGTACTTTTCGTCATCCCTATTATTTCAACCCGTTCACCTCCTGTCAGACCTCCCACTTGATATGTTGCCACAACTACCGCAGTCTTATTTTTTTCTCCTCCTTATTGCATGACTATCTGCTGTTTATATTCCCGCGAGCCCATATCGCGATTTAAAGTGTGGATTTCGCCAAACATCACCCGACTAGCCAGTTTTGGATTCCCGGGTGTTCGTTCTCATGCTGCCTGATGTTAAATGGATCAATTAGAATGAAGAGATCCTCTCTAAGCCAAACGTTGGCCAGCCTGCCCACTCACCCGCTCGTTCAGTCTTTCCATCTGTTAGTAATATTCCCCCACGGACACAAGGGCAGTAACTGCAGGGATGTCTATTAATAGTTCCAAAGTGAGTTAGATAGCAGTTAGTGTGGGTGGGAGCTTGTTTAGACAGATTGGAATCACGATAGTTGTGACTGCTGTGATGGAAAGAAGGCATTTGATATCGTTATCACGGCAAAGAGTAGCACAGTCTGCTGAATTTTCATCTTAACTGATTTATAAAATTGATCAAACCTCACTTATGACAAATTTTAAAATGAGTACCAAATCACATAGCACACACTTAAAAATCTGTGTTTTTCTCCTGCATAAGCATTCTGGTGTAGTACTCATACTGACCAGTGAGTGGCAGTACCGTGCAACAGAGCATCCAATCCAATTTGCTCGCTGTAGGAACGCTTTCATTCTACTTAACATCACAATCACAGAGTCCACGGCTTGTACTTCCTCGGTTGGCAACGGACACAATCGTAATTACTGGACACGATTCACATTCGCTTGTTGGGCATGGCGGTTTTCGGAAACATTTCTGGAGGCGAGTGGATTGACTCTTGCAACACACCTCACCCTTCTGGCTAATCTTTTAGGATAATCTTTCGAGCCATCTGATAATCAGGCCTTTGTTGACTTTGGTCGTCAAGATCAAATTTGGCCAGATTATCTTGCCTTAGACTTCAGATCATCATTGGAGACAAATTATTCAACCAAATTATTCATGCGGGGATTTAAAGATCAGCACCAAGATTATTCGCGCATCTCTTTGTTTTCAGCAAGCTGTCTTTGTGCCGGAGAGTTTGCATTCATTTGCCAAGTTATGTCTTGAATTTTTCTTTCATGTCTCTTTTGCTTCACAGGTGTGACCAAGCAAGTTTGGCGGAGGACACAAAGAAGAAACAAACCATAAAATGCCCGTGGCAACCACTTTTTCTGACTCCGGTAAGTTGCTTCTTCAGCTGTGACAAGAGCATCTGTGTAAAATGTGGACTCTCAGCAGGGGACTCTTTGCACACCTGCATAGTAAATTAATGCAGCCCAAGACAACAAATAATTTTCAAATATCATGGTCACTATGAGAAAAGCTAATCATTTGATGATGCCTATCATGTCGAGTGCCTTGAGGAGCGTGTTGAAAGAGCGCGAGTGATAGTGAAAGCTTTGTGTCTAATCCGGCACTCCAGACGTGAATCTCATCTCACCAGTTCTAATGTGACTTAATGAGCTGGATAATGGTTCGCTCCAACTCCAGTCCTAAATTAGCCACGCCTCAGAGGATTTTTCTGATGTACGCTTTGAAGCCCGCCACTCGTGCATATCCACTTTACGTCACTGTTAGACCTCCACTTGGCGACAAAAGCATTGCCGCTTCAAATCTTTAATTCCGTCTGGATCGTGAGCAATCACTTCGGCCTGCCGCACACCGATCAGGTTTTGAGGCTCCTCATACAATGTATAATTCATCGAACCACAAAAACATGGTGCGATTGTCAAGAAAGGTCTTTTGAAATTCGAGCTCCTTCTTGGCTTAATGTGAAGTGCTATCAGTTTGTTACACACTTCTGTAATAAAAAAAATGACAAAGTCTATTGCTCTCTGTGAAGACACTTTTACTATCGTGATTTTTCACGAGAATTATCAGCTATGCTGCAACAAGGAAGGAAGGTACGGAATGCATGCATAGCAATTTGCAACACGTCATTTCAATCTCTGCAAGTGTTTACGTTTACAGATGATCATTTCTACAAGTACGGCTATCCTGGAAATCACAATGTCCCACCACAAGGTTGGCCGCACCTGCTCTAATGTATCGCAGTCAAACAGCAAAGGTAGCATAATATATCATAATGTTGCTGAGTATTTGGTGTAATATTTTGCTGTTCAGCATTCGCACAAAGTGTGGCGGTCCGCTTGACTGGGAGTGAATTTAAAATGTGTGAATTGTCCTCAAGCCAAGGGCTCAGTTTGGCATTACAAAACAAACTGTTCCAAGCCAGCGTAAGTACTTTATTCATTTCACAAAGGCATTTTTCAAGTTATATTATAACAGCTGACCTATTCGTCACCTTCACACATTTCTACCCTCGTGCGCAAAACACTCATTTAATGATTCTCAATGTGCGTTGGCAAGGCTGCCGATTTGCGGTGACGTTTGCCCGTCAGTGATGTCATCTCAGCGACGGTCTATTGCTCATTTATGATTCTTCTCCCTTTTGTACCGCCTCCTTTGACCAATCTGTTTCTCGCAAACCAGCTCAGTGCTACTCGTCTCCCCCCAGTTAACCCCCACAGGGTAGCCTCCAGCTATATTGCCCCGCCTCCTTCCCTTCCCTCCCTTCCTCCTCCCCGAATTCGCATCACACTTCCTATTTTCTTCCCCACTCCCCTTTTACGTGTCGCCCTCTCGCTCTCGCTTTCTCTTGGTCCACTCGTGCACACAAGCCTGTCATCCGCATTCATTCATGCGGAGGAGAAGACGCTCAGTCAGCCGTAGCTCACACACATGCACGTCAAGAGCAGGTGGAGAGGGAGGAAAGAGCCAGGAGCTATTTGGCAGGAGGAGGAGGAGGAGGGAGTGAGCGCAGCCTCCCACACACATTATTGGGTGTGGGGGTGTGTGTGTGTGTGTGTGTGTGTGTGTGTGTGTGTGTGAGCGCACCGTAGTGAGGTGTTGGTCACCATGGCTGGCAGTCTGTTTGGAAGACTCTCCCTTGAGGAGGGCGACTCTGCCTTCTCCCTGGAGGGCCTGGAAATGAAGCTCGGGGGTGAAGGTAAGAACACGGTTGTCTACCTGCACGGGGCGTGTGCGCCATTAAATGTTTTGTGGCGTGTTAACCAGGATGACCTGTATGCAATAATTGGCACAGGTTTACGAATGCACCGAAAAAGTTGACATCACGGTTAAGTCAATGACCTGGAGTCCGTTTGTACATCTTTAGCGATGATGACAAGTAGCGACAGAATGGGCCCCAGGGCAGCATTGGCATGCACAGGAGCGCAAAACAAGGACAGCGATGGATGCATAAAGATGGCAAGACTGTCACACGGTGTCAGCAGCGGTCGCAGTGCTGTCTTTTCATTAGCATTGGCCGGCTTGAGTGCAATGGAGCGTGACAGGAAGTGGGATAAAGTTGTGTTGTTGTGAAAAGTTACTTTGACGCAGCCTCTTCTACTTTGGATGCTGATGGACAGAATAAAGGTTTGGCTGAAGTTTAGTTGATATCTGCGTGTCAAAATTGCTGTGTGGCTTATTTGGCCTTTTCTATAATGTGCTTATATGTCCTTACTTATTGTTATAAACTGCTTCTAATTGTCCGTTCATCATGGGAAGCCGTTCTCACGCACACACAAACACGCAGTTCACATTTTTTTTTTTTTTAAACTTGCAATGTCCAAAGCACAACTGTGGAAATACATTAACGTCACTGGACGGTGACAATGCATTTTTCCTTTGGTGTCGACTTAAAACACGCATTTGCCAATAACATAGAGTTGAACATACCATACACGTGCCGTTTCTAATTGACAAAGTTCATTAATATTGCATAGTGCTCCATACTGTACATTAATATCCTCTGTGTGCGTGCGTGTGTGTGTGTCCAGCGTTATTGACATGCTATGTGCCTACATAAATTGTCAGCTGTGACCCATGCAAGGGTTGCCTTCAATTGTTAAAGTCACATCTAAAATGGTCATGGCTGCCAGATTAATTTAGGTGGCGTCACGGCTCATGGCGTCGATTTTAAATACGCGTAAAGTCACATTGTTGTAAGTGTAGTGCATATGCCACGCCGTGTTCTGTGTTGCACCAAAGCTTCTGCGTTGTAATGTGACTTGACAGTTGTGACAGCCGTAATGAATCCCATTTTCTGGAAAAAAAAAAAAAAAAGCATCTGAGTTTGTGTGTGCGCGCACATTGTACATTCATGATGGGTGATGAGCTCATTCTCACGCAGTCGTGCTTTAATGAGAGACACCACGTCTTAACGTGTCATTGTTCACAACCTTCACGTTGTCACATTTTGCTTTCTATCTCACAAGTGTATGCAAATCCATACGCTTCTCACGGTGAAACATGGACCTGCAAAATAGTTTTCACATTTGAAGTGTTGTACCATTGAAGAAAGTGGGCTGGTTTAGCCTATCAGAGATCATTTTTGGGCTCTCGAGAGAACGCGACAGTTGAAATCTGCTCGGGCTTCCGATACGCGCTGATGTGCTGACACTTGCAATTATTTCGCCACATTGTTCGCTGACAATATATTAGAGCAGTCGAGCTGCGCACAAACCGGACAGGCCGCGCTCGAAACAAAAAATTGATTGCATTAGGAGTTTGTGTGGATGAAATCTTCACTGTGACATTTCTCGTCGCACTGGGTGGCGTTGGACCGCTTCCTTCTGACCTTCAGTCGGCTCGTTAGATGATTGGCCATGATGAGTGAGGGATGGGTTGCTTGAAAGGACACTTTTTTTTTTTTTTTTAAAGTCCACTGTCCTTGTCATTGATTCTTCTGAAGATGAAACGTTGGCGTTTTTAAAAATCCTTCCTCTATTTTGGAGTCAGCCAGTCATCCCTTAAATCACCTCTTAACTGGAGCACAAAATAGGGAGCATGCAACTCCGAATCTGACCACACTCCGCCGGATTTAAGAATTCATTTTCAGAAAATTCTTACACTGCCCACAAGTCCGAGAATCTCTTCTTCACTACTTGACTCTCTCTTTATATCAACACCGTTGACGAGCGTGTCGACTCAGTTATATTAAATTGTTATCTTCAAATGTTTATGCATTGAAGCTCCCGACTGATTGCACTCTGCAAGCGCGTCAGCGTGGAAAGTCTCAACACTCAGTAGAACAACTAATAAACACCCCATTAAGTCAGAAATGAAGCCACAATAAAATGTTTCACTCTCTCTCTTGCTTAGACATCCATCTTCAGCAACCTGAGAAGTTGGTCATAGTGACGTTATCTGCAAGGATTTATTTGACCGTCAGAAATCGAAGTGAGCGGCATTCTGTACCACGTGGCGGCTCGAAGGACCCCTTGAGAATCAGCTTTGCACACCTCTCAGCCTCCTCTTTGTGTCCCTCGTTGCCACTCCATAGCAACAAGACACCCTTCACTAAATTCTTTGTAAGAGGTTCATGCCCCCCCCCCCCCTGCTGTGCTCTAAGCACAAACGATCGGCCCAGATTGTTTAGCCGCCTCTGTGACATTGGTTTTAATTGTAACTCTCCTTGGAGCGGCCAACAGCCACTTTTAATTTGCTTTGCTTGTAATTGCACGTCCTTATTTGTTGACAAGACATTGTATTCTTATTAGAAGCGATCTGAATGGCTCGTCCTCTTGAACTTTCCTTCAAGGGTGTGATTTGAAGTCATGAATCATGTGCTTGGCGAATTTACTTCTCAACCTGTTAGCTGTTCGAAGCTTGCTCAGGTGTGTATTTATATTTATTTATTTTTTTCCTGAAATGAAGTGCACTATAGTGCCTTGAGTCGAGACCGACTTTTCGGCACCCAATCCATTGTTTGGACTATTTATTTATTTAGATTTGATTCGAGTGACCTAATTCAGTTCACAACTAGCAACCGTTTTGTACGTGGTGAAGAATTCTTCAAAAAAAGACTTCAAGCTGACCGTTGGCACGCCCAGTTAAAGTTTACAGTCCAACTAAACATAAAACTAAGAGAATTACACACTGTGCATTTAAAACGACCACTTGGCTCGCTTTAGTTTACCGCAGTCCATCGTGGACAGACATTGCTCTTTATTTTGTCAATTTGTCTCTTGTTGCTGGTTTTTCAATAACCGCATAAAACGATCTGGTATTAGTGAGAACACTGTACATTGTCGCATTTGTGAAGAATAAACAGAGAGAGTCATCCAAAAAAGCGGCAAAAAGAAAAAGCCCGATGTGATTAAAGAGAATTAGGCAGGGACGTGTAAAATGAGCCCGCTACTCTGATGTGCGCTGTCGGGTGCAAATCTGGCATTCGCTCCTGTTGTTGGAGGCCAAACGCAAAGAAAACACTTGACTGCAGAAGACTCCTTCAATTAATAACTCAATTTACTTTGAAATTATCCTGCGAGAGGGCGGAAGGACTGCGTAATGAATGATCAAGGTCATCGGCTTCTGTCGCTGTTATTGCCTGTCTGGCTTCCGTCTCGTCTCGAGAGGAAAGCCAAGATGTGACTTGTGTCCTCATTCTGACTTTGAGGGCCGGCTCAACATGTGGCACCGATTAGCGCGGTTGTCTAAATGTGGAGACGTGAAGCGAAGTGCGAATTGTTAAAGTGCTTGTAATCACTCACTCGGCTCCCTTTGTAAATCACACTTTCTCCAATAGAGTGCCAATCATTTAATTTCCTCCGAGGCTGAAAGACTCTGTTTTGGGTTAAATGGACAGATTTAGATGGCTGCTAAATCTTGTGTTTTGTTTTGTTTATTTCTTTTATTGTAACAACAACAACCAAAAAAGGCTCAAGTCAAAAACTACCACACTAAAAATCAAATTTGATTATTTTTAACTGGATAGGTTTGTGTGTTCTGAAGGCAAGATAAGGAAGTGTATTTTGTAATGTTGGTTTCATTGGATTATGTCTGACATGGAAGTGATTTTTGTTTCTTTTTTTTTTTGTATTAGAATAAAAACAAAAGGCAAATTAATTGGTCCCTTTTCCATTTTTAGATTTTCGA
The DNA here is from genome assembly GCF_059441095.1 of Idiotropiscis lumnitzeri. Taxonomy (NCBI): domain Eukaryota; kingdom Metazoa; phylum Chordata; class Actinopteri; order Syngnathiformes; family Syngnathidae; genus Idiotropiscis; species Idiotropiscis lumnitzeri. The sequence goes on from NC_142410.1 coordinate 4,958,255, forward strand.
TTGCCAACGTAAATTAGAGAATACAGTAGATGTATTTTGCCGCACGCACAACCCTGCATGTTGTTTACCTTGCCATTTCTAGTTGCATAATATGTAAATGTGCTGCTTTGATGTGACAGGCTCACTAGACAAAGAATAATTGGCGAAACTGTAAAATGTCAAATTTCGTTAGTTTTATCCTGTTCGATTCTCAGTTGGCATCATTGTGATCTGCACGTGCGGGTTTGAATCCCATCCTCGTCGGGGAAAGATTTATGCCACTTAAAACTGCTACTTTTGTGATATTTGAGTTGAGTCAGACAGTTGCGTTCGTTTCTTTCTGAAGATAAATATTGATGTAGCTTTGTATTATCGTGACAGCTTCTCATACCGAGTTCTGTGATTTTTGTTTCGCGTTGACGTATGAGTCTTTATCACATGCTGTTATTCCTATTTGGTCCAAGTGAGCTCGTAAAACAAAGTTGTTTGACGTAGCGCTTGTACGTTGGCAGTATTTTTCAGTTTCACAGTTATTTGTAGGCTTTCTCCCAACCATTAAATATGTATTGCTGTCTTAACAAAAGAAAAGGAGCTAAATAACGTACACAAAGACAATTACACATGCTTGCTTGTTAGTGGAGACGAAACCACTTCATATTAAATGCATGTGCTAAATAAAACAACAGAAAAAAAGTTCGTCTTGAGTGATCATCTGTTTACTGTCCACTCATATGTAGCGTTCCAATTATCCGTGTGTGTGTTGTTCCGCAAGTTTGTGTTGTCTGAAAGACCAGTTGCACAAAGCTGTGTTTTCACCGTTAAGCCAACAAATTAGCTGCGACTGAATTATTAAATAAGTTCTTTTCTTGTTTTGTGTCTTGTGTAGTCATGCATCAGGCTTTGGACACGCTGAGTGACAGCATCAGCTCTACAACTGCCAACGATCTGGACCTCATCTTCCTCAAAGGCATCATGGAGAGCCCAATGGTGAGAGCAAAAAAAAAAAAAAAAAAAATCATACTCCAAAATTTGTAGTGTGAACACACTCAACAAATTGTTCTTTCAAAGTGGCGTGGAAACAGTTATGTCCGTGAGTGGCAGACATTTGGTGCTCAATAAGTTTTGTAGTGCTATTGTCACTAGAAGTGGAGCCTTGTTAAGGTCCTTGTTGAAAACCTTGAAAGCAAGATTGGCATTAGCATGAGGTAGTCCATTTATTTATAAAGCTGTTTGTGATGGTTGTATGGTTTTACCCTTGATCGGATTACATTTTGTTCTCTTGGCTGAGGAATAAAAGTTGAATTTCGATCTCAGTGTGTAGCTTTTCCAAAATGTAACTGTCAGGTTTAATCACCTAAGCATTCACTGAACATAGGCTAAATTAATGGAAGGAAGACAAGAGTTGATCTTTTACTCGCGAGGAGAACGAACGGAGGTGTGCTCAGTTACATCTCCAACTTCGTTCTGGAGCACACTCCGCTGAGCCCTCTATTTTATTAGGGAAGTCCCTAACAATACAATGTATTTGCACTAAGGGATGAAGGGGGGCGCACCAGCAGGAACATGTAAACATCTCAGACACAAGAGGAAAGACAGACATCAATGTCAGTCATCCACTGATTGAAAAGGCAGATATGCCTTTTAATGCTCTGGTACTAAAGTCTCAGTCCTTTTGTTTCAGAGGTGTGTATCGGCACACCTCCTTTGATGTTGCAGACGTTGATCCAGTCCTCAGGCATCCGCTTCTCAGTGAAGTCTTATCATCCATATGGTCAAACATAGGTCACGCTGTGGAACAATTCTTTTGCAATACTAATAGAGTAAAATATGGGATAAAATATATCTTCAACCTAACAGTAACCAACGCAATTACAAAGTGCCTCGCAGTTCTGACACGTTGTCCCGCCCTAAAACTTCTCCGACTTCCTTCTTTGAAGTGCATTATTAAAAAAAATTAAATTTTGCAGCGATGATGTAAACCCATTCTTGCCTTACGAATCACAACTTGCACATAAAATTAACCTAAAAAAAAAATTTACCTTTGAAATATCCATACACGAATTGAATAGGCCCTGCAATGACAGACGGTCTTCTCGGTGGTTGTTCTCATATTCTGTCGCTTTACTTGCCAAGAGTAAAGACCAAAAAAACAAAACAAGAAGTAACATGTGCTGTGGTATTGCAAATGCATTCAAGGAAAGACATGTTCGTTTATGAAATGTCTTGTCTTAATAATAATGATGACGGTGTTTCTTTCTAAAAGCGAGCAACAAGCTATTACCTCAATCTAGAAAAACCGGGCCTGAACGGCTTTGTAAGGTACGAGCACCTTGGAGGAAATTTCAGAGATTAACTTGAAGAGACTAATGTGCTCAGGCATGCTATGAGTGGATGTGGCTCGTGGAATGATGCCGGACATTTTTTTTTTATTTCCCAGGGTTATAGACACTCTTTCCTCCTTTGCTGGATCCATGAACACTTAACAAACGGTGGCGTGCTGAGCGAGAAGCCTCACGTGATTCTGCCGCGAGATGACTTTGTTGAATTGCATTGATTGCACCGCGCTCACAATAGAATGTAGCAATCAGCCCAGTCCGTAACCACTATGTACTGAACCCGATCAGTGATTGGAGTCACAATACGCTCAACGTGACTCATCACAAGACGGTAGGCTGAAAGTTCAAACTCACTGACCGAGTGAGTCAAATGCACCCAGAGTTGGACACGTTTCATATTACCTTTCATGGTTTCCCCGAACAAGCATGTTTGATAAAAACAATACTCTTTCCCCGTTTTATGACAGCGTGACATTTAGCTGGAAGTGCTGCATTAGAAATCAGGTCGTTAAGGTTTACGTTCAGGTTTAGGTTGAGTTGTCTGCAGGGTATTTTAGTGACCAATCCAATCACCCGTGATCGAACGTATTGTAGATCAAATCGGAGCTCATGAACTGAAAGGCAATCTCGTGTCGATGGCGCCATGAAATATCATTCATAACACTTACCGGGCCGGCAATCAGTTTTCATCGGGAAATTTTATGACTTGATATATTCCGAGAATAAGAGGACAACGCTTTATTCCTACACCCTGTATATCCTATTGGAAATGGACAGACCACAATAAATAATATACAAGCGTGATGGTGTTATTAATATAATGCTTTAGAGATTCTGTAAGTTTGCATGAATCAACGTGGCCATGCTTGCATGTTGTCCAAAAGCCAGCGGCTGACAGATTGCTCCATCAGGTTACAGTAAATTGCGCTTGTTTTGATTCGCTTTTAATGAGTAACGATTGTCTTGGTCCATGGAAATAAGAATTTTAATTGGAGCTCAAAGTCATGCTAGATTGCTGTTTATGTATCATAAAGCATATGTGTATTATGCACACAGTTGCAGGATTCATTGATTTCAATTTGGAAAAAAAAAAAAGGCACATTCGTGAAGATCCATAACTTGCATAGGGTGAGCGAAGAACTCATTTGCTGCTGAACCTGGATCAGAATTATAAAACCCCTACGTCCTTGACTGTAGAGAAGGAGAAAGTGAAAGATTGATGCTTCCCTGAAATATTAATGTGTCTCGGAACACACAGGCAAAATGTACATGGCATGGGATCAAGGCACAAGTTTGTGCTGAGGTGTTTTTTTTTTTTTTGTGTGTATTTTCACATTAGTCGTGATGAAAGTGTTATTTGTCATATCATGTTGGTTTCACTGTAAATTAGATGCCAACGAGCAGTCCAAGAAAAGACGGAAAATATACGTACGGTAAGACTTCAACTCGTTGTACCATCTGCTTTCTCCTCATCAAAACCAAGGCTCACGAGCGCTTTGAGGAGCCCAAGCTGGAGGCGGTGCGGGAGAACAACGTGGAGCTGGTCCAGGACATCCTCAAGGAGCTCAGTCCTCTGGCACACCGGAGCCAAGCAGCCGACGAGCTGGCCCGCATCCTGAAGGAGCCTCACTTTCAGGTCTTTAAAACAAGAGCTGTAAATCTCACTGCAAACTAGAGGCGTGCGGCATGGAACGGCCGGAGTTTATGCTTAATGACGCATGCTGTGCCAGCGTCGATGCGATTGATTTGGAGTGAAGTGAGCTCAAGCCAGAGCGTCTTTATATTTACATTGTAGCATGATCTTGCCATCGTCTCGTTGTCATTCTCAACATTTTACACCATCTTTTTTTCTCTCTCTTAAAGTCTCTGCTGGAGACTCATGATTCTGTGGCTTCCAAAAACTACGAGACTCCTCCTCCTAGTCCTTGTGCCTTCATGGACGCAGCCCTCAACAACCAACCCGTGCCCCCTGACGCTGTGAGGATGGTGGGCATCCGCAAGGTGTCCGGCGAGCATCTGGTGAGTGGATGATAAATTCACTCGCGCTGGAAATGAAAGGAGAGAAGAGTGATCAATCCAGCAAGCTGATAAAATGTTTTAAAATTTCCACACACATTGCAGTGCAGTGAGGATTTTTTTATTTATTTATTTTTTTATTTTGTCGCCCTGTTGAAAAGCAGGGAAAAAATGATTCCACATCATGACACAAAATAGAGTGGATTTATCTGTTGTCACTTCATTAGGTTGTTCATCGATACTCTGTGTCATTGCCAAGTTTAGTAATTGCTCTCCTTTCTGCCTTAAAATAGAGAAATCCCCACATAGTCACATTTCAGTATTCAAAAATGTCACCTATTTGTGTCTATTGGGAAAACTTTTTTTTTTTTTTGGTGGCCCGTCTAAAAAGGTGTGAAGGACACATGTTGCCGTGATACAGAGCAAAGTTTTTATGGTTAACAAAAAATCAACTAAATAAAACAAAAATCAAAAAGCATTTCAGTGAAGGAAATTAAATAAAAATGAGTGCTTTACAAAAAAAAAAAAAAAAACAACCTCAAACTAATACCTAACTAAAACTATAATTCTCGAATGGCGTTCATTTTCATCTTTGTCAATTATTTCATATATGATCTTTCGGTTTGTGTTTTTTTTTTTTTTTTTTTAAGTGTATTTCCGTATTACTGTTCGGCTGTTCAGAAAAACAGTTGTTTGTTAATTGTAGTTTACTATAAAATAAAATGCTTGGTTAACGCTACGGAAATCAACTAATACATAGCATTAAAAAAATAAATAAAAATGAATGAACCAGCCAAATTTTAAACTAACTGATTAAAAAAAATACAATAAAAAATACACGAACTAAACTAACTATATTGAAAACTCCAAAGCTATTATGACCCTTCCAAACAGACACCCTATGCAAGCCGGGGAGGTGGTGCATTTTAGCCTGGGTCCATAGTCGAAGTTACAGAGAGTCTACACGCACAATTGCAGTGCATTATTTTTTTATTGAGTTTTTCTCAAATCACCTGTAAAACATTTATTTTTAAGGGTAATTTTGTCAAATGACATTGAAATGAGATTAAATGGCTTCAGGATTATAGTTTTGGGTAAGATCACCATTTTCAAGTATGAATTCTAAACATTGTTGGAGGTGCACTGATGTATATTAAGCAATTTTGCTCAGTATGGAACGCTTTTGCGTTAAAGGGAGTGACGTTTCGCGTGGAGAGTGGCGAGCTTGTGATTGCCAGAATCCTCCACGGCGGCATGATTGACCAGCAAGGTCTGCTGCACGTGGGGGATATCATCAAGGAGGTGAATGGCAAGGAGGTGGGCAACGACCCCAAAGTGCTGCAGGAGATGCTCAAGGAGGCAAGTGGCAGCGTTGTACTGAAGATCCTGCCCAGCTACCAGGAGCCGCACACACCCAGACAGGTCAGTCCTCACAGCAAGAGCTTGTCCAAAATATTGTCTGGGCAAACTATCATTTGGGCGACAATGAAAAGTGGTCACTTGCATGCTAATTTATTTTTTTTTTTTGTGAAACCGCAGCCTGCAATATTTTGGCAGACCCAGCCTTAATAAATACAAATGAATTCAGAATACAACTCACAATCACGCAGAATGTTGTCGTTATAAATAAGTGGCAGCCCTTCACTTGTTTGTATTCAATTCACATTTAGTGCCTGTGTCACATAGTGTGTCACTTATCTCCCGTCTACTCCGTCATTTTGTTTTTGTTGCCGAATTCGGCCTTTCGCAGATGGGATGTAGGAAATGGAGATAAGGAATTCATTTATCGAGGCTTGTCTTTTAATGCCGGGTGCTTGGTCTTCTTAGCGCAACGCAGGTTTCTATTGGTTCATTTGCAAGTTGTCGCCACGGATTATGCACAGCTGACTTGGTGTGAAAAAAAAAATCACCTATCGTGATAAACCTGTTTTTTAAGTAGGACACCCGATAGTCTCTTAATTCTTGTTTACTGTTTCATGGTTGTTCATTTAATCATTTGCATCATTTTTGCTAGCTCATGCGTTTACTTGTTTCCTGCTGTATCGCGTGACCGAGCCGAGCGGGACTGTCAAAACGGTGGTCAAGAAGCTAACCTAGTTGTTGTTTTTGAAGATTTTTAAAGAAAAAAAAAATCAATCAACAAAGAGTTTGATATCATTGAGTCAACCTTTGCGGATTTCCATGGCCCAGACAGAACTCAATTTTTAGTACGTGCATGAACATTTTGATTTGGTGACCGTAAGATAAAGTGAATAAGGCATTTATGGATTTACGCTGACAATCAAATTGTGCAGTGGGATATTGTCTCCAATAGCTGAATCTTTTTTTTTTTTTTTTTTTTTATAGCCAAAAATAAAGCGATATTTTAATAAACTAGAAATTTCATTTTACAAACGGAGAGCTACCCAATTCACACGGCACCGAAGTCCTCGTCTGACATTTAATCAAATATGCAGTGAGCGTTTCAATATTAATATTTTCAGTGATGGCATTGAAGAGGAAAGTGGCTGCCAATTGTGTTTTGTCTGCCAATAAACATCAGCTTTCCAATTCATTGGTCTGCAAAGAAAGGCTCTTTTTGCCCCGAGCACAGACGCCATCGATATGAATATAATTGTTCCTCTGATAACGCCATGAATTAAGATTTTGATCTTTGTCTTGGACATTTTCTATTCTAGTGACATGTATTAAATAAAGTGGGCTTGTCAGAAGTGCCCTCGAACACCCCAATTGTAAAACGTAAACTCGCTCCGTTTGGATTTGAAAAGGTGCAGTCCTCTAGACAGTTTAATATATTTGCATGAGTCCGAGTATTATACAGTCTCGGCCACAGCCGCTGAGCTCATGCCTCGAAAACGTTGTTTAAACGCAACACGCACACAACAGTGTGTTTTTTTTTTTTTTTTAATGATCATACATCACTGGAGTATGAGAAAAGGCGTCAAGAGCAGAAAGGGGGGGGCAATGGTTTCCATGGTGACGCATTTTGTCTCTCTCGTTGTTGTATCACTGTCTCTCTTTCTTTCTCTCTCTCTCGCGCCTTCTTTCTCTCTGTTGGTGTCCTATCTTTGAACGTTGTGCTTATGAGCCTTAAGCTGTGACGGAGAGTAGATTTGATTGTTCTTCTGCCAAAGTGAATAACGCTCAGTCTTCATTTAAGAGTAAGCCAAAGTATGTGCCCATTTGTTTTGAATTCGCTTGTCCGTTATCCCAAATCTGTCTGTCTGTCATTGCAGGCTTTCGTCAAATGCCATTTCGACTACGACCCGTCCCACGATAACCTGATCCCATGTAAAGAAGCAGGACTGAGCTTCTGCAGTGGAGACATTTTGCAGATTTTCAACCAGGAAGACCTGAACTGGTGGCAGGTCATTACAGCCTCCCGCATACAGTTACATGCACAGGGTTGTTCAAAAGCACATGAGAGCTGTTTGTTGCTCTTTCTTAGGCCTGCCACATCCAGGGAGGTAGCGCCGGTTTAATTCCAAGTCAGCTCCTCGAGGAGAAGAGGAAAGCGTTTGTGAAAAGAGATCTGGAGCTTGTTACCACAGGTACGACCGAGACGACACGCCTCTTCTCGGCAGCCCGCAAACAACAGAGGGAAAGGAGAGAAACATTTCCAGTTATGCAGATTTGACCCCATGCTGCATAAACACACGGGGAACAAAGACAACATCTGCTCCGCTCAACATCATGTATGCATTTCACCCGTGCTGTCACCTCTCCAGTCTGGCTGCGAGCGCCAGAGTACTGGTAATGAGCACCCGCATGACTCGGGTGGCCCTGCTCAAGATGTCGGTTATTAAACTTTGCAATCAGCTGCGCTTGGATTGTCGATTGACGATCAATACTCATTTCGACGCAAATTAACAATTGGCCTTTTTCTCATGTTTGCATTTACTTTATCTAGAGTCCTGTATTATTTGGTGCCTTAATTTTGCAATCTTAAATTGGATGCATTTTTTTGTAAATATATCATTCACTATAACCAATTGTCTATAAATAATGCAACAAAAATTCAGTAACATAAACAATTACTTAATATGCTGAATACATATAATTAATTTTATTATGTAATTGGATAATTAATTATTTTTAAAAGTATGTTTTTTAAATTTGTAAAAAAAAAATAAAAAAAAATCATATACGCAGAATGCATTTCAGACCTGGCCCTGCTGTTTATTTAAAAAATCTGATATGGCCCTTGAGCCCGGCCTTGTTTTATATTGATGTGTTGTGTACACTTATTAACAACAGACAAAAGCTGTGTGGTGAGTCACAAAATTGCACTTCACTTTCTGGAGAACAAGTCATTGACATACTGTAAGTGCCCTTGGAACCACAGAAGGACACGTCACTTTTCATCGAAAACCAACCAACTGGCCCTTTCACAATATTGCCAATGAAGTTCAAGTGATATAACCAAACGTCTTTTGTTTTTTTTGTTTTTTTTCCCGGGTGGGGAGGCGGAGCTGTTAACACATAAATGTATGCCTCACAACAAAAGACATCATTCCCTGTATCTAATTAGGTAACACAAAGGAACGCTCTGAGTGCTTGTATGGTGCCATCTAGTGGTCACGTCTCCACATAACATCAGCTCCTTCCACTGCTCGTTGAAAATCGAGAATGCGGACATGTTCCTTAGTACTGTATGGAAATAGCTGGCAAAAAAAACTCCTGTTCAATCTGTTTTGGATTATCTCAGGTCCTTTGTGTGCTGGAGTGGGTGGCAAGAAGAAGAAAAAGATGATGTATTTAACCACCAAGAACGCAGGTACTTGAATCAGATCTCAGACTGGGGTGCATGAGCTTGGTGGCTTTTTTAAAATTGCATATTCTTTTACAGGAATGGGAAAAAAGAAAAAAAACTGCTCATCCTTAATTTTTCAAAGTGAAAAAGTTTTTTTTTGAAATTCTCTTGTTAGAGAGCCATATTTTCTTCCTTTGTTACACTTTAATTTTAATATACTATTTTGTAAGTAAAATAATGACAATTCTCATTTATAAAATGGGAATTTATCTTTTTTTTTTCTTGAAAATAAGCAGCTTTACGATACCTGGGACATTTAGAGCTGCATATGTGTGCTGTTTAATTGGCGTTAGGATTATGAGGGGGCCCTTGGAAAAATGGTCCCCGTACACAAAAGTGAAGAACCCACCCTTTAAAAGACTGCTTGACGTACACAGTATCAAATTCCTAATTCATTTTTTTTCTTTGCAAGAATTTGATCGTCACGAGCTTCGGATCTATGAAGAGGTCGCCAAGGTGCCTCCCTTCAGAAGGAAGACGCTGGTCCTGATTGGTGCGCAGGGCGTTGGCCGTCGCAGTTTAAAGAACAAGCTGCTGGTGATGGATCCCCAGCGGTACGGCACCACCATCCCTTGTGAGTCCAAATGCGCAACAACATCCAAAACTGCACATCCTGTTCATTAAGTTTCCTCTCAGAGCTTTCCGTTTGTTGTCACTAGTCACCAGCAGAAAACCAAAGGTGGACGAGAAAGACGGTCAGATGTATTCCTTCATGACGCGCAGCGAAATGGAGTGCGACATCAAAAACGGGCGTTTCCTGGAGCACGGCGAATACGACGGGAACTTGTATGGTACGAAAATCAACTCCATTCACGAGGTGACGGAAACGGGAAAGATCTGCATCCTGGATGTCAACCCTCAGGTAGCGGAATCATGTGCCACTCACAGAAAAAATTAAGGATTTTGGGCTTTGGTTGAAATTTCAGGGAACAACCTAATATAAACTAGAACCTTTCCAGGTGAAATGTTTGACCTCCAAAGTTTTGAATGACCTGTACGGTGAGAACTACAATCGCTCAAATACCTAATGTGTTTTCTCAAGGCTCTTAAAGTTCTGCGGACGTCTGAGTTCTTGCCATACGTCGTGTTCATTGAGGCTCCCGACTTTGAGGTCCTCAAGGCCATGAACAGGTCGGCAATAGAGTCGGGAGTGGTCACGAAACAGTTAACGGTGAGTGCAAATGTTCTAAAACGAAAGGCTACCAAGCGGCCAACACGCACTAACATAATCCTCCTCGACGTGCTCCCTTCAGGACTCGGAGCTGAAGAGGACGGTGGACGAGAGCGAGCGCATCAAGAGGGCCTACGGACATTACTTTGACCTCTGTATTGTCAACGACGGCCTAGAAGCCACCTTCCGAAGTCTACGCGCCGCCATGGAAAAACTGTTAAACGAGCAGCAGTGGGTGCCTGTCAGCTGGGTCTTTTGAGTTTGAGTGCAGAGCTGGAGAACGGCGGACCATTTCATTTAACGCCCACTGAGACATTCAGGGGCCAAAAATGTTAAGTGGCGTCTTTGAGCGGACTTGGTGTTCTTCTTAATTTGTCATCATTCTGTTGAGATTGAAACGGTTCTAGAGTGGGCTCTCGGTTTTTAGTGCAATCGTGTGCGTGGGTGTGCGCTAATCGCAAACTCGGTCACAGTACAGTAGGGACGGCCATCATTTGTGTGGGACTGATTGTTGATTGCCATGCACGCCACCACCACCCTTATTTATTCTTAGAGTGTGCTTGAAATTGAGAGGGACGTAACAGTCCGTGAGTAATTGACACAAAATAGAAACACATTTTTCAAAATGGCTATTTCTCTCAAATGTTGTTCACAACTCTGTCTGAATCTTTGGTGAGTTCATCACTCCACTTCACAGGTGTAGCATGTAAAGATGATGATTAAGAGAGCATGATCACTGCACGGGTGTTCTTCTGTTGTCAACCACGTAAGGCTGCTGTAAAATGTGCAGTTGTACGCTTTATGTGCAGGTCCAGGAACTGGAGCAGAGGCCAGTTGCTTGTGAAGAAAAATTCTGAGGTTTGAGTCAAATTTTTTTTTTTTTGAGGTTGCGAACATCATATGCCCAAACCCGAAAAACGGGCGGACCGTTACGGCTCGTTACCTGGGCCCTAACGCACTGCAATGCAATTTGCAGTTGTCCGTCCCATGAGATGGATAAAAACCGGTGGATATTCTTAGGCAGAATATGATATTTAGACAATTGCAGATGCATAAACATTGTAAAGAAAATGTTTGATTAGACTTCTCTTTTACGATGTCATACCCGTGAGGGTGATGCTATTTTGGCCAAAAGAGAGATGCTCACAAATGCAAATTTAGACAGATTTGTGGACCATGCCTGAGACATAATTCCTTTGTTGATTTAGAAAAAGTCCTAAATGGTTGAGTACAGCTTGTGAAAAATGGAAGCGAATATCAGCTGCAGCACCAGGATGACGCCAGAGCAGTGCTTGTATCAGACTGGCCGTTAGACTCGGCACAAAAACAGAGAATAACGAAGAATAATTTCTGCAAAGAACCGCAAATATGCATCTTGATGCTACTGGCCAGCAGAGGTGCTCTTGAGTCTGTTTTTTTTTTGGGGGGGTGAAAAGAACAGCAGCGATCAGCAAAATGATCTTAAGATAGATCCACCTGATGGCATTATCATTGCCAAGGAGTTCAGAACATTCAGAGAACCTTCCCATCCCATTCAAATTATTTCAAAGTGAACAATTCATCGGTAGATTGATGAGTTTTCCCCAGAGTTGATTGAAATCTATTGGAATGGCCAATCATCGTCGAGAGTAACGTATCGTTGATAAGTCAGTTATGTCGGAAGGGTCTATCTTTTTGCCTTCCAAATCTTAAATATGTAATGTAGTGAAATGTTTACATTGGATTGCTATCAGACAGACAAAGTAGGTGACGGTAACATACCAAATGGGACATTTGTATTGAATTACGTGTATTTTACCACCTCATCATTTAGTATGATTGTATTTAAGAAATGTGCTTTATTTGTGTTTCTTCACTCATCTGGGAACAAAAAAAAAAAAAAAAACAGCAATAGAAATAATTAGCACATTATACACATTGCTCCAGTTGTCTACATTAAACCGTAGAAAACTAGCCAATATCGACCAATTGACCGCAACCTGCTTGGTTTACTCGTACAAGCATTTGTAGCGCTGCCAATTGCAAATATGATGGTCGCAGAAAGGTAGACAAAGGAATCTGAAGACATTAGTTACCTTTTCATGTTCTGTTACAGCTGATGTCGTTATTCGTGACGTACAAGCAGTCCAATACTTATACTTTTGCCTTAACACGCTTCAAAAAGCCAAGGATTCATAGGATATTTAAAGACCTGTTCCAACAATACTGGCAACTTCGACGTATTTATTTTACCTTCACCTCATCGGTAGTGTATTGTAATAAAGATTCTAATGTCACTCAAAGACGAGTGTTGGTGTGACTGATGGTACATTTTTATCTTTGACGCACAGCAACAAAATGTTTATCAGAGAATCGCACTGTCTGTCGATAAATGTTCAGCTGAAAGATGCCCCGTGGGAGGGTGGGCGCACGTGGCTGCTGGTAGAGGGTGATGGCGGTCTCGACGGGCTCCTCCAGTGATGAAGAGCCAGAGGCAGCGTGATTGGATACATCTCATAAGCGGGGGGCGGGCCTCCTGGCCAAACGCTCGTCAGTTTGGGGTCAAACTGAAAGAGATTTGAATTTAAATTTGCAAAGTTAGGGAGAAAAAAAAAAAAAAAGAAATTCATTTTAACGGCTTATTTGTTGCCATGGTGATATCGGCTTGTTTTAGTTGTAATAGTAGACAAGGCCAGGTCTCTCCAAATAAGGCGGATGAATTGGTTGTAGAACTTAAAGTTAACTCGTTATCAACGGGCTGCTTTTGACAACCTTAATGCATGTAAATTGTATATAGAAATAATTTACTAACACCGCAGCTCTGCTTACCTTTTGGCTTTGGTGTGATCGTGTTTTGGCCGCAAAGTGGTGCAAAATCAACTTTACATAGTACGAGTCCTTTAATAATCTGTATTTAGTATGACACTGCATCACTCTTATTCTTATTCTAAAGAATTCCTTTCAAAATGTTTGCAAGTCCTTGGTCTAAAGATCTTTTATATAAGGTGGTTTACCCACCAGTGAGTAAGGCGGCGGGAGATCAATGGTGCTGTAGCGCGGAGGAACTCTGTCGTCATGTCTCTCCACAACCTCCGGACCTTCTGCTAGCGAAATGGCTTGGATGGAGGCGCCGCTGTCCTCTTGAACAGCTGCCACGGTGACATCAAACGCCGCTCTCTTCTTCTTGGCGTGCAAATAGAAGCAGAGGAGCACCACGGCGATGGACACCACCAAGCAAGGGAATCTGGCAGCCGGTGAGTTATGTGATTATTACTTCTTCAGCACTGCCTTGAGATACGAGTTGAATTTATTTCTTTACCAATCTGGTGACTTGCACCACCTGTATTTTAAAATCATTTTTGGTCAGTGATATGAATAGAAACGTCGATAAAGAATATATGCCTGTGAGTATTGCTTTGTCAATCTACATGTTTTGGCACCTTTTCTGTTTCAATAGCCTTTGCTTAAAATGACACTCACGTAATTGCAATTTATTGACCCCACTATGGCATGTTGCAGACCAACGTGGTTGTTAAATACGCAACATGAAATTGGCAGCATACAGTGAGTTGTGTTCACCGCCACTATATGGGACTTGCGTCTCAAATTTGCCAAAGTCAAAATAAATAAATCATGCGCATGGCAACCAGCTTCTTGAAAAAGATCTGAAGACTACTCACACATATTGAAATATATTCCCAATGGTCATGGCTCCCACACAGATGCTGTTGAAAACGAACAAAAAAGAATATTAATAATCGTATATTCGATTTTATTGTCGTTTACTGTTTGGGTAGTACTACTCAAATTCACTTTTCTATTCCAACTTATTGAACCGTAACATTTCTCTTTGTGCGCTGCATATCAAAACGGCGATGCGAATGAACACGTGTACAGAAAAAGCAAACAAACATACCACAGTCCATTTTGATCATGACAACATAAAACAAGTGAGCTGTTAAAAATGTGCCTGCATCGTGCAGGTGGTTCGGTACCTCAACTTATTGTGTCACGCCTCTTTTTATGCCGACAAACTCAAAAAGACTTGAGTTCAAACTGTCCCATGTGTGTGACCTGCAATAACCCCCGTAGGCCTTGCGCTGTCCACGATTACGTTCAAAATCACACAGGTGCACCACTGAAATTGTGTTTCAAATGTGAATGAGCAACATACTCTTTGGACCTTCGTCCTATAAATCTGTGGCTCATTGCCCCTTTCCATATCTGCTGAGTCCATAGAACTCATTTAAAAACTTTCGAACAAAATTCAACAAAACTTACTTAATAAATCGATATCTAATTAATGTGTACATATTAAGTCTTACCTGATGAAGGAATTCCAAACATAACTTAAAATGTCCTGAGCTTTGCGTGGCTCAAAAAAGGTGTAATCCGTCACTGGCAATGTGTTCCCATCTTCAAGCGGCTTTTTACAACGTTATTGTCTCGTTTAAAGCTGCAGGACTTCAACTTCCTGTTTAAGACATTTCCTGGGTAATGTCAGAAGTTTATGTTGCTCAATGAATGTTTAACTAACTGCGACACTTTGGCAAAAATGATGCTCGCCACGCTATTAAATGCTGGATTGAGTAAATTGTATGGACTTAAAAGATTCAAATTCCATTATTGTACAATACTTGCTGAGAGGTGACAGTAGCTTGTAAATATTCCCTTATTGATCGTCAAAAGAATAGGGTATGATGAGAGCAATCTGATTGGCCATTCAGTCAGCGCTGTGATATTCCTACAATGCTGGGGCATCACTGATGCGTTTCTTCCTCTGGAAATAAGTAGAACTAAATAATCATTTAGAACATTGTTTATTATGACATTCCCAATGCACAGTATCTTTATGATTTAAAAACTAACACCCGCAATAATAAACATCGTAAATGAATACCTCTTGGCAGCATTAAAAGGGCAAATAAAACCTTACGATCAGCTTGTCGCTCACATTTCAGGGCGAACTGAACATAATGCAAACATGTTCTTAAACTAATTGCAGGATAACGACCCGTTGCCTCCGTTTCAGCCCCCGCACTGCATGTAAAAAGATTGACTTGCTGATATGAGATCTTAGTAAGTATATCATCACTGTCACTTGTCATCACAGTTCGGTATTTTTATAGGTTTGTTTTTTTTTTGTTTTTTTTTTAAGGGTGGCTCGTCTGCTGAGTAGAAAACATGTACACATGGAGAACTACTAAAGGGGAATGGATACTGACGAAGTGAGGAATCCCTGTTTGAGCTTGTTTCTTTGGAATGTTGTGGGCCATTGTTGAAACATGTTGAAGGCATCTCTGCTGCTTTTCTATGCAAGTGTATGATGAGGACCGTACATCGAGATATTTGAAAATATACAACATCCGAACAGGCAAGAGATGTGCGCAGCCACTGTATGCCAATTTTAATATGCGATGAGTATACCATAAATCGTAATCCCTGATTTATGCTTTGCGTGTTGTGGTCTTGCTATGTTGCAGGTTTTTTTTAAATTTTTTTATTTGCCTTCAAATATGTTAACGTGAGAGTTATTCTAAGGCGTAAACTACAAAAAACAGTTTTTGTTTTTCCACATTATTAGTTTTATTATTACCAGTCCAAGGCATGGCAAGTTTATTTGCATGTCACCATTCAGAAGGAAAATCTATTGTGCTTTACGATTATCCAGGTTTTTGCCCAAATTCATTTTTTGCCCACAGTAAAAAAAAAAAAAAAAAAAAAAGCATGCTTAGTTCGGAATTTTTCACAAGTGCCATTGGTTGTGTCGATATGTGCCCAACGATTGGCTGGCAGCCGGTTCAGTGAGCCCAGCTGGTATTGGCCGTAGCTCATTTGTGACTCCATTCAGGACAAGAGTTATGAAAAAAAAAAAACGAATGGATGTTAATGGAGCAGAGGGGGAGGTGGAGGAGCAGGCGGCACAATACAGGAAGCGGTGGCAGTGGGTGGCGGGGGTGGAGGAGGAGGAAGAGTGGCAGCTCCTGCTATGGGTGGCGGTGGAGGGGGAGGGGGAGGAGGGAGTGGGGTACCACCATTGACAGAAGGTTGCGGGGGTGGAGGAGGAGGAAGAGTGGCAGCTCCTGCTATGGGTGGCGGTGGAGGGGGAGGGGGAGGAGGGAGTGGGGTACCACCATTGACAGAAGGTGGCGGGGGTGGAGGAGGATCAATTCCTGCAACTGGAGGTGGTGGAGGGGGAAAAGACATGCCCGGACAGAGATTGCTTGGTGGTGGCGGAGGAGGTGGTGGCAGACATGTTGGTGAGGTCAAAGAAGGTGGAGGGGGCTGGCCCATGTCCATATTGGTAGGAGGAGGAGGAGAAGACAACCCGGCGCCGATTGGAGCTTGAGGTGGAGGAGGAGGAGGGAGGTCAGGAGTGAGGTTGTCGCCAGCAGGCAAGGTGGGGACTGATGGAAGAGGCACAGCGATGCCTTGGTTGGATCTACAGCAAGAAATGAAAACAAAAAAATGCTAAATCAAGGCCTGTCGAATGTGATGAGGTTTGCGCCACAGAAGGCAGTTCGAAAATGACGGACGGACACATCTCACTTGGGATAAATCAAATTTTCTGAATCTGAATTCGAACCTTCTCCAGTCTTTTGCACAGCATGCAGAGCACTCGCATCATCAAGACTTTTTTTGTATTTTTTGCATTCATTTTGTAGGCTTTGTTTCCAGAAAATCAGTTCCTTTTTGGGGGTTATTGTATTCAATTACCTCATTAAATGATAGGTTAATAGATTTTTCAATTATTTAATAACTGACAGAAAATATTTGATAAACGAATTTATTAACAATTTTGCATTTAATTTCTTAATCAATTAATTATAGATAATTGACTAAGAATGTGAATCAATTCTTATTTCATTTATTATTATTATTATAAACAATTTTCTGTATTTAATTTATTTTGGATTTTGAAATAATCGGTCAGTTATATAAATTTGAAGGTTTATAAAATGAACAATTTTATTCAGAATGTTGATAAATTGAAAATTCAGCTTATATAAATGATACAATTTAAAAATCTGAATTAATAACACTAGTCAACAATTAAAAGAAAATCTGAGATACAAGTAAACATTTTTCTGGATATTTTTTGTGCCGAGTCTGAGTTTTTTTCCCTCTAGCACATAAGGTTTATAAAACCATATGTACTGAGTAACATTCATGAATTAAAGGTTAGGTTCAACAACGGGTGGAATTTTTTTCCTGAAACGTCATAGCTTGAAATTACAATGCATGGAAAATCTAGTATTGTGCAAGATTTAAAGATCAAAATTTAAAGTGCTTCTGATTCACCTCAAGTCAATTTCACATGTTCTAGTCGACTTTTCTTACTTTTTCCCCTGAAGCCTGTTGGTGTCGGAAACTATGCCAATCCGTAAAACTAATTCCGCAAATGTATTTTTAGATTAGATTTCAGCAAATGTGCATGTATTTTTGTTCTTTTTACGTACATCGAGGCATCGGCATTGCTCAGCGTGCTGTCGGCAGTCCCTGTCCTGCTTCTGGGGGTCTCTTGTGAGACCTGTGGGACACAGGATGACATCATTCCTCCTTACAGCCAGTCACATGACACTCGAAATGTGACCTTTAAGGTTACCTGGAAACTGTGTCCAATGGCGTCCAAGCTGCGGTACGATATAGGTACTCTTGAGTAGCTTCTTTCGAGCTCCCTACCCGAAGGGGGCGGAGCCACAAGCTTGGCCCGTTGGTTGTTTTTGGATGTAGTGAAGATGCTGATCTCCCGCCTGGCTACTTTCTCATAGTGAATAGAAGCAGCCTGAACCAAAGTGGGGGAAAAGAAACACTCAATACTACCGACACTTGGGTACAAAAAGACAAAAATTGAATGATGCTTCTCACCAGTGACATGAGGTTGACTGATGACTCCATGTTCTTGACTTGAATTGCCTGAGAGTCGAGCAGTTGGACCAGCAAAGTGGCCACGCTGTTAATTTGATAGGTGACGCTGGCCAACGCCTGAATGGCCAAAGCTTTGGCCTCCTCAAGAGCCTTCGTTGGCTCATCTGCCTGCAGGAGTTTATTAAAAACACACCGCGTTTGCCTTTCCTTGGAGACGAGTTGAAAGAGTATTCAGGTAGAATTGCTCTGAGGACATGTTGGCATTTTTAATAATATGTAATGATGCAGGTACAATACTTCGAGATGGAGTCAATTCTGTCGCCCCCTATAATGGAAGTTTGCATTACAGCAAGAGAACCGTCTTCGGTTTTATGCATTGTAAAACTGCAATTTAATCATTTGGCATTTCATTATTGTTGCTGGCAGTCTTCCTCAAAACTAAGCATCATGTGCATTGTTAAACATATGTTGTGTGTGTGTACCTAATGACGTGTTCTGCATATTTGCGCGTGTGGTTTGTCATTTGTCACCTGCAGGTAGTTGTTTTCGCAGTAGTCTGCAACTTGCTGCAGGTTGCTCTGGTTCTCAATTAGATTCTTCCTGGCTGTCGGCGCCTCTTCGAAAATCTGAGAAATAACCTGAGAAATGTTTTCGGTGTCCGCCATTGCTCTTTAAAATGTTTTTTTTTTTTTTTTTTTTTTAAATCCTTCTGACTATTTCATGTTGCTACTTGAAGGAGGAGGATGGTTTGGGTTCTGGGGTCTGACAGAGGCGTTGCTCCATGACTGAGGAGGGCGGGACGGGGTGTGGGGTTCCGTGGCTCTTTTCGTAAATAGTTTTTAATCTGGATAGGATTAATACCATTGCTATTATTTATAATTATATATTCATTTAATATTCAAAAGTTATGTTGTTGCAGATTTGATTGTGAAGTTTAATCCACGAAGTACAATGCCAAAAGTCACACTCATGTCTTTTTAGTCTATACCTCCCTCTAGTGGACAAACATTTTAAATAAAGCCAGTCTTGTCTTTTTTTTTGTTCTGTATCTTTCTAAGCGGCATCAAAGTTGGTCCTTCTGCTGCTGCAACGTTTCATCCTGTACGCGATATTTCGGCATTCTCCAAAGAGATAAATAAATACATAAATAATTAAATGCATAATTAAGTAAAAAAATTTTTTTTTACATATAATCATGGGGAATTTAGTTAATGACGTATTTATTTAATTCCATATTGAATTAATTAATGAAGCATTTAAGTAATTAATTACATTTTAACCAAACATTTCATAGTGTATTTATTTATTTAATTTTGGCAAAGTCCTCCATAAATCACATGCTGTCAAGTACAACCTGGCTATGGCGACACAATACGACTTCGTCTTCAGGCGCCACATTGTTGCCATCTACCGGTCAGTAGGAGAAATGCTGTCGGTTACAACTTCCGGGAATCTCAAACAAATAACATGAGCCGTATTTCGATTTGTCTCGTGCTATATTCTATTTTCGTTTCAGAATTAAAAAATAAAAGTCAAACTGTTTAGTTCAGACAACAGACTGGAATACAAAGATGTTTTCAAAATTCGGTGTTTTGATATTAAAACCAAATTCAAATAAGTAGTCGTTTTTCTGTTTTTAAAATTTGTTTTCAAACGTAATATCCAAATATCCAAAAGAGACGAGGACCGTGTCCCACGCAATATTATTTTATAATTGAACATTTAACTTCTTAGACTTTTCTTTACTCGTTCCAGAAAACAAACAAGAAAATCAAGCTATATTTTTGTTTTGGGGTTATATATGGGAAATCTCGAATGTATTCGTGTGAATAATTATGAGACAAATCTTCCTCACACCACAGAGCTTCAGTACAGAAAGTGCACTGAAAAGACAGCCTAGCTTCATTTAAAATATTTGTCCACTAGAGGGAGGTATAAACTAAAAAGACAAGCATGTGACTTCTGGCACGTTTGATGATATAAAAAACAATTGAAAGTGCAACAAAATAACCTTTAAGAATTGATATTACATACACAAATATATAATTAAAACGAATAGCACTTATAGTAATTTATTTAAAAACTATGAACTTTTGATTTTCTAGGAATGAAAAGTGATGACGTGATCATTTGAAAATATAAATACTAAAGTGATTCATGGAAATAGCGTTGTGTAAAATATTTATTCGTTTCGTAATTATTGTGTGAAATTAAACTAAATCAGTGTCTTCACAAAGTTAAAATCATGAATTATTATTATTAAATGCGGAAAAAGGTGAATTAAACATTTTATTTTCGTTTCAGTAGTGTGCATGAAACTGGCAGCACGTTTGCATTTATTCGATGCCCAAGAAGTAATAAGCTCTGTGTTAAAATTGACAGACGCATGTACACTGCACTCAATATTAATATTTGTTATTTTCATGATGATCAAGCAATCCTTTTTTTTTTGGTAGTAGTCATGTTATTGATATTGACTACACGTTCACACTGATGTACAATATAAAGGCAGGAGTATATATATATTTTTTTGTGGTTTCTAAAGAGTAGCCAATATAATGAGAAGCATCAGAGGCATTTTACGTGGGACAGCATTGCATAATGACAGCAGAGTCAAACCGCTTCATGTTTTGCAGGAAATCCTGTCCGAACAGTTGGAAGTCCACTAATTGCAGTGTAATAGCTCTGAGTGTGTGTTCCTGTGGGCGTTTACATCCACAGTTTCAAATTCAGCAAGATTCCACTCGAGTTGGACAGTGGTGCTTGTTTATCTGACATTGAAAAAAAACAAAAAACAAACCATGGGCCAGAGACTCCCATGTGTGAGCTTATCAACTGACTATTTGGCACCGAGTCCGCATTGAGCCATGTGACAAAGTGCAAAAATATTTGGTTGGCTAAGAAGCACAACCACAGGTGTGTAAACACATTGATATGAACTTTGACTAAAAGGGAATGACGACATATAAATGTGTCAGCTGTTCGATGCTTAGTAGATGCATCGCATTCATTTAGTCTTGTTTTCGTTTTCAAGGATGTCATAATTCCTCTTCAATGTGCTTCTCCAAACAAAAAGAAGAAATCCAGTTGACCTTTTGCAATGAGCTGTGCCCCCCCCCTCTCCAAATAAAAAAAACTAAACTGACCTATCAGCCCAGATGCAAATGAAAATTCACAATGTTGATAAGATTGGACAACCTGTTGCTCAGTCTCAAAACAAGGCACACGTGCCATGCTAAGTTCATTTTCAACTAATTAAATAACGATATGCTGCTGCAGTGATATTTACAAATGTCTTAAAGAATTCATTTAGGGCTTTTCAATGATTTAGACGAACTTCTTTTTCTCGGTGGAGTATATTTAACAAAACGCATTCAAAGTTATGTTAAATCGGAGTCACCAAACATCTGCCACCATTTACATTTTTTTTTTTTAACTTATCTGAAGCTGGTATTTTTCAACCGGTAATATTGATTTTGCAGATCGACTAATGATGAATTCCTATTGCTATTAGTAAAACATCACTTAACCCTGAGATTGGATGTTTCCAATAGTGGAAATTATTTCTAGTAAACATGGTCAGCAAACGTTTGTATGCTGGTTTTCGAGAGAAGGGTCAACTTTTATCTTTAAACTTTAACTAATTCAACCTCTGATCTACTCATTTTGAGGCTAAAGATCAAACTAAATGGTTAAAAGAACTTTCAAGTCACAGTTCTTGGTTGCCCCCCCCCCCCCCACCTTTTCTGGGTTTCAGCCTAATCTAATCTAATGCAATCTAATTTTATTGGTCTCCTCTCAGAAATCAGCGTTGTCAAAAATAACCTTTCACCCGAGCAGACGTCAGACCGCGCAAAAATTCTGTTCCGTTTCCTTTCAAATGTTTCTTTTCAATGCAGAAGTTCTCCTCACTGCTTTAAATATCATGACAGTTTAAACATTAGTCACATTCTGCGACCTCAGACGTGATGTCAGTTGTGTCAGAGCCGCAAATGCACAAGCGGAATCTGCTAACCATCAATCATCATTTCACACTCACGAAAAGCTCGACGCAAAACGCTGCCCTTGTGGAAAATATTAACAAGCGACTGAACGATTACGCGGCAACCGGCTCCGGTCTTGAAAGGGGAATGTGTCTTGCAAGTGAACATGAATTAATCAAAAGGTCATGACAGCACTATCGAGTCAAGATATCCTATCGTTGGGCCTCCTCCCTCGCTGATTAGCAGCATTTAGATGGCACGATGTACGTATAAGCAGCCTCATTTATGATGTTTCCTTCCCGGCTTGGGAATAAACACGTGCGACAAAAAGATACGGCGCTTTTGAAACACCCATCTATCTCCACATTTATCCTTGTATCTATCTACACTGGAGATAGATAGATGGATATAGAACCGGGGCACGTAGTTTACATCAGATAAATGCACAGATGTGTCCCAAGAGCACACACACACGTTAGCCAAAGGTGGAATGCTGGTGCATTAATGCAATTTAAAACCCACGGAGAAGTAGCACTGTCACTGGAAGTAATCATGGCTCATCTTTCGCTTTGCACAATAACATCAACATGGAGCTTTGGACGAAATGCAATGCACGATTCTAGTTGAGGTCCCGGTAAACTGCTTGAAGACAAACCTTAACAAACACTTTAACATTTTAATTGCCGAAGTATCGCCCTACTTGCCGTGCTGAGCGAGCGCCGCTAATCCCCCCGCCCCTAAACTAAACTAAAACTAATATATAAACTAAAATAAAACCAAGAATTTGGGGGGGGGGGTGCAATTAAAAAAATAACTAATTAAAAACCAGTCAAAACAAAATAAAAACTAATTAAGATGGAAAATCCCAAACTATTACAACCCCGGTGGATAAACAGATTAATTGCGATCTGCCATCCTGTTTAAGAACATTTAATCGCCCTGCCTGTCACTATACGTCACAGGCAAAGATAAAATAAACAAATAGTCATTTTTTGACCAATTAAGTCAAATTGGATCATTTCCTTCCACGCACCGAGCACCGTCTGGGTTGTGAATAACACTTTAATAAAAGATAAGATGTGACACCTGATAAGATGCGACCTCACCCCAACGCACACACACACAAACAAACGCACGTTACACAGCAGTATCCGCAAGCAGTGGTGTGCGACCTCCACCCAAGATTTGCTTCTCGAGGCTATCACGGTCCCTTCACACCTCACAGAATTCCATTACAGAAGGAGCCACATTCAATTATTTGGGGATTGGAAGACTGCAGGACACACACGGACTAACACGCATGCACACACTCGGAATACAAAAGAGCAGTAAACACTTTGTCGGTGGATAACACTTTTATCACTTCGCCCCCGCTGCGCCGTTCTCAAACTTGCAGCCCGATGACTTGTAGAACACATCAGTGCACGCGCGCGGACTGTGAAATCAAACAATGAATAATCACCAACCAACCCAGCAACGTTTCTTAACTTGCGCGCCGAGTAGCCAAACGCCAGTTGGTTATCAGTCGCGTCAATAAGTTGCTAGCTTGGTTTGCGGAGACATCTCCAAATCTGCGCCGATATCGCATATCTTCTAAATATCCGGCATAAATCTTTATGGCGATCCAACAGAAGGTCTTCTTTTTGTGTGTTTTCAGTCTAAAGATAAGCCAATGTGACCGTGAACGTCTGACAGCATATGATAATAACTTGACCGCTTTGACCGAAACCCTTCCATAGGTTCTGTTTTGAACGGTTTATTAAAGCAGTGCAGGATCCAGTTGTTTTTTAAAAAATTAACATTTGACTGCAAAGATGACGATTTTTGTGATTATTCGTGATGCAGTTGAACAAAAACGTCAAGGTCAGGAAACGTTTAGGCTGACATGTGCGCTGTCATCGGAGGTGTGAAGCAATCTGGAATTATTATTAGACAAGGGAGTTTATATTAAACAACTCACATGGACAATTAATAAACCATTCGTGATGAGAATAATCACGGGCATATTTTCTTTATTATTACTATTACGGCAGCTTAGTAAGAGGCGATGAATTTTTGGGGGTGTACAATTGCATTTATTCTCAAAGAAAGTTCTGTCTTTTGAATTTCTATCGGGGTATTTTTATTTTATTTTATTTTTTCTTTTTAATTGGTACTAAATGTAAAACATATGACAACCATTCCACTCCCCCCTTTGTCTTCCTTTACACTCGCTAAACCACATTATCGATTGTAAATGTGTTTATGTGCTCTAATTTGTGTTCTAATTACTCGCTAATTTAGGTCCAAATCGCAGTCAGTGTTCGCTGACAACCTTCAGGCTTCTACTAGGAAGCAAACAAAATAGCCGACTAGAACATCTGGACTTCGTTTTGGAGCAACTAGAGGCACTTTAAATGATACTTTAAATGAACACACTTGTTTCTACTTCCCATTCAGAAACGATTATATTTGTTTAGTTATTTTCAATGACTGTAAAATGGGATTTTAAACCCACTGTATACATTTTTGTATGTTCTGTTACTTTTCTACGAGACCCCCCCCCCCAAAAAAAATTAGAATATCAGTTTATAAATGTCAAAACCAATCGGGGCAAAGAGCGAATATCTCTTGAGTGAGAAAGCGAGCGAGTATATAAGTCAATTTTAGCGTTTGCGTTCGTCTCACCTTTCTAATTTCCCCCAGCCCGTCATGCCTCTGCTTTCTACCCCCTCAATGGCTACTCCACCACACCCCTCTTCCGTCCCCCTCTGAGCCTGTTTGTGCGTTTGTACTGACAGAGGCAGCAGAGAGCAACGTATTCTGCGTCCGTCCTCGTGCCGGTCCGCTAGGAAGTGACAAGTCTCTTCTCGGCTCGGCTGGTGTGTCGTATCTTATCTCCCTGTGCTCGGATTGGCCTCCAGATGCTGATGCTGCCCCGTCTGGAGGAAGGGAGAGGGAGGGGGGACTTGAGAGAGAGAGAGAGAGACAAGTAAGGCATTAGTGTGCGTGTTCTAGGGTGGGGATTATGTTCTGTGTTGTAAACGGGTGCCAGTGTAGGCTGCAGAGGCGTGTGGGCTGGGTCACACTCGTCTTTTAAAAGACACTCGCGGAGCTCGGTGACCAGTGGCGAGGAGCTTCAGTGAAAGGTGTTCTTTTCCTTTTTTTTTTTTTTCCCCCTCCCAACTTTTTTTTTAAAATTTATTTTATTATTGGCACTTGCTGCTAGGAGGCAGACATGGACAAGTTTGTCTGGTCGCTTGTGTTCGTGCTGCAAGCGGTGCAACAAAGTGAATCCGTGCCAACCAGCTGGCTGCCGGGGGACTATAGCAGCACGGCGGCCGATGCAGTGAGGTTTCTCAGCGACTACAACAGCACAGCGGAGGAGGCTTTCTTCTTCAGTGTGTCTGCCAGCTGGGACTACAACACCAACTTGACAGAATACAACTCTCAACTGCAGGTAAAAAACCACTCCTGGAATATCCAAGCTGTACACTCCAGTGCATGTGAAGTGAGCTTTGCCTGATTTGGAGTTTTCCACAATTTACTTCCATGATTTTTAAAAGCAGCCAAGTCACAGCTTGGATGAGGTGCAAATGTTGCAACGTACAACCTTTGACAGTTCTAAAGACATGGTTAGTTTTTGCTGCAGTGGCTTTCTAAAGGCAAGCATGACATTAACGGTAGAGTTGGCTTCATATGATGCCTGAGGAGCAAAAAGGCAGCTGCACGCATCCATGAAGCCAAAGAGTCACCAAGAGAGATTCGAATGGTTGAAGGGCAAAAAGAAAAAAAAACACTTACTCTGAGGTTTTTATTGTGATGTCCGTGCTTGTACAGCTGTCACAACAGGAATTCTCTAGTCTATAACATCCAGGCCTGGAGAACAGGTGGAGATGCAGGCCCCCGCCATGCCGGAGCCAACAGGGTCACGGTGCAGAATGAGTCGAAATGTGTTGCGCCTGCGAGGTGAACGGCAAAGCAGAATGCATCATAAAGAGCGATGGGAACCCATTTGGAAACAGCAAAAGGCTGCGGTTAGGGAGATAACAAACATGGAGAAGACATTAAGTGCCATCACCGCCGCATCACAGGCAGGGAGGATTTGGTTTCAGGGCAAATGAGGTTCCGGTTGGCATCAGAATAAAAGCCATTAACAGGAAACAAATAGTTAACGTTTATGAAAGGCTTCAAGGCCCACTAATAGACGCCGCCGTAAAATGGCTTCACAAAGATTAATGTTGCTAAATTGGCTGGTTACATCTTTATATAAGATGCCTTACCAAGATTTTAATGTGGCAAAATGAAAAACAAGGTGTTATAAACAGAAGTAATTGCATTTATCTGACACCTGAACAAGCTAATAAGAGCCAGTGCAATTTTGCTCAGTACAATTAGTCATTTAACAATGCACGGCTAAAAAGTCACAAAACGAGGAATAATGACGATGATTGTGATACACCGCAGTTCAACACAACCTTAAGAATCCCATTTGGCCTAATGTGAACCAACAATAGAAAACACCGTAGGCAGGCTAACAAATGGCATCGGTGTTGCAAACCGTTAAAATAAAATTACTCACAGTCAAATATTCTTTATCCTCCGCAAAGAATAAGAAATGTTACGGTGGCTTACTGAGAAGCTGAGATCATTTTTATTTATATTTGCATGTCTGCATTATACCGCCCCCTGCAGGCCTAATGACACACAAAAGAAGGATCAGCATAATGTCCAATGAACTGAAGCAAAAAAAATAAATAAAATTATTTAGGGAAAAAGGTATCAGACTGAGCATTTATACTTTTTTTTGCCATAAACCTTGTATTAAAACTTTTATTGTAATTCATTATTTTAGCAATGCTTTTACTGTCATTCAATGCACGGTCATGTGCAGGTTGTATATTGCGGTAAAACAGGAGCTAAAGCCACTTTCTTAATTTTTACTGCCTTAGTGCAGAAGACGCTAGGCTTGTATTGCATGCATGGGTGGGGGCCAGTTAAAAAAAAAAAAAATAATTGAGTAAAAGAGCGCAATGGAGGGGAAGTGCACAAAGGTTAGAGTTAATGCTTCAACTCAGCGTCGCCACTTTTCCCTCCATCAGCCTGCTGAGAAAACTGAAGATAAGAGCCAGGCTGGAAAGAAGCCGCGGCGTAATCACAATGTGTGTGCAAATATTTTCCCCATTTGTGATTGAGCCAGTCAGTGTTTGTCACTCTTGACCTTGAGTGAAATGATTAGGGTTGCAACATAGCAGTTTCGTTTCTTTGGGCCTAAAACAAAAACAACAAAAAAAAAAAACTAAACTAAACACAGCATGGGAATGTACAGTCAAGTGGTCCTGTGACAATTTAAGAGGGGATTGAAATATTGCACCTGCACAACCTCCTTGTGCAACAACAATCCACTGCATTAGCATTCTGGAATGCTGAACTGAAGATCTCATACGGTAACGTTACGTCACCGGGGTTTCAGTCCAAGCCGCCCCCGCAATAAGTCAAATTCGCGATTAGAGAAGAACCCTATTTAAATACTCGCTAGGCATGTTTTTATAGCCTATCATTTTTTTCGAGGTCTTTAAGCACACTTTTAAATGAATATAAACACATTTAAACATAATATAACGAGAGCATGAAAGATGACCTAAAACTTGCATTATAACATTAACCGAGAGCCATCGCTTTCTGTCGGCGTAAAAATCAGGATTGATGAGGATTTGACATTCAATAATCTTCAACGAAAAACTAGGCTGACGTGTGCTTTTGGAACACCCTTTCAAGTCAAAATATTGTTGCCATCATTTGAATTCTCAATATCTGACTAAGCAAACAAAATTAATTAGGCTTCATGTTCCGAATCTTATCCAAATATTCAATATGCACACTACCTTTGACACGACACACGTTTTCCTTTCTATTCTTTCCAACTCTGCTTTTCAGATGTGGGTGGGTGTGTGTGTGTTTATATATATATATATAAATAAATAAATAATTCTATGTTTGTTTTGTGTCGTATCATTAAAAAAAAAAACACATTTGATAACACAAATTTTGTAACTCTTCACTTAAAACGAACTGTCAACGGTTCTTGTTTGTGTACTTTTAAGATTGGTGTTATAAAGGCGACTTAGATTGATAACCTTTCATGGCTGATCATGTCTCAGCTACCTCAGGTCACTAGTTGCCCATCCCTGTATTAGAATATGCGGCGGGCCACTAAAAAAAAACGGAGCATCAGGCAGCAAATGGCCACACCCAACTGCACTGTATCAAATTGACTGTATATTTCCTATGTGCCCCTCACGGTGTCTTCAGGTAAATGCATCCATGTGGGAGCAGGCCTTTACTGAGGCCTGGGGGCTGAAGGCCAAGACGGTGTTCACTCCCGAACTGCTCGACACGCTCGACCCCAAAGATAAGAAACTGATGAGCAAAGTCATGGTTCTTGGAGCCGCCAACCTGCCTCCAGAAGAAAGAGGAGAGGTTCGTCTCGATTGGTTTTGACTCATTCGCCCTATAAGCACTGAACTCTGATTTTCTCTATGTGCGCAGTATAACACCATTCTGAGCACCATGGACAATATTTATTCAACCGCGCAAGTGCATCCACAGCCAAACGTCAGCTGGAGCCTGGAACCCCGTGAGTAAAATCCGCATAAATGGTGTAAAACAGTTGTAAAGGCGACGTTTAGGGAGCAAATCTTTGTGAAAACTCTTTTTATCAGTTCCTGTGAACAGGATGGGGAAAGTTACTTCACAGAGGAAGTGTTGAGGAGATGCTTGTGTTGAGTAAAATGCGCGCTAACAGCTTTGAATTGTGGTGTGAGTTGGGAACAAAGGCCCTATGTAGCGTCTGCAACATAGTTCACTGTAAGCATTACGTAGTTTATGTAACATTCTAGTTTAATTTTTCGAGACTAATTTATTCATTTCTTATTAATAATGCATTTTTATTGCTGCTTTTAGAACAGATCACACTGATTTTAAAGGCAGAAAACTTTACGTTGTTCAAATATGTGCATTCAAAGTATGTAAAAATGCCATCGTTGAAGTGTCTGAAGCAGGATATCAACAGGCTACTACTTATAGTTTTGCTCCGGTTTCATTCTAGTGACCTTTGTTTGTCTTGATCACATTTTTTTTTTCATTGACGCTCATCACTACACTGACAAAACTTGTTCATTATTCAAACACGTTGGTAAATACAGAACAGCGCTTTTTGGTGTGACGTTACGCTTATGAATGAAAATGCATTCTTTTGGTTTTATCATTATAACTGTCACCACAATTTGGCATGCGATGACAACTAATTTGCTTTAAAAAAAATATCAGAAATGAATCATGATTGGAGCTGAACAATTTTTAAAAACATTATTGAATTAATTAAATTAATAATAATAATAATAATCAACTAACTAAATAAATAAATAAAATAAATAAAAGTGTAATTTTGAAAAACAATATATAGCTATTTATTTTGAAAGAATAAGCAAATAATAATGTTCCTTTGGTCTTTCATCGACATGATTTTGGAAAGAAGCTTTTCGTGTGTGGTCCCTTGCAGATCTCAGAGACATCATGGCCACCTCCCGGAGCTACAAGAAGCTGCTGTACGCTTGGGAGGGCTGGCACAACGCGTCAGGCGTCCAACTCAAGGAGTACTACCCCAAATTTGTGAAGCTCAGCAACAAAGCCTCACAAGCTGATGGTAAGAAATTCACACTAAAACACAGACTACATGTGGTTGGATATGAAAAGATAATATTTGCATCTAGGTATTTCTGATTGCATATTAAGGGTGTAATAAAACCGTATTTGAATCGGAAAATCTGTTTGGATTTAAAAGATGCGAGTGTATCGAGTCAACCAAATCGAATCGTAACACTTTGAAGTTATAAAGACATATATAAAAGAGTTATTGGAGAGATTATGTCAAGCTTTATTTGCAGGGGATAGGGGTCAGAAAATCTCTATATAATTGACGACCATTGAAATACATTGGGAGTTTTTTTTTCTTTTTTTAAACACCCCAAAATTCCTCATTTTTTTCCCCCATGAAAATAAATAAATAAATAATAAATAAAAAATAATATCTCACACACACACACACACTGTCCTTGAATTGCAAAGTACCTCATGTATCGCGATAAGACACCCCTAATGTACATGTATATAACTAACTTTATAGGGTTTAAAGACACGGGGGCTGACTGGCGCTCTTGGTACGAGACAGACAACTTCCAGGAAGTCATCGAGCGCCTGTACAAAACAATCGAACCGCTCTACCTGCACCTGCACGCCTTTGTTCGCCGACAACTCTACAAGCAGTACGGCTCAAAGTACATCAACCTAAAAGGACCGATTCCCGCTCATCTTCTGGGTACAAGCACACTTTACTGGCAATCTGCTTGGAAAAAACAATAACCAACACGCTCTTATCTCGTCGCAGAGGACGTACACGCTTCAAGCAGCAATTTCCTATGCCGCATTTGCCAGCACGGAATCCCATAACAAGGATGGATTGTTGCTTAAGTGTGTTTTCTTCCTCGCCCTCAGGAAACATGTGGGCCCAGACCTGGAACAATATCTACGGCTTGATGATACCGTTTCCTGACAAACCCAACATAGACGTGACTGAAGAAATGGTCAAAAAAGTAAGGGAATGGGAGGGGTTGTCACACGCTACTGAATCACTCAACTACAACTGAAACGCTTTTTTTTCAGTACGATTACTGACTCTTGTATATTCTAACCTCCTAGGCTAGAAATGATATCTCTCTCTCATGTATTGTAATCTAGAATTTTGTCCCTGGCAACCCACTTTAGTAGCGTGAGGAGACCCAACCTACCCTACGGAGATGACCCCTGTTTTTGTTTCCTGTGTTTGGCAGGGCTACAACGCCACGACAATGTTTCGTGTTGCAGAGGAGTTCTTCACATCTCTGGGCTTAGCCGAGATGCCGCCGGAATTCTGGAAGGAATCCATGCTGGAGAAGCCCGATGATCGAGAAGTGGTGTGTCACGCGTCTGCCTGGGACTTTTACAACCGCAAAGACTTCCGGTAATTTGACGTTAAAATATACGTAGCTTTCATGGGGCTGTGTGTAACATCACACTTAGTATGTCAGCAGGATTTCTTCAGTCAATAAGGACATGAGACGTCATTATCTGTGTCTCGCGCTGCAGGATCAAGCAGTGCACCACAGTGACGATGGAGCAGCTCTTCACCGTCCACCATGAGATGGGCCACGTGCAGTATTACCTCCAGTACAAGGACCAACCGGTGGGCTTCCGTCGCGGGGCCAACCCGGGATTCCACGAAGCCATCGGCGACGTCCTGTCTCTGTCCGTCTCCACACCCAAACACTTGAA
Source organism: Idiotropiscis lumnitzeri (assembly GCF_059441095.1). Lineage (NCBI taxonomy): Eukaryota > Metazoa > Chordata > Actinopteri > Syngnathiformes > Syngnathidae > Idiotropiscis > Idiotropiscis lumnitzeri. The sequence continues at coordinate 4,989,749 of NC_142410.1, forward strand.
GACCATCGGGCTGCTGGAGTCGGTGACGTCTGACGTTGGTAAAGAGACACGATCGACATGCAGATCATTAAATGAGAATGTTGAACTCAAGTTCCAAATGGTGGTCCTGCAGAATCTGATATCAACTACCTGTTAAAGATGGCACTGGAGAAGATAGCCTTCCTTCCTTTTGGCTACCTTATCGACCAATGGAGATGGGGCGTATTTGGGGGCAACACCCCCCCGGAGCGATACAACGCAGAATGGTGGTACCTCAGGTAGGTTTTAGGGTTGCTCTGAATTTTCCAAGAATGAATTTGAATTATTTGAATTCACTTAATATGATGGAGTCACGCATTGTCACATGGGCAGACTTAGCAAAAAAACAAACAAAACTCATAAATGGAGTAACTTCCCGCGGTGTCTCGGTTATGTAATCCATCTGTTTCTTATTCTTCTCTCAAGGACAAAATATCAAGGCATCTGCCCACCCACCAAGCGCACGGAGGAGCACTTTGATGCCGGCGCAAAATTCCACATTCCTGGAAACACACCATACATCAGGTAGCCTCATGTTTTATTTATTCACAACACTTTAAAATAGGCAAAAGGGAAGGCGATTCACTTGGTGTCGATATGCCTCAGCATGTGCATTCTGGCTGTCTGATTTGTAATCGCGCTGACTTGCATCCAAAACCCAACAAAGCCATAAATGGAGAAATGTGAGTACCTTAAGGCGTTTCATGCGTTCACATACAAAAACACACTAGGCAAGATGGGAATAACACTAACAATGCATGCACGATGGGGAATGAAGGTGTTATTGTATACGCTGATCTGAATGCAGTCAACAGAATTGCCGGTAATGGGATTTTCAACAATACGAACGTTTTACAATAGCAGGAAACGGGCTGCATGGACACAAGCTGGACTTAGTTAACCACAAAAGAACATGACTAATCGAAGAAGGAATATTTGTATTCCTACCTTAAGGGGATTCTATTTTTTTTTTTTTTAGTCAGGCAGCACAGTGGCGCTTGTGGTTTGTTTGCACATTCACCCAGTGCTCGCGGCATTGAAGTGCAAAAGTTGTGGGCCATCTAAAAGCCTTCCTTGCCGGCCTAAATACTATCACAAGCATTAAGTTACATTTGCAACCTGAATACTAATATTCTTTGGTCTGCAGGTATTTTGTTAGCTTCATCCTGCAGTTCCAGTTCCACGAAAAATTGTGCCAGGCAGCCAAACATACTGGACCCTTGCACACATGTGACATCTACCGCTCTGCAGAAGCGGGGGCCATTTTAAAGTAAGTTTTATATTGACGCGGGGTCAAGCTCCGGAGAGGTGGTGGTATGGTGACACAATGTCTTTGTCTTTCAGAAAACTTCTTCAGGCCGGTTCTTCTAAGCCTTGGCCTGATGTGCTGCAAGAGGCTATAAATACGAACAAGATGGACGCAGGCGCACTGATGAGATACTTTGATCCAATTATCAAGTGGCTGGAAAAACAAAATGTCAATGAAGTCCTGGGATGGCCCGAGTTTAACTGGGTCCCGCCCATTCCTGAGGGCTACCCAGAGGATATCGGTAAACTCCCAGACCACACGATTGAGGGTTTCCTTGATTCTGCGTCGTGGCTAATGTTGCCCTTGCCCGTGTAGATAAAAACACAGATGAGCTGGATGCCACGAATCTTCTGGATGAGTACAACAGTACAGCTGAAGTGGTGTGGAATGCGTATACGGAGGCCTCCTGGGCGTATAACACGGACATCAATGAAGCCAACAGGCAGAACATGGTGAGACCTTCAACAAAAGTGATGTTGAAAAGTTTGGGGCCAGTAAAAAATAGAAAAATAAGAACATTTCAAAGTGACCCCAAACCTTTGAACAGGAGTTTATTGATCCATCCAACCTTTTCTATCAATTGATCAATCTGCCACTAAAAAACTATACATCCGTCAATTGATCCATCCGTTATGGATCAATTATTTGGAGCAATGCCTCTTGCCATCCATCATTAATAAAAATAAATAAATCGCTAAATATCCAATACGTCATCATCGTCAAGCACATCCAACTATTTTCTTGATCCTGCCATCACTCTTTCTTCTCCATACATCGTCAAATACAACACAAGCAGTCACCAATCCCACCTTCTCCTTCCAACCATCCATCCACCTGCTGAATGAAAGCCAATTTTGTTCACCAGCTCCAGAAGAATTTGGAAATGTCAAGCCACACTTTAAAATATGGCCAACGGGCACGGCAGTTCGACACGACGGATTTCCAGAACGACGCGGTCAAACGCATCATTAAAAAACTCAGCGACATCGAGCGGGCCGCACTGCCGCCGGCGCAGCTTGAAGAGGTGTGGAAATGTTTCTTTGCACCTCACAAATATTTGTACACAGCAGCTGCTGCGGAATGGGCTCAGACTAAGCAAATGTTGATCGTTACTGTTTTAGTACAACAATCTCCTGTCCAACATGGAGACCAAATATAGTGTGGCAGAAGTCTGCAGGGATAACGGAAAATGCCATCCACTGGATCCAGGTAAGAACACAAAAATGATACATTGGGGCATATCTGGCAGGTGATGCCACAGTGACCATGTTCCGTTATCTTTCAGACCTTCAGAAGATCATGGCGGAGTCCAGAGATTATAACGAGCTGCTATTTGCCTGGAAGGGCTGGCGAGACGCAGCTGGCAAAGTACTTCGCTCGGATTACGAGCGATACGTAGAACTGGCCAACCAAGCTGCCAGACTCAACGGTATGACCGGAAGCTGTTTTGCATCTCAGATATAATACGATACAACAAAAGATGCACTTGTTCCCACTCTATATCGTATTTTCTTTCGCAATTTATTGAGGAGGGCTTATAGTTTTCATAAAAAGTGCGGTTTATTTGGTTTAAAGTTTGCGGGAGGGAAGCTACTGTTAACAACCCTTCATCGTGTGTTGCGGCTTTACAGGTCTGGAAAATTTGCGGATTTTACTGTCAAAAAGGGTGTAAATCGGAATATTTCAGTTCATGATGGTTTTGTTTGAAGATTAATGAACGGCATATCCTCTTTAATCCTGCTTTTTACGCCGACAGAAAGCAACAGTTGTGGGATTATTTTTTAATGCACATCTTTGGGCATGATTATTGACACGTATAGTGAGATGATAATTGAAGTTCGCCGGTTTGGAGTTAAATTGATTCATTTACTGTAAAAACTTAGAGGGATCATTTCACTATTATGCCGCTCGAACAATATTATTGTGTTATCCGTTGTTATTGCTGTCAATATATCATATGATCTTCAATTATTAAGTCTTTTAAAAAAAATAAGTGCCATAAATGCTAGAAAACATGCCTAAGGAGCATCTGAATACGGTATTTCTATATAGCAGGTTTAATTTATTGCGGGTGGGTCTGGAAGGAATTTTCAAAAGGTTAAATTAATGCTACAGTTCTCATTAGGTTGCGCAGTAATGAAATGAGCTCAGGGTATGATAGTTATCACCATCTATTCTTTTCTGTAGGTCACACTGACAATGGTGCTTTCTGGCGCTCACTGTATGAAACGCCGACCTTTGAGGAGGACCTGGAGAGTCTGTGGAAGGAACTGGAGCCGCTCTACCTGAACGTGCACTCCTACGTTCGCAGGGGTCTGTACAACAAGTACGGTCCGAAGCACATCAACCTGAGGGGACCTATACCTGCTCACTTGCTCGGTGAGGCTGCGCAACCGGAATGGACGTCACAAAAGTCAACTATTTTTTTATTATTTGGATCTGTCGAAGTGTTTATTTGATTTGCTCAGACCGTACAAAACCACAAGGCAGTCAGAACTGTGCTGTGGAATTTGCACAAACACTCCAGCCAAAATGTTCCTTTTGTGTGGGGGCATACTCGGGTACGACTAATATTCTGCAGCTGGCTGCAGATGCCTTTGGAATTGCAAAGGATTTAATTTTCTTTCAGGAGCGTCAAGCGTGAGATTGTGTGTGACACTTGAACACAGTTAGGAATTAAACTGGCGCTCCAAGAATGCAGCTCGGTGAATAAACATAACGGAGCAGAAGCGGATTCTGACAGTCGTGTGTCGCCTCAGGTAACATGTGGGCGCAGACGTGGTCCGGCATCATGGACCTGATCATGCCTTTTCCACACGCCACGCAAGTTGATGCCACGCCAGCGATGGTGGCACAGGTGAATATACTAACTGCATGCATTCTTTGAGCAGATTTTACAGAAAAGAACTTGCAGTGCGGGAAGAATTAAGTCATAATTTAAAGTCTCCATGAATTAATTCTTTCAACCTTCCAAATCTTTTTTTAAAGCAACTTTTCTAGTAATGAGTCAACCAGAAAACGCCTTCATAAGGTACAGAAAATATTCTGTTGGTACTTGATGCAAACAGCCTGACGAAAATAGCACTCAGCCGTGGTTGAACTGTAAACAAAGGGGAGAGAAATGATGTGTACTTGTGTTGGTTTGTTTCTCCTTGTCTGAGCAGGCTACTTTGCGATTCAAGGAGAATTTCATCATGTTAAGAGTAGATAAATGGGACTCGATCTTGTGCGTTCTGTGGCGTGGGATCCATTGTGACTGAAACGGCAAAAATAAACGTCTGCATTCTCATTTCACTCCTATTTCAAATTGACCAATGACAAGTCTGTTGCACGTGTAAGGCTTTTTCAACTTCACTGATACATCTTTTTCTTTTTTTTTTTTACCGGCAACAAGGGCTGGAATGCCAAGAGAATGTTCCAGGAATCAGACCACTTTTTTACCTCTCTGGGGCTGCTGCCAATGCCGAAGGAGTTCTGGGACAAATCCATGCTGGAGAAGCCCACCGACGGACGCCAAGTGGTCTGCCACGCTTCCGCATGGGACTTCTACAACAGAAAAGACTTCAGGTTAAAGCAGCATTTTCTTTTTTTTTTTTACATGTTTGAAAATGTTTCTGCGGTGTCTGTATGTCATTGTATGTCTTTCCATTCAGAATCAAACAGTGCACTGTTGTGACCATGGATGACCTGATCACCGTCCACCACGAGATGGGCCACGTCGAGTACTTCCTGCAGTATAAGGATCAGCCCTTGGCCTTCCGTGAGGGTGCCAACCCGGGCTTCCACGAGGCCATCGGCGATGTTCTGGCCTTGTCCGTGTCCACACCCAAACACTTGAAGAGTATCGGCCTCCTGGATAAAGTGGAGAACAATAATGGTGAGGTAGCATGAACTCAGACAGTGTCTGTTAGAACGGTGGATGCACCAGTACCACTTTTTTTGCACGCACACACACCAAAATACGTGCATACTGTATAATATACATATCATGTACATCAAGTGAATTTTTTGATGAATTGAATTTTTCACCAAATGAGAAGTTTATTTCCTATTTAATTCAGAGACTCTAATATATATATATATACTAATTCAAACTCCTTATTATGATGTTACAGAGAGTGACATCAACTTCCTGATGAACATGGCGCTTGATAAAATCGCCTTCCTACCTTTTGGCTACCTCATGGACCAGTGGAGATGGAAGGTGTTTGATGGACGTATCCCACCATCTGAGTACAATAAAGAGTGGTGGAACCTCAGGTAAACGGGAGACTTGAGACAATGGGGACTCGATCCCAGCTTGAGAACCACTGAGACCCATTAACGGATGTGTTGGTTGTTTTTAATGCAGAATGAAGTACCAAGGCCTGTGTCCACCTGTCCCCCGCACTGAGGATGACTTTGACCCAGGTGCAAAGTTCCACATCCCTGCTAATGTTCCCTACGTGAGGTGAGTGCTGTTCCTTTAAAACAAACAATGCATCAAATAATTAATCACTGATGAACCAACATTGTGCGAACACACGCGTGGCGATGAGATAAGAAACAGACGAGGGCGTTGAGCTGTTGGTGACGATATTTTCCATGTGACCCAACTTATGAATCATCAGTCATTAGCGTGAGTTGGTTTTCAAGCACTTTTATAACAAGGATGTATTCATCATCCCTCAGGTACTTTGTAAGCTTCGTGATCCAGTTTCAGTTCCACAAGGCCCTGTGTAACGCCGCCAAGCACGTGGGGCCCCTGCACACGTGTGACATTTACCAATCAAAGGAGGCCGGGAAGCTGCTGGGGTGCGTGAACACGACGGACATGAATCATGTCACGTGTGTGATTTTCATGACAGTGATTCTGATATTGTCATTGTTGTGTCGTCATGACGACCCGCTCGTATCTGCAGAGACGTGATGAAGCTCGGTTTCAGCAAGCCCTGGCCCGAGGCCATGTCCATGATCACAGGCCAGCCCAAGATGAGCGCCAAGCCACTCATGGAGTATTTCGAACCTCTCATTAAATGGCTGGAGCAAGAGAACGACAAGAACAGGGACATCCGCGGATGGCCCGATTACGACTGGAAGCCTTTGAGTAAGTCTTGAATGTTACTGCACTGAAAAAAGTTCCGGACAAATGCGGACAAGATCGAGTCCAACATATGGGAAGCACATGTCCTAGCGAATCTCCTTCCAAGAGGAAATAGTAAAAGTATCAGCTGGAAGACTTTCGACTTCTTTTGGGTTGTAGTTTCCAGTGAAATCTTTCTCCTCCTGCTTGTTTTTTTGATGAGATTCTGTTGAAAGGATGTGAAAAGATTAGATTGATGGGAGTGAAAGAGAACACCAGGGAGAGACAACCGCAGCTGTTGTTTGGACAACACACACAAAGACACACACGCAGTTTGGGTTTAGTCAGCACACTCCCATACGTTACCTTGCCTTTGACACTTTGCATGACCAAAAGTCAAATGTTAGTCACTCAGGATGCTTGCCTCATTGATTTATTTATCCATTACACTTGTGTTTTATGATTTGGGAACCTGCAACAGTCCCGTCCAAACTCTTGGCAATGAGGGCTTAGACCATATCAGAAAAATAAATAAAATCACTGCAGTTTATTTAGTCACTTAGTCATCATAAAAACATCTGAAAATCTTGCTTATCGTTCCTCGCACTTCCAGCAGGTGACCCCGAGATCAAGACCAGCACAGTGGACTTCCTGGGAATGGACGTGAACAGTGCAGCCGCCATTGCAGGTCAATGGGTCCTGCTGGTCCTGGGTCTGGTCCTGTTGGTTGCCACAATCTTCCTGGCCTACAAATACAGCAAGTCAAAGAGGTCCAACAAGTCGTTATCGACGATAGAGCTCAAGCAAAAAGACTACATGGCAAGTGCATCCTGCACAGCATCAAGCCTAATGTGAATATCGGTGTTTTGTCATTCTGTACAGTTCATCTGATCACATTTGTTATACCTTCCTATTAAGTTGTGTATATTTATTGTATACTCTAATTATATTTTTGTCTATGCAAAAAAAAAAAAAAAAACATTGCAATTTTGTAATTTATTTGTAATGTTAATAGGTAGGGAGGAAATATTTGTAAAGTCATTGATTGTGTAAGCATTTTTGATGTTGTTTCTTATTTCTACAATTAAAAAAAGAAAAGTGACCGACTTTGGCACATTTGCAGAAAATTCATTTGACAGATGTTATGAACAACTGAATTACATTAAAACTGCACAGTATAAAAATCATCAGAGTTGATGCACTTTAGCAGTCCCCCCCCCACCGTATCCAGAGGAGTCAAAGGGGCCTCTGTAAGGTTTTGAAGTTCTCAGTGTCGAAGCAGAATACCTGGCAGCTCTCAGGTAACATGAGCAAAAGCAGCTAGGCAACATTTTGTCCCAGCAGAAACGACTGAATCAATGTCTTCTTAGTCCAGCCTGCTTTTTGGCAATGAAAGCTTGCCAAAAAAAAAAACCTGGACGGCATCCCAAAGTCCCGTACAAATATACACAACAAATGAAACCCACTCACTGGCCACTACAATATCACGAGGATGTCATTTTTCAGGTCAAACTTGGACTTGCCCTCGTATTAAACGGAATAAGAAGTGCCCAGTGAGTATACAATGTATGTTCGTTCAAATAGAGAATGAAACGTATGTACATTTATGACATAACTACACATTTTCAAGTTGATCACAACATGGAATCCAGTGTGACATCGTCCTAAAATCAGCTCCTGCTGTGTTTGCACAGGACTGCAATAAATAGTCATCAAGTCAAGGCCTTGTGATTCAAAACGGCTCCAGTCAAGTGAGAAAATGAAACACTCGCTTCCCTCATTAGTACAATCCAAGGGCCACTGTAATTAATCGGCATAAAGGAGGTGCTGACCGATAATGTACCGATGACACGTCACATAGAAAAAAAACAGAGTTGTTAAAACAAAACAAAATGAACTCATCGTTTTGCACAGGTCAGTGCAATGACTGGCTTTGTAAAAAGAAAAAAAATGCAGCAATGGCACAGAAGCACAAATACTGTCCAGTGGGGCCTTGAGATACAAGTTTCATTCGTTACATGAGCACGCTTGTATCTTTCCTCATTGAAATGAATGATGTCAATAATGCGTAAAAACTCCAAATGTTTTGGAATGTGTTGTTCTATAATATTGCGGTTTACACAACAATTATGTAACTAGAGAATTTAAGCGAATGCAAAGAATTTGTGCATCAAAATTAATTAATTGATGCCATTTGGGGAAGATTCGGACAGTGATACACATAAAGACAAGTTTCACAATTACTGGAAGTGGCTTAGTAAGCTGCACTGATATTAGACATTTTTGTAGAAGATAAAAAAAAAAAAAAATAATATGCATGATGTAAGTAGTTAAATTGTATTATTGTCCGCATGTGTTTTGTACCGTTAGCGATAGTGATCTGCTGCTCTTCATGAGGGTTATTCGTCAGCATGAAGCTCTTGTTAATTTTGGCCACGAGTATCTCAAGGCATCACTGTATTTAAAATCATGGAGAAAATGTGAGGCTGCTTGGGGTAAAATAATAATTTAAAAAAAAAAATGAGTAAATAGAAAGAAAAAGGAGAAGAAGCTATCACGCCAAATCCTGAACATCAAAACAGTGCCCTGAAAGCTCAAATATTCAATTCACAACAGTGCAGTCAGTAAGAATACTCAATAATTACAATCTCTGAGACAAAAATGTTCAATATATTGCACTGAGAAATCTACAAATAAAATCAACACATTTTTATCCACAGCTGGTTCAGACTGCGTCCAGTGTTCTTTCATTTGGTCCATGTCAGTCCGTGGCTGAGAGGTGACGGCCTCAGTAGTAGAAATTCTGCATCTCTGTCCAGTTGGTGATCCAATACTTTCTGTGCGGCTCCTCGGGCTCAAATCCCACATTGAACTGATAGCGATCGGCCTTGCGAAGTTTCACCCCACGGTGCTTTGGCATTATCCGGTAGTAGAGGGATCGCTTGAAGAATCCAAGCTGGGGAGAAAAGAAGTGACATTAGACACTAAAGCACAGCTAAGATTTAATGGCGGCTTGAGAACGACATTTAGGAGATTTAGATTCCTTATAGAGACGGCGTGTCGGGAAAGAGCAAAGGGGGCCCCCCCCACCACCTCCACTGAGGAAGACGTGGAAAGAAAGCACAAGCAAGGGATACAAAAACACTCATTCGTATAGAAAATGCGTGTAAATGCTGAGAAAGAAACTGATTAACGATACATCGTTACATTCTATGACCCTCCAGTTTATTATTATTTATTTTCTATAAAAAAAATAATTAAAAAAAGTGTAATTTTTCTTCGTTTAGTTTGGGAATAATTTTCAACTGGGAGAGGCAAACAGCTCGAAACCTGAGTTTTAAAGAATATTTTACTCTGTTCCAAACAGCCACCTGTTGTGAATATACAAAATAAACACCCACGGCTCATATTGCGCCTCATTAAAACACTGAATAGTGAAAAGACAATCAACTTCAGAGAGGTCCTAACACGATTCGCTGGGCTGAGTCGCTCATGGCACTCACAGCGGATAGTCGAAGGTTGAGACAAAACTCGGTGCTACTTATGCAGCACCAGCTAACTAGCAACGGGCTACCACTTTTTATTGTGTAATTAAAAAAAAAAAAAACTGCAAAGTTTAAAGTTGCTCCTCAAATGAAGCCATTTATTGGCAAAACTGCTCCGAAAGGGTCAAAAATATTCTGAGCTTTGAATTTGCATTTCTACACTCGACGAGTATGTTTTAGTGTATCATAGCAATACTCTCAGCATTGGCACAATGATAAGCAGCTTAAGCTCCAGCCTAAAAGGAAGCAAGGAGATGTTAGACATAATGCGCAAAAGCTAAGAGTCAGAAAGTGAGAGGTCACAAAATCACGAGTAAGGATGAAGGCGTTAAATCCGTTCATTGGAGGGGTGTTGTTACCCAAAAGCCCCACTGGTGTGTGCAGCTGTGCACCCAAAATGGGTCTCAGTAGTCCTCAGTCAGCCTCTCTGTCTCAGAGGGCTGGATCTTCATCTCAGCCTTCTGGGCTTTGGCTTCATACATCTCCCTCCTGCTGGCCCTCTGGAAGAAGCCACACTGCATGGAGGTGGAGGATGACGTGAAAAGTTAGACTCCATTGGTCAGTGTGAGTGACAAGGAAGCATGCTTGAGGTTGAGAAATACCCCCATCTGGTTAGCTTTTCAAGTGGCAGTGTGTGCAAGTCCAACGATATGTGCGGTTGGCTCACCTTCCAAAGTATGAGGATGATGATTCCAAGAAGTAGAACACCTGCGACGATGGCAGAGATGATGATCCACAGGGGAAGTTCATAGGGCGTCTCAACCCGAGCCTCCGGTTCGATATCCACTGTGAACTTCATCGAAGTGAAGAAAGGAGTCAATTAGAGTCACTGCAAAGATGTTAATAGTAGATGAAATTAATTTCACCAGTGTTACCAAAGTGGTCTGGGTTTCCATTTTAAGGGTAGGTTTGTCTGTAATGAGTTTCAGAGTGGCTTCTCCTACAACTTTGATCCACAAAGCATTGGCAAAGTCCTGTAAAGTCGCAAATAAAACATTTAGATACAGTCGGCAACTGCATACTCATTCGCGGCTGTTTTTCTTTTAAATTTTGCCAATGTTTTACTCTTCATCATTTCCATCCCGTTTTCGTGGAAAATGTCGACTGATTATATTTTTTTGGGGCGTGAAGCATTTTTGGAAACACTGAGCTAAAGAGGACCAAAAGCTCCAATTCACCTCACAGTATGATGTCATTCAAAAGTAAAACATGGTTTTCCTGTCAAAGTGAGCCTTATTTCTCTTTAGAAATGCTACATTTCTAACATCGCTCTTATATTTCTAAAGGGAAGATTTACTGCTCTTGAGTAAATATTGATTAGTAATGATCGTGAGCCGCATGGTCGCAGCTGATGAAAGCACCTCCAGCATGGTGCTGTTCCACAAACGGGCCCGGACGAGAATCTTGGCCGAGTTGGTCATGTTCAACAAAGGACACGTAAATGTCACGCATCTCGCCGTGTCCTTGGCGCATTCCTGCAAACATAAAGAGGAAGCGACACAAGATGGGTAAAATCACGCGCACGCACAAACACTCAATAAGACCAGTGTCCAAGCTCACCAACAGGTGTGATTCTTTCCGTGGCGAGAGCAGCGTGACGGTCGCTTGTGGCTCGACCATCTGAGTCTTATCTTCCGGATCGTCTGCCCCGATCTGTCTTTTCACGCGTTTTGGTGGACTTTCTGACAGCTGCAATAGGAAGGCGGGGAAGGAAGCAGAGCAGACGGAGACATGACATCAGAGGCGAAATGAGTGGGTTTGATCAAGACATCAGGCTCTCAGAATAGCATCGTCACTTCTATTCTCAATCTGCGGCCCAGAGAGGCTCAAATGCGGTGGATCGGACATTGTTCCCTAAAGGACTTTGTTCTGCATATGAAGCACTTTCAAAACCACTGCTCAGTCAGTCCCACCACTGCCATTCACACATAAAGCGGCCACTTCATTAGGTACACCCTCACAATCATCAAGTATCCTTGAAGCCCCCAGAGCTCCCATATTTGTCTATCAACGTGCGGAGAATAAATAAAATCTAATCCTGGAGAGGATAATCCAAAACCAAAAAGGAAACTCACAGTTAAGTTCAACGGGTTGATGATGTCTCCAGGCGGTCGACATTCGGTCTGGGACTGCGCCTGGATGATGATCTGAGTCAGGTAGAGGAGCCACTTCCCGTTGGACACCTCAAAGGGCCACTTAAACTCCACAGCCAGGGTCCCCAAGTCCCCTAAGGGCGGCCCCCTCATGTTGACCTAGAGATAGGGAGGAGGAAAGTCATGGCGTGAAGAACCAGCCGCAGTTCCTCTTTAGCTCTAAATAGCGTCCACCCACGCATACGGCTGCGCCACAAGCCATGACGTGTTTCCCCAAAATAATATTAACCATCTGACAGTAAAAGGCGTCAACGAGGGAGTGAAGCGGAGTGGTCGAGGTGACTCACGTTGAAGGTGAACTGGAGCAGACTTCCCACGTCGCTGCTGTTCACCATGGCCGACTCGCCCATCACCGTCCCGCCAAATTTGGTCTGGACGAGCGCATTTGCACTGCGCGGGGAAGCGGAGAGAAACGTCAAAAATAGAACATTTTAAGACTAAATATGACTATTATTATTATTATTAATAATAATAATAATAATACATATTTAAATATTTAAATAATATACAAAATAAATAAATAATATACAAAATAAATAAATAATACACAAAATAAATAAATAATATACAAAATAAATAATATACAAAATAAATAAATAATATACAAAATAAATAAATAATACCCAAAATAAATAAATAATATACAAAATAAATAATATACAAAATAAATAAATAATATACAAAATAAATAAATAATATACAAAATAAATAAAAAATATACAAAATAAATAAATGTTTAGGTCCCAATTAAGACTAATATGGATAAAGTATAATTTTTGTTGTTATTGGACTGACATTTGAAAGTGTTTTTGTGTGTTTTAGTCATTTCCATTGTTTGTTTTGCTTTATTTTAGATTTTTTTTTGTTTTAATTTCATGGCTGTTTGTTGTTGTCTTTTGTTGAGCTCGTAATAGCAACTCACATGGAGAAGGATGGTAGGATGGTGTTCTCAATCAGCAGGGTGACAGGCACGGGAAACAAATCGTTCTGCTCACTGAGACTGAAGGAACCAATCAAGTGACATGAAAGTCATCATCATTATTATTATTTGTACATATATGTTGAGGGAGTCAACTTTTAACCCCTTACGTAGACAAAAGCAACTGAGTCTGGATCTCCTGCGTGTACAAATCTATGCCTGATGTCTCCAACCTCAAGGCGAGAGACACCTGTCGACAAAAAAAAAAGAAAAGAAAAAAAAGATTTTTATTTTTAGAGGATGCCCCCCAAAAAATTGTTCAACTTTGAGGGAATGTCAGCATTGAGATGTCGCACCTTTTCCTGGCTTTTGAGTGGATTTCCCAATTCACAAAGGACGGTGCCGTCATAGCGACATTCAACATCGTGGTCCTACGTTAAAAAAAAAGACAACAAAAAAAAAAAAAACACTTAACGTATACGTACATAAATGCTGGAAAGAATTGTAATAATTTTGATATTCTATACACACACTCGGGATGCACTGATATGAATGCCAGCGTCAGTATCTGTCCCAATGCCATAAATCCGTAAAGTACTCTGGACTCTTAAAAGTGCTCCAATATTACAAATTGAGACCAAATGTCTCTATGTTCTTCTTTGTCTCTTATGGATACAAACCCAATAGGGTTCTGAAGAGCCCAGAGACAGAGAAGGAAACATGGCGAAGCTGCATTATATACTCTACATCCCTGTGTGTGCACGCGTAGCTACAGTGTCATCTGCTGCCCCCTGTTGACCATACTTGGGATCTGACGCCAGAGTATTTGAGCGCATCAGGGATGGTGACGTTGAGCATGGCCTGGTGTGCGTCCTCCGCCAGCTTGCCACTTGCGGCAAAGTTGGTCACCTCCACCATCAGCCTTATTATCTTCATACTGGTGTTAAACTGGAGGACTTGGGATTTGTCCTTTCTGGGCACAGGAACACACTGATGATATAACATTTGACTTCCATTTTGATCTTCAAACCATTTGCTCTTTCTGTGCACCTGGGGAACGGCTTTTCCTTATTGTCGGCAAAATGGGCCGTTAGCTGCAGGTTGCTAGTGCATTTATTGTCAGTGCCACACTTTTTCTGGAAGTTAATCTGGGAACAAACAAAGTCGTTTTGACATTTAGAAAGCATTGACACGTCATTAGGTACAGGTATGAAAGCAGCAGGAGTGTAATGTGACCTGTATGAACTTTGAGTATTACCTCAGTTCTTTGGGTGAGTTTCTGGTCTTGACTGAGAATGGGGAATGAGTCCAGGTTCTGAATGGAGCGTCTTGATTTGGGTTTTTGTTCATCTAAGGACATGTTGAGGGAGAAGACCACTGGCTCCAGTTTGTCCCTCACGGGGGCCTTAGAACACATCCAAGAATCTTGTGTTAGCTGGACATTGCCTTGATTTTGGAAATGGCTTGTTCACACAATCATGACCTCAACATTAAACAACATACTATATAATCTGTCATCAGGAGGGGTCCTATATGGGTCCCTCGAAGAATAAGACTATAGATATGATGACATCATTTATGTGAAATGACCCTGTTTGGTGAACCAAGAACTTACCACAACATACAAGTTCAAACGATGACATTGAAATTTGGAGGCTGGCAGGATCAACAGGCCCGTATATTCGTTATCACCGTTGTCCTCAAAACGAACCCGTGGGCTCCTTCTTCTATAAATGTCGGCCTCCACTGTGTACTTCACCGCTGTAACATTATCAAAAGTGCACATGTTTTTTTTTTGTTGATTTTTGGAGACACACAAACAAGCATTGGATTACGGAGGACTGACTTACTAATGTCTTTCTTGAAGTTTTCGTTGCCGTTGCTTAACATGAAAGACATACAGATAGAGGCCACGATGCTGGGAAACACAAACAGATTAAAATACAATAGCAACACTATTAAACGAGCCACTTTGACCGTGACACTTGCTCACCAGGGCGTCTTCCCTTGGCACTTATTCGGATCCACAATCGCTGGCTCCACATCAAATTCCTGAGGAGTTAAGCGGACGACAGGCCGAGATCTGTCATAAATAAAGACATGTTTAATTGAACCATTATTGAGGATACCTACAAATTACAATTCATTTTGATGGTGATAGAATGCTGAAAGGTGGTGATGAATTGAAGACTTTTTTAGGTTGCGGATTAATGAAGCCTTAGCATGACATGCAAACAACTTTTTGAAACATCAACGTTAAACAGGTAAACTGAAATTATTATCCCAATATTAATGAACCTAATGGTAAAGTATGTAGGCTCCAAAAGGACAAGAGCACTTTTTGAATGGGTCACATATCATAGCTATGCCCAGCCAAAAATGTAAACACGCCCTCTAGTGGCTGAGACCAGCATTGATTTTCTTCTCTGACAAATAATTTACTTTTACTTACCGGAATTAGTGAGCATTGCTTTTTCTTAGCACTCATCTATTCAATTTCTCTTCAATGAGTGTTGTCGTGAGCTACCCTAAATTGAAAGGAGGGGTACACCTTCAACCCTCGGCCTGTCAAGTGTGACCCACTACGCCAACGTGGTGCCCTGTCCGTCAACATTGCACCTCGGTCACTATTCAAAGCCAACTATATATCCTACCTGAGTAGGGCGATGCGGTCGTCAAGGGAGCCCACCAAAATGTCAGGGTAGCCGTTGTCATCCAAATCCATGCCTCCATTGATGGAGTAGCCAAACGTTTTGAAGCTGCCGCCCTCCACCGACTTGCCCTCTATCACCTTTCGAGGGAAGACAAAAACGTTGATTGAAGAAGAGCTTGAAGTGTTCTTTAAATCGGGACATGTGTTACCTGGCTGGGCTCCTTTGAGATTCCAAATTTGCCTCCCATCCAGATGTAGACCTTGCCTGTGCCATGGAACGGAGCTCCCACGGCAAAGTCTGCAGATATAAAGACATGCAATGACAGGGAAAGCCCAGTAGGTGGCCACTTGACACCGTTAAGCACAAGGTTGGGGAAACACTTGTTCCATATTCTATTTTTTGAAGCCACGGTCCAATAAATATGCAAAATAGTTATTAATAAATTAATTTATTTTCATTTGACATGTTATTCAATATATATCTAATTTAACGACCCGTTTATTTAATAAAACTCATTTTTAAAAATGTGTGTATACAGTTTTTTTAAAAAATTGTATTCATCTACAATAAACAAATTAACCAATCATACAATTCCAATAAATTTCTTAATTCTTCTATTTTACTATATTATTTATAAGAAACTAATTTGTTTTTAAACATTGATTCAGGTCTATTTTGTATTTAATGTTTATGTGCAAAAAAATTTTAGTGGATCATTAAGTTATTCTTTTCATTTAAGCGCAGTGTTAATGTTCAAACTGCGCAAGTGGCTAACAACAATATTAAATCTACTTTTCAGAAATTGAATCACTGTCTTGTTTTTGATGAATAATTGGGCTTATGATGGTAATGCATTTTAATGTTGTTCATCATGTTGATGGTCCTTAGATTGTTTTTTTTTTTTTTTTGGTACTGGTGATAATTGGTACTGAAGAACAATGACTAAGCCAATGAAATGAATTAAATTAATTAAAAAAATAAATAAATATAATGGGCCAATTTAAAGGTGAAAAACATAAAAAATAATCAAATATATAATACTTTTGTACATGTATACATTGAGTGGGTCAGTTAAAGGAACAGAGCATGCCATACGTGGCCCTCAGAATATACTTTCCTCAAAATCGGTTTACTATTTGTCCAATTAAACTTAATGTGCAAATTAGAGCAACTTTTTGTCTTATGGATGGATTGATTTTTGAGAAGAATGTTACCGTTAATATCAGTCGCTGACACAGATATATTCGGTATGTATTGTCTGTGTGGGTGTGTGTATATGTGTATGCATCTGCTTGCCTTGGAATCCATCCTGATTGACGTCACCAATGGTGGCCACTGCGATGCCAAACGCAGAGGATGCAGGACCCTTAAGCACCATAGTAGGAGTCTTCTTGAATGAGCCATTTATGTTCCGATAGATATAAACTGCTCCTCCCTCATCCTTCATGCGATCAAAGTAAAACGGGGCCCCAACAATTAAGTCGTTCCAACTGCAAGCACAAGGAAACACGAAACACAAATTGAAATGCTGGAAATATGAATAGGAAATCTCTCGTCTAATGTCAACGCTTGCCCTACTGTCAGACTCCATAAAGTTCCAACCATGCATGAAAGGGAGAAGCAGAAGGCGACTGAGTCATGATATCAGAGCAAACACCTTGAGCGGGCTTGCTGACAGCTTTTCAACTCTGCTTAGATGTACTTGAGTGCACATTCCACATAACACGACGGCTCACGGCCACAGAGTGTTCAAGCAGTGCGCCAGCTTCGAGCGCCAAAAGATAACACAGCATCAAGGTCGCCCTAAGTCTCCCTCTGGAACTTTGTGGTTTCAATTGGAGTATTTGGTAGCATGAAGATAAAGTACTGTGATTTTTTTGTGACAAGGTAAACCAGGCTGGGCAAAATGCGGCCGCTGACCAATAATGTGGCCCAACTGAGCATTTACACCATGTAAGGTCCTGCGGTATAATTTTTTTTATTTAGCATTTTTCCCTCTGCAAATTGGTGATATTAGAATTTCTTTATTATAAACAACACAAAATAAATATTTAATTCTATACTAAACATGATTTTTTTTTTTTTTTTTAATTTGGTGAGAAACTTGTTAATTTGCATACTTGTCGTTATTGAGGTCGGTGACAGCAAGACTGCTCCCAAAATACGAGCCCACTTGTTCCCCGGGGATGATGAGCTCCGTCTCGATGTTGTTGTCAGTTTTTAGCCCGAGGACCACGGAACCCTTGGACTCATACCTGGGAGATCCTGTCACCACCGTGTAGCTGTCAAAGAGCAGCAGGCGCTTCTCTTCAAGAACGGAATAACCTGAAAGGGAAAGATTTAAAGATGAATTGGTATCTAAATCTTCAGGGTATAATTATAATAACTTATTTGTGTTCCATAGTAAACAAGAAGGGGCTTAGAGCTGATCCTTGATGCAAGTCAATCCATTTCCTACTTGGGCAATAATCACGGGAATTTCTATCTGGACTTTCTCCTTGCGACATTCCTTTTTTAATTCTCCAAAATTTCCTTTTGAGGCATATAAAGTAGAAAGTGACATTTACCCATATAGTAGAGCTTATGTTGTTTTTTCAGAGAGCCAAAGTCTTTCTCAATGGAGTCCCATGAATTGGCAGGATCAGGATTTCTCCATATAACATGTACATTTCCTATATGAAACAGAAAAAAAAGTAAAGCTTCATGCATAACAGCGTGAGAAGAATCCATCTTCATCTCAGTGCCCACCTTGCCACATGTAGCTGCCCGGGCTGCCCATGTATAGCTCGTTCTCCGTCATGCCGCCCGAGATGCCCATGTTGCACATGCCCTCGTCTCTCATATCGGAAGTGGGGTCACACACCTCGTAGGTGTGAGTCTGCCAGTCGTCATTGCGGTCGAAGGTCAGATCATTGCTCCTCACGTAGCACTTTCCTATCATTCGTCGCTGCTCCTCTGCGCCACTTCCGAAAATCTTGATATAGCGATGGCCGCATGCCTGCAGGGAAGAGAAGAGAATTTTTCAAAAATATTCTCCGATATTCTTTCATCAAAACGCATCAGGGTTAGCATGGATGGCGCATTAGTTGACCCAATGTCGGCAATTTTGCAGAACAACAGAGGGTGGCGGATTGTATCTGCGAGAGGGACGACTGCACCGCTGTGGGAGTGGTCACATTTGGCAATCATGCCCAATCACAAAGCGTCTCCTTTCATTCCGAATTGAATGCAGCATGCCAGTCATGCATTAGAGTCTCGATATGACGGAAAACAGTGCATATTGGAATGATTTAAAAATGATAACGCACTGATTCAGACGATTGGCTGGCAACAGGTTCAGGGTGTACCCTGCCTGCTGTCTGAAGAAACCTGTGATAGGCTCTCAAACGGTTTGATGCCCACTGATCAAACACAGAAGACATTCCTACTGCGGCATCAGCCGACTATCTTAGCAGGGACTGTTCGGCCAAACTAGCAAAAATGTGCAGCAGGTCATGTGAAGATCAGGATGTGCCGCCATTTGCACCAATGACACAGGTGTGATGTCTACAAAAATGTTCTGTTTGGACCACCTCAGTGATTAGACTGTTAAAAATAAGTTTTCAAAAAAAATGGAAATTCTTAAGTACATTTTAGAAAGTAAAATAAGTGAAAGGAACTGAATGCATGACTTTGAATTCAAAGGGAGACAATAAAACATGGCCGCCCACTCACCAGTATGCGCCCGGCCGACTGCACTCTTTGGCTGGCCACGGTCACGCCCAGCCACATGCCCTCCACCATCTCCGACGGGTCTGCTGTAAACATCATAAAAGTGACACTATTAAAAGGGATTTTGTCAATCACATTCTGACGAAATAGGAAAGACAAGAATCAAGCGGAGGGAATCACACAATCAAAGAAAGCCACAAAAATGCAGAGGCACGCCAGCCATGATGCAGATCAAGATGAAGATTAAGAGAAAGGTGGCAAGAATTGCCTGGCAACTCTTGGCCTTACTCACTTGAGCTGACCAAGTCCATTCTGGTACAGTCTGAGGCGTCTGTAGTAATGGGGCAGGAGTAGACAGCACCTGTTTCATTGACGTTCGTTAGCGATAAGGCTTTCTCTTTGGGCGCGCCAACTAAAAGCCTGGACAGACATACACACAGACAGAGTGGCAGATTAAAAAAAATACAAGATTACATCGTAGCCTTGTCATGGCGGGTGATAGTATACAAAGACGATAGCAGCAAAAAAAAAAAAAAAAAAAAGAGCCACGTGCAAAAAAATAAATAAGAAATCTTCCTAAAAGGTGGCAGAAGCATGTGAGTCTAATCAGCGGAGAGGGAATGCCAAGGAAAACAATGTTAAAAGTAAATAAAAAGTAAAAAAAAAAAATCATAATTAATTTACTGGTGGTGTATAAGTGGAAGGAAGACGTATATTATACATTCAATCGATTTTCTAGCCAGCTAACCTGATTATCAGACGACATAAAGTTGCAATTAGTTGAAACAAAAAAACAAATGAAGATCTCTCTGATTGTCCAATTGTGTTTAAAATGTGTCTTTTATTAGGTTTAAATGATTTTAAAGCATGTCGGAGGAGTAAAACTTTTCCAAAATAAAAATAAATAAGAAGCACGAGTCTGGAATGTCTCCCCCATGGCAAATGGGGCTTCACTGTTTACAAGCAGAAATGAGTCTCAAGAGAGGGCAAGCCAGGGCTGAAGCATTTGCAGGTCTGTGCAACACCATGCACGCCGCACACACTAGGTTGGTAGTGGTGGACCTCAATCTTTTTGTCGTGCACATTTTGACACGCCCCGCATCGGCACCTTTCAACACAGTGACCTTTGAAGTGGAAGGATTGAGGCATGGTGCCGTGTGCTGAGACATTATTGACTGTCAGCAGCAGATTTATTATCTGCACTTGTAGGCAGAAAGTGAGGAAAAACCTGTTTATGGCGGCTGACCTGTTTAATCATGTGTGGAGGGAGAATAAAGTAGAGCGACAAAACGTATTTTCGCACCATATTCACTTTTTCTCTTCAATTTATCATTTCTTAGCTGCATTGCTTCTAAATCATGTTTGAGGATGTTACATTTTCTTTTTTTTTTTTGGGGGTCCTATCAGATTTCATCCTCTTTGTTGCCATGCCAATCGAATCTGCCTCGGACCTTAAATTTAAAATATATTAGCAATGGAACTATTTAGTGAATCAGATTTGTGTGTTCGGTTTTCAGTACAGATTGGGAGATTTTGTAGCATGCACTAATATTCGATTTACAGTCTCAAATAAGACTGCCCCCATCGGCACGTGCAATCTTATCAACAACATAACATGCAGCCAGACACAACTGCGTCCTCTGTGATGTCTCCCCACTGAGAATGCCGTGGGAAAAGGATGTTTTTACTTTTTGGAATTAAAAAAGCGATAGAAACCTTAGAGAACCCCCTTTTTTTTTTTTTTTTGCTACAAATACAATGGCATCCTTCAGAACGTAACAATTATCCTGTCACTCTGCCACCAGAAGGAGATTCTGATCAACCTTGAATCAATTAGCTGGCGCGAGTGATGACAACTAGCAGGAGCCAAGATGGCCGCCGGTGGCGATTAGAGCTTCTGATAAATGAGATTCCACAAAGGTTTGTAGACATTACTGAGAGTTACAGTATGAGAAGAATCAAACCAACAGTGGGTTTGTGTCGAATACATTTTGCCTGTTGAGTGATATGGATCAAACTTTAATGAGGCAGATAGTTATTTGTCACTTGATCCATGCTCCGAGGACAAAAATCATAAAATGTCCTGGCACATCCGTCCGTTTACAAAATCAAATGTGGCCGCCCCTTCTGTAGCCTCATCTCATCAAGTTAACAAGTAAAGGAACGACTATTTTATCTAATCACAACCTCATACCTTCTAAAACCATAATCATAAAAGACAAAGATTGTTTTTTTTTTTAACAAAACAAATGAGGTCTTCGCAAGAACTTTGTGCAACTCCACTTCCAAAGAGGCCCTGACTCAGCCATGACAACACAACTCATATCCTGCTTAGTGCCAAGTCCAACAATGCGTGCTCACCTCCCGCCTCCTTGCCAGCTCATCACCTCCTCATAAACACGCTGACAAGAGCGCACGGGAGGGAAAGCGAGTGGGCACCGAGCTCTCACATTCCAAACTGAATATACGGGACGTGTTGAAATCTGCCCTCTTCTACGAAGCAGGTGATGTGAACTGCTTGTTTTTTAGCGTGGTGTGCACAACCAGGTGAGGTGAGAGCGGCTGCAGGGTTTACATGTGTCACCATTTATAGCAGACAAAATGATCACGGTGCATTGACCAATCCGCCACGCTCAATGACAGAAAGGGAAGTTTGTCGTATGAACCTTTTGACGTGGTCCATTCTCTTCTATTGAAGGGAAGCTATTAGGAGACTACGGACCTATTGGGAGAACTAAGTCTCCTTCAACTTTATATCAGAGGAAAGCGTGGAGCTGCCAATATGGAGGAAACATCTTTGACAGGCAAAAGAATCCAAAGAGGCCTACTGGGTAAAGACTTCTGTGCTATCAGGGCAGAAATGTCACAACACAGACGAACGAAACGACTTCACTTGTCATGAACATACATCCTGCTCATCTGAAAATGAATCAAAAATATTTTTAGATTACTTCCTCTGTATTTAAACTTTTATGATGAGCTATCGGGTGGCACCCAGGCCGCCACTGTCTCTCGATACTTAGTATAAAAAAAAAAAAGTAGTGATGCACTATGAGCTACCAAACAAGTGCAAACAAGGAAAACCACAAGAAATCTTAAATCCTGCCTATACACACCCAGATACAGAACACTTCCATGCTTGATTGCTCTTGTGTTGTGTTTAATCAAGGACTCTCATCAGGCATATAGTTTGTACGTGTGCATTGAGTTCATAGTTATGTCCTTATAAAAGAAGATAATAAAAGGAATGATAGGGAAAGGTTTCTGTGTGTGAGTTCACAACCAGAATGCTACAATAGCGCAGTGATGATTCGACTCCGTATATTCATGAAACAGAATCATAAAGCGGCAGGAGAGGGTAAATACACACATTGCTATCTGACTATTCAGAGCAAGCATGCCTTGCCACTGACTGAGTGTGCTGACTCACGCGTGAACTAGCGATGGACAAACAGTGACGGAGCCGAAAGTTGCAAAACGTATTCAAATTGCTCTGTAGCAACAAAAGGCTTCATTCTAAAAATTATGGAATCCTTCAATGTCATATTCATAAAAAAAAAAAAATTATGAGCGCAAAGATGAGTTGAAATTCCCAATCTTGAACAAGTCTGGATGGATGATTATTTTCTTGTTTGAAATGTCGATCAATTATGATGACGTTACGTTTCATCCCTATTGAAAAAAAAGATCATGCTGATATTTGAAAAGTTGTGAACAGGAAGTTGGAAACAAAACCCAAACTCATGATGTGCGAAAACCTCTCGGCTTAGAAGGAAAGATACAATCTTCAAAGTAAATTCAATTCAGTCGAAGGTCGGGCAAACAATAACAAGGGATTATCGCACAAACGGCAGCCCTCAACCACAAAAATGACATCTTGTCACTCGTCCGCCGAGAAAATAAACGGAATCATTTCGGATATGAAAGAGAGCTCATAAAGCGTGGATTCCCTTGTAAGAGTGTCAGTAATCCGCAAAACAAATATGTACAAATATGACAGGCTGGGCTGAAGTTGTGTACACTCAAATTGTGTGCCAACACACTTGTTTTGATCAGGTCATGTCAAATAAAACGTACATGATTAATGTAACTGCATTGGCTTCAATTCTTAATGTAAATATGAATCTTTTTAATATTTGAGAATGCCTTGCATATGAAAGTAAAATCGGTAATGCGATTCAATCAAAAATTAAAGTGAATCGCGAATCAAAAATCGAATGGAAAGAGGAAATTTGAATCGAAACCCAGCCCTATTCACAAGCTAAACAAACATCGCTAATTTATGCTACAACTAAATGAACACAATGTATATGTGCTTTTCTAACAATTCATAAAGAAATTAACGTTGCTTGACCCCACAAAAAAAAAATTAAACGTGGCGACAAAACGAATCACATCAAATGACAAAAACGTTCATTTAAATTCAATGATTAACAGTTGTGAACCCGTGTTGTTCCCAGCTTCTCAAACACCTGCCAAGCAGACATCTCAGCTGGCCAAACATCCTGCTTGCAGCCAACCATCTGCCGCCAGTGAAACAATAACAAGAGAACAAACTCATTGAGGACCTGGGCGACAAATGAAACATGGCAGGTCTTCCCCCGATAATCAATTAACTTACCTTTCATGAGCAATTAGTGAAACTTTATCGGACGTGTTTGTTTATGGTTTTTTTTGGTTCCACATGCAAACATTACAAACAAAACCTCACATAAGCTTGTTTATAAGCTCGCCCAAATTATCAAGGGTCTTCCAAAGCTCATTTTATGCACATACAGGTCCACAGACTCATACCGAGTGTAAGCCAACACTGGTCTCCGTGTCAATGATGAAAAATGGTCTGTCTAGAGACAGGTGACCCTCATCCACCCGGAGGCCAGCCAACTTACACCAGCTTCTTTTCCGTACAGGAGCAAAAAGGAAAAGGATCTCTTACAGTGGTGAAACAGTTGACTCTACAGGTAGTGGTAATGAAAGCCCCGGGCCAGAGAAAATCGTCTCTGTTGGGAATAGCAGGAGGCGCAACATCCTGCTGGGATCCATTTCAACATGTTATTAGAGGCCGTCATTCATTCAATTGGAACACAAAGTGCAACATACCGACTGGACATGCTATAAATAGCATAGCAGCAATCACCATGGACAGACTAATGTTTGACTTTAAATCACTCGAAGATTTAAAAACATAAGTGATCAAATTTTAATCTTTTTTGCCGATAATGTGATTTAATATGAGATTTTTTTTCAAGATCCTCTCCCCATATTTTTATTTTTTTTAATAAACAATTGACCAAATGATTTAATCAGTAATGGCCAACATCAGATTTATTATATGTACATTTTTTGGTTTTATAGTTTTTTTTTCCCTTTGCGGTATGATTCTTTTTTTGTTTTATTTGTTAGTTTTAATATTAGATTTAGTTTTTTAATATATGGCGTATTTGTTGAGTCTAAGATAGGAAAAATGTTCAAAAATGATGACATTTCTATTTTTATTTTGCAAGTACTTATCAAATTGTAATTCATTTCCAAGTAAATTTGGCAAATGTGAGGCAGTCGCAGTCAAGGGTGCAATGAGGGTGCAATGAACACGAATGAGTCGTTATCTCTGCGTTTCACTGAGCATGACAGTAGATCTCCAGGAGGCCTCCCGCTGGCACATGGACCACCAGAACTCTTGAGATAAAGAATGTTCGGACACGTGCCATACTGGGAATCGGCATCATTCTAAAAATTTGTCACAGAAATGGCTTCCGGTTACACTTACAATTAGGGAAGGCGTTTAGTTAGGTTTTAGGTTAGGTTTTACTTGTTAAGGAAATATTATAATAATCTACACCAGGCGTGTCCAAAATACGGTCCTGCACGTTTTAGATGTTTCCCTCCTCAAACACACCTGATTCGTACCATCAGCTCATTTGCAAGCTCTGCAGAAGCCTGGTAACAATTCTGATCATTTGAGTCAGGAGTGTTGGAGGAGGGAAATATCTAAAAAATGCCAGATAGATGCCCTCGAGGAATGAATTTGAACAATGCTGATCTAGACCAATAAGACAAAGCGATATTTGACCATGTCAATCAAATCTGAGTATTGGCCCTCCTGAAGGGAAGGGAAGGGAAGGTTTGCTTAATGTTTTGTACACGCTAAAATGCGTTCACTTCTGAGTTTAATTTGAAACTTTTTCATGTTAACAGAAAGTTACTGCACATGTTGGAAATTGTCTGCGTGATCTTGTTTGTGTTTGTAGAGCTCACAGCATAGTTTGACCTGCCTAATCTGCTCTCACAGTAAAAAAAGTGGGGGCGGCACCACCTAATTAAATGGCGGACTTTCATGTCCTGGGGCGGATACAGTCAGACAGAGGTGGGAAAAAAAAGCAGAAGAACTACAATTTGGAATCCATAATGAGATGTCTGAGGAATTTCATTTGAGCATTTCCGAACCACTTTTGAGTCTTGACTACAAATTGAAGGAATTATCACTGCTGGGAAATCAAAGTGAACTCCAGATTTTGGTGGGTTCATGTGAGTTTCTGAACACCTCATCACCCTGACTC
Organism: Idiotropiscis lumnitzeri; assembly: GCF_059441095.1. NCBI lineage: Eukaryota > Metazoa > Chordata > Actinopteri > Syngnathiformes > Syngnathidae > Idiotropiscis > Idiotropiscis lumnitzeri. The sequence goes on from NC_142410.1 coordinate 5,015,677, forward strand.
CTGTCTTGTCTCAACCTGAAACCTGGCAGGTTGTGACTCTGCACAGAAGGCTAATACATTCCACACATACCGTGGGGTCAGGGGACTGGAAGAGCCAATAGGTGGCCAGCTGACTGCCCAGTCCCTCCTCCTGGCTACAAAAGAGAACAAAAAAGCCCACCGAGGAGACTTGAATAGACGACTGCTAGTGTAGTGGGGACCTGTACAATCTAGCCTCAGGTAGCTTCGTATATGCTCAATTTTGACCAAAAAATTACTCTGGCTTAAACTGGCTTGACAGAGACAAGATACAGTTCTAGATTCAGACTAATTGGTTCATGATGTCAAGGGTTTCACAACTTTATTGCATTTACTTTACTGCAGAAGTGGGAGTGGCAATTGTCTCTCGACTTGCATCGCATCCTCAGTCTGACTCACGCCGTCATGAAAGAATGCCCACTTTAAGTGCCGCGACTTGTTGAAGCTGGTTCATACGCTTGTATTTTTCAAAAGTGCGCTCAATAGTATTTGGGGGGAAAAAAAGCAGAGGAGTAATGACTGCGACGCAGAGAGAAGTCACAAAATGAATTTGCACATTAGCCACTTTGCGCTCGGTATCTTTTAATTGCGTTAACTGCACTAACATATTCACATTAGCGTCATTTTTCCAAACCAGTCTGTGTCTACTACTTGACTGTTTTTGCAATGAAACGCACTGTTACATTTCATCGGAGGAGTAGTGGGACCCTCGTAGCATGTGGTCCACTTCTTGAGTGTCAGTCCAGTGAGGATGACTGCATCTCAGCTGGGACTTGTCCAAGATGGCACATCGATCACGTGTCATCTGGACACTGCTCTCCATTCTTCTCACACTAATGCACGGCTTTGTCCCTCTTCACAGAGATCAGACTGATACTGATACTAATAATCTTCTCAGACGTGGAGCTGGAAAGGAAGTGTGTAGCGGTTTGCCACTTTTCGTCACACTTGACTCCTCAAAGCGGAGGCGGGACGTAGATAACAGCTGGGTGTGTGTGCGGTGTGATCGTGGATGCAGAAGTTTCAGGGAGGGGGGGGGCACTGTAATTGGGGCTGCGGTTGAGGTGTGTGTGTGTCTGTGCGTGTGGGGGGGACTCACATTAAATAAACAATGACATCATTCATTTGGTCAAAGACTCGAGTAAGAATGGGGCGCATTTCTCTCACACTTTACAAAGTATGTTTTTTTTTTGCAGAGGATAAAGAATATATGTCGGTGAGTATTGTTGTAGGCTCTGTCTGCATGCGTCCTAATGTAATGTTGAAGCATAAATTAATGAAAATAACTGGATTATAAAACCCAAAGCCATTTGTGTTAGTGAAACATCAGAGAGCAAGCTCAGGTGTGTAAAAAAATAGATCAGGTGACGCCGGTCTGTGAACCCCAAAATGGCTCAATATGCACAAAGAAGAGCTAAAGACACACTAAAACACGTAGCCACTGCGCTACGCCTCCGGCTATACAATTCACCTGGCCCAGCTGTTTTACCTGCAGCGACACAAACAATGCATTCAATGAAGTCATTTAGCCTCAGCAGTGAGTTGCGAAGCTTTCAGGAGTAATTTGTTTGACTGAAATGTATTTCATGAACTTGAAGTGGCTTATTTATATGAAAATAAATGTGATATTAAATACAGTTAAACAATGGAAAAAGTCATGTTGAACAAATTAATTTAAAAAATACAACTGGCTCTTGTGTATGCTGTGGGGAAAAACTACACATTTTCCTAAAAAAAAAAAGAATATTTAAAAAAAATAAATAAATTAGAAAAAATAGACTGGTCGCAATTACCTAAGAGTTTTTAATTGGCCCAGCTCTAAGGTCAAGCCAACTAAAAAAAATTAAAAAAATTATATTTTAGTGACATCATGCTGCATCTCGGTGCTTGGGAACTACGTCAAAGTGAGTTGAAGAGTTTCAATCGGACAAATGTAATGCAGTGACGCGTTAGACGATTGTAAATCTTTTAAAGGGTCAATTACTAACACATTTTACTCTTGACGCCAAGGCTCCAGCCACATACACTGTATGTACTTTTTGAAACAATTGATTGCAAATGATCTTGCGACCTCTAAACGCCAGCTCAAGGACACTAAATGGGCCAGTGACCACAATTTGAGAACCACGGTTTTGAAGTTCCTCTCTTTGAGTGTGGAAGTAAAGCATAAAAAGTTAATAAACAGAGAACAGGTTTTGCAGTACGGCAGTCCTGGAGGCAGGCTCGCTGTTTTTCTATGTGCTCAGTCAGCCACTGAATGAGAATGAGTCCGCTGGAAGGCGGTAGTATCTGGTTCCGCCCACTGGGTCAAAGCAGGTGTCAGTTGTTTCCAAGCCACTAGCCATAAAACAGAAAGAAGTGGCGAGGGGGAGGAAAAAAAAGAAAAAGTAACTTACAGGTATTTCCTGGAGCCCTTCGTCTGTTCATGCATGGCCACGGACAATCCAAAGAAGCTGCCTTTGGTTTTGCCCTCTTTGATCACAGGGAAGCGTTCATCCACGTTAAATCCACGGCACACCGGCGTTGGGTGGAAGAAAAGCAGCAAAGCACAAAGAAGTAGCCTTGAGGACATTTTGTTTGTTTCGGCAAAGGAGCAGCAGATCCACGATCTGCGTGGATCCGACAGGTAGACACACGGTAGGGACCTCCCCGCGCAAAGAACTGCAGTCGCGATGCGCGCTCGTACACTCATTGAGAAGGTGAGCGCTCGCTCGCTCACTCTCTCGCTCTCTCTCTCTCTCTCTCTCCCTCCCTCCGTCCGTCCCTCTCTCCTCTGCGGGGGTCTCCACCAAGTCATAACTCGGGTGTCCATCTGAATTGATACAAGTCAATGTACAATATTATGTCAATAAATTGAATTCTGTAAGAATAGTAAACATTTTTGTTGCGTTTGTGTTTAGTTTATTTCAATTTAAGTATTCCAACAGTCTGCATTTGAAAATTGGGACTCCTGAAAACACTCGGCTAATCCCACTAATACTCAAGTGGCCCATGTTCACGTGAGCTTTCTTGCGACGCCCACCCACTGCCCACCTATCGGCCACACTTGTGACCCGGAATCGTCTGCTCATTAAACCCTTAATCCTTTTCCAGAGAATTTGAGAGTTCGCGGAGGCAGCTTTCCTTAAGTCCACTGAGTCGCCTTTCACTTTCACAACGGCTTAGGAAACAGCACCGTAACCTAATTCTACCATAATTTGCCTTTATTTCCAAAGCTGTGTGCAAACTTTCATCGTGTCCAGATGATAATTGAAGAGGTTCACGTCATTCAATTGTGACATGATTGAGGATCAGCAACGAGTATCATTTTGATGAAATTGGGGGGAAAAAAAGCGGACGGCAGCATGCAAGGTCTGCGACTGAAAGTTAAGAGTTGTTCCAACTCAGTTAATAGCCGGTCATTAACTCAAGTTGATGGTTATGCGTTTAATTGAAACGACAGTAAAGTAAGGGATGAGAGGGACACTGATTTGGGACGATTTTGCCCACCCCTGACCTTCAACCGTTATCACGCCGACATTTGTATATTACTGTCTCGCTCGATGAGTGCACAAATGCCAGTGTGTACACTGTCAACATCCCGTTGTCTGCTTGCCCTAATCGACTGACACTTAAACAGAAACATGACATTGTGATTTTAGTAACAAGGAACTTAGAGCCGGCCTTCCGATTATTTTTTTTTTCTTGTTAGCAATGATTGAGTAGGTTTTTTTCGTAGGACCACGAGGACCTCACAGTGTGCTGCTCTTGCAACCTCAACTCCGGCCCACGTGGACAAACATGGAATGTAATTTGCAATTGACAGTATCTTCCCGTTTCCTGTGTTTCTTGTCCCCGCACCACCACAAGAAATGAGGAAATGTTCTTTTCCTCCTCCTCCTCCTCCTTCTGCTGTCTCGTACGACGGCTTTAATTGAGGTTAAGCCTCGTGTTTAGAACATCTTCCTGCTCAACTCAGCAGCTGCTACAGTTACATGGCACAGAGAAAAAAAAAAAAAAAAACGTAAAGGTAACCATGATTAAGTAGCTTAAACAAAAGCAAACAGGTCAGCGCAAGGCCTCAGATGCGGGAGTTTCTCATACAAAATGTATGATTATTATGAGGGGTGGCAGATCATCTCGAACCAGAAAAAAAAAAATCACACAACATGCTCCATTATGGCCCCGTTACTCTCCAGTTGAAACAGTGTTTCTGTAAAAAACGGATTGTAAGAATTGAGTAAATAAACCTGATGATTACGTCAGTCCTGTGTTGAGTATCTTATGAATTTTAACCCACAATAACTGGAGGAGGGAGAATAATAAAGCGAGCAGGACATTGGTTGAATATGAAACACAGCACGCTCTCACTCACCGAGTCGTCGCTCCGCCGCGATGACATAGGCTGCCGTTGCCATGGCGCTGGGGGTTGCTATGAAGCCAGTATGTTCTGGACAACAGGAAGACAGCGTGGCCTGTTTAAACTTCAACCAGGAGTCTCGCTGGGCTTGGATGACCTTTTCGCAGGAATCAAACTTGATCTCCTGAAAGCGAGCCTGCCACTTGTTACCATGTAATGGGAATCAAATGCAGGTCCAGACGGTAACACAAACAGAATTTTGGGCATACTGTAGTCTGTATTCTCCCGTTGTAACTCGATCAGGCTGGCATGGCATGAAATCTAATTGCAGGAGAAAATCATCAAAGATTAATGAGTTGAATCTAATAATTTGCCAGTTCCTTCTTGGATTGCACGAAATAAGATTAGAGCAATGAGAAATGCCTTTTGCAAGGTTCTCGAACTTTTTGGGCCCAGGCACCCCGTGAGTGGAGAAATTACTGCGTGTAGAATCGCCAATTAACCACACCTACTATTCGTACCACTAAATGCCAGGAAAATTATCTAAATGTGATTAATATCATGATTTAGATCACAGGTGGACAAACTTTTTGATTGGCGGGCCACATTAGGTTCTAAAATTTGACAGAGGGACACCGGACCAGGAGCAGAAGGATGGAGTGTTTTGGTAACCTCACCTCACCGGAGAAAAATAAATACATTTCATTTGAAATGAAAATGAACAAACGCTTTACAACAAAATATCTGTGTTTGACACACCACAGTATTTGGAAAATAAAACATTAACAAGGTTTATTCATTTTTTTTTTTTCAAGTTTAGCAGGCCGGATTAAAACATGTAACGGGCCGCATGTGGCCCCCGGGCCGTAGTTTGCCTATGGCTAATTTAGATCCTTAACTTAGCCAAATTCAATTGATTTACATTGATTGCTTCGCTTTTTCTTTTTTTTTTTTTTGGGGGGGTTGGGGGTGGCGATTAACATAAAAGTCAAAGTTCTCCAGAACTTTAAAAGTCGGATGTTATCCAACTGGTATTTTGTGGCACTATGGTTCTTACAAGCTTGCACGTCAGCATCCACATAGGCGTTACTTGTGGGTTGGTTGTGTGTGTGTGTGTGGAGAAGGAAAGAAAAGGCAGCAAAGGAATTTTGGGACCCTTGCAAGGTCTCCCACTTGCTCTTCAGGTCTCGGGTTTGTGCAGAGCCCAGGAATGTATAGCCTGAGGAGGAAGGCGCGGCTCGGAAGGCTCCCACTGTCCAGTGGCACCTGTCTTTTGGGTTGAGCTTTGGGCCTGACTCTGAGTCAGTGGGACACACGCAGCATGTTGTGCAAACAAAACATCTTGTGTTATTATTACCAGGCAGTCGTGGAGCGAGGCCAGAATAGTATTTATGTGCTTACAATTAAGTGTTCCAGTTAAAAGGCAAGGGGCAGCACGGTAAACTAACTGGAGAGGGTTGAGGGAGGGCTGGCTGGCTCCAAACTAAAGTGGATTACAATAATCCAGCAGGGAGAAAAAAGTTGTACTAAGTGATGGCACTAGTAAGACATGGCAATTTAAAATCTTTATTTAAAGGTTTGAAACTGTTGCATTCAAGTGTGGTCAAGTTCATTTTGGGGAATATATATGGGTCAGTCTGACCAAACACCAACACCCTTTGGTTTTCTTTTCATTAAAGCTGAAAAAGTTCAAGGCCACGAGGCTTTAATGTCTTTAAGACATGAAAGATAAAGATAAAACCTTGGAGTCTGCAAATCCAAAAGAGCAGCGGCTCTAAAATTGAACTCTATGGAGCTCCCTAACACAGCAAACCTGCGGGGAATCCAGAATTACCAAGGCGAGACCAATGCAGTTTGATGATGAAAGCCAGTTTTCAACACTTTAATTTGCAGAAAAAAAATATGATCCTGAAACAGAAGTGAGAAAAATTGTGGACCACCATATTTTTGTGCGATTGTAAGTTATTAGGCTAAATTCTAATGGTTCACGGTGAAAGAGGTCAAATGTTTGGTTTGACCCTAAGGACAAAAACAGAATAATTTCCTCGATCCACCTCCACTTCCTCTACTTTCACTGCATTAACGATGAAAAGAGTCTTTCATGAGTTAATGATTTATTGCAAGAAAAAAAAATAAGTCAACACCTGATGTGTCACGGTGCACTGGAGGTGGTGTTTAATCATTGAAAAAAAGGGGAGTAGTTCAAGAGCGAATTCCTCCTCCTCTTGTTCAAAATGAATCACTGTAGATTGTGATGTGCAGAGGAGTCACCGATTTAAAATCAAGAATATTACCCAAAGAAAGTAGCTCTTTATGTGCCACATGCGTACATTCTGGAAGGAGTCGGGGGTAAAAAAGCGGCCGTGTGTGTGAAGCATGACACCAGCTTGACCTTTACCCAGAGTTCATTCGTCACACGCACTCTCTCCCCGTGTTCTCGTCACCTTCACAACACTTCAATTTATTGAAATTGACTGCAATGCTGAGAGCATTAGGCCCGGGTCAACGTCGTACCCCCGCTCCTGCGAGATATATTGTCTCAGAACTTGATACTTAACAAGCCGAGCGTTGAAGCCCACACAATAACTGGCGTCAGCAATGTTTACTGAAGGCGCAGCGTTACGGTTCTCTCGTAACTTCACAAGATCAACCTGGCCACTTCATTAGGCACGCTTGTACACTTTTCACAGGAAAGAAATAGAAACCAGCTATCGGGTTTCAGAATTATTTCAGGTGACAAAGAGATAGTCTACTGTGCGCTAAAGTGCATTGTTAATTAACCGTCTACTGATTGTGGGTTGGGATCTCGTTCTTGACAAAGGATAAAGAATATATGCCTGTGAGTACTGTTAGACAATCTAACTACGTTGTTGCTCAACATTTTATGTTTTTGTTCAAATTTGTTCCACTGCTTACTGGACGATAGCAGCAATTCATTAGCCCATCTATGGCGCTTGCCGTTATGTGTCAGTTTTTAAACTATTTTCCCCTGGACATTATTTTAGTTTTTTAGTGGTTTGTTTTTAATTGTCTTTCGTTCTTTTGTTTGTAAATGCTTTTAAATACTGTACTCTTAATTCTGTGAAGCGCATCGAGTTATGTTGTGTATTATATCAATAAAGCTGCCTTCCCTTTCCTGCCTCATGACTGATTGTCATTAGTTTCTCAGTTTCTCTCATGTGGGTTGGTGACAATTGAACGCACATTTTGTCCTGGTCTAAATGGACATTGAATCAAAAATCCTGTCGAATGATCACATCGCCATCGACATTCATCAACAGTAACTCCATTTGAAGCTCGGCACCTGTGCTAAGCCAAATGTAATCTTGCGGACAGACTTGAAAAATGGCACTTGAGCAGTAAACACAACATCACCTCGCCCCCACGTTGGGTTGTCTACCCTACTGATGTAAAGTGAGTTTACACGATATAAAATGTTGCTCTGTAAAGACCACCTTTGTCTGCTGCAAGGGTTCGATCCCTCAGCACTCATCCTTCAGACATTTCCTTCCTTTCGTCTTTGGAGCAGCTGCTGCTCCGATCCACATGGTGCCATTTTGTTTAGGAGTTAATGTGCAAGTCAAATAATAAACACACACACACACACATATATATATATATATATATATATCAGGGCTGTCAAAATTAAAGCATTAACTCAGGTGATAAATTCAAAAAATCCTAACTCAGTTAAATATTTTAACTCCGTTAACTCAGTTTGATTTACTTTGAAAATACTTTACATACTTTGCAAATATTGTGCCATATTAGCTGTCTTTAGCGCGTCTCAGAACAAAACGCTGTGTTTAAGTTACCACTGGGCCTTGCAAACCAACACTGCTGGAGAGTGGCGCTTGTGGGCAGTTTTGAGAAATGTTTCGAAAATAAATGTCTGCAAAGATGTCTCCATTTAGATCGTATTCAAGAATCCAAGAACGCTATTAGAACAGTCTTTGAATTAAATATACTTCATATTTGGTGATTTTGCATCAAATCCAAGATATTATTCAAGTAAATAGCTGTTGGACTCGGAATTTCACCTGAGGTATTTTTATTTTTTTTTACCTAATATAAATCCTAGTCATTTTTTTTCCGTTAATCTTAATTTGTGTTTCACATAAATGTGTCAATTGTCTTTTTTTTTTTTTTGCAATAAGTTTTTATGCCATATCATTTTTTATATACACTATTCAGTACTAAATTCCATTGCACTCTCTTATTTATTTATCTAATTTATATATTTGTCTGTATTATTGTTGTATTGCACTGGAGAGGGGAGCCCTCTAATCTCGTTGCACACTTGAGTACAATGACAATAAAGGGATTTCTAATTCTAATTCTAATTCTAATTTTATAAAAGTGGCAATAAAACAAACAAATTACTTCTCCCTACGATAACTTTGGGCCAATCAAAAGTTCAATTTAAAAATTCAAGTTGAATAAATGGGTGGCAATTAATTGTTTGGACTTAGTATTTTTAGTCTCTAATTTAAATTGCGTTAGGAGCTCAAGTCATATCATGAACAATGTATTTATTTTTCCAGAGTGTTTTTGAGAATACAAACATCTATTGGTAGCTTTACAGAATAAAAGTGATTAAGGAAGAATTTTTTAAATTTGCGAACTTTGTTTCCTCCATAAATGTTTATTTAAATTTTTTTTTTTATGACCTCTTAATTTGACGAAATACGTCCTTTTTGTTTGCAACATTACCACTTTTTTGTAAAGAAAATGTGACTTTAGTCTCATAACAGAATTTTTTTTTTCTCCAAAAATGTCCATCTTTTTAATCTTTACAGTTTAGTTACAATTAAATGTAACATGTTCTACGTATTCAACAGGTTAGCACGTGTTTTTCTCAATATGTTTTTCTTACTCAGGTCATTCTAAAGGTTGTTGTGTCAACTCAGTGCTTTCATTTGTTATTCTTGGATCAAACAAACTTTTTTTTTTTTTTTTGAACAGTAACTATTCTCGGCCCAAAAATCACTCGTCCTCCTGCGTTGTTTTTATCCTGGACAAGTACTTGCAGTCATCATCACCATGAATGTGCTCACAGGTGCTAACATTTGAACACAAAAATGCAAATTCAGTGGCATTTCGGCACACCACACACACACACTTTGCTTCATTTCAAAATTGTATGTTTATGAAATAGAGATGACAAACCAAGTCGGGAGAGAAAACTCGGGTTAGAACGGGAACTCCCCCAGATGGGCCAAGCTCAGGCATGCCTAGATAGATAGCTAGTTTTGACGCGGTGTTCAAAAGCGCAGCAAATGACAAGGTGGATGCGTGACTGCAAGCACTCCAAAATCTAGGAGCAATTTAAAATGCCTAGTTGCTTTTCACTTACACTGTATGACACGTTGGTAAGTGGTCTCGGGTCCGGGAGTATCGAAGTGCTTTTTTTTTACGAGTAAGAGGAGAACAAGCATACAGGATCAATGCAGCCCTAATTTTGGGGGCAGATCTTGTTTTTTTTCTTTTCATCTCCATTGTGCCAATTTATTAAAACAGGTACTGCGCATAATTTGTATGTTTTTACTTTTGTACATTACATTCTATGCTTTATTTTTGTTTTTAAGGATGTTGGTTCAAATATTTAGCACTTGATTTTATGATGGAATGTTGGGACAGGACAGCGTTGTAAAGATGTTCCCAAGTCGCACGGGAGCAGTTTCATCTCGTCCCGAGTCAAAACATGCTCCGATTTTGGGTGGAGTTTCCTGCTTGAACCACGCGAGAGACAACATCAACACGAGACCAAATGTCACCATGGTTACACATTTTGCTGTGATAATCCCCAAATGGGATGGTAACAAGGGGGTGAGGGGGTCAAGATGTACTTGGGAACTATGAAGAAGATTAAATTAGCACTGAAGAGAGATGGTTGGGAATTTGTAGACGCAAAGGGATAGCTTTGTTCCCATAAAGAGACTTTCATGAGGCATTCCCTTACTTTGCTGCAGCCGTATTTTCAGGAAGCGGCCTCCTCACTGAATACGCAAGTTGAGTGGCGGGCGGACAAAGACGGCGTAATCAAAGACATTTCTCTCTGTCTTTTGATCAGTCCGGTGAACAGCTGTTTGCGCTGGCCGCTCCCCCTTGGTCACTCATCCTGGCAAAGTGGATGCGCAGAATAGAAGGATTCTTCTGCCCGGACTTACACGTTCTCATGCGAATTCATACGAAAGTAGAGAATGCAATTTGAATTGAATGATGCAAAAATGGGGAGTTTTAGGAATATTACAAATGGCTTTTTCATTGCACTTTCAGTGATGTTTTAAAATGTCTTGAAGAGTCCAGAGCAGGGGTGGGCAAACTTTTTGATTGGCGGGCCACAATGGGTTCTAAAATTTGACAGCGGGGCCGGACCAGGAGCAGAGTGTTTTGGCAACCTCACCTCATCGGAGAAAAAAAATACATTTAATTTTCAATGAAAGTGAACAAAAGCATTACAACAATATATGTCTTTGAAACAACACAGCATTTAGAAAAAAAACAATAAGGTTTATTCACTTAATTTTTTTCAAGTTTGGCGGGCCGGATTAAAACGTTTCACGGGCCGCATGTGGCCCCCGGGCCGTAGTTTGCCCACACCTGGTCTAGAGTGATGGAGACCCAGATAGATCGAAGCACTAAGTGATCCATGAAAGGCTATACTACTAATTATTCCTCAGAGAAGAGTGGAGGTAGCCTGGTAGGGGAGCATTAAGTTCTAAAGCTGTTGAGGATATGTTCATGTCATGCCTGTGGATGTGCGTGCGTGCGTGCGTGTGTATATTTGGACAGGGCATGCCCTTTCACATGTGGCTACATCTGTCTTCCATTAGCGTTTTGGACTGCGTGGGCAGCTGCGGGGCCCTGCGGGAACACTCAACACACAAATCTTACCTGGACTCTTGCCTCTCATTTGTATCACGATGTAACACACACACGTGTCCACAGAGAGCTGCCTTTGGTGCAAAGCCACCCGAGAACATGGAAACCTCAGGGTCACACAAGCAACTGCTGTGCATTTACAGCACTGCGGAGATACTGCAACAACAACAAAATAATCTGATTGTGTTTTTAGTTTGGAGAGAGGTGAACATTTTTGTGTTGTACTAGTGGCCAGTTTTTAGGAAGGCCTTCATAGTCACTCATTATTTTTGTATGGTCATGAATGTTTTGTTAGAGTGGCCAGTTTGCCGTAGCACCGGAGTAGTGTGGATGCCACACTCGCGACAAAACAAATAAACACGAATCTCACTGCCAGCGCCTCTTTTTATCTCAGGTCAGAACCAATGACAAGGGGGCCGTAAGAGAGTTGCGGGAGCGGGGAGGGGGAAAGATAACGAGAGAGTCGGCAGTAAATCAGAGTCGCAGCTCTCCCACTCGCCAGAGAGCTTGACTCCCAATTCAATCAGATCAGCCTAAACTAGCCCGTGGCGCTTCATTATGGAGTCTTGCTTGAAGTTTTCAAAGCGCCTATAGGAAGCGATTGTGTGGCCATCACCCCCCACCCCCCACCCCCTCGTAATTACAACATGTAAACATCCTCTGCAGTGGGATTTAACATAGTATGTGCATTATTAAGGCTGACTCGAGTCAAGTCAGTTATCCTATGGTGCCCGGATGGGTTTATTTCCTCAACTGCATAATGTATGAGGAATCTATTGATGCCCAACCCTCTGTGAACCGACCACTTTCTCACCGTTTGAGAAAATATAGTATTCCAAGACACCTGATGATAAGAGCATAGAGGCCGCGATACTCTTTGTATAGTATGGTATGTAATGTTTCCCTTTGTTGGCCATACAATAAAAGACAGGTCCAAGACACTTCTGCGTTTATGAAGTCATGAAACAATATGTATGCAGTACTTCCCCAGTATAACTGTCTGCTGTAATCCTTTTTATGGCACTATAAAATCTGTTACTATATTCTTGCCTGAAGGCTCTACAATGCAGTCCAGGATAGCCTGAAGGAGACTCAATTGAAAGTGGAATGCAGAAGCTGGTATTTTTAAATAAAACGACAACAAAGGAATGGGAGGAAGGAGAACGAGGGAGAGAGAGGGAGAGGTTTGGTTCCCCGGTGGAATTTTTGATAACTTTAGTCTTTATCTTTCAAGGTCCTGTGAAAATGGTTGAACTGTGTTGTCTGGGGGTCAAGTGTGATCCCGCTTTCACTTTTAGATGTGCTCCGTTAATTTCAGTAACAATGGAGAAGAGATATATGACAATCACAAACAATGAGTCCCAACTTCGGCGCTCATTCGTGTGTGAAAGATCATTAGTGGTGCCGCAGAAATCATTCTTATTATATTAATCACAGTTTGACTTAATCTATCGTTGGTCACCTATTTAGAAGAGATTAAGTTGATGGCAAAAACTGCATGACAGAAGTTGCAATTAATTTTTTTTTTTTAATTCATTTTAGTATTATTATTACTTTTGTTCAGACGCTCAACAATAAAGAAATACGTTGAATTCATGTATGCTAATAATTGACAAATAATGAAAATGAAGGACATTTTGACTCTAATTATCATTAGTTTTATGTTAAACAAAACAGGCCCAGAATTCATTTTGAGTAAGCAAATGTGTGTGGAAAGTGAGACAAAAAAAAATCAGAGTGCATATATTTTTCTTTGGAGGTATGCTGTGCCTCTCAGAAACCAAATGTTAAGATTTTGAACTAAACTTCCTCCAATATTTTGCTGTTGCTTTTAGTGAGAACCTCTTAGTAAGTTGAGCTTTTGTCCAAGGTTGGAACCAGGCCAACAGTGCCACTTGAACCTACCTTGCAGCCTTCACAAGTTACCGGGACGCTGAGCTTTGGTTGGTCAGTTGACTGATAAGGAATATAGGACTTAATTTGTTTTTACCTCCCACGCACAAAGATATATTGTTGGACGTGTGAAAGTGCAAGTCTTACTTTAATTCATCTGCAACAGCCTGGAACCTTCTCATGGTTGAATCCGAACAGGTGGAGGCTACAATACAAAAACAAAAGGGAAACATTATTTGTGTTAAGTATTCCAACTGCACGCCTGCAAGCACTGGAGCAAAAATTCTACCATGACAAAGATGATAATGCTCAGTTTGAATGGACAATGAGAGGCAATTTTTATGTATTAGTGTCTTTCACTCACTCTCAATAAAAAAGCCACTTGGGGAAAAATTTGCTTTTTGAAATCGAATCTAAATTTCAACAGAGGTAAAGAATCCATTAATTGTTTTGCTTGGCATATTTGTGCAACGCCATATTTGGTCCATCTGCACCATCTACTGGACATGAGTGTGAATGTACACGGAACTGGATTGAATCTGTCACTACATTTTTTTGTATATATCATCATCAATATATTTTCATTTAGTAGCTGTCAAAGGTGGCTGTATAATATTAATTTATGCAGAATGAAAACAAAGGAAAGAAACAATGTGCGCCACTTCCACCTACTGTATTGGACGCGCGATTAATCTTGAATCTAGTATGGTAAAAGGATATTCTGTGTATCAATCAGATTACAATTTGGTTTTATAATTACACTTGAACAGTCCTGAACATCGGAAGACAGAGACACTGGAAGGGTCACAGAAAGGCACAGCATGTATTAAAATACAAAGCAATGATGGGCCCAATGAATTTCTTGGGCGAACAACTAATGCATGAAAGCTGATTAAAAGGAGATACCGAGAAGTATTGCACAGTTTTTTTTTGCCCCATAAATTAAAACCGTTCCTAGATTATATAACATGGCAGTGCTTTTTTTTTTAATATATTTTATCTGCCGCATGCCGCTACACACCACGGCCCACATTTGTATACTGCTCCCACTGAAACGCGGATCTGCACTGCGCAAATCTACCAGTAGAGGGCGGTACTTTATCAGAAAAGAGGGTTGATAAAGCCACACACGAAAAGATTGCGGCAGTGTTCTATTGTAAAAAAATAAAAGTGAGTCACCTGGAAATAATGGAAGATATTATTAAGAAATATGCGCAAAGTATTTTAAATTAAGTTATAATAATTATCAAATTCAGCAGGGGGCACTGGAGGTAATAAGGTCACCCTGAAGTTAAAAATACAATTACAACCGTTCAGAAATAAATCTTTAAATATTATTACGCAATCTCACTCAACATGATATAATTATTTTTTTTAAAAGAGTTCCACTCGCTCCACCCAAACTCCAGGAAAACACACACAGACGCATAAACACTTCAGAGGAATTCACCCTGGGGGCTGCAAGCTGAAGCAACTTTTTTTTAAAAAAAAACTATATCGCTTCTATCTCGCTTTTTCTCACCCTGCAGTTGACTCCTGGGCCTCTCCAAATACTTTTAAATGACAATGGCAGGCAGCGGGGAGCCTTTTCATTTCAATGAATAAAAGTGCGATCTCCTGGAAAAACATTGCATAAAAACATTAAGGAGACGGTCTGGCAATAGGATTAGTCTCTAAAACATACACGCACACATACAAAAAGGTTGAAGTAGTAGAAGAAGAATGAACGAAAGCTCCAGGCTATTACTGGAAAGTTGTGAAAATTAAATACAGAACGAGAAGTTGTATGTAAATCTTGTTGAATGAAGTCCCTAATGATCTTGTACTTTTTCTTACCGCGAACAGGTAAATGCAAATACGTCATTAAAAACCGTGAGGTTTGCGTGCGGGCGCGCTTGGCTTAAAGTCAGCAGGGAGGGAGTGGAGTAGTGTGGGGGGGGGGGGGGGCACTGGAGCCAATGGGAGAACAGCATCCCGCCCATTTCTCTATAACTTCATGTCACAGACACCAAGTCATGCCACAACCAAGTTCTTGCAGCTGGAAGACTTTAAGTGGACTTTCCCCCCAAAAAAGAAGCTCTCTCCCTTCATCCACGCGTGGATTTACCCGTGCGAGGGAGCCCCCACCCACTCAACCACCCACTTTGCAGCCTTCCCAAAAAAAAAAAAGCATGAGTACCGAGCAGCTATACGAGAAGAAAATCGCCGGTATTTTGACCGACCTTCCCGGATCTATGAGCTCCCACCCGACTTCCAAGGACTCCCCGACTCTGCCCGAGTCCTCCGTGACGGACATGGGCTACTACAGCGCGGCGCAGTCGGCCCACGGCCATCACGAATATTACCAGGGCCAAGCGTACGGACAGCCCATGAACTCTTACCACCATCACCACCAGTTTAACCTGAACGCAATGGGAGCCGCTGGAGTGTACGCCACGAAATCAGAATACCCTTACACGAACAGCTACAGACAGTACGGACATTACAACAGAGATCACCTGCAGGCATCACCTCCAAGCTCAGGTAAGAAAATAATCACTATATATATATATATATATATATATATATATATATATATATATGAGTTATAAATGTTCAGTAGTGCTAATTGCATAAAGGTCTAACGATCCTGCAGTGCTTATTTTTTTATTTTAAACTATTTGATTTGTACTGGCTTTATTTAACAGTAATTTATTTAATGTTTTTAGTAAAAGAGGAGCCAGAGCCCGAGGTCCGCATGGTGAATGGCAAACCGAAAAAGATCCGCAAGCCCCGGACCATCTATTCCAGCTATCAGCTCGCTGCTCTGCAGAGGCGCTTCCAAAAGGCGCAGTACCTCGCTCTGCCCGAGAGAGCCGAACTGGCGGCCCAACTGGGCCTGACCCAAACACAGGTACGATACCTGGACTGAGAAAGTCCATTAAAAAAAAATACATGTTTTTTTTAATTACAATAAATACAAATAAAATCGGGTTTTCCAGTTTGTTGAATGGACTGTAAACAAACAAAAGAACAACTTGTATTTTTTTTTTGGGAGGGGGGGCTCTAAAACAGTAATTTAAGTTGGAACAACTTTAAAATGTAAATTTATGGCAAAAATGTTCGCACAACAAAGCAAGCAAATCAGAACCATTTGCGTAGTTGGTTCTACTTAACCCTTATTTCTTTGTTGTGAAATGCAGGAAAGCCAATTTTAACAAGAGCAAATTGATGAAGGGATGAAAAACAATTTTGTTGAATTGCGCAACTTCAAACATAAAAGTTTGTTGCCTTGAAATTTTGAGTTCATTCAACTAATTTCTTTTTTTCACGCTTTAGCTCTTAAACACTGGCGAAATTACGCACGGTGCAAACTTGTTCTCCCTTTAAAGAGTACAATCTCTCTCCTTCAGGTCAAGATCTGGTTCCAGAACCGGAGATCCAAGTTCAAGAAGCTGTACAAGAACGGCGAGGTGCCCCTGGACCACAGCCCGAACGCCAGCGACTCCATGGCGTGCAATTCCCCGCCCTCCCCCGCTGCGTGGGACAACAGCACCCCACAAAGCACCCCCCTCAGCAGAGCTCAGGTGCCGCAGCCCGCGCACAGCTCGTCGTCGCCGCCTTACATGGACGATTATAGCAACCACTGGTACCAGCAGGGATCCCACCTACAGCATTCGGGTACCGTTCACCACCCCGGCCCACCACAGAGCGTGGGAGCTGTTTATTAACAGTGACTCCAAGTCTTTTTTTTTTTTTTTTTTGAACGAGGTCTACCCAAAAAAGGACATTGAACACGATTGGACCGGGAACAAGCCTGAAGAGATGATCCAGTCATCCAGACCAACTTTTTCTTGTTCCATTCACAAAGGGATTTGTGATCACTTGTAACGGCATATTTAAAGGACATCTGACGTGTTTTTTTTTTTTTTTATATCTATATAATTTATCTCCTCTGTTATAGTCTACATGTTTGGTCTCTTTTTGTAAAAAGACATGCAACGTTATTTTTGTGAAACAGTAACCACGCAATAATGGAAAAACGGTGCAGTTAGTGCGTTCAAATGATAAGAATTCATGCAGAGCGTCATATTAATTAAACTCAGGTCATATTTATAAGGTTTTGTACAAAGCGTCGAAGGTTGTAAATACGTGTTTATATAGAACCACTATTATGATCATATTTGTTTGAACGACTCAATTGTGGTTCTCAATGCAGAAGTCATTTTTTATATTCATGTAGCTCACTCATTGCCTTCTTGTCCTTCGAATAAAGGTGTTAATTACACGTTGTGTGTCCAGACCCTTCATCCAAAATCGAATAAGAACCAATACAAATGATATACTTTTTTAATGGGTAATCATTGAATGAATATATTTAATAATGCGGTTGTAGTGGAGTAGAACTGACTCGTTATAGCTCCGTTAGGAAAATACCTATTTAAAAAAACGCATTTAAAATAATCATACCAATCGATATAGCTCGTATCGTATTTTTTTAATTGATTGTACAGGCGTACCTAATGAATTGTCCTGTGCAGTGCACGCGCCTTTAAAAAAATAGACGACAATTTAACGTTATTTTTTTTATTTTTAACTGCCTCCCACCTGAAACACTCAATTAGATAACATCACCGAAGTCAAATTTGTTTGCTGTTTTAATTTGCAATTTGTTTCCTGGTAGGGTCAACCTGTCTAATAAACTGGTTGTTGACAGCGCTGAACAATGTTGACGTCAAGAAAGACACAGCCAGAAAACAAGTTGTGCAGATGCATCGAGTGAGTTTTGGCAGCATTGGCGGTGGATGCAGGAGGAGGCGACGCAACTGCAGACATGCTGGAGTCGCTCGGTTTTATTGCGTCTCTCTTCGTCAGCTTTCCGTGCAGCGAGCGCGTGTGCGTGTGGCGGTGTGTGGGGTTTGAATTCTTGCACACTGGGCGAGCCGACTGACAAGAAAACGATCAGTAAAATTAAATATTGTCGGGGCGGGGGGGGGGGGCAAATATTGATAATTAAAAAGAATCATCCACATGGGCAGTTTGTGTTTGCAAGATTTCAAAAATGCTTGTTAGCAATGGAATTCATAAAGGCACAACAAAAAGGGGGAAAAAAAGATTAATCAATTGTATTACTTAGACATGTATTTTACTAGATTCTAAACATTGTCAAAAAGTACACAGTAAAAGAGTCAGTTAATATTTAGTGGATGTTTGTCTTCAATCCTCTGTCAGCCTATTTTGATATCATGAGAATATTTCAAGAAATTTTATAACATACATTTTTACACTGTTTTTTTATATTATCTTAAAAGATTTTTTTTTTATTAATTTAATCTTCATTCCAAAGTAAGTTTTTTTTCTAAAAATTGTATATTTTGATTTGCAAAGGATTTCTGTTATTGGCGACTTTGCCTTTTTTTTAATTCCAAAGAGTAAGCGTGCGACTTCACACACTAAATTCACCAGCTGCGTTCGTGTATCGTTATGTTTTGCGTGTTGCATGCGCTTTCACTAGCAGATGTGAATTATTTGTATTTCCCTATCAATTAATTCTCATCAAGAGGTCATGTGATCTCCCTCAGTTGCCCCCCCACCTGCCACACCACCCGGCATGTGTGGTCCTCGCCCACCCTTCATCAGGACAACCATTTGTGCTGAAGACAAATGCGTGTGAGTGTGTGGGCCCTCCAATGTTCACGTTATCTCTTAATATGAGCAAGTGGAGGCAGCCATGAAGGTGAACTATTGAACTTGAATGTGATCCTGCACTGCAAAAAAAAAAAAGACTTGGCTCTAAATAGACGTGGTGGTGAGGTCCCAGTGAGGCCTTTACCTCGTTCAGCAGTCAACAAGATGGTGTCAGCGCTGGTCTCTGGGGCGCAACAACGAGGGTTTAGGTGGAGGTTGCGAGCTCCTCGTCGAGGCCGACGCGACGATGGAAAGACTTCCAGCAGCTGTCCGGCCCGTAGAACGGGTCTGGACCGAGCCTCGGCTGCTTCAGGATCACTCAATGGTGCTCTTTGCTGTAAACACGAAAGAAATATATTGGCGAGGAGGGGACAGCTGTGGACTTGTGAACCCTTGCTGACCCTGAGCGTGTATACGTGCTGGTCCAGTCCACGTCTATCGTGCAACTTGACCATGAGCTTCCATCTTTTAAACTTATAATCCTGACTGGGGTCAAGGGTTTGCTCAGTTGACTCACATTCACACCTAAGGACAATTTTTATTTCCCAATGAACCCATCCAGTTTTCTCCATCAATCCATTCTCTCCGCTTCCCGTGGGAACAGTAACATAAGTAGACATCCATCTCTTCGAGGGAAGAGGGGTTCCCAAAACATTCACGAGTGTCTCTCTTCTGGGGCCTTCCTCGCCGTCTCCTCCAGGTGGGATTTAACTTAAACACCAGAAGGAATCCAGGAGCCACCTCAAACAGTACAAGGAGAACTTTCAAACCCACTACCCAAAATTATGAGGCAGATAAACAAATCATGTAATCACCCCAAGCACATAAAGCATATATTAGGTTATAGAAAAGACAAGCGTGTAAATGCTGCAATATTATTTATGTCCATGTGGTGTCTGGCCTGCAAATCGGTACAGTAGTGACGCTTGTGTGTGTGTGTGTGTGGACTAAATTTCCTCATATATAAATACATGCTCATGATAGGATTCCATACCAAGCATGTCCCTTGAAAAATAACGTGCCTTCATGCCAACTATGGAAAAATACATACCGGACTTGCACAAAAAAAACCCTGCCATTGCAAAATAGATTATTTGCAACATACTGAAGGTTGTATCTGATATTTTGACAGGTATTTACTTCAATCAAAATATTAGAAATGCCTTCCTATAAATAAATACGTATAAATATATACATATATACACATACACTAAATTATACATATATGCAATATATACAGTATGTACACAGTCCCACACACACACATTAGTGGAGCTCCAATGGATCTGACACGATCGTGATCCGACGATATCCGTAGAGATGTACGATATCGGCATATGTCCATCTGTCTTTCATTGCCTATCACAAAATTGAAATCAGCTGTAGCTCAAATTTTGGAGGTTGCAGCCAAGTAGAGAACAGCTTTTGTGCAGTGTAGCATGCCCCGCCCCTTTCCTGAACACTGCACGGACGCACGCCAAACCAGACAGACATGAATCAACATTTTCCCTATTTTCTGACATGTTATAGACCAAACCAATAACTCAATCATATGTTTGTGCATTTACAATGTCAATATGAAATAATGTCCTGTTTTTGTATAATAAAGTCATAGACATTTGCATAGAATGTTTGTTTTTTTCCATCAAATGAGGAATCAGTTTATTAAAAAAAATTGAGCAGTTCTAAAATGGAAAAATGCGATTGCCATCTGAAATTCTAATCTGATCGCAACACTGATATACATATCCACATAAGTATATATAGATATTTATGTATGTACTCATACATACACAAATATTTACCCACGTTCATATACATACCGATCAATGGACGGAAGGAAAACCAACCCTAATCCGCATGAGCAAGAACCTAGCGATTCTTGAACCAAACTGTAGAGCGACCGTGTGGTTCGAAAAGATGGTTAAGACAGAAGATGGACAGAGTGCATATCGAGACTAGAGAACAATTGGCACAACAACAGCCGCGTCAACAACAATAATCGTCGCATGATGACAGCTATAATAACGGCAAACCATTCTGATAAATAAAAATTGTAAATCTCGCGTTTGGGAGTGCAGCCTGAGCACGTGGTCATAACCTTGTGGAAGCTCAGCATAAATGACAAGAAAAAATATAGATTTCAATGCAATATTGCGGGAAACGGTCGCTTTTGGCGTGTCTTGTTACAGCAACACTCACTGTTTTGGATGTTTTGAATGCTTGTAAGCTATACTTATCGTTTTGTTGGATATCATATGAATTACTCATAAGAATACAGCGCGTTGACCCACATCATAGTGACTCCAATCCAACCCTTCCGGGAACAAAGAGCAATCTCCATCACATAAATCATTACATTTGAGGGTGAGGACTTGAGTTGGAGATGCAACGTAGTGATTATGGTTTGGAGGAAGTCTCCAGAGAGCGAGTATAAGTCAACATAATGTCATCTGCAGGGATGTAAACACAATGGTGTGTTTGTGTGTCCTCCGCTCGCGAGCCTGACGCCTGCCAAACTTGATTCCGCCTTTGAATCCCGGCAGAACGCCGCGTCGTGTCCCGTGGAAGTGAAGTCAAGACTCGCTCCAGAGAGGAAACCAAATTGCTCACTCAAACGCTCACATGCTGTCACATCACTGCAGTTAATGATGATAATCACCCCAGAGGCCTGCTTGGATTCTTTATGATATTTGGCCTCTTATTGCGATTGCACAATCAAAAGCGAACCGAATCTGCACAAAGCCTTTTCACTGTCCCCGTCACTCTGCCTGCGTGATAATTGCTTTGAAAGATTCATCTGTTCAACTATACAAGCCATTATTCTAATCTGGAGATGTGAAATTGCCTATAATTTTCCCAGACGTCCAGTCACAATGCTCAACAAGGCGCGTAATCATCATCTATGAGGAAAGGCCTTGCATATTGCATATACAACGAGGACTATAAAAGAGTTGAGTTTTGGGGAGTCCAAAGTGACTTCTTCAGTGCTTCCGCTGCAGACTTGACTCAAGTAAGACAAATGGAGCACCAAACAAGGTGAGGGGATCCTTGAAGAAATTTGGGTTGAAATTCAGTAAAATGGAGGGGTCAGGTTCTCTATTTTTAAATAGCAACAGAGCATTGATGATGTTAGTTTCGGCAACAAGTGTCCACACTTGAGAATTACAGTATTGGTAATGATTATTTTTGTATATTAATGTTCCCAGTAGCCAGAAGGCATAGTGACAAATGTAAAAAAAAACAATGCTGAGATATAACTTTTGAAGTGACTGGGTCAAGCTATTTGTAATGAACATAAAATTACACACATTATAGCAAATTATTTGAGCTAAACATCCATCATTTGAGTATAACAATTTTGCATTATCTATGATTTTAACAGGGAAGAAATTTAGATCTGATCCCATTTGAAAAGCAATTGATGGAAAATGTTAAACTCGTTATGCAAAAGAACGGTTTTACACCAAAATGGCGGCACTATGATGTAGACATGAACAAACTAAGTTAGTAATGGCATAAGGTATATATATATATGTTTTTTTTACTTGTATATATACATATATATATTTTTACTTGTATATATACATATATATATTTTTACTTGTATATATATATATATATATACATATATTTTTTTACTTGTGTGTATATATATATATATAATATAAGCATGAAATATTTTGTTCGTAAAAGGAATAAAAAAAAAACAAAAACAAAAAAACGATATTCATCACAAAGTCATAGCAGCAATTAACCAATCTTTATGTGTTCATTTCAAACCAGACAGTGTTTTATTTGTAGCTCACACGAATTTGTTCGGTTCCGTTCGAATGTCCGCTTGCTGTAGACGCTGGTGGGCCATTTTGCGCATTTAAATGAGCCATCTCCGCAATAATTCCAAAGTCACAACAAGGCTCATCCAACATCTGTTCGCTTAATACTCAGACAATGTGTTCAATGAAAAATAAAACGTCTCTGTTCACACACATGCACACGTCGTGTTCAAAACGCATTCATCCAGACATTGCACACACTAAAAGGTCCTCTTCAGTGTCTTTTTAATGTCCCGTCAATGATGCGCGTAATTAGCGCGTAATCCAGCCAGAAACGCGCCACTTGCTGAATTAATTCATGTTGTGGCGTTCGCAGTAAACGATCCACTCACATCATCGGATGCCTGGACATGCCGTCCTGGTGAGAATGTTGGCCGGGGTACCAGTGGCCCAAATTGTTCATGTAGTTGTTGGGGTACATCGGGCCACCTGCTTTATTGGCCTGCATGGACACGTCCCAAAGTTGCGGCATGCCGTGAGGCGAGCACGGAGAGGCCGAGCTGGTGCTGCTCAGATGCTCGCCTTCCGGTCCGCTGCCGTGCTTCATGATTTTTTTGTACTTGGAGCGTTTGTTCTGAAACCAGATTTTCACCTGCATGGGTGGGAGGGAAACGATGCATATTATTGTGCAATCAATTGTAGATCAAAATATTAAATTCGATGTGATTGGTGAATATGTGCTGTTATTATTGTTCATCAATCCAAGTCAGCGACGTATAGTGACAGGGCAAAAAAAAAATGCTCTTTGCACCAAAACTTTTTTGGGACATTATAATGTGGCGAGCGAGATTTTTAAAATTTTAAATATCGCTTGGTTGTGTAACGTTGCACGACACCGTTACAATAGAAGCCAAGATAATACATTAAAATGACATTTTAAAAATATTCACAAACTAATAATGCTGTAATCATTTTTATTGGCACTGTTAGAAAATTTGTCATTTAACGATGTTGTATTTTTAATTAGGTGCACTGCAGTGTGTAGAGTATTAAAGATAAAAGTCAAAATATTAGAACCAGCTCTCTTTTGGCGTCAACACCGTCATTAAATTACCATTATTCAAAATGATCATTATTATTTTCTCATTACACTTTGCAGGCCTATAATCACCAGCGGGAGTGATTTTTCTAGAGGGGAAAAAACTGCGTCATGAGATTTATTGCCTTGACATTCTCACACGTAATCAAACGTAATGCTCATTTCACCCAAAACCAATTTCAGGTAGCGACATGTAACTAAACAGCGTTCAATTATCACACCATATCGGATCTATCGTGTTAACAGTTTGTGTGTTTGTTCTTAACTGGTTAGGGTGCTTTAATCAAACAGCGTAATTAGCGGAGTAACAAGTCAGGTGTTATGAAATTCGGTTACAAATCACAATTATATTAATGGATTATTATTTATTTAAATATATTTTTTCTTCCCACGTACAATCTCTTCACGTGTCTGGAATGATCCCTGATCATTTTAACCCGCAACAAGTCGGTATTTTTGGCAGGGATACATTTTTTTATTTATTTTTTCCTGCTTTGACCCACATTAATTTAAGCATATCTCTAATTTGCCTAAAAGTGACAGTTTGGGGCGTCCACCTGAGTCTGTGTCAGTCCCAGTTTGGCCGCCAGGTCTGCACGCTCGGGCAGAGCCAGGTACTGGGTTTGCTGGAAGCGCTGGTGCAAAGCCTGCAGCTGCAGACTGGAGTAGATCGTGCGGGGCTTCCGGATCTTCTTCCCTTTGCCATTTAAACGCACGTCCCGGCTTTCCAGCGCGGGGGATTTGTCGTGATCTGGGAATAAATCAGTTCAAGATGAAATGAGACCCTTTTGAAGGATATTGTGCAAAGAGGAAAAGTGATGCAAGTTTGAGGCATTATAGTGACACGCTTGCTAATGAATGCACAGTTATTTACATTTATCTGTCTATATTTGAGAATACATTTGCCTACGTTATTAATAATAAAATGGATTTTTTTATGCTATTGTGTTTACCGAGAATTACTATAAAAAAAAGTTGGCCACATCCCTTTGCTGTAAAACACTGGTGTCAAACAGAAGGCGCAGGGGCAAGATTTGGCCCACATCGTCTTTTTTTGTGGCCCACTGAATAAGATAAAGAGCTTCATGTTTTGATATATTTAGCAGATTGACTTAAAATTTTCTTGTATTCTAACCAAATCTTTTCATTTCAATGGATATAAAAACATAAAAAAAAAATCAAATGTACTCTAAAAACAGAAAGGTGTGCTTCACTCCTGGTACGATATGGCAGCATTGCAGGCTACATGGTTTCATTACTGGTTCTTTAGATAGCTGCTAGTTTTATATGATTCAAGCACCATCGAGTACTTTAAACCCGCAACTAAACAACCATTTGGTACTGTATGATTGGTTCGATCTAAACTAAGAGTGGGCGCCAAATCGAAATCAAAAGCAGTTGCCTAATATACACATATGTACAAGCCAAAGAATCGAATGTTGGTAATATGTGCAACTTATTTATTCTAGAATTTATCTATCGACCTATATCCATTTACATAACTAGCTATCTACCTACCCACCTCCCTATATAGCCATCTAGTGACAATTTGCTCTGATTTAAATGAGTGCAACATGCTTAATCCTTGCGTCCAAGAATGAAGGCGTTTTTTTCCGAGTGCATACCTGCGTGCTCTAATCGTCCGTGCAGGCTCAAACTGCTGCTGCTGGAGCTGCTGTTGTTGTGCTGGTAGGGCATGTAAGCAGACTGGGAGTGAGGATTCGAGGCGCCGGGGTAGGCGTAGCCCAAAGAGCGGCCATAAGACGCGCTGGCCGGTAAGGAGCCGTCGTGCTGCGAATGGCCGGCAGCGTGGAAGCCGTGCACGGGGTAAATGTGAGGGAGCCCCGGGGAGCGCTGCTGGTGAGCCGGGTGTGCGTGTCCAAACTCGAGAAAGGCTGATTTGGACGGGTCGGGGCCATTGAGAGTGTCAGGCATGAGAGCCATAGACATCATTAGAGCGTCCGCACAGGGGAGAAAACGGTTTCATGAGTTCTGAGGAGGGGAACCTGCACACAATCCACACGGAAATAGCGAGAAGATCCAAGTGCGCGCGTCCACAGCCCCCTCGAAAAATAAAAAAATCCAATAAAAGTAAAAAGCTGATTATGCTCGCCAAACACCTCCTGCGTGCAGAGCTTTAACACACTGCTTGTCTTGTGTCTTGCAAGCTCTCTCTCTCTCCTTCTGATTGGCCTTCAGCCGCAAACTGTCACTGGAGCTGCTGGAACCTCATTAACATGCGCTAAGATGCAGCGCTGCACTGGCACGCTCGCATCAAGGACCTCCTCCAATATAATAGCAACACATTCGATCATGTTCATCTGCGTGTCACGTGCTCAATGACAGAAGCCGTCCTCGAGTCCTCAATAACGTCCGAATAACGCCTCGGGCGCATAACGAATAGCATTAAGAGATTTCTTCAAATTTCTTTAATAGAATTTCTGCAGAGGAAATTGCTTGAAAATATCTGAAGAGTATATTTCTAACCACGGGCATTTTAAGCCAGAGGAAAAAAAAAAAACGAAATCTAGAATTCACCACGAGGCAAGAGTTATATCGAAACTACTGCAAAAAATACAAATTAAATCGAATGAGAAACAAGCATTATATTGGACTAATTATTTGTATTTTTGCAAAACGTAGTAATTGATTGTTTTTTATTATTATTTTTTTTTAGAATTTCTAATCTAAATTAAAACTACCGTATTTTAAAGCAAATTACACCCGTCTTGCTTTTACAACAATTTAAATTCCACAAATTCTGATAATGTTTCTAGTCTTAATTTTGTATCCACGGCAGCTCAATTCACAGTTATTTCCCCAATCCACGTTATGCTTAGGCAGCATTTCAAATGGCAAAACGTTCTTATTTGCATCTTACGGTCATACATTAATTTAATTAAAATGCATTCGTGTCCATACGTGTTTTAATGAATTATACTATTCTAAACATTTCAGGGAGCGTGGAAAAAGACGAACGTGAGAGAATAATAACAAATCAGCCCTCCAATGCTGTGACTAAATGACAAATAAAATAAACAGTTTTGAGAAAAGTGGAAACGCGGATGTGGTAAAAGAGGGTGAGAAAGTGGTGCAGCTTCAGCAAAAAAAAAAAAAATAAATGTTAAAAAAAACGCACGTGGACACACACAAACAGAATGAGTGAAAAATGAAAAACCTAAGTCTTAAAGAGTCATGCTTTCTCACGAAACCTAGACAAAAATGCACAAGTGGAAAAAAAATGCTGACATATAAAAAATGTGCTTTTGTTGCTCAAAATAGAGCCATCATGTGTTCGCACATACATATTGTCTACAGTCAGATATGGTGTCATTCGAAAGAGCTTTTGGTGGCTTGAGCGTGATGCTGCTGCGCTGCTCAAACCCATCATTTTGGTCAGCTCCTACTAAACAGCCATCGTGAAGGCCTGCCGGCCTGCTGGGGGCTGGACTGCTTCCCGAGCCTCACTCAGCCAAAAGAGTCCGCCAGAACAAAGCCACAAATTATTATTATGATGGGGCAATTTCATTCTGAACTAGAAATTGTCAAGCCTTCAGATATTGAGTGTGAACATTGAAATATTCCGTCACTATATATATATATATATATATATATATATGGTAGTATTAAGGTATTAATACTAATAAAATTAAGTATTAATGAGTATTAAGGCAGAATTAGCTTGTTGCGGATCTCCACGGATTATGCACGTCTCAAAAATTGAGGTGAGTCGATGTATGTACAAACTGATGTCAAGATTGTAGATACGACTGATAAGGTGGCGCGTGTGTCAACATATTTGAGAATTCTGACAAGTTGCTTTGAAGTAGAGAATGATGAGAATTATTTTTGATTTCTCAGATTGCGGCAAGATCTTGGATTTGATGTGGCACAATGTAATACTATAAAAAAATGGTGAAATATTAAAGATTGTGAACTCTTTATTTACAAACAAGAAGAAAACAGATCAAAAGGGTATAAATTATATTTTGACGACTCTCTAGGGGCATGACAACAAAGCTACATTGCAACCTCATTTTATGAATTTGCATGGTAATAGTTGGTCACAGGCATGTGACGCATTGCCTTAGTGACAATTAAAAAAAAGAGGTGTGGGTTCATATTGTTCTGGTTTTAACATCAAAGCAATTTTCTTGGCAGGATGATGCCGGTCAAAACAAGAACCTAGTGTTTTGGGGGTGCATGACCTTTTGTGAGTGACTTCAACTTCTAAAGGAAGAAGGTAAAACAGAACAATTATTTTTACTTTTTTCCAGAAAAACACTTCAGCGAAGTGGTTTAAAAAAAAAAAATTATAGAACGAGTGAAGAGGGCTTTTAGTCTCCTATAAAGAAGCAGAGCAAAGCAAGGAGAGACAAAATTGTTGCTAAAATAAAAAGTCCAAAGAGGTTAAAATCATTTGCAAGACTCGCGGAGACAGTTTTTAGTCTCCGACATTGAAGAGACGAGCAGAGAAGACAACACATTGCATGAGATCTCAGGTGTGTATGCACACGCATGCACTCATAGACACGCACAAGGAGGACGGGAGGCCCTGCCAGGCTTGTAATTACGTCTGTACAACGAGCCAAGAACAAAGGCGAGCCCTGCAGTCATGGGGCAAAGGGATGGGTCCACGCCATGTCTCTCTTAATACAAACATTTTCAAAACATCAGCGCTCCCCAATGCAGCCCAGACTCGGTGGCGTCTCCGACACGCCACACACTAGGCCTGCGTCGAGGCGTGTTCCACACAGGTGTGTGTGTGTGGTCTCAGTGCACACACCAACACACACCAGTCAAGTTTGTCGTGACGCAGACTGACAACATTCTTTGTGCCTAAAACCAAAGAGCACATTCCCGCGCCACTGCAGCAGCTCTGATCTTCCAAGCTGGCACGTCATCCTCTGTTGGGGGCCCGAAAGCAGCCGGGGCACGCTCACGCTTATTGGGAGGCCGTGGGTTCGCGATGGTATGCCGGCATGTATGATCACAGGTTCGGCTCATCGTGAACAGGAGACCCACGTGGACCCATTTCAGCACGGGGCTTTCGAGGTGAAGGTGGACACAAATTACTTTGTTGAGAGGTGTGTGAAACATGAAACTGAAAATAGCAACACTCCAAAATCAAAGGAAAAAAATGGCGCTTTGAATGCATCAGTCTGAACGAGAACTGGAAATCAACCACAACAATGGACAAGAACAATGGTCTCCAATATAGAACGTTCCAAAAGTGCACTCACGCCTGGACTGCCCATGACTTGTTCCACACGCACATTACCCGAAATAACAGCCAAGAAATGTTCTACTTAAGTGCTACTGCAAGTACAATAATGAAGTCCAGAAGACAGTTTCCAAGGGATCCACCAAGGTGACGATTGGGGGAAGTGCTTTGCCAAACCCGAAGAAAACCATTTGAAGTAAGCCCAGTTAAGAGGAATGAGTAGAAAGATTTTTTTATTGTTGAGTTATTGTTGTTATTGTTGAACATATATTGACATTTTTACTGTGTATCCTCAAATGATTCTGTAAGATTCAGGCAAGACTAAATACCAGAGATGGACTTTATGTCGACGCCAGTCACTGTTTTGATAACGTGATTATCTGACAAAAAATGAAAAATTTGAGACTCGGTACTTGACTGGAAATAGGACGAAGCTTCAATGGTTTCAAGTGCAAGATTATAATGATCATCAACCCAACTCTTCTCCCATGTCAATTGGCGAGCCGTGTGTGGGAATGATTGAATGTTTATGTAAATTTCAAAGCTGCTAAATGGCGACGGACTCATGTCGGTCTGAATGATATCTGGGGGGAAAAAAAAAAATGTATAGCGACTTTTGGGACAACACGCACATACACACAGGTCATAAATTGTCCTTTTATATGATTTTACTTTATTGGTCTCTCTCTTTAGGAAGATCTGATACTGACATCAGCATAGATACAGTTTTAAAAAAATGTGCCCCTCAACGCTACGCACTTGTGAATGTTTCAACCTTGCGTCAGGATCCTATTTATTTTTTTTTTAATATATATTAAAGAGGACACGCATTATCCAGCATCAAAGTTCGGGAGAGAAGACCAAGATACATCCCAAGAACGAGACAGATGACCACGACATGGGTCCTTATCCAGCTGTTGTTGACTGGCGCTACACCAAAACGCAATTCCCCAAAAGGAAATTCACCTGCAAGGACAGCAGGTCGTCAGCCTGACAACGAAGCAAAGCTTTGGCATTCATCGTTTTGCATCCGCGGATAAAGACGTACAGGTTCAACGGGTTGGCCAAGTTGAATTTTACTTTAAAGTTGCTTTATTGCAAAAGGTGATGCATGCAACAGAATAAGAGTCTCGGGGTCAACAGTCACGCATTTGATTTGCGAGCGCGTATCCAATCGTGGTCCTATTGCGCACACATGAGCCCCGTTTCCACGACGATATCTCGCCTTGCTTGACAAGCATCTGCATTTCGGTGTTTGGATTACACTATTAAAACATCCTCTGTGGTGCAAAGTGTTGTTTCTGTCTTTGTGCATCAACAAAGCCAAGGCAAACAATAGGATTCGTGCTTTTCTCTTGACTGTTTTATGCCTCGGGAAAGAGCGGGAGAAGGAGGAGGAGGAGGAGGAGGAGGTGGCGGAGGATGATTGACCAAATCTTTCCTCCAGGCGCCCGTCATAAAGGAACACTAATATGTGCAGCGGCAGTTTGTCATTGCTCAAGTGTGCCTCTGCGCTGCTCCGACGTGCGTAAGCAGGGTTTGGGCGTGTCACATGATCTCATGTGAACCTGAGATGAAATGTTTGAAAACATTTTATTTATTTTTTTTAATGAGGTTAAGCAGAATTTAGATTTGAAGGAATTATTTGACTAACATTGGGGGGGGGGGAATGTGTGCGCTGTTGCTTTTTGAAATACATAATCAAATAAAAATAAAATAGCAATAATGGTTAAATTTGCTCATGGAAGCAGCTCATTTGTTCCCAACGGGTCCATGTTTGACTCCCTAATGTCATTCACTCTCTAATTAACAAAACATTAAAAACTTTTCTCTTTTGTTTTGGTTGTATTTCAAACCTCAAACAAAAAAAACAAACAAACATACAAGGTGACTAATGTGTTTAGCTCAGCAAAGTTCAATTATGTGTTATATGTTGTGGCAGAAATTTGAGGGAATTAAAAGCAACGTTATGCAATATCTTTGATTACTCCTTTTTGGCACCCGATTTAGATTTATTGGTTTGAAGTGATTCCCTTCAACATCAAACCACTATTATAAACTGAAGCTCATGTTAAGCCGGTGTTTTAAATGACTCATTTACATAATGGCTGCCAGACAGCATCATCACCCGGTGTCAACTTTTAATTGATTAGTTGAATAGCAGACTTCTGGAATCAATTAGGCACAATAAGTAAATAAGCTTGTGCAATAATGAGCATAGTAGTGTCACATGGTCACGTGTGCTTTAAATAGCGACAATTAGAGAAATTGCATTGCTTCCACTTTGGATGAATGCTTGCGAGTGCACATGGTGCCATTTCTCGCTACAGGGAGCTGGCACAATTACTATCCAGTGTCCAAGGCCCAGCTGATGGACAGTAGTGGTAGTGTTTTGTGTTACTGTGCTAGCTGGAGTGTAGCTGCACTAATAGCACCGCCTCATGCATGCATGCTGCACATCTGGAACAGAGAAGCCAGTCTGGGTCCATATTGGGTGTTTACTGCTCTGTTTTTTTGTTTTTTTCACGCTCCTCATAGAATCTTGCCAAAGCACACATTCCAGATTCACCAGCTCAACATGGCGGGGGGAATATATAGACTATGTTTTTCCATTGTAAATCTTAACCTCAGTGCCAGGGGAGGTGGGTAAAAAACAAAAGCTGGCACGCATCGCTCACAAGGAGGGGGAGGGGAGAAGTGAGCAGAACTGTGACCTGGAATCCTGCCTGCTGTGAGGCCTGCCATGGTTTCACGAGACACGATACTGGTGGGTTCATTACGGAGGAGAAAAAAAATGTGTTTTGGATTTTTAAAAAAAAAAAATGTCAATAATGATTAGTCTGGCATCACTTCAGAAAAAAAAAATCATAGTGTCTTAGTCAGGAAAATGCCTTTGGAACTTGCGCAATCTATTCTATAAAATTCTATAAACCCCTAATTCAGCTTTAACAAACAAAATGCTCCCTTTATCAAAATATTACAAACACTTTTCAGTACAAGTGTACTCATCTAAAACCAATTTTACATTCTTATTACCATGAGCATGAACATTTTTTTTAACCTAAAGGACTCCGAGATAAAAACAATTGAAATTAATTTAACTGAAATTTGGATACAGCGCCCATGTAAAAAAGATTTTACATACAATCTCCTTAGACTCAAAATAATGAAATTAATTAATAGTGCCTTGAAATCATCAAATAATAATCGATAACACATTCAACAAGCCGCCAATGTTTTTACATGTAAAATGGGAAGACATTCTCGGGCTGGGACATTTATTTTAATAAGCTGACAGATGGAGGTGGAAATAGCGAAGCAAGCGGACAATCATTTACCCCGGGGGACTCACACATACAACCGCAGAAACAATGAAACACGACTATATGTCCCGCCAAAGGACCGGTTTACCAGGTCCAAGGATTATCCTTCTGAAGTTACCAGCCCCCCCCCCCCCGGGTAATGTGACCACCTTTGTGGTCAGGCTGCCAACAATGTGCGAGATAAGCGTCAGTTTGAAATGCCAGAGGTGACGAGAATGACAAGTGGAGGAGGAAGGGGGCATCTGTCTGGCCTTCTGGACAAGTGGCGGTTATGAGTAAACCAACGTTTCCCCGTTAAAAGGGAGTTGGGAAATGTCAAAACAAGTGGGGAGAGCACTCTCAAATCTAAAAATTCACTTCACTGATGTTTTGGCTCAACATAGAGCAAAGGTTAGGACACTACAAACGGTGGGTGATAATATACAGCTCGAGGGCATTTGATCCGGTTGGCCATGCAAAAGGTGTAACGCAAATGCGCGTACTTAAGCAATATGATGTGAAGGCCAAGCCAAGCTACAAGCGACATGTTTTAGTTAACAGTGATCAAGCAAATTAGGATTTGTTTGTTTTTATGTTATTCAGCTCAGCCAACACAAATAGTTCTGACGATAATGCATCCATGAATAGTGTCGCCATGAAATACGAGACTTTCACTGGTCACTTTGGCACGCTCTGTCATTCCGATGTTGATGTTTTGTGTTATTGATTTATTATTTTTATGATTGCTGAGCTGTGTTAAGGAGCTGCGTATTTGAAATTGTGACTTTTTTGCATACTTGTTCACACACCGATGAAATCTGTGGGGTAACCCACGCAGTAATATTAGACAACCATAAACCGTTTATGTACGGCAAATTAACAGGAAGGCACCAAGTAGAGTGATATGTCAAGTTAAAGAGTTGTTACAGCCTCATATAAAGCAAAAATAACTTTTGTAAAATAAAGACTTGTTCAATCAATGCATCATCTTCTTTCATACAGTAAATGTTGTATGGCCCTTGGAGAACTTAAAAAAATATGGCCCTTGATAGAAAAAAGGCTGCCAGATGTCATCATAGTGTCAACATCGAGATGAAGTCACATCTCTTGTCTTTCCCTCTTCGATGAGAACAAGTTGAGGGGATCAAGTTCAGCTGCAGACAAGAAGCCTTGGTTCTTTCAAGTGTTAAGTTCCGTTGTAACGTACAATCTGACACAAAGGCTCTGCAGCAGCCAGACTCAACTTCACGGATGATCAAATGACAATAGAATAACTTTCAGAGAGTAGGGCGGCGATCAGATATTACACTTGGGGTTATGTGTCATTTCACTACTTTTCTTCATCTAAGATTTTTTGCAAGACATTTTAAAGCAGCCGATAAATAAAAGGAATAATTAAAGAAATGCCCAATAACTACTCCTAGCATAATTCACTTTCAGTACACTTGTACATCCAACATGTCCCAATTCAAGGATGACACAACAAGTCATAGTAGGTAAGGTACGATTCACCAAGATGGCCGCCATTTTAGGTTTGCTCTCTTGACCCCCATCTTCGTCATGCGCTTTTTGCTGGAGCGCTTCAAGTGTTTAAGCATGTCCTATAACAGCGTTTGTGACTTGAGGGCAAGAGGAACGAGGCCAGGATGGGACAGAAGTCAAAATAGCCGCCTGGGCTGCTGCATCATCAGCCTGTCAGCGTTTGTCTGAAGCCGGCCAACAAACATCAAAGCTCGCCTGATATCTACGTCACTCCAGAACCGCAACAAAACACACCACCCCTCCCTGCACTCGAGCCTATTTTCTTTAAAAGCTTCAACACTGAGCTGACAATCACCAAAACAATGCGACCGAAGTGAAATTTATTGAAGAACACTTCTTACACATGTAGCTTCGCGTGTATGCTGACGCATCACGGTCTGAGTCTGAGCAAGCCCGTTCTGAGAAAGGCGCAGCCTCCCGTCAGCTCGGGGCCAAGATTGATGGCCGGGAAGGAGCTACCTGAGGCAAAGATCAAAGTCAGACAGGATACATAGGCCTTGGCATTTAACTCTTTCATCTCCAACCTTTTCTGCACGAGTCACGACCCCTCACCTGTCTATCTGCTTGACCTCCCAATGATGACTGGTGAAGCCTACTGGGCTATGAAAAGGTGATTTTTGCATGACGAGAAAAAGAAATCCAGGTATAACGACACCCAACAATCCTTAACATGACTCCTTTGAAGATGCTCTGGTCAATACTGTTCCACTCCAGTCCTACAGGTGGCAGTAATGCGCATTACAAAGTGGGTACCGATGGCCATTCATTCTCATTTTCACAGAAGCTTCACTTGTGCGATTAAAATAAATAAATAAATAAAATATTGATTGATTTCACCAAAGTTTAATGCTTTGGACACTCTCAGAACATTTTAATTGACTTTGGAAACTATCCATGGGAATTCATGTGAATCTTTGGTAGTTTACAGCATCAACTGTTGACTTAGATTTGTACAAACTGTGCATAAATGATTGAATTAAAATGTATGACACGTATAGGATAAATAATCCCTTAACATATAAATTCAATTCTGTTGTGCTTCAAAGTTAAATAGAACTGAACTGTATTTAAACGTACTGTGTTGGTTAATAAAAAAAAAAAATTTAATCTGCACAGTTTGAACATGTAATTCAGTAATCTTTTGGCAAACCAATAAAGCAGGGGTGTGCCAAAGAGGGGGCGCCCAAGGGGTAGGGGCCCCAGGCATCCACGCAAGGGAGGTGTTGGTGGGGTATCCACAGACCCTCCACTCCTGATATTCTACATATGTAATATTGCATATAAAACAATAGAGATTAATGTATTGCTTGTGTTTGCTAAAAAAAAATGATAATAAATAAATAAAATGAATGGAAAGAGGACCGTGAAAAAAAAAATCACGTTAAATTGCATTAGCACTACAGAGGGGGTGGAATTGTTGGGTGGGAAAAAGCAGTCATTGTCTCCCTCTTCACCAAAATAAGAAAAACTACAAAATGGGAAGGAGGGGGGAAAAAAAAACCCTTGTTGCTCCTCAGCGTGGGGTTTTCCTCACCGAGGAGGCTTAGCAGTGGAGGGCGATTTGCATTCCAGCAGTGAGAGTGAGGACAATTAAGCCATTTCCCCTCCAATCTATCTCCCTCCAGCCAGGC
This sequence comes from Idiotropiscis lumnitzeri, assembly GCF_059441095.1. Classification (NCBI taxonomy): domain Eukaryota; kingdom Metazoa; phylum Chordata; class Actinopteri; order Syngnathiformes; family Syngnathidae; genus Idiotropiscis; species Idiotropiscis lumnitzeri. The sequence goes on from NC_142410.1 coordinate 5,051,053, forward strand.
AGCCATCCAGGCAGCCCGGCACATCAATGGGAAGCGCAGCTGCTCGGCCCATGTGTGCCAGGCTGCGAGACGGAGGAGAGGAGAAGATTGGGGTTAAAACCCTCCTGGCCCGCAGATTGGCTCCATACCTGAGTCAAAGTGCAGATGAATCAACAGCTGTTGCCGAGCGAAGAAAGGAAACGGAGCTTCTAACCCCATCTGTGAAAGCAGTGAATGGTGGCTACTTCTGTCCCTCTGTTTATTTTCCCCCCGACAGCATGAGCAAGAAGAATTTTGCATCCAGCATCCTTTCGGCTCACAAAGAGGGGCTCATTTGAAGCACAAGCGGTTTCAGTTTACCACCACGGGCGCTCTGAACTAGCCACTCCAAAATCAATTAGCCAAATCGCATTTCACAAAAGTCGCTCCGTTGTGCCTTCAAGCGGTCAGGCCCCTCAGGTGTCAAAGAGTCGGCTTAAAGGTGCGAGCGGCCAGCTTGGCTTTAAATTGTGCGGGATTAGGCCAAACAAAAAGCCACAGGCGTCCGATCACACCTGTGGAGCTCGCACCTCGAGACCACTAATAGGGATAAACTTTGGTCCAAATGGCAGGTGCCTCACGGGCCTGCGCTGATATCGCTTTCAACCGTGCCCGGCAGCAGAAATAATGTCCTGAACTTGGGCATGACCACTAAAACATCTTTGTAACAAGGACCTCCATCTACGCTACCCCACCGCCCCCAACCCGCCTTTATCGAGAGACCAGGTGATCAATCATTTACGTGTGTAATTAGGAACGGGTGTCAAAACAGAAACTGTACACGTGTGCGCTATGGACTGACATCAGACTTGGCAAAGAACAAGATAAACTGGGAGAGAAAAAGAGACACAATAAGTCAGAGAGATTTTTCTGCCACCCACTGAGGGAAGCGCTTCTTAAATTGTTGTGTCATTGTGAGCGTGCTTAAAACTAATCTGCAGAGTTGCAAACATGTCCCCAAAGAATAACAACGATGAGACTTGGCTCCGGAGATGAAAAGATGCTCAGTCAAAGCGAGCTGTGTTTATTCAGGCTTTACAATCTTAAAAAAAGCCTCATAGTAAAAAAAAAAAAATAAATAAATAAACTTTCTTAAAGCGCTATCAAAATACCAAGACAAAACCACGCGTGCCGAGTTAAGCTCAAACCCGGGTCGTGAACAAATAGTGCTTGGCTTCATAAATACCTTCCACCGCACGGGTCAAGCGACTTTTGTTTCCCCTCAAGTGGTTCAATGGCCTCCTGAGGTCGTGACAAAGGATTACGAAGCAAAAACAAACAGTGGAAGGAGTTACTTTGAATGCGCTTGATGAGAGGACTAAGTACTCTATGAATTCAATCTTGATTACAGCCGCATTAAAGATCTTGACGACCTGTTTGGTAGACCTTAAACATTGGAAAACAACACAACTGGACTTTATCTTAAAATTCTTGAGAAATGTTATACAGAATTTGCATGACTTCATTTACAATTTCACTTTGTTTATTTTATTAAAATAAAAAAAAAACTTAAATTCAAACTTTAGTCATGTCCTTGGCATCTCATTCAGAAAAATTTGGAACGCTCCACCTGAAGTTACATCATCAAGATCCTCTGCAGGCCAAAAGTAAGTTCAGACCATTTTTTTACATTTTTATATGTTTAAATGATAATCCAATTTTGACTGAGAGGGATAAAAATCTTGCCACATTCCTGTTACATTTTTCTTTTGGGTTGAATCACTGTAATATGCTCTGTAGAAATTTTTTTTTTTTTTAATTCAACCTTTTTTTTTTTGCAAATGCGACATTAAATATAACTAGAATAAATAAATGCCATGTAGCTATATTTCATTTACTTGATAATATTAGGCTAAAACACTTGCTACTTATAGTCTATATATCAGATTCAAAGTTGGGGGAAAAAAATGTTCATTTAAAAGTTAATTTTGAGCGCGTTACAACAAGCAAACATCATCATTCAAATAGGGGGTCTTAGTTATTGCCTCAAATGAACACCTCATCTAAAGTCCCTTTTTTTCCCTCCTAAGGAATGAAACAAAGACAATTGGCGCTACTAGTTGGTTAGAATTCTTTTTAAAATGACTGGTACCAACATGTGATGGTGGTGGTGTGGTAATTAATATTGAGACCAATTAGTAATTGCTATATTGAAACTGGTCAACTATTACATTACCCCCAGTATGATAATATAATTTGATTACTTTAATACTACTTTATTACATGCAATATATCGTCCAGTTGTGGTTTTTGTACGGGTGGCTGTGAGAAATTGACGCTATCCACTAGAATCTAAAATACAGTTCAATCTCACATAAAGACTCAACATCAGGGCTGCAACCCGCCCACATCTTAAGGGCTGCCTTTCCCGCAGTTAACGGGCGTGTTTCAAGATGGGCAAGGGAATGCAAAAAAAAAAAAAATACCAGTGCCCAATAATCCACCTGTCACCTGAGGGGGATAGGTGTGGCGCGGCAGGCTTTAAGGAGGGGATATGTGCAGGCTACCGTGACTTATGTGGACTCATCCAGCCGCCACCTCAGCGCCCAGGGGGGGTTTGAGTGGGTGTTTAAAGGAGCACTGTCTGGGATGTGAGTTTAGAGTTTCTCGATGCAGAGTGGTTGAGCTTTGAAGAGGTAGCTCCGGTAATGAATTGGCGTATTGTCTCCTCCGAGGGAGAAGAAGCAGCCTCTGGGTGGGACATCACATCAAAGGCCCCTATTTTATTACTTAAAGCATCAGTTCAGGTATGCAAGTGGACACAGGAGAGCGCAAAAAAAAAAAAAAAAAAAGATGATCATTAAAAAGGACTGAACATTGGGCACAAAATTATTTTTAATTAATTGATCATAAATTGGTTGACAAGTATAGCCTTTATGTAGCCAGTGACTTCACTTCAAAACTGGATTGGAATTGGAATTGAAGCTACAGACGGCAGTTGAGGCGGGGTGGGGGGGGGGGGGGTTGCTTAGAGGGAAGTATGGGGAGTTAAGATGAGTTGGGTGGAGTCAAGTTCAGGTGGGGTGAGTCCATCTGAGTTGGATCGGGATGACTTGAATTTATTTAAAACGGCAGAAGCTTCCCAATTGATTTGTTTGATTAAATGTTGTGTTGCATTATGAAAAAGAAATAAATGACATTGCACATCCTCATAATATGCAATATTGTAAATTATTGAAGCACGTGATCGTTCATAGTATGATCTGGGCAACTCAAATGATGGCCTCGACTTTTTGAAAATCCACCCCGATACGAAGGCTGCAATTTGAATTATTTGCAGTAATTATCTGAAAGTCAGAGAGCCTCAAAGGTTTTTTTTTTCCCCACATTTGAAGGGGTTCAATTAGGAAGGAACATGATTTCCTAAAAATATTTAGAATCTAATGAATCACAATGAAAGTAAATGGCGGATTTTCAACCTACAGCAAATCGCGGTTGGATTAAATGGTCACACCCCTTTGCTCCCCAAGGATTGGTGTGGCATCATAGACCACCCCCCGGCCCTCTCGAGGCACATCAACACAGTCTCCAGACTGTATGTGCTGGATTGCTTTCCGGTGGGAACGCTCGCTCTCTCGCTCGTGCTGGCCCTTCTCTCCCTTCTGTTTCTCAACAGCTGCGAACGCTGCTCAGTCAGCCAGCCGTAATGTTATAATTGTCATGTTCCTCTGCTCCTCGTCAGCCACAATGCCCGTACGGCAGTTTAGGTGAGGGGTGAATAGGAGCCCCGGCAAACGGATTATTTCCACACCTGTTGCTCTCACTTAGTCTGACCGGCTGTCCTGTGCCACAGTTCAGTTCATTTTTGGTGTCAATTTGGTATCTTCACGCCAACATTTTCTATCGCTTGCCTCTAAGTGTCACAATCCCCAGGTTTCAATTAACCCTGATGACTCAGTTAAAGGGAGCTTGTGTTCAAATAAACCGCTGTCATTTTTGCCAGCGAGGCAAAATAATTGATTCGAGGGCCCTGAACCACAAAGCAATTACTGATCACTTATTTCTGTTTGCCGCAGTTTTCAATAAACCTAGTCGAGGGGAAAACAAAAGTAGACCTTTTGGGATCGCGTCTCCCTTCTGGGAAAATCAAACTGGAGTCAGCTTGCCTGCAGAACATATACGTGTTGAAGTTTTCATTTTCTTTTTTCAATTAACCGTGCAAAGCAATAACAGTTAAGTCCATATTGAAGACTCCATATAGTGGCTATAAAAAGTAACGAGTGATGTTCAACAGATTCAGATCATTTGTGCAAATGCACCTACTGTGTCTCAATATATCTAAAAATATATTTATTTTAAACTCAGAAGTAAGACTTTTTCTCCGTCAGCGCCTGCCTGCAGCGGTGCAGGAACGACTGCGCTTTCCATGACGCCACATCGTCGTAAATGCCTGGTGTTATAGTTTATGGTTTAACCTGAGGTTTGTTGTGTTCCCACAACGCTTAACATTTTTCCACAACAAACACGAAGCACATCTTGCCTGTTTGGAGCTGAAATATCGCCACATGTGACGCTCTGCCTTTATGCCATTGTGTGGAATCGGACGATTAAGGAAAGGCAACAGGTGGTTACATTGTATCATCTGGTTTGACGTACAGAAATACTGAATATCATAAGAATAATGAAAATATCTGAGATGTAACGTTTTTCTTAACATATCTCCTTATAAGTCGAAGTAGCGCACAACATCTCGTCGGACGTGACCGGCGTCGGCAGTGGCGCGCTTCCTGTGGGTTGGTCCTCCAGTCTGGCCCGTGACGAGATCTCACGATAAAGTTTGGGCCCGCTTTTCCCGACAGCTGCCGCCTCTGGTTGGTCACATTAACTTGGAACTCATTAGTCATAATCAGCTCCCTGTAGGCAAGCCTTGAATAACTTCTGTCTGGCAACGGCATCGCTCCAAACGCTCCGAGCGAAATGTGCTTGACCCAGATCAACAAAAACAAAAAAAAAAAAAAACGCTTATCTGATGCATGGAGGTTTTGGAACTTTTCCTGTATGGAAGCAGATTACAGATCTGGCTTCTGAGAATAAAAACTGCAGATACTTACAGTCCCTTGCAGTGGGCAGGCTGTTTTGCAAGCAGACCTTAATTAATCAACACAAACCAATCCATCAATCCACAGTTTAAATTTTGGCTTCATCTCTCATTTCCACAAAGCCACAGAGGGAAAGCGATGAGCAAGCAGTAACCGGAGAATAGCAAGTGGCTCGAGGAATTTGGCCACGCTTCACCGTCACATGACAAAGAGGTAACGATAACGCCATGGGAATGATTGATCCCGCTCATACCAAAACATGTAACTTCTGAGCTGACTGTGTACGGGCGAACACTTGAAACACATCCATATTTCAATGACAGCAGGCTCCAGGGGGAAACAACCCATTTACCTGTAATCCGTTTTAAAAAGCGCCTAGGAGGAGCGAGGCGGGCCCGTGACGACGACAAAGCTGTCTAAGAAGAGCTCTGCCTTAGGAGACTCTCGTCAAGTGTTGGAAAATAGAAAGACGAGAGGTTACGTGGCGCTTCAATTGACCACGGCTTGACCCCATTTGCTCTGGCTGCCTCCCTTCAGGCAAACGGCATTGTTTTGATGCCGCTCGACTCTGAGGCGCATGATGAACCAGAAAAAAAAATAAATAAATAAAGTTTTGTCATTTTCAGTCGCTTTTAGAGTTATTGACAAACTAGATGAGGTATTAGTCAAATGTTCATGACATTCTGCCATTAAGATTCAGGAAATATTTGCTGAAAATGGAGCAAATATGGAGGAAAAAAAAAAAAAGACAAAATATAATTCTGCCTAAGCCAGCCATAAAGTTTTTGCTGCGTGCAATCAGAGCAGGATAACGGAAAAACCCGTCCTCCTTCAATGTCACATGATTGATTTTTTGCTCAAGATACCGAACAGCGAAAATTGCTTCAGGGGTGAGCGTCTATTGTTTCTGATAAGATTTTAAAGCCCGTCTTTTAAATGGTCACCCCCCCCCCCCCCCCACTCGCGTCTACCTTCCTGCTGTATAAACGGACTATTGGGCCAGGGAGGAATGTTGCATTAAACCCGACCAACAATGACCACAAAACATCAACAAAAGCCAAAGGGCCAAACCCGTTTGAGGTACCTCCCCCTGGACATACAATGCCCTTCCTTACCTGCCCTTCCAATTCAACCCAACCCTTGCCCCCCTGCCAAGCCGAGAATGCTGGAGGACAGTGACCTTTTCAACCAAGAGTCCCACCTTGGTTTCTCAGGAAGATTACCGAGGGGACAAAAAAAAAAAAAAAAAAAGTCCAGGAATTGGGTGCAGCAGTCAAACCTGGTTGGGGAGTATTGCACTATTCTGGAGGAGGACCAGACATCGAATTAGGAGAACTCATGTCTTGAATTTCATGCTGTATTGAAACAACCTTGCAAGCTTTTTATCTTTCACTGCTTTGGCTATCATTCAAAAATGTGAAACCAATTTCGCAGCGAGACAGCAGGTTTCTATTACCAGCCCTTCCATTATGAAGAACCAAACTCAGTCTCATTGAAGGGGCTTTTCCTCAATGGCAGCAGACATCCCAAACTGAAAGGCGAGTGGTGAGGCGCTGGGATTTATTTTCAGAGTTCTAGAGACTTCTGTGTTGCCGTTGTTGTTGTTGTTGGAGCGATGCCCAAAAGATTTTGGGCCGTCTGGGAGCCTTCTATGAGGACAGAACCACAGGGGGAGCCGTCAGGTGTGTTGGTCCTGCTTAGGTGCTCATCAGGTGGCCCACAACAGATGTCACGTCACTGATTGGGAAACTTTAATTTACCAAGGGTTAAGAGACAGTATATGTTACTCTTTAAAAAAAAACAAATAAGATAAGTTATTTCCTGAGCCGATGTTTCAAGCAGGTTTTTAAAGGGGAAGTCAACCCCCCCCCCCCCAAAAAAGAAATCCTTTGCAATATAAGGATGGCCGAGTGGTCTAAGGCGCCGCGTTCCGGACCCAGTCTCCCCAGGAGGCCTGGGTTCGAATCTCGTGGCTGCCAGGATGGCCGAGTGGTCTAAGGCGCCGTGTTCAGGACCCAGTCTCCCCAGGAGGCCTGGGTTTGAATCTCGAATTCGGCTGCCAGGATGGCCGAGTGGTCTAAGGCGCCGCGTTCAGGACCCAGTCTCCCCAGGAGGCCTGGGTTCGAAACTCGAATTTCCCCATTGTGGGACTAATAAAGGGAATATTATAATGTTCCAATTGCATTCAGTGGTCTAAAAATAGTGTGTTTGTGGAATATGAGTTAAGGAGCAAAATTCACACGTTTTAGCCATCTCAGGGGGGCGGCCATTTTGTCAACTGAAAATGACGTCACAGTTGCTCGGGACTAAGGTGACGATCAATCATGGCTCAACATTTTCTGAAACGGAGACATTATTTGTCATTAGCAGGGATGTCGTTTTCAGTTGACAGCAAGGAACAAAATAGTCGCCCCTTAAGATGGCTAAAAAATGTTACTGCTCAACTCATATTCCACAAACACAATATTGATCAATGCATTGAACATATTTTTGTCAAGAATGAAATAATGGATATTTATGCATTCACGTCCCTTTTGTAGTTGAGTGGTGGCAAACAAAGTCTTTCACTAAAGACTAGGACACTAAAATCTACTATACAGCTGCCTGGCACATTGAAGGATGACCTCAACCAAATAAAATCGCAGCAGCAGTAGAAGAAAAGCAGAAAAGACAAACAACAGCAAAAGGTGATTAGAAAAGCTCCCGAGACACTCTAGAAATTAACATCTCGTCAACAGCTGGGTGTGACCTCAGCAGACCAAATAAAAAAAAAAAGAAAAAAACACAACAAAAAAGAAAAAACCCTCTTTCCTCAATTAAGGCTTTCACAAAGCAGAAAGTTTGAAATTCCAGCGTTGGGATAAAAGCCTAATCCAGGGAGCTCAGTCCTGATAACCAAAGTTAGCAACCATTACTGCAAAGTGTTGCCAGATGCTTCAATAGCACGACTAGCGCTCGATCCTATCTTGGCTTTCAAGTCTTTGCATAAACAAACATTGGTTAAACATATATGGAATATTAATCATTCAAATTAATATTTCAACGAATGCGTGTGACATTGTTTCTGTTGTGTAAATGGAGTTATACCCGAGGGTTTAAAAAAAAAAAAAAAAAAAAAAAAAAAGGAGCAACGAGGTCATAAAAAGCCTCCAGCTCCTTACATTGGCAAGGCGCCATTAACGTAAATGTAACGCTGAAGCTGCAAAACCCACCTGTGCACTGCATGCTACCATTGTAAACCATCGACTTACTACAAACAAGAAATTTAATGTCGGTGCAAAACAAACGGTGAAAAATTGGACTGTTATTGCATATTTACATGGCAAAAGAATTTCATCTTAAATATTTTGAGACTCTTCCCCATTGATTACAAGAATGTTGCCCCTCCAATTTCCACGGAATTACAAATTACTGTTGAAATGTGAATACCAGGATTTGGATTTCACACCTTCGTTAGAATCTCAAGATAAAGCGTTTTACGTGACATGTGGATGAATTTGAGTAACAAAATAATGAGTCACGTTTAATTTGTTAAATGACAATGCTTGTACCTCAAAACATTTGCATCTTAAATCCTCTTGAAATGAATGGACGAGCCTCTCCTCCGCAAAAAATACTAAAAATGTCTTAGTATGTTTTGTTTTATTTATTTTTTTTAATAGGGAAAATACTAATCTTTTTGTGTCGCAAAATATTGTCTCCGAAATTTTTTTACTAAAATGTAAGGAATTTAACAGTGTGTGCATCATGAGAAATTAATTGCGGTGACTCCTCATTTGCGTGATTTGGCCAGTAGGGGGCAGTGTACTGTCACGCAGACAAAAACCAAAAATCGTTTTTCGCACAGGATCAAGAAAATATGCTCGCGAGGATTGTTATTTTGTCCGTCTACATGTGTTGAGGTACCATTTGTGTTCAAATATCTGTTGCTTCAAGAGCATTTTAAAGCCTTAGCTTTAAAGCTTTTAAACCCATAGCAAACAAATAATATAATAAATAAAATAAAATGACAGTCTTATATATATATATATATATATATCCCCAAATGGGCCGTGAAACAGGTGTGCTATTGGCTTCCCTGAAGTTATTTATACACTCAGGAAACATCACATCATAGCTAACTAGCAGGTCTGAGAAGAAGCATAACGTATTGTTTTCTTTCACCCGGTGATTCATTTCTGCAGGAAGTTGCAGGTCTGAGGCACGATGGAAACCTAATCCATCAGGGAAGATCGAGGCGGGTGGCCCTGCGCTGTCTGATACTGGCCAGACGCCTCGGTGACAGCTCCTGCTGCGGCACTGATGCACGCGTTACATAGGCCAAAAGGGGACGCGGTTATGAAAATGTATGGAAAAAAATAATTAAAAACGGAATGGAAACTATATATTATATCACAGAGAAAATTCAGGTTGAAATTGCAAAACATTCATGAAAGCTCAGCATCCAATATTACAGAACACACGAAGAGCTATATGAACACAAACTCAAATGATCCGCATGATTGAACTTTAATCTGGAACTGAGAGTTTCTACACCTCGCCGCTCATTCTCTAACAGCTCGGTAATCGTCAGATCGAATGTCCGCAGTGCCAAACAGAAGCATGCGCTCTCTTTGTGCTAATCCACACAACCAGCTTCCTACTCCAATCAAACCTTTTGTAAACTTCACAACTTCAGCGCCAGCGACACCTCGGCTGCTTTATTTCAAAACCTCTTTCAGACCACAAATAGGCCTAAATCGACCCAATTACTTAGTGCCTCTTTAAATACTTGCACCACATTTACTGATCCTTTCCAGCAACGGGCTCTGTGATAATGTGCTCTTTTTTTTATTTGATTTCCGCTTGTGAGCTGCCATCCAACATCACTGGGAAACATTACAAAAATCTGGGATTTATTTCCAACACATATACTGTCGTGTTTGCACAGTAAGCCACTTGATTTTTAAGCACAGTTTGAACATATATTGCACCTCAGATATTGGAAATTAAAAATATTTTAAAAAATCAGATTTTTAAGTGTTGCATATCAATTTTAAATAAAATGTAGCTCAATAAATGCTGACAAAGTGCAAAAAGTTTAAATGAGCTTCAAATTAAATACAACGGAACTGTACTTAGGCAGTGATTCTTCCACGTACCACTAGAGGGTGTCATAACAAACCGAGAATGACCGTTTTACAACTTCGTATTTGTGTTTGGATTTGCATTTTTATTCTATTTTCGCGCAACCAAATCAGCAATTGTCTAAAAGACATTTTTTAACTTTGATGATGCAACCCAATTATTCTACATTTATATGCTCATTTACATTGACTTAGTTATTTTCAATAAAATAAAAAATGTTTTGTATTGCATTGACTCAACAGGTCAGAAAACCTTACTTATGCATTATGGGCTCAATACTTTTTGATTTGAACCACTTAAAAGTTGGCTACCAGCGTGCTTTGCCCACATTACATGCAGAAATTGGATAACACACTAAGTGCTAAACTTTTGTTCCGTGAAATTCAACACTTCACTGATTCCAACCCGCATTCGTAATAATGCACACTCTGTGCAAAGTGCCATCCTGCCGCAGCACTGAGAGACAGTGAAGGTGACAGACGAGACCGCGCTCTCTGAGTGGGCTGGCATATGGGAGCAATCAGCGAAAGTGGGGGTCTGCTAGCCCAACGGTAATTAGCACGCGGCCTCATGTTCATGTTTCTTATAATAGCTCAACACAGCCCGGTGTGGACTAAAAATAAACAGGGCAATTAGGGGCGGCAAGGAAGGTCGTCATTTGAGGGGTGTTGACCTTTGAACCCGGGTCAGAACCCGTATAGAGGTGTCCATGTGGACCACCTGCACCCCTCTGGGTCGCTGGGGAAAGGAGCCATGTTGTGTTTATGTTAGGGGTCAGGCGCAGAGTTAGACGGTTGTTGGCCAAACTGGACGTGTGAGTAAACATTGTCTATTTATATCAGGATGCTGAAAGCGGGCTGTGTTTTGGATGCAACAGTGGCACCAGGTCTATATGCTCTTGGCAATGGTTTATGTGAAGAGGATGTAGTCAATGCATGTGGAAATTGATTGTCATTCACAGAAATTGGTGATGGGAAGAAAATGCTAAACACAATTAAGACTAGACTCACCAAAAAGATACAATAATTTGGATTAATATCAAGTTTAATACGTCCTAGATACCAACCACTGACAGTACGTAAACCAGATTTAATTACTCATTAAAAAGTTGATGTTAAAAATCCTTGTAAAGGAAAAATGTCTTCTAAATTTGACACCCCACAGAGATGCGAATGGCTAAAAAAAATTCTATCTAAAGCGAGGCTTCAAAATCATGAAAAATCAAGCCATTCTCCCCCCTCTCAAACACAGTGGGCGTGTCCGCCGAAGGCAGCGGAACCACACTCTGCTCAACTGTCAATCAAATACAACTACTAAAACCTGGAAAAACGGATGCTACTTTCTTTCTTATGACTACACATTCTTTCATTGTGGGGCGTGAAAATATATCATCTTAAAGCTTCGAGTGGCTGGAATACAATGAGGCGCTCTAAAGTGGCACTGCTGGTGTGAAGCCCCTAGTTGTCACGTCGTAGAAGACCCAACCCAAAAATAACTCTCCCACCCCGTTTGCTCTTCCACCTTTCTCTGCATGACGTGCGCGCACTCACGGACAACAACGAGGCGCTCTAAAATGGCCATGGCGGACTATCCACAAGGGAGCTGCATTTTTGCAATCACAAAAATCACAAAACTGAAAAGATGAAAAATATTGTCATGGGAGAGCGTGATGTCAAGTAAACCGAACATTTGGAAGAGCAGGATTCTTTGCAGGCAAATTCTTGGTTGGACTTTTAAAAATGTGAAAAAAAACTTCCACGCACACAACCCCAGATCTAACCCCCACCCAATCTAAACGAGTCCACATTTGAGCTTCAACACGAATCCTGCACCTTTAGCACAAACTCGAATTCCGGCGCAGATGTTCACATCAGAGTCCCGCCCAAAAAGGCAAAAACCTTTCACACCTGGCAACTCTCAAACACAACTTGGCACCAAAAGAAGCAGTAAAGGTTGTCCCGCACTGACCTTTCACCTCTTGTGATGTCAATGAACCTCTCGTCCAATTAAACGATGGAAGCGTCCCTTGGACCTGTCAGGCGCAAAGACAAATGATTCTATTAGATTAATTTTTTTTTCTTAATGGCAAGCAGAGAAGCACAAATATGTTTCTATTACTGGAAGTCATTTGTGTGTGAAGGTTTTCTTTCTTTTTTTTGGTGTGTGTTTGGTGAGTGGCTCCAGAAAAACAGTGGGACCAAACCCTCAGTTTGTCAGCGCTGTTCTATCAGCAACTCAAATGTGATTGACTGTGAGCAGGGCTGGCAAGCTGCAATGACAAGGAATCATTTTGTGTTGCTTTGCATATGAAGCGGATTAACGGCAATATGTTGGGGCCTCGACGCGCCAAGAGAAACAGTGAGAGCAAGCCGCACATCCACAGGGCTCGCTATTTTTAAATCCACATTTGGCCTCGGAGCCGCGTGCCTACCACAGCAAAGGCTGCTCGATCCATCATGGAAGCCAAGCGCAAAGACAATGTCAAAGGCTGGAGCCTCAAAAGCACCAACAAGGCCAAATAGTGTATTTTTACTTTCCGGTTCTCGCCCACACTGACTTGCAAAACCTTGACTGACTGAGTAGTGACAGTCTGGATCTACCAACACTCGCACTTTTGTCTTGTATTTTTTTCCCAGGAATGTTTTAACAGGCCCGGCCAGGTCGTTCATGAAACTTCGGTTTGACCTGGTCAGTGGACTTGCCCCCTTCCCTGAGAGAAGAAAGACCCCTGCGCCGCTTGCACGGTGTTTGTTCTTACTGTCAACCTTCAATTGAGGATAATTGTCTCTTTTAGATCTCGAGGGCCTGTGATCTGCCATCCATTGAGCCCGAAAGGAGGTTATGTTTCACCTCGGGAAGGGGGGAACGTGGGGGATTCAACAAGGGCCGCCTTGACATTGATGTAAACATAGCATCAAGATCAAAAGATTACTACGAGATTCTCAAGACAAATAATTGTATCACCTTATGTGGAATGTAGTCATTCCGAACGCCATATTAAATATCTAAAAGGTTTCTTTCCGACGATCAGAATGTTAACGATTCATGGACAGCGATGATTTGAGATACGACGGACCCAACTTATTCCTGTGAAGACATTTTAGGCATTCGTATGTGTTCAACATTTTGGGGACAGATAGCTCACAGAGGGAACCATTCTCGACCAGCACAGTCTTGGAAGAACTTGACTTGGGAGAGACTAGAAGCAAAGCCCAGCAAACTCTGACCACACAAATGTTCTTCCAACATCTCGTAGGACGGCTTTCCAGAAACAGTTCAAAATGTGGTTACAATGATTTTCAACATCAGAATGTGTAACAGTTGCCCTGATTTTTGTTATTGACACCCTCACATGCACCGCGACGACTACTTTAGTTTGAGTTTGCACTTCATAGCCTCTGCTGCTGTTTCCTGCCTCGTGAGGTACCAGTGAATGCATCCAATTGAGAAAATTTGCATAATGTGGGGTCACAACAGCAAAAATAATGCACAAAGGACTTGGGTGGGACGTAATGACGGTCAAATACTTCAGGAATTAAATTTCAGAAAGTTGTACGTAGAAAACACTCGTATGGCTAATCATAATTCCCTCATGAAATAAATGGTAATGCCATGAATATGTTTCAGCCCCCCCACTGTCCTCCCCCAAAAAAGCAATGAATATTTTTGTTTGTTTTTTTTTAATAGGGAAGGCAGCACTCAGCACATATTGTACTTCATGAAAAACACACTGCAAAAATAAAAAGAGAATCTAAAAAAAAAATTTTTTTAAATGAAGTTAATGCGCCATTATTAAAGAAGAGTTTCACATCTACTGTGACTCAGTAAGCTGGAGTCATTTTTCTTCTTTCTCCACAGAGGATCAAGCATATAAGCCTGCGAGTACTCAAGCACAAATATGTACTATTTTTCTTGAGGGTTTTTCTGTCGGATTTTCTATTGTTACTCGTTACTTTTTTTTTTTTTTAAACCTTCGCAGAGGACGACGTAACGTCAAGTTGGATGAGATTTCGATTGACTGAATCGTGGCCTGATATAGCGTTTATAGCATTCCCCCCCCCCCCTCTCAGCAAGAGCACGATGCAAGTTAGTATCTGAATCTGTACTTCTACTTAAGTGCAGAGTGAAATTTCAAAACTGTAGATTGAATCTCTCAGACGCACTCTTCCATGGCGACACTCTCCTCCCCTTCCTACTATTTGGGCAACCTCTCCGTCTCTCTATCGGTGCCAGGCTGTCACACGCGCTTCCTGGCTGCTGGTTCAGCGCCTCATGTGGGGACAATGTGTGCGCTGTGCTGTGGCAGAGGAGACAGCCGTCAGTCTGTAAAAAGAGGAAGTGGTGCTGTTTACCCCAGAGGAGTAGGAGTGTTTATCCTGACTCGCTGACTTTGATCTTTTACTGTTAATCACTTCCTGCAGCGGCACTGTATGTGAACGACACCAAGGGCCCAGCTGCCATCTTGGGTTCTCAATGCAGAGGAGGCAAAGAAGTATCGGATTCCTTCCAATCGTCACGCATTGACGGCTCTAACGGCTTAGAACACAATGTGCTAAAATTCTGCATCATCAGACTTGGAGAAACATTTGACACAACGTGTGGTTCCAGGAACAGCAAGCACAGATTGACCTTGATAGGGTAAGGTCCAAAAATGCATTACCACGCTGAGTTCAGTTGCGCAACGGCTTTGGCGCAAATGGGACATTTCAAATTGGGCTTTTGCTGTTGTCTGAAGAAACAAACTATTGAAGAAATTATTTCTGCCATCATAGGCGGCATTAATAATGCAGACTTTTTATGTAAATGAATTCTGCAAATTAATAATGGCAAATATACAGCGTTCCCGTACGACGAGCGCATAGAGAAAAGCTGTTCGAAGGATTTGGAGCTCCCCAAAATACAAAGAGTACAAAACTTGATGACCATGGAGGAGATATTAATGAAGTTTTCATTAAGGAGACAAAGTTGGAGGCAGCGAAGCAGACTTCTATGAGGCCATTAAAACATTTATTTTTTTCAATTTTGTCTCATTTATAAAGTGCATTTCAGTTGTATTTAACTTTTTAGTACAATGCCATTTAATTTTGAGGTACTGATTTTTTATTTCTATTTTGAGACATTTTTATGTACATTTTACTATATTTCAGTAGAGTGTTGATGACCAAACTTTTTACAATGGCTTACATTAACAATTCTAGGAATAAAACATGCTTTTAATAAAAAATAAATAAATAAATAAAAACAAAAACATGTTTTTAATCAAAACTGGCTTACTATATTAAAATGTATATTATAATGTTGGTCATGATCGTGCTACTCCGAGAGCAAATGATTATTTTTAGGTAGTACTTGGTCTAAAGTCACAAATATTAATGAAGTGAATGCAGGGAACAGACGAAAGATTGTATTCTTTTTTTTAATAGGCATTAGAGCTCAAGCCGGTTTAGCGACTGATTTTTTTTTTTAATTAAAGCCAAAGTCAGACTCACTTTCAATCTTTGTTCATCCCCCATCCTGACTGTGTGATGGGTGCAAGCCCACCTTCACGCGCACGAACACCACACACATCTGAGAGCATTTAAACAACTTTTGAAATCGGACGGTCGACACCCCACCACTGCAGAGTTGAAATTTAGATGTGCGCTCAAGGACTTTCCTACCTCAAATAAGACAGCGTCTGACCTCTTACTTAGAACATGGCATGGGGGCTCGTCATGCATAAAAATAGCGGGTTTGAAAGCCCCCCCCACACACACACACACACACACACCGCTATGGTTGCTTTGTGTAGACAAGATGATGAAAAATGACAGTGTTTGTGTATGCGTGAGCCGCTTGAATTACGTGTCTACAGTCAATGCCGTGCGGCCTGACGGCAAGTTCATGTGAACTCGGGGGGGGGGATGTGACTTCTATTATTCGTCGACTGTGGTGTGGTGCATCATTCTATTTAGACATTGAGCAATGAATGCCCTCCCTCTAGGTCGTTTTGAAGCGCGCTGCCAGCTTTGCTTTTACTGCTTTGTTTTTGTACAATCTGGCAAGCCAGAATGTTAACATAGTGCCATCCAACTTAATCAATGCAATACACACTGAAAGGACACTTTATTCGGTACACATGCACATCAGAAAGAGCCAACACAAGTATTGCAGATTCTCCCGTTACAAAGACTCAGATGAAAATTTGGGATTCATTTAAAAAAATGTTTAATTAGGATGGTCGCAGTATGTAGTTGTCTTGAACTCCACTACTGAGAGCTTTTGGATTTTTTGGGTCACAATCATTGATGTATCAGTGCTGCCCATTAAAAAGGGTTGAACGATTTTGAAAAAAAAAAAATTGGGATTCCCCACCACACGCACAATACTGCAATTTTAAATGTGATTTTGATTTTTTTTTTCAGTGTCTTATTCCCATGTATTTTTTTTTTGTTGAACAAACAGAAGCAATAAATTAATCGGAATTACAAGAGACAATTTCAGAGTTTTTATACATAATTGTTTTGGACCCGAAATACAGCCTTGGTGATTTTGAAAATTGCATTCTAAAACAATGCGATGATGTTTTGAAATGAATTAACAATCCAATGAAAAGCATTTCCCTCCAAATCTTTATTTTGTGAATATCTCCAAAACACATTTAAAACAATTTGGAGCTATTTGTATTTTCACTTGTGATTTACAGAGACCTCAGGATTTGTATTTTGTGCTCCATCATGTGGAAATGTGTGTCGGTAAGACAAATTGCCCTCCCTATAGAATAGTTTTTATATTTGTATTCAATTTCATCGGATCATGCAAAAGCGTATCTAATTCAGTGTGCCTGCAGCATATTTCTACTGTACATTCTGGCATGCAAATACATCCAAATGTGACATGAAATGACATGGCAACCTCTGAATCGTGAAGTCAATTGGCTGCAAAGCAATGCAACAAACGCTAAGTCACCCACATAGTCGTAACAGTAACATGTGGTTAAAATTTCAAATAGCCACATAAAACACAAACACAACCTTTCACAATATGAGACTTCACCAACCCCGGTTGCAACTCTGACTCATTCTTTGAGTGTGAGGTTTCGTCTGTGTGTATTTCTGTGACTCCGTATATGTGTGTGTGTGTATATATCGGTGTGTGTTTTTGATGAGGCTTGCGTGACTAGCGTGGAGTGTTAGAGCCGAGAGTGGAAAGGTTCCTCCTCTCCTGCCTAGAGGGAAATAGCAGTGTGTTGTGCGCATCAAACCTCTTTTAATCCCACCGAAAGTTTTAAAAGGCCGCGTAAAACAAGCAAACCACCTCAGGAAACTTTACTTAGCATACAGGTATTATGATATGAACACGACTGTTGCAACAAATCCTCTCCGATAAGTCAGTCAAGTGAATAAAAATAAACTTCATTTGATTGCATGTTTTGAAAAAGTTTTTTTTTTTTTTTTGGTTGCCAGCCAGGTTGGGTGGAAATGAATGTAGAAGAATTTGGTATGTTTAGGGTTGCTCGTAGAGCAGAGACTGCAGATCAGGTTCAACAAAAGAGAATCAGGGTGTTAGCTAGCTGATCCAGCCGCAAAGGGCGGGTCAAGTAGGGCCACCCTTCGTAACCGCAATAATAATTGGAATTCTTCTTCAGCATGCACGTTAGCAAAGGAACTCAAATGACGACTCGGTACGAAACTGCAGCTGTGGAGCAGTTGAGGTGAGTCAAGCTTGTCATCTCACCGCCATAACACCGTTAGTGACGTTAACTGGCCTCGTTTGGGTGTTAAGGGTGGAAGCGACCGTCTGCAGCCTGAATTTCAGAATTCAGGAAGAAATTGCGATTACAAATCCCGTAAAAGTGAATGTCAAGATGCACACAACTGCAGATGTTCCCTAATTTGGAAAGATTTTTTAGACCTTGTAAGGTGAATTTGGAGACAGTAGTTCCAGAAAATGTGCAATGACTGAGTTATTAATTTCTCACTTAACTCATTTACTGCCATTGACGGCTAAAGACGTCAAAGCGCTTTTTTTTTCACTTAGCTGGTAGTGAATGAGTTAAAAGTGACTCTTTTCCACCATTTAAATTTTTGGGATTTTTTGGGGCTCCGGCTAAAATAAAACTCGGTGACCCACTTTGTCACTTATAAGAACTTGAGCGCCTTCCTTGGCGCCAGGATTTACCTGGCACATTTCTGATGTGCCGTTAGCTAGCAAGTGTAGCTATGCCTATACACCCTGAAAACAGCCTTCGGATAGTACGGTGGCGAGGCTGCTTTAGAGCGCCTCGTTGTCAACTGTGTATAAGCAAATGTCAAGCAGTGAGAGGCGGAATAGCAAGGGGGGGGGAGGGGGGAAATGGGGCGGAGTCGGACTGAACAGTGTGTGGGCCTGAGCTTTGGGCCTGTTTGGCTGGTTTAGAGCGCCTCATTGTCAATCGTGAGTGTATGCATTTTACACAGAGAAAGATCAGGGACTTTTTTTTCCACACTGGTGAGGAAACTTTTGAGCACCTTGTTATAGTGACGTGGAAAAAGCACAGCGGGGTAGATTACAGCCGCCGGAGGATTTTGATTGATATATTTTCACGCTTAAATGTGTAGCTGTGTCACAAAAAAAGTAGCATTCATGTTTTGTAGTTGAACAGGCATTTGATTGACAGTTGACAGTTCAGTGGAGCATGATTTGAGAGCATTCAGAAAGTAATTTTCCAAGATTTTGAACCCATTTTTTATTTTTTTTAATCACTCAAATGCAAGGGTTGTAAAATCTAGAACACAGTTTTCAATTTATAGCAACTTAAAGAAAATTGCTTGTTAGAATAATGAAAAAATTCGATTTCAACGCGTGTTGTTCTTACTCACGAACAAATATTTACACAATCACATTAAACTGCTCATATTGATGACCGTACTGCGGCAAATCATTGATTATTGCATTTTTGTTTCAATACACTAAAATCGATCCTCACAAGATCCTCAAAAGCCATTCGCCCAAGACTCATAATAATGTGCTATTTATTGTTGTAGCTTTTTGACTCAACTCTCCATTGTAATGTGTTCCATTGCAAGTTTGTCTTTGAGGCTTTTAGATCTAAAAAAAAAAAAAAAAAATCAAAGCGCAATTGACACGGAACTGTCCAATGTGATTCGCAAATGAATTAATCAGTTCTTATAAACGCGTCAAGGATTTCGCTAGGCCTGCCCCGCAGTCTGAAGTCAAACAACATGAGAAAGCCCCAACTGAGTACTGACGAGTAGCTGCTGGGTCCTTTCGCATGATGTCACAAAGGATTCCGAGTCGTAGATCATCAGAGCAAATCTGTATCATTACCGGTCTGAAGTCTTGGTGCTGAGAATTTCTGTTCTTTATAGCAATGACATCCTCTGCTATATCAAAGAGTTTGGGCAGAACAGTGGTGTCTTCTTGGGATTTTCTCCACATGTTGTCTTTCTTTTATTTTGCTTCCCAAAAGTAGCAGATGTCACTTCTCATGCTAACTGCCGTCACTGAGAATGTGAGATGCAGAATAATCTTTGGAAGTCAACGCAGAGAATAATTGCATTTTTTTTTTCTTGTTTACGTTGGCAAAATTGGCGAAAAAAAAAAACAAAGTTTGCATCACTTTGAAAAATGAATGGTATCTCCAAGCATGTAGGTTCTGATGCATTAAGAGTGGGAGTAACAAACAGCAATAGAGGAGTGGGGGTGGGGGGCAAAGCGGGGATGATGCACCCTGCTGCTTCCCAATCCGAGTGACAATGTGACAGGTGGAGGGGGCTGGCCCATTTGGGTGTTCCAGGCAGGGCCTCAGGGACGAGCTTCACCTGTTGCGCTCATGCCCCGACAGGTACGACCCACCCTCCATCAACCCGCCCCCAATCGCAACCACCGCCACCCGGTCCCCAGCACCCAACAATTCTTTTCATCCGTCCTGGAGTTCAATCTGTCCTGTTCAACCCCCTAGTATGCTTCAGCTCAGGCGCGGATGTGTGGCAGCTTAAAGATTCCCATCTGTTGTCCTTGAATCGGTGCCGGAGAGAAGCTGGGAATGCCAGGAAGTGGAATTGTTGACTTTTCTTCCATGATCAATCCGAGAAAGCCTTCAATGATTTGGGTTGGAGTCAGAGGGAAATAGTGATACTTGTCATTGTTGTTGGAATATCAAAAACTTGCTTGCAATCGTTCCTTGGATGTGTCTGTTCTCACTGTTGCACATGTCCCATAAAAATAGCGACAGCAGCAACATGGAGTCAGTTATTGTCTGGCAGTTGAGAGAAAAGCTTTCACATGCTGTTCTGCATCAAAACAAAAAAAAATCATTATAGTTTTGTAATTTAATGATGACGGTCATCTCTCAACAGGTTTGAGGAAACTTGGTAAAATCAGTGAGAATTTTTGCTAGCACAAATATTCATCATACTAGTTTGCAAAATGTACATTTTTTTTTTTTTACAGGTGTGGGGATAAGGGGGTCAAGACATGTTGATACCTTAACACAAGATTCATTGAGCCAAGGCACATGACGTTAGAAAAATATCAAGGCACACCACCAAACGAAAATGGGACGAAAAGTGGATACATAGGTCAATTTTGTATCAGTTCCAGCTGAAGAAAAAAAAAGTCCCATAGCATGATGTGACCAACACCATGCTTCATTGCTAAGGTGTTCTTTTGGTGGCATTTGCAGAAAACATACTTTTGGGAATTATGGCCAAAAAGTTCAACCTTGGTCTCGTCAGACCATAAAATTAGCGCGATTTTGTTGTGGTCCAATAGAACAGCTGACACTTATTTGGGGATTAATGAGATGTACTATTAAGTTTAAAAGTGAGTGGTTAATTGTGTACGCAGCAACATCCCAGCTACTCTATCAGTGGGTGTGCACACTTTTACAACCGTATATTTATTTCAGTTATTTTAATTTCTCATCTCAAAATGATTTTTTTTTTTTTACAATCATGTTGTCAGGGTTATAGGTCACAATGGTGTAAATAGTCTTTAAATTATTTGTTTTGGTCTCATTTTCTTTTACATGAAATAAATCTGGCATTTCAACAGGGGTGTGTAGACTTTTTAAATCCACTGTACTTTCAGCCATTTAATAGAAGAGCATTTAATTGTGCCTGTGCTGCATTAAATGTCACCAGCATAGATAACTTTAAGTATACATACATGCATTTGTAGTAAATAATTTTCATCGCAATTAAATAAAAAATGTGGGCAGCCAAGGCGCACCTGCACACTTTTTTTTTAATGCCTTCAATCACTTCCTTCCAGTAAAATTATATATAACTATTCTTGGATTATTTGCTGCCTACATAAAAACAATGATATATAAATGCTGTGGGGTTTTTTTAATCACACTATACTGTCTTTAATTTCTTGCATTGTTTGTAATTTCAATGACTGCATCTCTCAGCGTTATTTTACATTTTAGTATGATAGCTTAAGGATACTGAGGACGTTTTATAAATGTAATTTCTATATATTCTCAAACTGTAACTATAAGACATTATATCAAATCCTCTTAAAAATATATTAAAAACAATTGGAAATTGAGGATGATTTACAAATACGCAATTTACAACAAACAAGCATAATCGTCACATTATCATGCAGAAGGTGCTTAATCAAGATGTCCCGTCCGTTTCAGCGGGCTCCTTTCTGCAGGAGACATGGAAGTGGTGGCCTGGTGCCAGTAAACACAAGCGCTTTTGTTTGTGGGAATCGGCCTCAGGTGCAGTTGACCCCTGACCTCTAAGCCTGCAGGTTGAACAAAGGGCCATTAAGGAGAACTGGGCATGTCTCCACTCCAGAATGACTGAGACTGACTGAGAGACTCGCAAAAAGCATGCGAAGGGTTAGACATCTGAAAGATGTCATTTGAGCTTTAAAAAAAAAAAAGAAATAAAGTTATGAAATAATGACGTAGTTGTCCAAAAACAAATGGGACACATGTAAAACAGAGACCCATTGACACAAGGTCTTATTCTAGCCCTGATTTCGATCAGCTATCAATCCGCTGGCCTTTAGGAGAGACATCCAGCATCAAACAAGCGCTGACAGCCGTCATCGACGCTTGGGAATCCCGAGCAGCTCACTTGATCATTTGATCAGGGAAACGAGGTTCCCCGCTAGAAGTAGCCCCTTGTCCCCCTGTCACCGGCTAAAACAAAGTAGAGACAGCGGCGTGTCCTCTGGGCTATTGCTGGTGACAGCTAAGTCCCTTCAGACTTAGCGGCAGCGCACAATGCACCCAGTCTTTCGCAAGACCCCAGTGGGACAATGCTCTCATTCAAATCCAAAAGATTGTGTTGTGCGGGCATCCTGCGTACTGACTGCCTTTACACCTAAAGCTGACAGGTGGCTGACGGCTATGGCTTTCCTTTTCTTTTTTTTCTTTTTTTTGTGCATATTCCCAACAAAGTCACCAAATGTCTTCTTTTTTCCCCCCCCACCACAGGACAAAGATGCCAACTGGTAGCTTCAAGTTGCTCTATCATGTGTGGAAATATTTTGCTGTGTCTGCATGGAGGTTTGTCCCCTCCCACTACCATTTCTCTCCATTCTGGCTCAAGACTGCCCCCTAGTGATATAGCCTGGAGTATTAACAGTCTGCTGTCTTGAAGTAGACATCACATCAGTCAAAAAAAGTAGGAGAGAATGGAGGTGAGATTTTTAATTGCACCCTAAATCTCACATTATCCACGCAGAATAAACTAACAGTGTTCTGAAAATCTCTCAAAATGAGTGTTGTTACTATTCTCCAAAAAAAAAAAAAAAAAAAAGGGTGGAGGTTGCAGAAAGAGTTCCTCCGTCCTACTCCAATCTTCAAATACATTCCTCAGCGGTGACTGTCTGTTAGGCCTGCGTTCCAGCTATGATGTGTATGAACAGAGTTGGCCGCGCTGGCATCGGAAAGTAGCTTAGCAAGTTTCTTTTCGGCAATGTGCACTGAAGGCAATTATTTCCTAACGCAAGCAAGGGCAATTAGCCAATTGTTGCTTCGTTGGACGTATTTACTAATTGCGCCAAAGAAAGCGTCTTTAGGTTGAACACCAGCGCAGAAGAGGGGGTAAAGGTAATGACAAATGGCGATGTTCACTTATGTGGAGGGCTGTAAACGAGGCAAAGGACAGAGCAACTAATTTGGGAGGCATTAACAAAATGGTTTCTCCTTCAAAGACTTCATACATTGTCTTCCGCTATTATCTTAATAGAAAGCACTTCATTAGTGGGAAGGCAGACGAGCTGTCAGAATGTTGCTGTAATTAGTAACCGGGAGGAAACAGGAGCTGGAGGGGGGGGGGGGGGGTGGGTGCGTGAGATGTGAGACGGTCAAGGTGGTTGAATTATTCAAAGTGGACTTCTGCTGATTTCTCCCCCTCCATTTGGTTTACAAACACATTAAATGGGAATCATTAAATGAGACTTTTAATCACCACGTTATGCGTGGGTCACTGAAATGATTCAATTTGACCAAATTAAGTCTGGAATTTGTCATTCATGACAAACATTTGTTTGACTATGCCAGTGGCATATATGGCAGCTGGAATAATTAAACGCTCTTCAATTGGATGGCTGAAGGTGACAATAAAAGTGTCACCCATTGGCGTTCATACAAAAGAATAAGTCTCAGCTTTCCGTTCAATTAAATAAGGCCAGATTTGACATTGAGTAATTTGTGAGCAAATCAAGACGTGACATTATTTCACAACGCTTTTAGCTGGCATTTATTTGTTTTGTGGTGCGCCGTGACATTTTTCTGCCATGGCTCAATAAATGACGGAAAATCCGGCACTAATTTCATCTTCGATAAGTACATGCACGTGGTGGAACACTCATGCGGAAAATACACTCGGGACTCAACGTTCTGATCTTGTAGGGATTACAGGTGTTAGTTTTCTTTCCACTGTGCAAGAAGAACCAAGGTCTCGGTCCCATGTGCCTGAACATTTGGATGTATACAAGCGCCAGCGGACACCTGATCGTTATTAAATATTCATCACAACTCGGAAACTCCTTCACCGGCGCCAATTAGTTCTTCCAAGACCTCTGGCCTAACAGTACTGTGTAGCTTGTTGAGAACAAGAGAGCGTGTCTCCCCACCGCAAGCATCAGAATGCCGTGCCGCTGCACTTTTCACACATCATTGCTGACTGCTGTCAACTTTGATCATTTTTTTTAGCGCTTACGGACATAGCCGAAGACATTGTGGGTCTAGCTACTGTAGGTCTCAATTTTCTTAACTCTAACGTGCTTGTCGGCAAGACATGAGGTATAAATTCTAACAATCTGGCTGAGGCGGTATGGAGGGAAGTGAGAACGGAGACCTGTTGATAAATGAGTGTGACTAACCCAGACCTCTTGACACGCAACAGGAATGTGTCACATTCACCTTGGGTGACTTTTTTTTTTTTTTAAACATTTTTATTTTAAAATTGTATTTTTCTAATCAAATAACCTAGAGATGTTTGGAGTAAAGGAGCATTTATTCATTCAAACTACAGAGCGGCAAGAGTCAAATCTTGAAACCATCACGTATGTCTGCTTTGTTTTAAATGTCAACTTTGAAACCAGTTGATCCAACCAGAGTGACAACCTGGCAGCACAACACAGAAACGGGCCGTTAGAACATTGCTTTAAGCAGCACATCAAGTTAATGACATGAGGTTCATCTGAGGTAAATATTTGATTTAATTTTGTCAGTATGCTGTTTTTTTGTTTTTTTTTTTTACAAATGGCGTTCGTGCCATCTTGTTTTAACTCACGAGACTTTTAAATGACCGTCATCATTTCTTTGGCTAGGTCATGAACTGACAAAAATGCAAACGTGATTCAAATCCAGAGCCGGAAAGCTTAGAGCTAAGGTGAATCTGAGCTGCAGTCACTTAAGAGTTGTAATTTTGCGAGAGGTTAATGACTCAATTAATGACATAACACTCAAGAGCGATCTCTGTCCACGCAACCCCCAGCTGGAATGGCGGTTTCCCTCGATAATTGGGGCAATTAGAGATTCCCTACTCCACCGTGCCTGCTTGTGGAGGAGCCCCGCTACTACTGTAACACACTCAAACAGAAAGCTGCTCCTCAGGGGGTCTGCAGTCGCCTTATCTTAATTATCATATCAGTTTGCATGGGTCGATATGAAAGAACAACTCATGCTTAGCTGATTTAAATAAGTGAGAGGAGAAAGTCATGACTGCTATCATGAGGCAGATACGAAAACGAGATCGAAGATATTAACATGCACATTAAGTAATAGTGTGAACTATGCGTACCGAAGGTATAAAGGCCCAACACAGGTGACAACCCAATAATTGATTGATCGTTATTTGCATGCATGTTTCCATAGAAATGTGCGGCCTGAAAGGCTCAAGCGCTCAGTTAAAGAACAAAGCGTACGTGCCGGCACCCCTGTCTGTTACTTGCAAAGGTGAAAAGCGACATCAAATAAAGCGCGTCGTTAGAAGTGACGGCACTCAAACAGCAGCGGCAGTCTTTGTCGCTTGCCATCATCTTGAGGTTCATGACAGCTGATAGCAATCATTGGCCCGTCTTGCAACGTAACCTGTTGCACAGACGCCCCTTCAACCCCACCCTGGATTTTCACACGCAACCATCATCCATTAACGCAACATTCAATTGTCTTTGGAATGCCGGAGGTACATTAATAACCTTCACGTGACATGCTGAAAACTACTGGGGATGAATAATATAAGTTTTGAAAGTGAATTTATTAGCGAATCTAATGAGATCCAAAAATCCAACTTTCAGATTTGATTGACATTCACAAAAGTATTCATTAAACCATTTATGTATTATTGTGGTTGTAGTTTGCAGTGACGCAACCCGACTGCAACATTATAAGGTTTTTCCAACCACTCTCATTGTTTTTGTCAAGCTGTGACACAAGGATGAAACAATTAAAATCCTTTTCATTTGATGCAGATCCATAGACGCATAAACTGTTCGCAGTCCTTCCCCAGAAGCAAAACGGCACCATTAACAAACATAGGGACATTTCCAGGACTTTTTGTATTCTTGTATTTCTGATTTATTCCCAGACTTGAAAATAGGCCATCGAACTAGCTTGGTTGCCTCCGAAAGTAGCGTTGCATGACTGAAAAAAAAAAAACGACCAGTGAATTTAAGAATGTGTTTCTAAATACTTTCTATGTGTTTGAAGAAAGTTGCATGAGATATGTCAAATAAGCTAAGGCCCAGAAAGAGGCCTTGGGGTACCCCTTGGCTTTCTAGTACGCAACGCACAGTGAAAGAGAGGCATTAAACACAGTATGTTAATGTTTTGTTGGGCAGGGTTTAAGCCCCTTAGACTCTCTTAATCACTTGACATTTACTCGGGTTCCTCATGTTCTCAGGGTTGGGCATGTGGGCCCTTGGCGGCCACAAACAGTTATTGCGAAAGACCCACGCAAACATTCATGTGAGCGTACATGCACGGAGTTACGTTCTTTTCTTGTACAAAACGAGCATCCCGTCAGAATGCCGTGGCGCATGTGCGTCTGACGCCACTTTAAGCCACCTCGGTCCTGTTGAGGAGTATACGTTTGCAAGCCCTGTCGTCTGCGTCTGGCCATCACAATCATGAGCAAATCACAAGATGGCCTCGGGGCGCATCTCCTGGGTTACAGGTATGCTTGTTGACACATGCCAAATCCTCCTCTTTTCTCCCAGGTTGGTGGTGAAGAAACAGGAACGCCCTGTTTAAAGCTCACACATCACATAGGCCGGCAAGCAGGGCAGAACACGTCGGGTTACGAGATGGAGCCAGTGGCTGTCTCGAGGCCTTCGCTAAGCACGCGTGAGGGTAAACCTGTGCGCATACACATTGTGCGCGGCTGATCCGCCAGGTAAGGTGATGTGGCCTGGGGGCTCACTGAGGCCTACACTGGGTCACAGTTATGCCTGTTCTAGTCGTGTTGACGGATGAGAGCGCTGGAACATTCCGCTGACAGGTGACGGGCGCAGCTCTCATTTGATCTGCCAGCGAGTGCTGAGAGAACAGGAAGGAGCAGAAAAAAATAAAATTCCTGTGCATACATCTCAGGGGTTGAAGCTGTAAACATGGCTCGCCTGTAGGCAAACAGTGAGTGGAGGTACAAATGTGCATGGGGCATTCAAACAATTTGACAAAATGTGATCGATCACCACATACTACACACTACATTTCTATTTTTAATATTCATTTGACTTCAAACCAGGTTGTGTGTATCGCAACACGGCCTAAGACTTTAGAACCACAAAGTCAAACAGAGCATCCAGTACACATTGATGAACCCTTGTTTCCACCGTGAAACCACAAGATGCCTTCATGAGGGTAGAAATGCACGGTTTGTGATTGAGGGGCTAAAATCGTAATGCCACACATTGAACCAATCCTTCGGAGAATAATCTGAAGATTTTTCTCATTTGGACAAACTAAAGCGACTAACCAACTGTCAGTTTGTATGAAGTAACTGGAAGTGTGACTTGAGTATTGTTTTTTTAGAGTTAAAAAAAAAAAGGCACACTTTTCTTTTTTGCAAATAATTCTACTCAGGCACGACTTGTGTATGTTAAAATTAGAGCTGAGACTGGCACCCAAAACACTTAATGAATTACTACTTCCAGATTCTACCTTTGGTCACAATGTAATGCAAGATTCTCATTAAAGTAAGAAATTTTGAATTAAAAAGAAAACATCTCAGTCGTTAGAAGCGGAATTTTTTAATCTAACCAGAACTCATTGGCTGCCGTCAACAAGATTAGGAAATGGCAATTTTGGGTGTGCGTCTTGAGTGCTACGATTTTTGGTCTCCGTTTTTGTCAAAAAAAAAATTCCCTCAAAATTCAATTTGGACTAATACTCATCGGAATTACATGTTTTTTACTTTAACAGGTTGGCATTTATCTGACTGGTCCAACGTTTACTCCAAGCAACTAATATGTTTTTTTGTTTTTATCTTTTTAATGATTCATTTTTGACCGGTGCACTTTATACTCCGGAGCAATTTATATTTTGAAAAATACGGTACAACTATCTAAACAGAAAATCACTTAGGGAGACGTAAATGTCACCTTGTAGAATATCACTTTAGTTTTAAAGTATCCAATATTTGCAGCTCATAAGTATAAAAAGTAAGCATGCTATTACATATAGTTAAGTATTGTAAGTGGTTATATAAAAGTGCATTGTTAGATTTTTTTTTTTTTTGTTCTTGAAATTTCATTATCATTTCATTTAGTTGACGTCAGTGGTGTTTGCAGTAGTTCAAGACCTGTGTGTTGAAAGAAACTACCAGTGTGCCCATATAAAGACTTCCTAACCACGTTGGTCTCATTTTGTTGATTTCCCTCTACCACGCCAGTATACCATCACCAAGTAACACTTAAGTGACACCAATAGCAGCTTAGCAAAAAACATAAGTGGCGGCACATGTTGAAGGTGAATCTCTCATCGCCTGCTCCACTTGTTTGCTTTGCCCTTGTAAGTGTGTGTCATCGTAGCAGAGACAACAAGCATTCGGCCTGTTATTGTGGTCGCTCACACCCCTGGAGACATACAAGCAAGAGCAAGCTGAAAGAACGACACTGGGATAAAAGTAATCAAAAGTGCTTCAGATTGAAAGTGTCAAGGAACAGGGCGTTATAATTAATGTTAAACTCGTGTGGCAAAAGTCGCTCTGGTTGCAACATAGCGTCCTCTAAACAAGGCCGGCTTGTATTTCCTGTTGCCTGCCAGGCATGCCTTTTCCCTGGATCCATTTCACTTTCAAGCAAACACATGAAAACGTTTTAATTTGCAATTGGGCCATTACCATTGTGACCTTCTTGTCCCAACCAAAAGCTTGTTTTTTTTTTTTGCGACAATACTCCTATTGGGTTGTGGATAATACGTCTCCAATGGTCGCAGCAAAGGCAGGCATGGAGTGGAAAAGGTCAAAGCATCCAGATACACAATCGATCTTAATACGGGATGCCATAGACGGGCTAAAGAAATCAGTATAAAAAACGGGGGTGCGGGGTGACAATTTTTCTGAATAAGGCCGCAAGGTCGAGGCCGGAAGGTTATCCAGGTTGCGGACAGAGGGCGGAGGACCGACTGGTAAAAGAGGGTCAAGTGCTCAGCTCTGCAAATAGCGTTTGCAATACTCACAGTATTTTCTCTTTCTGTGGGAACGGCTATTACGGGAGCTTATTCCTTTTTTTTTAATCCATTTGACATAATAGAATATAGAAGATAATTGCAATGCAATGTTTATTGTTGTGTAAACACCCTGAGAAGAGGAGCCAAACACTGAGATTTTGTCTGTACATGAATGCTGTAATATGAAAATATGCGTGTTCACTTTAGAATGCTTGTGTGTGTACATTTGAGGAGTGAGGTGGATGTTGTGGAGGGAAGGTGGTGCAGCCACCGCCCTGAGTGACTTCCAGGCTCCCCGGCAGAACCGCAAAATCCTGCCCCACACCCCACTCGCTCCCTCCCTCCAACTCCCTCCGCTCACCCCCACAGAGGCCGACGCCAGATTCAACACTGCATTTACGAAACAAACACAAACTACCGCTGATCTCCCCGACGTGGCTTGCTGCGGTTGTGCAAGACGTTTGGTAGAAATTCCTTGTTTATATCGCAACCATAATACAGCAGGTCTACAAAGAGGCACTCCAGCCTACAAACCCGACGCATTCAAAACATGACTGACCACCCTTTAAACAAAGAAATTGAGCCTCGTTGCAATGTAACGTTTTGAGGCTACTGAGGTTTGAGTTTGCCTGGCAACACGGTGTACACGTGTTCTTATAACAACAGCTTGGCGTCACTTCAGCGGGTGATTTGTTTGCAGCGCTTGTGTGCTTTACTGTATTTTATGCATCCGTCATGATAATGTCTGAATGTGTGGTGTTTGTGTCTATATAGCAGGTAGTAAGGGCCGTTTACCTCATGTCCCCCTCTATAAACCTTGAGCACGCCTCCCAGTCTAAGCACTGCCACTCTGTAATTGTGGAGAAACCACAGCATACAGCCCCATATATAAATACCCTTTTCTTCCAGCCTTGTCAAAATAAAGGTTGTGCGGGAAGAAAGAAATAAGGCTTGGTTTGGTGCCTATCGTCCCCACTTTGTTGCTATTTTGGAGCCAACTAACTGCGGGTGAACTTGCGAAGATATGACAAATCAAGACATATTTGAGGAGGTTACTTCCTATTTTCAAGTGTAGGTCAACACCCCCCAAAAAATAATGCATGTTTTTTGTTCTAAAACTAAAGTGAACAAATGTTGCAAGTCAGTAGCGTATTTGACTTGACACGTTGGTCACGTAAGTCAGAGGTGAGTTGATGTGATGCGAGTGTGACGTGTATGGAAAGGCCTTAAGCTGCGGGGAGTACACGAGATACTGTTGATGCGCGAGCGCTTTGATGTGTGTTTTTAGTGGGCTGAGACTTCCTCGTTTTCATTGCACTTACCTGTCTGTGTCTACAGTGTGTGTCTAGTCGCCACTCAAAAATGCTTTGAAAGGGCTCTCGTCACCTGCCTCTGACAGGTACACTCGGCTTAAACGCTAAAACGTCATTGTTTAACTTCTACTGGAAGTAAAAAAGAAAAAAAAAAAAAGTTGGATTCAATGGGCACTCAAAAATGTGATTTTATAGCAATGTATATTTTCTTATACCACAATGACACCACAGACGGGAGATTGCTTATTATTTTCTTGACTGTTCTCTTTATAAATGCAATACACAAAGAGGAAAGAGCAAGAAGACTCATATGAACCCATTTCAGTAGCTCACGTCTTGTATATTTTATTTGCATTTTTTGGGGTCAATTACACAATTTCTCTCAAATCGGTACTATTGGTCTATCCCCATGGTGTCGTTACTGAAAGCAGCCTGAGCTCAAATCTACTAGCTCTCTTGAACACTTAATTACCGGTACCTGAGAAGCGTCAAGTAAAACACAGACATTATATCGCCTAAGCCTGTTTTATTTAAAACGGGGCGCTGTAATAATTCTGCACAGAATAATTTGGTCAGGCACAACAGTAAGCATGTACAGTGTCATTTTCATCTATTAAAGTGCTTAATCAGGTCATTGTTTTATAAGCTGCATCAATTGTGGTTCTAAAACCTGTATCTCACTGAGTGCAGAATGCTTGCAAACTTAGCAAATTTGGGATTTTGTCAGGGTTGGTAAAAGGTTGCAAATATGTTTGCAAACTAAATGAATTCGCTAACAGTGTTTAGTGTTAGCGAAACAAAAGCATTTGTGAATGGTTCAAAGATGTGTCCACAAAGTTCCTTTTTTTTTTTTTTTTTTTTATTCTTCAATGCTCAAGACCACATGACCACGGTTCCAATACATGCCGTCTCATTTATGTGCAAGCATTCGCCACTCAGTTAGTTATCAGCACCCATTCTCTACAATAATTATCCAGAGGAAACAAGGCACAAAAAGAAAGGCAATGACCTCTCTCGGGGCTTCATTTCTATTATCGAAATTAATCTTAGTGTGGAGAGCAAACAAATTAATGCAAGGGAAAGTTTACACTTTCAATGGGTTAGGTCCATACATTTGTGAGTGCCGGATCTCACCTAATGATGTCCTACCATTTTAATCAAGTGAGATGTATTTCTTTTTAATTAAAATAAATTAGCAATTGGACATGAGTATGGGGTGGTTTTGTGATAAGTCACTTGGGAGTTTGGTTCCTCTCATGAACAGCAGATATGAAAGAAAAAAATTGGGACTATTAGCTGAATAAGGTTGTGCATAAGTGGTGCCTCTATTCCAGGAAAAATATAAAATATACATTTCTAAATACTAATTTTTCTGTTCATGGGAAAACTGGATCTTAACCCAGATGACTGGGCAACGTTTGACAATACTTGCCACCGATACAGTTACTGAGCGCTGCCAGAGAGGCTTTTATAGTTTTTATTATATTGTAATTATATTATTATATCGTATTATATTTTTGTACTTGAAAGGCATAGCAAGATGTAAGGGAAAAACATTGAGATTGTGTGTGTTTTACTGATTTGTAGGCAAGACATAAGTGTAAAGTCACTCATCCGTACGGTTTGGTTGTTACGGTTCATTACATACCTGGAAAGGCTATTTATAAAACTTGCTCAAAAAAGTAAGGAAAGGAAGAAAAAAAAAATAGAACAACCAGAATGCACTTGGCTGGTTGCCTTGCAAAGCCACTCCCTGACAGCTGCTGTAACGATGGAAACAAAACAAATGTCACGAGTGGAATCACGCAATGCTCAGACATCCCTTTTTTCGCCACACCTGCTTTGGAAGACAACATGACAGGCAGGCTGTTTGGATTTGGGAGTGGCGAGGAGCCAGTCTGACTGGCAGGTAAGGATGACTTATGAACAATAAACGATGACTTGAAGGTCCAATGAGCCGCCAACAAGGTCTTCTGAGTGATGCGGAGACGTGGGTGCAAGTACCACAAAGTCTGGCCGTTAGATGTATTTTTACACAAAACTGAAGACATAACCACCAATGTTTCTCGAACACAAAACAAGAGTTGCCAATTTGCCAAATAATGTGCCAACACTTTACTGACCATAAATGTAGCTACACCTGCGCAAGATAGGTGTCCAAGTAGGTTGCAATAGAATCACTCACCAATTGTCAGAGGGATTTAAAAATAGATTCTGTCAAAGGTTGTGAACAACATTGTTATACGATGACACAGATGGAACAAACACACCTCTAAACAGCATGTCCTGAGGAAACCTGCTTTGGAATAAATAAATAAATAAATAAATTCAATAAAAGAAATGAATAAATAAATGTGTGTTATATATGTGTCATATATGTTGGGTTTTTTTTACACTTTTAGGTTAAAGAAAGACTTGCATACTCTGGACTAAGTTACATTCAGCTCACAATTATAATGTAAGATGTTTTACTGGTAAAACATTGCCAAAAGATTACTTAAGTTTTCCAAAATATTTTATCATGACATCACATCGCATGCAACGATGATGTATAACGCATGCACACGGGACAGCTGTGTACATGCACTAATCCATATGCACAAACATTGCATCTTTCACTCATTTCCTTTTCCTTCCTCGCCATTTGGCACACACACAGCGCACACACAGCCAGGCAGCCATTGGTGGAGGGAATGTGAGGAATGCTCCAAACCCCAGGCTGGTGTTCTGACTCGTCCCAGACTTCATGCCGTCACCGCCGGGGTCTGTGGCCAGACCTCCCTGTGCCAGACCCACTGGCTCCAACACCCGCCCAGGCCAACCGAGCTGCAGCTCGCGACCCATAATTAAGCAGCAAGCCGCATTGCAGTGCACATCCTCTACCCCACTCCCCACAGTATTGCGAGGGCCCCCTTTGAAACGCGTACCGAATACTGTAGGATGCTCTGGACTCATGAGTTTGTACATTATGTGTGCAAGCAAAGAAAGTCAAAGTCTTATTTGTTTAAGCTTGCCGTCACACTCTCTTAAAGGGCATGAATTCCTTAGTGGCAAATGAGCACGCAATATTGAACATATAATTAAAGCAACAAACATCAAAGAGTTGAAGCACTGGCGTATGATAAGAGGAGTTGTTTGTGTATTAAAAGCAATGATGGAGCATCTAGTGCGACTGTGGTTGAGATGTATGCAGGTGAGGTTTTTTTATTATCGTAATCACGACGACGCCGGCATTGGGATACCTGAGCTTTAGTTCATATAAAGTTCCTCAGTTCATTAAGATTTTGGCTCAAAATAATGCTGCCGAAAATAAAGCACATAACTCCCTTCACGGGCTGCATGTGCATCTTTAAATTCATTTTAAGATGCTTGCATTCCTTTTTAATGGTCTCGTCCCACCTTACCGCTATGAAATTTGCAATCCCTACACTCGGTGCCTCGTGACAGACAACTAGTTGCTTCTGGAGGTACCAAGGTCTCGGTGGAATGAAAAATTAAAAATTTAGGGAAGACCCTAATCCTGTTGACAATCCACAAAGACCAACCCCAACAATTCTGACTTCACAATTTTTTTTCTGGATGAATGGAAAGATATTCCCCCAGATTCCACTCCAGAATTTTAGAGAGGAGCGGAAGCTGTTTTTGCAGTAAAGAAAGACGTTTCCATTCCGACTAGAGAAGTTAGAGGGTGTTGTGAGACATTTGTACGTGCTTAAGATCCAAGAAGCTCCACAAAGCACTAAGATGTGAAATCCTGACGCTCCATCCTTGCTTTCCTACTGCCTAGTCAGAGGAGCCTCCTCCCCGCTGATGTGGGGTCATGGCTTGTAAATTTCACAAGGCTTCCTCGAGGAATACCTCATCCTTTGAAAGAGAAACAGGAAAATTACATGGTGGACAACCCACTTGGTTTTTCACCCCCTTTCTTGCACTGTAATTTGCTTCTGCAGTGGGTCACCCTAAAATAACCTTAACCTAATATTCACAACATCGAGAGACTTTGAGAGACGCTGGAGGTCTCCCCCTGGGTGGCGGTGGGCTGCGTCTTAAGACCGCAGGTCGTTCGGAGATTGTTTACTTGATTAGCTTCCTTATACATCGAGGGCTTGTAGACGGATTGCTCAATGAACCGTACGTGAACCGTTCCCAAATACATCCAGCGAGCATGATCTACACATCCACTCCAGACTCTCATTATGAGTCATGTTTGTATCCGCCATAAAATGTGGTTCATCACTGGAAGTCCATATATAATAGACAGCAGATCCTCTGCACCACGGTCATAGAAAACTGAGCTCATCGAAAAATCCACCAAGCCCAGCGATGGGTATCGCAAGAGAAATGCCCATGAGCTCACCAGAAGCAAAGTTTCCGTCATGCAGGTTTCTCATTAATCAGAGGCTCCTCGTCTCCATATCCTCATCTTATTTCCATCACCACCAACCATGACGCCGCAGATATTTATACAGGCAAGTTTAGAGAAGGATCAACTAAGCCTCGGCTCAAGAAGGCATGCTGAATAGTCAATATCCTGAAATGTGACAGTGATTCATGAGGTGTCTCTTAAAGGAATATGAACTGTGGTTTGATGCTCTTATTGTGATTTTTTTATGAGGGGGATCTGCTCTGTCACATTTGACATGTATATGCACCTGAGAGCCAAACTTTTGCTTCTATTAGTTGTGATTATAATGTGAGGGAGACTTGGTATTTTAATTTAAAAAATGAATGCAGATGCAAGAGACGGACGATCGCGAAATACTCTTGTGCATTTCCTCATAAACTTTATGTGTACTCACACAAACGAACCCTCCCTCCCCGCCTTTCTTCTCCTCCTAAACCCCCAACACTCACATACCACACCACAGGCACCACACACACAGCAATTCTCATATGGAATATCGTGGGTGGCGCTGGACCGGTAGAAGACTCTGTAAATAGCACTGGAGCAACCCCTCCATTTCAGCGACCCAAATTTCCTTTTCTGAGGTCTGCTGCCTGGCCTGGAAGTGCTGTACAGCAAGTCTCCAGTCGCCACGGAAGACCACAGCGGCCACGCAGAAAGCACTTCACAAGGACCACGGCAAGGCAACGGTGACCAGATGGCCCTGGGCTCAGTTCGTTTGTGCACGCCGAGCCCTCGCATTGACGTACGTGCGAGTAGCCACGCGTTAATGCACTAATGAGCCGTCATGCATCAGCAACTTTCACCCACTTCAAGGACAACATGCTGTGTCACGGACTCACTAATTGGTAAACTGATCAGTTATCTCTCCAGTAAACGCAGCAGTTAGCACATCATTTTGTCTGTCATTTGTGGGTTTACTTAATGAAGACTGTAGCTGCTGTGATGGATTTTGAACGAAGACAACGAATACCCATCCATCCTTTTTCTTATCATAGCCAGGATTGCGGGTGAGCTGGAGCCGATCCCAGCTGACTTAGGCTGAGAGGCGTCAGCCAATCGCAGGCCACATATATTAGCAACTGTATTTGGCGGTTGTTGTCTGAAAGTGGTTGAGTTGTGCTGACATTTGCTGTCGACGGACAATGACATCACAGTGCCTAAGGGCTCAGGTAACGACCGTCGCGACTCATCTGTTTACTTTGATCATGTGATGTTTACGAGATGAGCCCTGAGGTAGCGTGATGTCATATTCAGTCGACAACAAGTGGCAAAATGATAATGGTTGGATTTTCCTGCTTCATTTATGTTCCATAAATGCAATATTATTCAGAACTGTTTTTAAGAGTAGTCTGGGATCACAGAACACATTTTTTTTTAGCCTGACTTCCCCTTTCAGTGACCCCAAAATATTACTTTATTAATCTAAATCCTCCTTGAGAAAGTGCTCCAGTATTATATAAAAGACAAAACAAGATATAAACAAACTTCAACGCCTGAGCCATGAGAGAACACAACAAGGAAAAACGGTTGCCTCTACCATCTTCCTTCAAAAACTTTTTTGTTTGTCGTGAAAGGACCGAGGGTTGCCATTCATTTCGGCCATTTCAACTCGGTATAATATTTTACAAGCCCTTCAGAGAGGACCTTTTGCTTCCTTTTCCTGTGGTTTGGCCCGGGCTGAGCTGTCAGGAGAGGGGAACAGCCAAACCCAAATGTAGATGCTCAACTTGGCAGACTCTCCATGGACTGTCCTGACCAGACAAAAGCAGGGAGCGAAATACTGCCAATTTATTTATATTCGCTGTGGTTTTGCGTGTTACGTCCTAGACTTCCAGACCCTGGGTGGATATTCCATCTGAGGATGGAGATGGATGGATGGCGTTCCATTGATGTAGATAATAAAAACTATAACTATAAACTAAACAAACTGTACGGGATTAATGTCACAGCCATATTGTATGTGTTAATCAAATGTGAGGTTTTGATGTGTGGTCCATACCCCATTTTTAAAATCTTTTTAAATCCAGAGTCTGTCAGCCCATGAGAGAAGACAAACAGCCCCACTTTTTTTATGACTCGACATTCTGTGTGATTGTCAAAATGGCAGCGGTAGAATATGCATGCAATTTGAGCGTCGTCAGAATCACTCTGTTGAGCGCCTTTCCTTCGGGGGATGACCTCACCACTGTCAGACAAGGTATGGAACCAATTTAGGGGAGCTCCCCGAATCATTCGTTTGGTTCAGCTTTGTCAAAACTAAGACGTTCAGAGCCACATCCACTCTCCTGCATGTTCACCCTTCTGCTGCTGTGGGTGCGACAGGAGAAGGGTATGGATTTTAGGGATTCAAATAAAAAATTGGCTTAAAAAGAAAAAAAAAAAAAAGTCTGACTCACATCCAGGTACTGTTGCTGCGTGGGCGAGCTCATAAATGAGTCAACCAAAGCTATTTGGCTATAGGAGGGCTTGGGGGACGCATATGGTCATGCACAAGCGCACACGCACGCACACACACACACACACACACACACACACACACAGAGAGAGGCTGTGGCCAGCTAGACCTCTCTGGTCAGGAGTCGCTGCCAAAAGCAAGCCGAACTGTGGAACACTAGGAGACTTGTGCCTGATTTTGGAGACTCTTGTCTCTCTCCCGACCTTGCTTCAAAATATACTGCGGCTTCAAGGAACAGCACTCTCAGCAGTAGGGAGGCCAGGCATGGAAAATTTAGACGCAACAAGAAAGATGTCGGGGAGGGTGGTGGGAATAAAAAGAGACGTAGGCTGAATTCATTCTCATGCTCATTCACATCTGCAGCCAAGAGCGTTTTCTGAATGGTTTTAGCACATTAACTGCAAAAGGGAATGGGGCAAAACTACACAGTGGATATAGTTGGTGACTAGAACGGCGTCCCAAAATGATATGAATCATTGTCAATGAATAAACCGTTAATCAAATGTAGACTTTTGTCAGCAGGGAAGATTTATATGGCTCTCTTAATTGTGGATGATGCCAAGAGTGCTGATACAGCAATTGTAAAAGTGACACAAGGGCTGACATCTCATAATAACACCTTGTCTTGCTAATGGTGAATGTTAGTGCTACACTACCCTGTAATCGCTCACTATTCACATGTTGGTAATGACTAAGAAATATCAAACTAGCCCAGAACTGTTCAAGGAGTACTAAAATGCACATGACAATGTACGTTTGCACTCAGAAAGCGTCTAATCAAATTAGACCTCTGCCTCCACATTTTATTTGTGTAGAATTGCATTGAATCATGCAAAGAGCATTTCAAATATTTGCATGGCCTCGTTAAGCCTCATGGAAAGAACGCATCCTGTCAGAGTATTTCAGAGAGGCAAGGCTTCTGCTTTAGCTTTAGGTTATTGGCCTGCAGCTGGTCTTTCCGGCTCAAAGTGAGAGAGGAATAACTGAAATATTGTAAGGTGTGTTGTCAGGTACATTTTTTTGTATATTTGAAAAACACACTTGTGAAAGAAATGTCCCAGTTGTTGTTCTCTTTGGATGACGATTTAAAACCTTTAACTTAGAAGAAGCCACATATAAGGTAGACTTCAAGTGGCGCCTTATCAAAGCCAAATGTAAACTTTTTTTCAAGGCCCACAAGTAAAGGCCTCCATTTTCCTTTCATCATTTTATTTGACTGTGAAAAATCACTTGGATCGCCTATTTATGCCGACAAAGGCCGTACTTTAAACCGAGTACATCAATGAAGATATAAGATCAAGACTGTGTGGTCCCAGCCCGTCTGCTTCGCTGCACTGATACTCAAATTAACGCAGAAACAGTTAACCACAAACGACAAGCTCTGTCAGTCACAATCATGGACACAATTATGACAAAAGACTTTTAAAATCGATGCGAAATCTACGACGGAAGAGCAAAAAGTCATTATGAAGCAAAATGCCGTCATATGCATACCACACCAGTAGCAGTTGGGCATTTAAATTGTCACAGTAGAAGGGAGCAAGCGGTGAGCCGTGAACCTTTTTTGGTGCCTATGGCTCACCATTTTTTTGCAGTGACGCACTTGCGACTGCCGAGACCAATCGAGACCCAACATGCATCCGTATCTCAAGTGTTCCGAAGAAAATCATGTTTTTCCGATGTTTAATCTTTGCATTTTCAGAGTCCCGAAGACGGTTTCCAAATGCATACGACTGTTAGCGAAGCGATGAATCGCAAGGAAATTTAGAACATGTTCCAAATTGTTTTGGGCGAACCTGTCGCTAATAAACCAATTCACATGATATAAAAGCAAACGTAGAAATGCAAGAACCGAGTCAGAGGTGAAAGAACTAAAAATGGCAAAATAAATAGCGGTGGGCCTTATATTGCACATACGGTACTGTGTATGGCTGCTGCACATTTTGTTCTTCCCCTTTACACGAGGCTACAGCAATGCCCAAGGACGTGAAACCCAACATGTTTTGTCTGCTACCGCCCTCCGTTCACACCTCACCACACCTCGATACACCTCAGCACACTTCATCACAGAATGAGTTACGACGCACGGGCACGCCTGTGGGCCACGAGAGGAATTATGAGGGAAATTCACCTACGCCAAAATCGGGCCCACGTTCGGAGTTGGGGAGGGGGTGGTGGGAAAGGTGGATGGTGGCTGACAGTGGGGAGTGAGCGAGCGCTGAAGGGAAGGGAGGAAGAGAGGGAGGGTGTGGGAAGGAGGAAGGGGGGGGGGGGGGAGGGGGTTGCTTCCTGTCGCCATTCCTGCCTGCCCACATAGACAGACGGAGAAAGAGAGTGTATCTGAGGCTGACTGCAAGCCACATGACATTCTCTCCGGGTCCTTCGTTCGCCTCTGCGCCGAGTGATGTGCTCCCTCCCCTCCTTCCAGTTCCTCCCTCCTTCCCTCCCACCCTCCTGCCCTTCAAAGCTTTGACATGTCATCTCCCACCACAAAAACAGAGGTGGGAAGACTCGCTGGCGCTACCGCTGCCTCAGGGTGTCTGGCACTAAAGCTGCCTGCAAATACAGCAAGGGAAAGGAGGCGGATTGAGGAGACAGAGAGGATGACGGAAGGAGGGATAGAGAAGACAGAAAGAAATATCGAGAAAGAAAAGGATCAGCGGGCAGGACGGTGGACACTGAAGGAGACTCGTAAAAAAGCCGAGTGTCAGAAGAGCTGTTAGAAAGATGGAGGGCTTTGAGATGCATCTGTTTTTTAATGTGACACTGCTGCAACCGCACTGTTGCCTCATGAGTCACACACACAAACTTGCAGCAGCTGTTTAGAAAGGGGGTATTCAAAAAGTTTGGGTGAAACCTTCAGGGTCCAGAACTGCTCTCCCCACAGAACCACAAAAACACAATGATGCCCAGAAAGGTCGCACAAATTAAATGAATTGCATCCAGCTCAATGAAAAATGTAGGCAAGCCGCAATCCTATAATTGAACTTACGGTATATTTTCTGATTCGAATGTGATTTTTCCGAGACCAACTTTAAACACACCGCGGACAGCCACTGCTTATGAATAAATGATTCCGGGCCAAATGTTTGCTGCTCGGATGCCACAAAATTTGCAGATTGACTTAAGGAGCAATTACGCACTTGGCTTCTGAGCCTCTGAGGCTTTGGGAATGAATCGGTGAGTGGCTCCTGGACAAAGTAAGCACATCTGACCAAAGTAGGCTGTGCCATCAGCTGAGAGTGTCAAGGAAGCCACAAGACACATACAAACAAGAACTCTGATAACATGGTCAAATTCAAGGCCTTGAAAAATAATTTCACCCAAAAACCCAAAGATGGCTTTAAGGCATGGATGAAGTGAATGTAAGAACAAGATAAAAAAAAAAAATGTTCCCTTGTATGGATTATGGCGTGCTGCTTGTCCTTTTCTTAATCTTTTATGTCAAAAGAACTAATTAAAAAAACATGACGCTTCCAAACCGCAACGACCAAAATAAAATTGACGGAATTAATGCCGATATACATTGACCAATCACATCTTTCTTAGATAAAGAATGTCCAAATTTAACGATGCTTAAGTTTTGAATGATGTAGAATTACACTGCATCAGCAGAAAGCAGCGACAAATAATTTGAGCCTATCATGCAGTCAAATCAACGGCGCAAAGATAAAACAAACGGCTCTCGGTATAACGCAGTGCAATTCTATACCACTGCGAACCACAACTGTAATGAATATGTCGTTAAGCTTGATATTGGCGAGGTGCGTCAGGAAAAGTTGCAGAACTGGTGTCACAGTATTTCAAACCCAAACTACAAACTATATTTTGCTTTAACGTGGGTCAGACAATCAACCAGCAAGTTTAAAAATATATCCTGTTCCATTTGCTTTGTTCAGTGCGTGAGAAGAGGTTAGAGTTGTGGCTACCATGACAACTTGCAGTGCCCTGAGCATCGGACAGTTCCTGGCTGAGTAGAACCCACCCACTCACCTGACGTGACTCTAAGAGGATTTTATTATTATTTTTTTTTTTGTTTCCCCTCTACAAGCTCAAGGAGTTCAGAATGGGACCCATTCTGAAGACGTGGAGGATCAAGATAGACATGAAGAGGGCGGTGCGGAGGATCCCAGAAGAGAAGTGCATGCACGTTATAGCGTAATGCTATTTTAAGTAGTATTGCCACCTTGCCATGGCATTGTAAAACAAACTGAAGCTGTACTACTTTGCAGCGTCAGGCTCAGAAAGAATGACATTTTAATTAAGCGTGACGCCAAAGCAGTAGTGGAACACGGATGAAGTATGAAGAATCACTTCACCGGCTATGACCGCATAGTCACAAGTCGACACACTGTGATTTACTTTAAGTCAGCTGCTTTTCAGGCCTCTGAGGGTGATCTGTTTGCGAATGATATCGCCTCTGAAAAGCGTGACTGCTGATGTCGAAGCGTGTGATGTCGACGACACTGCATCTCTTTCAGCCCTTTGGCCGAGGGACCCAAAAGACACATACATCACGGTGCATACAGAGCCTGTGTGATAGAAGTTTGAAGCAGCCCGTCAAAGCAACACGCAAAAGTAGTAATTCACTCAAAAGAGAACATTGATGAGCCATTTTTTATTCTTCTTCTCGACAGAGGGAAAAAAAAACCCACAGAAAAGTGCCACAGGGCAGCAAACGAGAAAAACAACTGAGGGAACCAGAGAGTCGGCGGCACTCGGGCAACTGAGTGAAAACTACCATGATTTACGACGTCATGTCAGCGAGGCTGCACCGCCTACCATTGTATGGATGCAGTCTTCATCACATCATGACTGCTCTAGTTTGGTGTGTTGAACGCCAACATTAAACTAGTTTGTCATCTGGTGCAAACTTGTGCCTCTGATTTAATTTAAAGTTAAAATCAATTATTCATATTCGTTTGTTTGCTCCAAACGTTTTTCGTTTGAACTCTGAAGAGTAAGACTGACCCCAAAGATGATCGTTTTCAAATAAAATAAAAAAAGCATTGAAGGGTCATAACACACAGTCTAGAATCTCATAAGCTCAGAATTGACCACTTTTGTCATTTCAATATAAACATTTTCGGGGTTGGGGAAATATAGTTTTGTGATATTACAGGAAAATATTAAATATTCTGTATTTATTGAATGGATAGAATATTTGTCTTTTGGCAAAGAGAACGTTAAAGTACAGAAATACATATTGGCCAGTTATTTAGAAAAATAATACTCCGGATATAACTTACAAATAGGTCCTTAATGTGTAGGAGGAAGCATTTTGTCCCAAAAGAAATTCAATTAAACGACTGCTCTCAGCGTATGAGTAGGGCAACACTGCCACCTACTGGAATTGGTGTTCATTGTTTCCAGCACAAATATTTTGTTCAGCAAATATTACCTCCCATCTTGTATTCGTCATTATATATTTGATATAACGTCGAAT
Organism: Idiotropiscis lumnitzeri; assembly: GCF_059441095.1. Taxonomy (NCBI): domain Eukaryota; kingdom Metazoa; phylum Chordata; class Actinopteri; order Syngnathiformes; family Syngnathidae; genus Idiotropiscis; species Idiotropiscis lumnitzeri. Next base: position 5,093,988 of record NC_142410.1, read on the forward strand.
ACAAAATGAGAGAAACTATTTGAACCTCCACTGAATTTGCACGTTTATAAGTTTCAATTTTATTGGTCTTTATGCTACTAGCGAGACGGTCAACCAAAAAGTGCACTATAAATACAAAATAGACATACCCAGTGAAATAAGGTATTTAATTCCCAAGTACCGCAAATATTTTAGCGAAGAAGAGGAGATTTCAGCCCACAGGAATTCTCTAACGTTTCTTGTCTGCCACTTGGACATGGAAGCTTGCCCTGCACTGGTTTTCAACAGGGTTGAGGTCTGGACTTTGACATGTTTCTTCTTGAGGCACTCCTTTGTTGCTCTGGCGGTTTGCTTGGTTATTCCGATGCTGAAAGACCCACTAGCTAAAGAAATGAGGTTATGTCACAGAACGCGACTCCGTTCAGTCAAAATAAATCCCAATCAAGCCATTTGGAGACGGCATCTTGTTCTCCGTCGACATTGCAATCTCAAACTCAACACTTTTTTTTAATCTTAGCAACAATAAATCAATTCAACTTGAAACAAATTTTAGATCATCTTCAGCCCAGTGTGACCGCATCGTATAGACCATGCTTGCGATGCAACCACAGCTTAAGGAACAGAATATATGTTACGAGATATTTCTTCGGTCTAAATGGTACCGAGAACACGATGACTAACTTGACCTTTGGTGAGATCAATATCTTCACCTCTAATACATCAGAAAGCAGTGAGATGAACACGTTAAAATGACCAGCTCAACTGCGTCATTTGAAAATGCCGTGCTCAGTCATCACGACAGGTCTTTGAGACAACTATTTGAAATGCAAATGCAGGCAGTATTTGCATATGCATTTCTTTTGATTCGCCAGTCCGGGTTAAACTGTGCCCGACACCGCGAGGTCACGTGGGCCAAGCCGGCTGTAATTAATTGCCTTTCAGGCTTAATTGCCTCGGCTTTTCTAGTTTCTCAAAGCACCAGCGCTTAGATGAAAGCCTGTGAGGCTTCAGAGAGCACACATCTCACAGTGATGAACCCGTTCGAGAAATAAGTATTGATACGACTGTCAGTTTTGATATGCCAATATAATTTTCAAGCTTTACATGCGGTGTCAAAAATCAAGGCCTGCGGGGCAGAACCGGCCTTCCATGTAATTATGGGGTCAGAAAAAGCTTGCCGCAATTTTTCCTTGACTTATCATAAAAATGATAAATGGGGAACAATTTGGAAAAGTAAAATTCTGTCGCGTTGCACAAATTGCAGTCAGTGTATGACTTGCTATCTTATTACGAGTGAGAGGTGCGTGCAGCTCCCAATAGGTCAGTAATATCAATATCTAAAAACAGAAAGCAAGCATCGTCGGAGCCATGATATACCGTTTCAAGTTTTTTTTTTTTTTTATTTACGCATGCACACATTTCATATGTAAGAAAACAAGGATCCTATAGCTCAAAAACTTGATAGGAGAGAAAAACTGAGGCCAGATTTGGATGCCACACACAACAATTGGAAACGCTGTCAGATCAGAGAACAAAATTTGTGTTCTCCGTGTTATCAAATGCAAGGGCAATTATTTAGTATGATGGGATTACACATTAAACAATAAAGTAATTGACAAGTGTTTTTTTTTCCTACCATGAGCAATTTGTGGGCTACAGTAATTGCCCTTTTTTTTTTTTGCTAAAGATTGACTCTTCCAACTAGTATAATACATTTGGAAATATAATCACAGACGGCCAATTTAACATTTAAAGCTCACTCAGATCGTCCACCTGCTGACTGTGATTCCAAATCAGCACAAACATACACGGAGAATATTTGTAGATCAATGACATGACAGATGTCGAATAAACCTGGCAAATTACTCCATCAACTCGGAACATCGACATGGAAGCTTCAAGGGAAATGAAATGTGCTAATCTTAATTAAATCCTTCATCCCTGACACATTTGAAGGGAGGGCCTGAATTTGGAGACTTGTGCATAATCCTGTCTAGAGGGGCGGGGTCTGGCGGCATGGGGTGGAGACGGAGGTATAAAGGCAGCAGCAGTTCCAGATGAGGGAGATGAGAGGGAAGTATTAGCGCATTGTAACGTTTTCACACTGAGCTGCTTCATTCCGTAGCTAAGGAAGAGAAATGGATAAATGGCGGCTTGTGTTCATTTTTGTGCTTTTTTGCACTTTGCTGCAAATCTATGAAGGAGAGTCTCACAACGGGGAAGAGCAGCAGCAGTTACCGCATTACAGGGAGGTGGGTTTGTTTGTGCTAGACGGCGTTTTACATTGATTTTACCCCACTTTTTTTTTACTGGGTTATAGGGGGAAGATAAATCACTGGAGTTGGTGCTGCTGCAGCCCATTGCAAACCTCGTGAAAAGATCTAAAGCCTTTCGCTTCTTTGGACTCATGGGGAAACGCTCAGGTGACCCTTCGCCTCCTGAAAAAGCATAGCATGTGGCAAGTATTTGTGCATGTCATCTTTCATTACGAGGCCACTTTTGGTTGTACGTTGTCATCAAGATACACGAGTGTAGAAAATTGTGCAGATATGTGACTAAGTAGCCAATTATTGAGCAAGGAATTGAACAACATATTTCAGAAGCACTTTTACACCTAATTTCTTCCTCCCAGACAACAAAGAAGAGGAGATAGCGAGCCAATTGAGGAACATCCCCAGAGGTGAGCAAGAATGCAAAAAAAATAGACTGCTGAAATGCAATATAAAAATCATCACATCCTTCAAATCCATGTGAAGACCGAATAGATTATAGGATAATAGTATCTGTAACACATTTCCCCCCTTTCCCAACAACACACACTTTAGATAAACCACACAAACAGGCTGTTTATATCAGTATAAAAACCTGAGGTTCTTTTATTTGATTTTATGTGCATTTTTTTTTACAGTGGTACTTTCAGAATTTCAATTTGCAGCAAATCAAAAATTATATTCTTTCATTAGGCAGGTTAAACAGATAAATGGGTATGAATCCTGTATTGATGGGAGGGAGAGTGTAAAAGGAATAAAGACTGCTACAATGTTAGACCAATCAAAGATGATGACAAGGCCTTTGTTATTCTGCTTTGCTTTCTTTAGATTGAAATCCCAATGATAATTCTTCTTTAGCTTAACATTGCGTGAAATGTTAGAAAAAAATAAGTCAGGAACTTCTCCCTAATGTATTGTAAGAGCAAAACATTCACGTGATCATTTAACATTCAAAACTCAATTTGAGATTCTGCACATTTTGACTTGACTGAGATATGAACAAAATGGGTCCAATAAAAAACGTAAAAGCTTAAAAAAAAAAACAAAGAAAGATGGTTTGGTGTCTTGCGACTGGTGAGGCTGAAGGCGAGTTTATCGAGTAGCTTGAGGACGTGAGTGCTTACGTCCCCTTGGGAGGGGTCCATTTCAGTGAGCTGGGGTCAATGGTTTTGTTGCCGTTGCCTCTTTTGACCTCCTTTGCTTTCCACTCATCAATCAAGTCCTGCGAAGAAGAAAGAAACTAAGGATTGAGACGACGTATGTAGAGTGTCAGATCCATTTTTTTTTATATCACATGGCACAACTACAGGAGCATGCGTTAATTTGCATTAGTATGAGCTGAAGCGAATAACAATGACGTTGCATGCTTAAGTAAAACTCACAGGCACATGTTAAAAGCCGAAAGATTAAATTAGTTAAGTCAAATTTAAGTCTACATGCATGGAGAGTCTACATATATCATGACATGCATTAGCATCAACACAATGATCGGGGGCCCTTGACTACACAAACAAACTACATGCGATGGAAAGGGAAATTGAAAAACAACCACTTGGTGGAAGATCTTACCTGCCGCTTCAACACCAAGTGCTTCCCCTTCCAGTACTTGAGCATCTGAAGAGACTGTAGCGTGCTCACAATGTCCACGGGATTGACGGCAGTTTCCTGACTAATCTCTGTGCATCAAGTAGACAGCACAACTTGGTTCAAAGCCTTTTGCTAAACTGATTTTTTTTAAGTACTTTTGGTTTTTTTTTCTTTTGGTTTGTTTTTTTTTGTAACCGTGCACGCTGCCTGTATGTATCAGTGTATACGGTCTTACCTTTGATAGAGATCTCCTTCCCTTGGAAGTTGTGCATGTATCGGAGTAGCACTTCCTTCCAGTAGCTGCGGTAGCTGATGAGGCCGAGGTCAGACAGAGGTCTCTCTGGCGAACCCACCTTCTCCTCCACTTTGGACAGCAGGTAGCCTTAAAAGAAAAGCAGATAACAGTCAACATGGTGTACTTTTCATATTTAGGAGGAATTTATTGAGTTGGCGCATACTGAAGTCGATGAGCATCTTGCCAAAGCCCTGCCTCATGTACTGGGGCATCGTCAGAATGCAAGAAACATTGTAGTTGAGGAAGGAATTCTTTTCCTAGAAACACAAATGAAATAACATTCAATTCTTCAACTATTCACATTTTATTTTCCTGTAGAACCTATCGTCAGATTCACGGCTCACTGCATATTTTTGCTCTTTCTGTAATGCCTTAAGGTACTACAAATTGGCACGTAAGCACAAGCTCGAAGTACTAATTGGTGTCACAATTGTGATTAATCTCACCTGAGAGACTGAAAAGCTTCATATTATGGTGCAGAGTCAAGTTTAGCCCGGGTTGTTAGTGGAGTGTCTTTGCTGAATGTGTATGCCCCCCCATGCTAAGTGTATTAAAAAGCTCAAGTTAAACCACGTGGGTCTTATTGTTGGCATTTTAACAAAATGTGACAGCAATGCAGCTATCTCCGTGTCATTTCTGCAATTTCATATTCAGTTATTTGATTCTTTAACCGATCTGCCATTATTCACTGACAAACTCATTTATTGCCGTTTTGTGCTCAGGCCAAATCCCTGTCTAACAGAAGTATTGCTTTGACATCAACCTGTGGCATTTCATGTCAAGGAACCAAGCTGACGTGATGAGAGGAGCTTCATTTAATTCATTGACTTGCGATTGTTCACTACTGACAGCAGGGCTCGGTTCTGTACTTACTTTGGAAAAATATCCCACTAAATGGCAGCCTGTGTTGTCGGCCTCGGTCATGACATAAAACAGAAAAGGCTCCACGTCGTAGTATAGCGTCTTGTGGTCCAGGAAGAGTTTGGCGAGTAAACACAAGTTCTGGCAGTATATCTGTGGAGATGGCAAACCCAATTCCATCAATTAGTAAAATGATACAGTTGCGTATTCATCTGCAAAGGCCCACCTTATTTTTTTTGCCGTCAACTTCAAACACAGATATGCCACCTTTTCTGTACACTTCATCTCCAGGTGGATGCTTCCAAACACATTTGGCCTGACAAACACACAGTTTAAATGGTCAACAGCTGAAAAATGGAAAAATACAAAACAATTTATACTGTAGGCGTTAACAGTAGTGACGCCACTCGTTTGCCATTCTCACCATGTGCCGCCTGAGGATGGTCTGGCTCTTCATGTACTTGAGGCAGAATTCACACACGTAGAGGCGACCCAGGCGGGCGTACTCCTCAGGATAGGGTGAGTGGTACCAGGTGTCCAGCTCGTAGCGGCCAAACAGAATGGTTTTGATCATGTTGCTGCCCTCCGTGATCTGACCCTGGATGCGCAGCTTCTCCTGCGGGCGGGCCCAAAATAAAGAATGAAACATATGGATATAAATTGCGGGTATCCTTTGCTTAGTTTAGTACTGCTGTGTCATTCTGAATGTTGGAATATGATTTTGTTTTCAATATTTGCAATATTTCTTCAATTAATAAATGATTTTCTATCAATCGTTTTAAAATATATTTACAACTTCTTAGGCACAGGAACCTGATGCTCATGGCAAAACATTTAGACATTTCAATAAATTAGCCACATGTAACATAAAGTAACTCGAGCACTCAACTCATTGTGAAATGTAAGGATGTCAACAACTCAAAGCAGTTTAGTGGATCACTGTAGAGACAAATATAAAACATTGTATAAATAACTGAATTTTTACCAGGTCTTCAGAGGCACGAGCCTGAGCTTTCCTGAAAAGCTCCAAGTCATAATCGCTGGTGATGTGTTCCAGCAGAGGTTCCCTGGTGTTGCCGTGCGTCTGCCGATGTTCCTGCAGATCGCGCAGAAAGGCGAATCATGGATAAGACCAGATGAAGACCAACTCAACCCCCAGTCGCTATGGTAACAGAGAAGATCCACTGTGGTACCATGTGTTTTTCTTTCTGCTCCTTCTGCAGGCCAGAGTTTCTCCCCTTCCTCATTTCAGCCACCTGCTCTTTGTATCTGCTTTGCTTCGATGTTGGTGTCTAAATAAAACACAAAAACATCCAGATAAGCAATTCTACAGTTTACAAAGTCAACTAAATTTGCTTATAATTGCGCCAATAAACAGACCTGGTGGCGGGTTGCATGGCGGGAATTGCTTTCTTCCTGTCCCTTCATCTCGTCGTCTTGCTTCTCACGGCTGACAGCTTTTACCTGACAATAAAAAGCAAGAGGTGCTGGCGTTAGCTACATCAAAAATGTATGTGAAGCGATCTGTTATGTGCACATAAAAACTGATGACAACTTTCCAAATTCTCACCTTGCATTCATCTGCAGACAGGTTGTGGTACAGAGGGCAACCTGACACAGCAAAGTGTCGTTCATGTTTTCCTGTGAGGTGACCTGTTTGAAGACATTGAAACAATATATAAATTGCTAGACATGTTCATAAGAAGCTTGAGCCAAGTGTAAGAGAAATTTACCCAATGAATTGCATCCAGGTGTCGGGCATTTCATGTTAAAGTTGTACGTCTCATGGCATCTGCGACGTTTGGGTCGGTGTGAGAGGTCCTTATCAGAGTCTCTGTTAACCTGATCTTTGGCCTGGCTCTCATCATGAGAGGCATTCGGGCTGGAAATATCCAGCTCAGACTCGGAGGATGGCGCATTTCCTGTTGGCGTCAGTGGCGGGGATTCATCGTGATCCGCAGCCTGCTTCAAGTCAGCCGTATCTGTGGAAAAAGAAGTCAAACCACAATACTTATTCACCAAATAGAGAGAGAGCGAGAGAATATTACGAGAGTGGTATTTCAAGTACACAAACCGTGAGAACTCTGGCTTAGGCGAGTGGAGGCTCTGGTGAGACGCTGCCTCTTGGTCCGGGTCCCATCACTTTCCGAACTGTTGGTCTGCTCTCGTTCAGCAGAGGAGTCCGAATCTTCAGTTCCATCCGAACCACTCCCTGGCATGTTTCTCTATTGTGATGAACAAATATGAATGTAAGACATTGTTGTGTGTGTGACATAAACAACTCAAATGACTGCCAAGTTTTTTTCTGTTTAGACCTGAAAACTGTGTTTATCCAACAAAGCAACTAATTACGTGGTAATTTAGAACTGCATTTCTTTATTACGAAACCTGTGCGGGCACGCTTTGCGATAGGCTACAGCTAGCCGCCTATGTTATGTGACCAACAGAACACTCAGTAATTTAAAAAAAGAAACAAAAAAATCACATTAAGGGTAGACTTTTGTGTCACTGTATCCTAATGCGTTTAGCGCAGCTGTGTTCGCACCCGGTTTCGAGCCCGCACTTACCAAACAGCAACAGCAAATCAAACATTTCAGACGTTACACCGACTAGTTTCACTTCCAGCAACCATGTATGCAACAATTCCTTTGTCGAACATTTACCGTGGATCTTTCCGTCAGTTCGGCGTCTCTCCTTTTCACCAAAACACGCTTTGTCTAACATTTCAAGAGCAAAGTGATAGACACTGATTAGCTTCCGTCAACCAGCTGTCGCGGCGAACGTTCACTGAGGGTTTCTAATTAATTATAACGGAAATCTTTAATTGTAAAATGCTAACGCTGTTACATATAAATACGTCATAAATTAAATTAGAAAAAATATAGAGTGAGACGTGTATTGTGAAATGGTGGAACATTCTTCCCACAAGGCGAGTTAAACGGTGTTGCTAACAAGCTAACCCATTAACATTGTCACTAGCACACCTCATTTTTCGTACCTGTCGTCTGCGAGGCATGTTCAGCTCGGGGAGGATTCGCTCCGACGCGCGTTCAAAAGAATTGAGACTATTCCGTTAAATTAAAGGTAGTTAAAGGAATGTAAAACCGCCCAGGAATAAGCTCAATGCAAACAGCGTAGTCTGGATCTGGCGCCACATCGCCCGAACAGACTAAAACAAATAACCAACCGGCCAGCAGGGAGCGACCTCGCGCCAACTTCTGTTTTTGATTCTTCTTCTGTGGTGGATATTACCAGTGGGCCAGACAACTTAATATACATTACCGCCACTTAGTGGATAGCTGTGTAGATTGCGCGCATGTTTCATTCACTTGTTTTCATTGATTTAAATTGTTAGTTTTATGGCCCTTATTCATAAACGTCTCAAAAATTGCAGAAATGCAGAAATGAATTTATATCAGAAGGGTGCGTTACTGCAAGATTTATTAACGAGTAAAATAAATGACTGCATTTTATTTAAGATGGATTCATCATGAATTTGCTGAATATTAATGTATTTTAATTATCTTCAAGCGTCCTTGTACCCGTTGTGGAACTAATAAAGGTTATCTTATGTTATGTGCTTTGAATTATGAATGAATAAAGCCAAACAACAGCACAATACATTTATGACTAACAAACCATGCAATGGTAGGTGTACTGTGTTTGCGCCGCACAGGTGTGGGTAGCCTAAAAAGATCCAGAAAAGCATGTGTCCTCGAGAAATCCACTGGATGACCGTAGAAGGTTGTGGGGAACCACCCCTCCAACAGCTGATACCAACTTCCCCGGGATACTATAAATAGCATCTTCCAGGCCTTTCTACTGCATTTGAGCAGACAACTTGGAAGAGTGAGGATTACCCAGTAAAGTTGTTTCTGTTGTGGTTTTGCCTAAAAATTTACAATGAACAAACCAAAAATTGTTAGACCAGAGGAAAGGTAAGTAATTCATTTTTTGGCTTTATTTATAACGTGAAAATAATTCCACATTTTCCTCTATTTTCCTACAGTCAGCCAGCACATGCAGTGTGGTTTGACAGGAAAAAATATGTCACCATTAATTTTAAGGTGCAGAAACCGAAAGATGTCCAAGTTGACATCCAAACAGACAAAATGATCTTATGGTGAGTTTAAAAATGTCAAACTAGTTTGGAAATTGCAAACAAATTGTGTTGTTGGATAAAGCTGCCTTGCTTTATCTTTCCCAACAGCTGCAAGAATGACACAGATGATGTGATTTACAATGAAATCCACTTCTATGAAAAAGTCCAAATCCATGTCAGTAGTCGTATCAAATCAAATCTAACACATTTATTACAAACAGTGATTGTATCTTTTTTATTTCTCCTAAGGACTCCAGGGAAAGAGTATATGACCGCACCATCAATGTCTTGTTGAGGAAAATAAAGCCTGATTATGCGTGGCCTCGTCTTCAGAAGGATCCAGAAAGGGTACATCTTTATTTTAATGTTTTCTTTTTAACTGCAGTAGGATTGCATTTGCAGTAAAGATAAAACAAAGCTGTGCATGTTTTCCTGTCTTACGCAGCCCAGTTGGATTTCTGTAGACTTTGATAACTGGAGGGATTGGGAGAATGAAGAAGATGATGGGAGGGAAGAGTATGAAAAATACGTTGATGTAAGTAAAGTCATTTAGTAGCATTTCTCAAAGCATTTTTGCGCATGGAATACTTCTTCCCCCTTAGATGATCCAGGACATGTCCACCAGTAATAAAGGAGCAGCACCAGACATGGGTGATCTTAGTGATGTGAGTCCAGTTGGATGCAAATATAAAATTGCTGTATAATACATTGTCCTGAACATGTCATCATCTCACTTGCGGCACAGTCTGACTGAGACTCTCAGGCTCTTCTGCGGTTTGGAAACACCACACTGTTAAATGCTTGAGAAGAATTTAGAAATGTGAATTTTTTTCAATTTTATTTTTATTCATTGTGTTTCCCCCCCCCATGCATACAGTATATCATTGTCAATTTACATTTAAAAAAATCTTGGTCCATAGGTGGAAGCTACCCGCTCAACTGTTTACTGTTCAGGTTACACAGGAGAACGTTTGTTGGTGCTTGTGACTGTGTTTTGAATTATTCAACTTTAAATTTGATTGTATATTGTAAATTGATGTATTCATTGATTGTTTTTCTTTGTATAAAGTACTTATTACCGGCAACCATTGTCCATTTGAATAAAACGTTGTCCTGGTGTTAATTTACTCCTATGTTGTTGTTCTTTTTTAATTCAAATTTTTATTCATTTATTTTGTTTGTTTTGCTGCGATAATTTTTTTTCTTTACCGGTAGCAGCACGTAAACATGTTCTGTTCAATTTGGCCTTCCCGCTATCCGTAGAAATATTAAATATAATGTATAAATGAGGCATATCCCCAAAACATCGTTTTTCTTTTTGTTAAAAGACGTTTAATAAATTTATATTTGTCTTTGTATGTATGTTTGAAATTTATTCTCTAATGAAGTAACTTTTTTGTTTATTACATGAAGAAATCGAAGAGTAGTTATGTTTTTAGGTTTCGTTTATTTGAAGTTTGGCCTTCCCAGTATCCGTAAAAAAATGTCTCCTCTCTAGCTACACCCCCACTGCCCCAGCTCGTGTCTCATCATTTAGGACCTTTCCCCACAAAATAAGGCAGTATGGCTTTCCAGTGTCAGCGGGATTGCTATATGAAAGAGGTAAAAACATTTTACAGGTGATATGTGAACGGTTAATTGTTTATCACAATGACGTTAGAGTGGTTAGTAGAGTTGCTAACGGCTGTCAAAAGTCGTGACAGGACTGTCTTGTATTATTATTAGCATTGGATCGGATGAGTTGCTGTTTACGTTTCTATATTTTTTATTTTTTATTTATTTTTTGTTCAAATGTAGTTTAAAGAAATGACTCATTGTGAAAGATGTTCAAAGTCGCCCTCATGGACCTATGATGTCACATTTCAAGTTTTACTACATGTTCGTGTTTTTTAATATACGAGTAAAGATTAGATAACATTTATTTGATGCACAATACAGTATTTCCGAGTTTTGGCATAAAGAATGTTTTTTTTAATGTATAAGAGATCAGAGGTGGTTCAAGGACTCACTCTTTGTATTTCAGTAGACGTAGTTGTAAAAGTACTAATTCAAATTGTGTGCAAGTTATTTAAAAAAAAAAAAGTGCTGACTAAATTTGAATGTACACAAGTACAAAAGTGAAAAGCACATCTAACTGTTACAGTCAGTTAAACACAATCATTTTGATAATTTCGCACGATGGAGAAAACCTCAGCAAAAACTCTCAACCACAACTGATGACATCTTTCCAAAAGGTCTTTTATTACATATTTTATCTGCATAGGTGAAACAAAAGAAACACGCCTATATTTACAAATTATTAAGTCCAAATATCTGCTTCAAATGTAGTAAAGGTAAAAAGTACAGTTTGTGAAATTTCAACTTCATACAAAGACTATGTACTTAATTTCCCAACACCGCAATAGACAACATTACATAATCTTTTGCAGGTGCACATTTTAATTTCATGACTTCCTCAGTTTGTCACAACTGTAGCTTCTTGCTGCCCTGCGGAGCTCAAGCAGGAAATCGGTGGAAAGAAAGAAACCATGAATGGATTCACTGTGAAGCTGCAAGACACCATCTTATTTCCTGAGGGAGGCGGCCAGGTATATGGGGGGGGGGGGGGGGGGGGGGGGGGGGGGGGGGGAGGCGCCGCAGTAAAACAGGCCAAAATACAAGCAAATTATTTTCCACTTGGAGCTTTATATTGTTTCACCGCTTTCTCCACCAGCCAGATGATCACGGGCTGATAGCGGACATCCCCGTTTTGAGGGTGACCCGACAGGGCCAAGACGCCGCTCACTTCGTGGCCTCACCCCTGGAGGTGGGTCAGGAGGTGCGAGTGAAGGTGGACTGGGAGAGAAGGTTTGACCACATGCAGCAACATTCAGGTGAGCCTCACAAAGAATCTCCCAGTTCAAATATTTACACTAATGGCTGTTTTTTTTTTTTTTTCCTTACCCCTTTTAGCGCAACATCTGATCACAGCCTTGGCAGAAAATATGCTTGGATACATGACCACATCTTGGTATAGTCACAACTTCTAAAGTGGATTTGTGGCTTGAATTCCTGTTGAGAAATATTAAACCTGGTTGTACTGTGTACTGTATTTTCTATAAATATTATTTCTACCTTTGAGTACACTCACACAGGGGCTGTTGGCACGCCCCGACACTCACGCAGATGTGCTGATTTCACATGCAGCCTAGCAAGTATTTGCATCATTATATAGCGCAGGAACACTATGCTGCATATATAAAATGAAACCACTTGTCACAATTCTGCCTGTACTCACCCGCATCCTTGTTTTTTAGGGAGCTTGGGCGTCAGAGAAGCACCATTGAACTGGACACCCCGTCTGTTAAAGCAGCTCAAGTACAAGCACTGGAGGAAGCTGCGAATGAGAAGATCAGAGCTCACATCCCTGTCAATGTTAAGTTACTTTATAATGACAGCCCTGAGTTGGAAAAGGTGCGTCTATGTCAGTGCTTGATTGAATATTTTGAGCATCTTCAATTTAATATCAAAAGTTGTCTAATTGATTAAGGCTTTTGTGCTTAGGCCAAATTGTGTCTCAGTAAATTTTGCTTTGGTGGCATCTTGATACCAAAGCACCTAATGTTGGACTGAGGGGAAGAGCTTGATGAAAGCAACCACCCCCAGCTTCTATTAGTTCTATTAGACGGTGCATTAATTTTCAGGTAATCCAGATCTTGGTGGAATTAGTCTTAAAAATAATGAAGTAAAATTTGCTGCCAATACAATATTTAAAATAGCATAGCTAACCTCAAACCCCCCCACCGATTTTGGATTTTTTTTTATCTGGATATCATTGAGTGCTTATCTGTGTCATGCGTGTACTATGCAGGTGAGGAGTCGAGGACTGCCAGACGACCACGCGTGGCCTATTCGAATTGTTGATATTGAGGGAGTCGACACCAACATGTGTTGTGGAACACACGTGGCGAATCTCAGTCACTTGCAGGTACCTAAAAATACATTTGCCTTTATTCCCATTTGCTTAGAACTCTACGGTTTTAGATTGTTAGCGTAACTTCCAGCATTTTTTTTTTTTTTAGGTAGTTAAGCTGCTGGGGACAGAGAAAGGGAAGAAAAACAAAACTAACCTGATATTCCTGGCGGGAAACAGGGTGCTGAGATATGCAGAGAAGAGCTACAGTACCGAGCGTTCTTTGGTGGCTCTGCTCAAGTAAGATGGTCCAGAAAATAATTTGGCCATTTTTCCTGTAATAAGCTTTAAAAAGATTCTTTTTCCTAATTAGCAATGCCATGAACTGAGTTGTATTTTAATGTGCACATGGTCATGGAAATTAGAGTACTACTTAAATACAGTGACAAAGGATTGGTATGTTGTTACTTCACACCATCAATCATTTGTGTTAATAAAACCGCTTCTGTTGTCGCCAGAACTGGCCCCGATGATCACGTTGAGGCTGTGGACAAGTTGCAGAAGTCTATGAAGCTTGTGCAGAAAGTGAGAGTGCAGAATTTTTTTCTTTGTAGTCATTGTCATCATTTTTTATTGTTGAGACGTGTTAAAAAAAAAAATTGTTTGGGCAGACTAACTTGAGCTTACTTCGGGACATGGCCCTCCTCATCGCTCACAACTTTAAGAATGACCCGCACAGAGGGAACTTCTTGAGTTTGCATAAGTAAGAGATGCTTCTTTTCACATTACATTGTCAACTTTTCCTAAGCGTCAAAAAAAAAAAAAATCTCCTCTGAACCCACAGAAAAGAAGGGGACAATGAGTTCATGAACATCATTGTCAATGAAATAAACACGCAGGTAAGAATGGAAAACCATTTTAGTATTAGATGATTTGTTCATTTCTTTTGACTTTTTTCCCCCAGGAAACTTTGGTTTTCCTAACTGTCGGAGAGGAAAAGGGGCCAGGTTTGTTTCTGCTGGCTGGACCCAGCGAGCAAGTGACACAGATGGGACCACGGTAGGAAAAATAATAATGACCCAAGCTGCAGTATTCTTGTCCTCAAGTGCCAATTATCGGACAATATCCGTTTTAAAAATCCTCCCAGGTTGTTAGAGCTGCTTCAAGGGAAGGGAGCTGGAAAAAATGGCCGTTTCCAAGGCAAAGCGAACAGCCTGGCGAAAAGAGGGGAGGTGGAAGCGTTATTGCAACAACACTGCAACCAGCATAGCTCACAAGAAGAATAAATCCAGCCATGGATAGTTCATAGTTTATTAACAATTATAACACAGAAAAAACATGGTAACATGTTAAAATGTTTAGTTTGTAGCTCATCTTGATTATGATTAAGCCAATACCACAACGTTGGCTGATGTTCAATGTAAAACATCTTGATATTCCTAATTTAAGAAATGTAATAAATTTATAACTTTTTTTTTTTTAAGTGTTGTGCTTTTAATGTTTATAGAACCCCTGGAGTGCTCCCAGTGTTTGTGTGGAAAGGTTTATCACCATTCCTGGTTAGTCAATCACAGTTGTGTGTGTGGCAAAATGTGTAAATAGTGCAACAAGTAAGCATCCCTTCCCATTCACAATTGTTTTCTTCTTAAAAACTACAAGCGATTAAAAAGACGGCGATTGTTTGGCGGTACTGCATTTTGATCCTTTTGACATTGCCATCGTCCTCGACTGGTCGACTGCATCTTGTCCGCTGTACACTATTTTAGTGGCTTCACTATTTTCATTGAGATGTAGTTCTGGAAAATGCAAAAGAAATGGAATCATTTGACATCACTCAAACATTAAGCACAAAGCCCTCTCGGGATATACTGCTTGAAAATAATGACATGAGGAATGTTTTTTTTTTTTTTATATTTAAGATAATCTACCAATAAAACAGGCAAATTGGACTTGGCAAGATTTCTTAGCTTTAAAAATGTGTTAAATATAGTGTATATCACCTACAACTTTAAAATTACACTATTTCAAAATAAACATTCATAACCACTAATAAATTCCTAAACACTCATATCTTGAGATTTTTTCTAAAATGTGAAATGCTCCTGCAAAAAACAGTTTTCATTCATCATAAGGCGCTGTAATGCTGCACGGCTCCTGCAGAGTGCAGGAAGACAAGCATTGCAGATACATTTTTTTTTCCAAGCTATTTTTTATTATGACCATGTTGATTTGCTTGATAGTGCAACAGCAAACGATGTTAATTCAATTTGGCATTTTTTTTTTTTTTTTTTTTTAAATATGAAATTAACCACATTTTGACATGCGTGAGTGATGCTATTTTGCCTTACGATATTTGATCTTGGTTAGATTTGAGTTTTTGCAGCGTTAGTACCAATAATATGTTGGATGCTACACCTACAAGAGTGATAACGCTTACCGGCAGAGAGTACAGCAAGATGGCGAGGAAGAGGATGACAATGGTGAGAATGATGAGACCAACAAAGAGACAGCGGAACCGTCGCCACACAATGAACTTCATGGTCTTGCATGGGTTTGTAAACCAAAAGAAGGATGTTTCAGGGCGCCTGTTGGTCAGAGATGTTTTACAAAATGGCATCTACTAAAGAATAGAAAGGTTTATATGAAGGCTCCTACTTGGGAGGGTCCAGTTTTGGGTTCATGTTGGGTTCATCCCTGCCTTTTCCTGCCGGTTTTTCATCCACATCTGCCTCGCTCACAATTTCCAAAGTCATCTCTACTTTGCCCTGTGGACGCATAGCAACAGCTCAGAGACTCTTATCTCATTATTAGCTGATCGAGCCCAATTTGGTCCATCCTCACCCCGAGGGACTTGACCCCATTCTGCTCAATAGAACACGGCCACCAGCCTCTCACTGACTTCTGGGTAAACAGACACTTGGCAGCTTCAGGCTTGTGTGGCACGTCCGTGTCCACGTCATCCATCATGGACAGTGTACACTTCTCTGGTGTCTTTGCAGGAGGAATCAAGTTGTGCAAATAGAGCTCCAGCGTTCCTGGGATCCAAGCAACAACACATTGGGGAATTAGTTGACTGGCAGAGTTTCTCAAGCTTTACTGTAGGCCGCGGCATACGTCTAATATATGCTTATATACTACTTTACTTGCATTTCACACTAACTCACTGTACAATCTGTAATAAATAGTTACATTGTAATAACATGTAATAACATATGCTATTCTAATGCAAACAGAATGTTTGCTAAAGTGGACACGTCTCACCAAGATAATCATCCAGTGAGAATTTGTCATTGTCCCATATTTGGATACTCAGCTTGGGTGGGATTCTGAACTCAGTTTTGTCCAGGCTCCAAAAGTGCTCCTGTTGAAACAAACCGCTTGTGACTGTCAGTTGGATATTCCAGCACAATTTTTTCCCCCCTCCCACATTTGTACATTTGCTTTGAGAACCACTTGGTCTTAACTCCAGAGGTTTATAAACTGACAAGGAGTGGTGCTCACCTTCTTGGAGACGAGGCAGAGTTGTTCCGCGGGAAGGTAGTCAAACTCAAAGACGAACCTCCAGTTGAAGTTGCCGTCTCCGTCGAGAGACCTGTAATGAACGTCGGTCCTCTGCTTGTCTTCCTCCATTCCTGGCATCCAACTACAACAGATCAGCATTGTGTTAAAAAATTGATTGGGGTTGGGATTATTTTTTTTATGTGGGAAGAAGGTAAAGCAGAATGACCCTTTGATGTAAATGTCGCTCATGTGTTCTCCGGTGAGGCTGGTCTCATCCAGAGTCACATCTGTCGTGTTCCAAATAACAACGCGAAGAAAATGCCTGAAATGAACCAAAACAATGAAATTAAGCTGACATCAGCATTGGTGGCGTGATTGGTGAGCGAAAAGGACGTTTTAGGTATGCTCACTTCTTGGCCTTGCGTGGCGTGATATCAAAGGGAGGCCCGGGCGCACCCATGCTTTTGGGGAACACGTCCACCCACATTTGAAGCCTTCCCTATACTCGCACAGTTTTATTATTAGAATAAGCCGCTTAAAAAAGTTAAAAGTGCAAGTGCGTGTATGACAATGTGGACACACCTGGGACAGATTGGGCTGAAAGCTGCTGTACAGTGTTCTGGTCTCCACATGCTCAGGCACCAGTCCCTGTGTTCGCAGGATGTGCAGACACAGACGCTCAGTAGCTGGACCCAAGTGTTCATGAATCTCCTTTTTGCCCTCTGGAAGGGGGAACGAGTCATGCAGTGTTCCAATTGTAATTTGAGACCCCAAAAAAAAAAAACAATGATGGCTTCAAGTGCAGCACGTCAAATTTGGATTAATTCGCATGAACTCAAGAGAAGAACTGACCAAACTGAGCCAGAGTGTATTCTTTTCCATTATAGGTGAGCGAATTGCCGTTGTCCTCGCTCCTGGGTTTGGAAAAGCCTTTTAGACGAGCGAGGTTCTCCAAGATCTCGGATGGTTTCAGCTGGTCCCGCCACTGGTTGATTCCAGAACTGACAGCAAATAAATAATTAAAAAAAAAAATCTGAAAAGACTATATGCATGTGCACGACATTAACGTTAGCCGTCCCGATTTCAGGTTGTTTGAACGTTATGCGTTTGTCAAGAACAGATCCTGTTTCACAAAACTTGCTATGGATAGGATAAATTCTGTCAGGGATAGAGAAGCGACTTGCTAGGTGACAATTTTCCAATTGGCTAGCCATCAGCAAGAGAATAATATTTTTACAAAATTTGTAAAGCTGAAACTATCAATTTTTGTCCGAATGATATCCGAAACAAAGTAGGAAAAGAAGGACGAGCAAATGTCACTAATCGGCCTGGACACAGTTGCCTTACGTGCAGTAGGTTTGCGGCAGGCCGCAGTAGGAGTTGTAACGGGACAGGAAGCGGTTCTCCAGGTCGATCACCGTCTCCCCGACTTTCTCGTCACGACTCAGGAGGTCGTAGTCATAAACGGAGATTTTCAGGTCCTTGTCTTGGGGTAGGAAACATGTCATCTCAAACATCCTATGACAAAAAGCAAAAAAAAAAAAATTGCATTTATCTTTGAGCCGCGTGTTAATTACGAATCCCTCGATTGAATTATCTACCTTCCAAAGACTGGGTTGGTTGTATTGGGCAGGTACTGGTCTCTGTCATCTATTGTTTTCTTTCCCAGGGATATCTTCATATATGGGTCACACTACAGGAAAGTGAAAAGTTCAACACATTGAGTAGACTGTTCTAAAAATTTATTTTATTGCCACTTCATCCTTACTCTGCCGTTATTGTCTTTCGGCTGCAGATCGATGGCCCGAACCACATAAATCCTGACCAGACACTCCTGCGGACCACTATCTGGCAGCTCTCGGAATTGCCGGGGAGGACGCGTGACACTGGGGTCATCTGGCAACGGGTACACTTTAAACGAGCCCTGCAGACACAAAAAAACACAAATACCAACTCACGGTTTACGAGTTCCATTTTTTTTTAAATTTTTTTTTTTAAAATATACATGTGATTGTGTCAAAGCACCTTGAACTCCCCGACGACACTCGGGTCATCATCACCATCCTCGTTCTTGCCTCGTTGCAGTTTGAAAGTGCTGCAGAAGTCTGTCAGCCCTTTGAATTGTGGAATGTCTTCTAGTTCACAGTCGTACACCTGAAAAGACAAAGCTCATGAAATCACCAAGAAGACTAAGACAGTCTAGTTCAAGAAGTATTACACCATTTACACTAGGTGTGGGCAAACTACGGCCCGGGGGCCACATGCGGCCCTTTAAACATTTTAATCCGGCCCGCCGAACTTAAATAAAAAAAAAAAATCAAATGAATAAACCTTGTCAATGCTTTATTCTCTGAATGCTCTGGTGTGTCAAAGACATTTTGTTGTAACACTTTTGTTTATTTTCATTTAAAATTAAATTTGGTTTTTTTTTCTCCGATGCGGTGAGGTTACCAAAACACTCAATCCATCTGCTCCTGGTCCGGCCCCTCTGTCAAATTTTAGAACCCATTGTGGCCTGCCAATCAAAAAGTTAGCCCACCCCTGATTTATATAATTGCTTACAGTGGTGTTGAACTGCTTTTATCGAGAATATTTTGCCCCAAATAACTAGAAACGCCACAACTTGCATGCATATGATAACGCGTTATCTTACTTTGAGGGTGTCATATCCTTTCTTGAGATAAGGGCCACATTTCTCATTCTCTCCCACTGAAACGTAGAATTTACTCCACCAATCCACCGTCTGCTTTTCCTAAGAAACGGATTACGCACAAATTTTTACAATCAATCCATTCTCAGTTTGAAAAGAAATCAATGGACAGTTACGTACCTTCTCTATGCGCTGTGCATACGGCATACATGATGCAAATGGGATTAAAAAGAATAGAAAGATAGTCATTTATATTATTAAAACACATTTTTATCAAATGACAAATATTGTAGTGGCAGTGAATTGTTGTGAAAATGAGGACTGACAAAGCCCTCAGTGTACAAGGCCACTAGGGGGCCTACAACAACGCATTTGTATCACAGCACATTGGCACATTGACCACCAACCGTAGACCAGTCATGTTGCTCAAGACCTTTTTTTTTTTGTCAACGAAATGCATGACTTCAACATGAGCATTCAATTTGGATATTTGGATTTTTTTTTTTCATTTTGCTACTGATACAAATGTCAAAGCCTGGTTGTGTGCTCCAGGCCAATGTCACGCAAACTCCCCTCCAGTGAAAAGCTGCATTAGTTTGCTGTGCTCATTAAATGCAATTATAAACGATCAATAATCTCCTGCACAGATTAGAGCTGTGGTTTATGCGCTTTCCAGTGTCATTAGTGTCCAGCTTTGTGACAGAGCAACAAAAGCAACAACGTGCATCCATACATACAACGTAGGAGGTAGGGGGAGTCATTTTGTTGACAGCAGCTGACATGCTGCACGTAAACTGCAAGCCAGAGTGACACCACTTGTCAAATTTGACTCCACGGGTCAAATTCTGACTTTTTAGTCAAAGGTTTCGTGTGATTAAAACATCTGATGAAATAGTCTTCATATCAGTTACCTGAGTTTCTAACAGTAATCTCGTTTCTTCCATATTGATGGAGATGTGTCTGGAAGGAGTCGCTGCCATGAGGGCCACTGCAAGAGCACAAAAACAAATTTTAACATTTGGGACTCGGTATGCTACAACTTGTAAAAGACACGATTCCACTTTGACTTGGCATTCATGACCGATGATTTTTTTTGGCACAGTAAACTCATTCTGTCGAGATGCTCAGTCACCGGAGTGATTTCGTGTCCTTACTCTTTGAAGCCATTGCTCCCTCGGCCGTGATGACATATGGGTCGCAACGGAAGCGCTCCAGAGAGGTGATGGTGCACTGACCCACCACCGGTTTCCTGCCAAATGGCCGGTGGTCGATCACCTTCAGCACGATGGGAGGCGTGTACATCTCATCCTTTGGGAGAAGCTGGAGGGTTGATGGGAAAGAGACATTAAACACGTTGGTACCTGCAACGGTTGCGGCAACGCTTGAACAAACACTGGTAAATTAAAAACAGGTTTTGTTCTTGTTGACTTGAGAAAAAAAAATGTGATATGCCCAACTTAAATTCTGACCTAAATCAAAGATTTTATTTTATTTTTTTAAAGAATACGGCTTGTGCCAGCAGATGTCAAAAGACAGTACACTCAAACAAGATGGTGTTTTATTGCTTTCCTGAATAGTAGCGAGAATGCCATCACTGAATCTGTGTGTGCCGCTTTGATTTATTAAAAAATAAATTAAAAAAAAGATTTTGAACAGTCGTGGGCAAACTACGGCCCGGGGGCCACATGCGGCCCATTAAATATTTCAATCCGGTCCACCGAACCTGAAAAAAAATGAAATGAGTAAACCTTGTTCATGTTTTAGTTTCTAAATACTGTGTTTTTTTCAAAGACATATATATTGTTGTAATGCTTTTGATCACTTTCATCGAAAATTAAATGTATTTTTTTTTCTCCGATGATGTGAGGTTACCAAAACACTCCATCCATCTGCTCCTGGTCCGGCCTCTCTGTCAAATTTTAGAACCCACCCTGTTTTAGAATCTACTTTGTTTTAAATGTGCATAGCTTTTTTTTTTTTTATTTTTTTTTTTTATTTAAATCAGCTGCAATTAACCCAACTCCACAAGTTTTGACAATGCCGCTGGATTGATTAAAATGAGCTCAGGAGCCGGGCGTTAAAGGAAACATGCCCATTTCAACACAATCTGTGGTTGTACGTTACCACTTTGATGAAGAGCACCGAGCTGGGAAAGTTGGGGCTTTTTTTCATGTTCCTGATGACCGTCGATTCCACCCTCTGCCCGCCGCACTCCACCACCAGGCTGGGAGAGGACACCGTGGCCAGCTGATAGGGCTTCATGTTCCTCAGACCCCATGCCAGAATCTGCGCGTGGCAATTATAAATGAGCATTCAGAGACCTCGCGATTAAAGTTGTCGGACGACCAAACGAAAGGTGTTACTACCTCCACGGCAGTGAGCTGCACAACAGGTCGGATGCCCTGCGGAACCATGTAGAGGTTCTCTGCCCTCTTTGGGGGAACAAGAGGAAGATCTGACTCTCCTGACTGTAGAGAAGAAGGTAATGGAGTAAAGAAGCGTTAGATGATCCTGGAATAAAATGTCATTTAATTTATTATCTGCAAGTTGGCAAAAATTGAAAATGAATCAATTTTAGCTTGCAGACCTTATCTTTGAGGATAAGTTCAGCGGCCACGAGTGCCTCCCCTTCCTCGCGTCCCCTCTGCATGATAGGGTGCCATAGCAGTTTGGGCATCTGATCCATGTTGGGATTCAACTTCACCATTGGAGCGCAAACGCATCGACCCAGCAGCTCATCCTTGCCCTGGACAGTGATTATCTCGTCAGTGGAGGAATATTTTTTCCCCCCCCCCCTCAGACTGGATTTACGAAATGACTCCCTTTGTGTAGCGTTACCACTTGGTCATGGTCGTAGAACTCGATGACAACATCCGGGGGATGTTGCGCAAGAGCCTGCGGGTCCCCGTGAATTTCCACATGGTTGAAAATGAGGGTTTGGTCCCAAGTTGGGTTTAACGTTGCACGCAGCTTCTCGGTTGTCTTACTTAGATGCAGGAAGGAGACGTGGGCATAGGGATCTGTCAAGCAAAATAAAAAAAATAAATAAAATCAATAAAAAGAGTTTCTATTTTGGCCAAAGTTTGCATGAATATATTTCACCAAAAGGTGCCAACATACCAGAAAAACTGTCTTTGTCCATTGATGTCATGTTTCTTGCTTGATAGACATAAACACGCAGGTGATACATACATGACCCTAAAGGGGGAAGGAGGGGACAATCACTTGAACATGCTGTGAGCAGTCAGTTCTATTTATGCCTACATTCATCACTCACTGTCTAACGAGCAAGACACAGTGGGTGTGTTAGCGCCAAACATTTTGGTGACATCGCCCTTGGAGCTTTTCTCCTTCTCCTCCGTATCAACACCCTGTGAAGTAAATCAACATCCAATTCAAAGACTGCGGAGGGAAAACGCCACTTCCCATTTAATACATGAGTAAATATTTAAAACTAGAACTGGTTCATGTTTTCCGACTTCCTCTTATTCCACAAGTGTAGATCTCTGTCAGGTGTGTAGTGAAGCGACTGCTGATTTGTACCCACCAAAGCACCCTCCAGTTTGAAGATGGCCGACGCTCCTAAGCGGTCTTCCGGCGCCATTTTTCTCCTCCATCGCCTCCGACGAAACGTGTCTGACGACCGTTCCTTCCTGTGGAACTTCCAGCCGATCAGCGAAGAGAATTCCCAACCCTCCGGATCCCCGTGGTCCCGCTTCTGCGCACAAAGCGACATGCTGTTCGAAACATTCACCTCAGAAATATGAAAAATCAGTGATGCTGACCTCTACGGTTGCACCTGTGGGAAGTGCGGCTCTTCTGCGAGGTCGCACCACGCGTCGTCTACGGTGGACATGGTACACTTTCTCTGCCGGCACCCACGACCGAGGCTTGTCATCTGGGGGAATGGTCAGTCCATATTCCCACCCTGTGGAAAACATTTTTCCCTTTAGTTTATCGGCAGGGCCAGTCAGGTTTTATCAGCTGGCCTAAACACAATAAAAATGTTCATTTTTTGCTCCATGAATTTGTGTTATTCAATTTGTTTTTTTCTATTCTTCTTTTTTTAATCCGATCAGATTTCAGCCTATGTGTTGCTATGTTAATCTGCTCTGCTCCATGGCTTCAGAATTAGCATTTCTGGCCAATGTAACTTAAACTATAATAGCAAGCCAAGTTCAACTTGAAATATACAAAGCAACGTACACTCATAAATTAAAAAAAATAAAATAAAAAAATATTAGGGTGTGTAATATTTATTTGATAATACTCCAGACGACAACGGTGCCAGTTATTAACAGTGGCAGAATTAATTTGCACGACCCAACCCGGTGGATTCACGACAGCACCTTGATCATCCACAGCTCTGTTGTCATCAACCGTCCACTCGTCCTCCCACGCCCATCCAGGCGGACAATCAAACTCCCCGGGATTTCGACTCTTCTCGCCATTCTGCGTGACAAGACATTTTATTGACGAGAAGAAAATCACCTATGTTCATGCTTGCGAGTGCAATTCTTTGCATGTCTACGTTCTTCTCACCACGTCGGTGAAGGGCTCGGAGGCCGCTTTCCACTCTCCACCAGGGAAGCGGGTCTCATTTTGGAAAACCTCATCCATGAATTCAGTGTGTCCCGCGTCCGCCTCCGTTAAGAGACTTCAACCCAAAAAGCCAAAATTAAGTACACAGTTAGCATATGACACCAAAAACGGAATCCAATTCAAAACAGCTTGAAGGAAGAAAGGTTTGCGTGTACTGAGATAAAGCTATTTACATGTTGAGTGACTAAACCCGCAGCCACATTTCAGCCAGAACGTGATCACAAGTTCATTTTCTTTATGACCTGATATTCAAAAGTCGCCACATCGGTAAAGTTGAGTATTCACACATCAAGACAAAAAGAGTTATAAGTAACCCTTTCACCTCCCCGGCAGGACTTAGTATTTTCTCAATAAATCTCCGTCTGTGGCACAAGAGGAATGTCAACACAAGAGGCCGACTCATTTCCGCTGCAGAGCATTACAAATAACCATCCTGAAAGCATTCATAAGCAGTGTAACTTTTTTTTTTTTCTCCGCTTTTATGGAGGACAAATGCCTGCCGGCTGAGTGGTCCGTCGTTGCACTCACGCTTTCTCCGGGTCTATAAACCAGTCCGACTCCCACTCCCATCCTCGGGGGGGCATGAAGTACTCCTTTTTCAGCTTGAGGTTGCCTGTTACGTCAGAGAATTTATGGCGTCCCACCAGTCCTGTGGTTCCCCACTTTCCAAACATACTGGCTTGGTTCTCGTACTGCAAACACCAAAAGTCAGTTTCAAACTGCGGACTTGCTGCAGGACTCATAATAAAAACAAAGTGAACAATGTCCTTTCCGCCTGCTGCATTCTCTGCGCGCCAAGCTTGTGCCTGACGTTGACATTTATTTGATTTAACCTACCAGCTCTGCAAACACACTGAAGGTCCCCTCGGAGAAGGAGTTGAACTTTTTTTCATGTGCAGACAAACCCAGCCACATGTTGACTCGGATCTGAACAGGCACTTTCAAGCCTCTGTTTTTATCCATGGGGTACTGAAAGGAACAAGACAAGCCGCTCAGACTTGCAACGACAGGATCGATATTTTGACCGTAATCTGTACCTTTAAAAAGACGGTATGCGTTTTGCCACAGTGCTGCCCACAAGCATGCTCGCTGTAAGTGGAGTAGAGGATTTGGTGAGCTGGTATGCGGCTGTAAGCCACCCTCCTCTCACCGCGTAGCATCCAGATGATCACGTCGGGCATGCTGTTCTGGGGCTGAAGTTAACAAATCATCTTAGAGTGGAGAATCACGCATATGACGCGACAAACGCAAGTTCCCAACCACTTGGAAATAAGCATTACCAAACAAATATTCTAATTAGATTCTCAGCATTTGTGCTTTCACCTCTTCCGCAAGCGTTGCGAGTTTCTCCGCCCATGACTCGATGTCGGCCAGCGTGTCGGCGATGTCTTGGGCCTCCTCTCTCATGCGTCTGGCTGCCTGCGTGATGCTCTTCAAGCCACTGTCTCGCAGATTCTTGAGTTGGAAGTCCAAGGACGTCAGGTTGGAGCGGCCCTCCAGCTCCGGCGTCGGCAAACTGGAGAACGTAGACAATGTGGGACCAAACCTTCTTCACAATCTAATGTGATTTCTCTCCTTCACTTACGTTTCCAAGTCTTCAATCAGCTGACTGAGCAACTTCACCCACACGCCAGACAGCTGGTTGTCGGGTGCTTTAGCCAAGACAGCCGTTCTGAAGACCTCCAGGTTAGATTTCTATAACAAGGAACCAAATACTAATACTAATACTAATACTAATATTCCCTTTATTAGTCCCACAATGGGGAAATTCGAGATTCGAACCCAGGCCTCCTGGGGAGACTGGGTCCTGAACGCGGCGCCTTAGACCACTCGGCCATCCTGGCAGCCAGAGATTCGAACCCAGTCCTCCTGGGGAGACTGGGTCCTGAACACGGCGCCTTAGACCACTCGGCCATCCTGGCAGCCTGCCTTGGTGAGCTATTGTCACAAAAACAGGAATGTTTGATTGGAGAATAAAATGCGGCATTACCAAGCGGCGATGGATGTAAAGGATGATATTGGTAGTGTCCATGCGGTGGCTGATGTCCTCCCAAAATGAGGTGACCACGACTACTGGCTTGGTGCCCGCCCACGGCAGGTAATAGTAGTGGTTACCTTGAAACAGAACCAGCTGTTAATAAAACATCGTGAAGTGAGCAATCATCCAAATTGTGGCTCACTCACCATCAAACACGGCGCAACTATACTGAGTGGTGGAGGCCAGCGGTTTGCAGGTGGTGTCCAGCTTGTTGCCATAGTTACCGATGCTGACCTCAAATTGAATTGGCTCGCCTGGTTCCTGGATCATGGAAGCGCTGTGGAAGACTGCACAGAGGCAGTACTTCCGTCTCCTCTGGTACTTCTAACGTAAGAAATGAAAATAGCAAAAAAAGTTAAATCTATCATTTTCTAATATTGTATTTTCGCCACGAAGACTGAGAATTACCTGTACGACCAAGATGTCATCACTAGGGATGCTGTCAACTGCTTTGTCCACTTTGCCCTCCAACTTAGTAGACATTTGGACCAGGACCCTTCCCCTGTAGGCCACGCCTTCACCCTGTACAAAAGCATGGCATTGTTGAGAATTTTAATTCAATTTCAACTCATTTTCTGTCATACGTTTCATAGTTCTCATCGACAGGATACATTTCCCCCATGAAAAGGTGAATCTCAATATTCAGCAGCTTGCCAAATAAATTGCAAAATTGTGGACGACACCAAAATGAGGTAATTCTGTCTAAAACGGTTGCACAACAGTGCGTTGGTCACCATTACCTTTCCCAAATTCAGGTCTTCATAAGGATCGGGTAGTCCAGTGAACTCTCGGGGGCTGCCATAGAGATTGATGTAGCAGGGCCCGAAAACAGGCAGGAAACCAACCTCCGACTCTCCCGTTCCGGCTTCATGTACATACAAACACAACTTAGACTTGAATGTTACGGTGCAGAATAGAAAGCTTGTTAGTAGGTAGAGAAAAGCTTGGTGGTAAGCAATGTAAGCAGCGTTTGATCAGGCAGGTGTGATGGAGGACAAGACTGCACATCGGGGGGGGGGAATCATGTTTGACAACGAAAGCACAAAAAAGGCACTGTGACACAGCATTTGAATTACGGAGACTCAACGAACATAGCGGATGAACTGCAATATATACTGAGCAATTAGCCTGCACAATATTAAAAGCACACGTGCAACACAGCAAAAGAGAGAACAGGTGAACCTTCATATGACGACAATTCCGCATTTGCTGCATGTTCCTCTATTTCCGGAAAAAGACAAGAATGAAGGCGCCATTTAGAAGTCGGGAGGAATATTATTATTATTATTATTATTTACAGATTTGCATTTCCCCTAGCGGAAAATCATTAACATTGCTTCAAGTGAGATGGGGGGGGGGGGGGGGAAAGCACTGGATTTAAAAAAAAAAAAAAAAAAAGAAAAAAAAAAAAAAAAAAAGGAAAAAAGAATCATTACACACACACACACACCTTCTATTTCGCCCCCAGATGAGGCGATTTTGGCCAGGTTGAGGTATGTGGCGCCAACAGCATCATTCCCAGTCACGCGATCCCTGCAGTCACACATAACTCACATTCATTAACACACAGCTCAGCGCACACATTCATGTGGCAAGATAAACTCATGCATGTGAGTGAGAGCGTGTAAAGCCTATAATGTTTTTACCAGGTTTTTTTTTTTGTATAAAAAAAAAAATCATCGTTTGGTAGATCTGCAATCACCAGCCACAATATTAAACAAACCACTCCCACATTATCTTTAAGGTTAATTTGAGTGATGTCATTAAATAATGTGAGCTGCAAGTTTGCTGGTTTATTTAATAGGAAAAAAAAAAAGCTTCTCATTCACGTGTAGTAGACAGCAAAGTATTTCGGGCAGCTTTCACCAGCAAATCAGTCAAACGGTTTTCTCGCACTTCCTCTTGCACCTATTTCCCTCCTGCCTTATCAGACATTGTTCGCTCAGGAGTGCATGGTGATGAAAATGAGCAGGAAGACGTTGCCAACAGGATTACAGAGTTTGTTATTGTGAGGGAAGGGAGGGGCCAGCACAGTCTGACTCATAGGCCACATAATTCTCATATGGCTGGTGATGGAGCGCACCCGTGCACTGGAAAGGAAAGCTGAGCACATGGCAGAAATGGTGCATGCTGAAATGTGGCAGTTCATTTGCGACTTACCAATCAAAGACTGTCAGTTTGACACGCTCGCACATGGAGGGGAACTACAACGGAAAACATTCTTTCGTCATGACGTACTTTGGTACAAGAAGTACAATTCATTACCTTGACTTGAAGATTCAACACTTGGTTCCATTCGGGATTGGCGTTCCTCTCGATGATCTGAGTACACAGCTGCATGGACAAGAGGAGTCATGAGTGTCTTCTCACGGTACCCGGCGTATAAATAGAATGCCGTTTCAAAAAACCTTTTTGCCGGCAAAACGGGCCTCTATGAAAGGATCCACCAGGTTCTTCT
Organism: Idiotropiscis lumnitzeri; assembly: GCF_059441095.1. Taxonomy (NCBI): domain Eukaryota; kingdom Metazoa; phylum Chordata; class Actinopteri; order Syngnathiformes; family Syngnathidae; genus Idiotropiscis; species Idiotropiscis lumnitzeri. The sequence continues at coordinate 5,122,223 of NC_142410.1, forward strand.
TATTTTCATTTCCACCAAAGACCTCCTTCAGTGACTGGATGAAGGCATCATCCACTAAAATAGACAATCCACCGTGAGTCCGTCTTCTTTTGGCTTAAATCCAACAGCTTTCATCCAGGTGTCTCTTACTTTGTGGTATGTCTTCCGCCCGAAACACCTTCAGCGATAACGTGGCCCATCGTAACGTGACACCAGCTGGAAGCAGCAGGTTGCTTTCTATGTCATCTTGGTCATCATTGGATTCCCTCTTCTCCGACTGTGTGAGAAAAGGGCCAACATTTATTTACGCGACAAAAAGGAAAGATAGTACAAGCTCTTTCTTTCTTACCGGCTGCTCGTCGCCGATCCCGACCACGAAAAGGCTAACCTTCAGGTATCCTTTTGCTCCAGAGCTGGAGTCATCCGGATCATTCAGGAGCAGCCACTTTCTCATGACACAGTGGCCTGCAGTTTGAGATAATGCATATCGTCTGATTGGCTGCTCGTGTTTGGGAAAACATGGCGGTTGCACTCCGTTGCAAACATGAAATCCAACAACAACATTCTTAAAGGAATACCTCTGTGCAAAAGTCCACATTTGTGTACACTTTACGACAGACTTCTTGAATTGTACTTTAATAAATTGCCATACATTACAGCATTTTGACTTCAAAGTGTAGGTAAACAGCTTACCTGCTTCATCATACACGTAGCCAACGTCAAGCTGTGTGAGAAGACGAAAACAGATGAGCAAGACTACTCACAGACAGGCACCAAACAACTTCTAAACAAATTCTTATAAATTCAGAATGGTACCTTAAATTCTCCCATGAGACTGTCAGCCCTCAGGGAGTAGGAATTGTAAACCTGTAGGGAGGATCAAAAAAAAAAAAATATATATATATATATATATATATTATATTATATATTATATATATTTTTTTGTTTAAATCACCTTCCAAAGTAGGCAACGCTCATTTCAATCTACTCACCCGAAAACTGATGTTCTGTTCAAACAGGTCTGATGGAAGCATGTGGACATTATAGAAAAACATCTGTTAAAAAGCAAAATGTGTTCAATATTTGAAACCCGTTCAGGTGGATTAGGGGAGAAGAAAAAAAAAAAAAAAGAAATAAAACTCGGAGTACCTCGTCGAAGAAGGGGTTGTTTCCTCGCTTAATCCTTGTCCGGTGGGTCTGGCCGCACACCTGGACCTTGACCACCGGCTTGATGTTGTTGCCTGGCAACTGACGGGCCTCGATGATACGGATGCGGATCTGAGAACCGGACATCGGAAAATGTGGGTGGACTTAGCATCCAAGAAGAAAGTGTGTTCAAGGTTAATTTTATTGTTCTGCCTGTCAATATATGTCACAAGCACAGATGCATTTCCTCAGGCGACATCTTGAAAAGCTGTCAGGAGCTTAATCAACTCAAATGACAACCAATCCACAATGAAGCCAGACCACAAATTGTCATCGTTTTAAATCTCAATTCGCAGTCACACTTACCTGGAAGTCCTGCGGTTTGTTGACAAGCCGGTGTCGATTCTGCGACCTTGCGATCCGCCTGCGGAGACTAGCGGACAGCCCGGGGTTGGAGGGGCTGGCTGCCGAACCACTCGGAGCCCCATCAGGTACCATCTCGTCACCTTGCTCTCCGCCGCCTGAATGTTAAGACATGAAGGCGACACACATTTTGGTGTTGCCCTTGAAATCGAGGATTGCGTATGAACGTACCCGAATCCACGGTGGAGTCACCATCAGGGGATTGGTCTGCATTTGCATTTGGAGGAGGATCGTAGCCAATGACGAGGTTCATGGTCGCCTGCAAAAGGGAACGTTCATCTTTTTATGTTCTTCAAACGTCTGCAACATCGCGAGATGTACTTACACCAATATTGTGGCCATTCTCATCAAGCAAATGCACATTTTTGGCCGGTTGGGATCGAAGTTGGCCAGAGGCAAGATCTCTCAAAGGAATTCTTGTTGAGCCGATGAATCTACCAGGAAAAAAAAAAATACTTTGTGACACCTCTGCACTGATTTCCTGTGTCAAGTCAACTCCATAAATGTACGCCGCCCCCCCTTCGTAGCCATTAAATGATGTACATGTGCTCAAAAGACGTCATTCACAACAAGCGGCACGATGGAGGTCACCACCCAGAGCTAACAAGCCCTGCCTGCAGAGGCAAACAAACGCAGAAACAGAAGCCAAGCACTCACAAAGCAGCGAGTAAACAACATTTAGCACATTTAATCGACAATTTCAACAACCAAGCAGAGTTGAGCAACTTGACTCGAAAAGAGTCAAGAGCGATTCTGCATTCTAAGTTGCTGTCGACTTGAGATGCATTTTAAGGCACGTCACGGAGAAATTGAGGTTTTGTTTTTAAGTACAGCAATTTATATGAGAAATGAATACAAATTCAGTCTGGAGTAGTGAATCTCAGTCACTGAACATCAAAAGCCAAAATGGAGTCTTGACTCCCATTATATGTGGCCAGTGACAACACACTTCACGATCCAAAACATAAAAAAAACAATTTCAACATTCAGCCAGTTTTGGATTCATCCATTTTTGCAAAATATAGAATCCCTAAAATAGTGAGCAAGAGAAACCCATAAAATAGCTTCTCATTGGAGCAATTTCTTCCATTTACCCCCAAATGGATAATTTGTGTCAATTGCTGAGAGGTGATGCAATTCTTTAAAGCATCCCTTAGAAATGATCCTTCAGCTAATTAAATAATATAAAAATGACAACGCATCATAAAAGCCCCTAATCTACACAAAAACATACACTTTTGTATTCTTCGTGAGGGATGCCAACAGCTGCGCATGTTCCAGCTGCGGCCAAACAGCTGGACAAGGCCTTTTTTTGGGGTAGACAGAGTGTTGCGGTTTTGGCCGCACTTTGCGTCCCTCATCAAGAGGGACGCTGATTTGTGTGAGTGACTCCACAGGCCTGGTATGTTTGCTCAGACGCGCGAGTGTCCGACGATATTTTAATGGCAAAGCCGCCCATTGAAAGTCAAGCTAACATTTCGGATGTTTCCCCAAGTCAAGAAGGTGGCCTTGGATATCTTCTATCTTCTCTTCCTATGTTGCTTTCCGACTAAAACGGATTGCATCACAGAGTAGGCCTGTTTAGTTAATAGCCGATAAGTAACGACGGTGATCTGATGATCTTCAGTGCTAGGTTGAACCATGGCTGAATTGTTTTCCGAGCAAACCATGCATTTAAATCTTTTCACAAGTTTCAGGAGTGTCGCTAGGGGCACAGTCATGACCAAAGAGAAAAGAGCCTTCACCAAAGGTTTTCCCACAAATTTCCGGCTGCTCTGTGTGTCATCGATGGAAGATTCACGGAAAGTTGGCGTCACTTTTGACACAGAGCGGAAGCAGGCTATTTCTAGGTAGAGCCGGTACAAGAGGAAAAAGGCGCTAATCAGTGATGGGTGAAGAGAATTTTTGTCGCACAATCATTAAAAGGAGTCAACCCCAAAATATTTGCAATAAAATGTTCTATGCGGCGTCATGAGTCTAAAAACGTCATTCTGACTAATTTTGCGTTTGTAAAATTTGAGTTAAGCAGCAAAATCCAGTTTTTAAGCCATCTCAGGCGGCCATTTTGTCACTTCCGACCAATGAGAATGACATCAGTTGCTCAGGGCTCAAGTAATGACCAATCACGTCTGACCTGTTTTCTGAAGCTGAGCCACGATTGGCCATTAACTGTGATATCATTTTTGGTCGACATCAAGATGCAAAAGGGCCGCCCACTGAGATGTACAAAAACGGGCGGATTTTACTTCTTAAATCATATTCCACAAACGCAATAAATATCCAAATTCCGTGCTTCGACTAGTGGGCCTGCATGGAACGTTTTCATGTACGGAACATTTTTGGGTTGACTTCCCCTTTAAAAAGAAATCACTGCGTTGATGGAAATGATTAATAAAGCTTCTGTCATTTATGAATAAATGTTCCCATCAAACTAATTTCGCCATTCTTCAACATTTTTTTTTTTACTAGTGTGAACAGTGACCTTAACCTAGCAGGGTCATCACTGAAGGAATCTGCCAATCACATGATTCCATCACAACAGTGCTGCTTCTAATTTGGAAAATCTAATCAGTCCAGAGGGCAATGATTGGTGTGTCCCCTCCCCTTTTTTGGGTTGCCATACCAATGCAGATTAAACACAAAAACAGTCTGGAAAACTACTCAGGGGAGAGGGGGGGAAAGCCCTGTGCTATGACTGCGTACATCTTTGGGGAGTGTGTCAGACAAGCCAGTGGAAAACTTTGCTCAACGTGGACTCATGCAGTGGAGACATTTGGAAATGCTCCTCCCACATTTACGACTGTCACACACAAGGAGGGGGGGGATTTTACATTTGGTAAAAAAAAGTCATGCAAAGAAACATACAGAGGAAAAAAAAAAAACAAGAAATCTGTTCATAAACTCAAGAGTTGCACAGCAGTAATTAGTGAGCCAGAGGAAACATTCTTTGAGGCTGCTCCGAATTAGTCCCATATGCGACTGTACAGTTTCAACTCCAACCACAAGCTGTTCTGGAGCAACTACACACTTCTTCTTGCACAGTCCCGAACATTAACATGGCATGATTGAACTAGAATCCTGGAGAGAATTTGCCCCATCCCCGCTGGCTGAGAGCACAAACAGCGATTCATCCGTCCATTGTTGCCCAATCAGGATCAGTCGTCCCACACGACTCGGCAAGTCTCGGCATGGTAAGCAGGGTGTGAGGGGGCAGGGGCAACCAACAAAACACTTTTTTTTCTACTTATCTCAGAAGCCACATAGATTTGTACAATCAATTCAGTCAGTTGCCTCAATTTATAGACTTTTTTTGGGGGCTGTTCATCCCAGGAGGTGATTCTATCGTAACGACCCCCTCGCACAAAGTCAGAGGCCAAAACAGGGAGCCAAATCTCTGGAGTCGGGGTTATACGCAACTTACTTATCTTTCCCAAAGGTCTCGGAGTCTTTCACAATCACATCAATATGGGAGTTGGGTTCGAGCGCGGCTCCGTTCAGGTTAAACTCAAGGACCTTGGAGGGAAAATTAAGCAAGCGTCAGCTACGGTAAAGAAAGACTGCAGTGAGTCTCTTCATATAAAATGTAACCATAATTGTTATTAAAAGGAAAAAAAAAGGGGGACGGGGGCTTGTAGCGGCGAGTCTGCCAAACAGTGATCAGGTTTTATCCAATAATATGATTCAAACATTTAAAATTGTAAATATAAAGTCATACTCTTTAGAGATGCTGAATTTAAAATCTATTAAATGTGTGCAAATTGCTACAAATATGTTCCGCTAATCCAATTTGGCTTGCTCAGAACAGCCAATCAGAGGAGGTAAAATTGCTCATGTTTTATTGGTCGAGCTAGCAAGGCCAATTTGAAATTCACTGCAAATAGCTTAAATTGCATTGACAGATTTGAGTCACATGGCAACAGATAGAGGCTACGATTTGATTGGACAAAGAAATAAATGAATGTTAAAAAAAAAAAAAAAAAATCCACTATATCAAAGCAGGGTATTATTGGACAAACATTTACCTCGTTCCACACCGGATTCACCTCACTATCAACAACATTCGTTTTTTTCTTTTCATCTGAAAAGGAAAAATAAACCAGTGAGCTGCATTTTTGTCTATAAGGGGAAGCAAAAAAAAACAAAAGACAAGCAGTCACACCTGTAGGCTATAGGTGACTGCTGAACTGACATTTTCAGTGATTGAAGCCATTTTGCCCGCGGTCACCATTTGTTTTACTATGAAAGCTGTGACCCAACTTGAAAGCCATGTATCACTTGTCTCATCCCGACCCTGCATTCTTTTTCCTGTCTGACATCCAACTGGGAATGTTTGGACATGTTGGGACTGATTGCTGGAGTTTATCCTTAGATGACATAGTATCTTTTGAAAACTTTTAAATTAATTGAAGCACAGGTTACAAAAAAAAAGTAGATATCACAGCACGAATGACATTGAAGACAGAATAATTTGATGTTTTCTAATTGTTTACTTTTTAATCCTGCCTGCACTTCTCTTTTGTTTTAATAACTTGTAGCAATAATTAAAGAGCCTTACCTCTAAACACCACTGTCGTGATTGGATCAGGACTTCCAACCTTCTTTTTTGGCAGACCTGAAGCTGATTCTACCAAAATCCGCAACATGATGATCCAGAGTGGAAAGAAAGGAAAAAAGTAACAAACGGTGGTTAGTGAGAGAAATGGTTAATCCTTGGAGAAATAATCCACCCTGTCATCTTCGCAGACGCGTCCGGGACGCAGACAAAAGTTGATTTCAAGTGTAGCGTTGGGAAGTGGAAATGAGGGCGGACCACGGGCGTGTAATTATCCTGAGTGGGGACAGATCGTGGGCAGCTGCTGACCTCCTACGAGGCCATTGACACTGACATGAATTTAAACTAGCAAATACGTAATCGGGGAAGTTTTAATTTCGTAAAATATTAATTTTGTAAAACCGACTTTGGGCAGCACTAAACAAAAATTAACTACAAACCTTCACTTTCATTCCCCTCCACCCCAACAAGTTTGAACGAATATATTTTACTTTGTCTCTATCTAGTGGCCACATGGATCTACTACACCGTCAACCCACGAGTACTGTACCGTGGATCTCGATCTTTTTGTGTACGGTTAAAATAAAAAATCAGTTCAAAAGGTGGATATTAATTTAAATACAAAGTACAATACCTTCCATTGCACTTTTAACACCGATTTATACCCGCCAACCACCTCCTGTTGGTGTCTACATTCATTTCATTGCAAGGTGGCAAATTATATACACTTGGTTCCAGCTGCCTGGTCACGTGATTGCTCTCGTGCCTATTATTTGCGTTTGTAATGTTGATCTAGAACACATGATAAACTAATAATAATTATTATCATCATCATAATTATTATATTATAAACGTTTTTAAGAGTTTTTGCTAAAAAAAATCACATCTACTATTATGTACATAATATGATTTATAAGGCACATTTCAAGCGACCCAAGCACAAAAAAATTAATGTGGGAATTTAAGTGTGTGTTGAAGTTAATGACTGTGAGTATGTGTGTTTGTGTAAGAGATGCAAAATGTACACAGAGCAGATGAATAACTAGAAAAGATAACTAAATAAATACAAATGTAGCATGTCCACCTCATCATCACATATATGGACGAAGACAAATTCACAGTTTCTTCAAACCAAGTGCCGTTATGCTTTCAAATATTACACATTAGTGTTAAATTATGTTACAAGACCAGTTTTTGTAAGATGTGCATTGGGTGTGTTTCCTGATATACTTGTGAGATTGTTTTTGCTGTTAATAGTTGTTTTAAGCCTAGGTAGAAATGGTATACAGTGCACAAGTTATGTGTAGTATTTTTATTTAATTTTTTTATGTGGTATTTGTGGGTTAAAAAAAAAATCACATTGATGGTGCGATACCTTACTTCTCCACTCGAGGGCGCCAAATCTCTTTAAACCCGAATCCACAGTTTCAACTTCCATGCACTGCCACTTTGTAACTTATTGTAGGGTTTGCTTCATGAGGTCACGTCATTTTAACTCTCTAAAAAAATGCATCCCACCAGTCATTCCATTTGCCGAGTGGATGAAAGTGCAATTCACCTGAAGTAGATTCAGAAGTATTCATCACAAAATGTCACAAAGGGAAATTAAGAGCTGCCATTTGTGGCCTATGTTGCAGATACTATACTGTGATAAACACATACAAATTAAAAACTTTGTTGTTCAAATGACATTACAGGAAAAGGTGGGGAAAAAAAACACAAACACGTAGCCCACATAAATAAAAAGCAACCGGTCCACTTACTTACATTTACCAAACATTAATCACGTCGGCCCATCCCTAACCTCCCACACTGCTGCTTTCCTGGTCTGCAGCCTCATCACCTACCATACCGACTGCTGCAATTCTCTTCTGTTTGGTCTCCCATCACTCACTCCACAAATTACAGCTTCTCCAGAACTCTTCCATCTGTGTTATCACCAGAATCCCCTCCATCCACCACATCACTCCCGTACTGCGGCCTTGCCGCTGGCTCGCCATTCGATACCGCAACCAATCTGAAATACTCATCCTGACTTTTAAGGCCATCCATAAACTTCCTCGGTCATATCTCAAGAGCACTGCCACCCCCCACTGCCGACCTGTTATCATCATAAAATGTACCGTACTTTTCTCCAATCTGGACGTGGCACAAGCTGCAAACTGTGAAAGTCTACACACCTTGTTCAAAGGCAAGTTTGTTAAATATTAAAACGAGACAAAATTAGATCATTTCAAAACTTTTTTCACCATTATTGTGACCTGTTACAACTCAATAGATTTTTTTTAAAATCTTTTTGAGGAGGGAAGTAAAAACGCAACCAAATAGTTTAATTGAATTTAAACATGTAATTGTTAGAAAGCTCTGATCAGGTTGCGGTCAGAGAGGCCTCTGTCAGCGTGCTCTCCCACATCAGGTGATCCTGACCTCACATCACGGGTCATCTCTTGGCAATCAATTTAAAACGTGTTCAAAGCAGAGGCTGTGCTCTCACCGGACTGTTACGTAACTTCTTGATTTTCATCATCAAACACGTGCTGCGTTTAAGCGGGGTGCTCATTCTTTGGCATACTTCCATTGAGTGACTGCACAATAATTATAATGCGCTAGCTAAGGGGTTAGAAATGGGAGCTTTACGAGACAAAAACACTCTTCTGCCACAGCATTAGGTACTCACGCAAGAGTTGCATGGAAGATTCTACCTTTATATTTTGAAAATATTTAGCTCTTTTTTGATTGATACATTCAGAGGTACTCATTTGACAATATTGTGTTTGTATTTTGACTTGTTGCAAAACGAGGTCCCCAAAGCGATAAAAACTTACAAATTAAAGTAATACCTCTCAAACATTAAAACAAAGCATTAATGTCTTTGCAAAAGTACGATTGCAATTACTGTAGAATGTGCAAGGATGTTCAAATGTAGCTACTGGGTCCCATTTATGCTGTTGTTGCTGCAACTTCAACAGACTGCATTGTCCTGAAATGATCCCACATTTTATGTATGGAATATTTTGTGGGCAGCATCAGTTAAAACCTCCACATACTTTAGTTTCTGTCTTGTCTTGCTCTTCAGGGAGCCAAAAACAAAAGCAACAATGCCTCACTCCAGCGGGCGGCTCACATGAGGTCGCAACCGAAACGTCCAATTGTGGATTTGATATGTACCCGCACATGCTTTCCACCCGTGTTGAATATTTCACGATAGCTCCATAGCTACTCCACACGGCGCGTGTCATCCATTTTCATGTTATCATTACTTCCTGCTGAGCCCAATTTAGTGGTAGAATCCAATGATTACCTGGCATTGCTCCACCCGACAAACACACAAAGGCTGCAGGGAGGATGGTTGACTGATGATAGACGGGAAGCTGTGCCATCCCCTTCTCTCGTTATATAGCCCAATCGTGAGACGGGTGCAGACTGATCATCCTGATTCCATTGCAAAATTTTTTTCCTGTGGAAAAAAAAAAGAAAAAAACTGTTAACATGAAGGATATAGCGCTGATGAGATAGTCATTGTTCCAGGCGTGGCGCTCAATAAATTTGTATTTGGCTTTAACTCAGCATGTTTAGTTGGTTCAAATTTTTCTGATATAATTCGAGGGAAAAATTTGGGGTTTGTAAGTGTCAAAATCAAATTGAACTACACCCTCTCTATCCTGGTCACCACCTCTTCCAGCTCCTTTCGTGAGGGAGGCGCAATAGGTCCTCAAGCCATTAACTCCCGAAACTGTTCACTCACAATCCCATAGTGTATACTTTTTCTTGGCCAATAAAAATGATTCTGATGTCTTCATTGTGTTGTGTATTCTGTCATCAAACTAAAGGCTCCATCTACCGTATTTTCCGGACTTTAAGCCACAACTTTTTTCCTAGATTTTGAACCATGCGGCTAATACAACGGTGCAGCTTTTCTGTAGATTTTTCTTTCACCTCTAGGGGTGCGCTATAGTTCAGAAAATACGCTAAATAAATCTCGATTTTTTTTTTTTCTCTCTTGGGTCTGTTCTGTTTTAATTTGCAAAGTTGTTGCCGTGTTAAAAGGCACTGTTTTAAGAATCTTTTCATGTACCAAAATCGTTGCGGTAAACAACACATTTTTTCCACTTAAACTGCGGCTTACAGTCTGGTGCAGCTTGTATATAGTTTTTTTTTTTAATTAATTAATTTATTTATTTTTTATTTATTGTTTTTTAAATTGTATTTCACCCAAAAAGGAGTTGCTGCGGCTTATATACTGGTGCGACTTATAGCCCGGAAAATGCAGTCATTATTAAATGGATGTCTTGTCATCCTCACAGTGTTCAGTATTTCGACCAGAGTTCATGTCTGGAGTAGTTTCCTCGAGGAGTTGCACTCCCACGTCTTCTGTCCACATCGAATCCAATGATGTATGAGCCAGCATAAACACACAGGCTGGACAGTCTGGCTGTGCAGATGTGCATATTTTATCACCTCACGCTCTTGTGTTACACCTTCTCGTCTCCAATATTTCTTCGGTGGTTAGGCTCATTCCTCAAAGTTGACAGTCGTTTTTATTAAAATTCGGAAACTCAGTTTTTCATTAGCTTCGTATTTTGGACATTTTAAAGAGGGATTTTAATGCCTGGGAATCCTGCAGAGGGTTAGCTTTTAAGGTGAAAGATAAAATAACATTTACGGCACACACTTGGCGAGATGGAGGAGGTTTGTGCTGAATCACGTGCTGCAGTATTTCACTGGCATCTACAATGCTGAGCTTTCCAAGAGTCCGTTTTAAAAGGATGACTGCAACTTTTTTGCCCAGACGTTTCGACTGTATCACTGAATTCGGGTGAAAGGAAAAAAGCAGCATTGCCACAATTCAACAGGAAGTGATGAATGAATTCAAACTTTAGGCCAATGTGTTTGTTAAAAAAAATACAAGTGAAGCGGACCTTGATGAAATATTCACATGAAATCACAATCACCATATTGAGGGGAGTAAAAAAATGACTTTTCAATATCAATCAACGCTACCTCATAAGTATGCAGTTAAGGACTTAAAATAAAAATGAAAAAATACGTGGAAGTCCAGCAGCATCTACAGTTGATTTCACGTCTGACTTCAACTTTGGGCAGCAGCTGAGAAACTAGAAAACAAAGACATCAGCGTCAAATTTATAAATCATACATTTTGCAAAATGCACAACCCTATCCATCAAAGTTTTTTGTTGGCTTTCTCCAACCTATCTCCCTTCCACTATTATGGCGCACCTGCAGATGGGATGTGGTGGCACCTTGATGGCTTGCGGAGCCTGCCGACTGCATCTGGGCCGTAACAGCAGTGACACTTAGCCTGAACTGAACCAGAATAATAATTCCAGTAAACCACAGCTATGTCCCTTTCCAGAACTGTGTTTAGCAGTGTGGGCTTGGTGCACTGTGGTCGCTGGGGAAGTGGAGTAAACTGTGGCGTACAAGGCATTTACGTTCCGAAAAATAGTATGAGATTGTGACGAAACAAAAGTAAGTACAAAGGCAACAATTTGTTTTAAAAGTCCAAAATATCCCGGTTTATAGTATTCACAAAATCACCTCTTCTCCAAAAAAATCACAATGGTGAAACTGATAGATTTTAGATGGCAGAGAAAAACTTTGTCCTCACGGCCTGCACAGATGGCTCAGTTGGACTGTGGACAACGACGGAGGGCGATCATGTGGGTTCTTCTAGACAGAACTTGATGCGAAACGTCATAGAGCCAACAACATACCAGAGGTGAACCTCATAAATTTCTCTACATTGGCTCAATCTCAAGTAGAGCCAAATGTTTAAGGGCATACTTAGAATTGCAGTGGTTGCTCCAAAAGTATGCGTTAATCGTTAAGACATAAGAGGAAAACAAAGCGGACTGATGTTTTTATTGGGGCCACTGAGGGTTAACAGTGTGACCCACCAGTTGAAGTGTACAAGTCGAGGTGGTGCACGGTCATCGAAGTTGTAAACAAAGTCATAAATGCTAAAAAAGGACTCAAAACAAACAAAAGTTAAGGATTGAAATTATATAGTCCGAATTCTGCGGGGAAAAGGGCAGACATTCTCTGGATATAAAAAAAAAAAAGGAATAATGAAGAAAAATGTAAAATGTCCATGATTTGTTTTTAATTCCCATTTTTTTTTCCCAGATGAATGTTATAGGTCACATTACAGGTGGACAAATAGTCTTGGTCTCATTTTCTTGTATCACAAAAACCTGGCATTTGAACAAAGGGTGTGTAGACTTTTTATACCTATCATAGGTCCCTTACCTCAGCTGATATGGGGCACAAAGTGAACTCAAAGTTAAATTCAGCGAGCTCTGTTCACCCCACATGCTCTTACTCCTTTTCCAGAAGTTGAAGTCTGACTTAAGTTCATAAACTCGGGTTTGGCTCAGTAATTTTACATTTTTTGGGACACATGTCGGATATAAAAGGGAGAAACAGAGAAAATGAGAAACAGAAAATGTTTGGCTGCATAGTGGGACATTCATGGCACCAAATTCTGTGGGTTTGCAATTCAACTTATTCCGTTCAGGCTGTGTTGAAACATTTTTTTCTTTTCAAACGGTTTATCAAAGAAATATCCATGTTCAAAAGAATGCTGCTGGAAAGAAATAGACGGAAAAACACACACAAGATGCCTGCCACTCGATGCTACCAAAGCCCTTTCTAAATAGGAATCGGTGTCAAGGAAGTATGCTGAAGTGATGCATTTCAAGCTTGATGACAGCAAGGCCAAAAGTGAATTGAGGAGCTCCACTTCATGCCACCACACTTCACAGGAACAATCCAGTCCTTTAGTACACAAAAAAAATTAAAGGTCTCCAGCTCAACTTTCCCCTTTAATCCACTTTTTAGCCTGAGGATTTTTTTATATGCGGAGTCAAGACCATCTGGAGGTGCAGATGTTTTATATGGCAGTGATACAGGGGGGGTGTGCACATGTCGTCTGCAAACAATTTATTTTCCTGTCACGGAAACTCGTTGAGCACAGAATAGCAAATAGGTGCTTTGCAACCGCTCTCTGGCAGAGACAGACACCAAGGGTGGAGTAGTTTGGGATTCGTCATTAGTTTTTATTTTGATTTTCTTTGGACTCTTATTTCTGTTTGTTTATAGAGCGGTTTTGCAAGTTTTTAGGGTTTCATTTCAACCCAAATTGTTTAATTTGTTTCAGAGATTTTTTTTATTAGTTTTAGTATTAGTTTTAGCTTTATGCTAAAACATCCTAAAGGTATTTTTCAGCAAAGCCAAAAAAGGCACAGTTTTATTGTAAAATTCAAGAAATTTAAAAGAGCCATGTTTACTTTCACAAATGTCAGAGATAGCTACATGTGTCCCAAAATGTATTTTTGACGCTGATTTCAAATCTTTACTTTTTTCTCATTCAAAAACATTTTTGTTTTTAAGTTTAACTGAGAAGTGTGTTGTAATTTATAGCAATGACACATGCTGAACCTAACAACCCTTACTTCATGAATATTACTATATTACATATTATATTATTATTATTGTTATAATAATAATAATAATAATTATTATTATTATTATTATAACCTCATGTGCTTGAGAAAAAAATTGCACGGATTTGGAATGAGCGCGAAAAACAAATCATTAAGAAAGGTTTATCTACATTTCTGAATAAAAAAAAATGCAATAAAAATGTGTTAACCACTTTAATTATAGTTCATTTTAATTACTTTCATAAACAGAATGCTGATGTTTAATTATCTTTTTTTAAATATTCTTCATATTTCATTAGTTTGTTTTTAGTTTGTTCATTGAGTTGTGGAATAAATTAAAAAATAAATTCATTGCATTTTTTTCTTCTTTCCATCAATAACTTTGACTGTAAGGTGCATAATAAACTCCCAAATAGATAAATACAAAAATAAATCTCTGCAAAGATGCTCTTCATTTTTCTCAGTAAGAATAATTGCCATGTGTGTGCAGGTTTTAGGCTTATGCACACCTAGCAGTGGTCAGCTACTATAAAAGTCAGTCGCTATAAAAGGCTCTATCAAGTGTGCAGGAATGCGCCAAACTAGTGGGCCACTTTCTTGGGCAAGCACTCCGGCTGCAGACTTGCACTGTTTGGCGTTGGTTGCCCGCAAGGAAAGGAAGGAAGAGGAATAACTTGTATTTTAGGCGTGTTTGATGTGGGGTAGGGCAAAAAAAAATATTCCTCCAATTGTGGCCAGTCACAGTATATTTTTCATTGTCCGGGCTGGGCTCCTCTAATGCATGCGTGTCTTCTTTGCGTCCGTCTTACTTTCTGTTAAACTGTGATTTTCGGCTTTCGTTGTGAGTTTGTGGCCAAGAGTGCCAGTCGTCTAGACCGATTGCTGTGGGCTTGTAGAAGACGTGAAAAAGATCTTCTGTCCGAGGGAAATGTAAGGAATGCTTTGATGGGGATGTCTCGCTACTTCCTTTTTCATATTCGTCTTCAGGCGGGTGAAAATTTACCCACAGCCCCCTGAGAGTTGTCAAAAAGCCAAAGCTGGAGAAAAATGAGCTTTCTTTGCAGTCATTCAAAGATTCAGCCATAAGGACTGCTTTTTATCACTTTGTAAAGGTAAATTGAATACAGCGGACCCTCTCAGATAAAACACTTTCAACGGCACCAGGAAATATTGGAAATATAATTAATTCACTTCAGGCTCAATTGGTCCACATTGTAAAACTTGTATTGCCTTCACTAAATTAAATAGTGAAGGCGTAATGAGATAATGAATTACATCCAAACTTTTGGTATCCTGAAAAGTCATGCAAGTGTAAAAGGAAAACAAACACAGTTGACGGTAAAATTTAAAAACAAACATTTTACCATAAAGTCCCCGTGAAGTAAAAATGAGTGCTTTCTAAATTATCCTACTTTGTCCAGCATCTTTCTGTTGCCTACACATAACTACAAGTTTGTGTACAGTCCATTTCCAGTAGCTGGAAATATTCCACCGTGTCACCCTGAGGCTTTTCCATAATGCAACAACGAGGCACTCTAAAACAGCCGCGCTATTGGTCCACATGCTGGCTATCACATCTGACTCCGACTGCCGAATTTCTCTTCATGATTTGCTCACACTCACAGCCTACAACGAGGCACTCTAAAGCGACCATCTGAGGGGAAGATTCCTTTTCAGGGTGTAGGCGTACGCACCACAAAGTTCTTTTTCACATTTTCATTCCAAAGCTGTACTCTGCTTATGCCAGACACTGAGTTTAGGTGACTTATCTACTAATAGTGACACCGATTTTTTAGAAAAGCGTGTAATGTGATAACAGTGGTTGTTGCAAACAAAGTAATATATATTTTGAAAAACCTCTCCTTGGCTGTAAATTTGATTCTTCATGAGAACAAAATGTGCAAGAAGACATGCCGAGATTCCCCTCTCTGTGACAGTGTAAACATAGAAATCACATAATGATATTTTCGATTTCAGCTTAAATTAAAGGGTACCCGACGTTAACTCCCTCATGACTGCAAGGCGGGCGTTCCCTTAAGCGACTATTTTTAGCTTTGCATTTTCCACAAAATCTAATCAACACATTTAAAAAAAAAAATCTGGCTCATCTTCATCTAATTATTTCACAATTCCAGAATTGTTCTTCCATGTGCATCCTATCAATTTAGCTGGACTCACTGCACACGCTGGTGTTCCGCTTTTGTCTGTTCTGCCTCCATTTGAAATGCAGCCATCCGTGAAAAACATTTTTTGTTCAAGCAAAGGAAGAGGCAAAAGTGTGCAGACATTTTTGACCCCGCGGCCGCGTCATCTATATGTGGACAAGTAATACATATTCATAAGTGATGACATTTTTATGGCCTTTTTCTCTTCACTAAGTTGCAGGTACTTGTTTTTGCAGGTACAGATCTGTGTCAAGGCACCCGCTGACCTCTACGTGACCTCTAGATTATGCTGTTTCCCTTTATTTTTACTGTTTCAAGATCCCCCCCCTATGACCCTTTGAAGACCAACAGGTGCACATTTCTGCAAGAACTGGACTGTTTTGCTCCCATCTAGAACAATTTTTGTTGCCATACAATCATTTTCACGATTCCTGACACTAAAACTCCATTTTGGTCGACAAGTCAAAATTTGTGTCAAGACGACCTCCAATATTGTTGGATGTGAGGAAATAACTATTTTTTTAATATATATTCTACTTGCATCTTCATGAATTTTTGTCACTTTAGGACAAGTTTTCAAATTTCAGGATGAAATAATGACATTTAGAGTCTTTGAACTGCTGTCGAATTTCAAAACAGCATGTAAGGGTTAATTAAAATTTGAAAATTAAAATTGTGCTTGATCACTGTTCACACTGGTTAAAGAAAAAAAACTAAAATTTCATAGTAAACATCAACCCACTCAATTTATTTTTGTGCTGGCGAGACCTGCGTGCTCTGATCTGGTTTAAAGGCATGCTGGCAAAAATGCTTCTCATTTTGTTATCCCTCCAGAAAAAATAAAACAACTCCCAGACACTGTCGTGTGGCTTTTTCTCTACCCACACCCACGCGAGCAGACGTGCAAACACCCAAACAGATGACACTTATTCCAAAATGCCACAACAACACACGTGCACACGACTTGTGCGAGATCTTCATTAGCTCAGTTTATAGGAGCTGAGGGCTAGAAAGAGCAAACATCGCCAGCAAGCGGAGTGTTTTCATAAGAACCAGGCCGAGGGAGAGTCAAGAAAAAGGCAGCTTGATGTTTTCACTATTTGTTGTTGTTGAAGTACAGCAACAAACCTGCCTATGTATTTTTCCAGGATGGGCCTTTCATTAGTTTTAGTCTTGGTTTTAGCTTTTTTTTTGGAATGTAATGAGGTTTATGGAGATGAGGGAATAGTTTGCAATAAATGTCCTCTATAAAAATGTGCATACATACAGTTGTGGATTGCCAATAGAAAAAATAAATTATGTCTCCATATCCTGAGCCAATAAAAATCTCTAAAATGATTCAGAAATTCTATTGCATAAATCTGACATCGATGTCAATTATTTGCGGAGTTTCACTACACACGGTCAAGCAAGGTTGCATATCCCCCTGAAACAGCGGGATGTCCACTATGATGACCAAATCACTAGGTTGGTCATACGGACTTTGCTTTCATAAATCAGCTCCTCTCATTTCGCAACAAGGTTGTTAGTTCGAGTGAGAACGGAACCAAACTGTGAAAAAAAATTCCACTCTATATATCGAGATTACAAACCGATCGTCTTTTATTGGCGAGCGTTTAAGCATGGATACTATTAATTGGCCTAATTATTCTTATTCTTATTATTAATAATAATAATAATAAAATTAATAATAATAATAATAATAATAATTATAATAATAATAATAATAATTATTATTATTATTATTGTTATTATTATTATTATAATTATTATTGTTATTATTATTATTGTTATTATAATAATAATAATTATTATTATTATTATTATTATTATTATTATTATTATTATTACAAAAGAAATCCTTGGAAAAAAGTATTCCCTTGCAAAGCATCCCTGGTCAAAGAAAACAAAATCCTTTAGAAAACCAGCACAAATGCAAACAGTCCCAATAACGAAAGGCCAAACTTGGACCTGTAAAACTGCACACAGAGTAAGCCTAACATGCTGTCACTCAGATCTCCACCCCGACGACGCTCCTAATCGGTGTACACAGGCGCCTCCACCCGTTCCTCTCTCTCCCTCGCTCTCTCACTCTGATGCACACACAGTCTCTCCCTCGCTCACTCTCAGTGCAGCAGTTCACGGGAAGCAGCCCAGCTGTCAGCGACTTTTGCCGACGCACGCTCGCGCATGCTATCAGTTCTTCAGTGGCTGCCGAGGAACGTGCCGGCGGTGAGTGCACACAGGAACTCAGTGCACCAGTGGCGTCGAACCATGCAGTGATGCCTCGCCCGCTCCGGAGAGCGCCCCGATAGTCAACTTGTTCTTCTCCCCCTCTCAATAATGAGAAAAGACCGTTTCCTCTTGGCCGTAACCCTCACCGTCATCTTCTCTGCTGATCTCTACTTCATCCTCCTGCCAAAGCTGCGCAACGCAAGAGAAGGATCGGGACACTTTTGTCCGTGCCGCCGAGGCAACTCCAGCCTCCCGAGTCAGTTCTCCAACTGGACTTCTTTCACGCTCCAGGACCCGGACCCTTCTGGACAGAGCAATGGGGGCTCCAAACTTGACGGGTTGTTCGCCCATCCTCTGTATAACATCCACAACCCCGTGGTAGGACAAGAGGAGAAGCTGCTCCAGGTGGATCAGCTGATGGACTACTACAGAAAGAAAGTGACACGATGGGAAAGGTCAGCTTCGGTCTTTTTAGGGCTTTGATTGTGGCGTGGGAGATCGTGAGAAATTATCCTGTTTCACTTTCATTGTCTGAAAATTGTTAGACTGCTTTAAAAATGTTCATCTATCTATGTCAAGGGGGGGGAACTCCGGATTCTCGAGAGCCATATCCTGCCTCCCAACTCCAAACACACCTGATTCAAACAATCAGCAAGCCTGAAACAATCCTGATTATTTGAATCAGGTGTGTTTGGAGTAAGGAGCGCTAAAACAGGCTGGATATTGCTCTCAAGGGAACCGGAGTCTAGGGTCCGCCTGTAGGAAGCAAATATCAATTCCACCGCGCCATATTTCACATTTTTCACCCTTAAAATTAGAAACCCAAATTCCAAGTTCTAAAATTCCTTGTGAAGTTTTGATTAGAGGTTGTCGCGTTCCAAATTGAAGCACTTTTCCCAGGTACAAAGTCCGAGATCCTTGCAAAGGGTTTGAACTTCTGAGGTCAGACTTATGTTTAACTTCCTGACTTTTTGGGCACCAGATACTCAAATTCAAAATTAAATGACATTTTCCTTGTTCCTTTTTGACTGAAACATGTCAGAGGGAGCAAGTTCATGGAAGTCTAAAAGGGAGCTTTTCTGTCGCTTCAGCCAAATTACGCAATGACCTCCCGCTCTTAGCACACACATTGATCCAACCACGTGGTTTATGTTCCGTGCGTGTTCGTTATTTTAAGATGTTTACCGAAGAATGTCTGCCACACGTGTTGCATGTGATACTGCATCAGGAAGAACATATTTGGTCAAATCTCGCACCGGCGACGGTCAAGGGGCAGAGTCACTGATTTTACGGACGTTCAACCCACCGCACGCAGACCCCCAGGAATCTGAATGCTCTTTTGCATCGGCGCCTGATAACAAATGCGCTCCCACAGCTGTAAAATCCCACAGACAATCGCGAGTTGTTTGCTTTGGTAGCAAAGCGATTAAGGCAACCCTCGTGCGCCAAGCCAGTCCATACCGCAAACGTGTTATTTTGAGATCCCACGTCTGGCGCGCTTGAAGGTAAACAGGGTTTTGAAAGAACTCACGCCCATCTTCATCTGCGGGAGACAAAGCGGTCTTGGCTTGTGACGCTTGTCTGTCTGCTCGTTCAGCAAGATTGGGAGAGTTTTGGACCCTTGAGGTGGAAAGGGAGAAGAATTACGAGCAGTCGGGCTGTACTTTATGGCTATTTGCATTTTTCTAGTGCCGTTTAAAGCGTGGTTAGGTTGCCTTCAAATGACAACAGATGAACATTATTTTAATTTATTTTTACAAAAATAAATAAACTGTCAAATAATTATTTCTGTCTGCACTGCAATTTTTCCTCAGACACATGAAGCTGTACAATGAAGCCGCAGCCGCTTCCAACATCACTGTGACCGAATACCAAGTGGCCTTCGATGCCGACGCCAACTGGCTCAAGTTCCACGCGGGAATAAACCGCCACGCCCTGTACTCCCGCCACGACCCCGCTATTACACGGCTCCTCCTCGACATGCGCGAGATGACAGTGGTCAACGCAGGTGACGGGATGGACAATGTTCGCAAATTGTCACTTTTTGCATGTATTAAAACAGCCACGGTTGTAATCATGGAAATTTGTTCCAGATTACACTCAAGATGAGAAGGCCCTGAAGGGAGCGTGTGACTGCAGCCAAGGTAAGGTCAGTTCACCTTTAAATTTACAGTAGCCTCATGTAAAGTTCCCCAAAAAAATTGCAGCTTATTGAGTCACTTGTAAAACCTTTCTTGTGTCGATATGTGAATTACACTGCCCCCTGGTGGCCATGGCGCAGACTCCAGAAGGAGCAGCATAATATCTATTGAATTGGGGCCAAAAATGTTTCATTCTTTACATGCCATTTAATATAATGTAACTTTATGAATGTCAGTAGTGTATGTTTCATGAAATACATTATAGAGCGCTGTTAGCCTTTAAAAAAAATAAATAAATATTTTTTGGGGGGGAAGGCTGATACAGATTAATGGCACTCACATTCATTTCAAAAGCGATTAGCAATTAATAAACAATTCCCTATAAACTGTTTGACATTCCTTCATCTGTACAGTAATAATTAATGTTCTTTTTCAAACTAAACCCTAAACGTATGATAATTATTGACAAAGACAATAATGGGTTAGTTTTATCAACGTGCAATATATTAACTACGTCTGTGTTTTCATTATTTTGTTAGTTTTCGTTAACTATAATAACCCTGCTTAGTCCATCAATTCATATCACACAAACATCTGCGACTTAAGTCTCACCATCTGGTGACAACGGTCATCAACTACACTTTTTATCTCCGTCTGATCCTCTTTGTAAGTACAAAAAATTGTTTTATGCTGTGCTTGTTAAGTTGAATGGGGCATAATGCAACCAACTAATTCCTAACGACCCTCAGCTGTCACCGCAGTTAGTTTCATAAATGTCCTCCAGCTCTAACGCTTACAAATACTGACTCTTGACACTAATCGGGTTTATCAGGTTTCTAAAAGTGACCCCTTTTCTAAGAAGTTTTAGGGTAATGGTTGCTGTCTATCTATCCAGTGGTGAAGCCCAGTGGACACCACCTGAAACTGGCGTTGAAGATGCAGAACTTCGGCAAGGCCATGTTCAAGCCAATGAGGTGAGCTCACGTCTGCCGAGCCTCATGAAGCTCTTCATGAGCACAAATGTATGTTTTGCTTTTGTGCATCAGGCAGCGGAGGGATGAGGAGACTCCAGATGACGTCTTTTTCTTTGTGGATGTCCAGAGACACAATGCAGAGATTGCTGCCTTTCACCTGGACAGGTACAAAACCTGCATACACATCCTCCATTGAATCTTACTTTTATGGGAACACAATATGCTTAATTTCTTCGTTAAGGAAAACACATGGTTTAGAGTTTCTAATGCTAATCTAATACATGGTTAAAATTGTCATTTAAAAAACTTTGAAGAGACCAAGCAACGCCTCAAACTGGAAAAAAAATTGCAATTGGCACTCCCTAAAATGTTTAATTTTTCATAATTTTATTTTAAAAAAATGCACCCAAAGTGTGTGTGTCAATTCATGTGGCAGAGAATTCCCACTACTTCCAGTAACAACCCAGACTAAAGTTACCTCCTCCATGACATACTTAGCTTATCCTCACATCAAAGTATCTATCACTTAGGTGAAATTCCTTGGACCAATTACTGTACTATTTTCCTATTTAGACAGTGTTTTAGCGCCTTCTTGTGGCATTTCAGAAAAAGTACTAAAACGGCAAAGCGTTAGGATATGTGAGTATATATAATATTTTAGGTAGTCAATAAATAAAGTACTATTTTTATATATATTTTTTAGACATAAAAAGTAAGCTAAGCATAAAAACACCTGATAAAAATAAATCCATCCATCGGTTTTTCATGCGGCTCATTCGGTTCAGTGTGTGTGGACTCATCGATTAAATTTGATGAATGACTGTCAATTAACTGTTGCACTTTTAAAAAAAAAAAATAGATAAATGGCTCAATTGCAGAACACATAGCCGACAACTATGATTGCAAAATGTTTGTCAGCCTAGAATTTCCCAGATGAAGACAATTTCATTTTAACAACAGGGTGGCAGGGTGATTTAACGTAAATACAGTCATGAGGACTAGACATTATCATTATGGCACTTAACATAAGGATGCAAAATCATCAATTCAGCACCAGACAACAACTAAGATGTCACAAAAACATTTTTTTGTACACTGTGAGGCTATAATTTCATCCAGGCTGTTATTATGCTGCAAACAGTTCACTTAACACAAATGAGACCAACACATTTCCTCTCTAAGACTCTTATTTTCATGTCCTGTATTTTTCAGTCTTGCCTGGGGTCTTTCTCATTAACTCACCATCTCCCGCACTTTTCCAGCGTCACACTTGAATTGTTTGATCAATGACTAAAATGTTTCCTCGGGGGAGTGAATGGCCTTCTGGGTGGAACACACAAATATTGGAATCACACTTAGTTAGATTGGTCAGAAATATAAGCGCAAAACACTTTTTCAATGTAGGCAAAATACAAACATGGGTTTGCATAGGTTGCAGATGCAATGACTTCGCGATATCGCATTGAAAACTCGATACGAGAGGGGCACAATTTTATATTAAATTATTGACATTTAAAATGTTGATATGGTTTAAATACCGAATATGTTTTGAGTTTGTTATTGTCATTTTCTGAGAGGGGGAAGGAGTCAAATAAGCCTGTAATTTCTGCAGGAAACACACAATTTAATGTTTCATTAGATAACCATTTTTCTTTGAAATTATATAATAAAACAACTTACTTTATTTTTTCCTGTTAGGATCCTGGACTTCCGAAGAGTTCCACCGGTTGTGGGCAGATTTCTGAACGTCACTGGCGAAGTGCTCCAAGTGACCCGAAATGACGACCTACGGGCTGTCTTTTTCACCTCACCTGGTAGAACAATAAATAAATAAATAAATAATTTAGTAGTCTAATTTTAGGCCATGTAATACGGATTTGTCGTTCACTTTTATTCACGTTCATTGACACTATTGAGCTCGGCTTCTTCGATTTACGCCGCATTATCCAGTGGGGAATTAGCGCTACCTAGTGGTCAAATAACAGCAATGCATCCAGATAGAAGGAACGTCTTTCACTAAGTCAAATATTAGAAACACAAATTTACTCAACAAATATGCTAAAGAGAGAACACATCCTAATGGAAAGAAGGCTGATATTTTTTGTAAATTTGGCATGAAATTTCTATTGAAATTGTGTTAATGGTGAAAATCTGAAGATGGAATGAAATGCTTAATTAATTGAAATGTTGAAATATACAATGTGAGAATGGAGAGTTTCTAAAACGGTGAAGTAATGAAAATAGTTGAAATGGTTTTGAATTGGAGACGCAGGAGGACTATGTGTAAAATGTCGATTGATTAGGGATTAGTGGAAGAGCGTGGTTAATACATAGAATTATTGCAAGGGAACAAATCAAATTGAAAATGATAAAGAATATAAACTGAAATGTTCCCTAATCACAGAAACGTAGAAGGAGGAAGGCAACATGTTAAATGGCTGCTCATATTTGGAAATATCTTGGAAAACATGGCATTTTTTTTTAAATGAGGAAAGTTGATCCCAATATCACAAAAGAGCTGAACATCTTGAAGTTATATATATATTTTTGTGAATGCTGTTCACATATTTTTTGTTTCTTCTCCTCTCTTTACAGCAAACAACACTTGTTTTTTTGCCAAATGCCTGTATGTATGCAAGACAGAATACGCAGTTTGTGGGAGCCCCGACCTACTGGAAGGTTCCCTCTCGGCCTACCTGCCCGGCCTCAGCATCGCCCCCCGCATCTCCATCCCAAACCCTTGGATACGCTCCTACACCTTCACGGGACAGGAAGAGTAAGAATCCTCTATTTTATTTTATGAACCTCGTCAACATCTCTGGATCATTTTTTTTGTCAATTTCCCGTAAAAGGTGGCAGGTGAATCCATCCTACTGCGACACCGTAAAGAAGCTTTATCCTTACAACTCGGGTAACCGGCTCCTCAACATCATTGACATGTCCGTCTTTGACTTTCTTATGGGTAAGTTACTATTGTGATAAATGATCACTTCATTACAACACTCATATTTATCCATAATAATTTTAATTATATTAAAAAAAGAGCAACATTGAGATGATTCATGTTGATATTTGTAAGTACAAATATAGTCCAATTATGCTATAGTAAATTTTAATGCTAGGCAGTTTTATTTACATAGTGTATTACACAACAAGGTATCTCAATGTGCTTCACATAATTAAGAGTACATTTAAAATAATTTACTTGTATTAATTTAGCCCTTTAATTTTAGAGAATTGCTTTTATCAATGTTTTCAAGCATTACCTCATTAAAAAAAACGTTTGTGGAAGTGTCGTGAATAAATTTCAAAACATGTATTGAGGCATATAAGCAGATAACACTGCCAATGTGTGAATTTTTTTTTTTTGCAGGCAACATGGACCGACACCACTATGAGATTTTCACCAAATTTGGCGATGAAGGATTTCTTCTCCATTTGGACAATGCAAGAGGGTGAGAGCAAAAACATTTTCTTTATAATTAAAAAAAATGTGAATGTGGTACCTTATGTGATTGTAGATTTGGGAGGCACAGTCAAGATGAGATGTCGATTCTTGCTCCCCTATCTCAATGCTGCATGTAAGTACAACTTGAAAATGCTTGCTTGCGAAAATAAAAATCCTAAAAAAAAAATTATAATCCCAAATGAATTGATGTTTATGTATCCATGATATTATTTGCCTTCCACAGGATAAAGCGTTCCACCCTACTGAGGCTGCAACTGTTGGTCCAACCACAGTACAGACTAAGTGACATGATGAGGGAATCCCTGCAAAATGACCCCCTGCAGCCCATCCTAACAGAAGCGCACCTCTCAGCCCTGGATCGCCGCCTAGTAAAGATCCTGCGGACGGTCCAACGCTGTACGCGCAAGCTGGGCGACGACCGGGTCATCACTAATGACTTTCTTACAGCTACAGTGAATCCTTGGGCCAACGCAGAGAGCAAAAAGGCCAGCTAACGGACGGGGGATGGAAATCTACTCCGCTTTTTAAGACTTCATGATGAAGTGCAGTCGTTTCGATTTTAATGGAACAAGCCAGGAATCAATGCAAGATGCTGTGAATGCCACAAACGGGGGTGGAGTGAGGGAATCTGAATACATCGACCGGTGCATTATTGACAAGCCTGTTGGTTGCAAGCGCACATATCATAACCTCTAAATACTGAAAATAAATCATACTTTGATAAAGAAAGCGATAGACTGCTGCCATACTCGTTAGAATATATTATTATTCAAGGATGAGATGCACTGGAATGGCTGGGCATTTTTGATTGTGAATATGTTGGAATATATAGTCAATTGGTGTGCAATAAACTTCGAGCAAAGTTGTTTTGTGTGTTTGTGGTTTTAAAGACACAAGTGGATTTAAAATGTCAGCAACACAAAATTTGAGAATGAGATTCAGTTCAGGACATTGTCAATTAATGAGGTCCAGGTTCCGAAGCAAACATGATGAAGTAGCATTTAGCTGTTATGCTGCACGCAAAGGCAATACACTGCCAACACAAGTAAAGTCAGCACCAAGAGTCTTAAATCCAGGCGAAAAAATATGCTCCATCATCATTTGAATGAATGACATGTGCCCTATAAATAGGACTGCCTTGCCTTTTGGTACAATGGAACCAAGGCCAAAATTCCGTAAGGTATGTTTTGCACGAACACGATGCAGCTCATCACAGAGAGAACACCTTACCGGCAGTGAAGAATGGTGAGGTCACCAACACTTTTTATGGTTATTTTATTCTTCAGCTGGAGCCATCTGCAAGTTGAAGGGAGTTAGGATCCATTCCAAATAGACGTCAGTGATAATAATAAACTAACGAGCTTCTGTTAGAGACAAGAAAAATCTAGAAAAGCTGAAATTTATTTTGGGAAAATCAGAGGCTGGCACGAGTGATAACTTTGTTTTTAACGGTTTCACTGTGAATGTACATAATTTTTCGTCTGGCTTTCCATCAATGGTGTTATATAAGCTACTGGTGACAAAGGCGGTATGATTTAAACTTTTTGCGCATCCAAAAAACCTGGAAAATTAATAGGAAGGATGTGTAAACAGCTCCCTGTCTCCATCTAGTGGCCAATTTTGAAAATGAACATTTTTACAACAAAAAGGAACGTAAATGCACTTTTAAATTCATTATCAGTCTTGCGACGTAATACACATAATAAACAACGCTTGAGGCAGATTTGAATTCTTTTTAATTTTTTATTGCTTAAACTGCCATCTGGAACAATCTATACCAAAAAGGATAAACATCTTTGCACATATAGGAGATCAAACTGAATACAGGGAAGAATAGAAAAAGAATGGTCCTCTGATCACTTGCAGCTCAGAGCACTACAGGCCCACACGGATCCGCTCCAAGGTCGGAACCAGCGGGGGTGACTGACGACTACTGTAAGCCCAGGAAAAGTTCAGCTAAGGCAAACCGGGACAACTGCAGTGTGGCTAAAACATTTAAAACCCATTGCTGATGTTGCTGCTATTTACACGGAGACAGTAGTCCGACAAACGCCTTTGTCCCTACCGAGAATCTTTGTCCTGTGGCGCGGGATGGATAGGAAGCGACTAAAGGACCGCCTGAGCGTTAGGGCAACACGTCGTGAGGATGATCGGGTTGTAATCGAAAAAAAAAAAAATAAATTCACTCATGACTACACGGCAAATCAGTATCAGGAAAAAATGACAAGTATGAAGAGAAGCTGAAATCACTTTGATAGTAGCATACTCAAGAAGTAACAAATCAAATATTCAATGAAGCTGTCGCTTCTGCACAAAGCTGCTGTTCTCGTGCTGAGGATGTGGAACAACATCATGCCGAATAAGCGCAGAGAACAAATCACAAGCAGATGAAAAGACAGCCGCCGTTTTCCAGTAAGCAACAAAGCAAAAGGTTGAAATAAATAACTCGCTCCTGATACATAAATACCTCCGATGTCCATTAAGTTGTGTGTGGGCGGAGTCGGAACCCATTATTACACAATACAATTACATACTGTTGTGTCGATTGACAAGAAGCATTTATTTACTTTGTGGCACTGGACAGCTAAAATAGAATTTATGGAAAAATAAGTGTTTACAAAAGACAGAAGATTTTTTTTTTTTAAGATTACCATCACTCCAAACCATAAATTTAAGAATAATAATAGTCATTGAGTCATGGATCATTTAACTAGAACATTTTGATTACAAACCATAGCATAAGTGACCAAGTTATTTGGTAGATAATAAAAAACTGAATACTGAAATACACAATACTTGTGTTTTTTTTTGCCCCTTTATATATACTTTCGCAGATTTTTCACTTCAAGTAGAGGTTTTCTACTGATTAGGACAAAAAAGGGTTTGAGCGGGGGGAAAAAAAAAAATTCCTATTCACGGTAACGCTCCAAATAGAAGGTAACGTTTCATTTTATCGCGCAATAAACATTTGGCACCAGCCTGGAAGCTGCACACTAAAACTCAACTTTGAGATGTCTTGACATCGACTCATCTTATCGCTCAGAAAGCAAAGAAACAAAAAAAAAAAATAATTCAAAAAGGAGCCATCACGTCTGACTGACTGACATTTGGTGCAATCATCAGCTTCTGCTGCATGAGTCTAACGGGACTTGAAAAAGTCAAGAAAGAAGAAAAATCGGTCTGTAACAAATTCGCCATGTGAGGTTTTTGATTGTCCTGTCTTTTGAGAGCCCACATCTTCCTAACGAATGTTGCTTTGCCTTCGCTGAAAAAACAAAGCAGAACCAGCGGATATATGACATTAGGTAGCGTGATGCAACTGTGCCTACACGGTAACGTTACAGCAGCTGGTACAAGCGCTGGTGAACGGCTAAAAGTCACCTCCGGGTGACGGGTACGTGGGAAAGAAAAGAGGGTAACTCAAGAGGAGCCGCAAGAGAGAGGGAAGAGGAAGAAAGTGGCGGAAAGCAACTTGCGTTGGTGGACCCGAGGTCGAAAAAGAGCGAAAGAGAGGGACTTGAGGGGGAGGGACTTGAGGGGGAGGGACGCGAGCCCCTTCAGACCGACAGCGAGACGAAGCTGTTGTACTGTTGGATGTTGCGTTTGAGGATGTCCGAACACGGGCCCAGGACGCGCTCGAAGCGAGGCCGGTCCAGCTTGACGCACTTCAGGGGGCCGCGGGCGACCACGGTGGCGGCGCGGGGGCGGTTCATCAGCAGAGCAATCTCACCTGCGTGAAGAGCGTAACAACAGACAGAATTATATAATATTCAACTTTATAAAAATATGCAAAGAAATAAACGTGATTTTGATTTTTTTTTTTTTGCTTCAGTTCAGTGGTCTCCTTCTGGTGTGCGCGTCTTGGCCACATGGGGGCAGTATATTAGAGACAATTGAGAAAACTCAATAGGAGGCTGGAATATTAGTTGATAAACAAAAAAAAAAAATAATCACACACAAGCACACATCTAAATTAAATAGTTGGTGAAAATTAACTCATCAGAACGAAAAGCGTGCAAACTTATACACTTTAAAGTGGACAAAAGCACAACAATGAAATGAAAATAGCGCATGTACCTAGTGGTGAAAAATCTGTCAGTTTCAATGAATCCTAAACCACCTTGACAAAAACAGTCAATTTTTTCAAAATAAAGGCGGAAGTATTGCTATCAATAGCTAAAATGTGAACACTGCACCAATGAAAGAAATTGATAATCCCAACAAGGAATAGCTAGAAATCCAAAATCAGCTGGAGGCACACAATAATTTACCGAAGTAGTCCGATGGTCCTAATCTTCCCACTTCGACAAACTCCTCGTTCTCTGAGCGACGCTGCAACACCGCAGCAGAACCCTGGAATATGAAGACAAAACATACGCACTTGAGTTCCATCTGATGCTGAGCACACCTCTTTGGTGGGTGCAACGGATTGGGCATTTACCTCCAAAATGATGAAGAACTCATCTCCGGGTTCTCCCTGCACCACAATCTTCTGGCCGTCCTCAAACTGGACCGGCTCCAGTGCGTCGGCGACGGTCAGGCGCTCCCACTTGTCCAGTGACTCTGAAGGGAACGCAGAAAGGAACAAGCCACCATGACGCATTGTTTGAGAAGGCGGACTACCACTTGATTGTGGGGGGAAAAAAAACAAAAAAAAACAAAACCTACCTAGAATAGACACTTTCCTGAGGAATTCTTCATACATCTTCCTCTTCCTCAAAGTGCTTCCCTACATTCAAAAACAAAACATATTTTTGTTAATATTCTCAGCAACCATGTGACTTTGTCCCGAGAAGCGAATCCCAAAATCTGGTCACCATGAGTATTCTCCTGTAGCTGTCTCTGTCGATGCCCCACAACTTGACGTTGGTCTTGGCTCTGACAGTGGCGGCCCTCGGGGTGCCGTAGATCAGCGCCAGCTCTCCGAAGCTGCCGCCTTCGCCGATGCTTGTAACCCATTCATTGTTCACGTACACCTGGACAATTGAAAAGGAGGTACATTTTTTACAATCGGACGCCTAAAATCTATTAAGGCATTGTGTTTGCGTGGGATGACAGAGCACTTCCTTGTTTACCCGATTTCTAATTTTGTCAATCTTCAGAAATCAAACGGGAAAATACTCACATCCATCTCCCCTTGATCAATAACGTAGAAATTGTCGCCCTCATCGCCTGCGGACAGAAAATAATTCACAATTGACCCTCATAAAGCTGGGACTTGATTTGATCGTGTCATTTCGTCAAAACAAACCCACCCTGCAAAATAACGGTTTCCCCGGCGATGTAGGTGACAGGAAACATGGCGTCAAATATGTCACTGCAAAGAAACGTTTGGGAGTTAGCCAGAGTTGATCAAACATGAAGATTAGATTAGCTGTTCTCAAACTGAGGTGCCGCGAGCTATAAGGACTGAGACCTGCTGCAAATAGCAAAAATGCGCACCCCCACCCCCCTTCCAATCACCAAAAGGTTTCTAGTCGCCAAAAGATGCCACAAAATGACATTGAGACACTATTAATTGTCTAAATGAAACTCCTCCTCTTACTTCAACATAGTTCCTTGTTTGACTGACGTTAGGAGTCTTAGAGTCTCCTTGGGGAAAATGTTCGCCCCTCTCATGGTTCCCATGACCCAAAAAGTTTGAGGACCTCAGCTTAGAAGGAAAATCAAGTTCACGTCAAGTACCTCCTCTCATTGTCATCCAGGTGAGAGAAGAGCACATTCTTTTCAATAGCTTTGGCTAAGGCTGCCATTGTCTTGTAGTCCTTCGGAATGACCTGAAGTAACAACATGTGTCAGTCACTATGGATTGAAGGAACCGCTTCAACCAAGCATGTCACCGAACATCTGATGTGTGCACCTTTCTGACGTAGGAGGCGGCATCCTCCTCTGTGTAAACCTCAGCGCTGAAGGCTCCCCGCCGCCTGCGACCCTTCACCACGGGGTTCATGGGCGGGGACACTTCCTCATCGCGGGAGTCGGAGCGCGAACTGCTGGCCTTCTGCTGGTTCTGGATCTGCTTGGCCTCCTCCTGGCGGGGAGGAGGGATGCAAGAGTCAATAGAGTGACTGCTTCCTACAGCGTGGAAACGAACTCAACTGCAAATTTTGAGTTGAGTGTAAATCGCAAAATGGGAGTTTAAGGATTTACCATTTGTGTAAAGTACAACAAAACAATGTTTTATGTGACATGGGTTGGTGATTCTGTGCATTTATAGCCATGGCGTAGATTAATGATGGGCAAATGAAGATTTTATAAACCACGGAACCATTTAAAGAAATCGCTCAAAATGGTTTGAAGATTAAAGGCTTCAGTGATAACGACATCTGGTGGCGAAAACTTGAACTGCAGTCAAAAATACCAAAGCGGCTTTTAGGCAGTAAAACATATGTAAACACACACGGAAACAATGATTGGATACCTAGTTCTTCATACTAAAAAATGTTTTTGTGTATTGTGACAGTTTTTCAGTCAAATAATAAATTAATTTAAAAAAAATAAATAAATAAATAAAAAAATCAAGCACATGGCCCATACCTTGTTTAATGCCGAGCTAAGAAATGTTGTGAATGTAATTTAATTATTTTTTCCTGAAGTCTTAAGTAAGCAAAAGTGTGAAACAATGTTACGCGAAGAAACCACGACTCATATGTTCACACATTAAAGTATATACATTTCTACATACAAAGTAACAAAAACTAACTGAAAATGAATATCGGCTCCATATATCGGTTCTCGGCCTACTAAACCACTAACAATCGGTTTCAAACTCGAAAAAAAAGCATATCTGCCTATATCCAGTCAGAACACACTCGCACCATTTAAAGTGCTTCTGCTCAACCCCAAATAAAGTTCAGCTGTTCTCATTGGCTTTTGAGAGGTTAAAGATGAGAAATGAGTGACCATTTACATTTACACAATTAACTCATTGACTACCATTGACGGATAAATACGTCAAAGATACATTTTTTTTAATTGGCTGGTAGTGAATGAGTTAAGAGGCTGTTAAAATAAAAAGGAAAAATCTATGATTTTCACTTTATAATCCCCTTCTTTCTGTCCAGCGGGCAATAATGTGGTGGTACGCACCTTCTCAAGCCGCTCAAAGTACTCCCTGAGGAAGGCCATGGGCCGATCGGGCCTGGAGGTGCACAGCTGGACAATGCAGTCCTTCAGCAGCTGTTGAATGTTGTGTTTCTGCACGTACTGCTCGCACTCCCTCAGGCTCCGCTCCTCTTCGCTGCTCGTGCTTCCAGAAGCCATGACGACAACCGCAACCTTGCTTGATGACCTCTAACCTTGGGAATCGGGGAGAGAGAGCCAACAGGAAGAGGGAAAGAAAATAAAAAACAGATGATGAGATCTTCACAATGCCACAAGAAGTTACAGGATTACAAATGAGGTCTATTTTAGTTTCAATGTGAGAAATGGGCCAAAAAAATAACAAGAATGTGAGAAAAATAGAACCGGAGCGAGAAGGCAAAGAGACGTTCCTTGTTGTGTAGCAGCAGGCCCAAAGACGGTCATATGATGTCTGTCTTCAGACCGCAACATTTTTCATCTCCTCCAGTCAAGTTTGATGTCACAAAGACTGGCTATGAAAGTGTGTGCGTCATGCACAACGCATGCGCATTTTTGCTTTTAAATCAAGTCACAAACCAGAAGCGTGACATGTCTCTCGTTTGAGGTTCCAAAACTGCTTCTCAGAAAAGCTGGTCATGATCATATGATCAAACTCTTAGATGACAGCGGAGTTGTATCAAACAGGAAGGCCTCTAAAGTTACATTTCGAAACTGCAAGTATCTGTAAACCACATCCGTCCTGTGCCTGCAAGACTATGCGTCATTTACATGCAATTTGAATTACAAATAAATAAGCACAGCCACTTACATTCTATTTTTCATCAGAAGCTTAACGTCAGGTCATGGTCAAGCCCAAAAATTACTGTCCACTGTTTCTATACAAGGCAAAATAAACACTGTGCTACCTTGACTTATGAACAGACTTGGCTGATTTAATTTTTTTTTTTTTGTCTTGAGTTGCGCAACAATTTTTTCATTACAATTGCGAGATAAACTTATCAACAAGTGGAAATTTGGCACGCAGTGAGCAAAACTTCCAAAAAGAGGCCAAGACACATTTACTGTCAAACTAAAACTTTAGAGATTTACACATTGTGTATTTAACCAAACCACATCCATTTGCCTTACAAAAGTCCTCATCTTAATGCGAATACACAATGCAAAATGTCATAGACTGATTAACAAAATTAGCAAGATGTTGTGGCAGTTATAAACCTTTTCGCATGGTGCAACAACACAAGTAGACAAACAATATACTAGTACACAAGCATATATTCTTTATGGTTTGTGAAAAACAAATATCACTGCAGCTTACAGAGTCTTTTAGTCGTGAGCGTCTTCTAGACAACCGATATTAAGTATCGGGTATCAGAAGGCTGCTGATACTCGCCACCAATGCTGAAGGCAAAAAATAAATAAATCTGGCATCAAATATGTGCTCCTCTGCAGTCGCTGCTTGACACATCGGCGATTCATCAACATTGTTGGAAAGAACAGTCTTTGTTCATATTTTTTTGTCATGGTGTATATTGTGAATATTGGCAGGTAATTTATTCAGAATACTACACAAACCAGGTGAGATGTACTAGAGATATTATTTATTATTATTATTATATTTATTTGTCAAGTGAAATAATTTCTACAACATTAAATTCGTCTCATTATCTTTAGTCAGTTATTCGAAATAAATTATTGGGATGCTCAGTGACCTTGCCAAACAAGCGGCAGTTGAATATGCAGTATGAAAAGACCGCCGTTGGTCAATGAAGTTATCATTGGAGTTATCATTGTGTGCAGTGTGCAATGACGTCTAGGTCAGGGAGTGTTTGTCCAATGCAAAGCCTGACCAACCGGTGAACGACACATATCCTACATTCGACAATAAAAAGCCGTCGTTAGAATTGCTTTGCATATCTGCCTTGTGTAAATTCCGCGTTAAAAGCGAGCTAGAGGTTTTGATGTATAGCTTGCTAGCTCCGTGCAAAGGCAAAGCCCTCTTGACGCCATCTTGGGTTCCATCATAAACAAACGCGAGACAAGAGAAAACAAATTTCACCTATGCAGAGGTCATGTCGTGCGTCAGCGCAGGGGAAGATGAATACTCACAAGATGTCGTAAAATCCTACCGAGCCCTTCGACAGCGACTCGGGACGGGTGGCGTTTGTCAATGGCAGTAACCGTTAGCAGCTAGCGCTCCTTCGATCTTTTTTTTCCGAGCCCTGGACCGCAGCCCCACCGGATACGACTGCAAGCCAATCAGAGGCGTTCACTGACGTCAATTCTCCTCGTTCTGACATGTGAGCCCGTAACCCTTGGCAACCTTAAAGGCGCCGCGTCCAAGCGAATGACGTCAAGGAGCTCATCTTGAACTGGAGGGGGGGGGGTGTTTGGGTGCAACACAAGAAAGACTGTTCTTTGAAGTGGGATATTATTGTTGTCTGTTTTTTCCCCAGAAGTATGTTAATTAAATGTATTTCTCATAATTAATTTGCTCATGCTTGAGGGTATTTTTTTTATTCATGAATGCAAGTATGGTAATCGATACTATTTACGATATAAAATTTTTGAATAACTCTAATAACATAAAGGCTGTGAAAACTATTAATACTTGTAAAACTTTTAAATTCTTTGAATGTATGTGACACCCCTGCCATTATTTTCCCCCTACATTCCATACTAATATACTGTTATTTCCTCTTTCAAATATGTTAATTTAATGAACATATTCTGTTCTGTACTTGTTTTCTACTCTAATAAAGATTTTTTTTAAAAAGCCACACAAGTATCAGTTATGGCGGGTCAGTGTTTTGTTTGGTAATGCATTACGCATGATAGATACTGGCCATAATACTGTATTTTATTTTCTCGCAAAGTTTTAAACCGGACAGTGATTTTAAATTAGATCAGCAAATCGGTGCTGTTGTTTGATTCAGCTTCTTACACCTTAGGCTGCTCACTGAAGTGAAGCCCTGTCTTTCCCAGCTGCACTAAGAAACAGTAATCCATGCCTTCGTTACATCTCGGCTAGATTACTGTAATGCACTTTATTTTTGGAGCCAGCCAGCACTCCCTCAAGCGCCTCCACCTGGTGCAAAATGCTGCTGCTCATGTTTTAACTGGACCTTGGAAGACGGATCACATTTTCAAGCCCACAAAATGTCGGTCATCACGAGCCTGGTAAGCACCCACACCATTTTCTTGGATGCGATAAATACTGTGCAGACTGCAGACCGAGGGCAGTTACAGGAGACGGCTCTACGGGTGCCACCCACCCTGCTGCCTTTATCTGCCGCCTGCCATGACGGAAAAATCACCTCCGGTCCTCCCTCAGCCTCATCGCTCTTGGCAGAACACATTTTTAGCAGCGAAGAGACACATTACCAACATAATGAGGCACCCACACCTCCGAGGGATCCGATTTGGGTGTAGCCAAGCGTAAGTGAAGATCAAGAGGATTATTATGTTTATCACTGCAACGGGCTCAGAGGTATTGAATAAACTCTAATTTCGGAAAGGTACATAAAAAATTACTTTTCATAAATGTGTTTTTATGTGTGGTTTTATTTATTTTGCGTTGGATATACATACATGGGCTGTAATAGTTTTAAGCACAAAATGGAGGCTCAGTAGGTTTAAGCCCAGCAAATGATTTTCAAGCTTTCATTTGTTTGCCGACAGTCAACGTGAGCGCACACTCGTCTCGGTCCTGACACAATCATTCTCTTTTTCATAATCCCCACTGCAATATCCCCTCATTCATTTTTCACTGTCATCATCCTCATGTCAGGCCGTGTAATACACACTCGAGTTCATATGGCGGACCCAGAGTTCCAAAATATATTAAAAATTCGACTTGTGAACCAGCTGAGGAATAGAGGAAGATTACATACTCTTACAGAGTTTTACGGTGCAGAAACGGATTCATAAACTCTGTCGTGCAGGTAGACAAGTATTGAAGAACGCACATGGTGTGCTTTCTTTGTGTTCTTTTGTTACCCTTGTGTCTCGTCAACTTGTCTGTATTTTTGTTCCATGCTTTCTTTCGGACCTTGTCGTTTCGTTGATGTTATCGTAGTCCTTTGTGAAAGAACGCTGATTGTATTGTGTATTTCATCAAAATAAAACGTTTGCAAAGCTCTTATTTTATTTTGAACAATGGTCAAACTGAATAAGTTTAAAAAAAATGGGGGTAGGACAGCATCATTCCCACCTTGTGTGATTCCGCTTAATTGTTTATTTTTTTTAATTACAAAAAATACAAAATAAACAATGATTGTTTGGTAAATGGTAATCAAGAAAAATGTTTTTTTTAATACACCCTAATGCGACAAAAGTTGATCAGATTATTTGATTAATCCAATAATCGATTGTAAAAAAAACGTTTCAACGATTTATTTAATATTTAGTGTTTAGCAAGCCTTTTCGTAAACATCACCTCTGTATATTACTTTTTTACTTGTTTTTTTGCAACACAAAACTTTATAGAAATATATTTAAAAGTATATTTAACATTTGACATTTTTTGGCCTGCATGTCTTGTTTCTGCCGTTCCTGAAGGAACGTAAAAAGAAATATCTACTGCACAGTAAAAAGTGGGTAAAACTCAAAATATTGAATCCCCCCAAACAATTGTTCATTTCATCTTATTTATTCATTAAATTTGTACTGGTGCAATCAGGCTAGCGTCAGTAAACTTTGCGTGGCCTGACATAGTCGCGAACTGGCCCCGGGCCATCGGCCCACTGTTAATGTCGACCTTTGGCCAGTGCGCGTGAGTGTGAATTCTTCTTCATGCTCTGCGATCGATTGGCGACCAATGCAAACTCCAGGTTGTTGTTTCGGTTCTTTAAATCGTTATATAATACGATGTAACATATATAGTGTAAATCCAGCGGCCATATTGAATTGAATCAACTACCCAGGAATAATAAGTAAAATCATAACCTGAAAATCAAATTGAGGCATAGTCTGTGGTCTATTACATGGTGATGTAAGGTCATGTTCACACTGCTTATTCTGTTATTTTAAGACGACAAGGAACTCCTTGACACAAAAAGTATTCGCCACAGCTCAGTGGTGGAGGCTGGAAATAATGACTTCATTATTTAGCATTCAAGATTCTATTTAATTCTGAAAATCCTGAGGCAGAAATAGCTTTGAGTTTCTCTTCACTGTGCTGACTCAGTGATCATTGCTTATTATTGCATTTTTGTATAATTTCCAAATATGCAAGGGAGAAAGCTGGAGGGATATTAGAAGTTAAAATATGGCGCATAAACTTCTTACATGTAAATCACAGAATGCGTTCCTCTTTGAGTTATGTCACGCGAAATATGCAAAAACATTTTCCTCCTCTACTTCTGATTATTTCTCTCCTGTCGTTTTGTTTGCGCTAAGAGACATGACCAATGAGATTGCAGCCAGTCACTGACTCACTTGACTCACGGACATAAAGTACAACGAAGAAGAAGGAGTAAGCTTAGAAGAAGAAATAAATCAAGTCAGGCTAAGAATCTGGTGCTGTACAGTATTTGTGTTTGTCAGTAGACATAAAAATAAATAAATAAATAAATAATTCACACTTAGTGATGATGAAAAAAATGATTATTATGTGGCTGCTGGACAAATGTTAAAAAGATGCAGTCTTAAAAAAAAAAATAAATAAAAATGTGAAATTTGAAACAGGACTGTCATCTGCTCTTGGTTTTAATCCTTACTTGCCCCTGTTGCATCATCTCTGCCAAGACCGGCCATTTGGCCACTTTGCCACCATGCCCACAAAAAAAATATACGGTGAGTCATCCCGTGACATGGAGAAGAGGAACATCCATTTTGGTTGAACAGATTACAAAAAGGACAGATGGGGGGCATTGGGTTCGCAAGACGAGTGTGGAGGGTTGCGCAGTAAAGAGCGATGTGGGACATAAAAGTTCCGGGTGGATAAGCTTGGCGTGGTGGGCGCTGATGTAGAAATGAGGGAGAGGCAGTTGCAGCAGAACGAGCGAGCGCGTGGATGAGTCACCGCTAACCACTCGCCATCCTTTACAGACAAACAATCTGGAATTTGATTACAGAAACAACCGCCCCCCCCAAAAAAAAAACTAGTATGAAGAAAAATGAGCCAAATAAAGGCGACTAAAATCTAATGAAAATTATTCAGATAAAACCAGTGGATATCAAAGCAGATTTTTTTTTAATTATAATTCCAATTTAAAGATCTCTATTGTTGCTTAGTATAGGAATGAACATAGCACAGTAGCAGGTTGGGAGTTTTGCTGCATGCGCCATAAACGTGGATCCCCTGATTAATTCCAAAGGGTACTTTGGTGGCTTGGTAATGAAGTGCTGACTCCACAAATGAAAATGTGCTCAGTGTTTAATTAAAAGAGAACGACTGTGATGTAACACTTTCATATCTTAATGTTAACAGTGGTTTATTACACAGCATTGTAATCTGTAGTGAGAAAAAAAAAAAAAAACGACGTTCCCGTTCCAAATCAATAGATGCTATGAAGACCAAACAAAACAAAACGGAAGAGATCCCCAAAGTATTTCTCTCTCAAAGAACAATAAAGTGGCGGGATGATAACAGGATGTCTCACTTGAGGGTAATAAAGACAATTCCGATGTCTTTTAGCCGAGAGGAAAGATGAACTATTACGGGAAACGTACATTTCTTCAGTGATGCAACTTGAGTCATTTTAAACGGTTTATTAAAGCCGAGCTCTCCAGGCGACGTTAGGCACATGGTAATCATCGGATCATCATTGGAGTTCTGATTAGAATTTCTCATGAACTTGCAAAATGCAATTATTTTATTGCGGCGGCCCAGACAGGCTTCTGCGAAGGGAGCAACAACAAAAAATGAAGAGAATGGATGCTTTGATTGTGAGTGTTGGCAGACAGCAGGAGTTTAAGAATAAAACTATGTGCTTTTGTCCACAGGCAACGGATAGTTGACGATGAGCGTGTGTGTGGGTGTGTGTGTATACCGTCTACAAACTCTACTTTTTGAAACCATCCTTTCATTGTTGATTCCAACTCTCATGTAACGTCACACTGGGCGATAAGCAGATGGATGCGGCCGTCAAAACAAAAATAGTGTATTCTGGAGACTGTGGAAAATACGCAGCAAAATAACGGGCGACACATCCACGCAAGTTTGGTTTCATCACAACGCATTTTCTTCCCACAGACAAGATGACCAAGTTAATCATCGAAAGCGCGAGAAGACCTAAGACATTGCAAGTCTGCGGTTTAACGGTGTGAAAAAAACCTGAGGATGATGTCCAGCCACAGATATTATTTGACAGTGGTTGCCAACCACTGGGGCGCGGCCCGGTACCGGTCCGTGGGGGACTTCGGACCGGGCTGCTTAGATGGAAAAAAAAACTAAACTTGCAATTGACTCATGTCAAGATGCTAATTTTCTCGGTCACATTTTGCTATTATTAAACCCACTAGCTAGCGAACAATAGCACGCGCGAACAAGTCGTATGAACCAACCCGTGGCGTCAAAAAGGTTGGGGACCACCACACTAAATCAATTTTATTCGTCTAATGCTGCGCGAAACATAATCATCTGGATCCAGATGTCTTATTTTTAGACTCTCCGTATGATTATTTTGTGCAACCACCTGAATCACATGACACTTGCCACAGATGATGCTTTCGAGAGTATACGAGCTGAGCTGTAACCTCAACAGCACCTGAGCCAACTCAGCAACACATGACATTACAGTGACGCATGCGTCAAGACCATTAAGCTTTCTCCTGTGCTCTCAAGTGCCACTTGGCCACAATCATACTCATATTTATATTTATTTTTTTCGGAGCACAAACAAGCCATTAATGCGCTGGGAGGCCACTATCATGTAGCTAAATAAAGCTGTAGGTCCAGGTGACCGATTCAAGTAACTGATATGGCTGTGTTGACATGGATGGAATATTAAAAAAAAAAAAAACACGCACAAATGTCCAAATTAAACAATAAAATATGTAAAACAGCTGAAAGTGAGGGTGGCGGTGGTGGTACTCGAGGTGAGCAGAAATCAAAGATTAGGATTGACTCAGGCATGCTTTTCCCACCATTGCCACGCCTCTAAAGTGCAATACTTTGACCAATGGTGCCCAAGTCTGGTCCTCGAGATCCCCTCTCCTGCCTGCTTTAGATGTTTCCCTCCTCCAACACACCTGATTAAAGGAGGGAAACATCTAAAACTGGACACAACTTGGGCACCCCTGACTTAGGTCATAAAAGTTTGTTAATGATTAGTATCAATTCAAATTGAGCGTTGCCGTCATCGTAAAAGTCGAATTTTTGATCCAGCTCTTGTTTTGAGGATGAAATCATGTAGGTGTGCGGAGTGAACTGCCCGTTGAGTGTGCATGACAACATTCAAGCACCCTTCAATAATAGTTGCGCAGAACTTGAAATCTCATTCCACATCCACTCAGTTTGTTGCAGCAAAAATAAAGAAAAATAGCATAGTAGAATTCGGATCTCTTTAAAGGATGCCAATTAGCATGCAAGGTGCGCAACATTCCCAAATACATGCACACACACTCTTCAGGCACTCCCTCATTGTCATTAATCTACATTAAAAAATATCCAATAATTCCACCACATAAGTAATTATGATGAGCGGTAATCATGACCTTAATGTCTCATCAGCAGATTTATGATGTAATCCAAATATTTCTGCCACATAAGGATATGGCCAGATGTTTTTGTGATGCTTCGTGAGCGTAAATGTCACACACATTCACTCAACACATTACAAAACATTCAAGAGAGGTACAAATAACTCTCTCAATATGGAATCGAAACACACCTGTGTGTCATCAGCCTTGTCCATGAATATTTTCCAACGAATCAGCTATTGCTCTACGCCAGGGTTGGGCAAACTTTTTGATTGGCGGACCACAATGGGTAATAAAATTTGACAGAGGGGCCGGACCAGGAGCAGATGGACGGAGTGTTTTGGTAACCTCACCTCATCAGAGAAAATAAATACATTTAATTTTAAATGAATGTGAATAAAAGCATTACAACAATAAATATGTATTTGTAAAACCACAATATTTAGAATATAAAACATTAACAAGGTTGATTCATTTAATTTTTTTCAAGTTTGGCGGGCCGGATTAAAACATTTAACGGGCCGCATGTGGCCCCCGGGCCGTAGTTTGCCCACGCCTTCTCTACGCACACCTATGCCTCATTCCCCTTAAATCAGCTGTCTCGAACCTTTGTGTTGATGGTTTCAGCTGCCCCAGTATAATATAGCGTGTACCGCTTTTGTGACGCCAATTACGTCTTCACATTAAAGCCAGGGTTATATCAGTAATTTTTTTTGTTTTATCGCTCTTCCAGTACACAAGAATGTATTCATGTTAACACATCTTGTTTGACATAACGCAAAAACTCACCTCAAGTGTCATTTGGGACCCCGTAATTAGCACCTATTTCGCGAAAGCGGTGGGCCGGGCCAATGAATAGGCGGAAGGTGCTGTGGACCATAAAAGAGGTACAGTAATTTCCCACAGCAGGGCACAAAGGCAATTTAGTTGACTTTTTTTTTTCTCCCTTTAATTCTCTTTTTATAGTTCTGTTACATGACTCAAGACACACCTTCCTACACACTTTACATGAGATTGGGCCTACACAAGCTCTGTTTGTGAGCGGTGATACATTCTTATTTTGGTCTTTATATCATCATGACGTATGGAGAAATTATTTTCTTATAAAGTATGACTCAATGTGTGTCAAAATTCTGTAAATGAATGCGGAGAAGGACCAAGAGTTGTTTTTCTCCGTTATTCCTTGAACGATAGATGAGAGATTTTTCAAAGAAAACAACCTTTGGGAATGAGCCACATGCTGCTTCACCATGTCGAGGACTAATTAATTCGTCTTACCAAGTGAAAGTGACATAACTGTTACCAGAATTTAGAATTTGCTATTCATAATACAATACAAACATTTCAATCAGTTTTTTTTTTATTGATGCAAGGAAACAAAATGTCATAAAATCCAACTTAAGTACAACAAATTTCATGACCGAAAACGTTTTTGCGTCATTTTGTTCAGTCGATTAGCTCTTAAAAAAATATCTGAGAGCTGAAAACTCACCGACTGGAAGCAAGGGCTTCCAATTAGAATATGAATAAAATGAGAAATTCCACTTTTTCTTTCTTCGTGATTCTCCATATCCTCCTAAAAGCTATATCAAGAAAGCATCGCTTTTATTATCACTTTCCTTGTGATACGCTCCACTATCATGGTCATCTGCACTTTTTATTTTCTCTTCTCCAGAAGTAAAAGCTGTCATTTGAGGAAACTCCAATCCACATCCCCTGTGGGTGTTTTGCATGGCTGGGAGTGACAACAATAACAGACAACCAAATAAAAAAAAAAAAAGGTGGCAAGCTCCAGCAGTGTGCTAATAACATTCCTCTTTAAATTCACATTTGTGTTTGTTGAACCCACAAGGTGGAAAATGCAAAGTCAAAGCTTGTTTTCTTTACATGTGTTTGAGATGTTGTCGATGAGTGCAAAATCGAATAGCTGCGTGTCATTTCCACAATTACGCCCACACGTGCACTCATCGCAAGTTATGAATGCAGCCGCTGTGTTATTTGTGGAGCGTATGGCTGGATTTACACTTGCATGGTTCAAGTGACACCATTCAATTTGCTCTCAAATAGCACAATAATGGTAGAGTCAATAGAATAATAACACTGTTTTAATCAGGCCTCTTCTAAATATGAAAACACATCTGTTCCGTATGGCAATTTGGATGTCTGTGCATACATCTTGGTTATAATGGAAGAAAAATCTGATACAGGCATTAAAATAGGTCGGCAGTGTTAATCAAGCCTATATGTTGAAACTACAAATGGCACAGGCAGTGAGCAAAGAAATGCGAGAGTGGAAGCGTGGCAGATCGCAGCCAGCAGGCCAGGTCTTCCACTGAGGCTGTCATCTGGAGAGGCGACGGGAAAGGACAAAAGAAAGGCAGAGGAAAGCACCAGAAACCACCCTTGCCGATCATAAAAAAATAATGCAGGTTTTAAGATTCTCCTGCATTGGCCTTCCTCTCAGCTCTATTTTTGTTTTATTGATTTTTTTTTTCCTATTTATGACAGTCTTTTGGAAGCATTCTCACTTCAATAAAAAAAATAAATAAATAACACATTTTCCCAATAATAGAAAGTCAACCCAATGCAGTGATCTACAATTGTAGTCGTGCTGGGAAAATGAAGCTTCATGAAGCACCGGTGATATTTTCTTCTCCTCTAGAAGGTGCTCTGGAAATTTATGACATTTCCTCTGTGTTGTTTAACCAAGAGTGCCATCTAGAGGAGACAAAAATGATCCCAAGTGCTTCATGAAGCTTCATTTGTCATTTGAATGGCAACAGGTAAATAAATACATAGGTGAGATAACTTCTGCCATTTAGTCGAAAAGTTTTGTTTGTCTGTTACAGTTATGACAATGGCATAGAAAAATAATAAATAAAAAAATGGTAAAATAAAATAACAAGAAAATA
Source organism: Idiotropiscis lumnitzeri (assembly GCF_059441095.1). Classification (NCBI taxonomy): domain Eukaryota; kingdom Metazoa; phylum Chordata; class Actinopteri; order Syngnathiformes; family Syngnathidae; genus Idiotropiscis; species Idiotropiscis lumnitzeri. The sequence goes on from NC_142410.1 coordinate 5,165,411, forward strand.
AATAAATAAAGGTTGAGAACAGAGGGCGGGAACTTCCGGGCACCATTCTCACACCCTCCGTAAGTGAGAAGTCATTGTTTGTCATACCATCCACAGCCAGGGGTTCATGAAATGAATAAAGTATGAATAATATAATATATAAATAAATTCACACATATCCTGCCCAAAACATTTATAATTACACGCAGGATCAAAAATAATTTTCCAGATAATACTTCATAAGCCTTTTTTTTAATCCATTTTAGAGTTTGATACTAACTAATTTGCAGATTTCTATTTGCTAGCCAGCAGCCAATCAGTGCTACCAATTAACATCGGACATCCGACACCGTTTTGCATATTGGGATTGATTTCCTATTCATCGAAATCATATTTAAAAAGCACAATGTCGCAAAAATCTCTTCTCAATTCTAATTGCTGCTTCTTATTTTTGACTTCCCGATTGCAGCACTTTCGCAATCAGCGGACTGATTTTCACGGTGATATTCAACAGGGATAAAATAAGACAGTCGCCAAATGTGTTCTTATTCTATTCTTGATGATTAATCAGAAGCAACCATCGTCATCAAAATATGAATAATATCAATCAAAATGATCTCTAGAATATAAGAAGTTTACCATTTATAGTCTGATTAGAAGCTTCATCAAATTCTTCACTTTCTGGAGGTTCACCGCTTTTATCTTCTATTTATCTATACTTCTCATCTCGACAATCCTTCCCCACTTTTACCAGGGTCGCTATGACAACCAAAACTAACTGTGAACTACAGCACAAATGTTCTCTTATTTCAATGCCCCAAATATATTTATGTAACATTAGAATCATATTTGATCATAGACATTAAATAACGTTAAAAAACAAATATCATACCAGAATCTTTTTGGGGTTAATTTCAGGCCTGTTAAACACATTGAGACAATCAATCGATATTGGCAATTTGTGATTAGAACAAACCTGGGCAAGCGATTTTTTTTTCTCTATCTGATCTCACAGGTTTAGTTTAGTTTATCGTATTTGGAAATTTGGCAGACTGAGGGTGTTTTCTTTTACATCACCACAGTGCACATGATAGTTTGGTGAGAGAAAAGCCGGTCTAAGTTGCGGCGCAGGTGGTGTCTAGATTTTGCAGGATTCGATTGAAGTGCAGGCAGACACATTCTGTGCTCCGCTGTGATTGCTCAGGTCATTTTTGCATCCAAGCGTCCGCGCATCAATTGATGAGTATAATTTGGCGGCTTGATGCTGCTTCCACAAGTGAAACTATAATCCAGGCTGTCTTGTCGGGGCTCACTTGTGCTTCGCAGATGACGTTCTTGTTTTTGAGATTTGTGGTGCCGCAAACACTGTCATGACAACAAAATCCAAACTGGCTCACCGCATTTGCAAGAGACAGGGCAGCCCTCTCAAGTGGGCTAATTTCAACAACACAAAAAATAGGATGTGTAAAGTGCACTGTTATTATTATACTTTCAGAGTTGGCCTTACTGGATGCTTTTAAGTATTTTAAAAGACATGTTGAGGTCTTCATTTGCGTATTCTTTCTGACATTTCTAGTTCATATTCTGAATGTCATGCTCTTTGCAATATATGGAAAAACATTTGGCCGCTGCGGGACACTTTGTAAGCCGAATCTCATGAGTCATTTCATGGTTAAATATTAAAGCTGTCATAAATTGATAAATAAATAAAACATGATGCAGTGAAGCTTCACGCGGCAAACATGCTGACCCCGATTGCAATTTTCCACAATAATGTCCATGCAATGATGCAGATAAGCCATTGCGAATCTGTTGACGCGTGTACATAACTTAATAATTGATACGATCACCTCATAATGCTGATGCAGGAAATGAATGAGCCATTTCTGCAGCAGCGTCACAACAGTCACAAAACGAAACCAAGACGTCTGCCTGTCTCTTCTATCGCCTTTTGAAAATGAGTGGTAACCTTTTTTAAAGTGAGGTGCTATTTTCTTGTACTTCTCCGAATCGAGTGGAGGAGGTTGAAGAGGAGAGAAAAAGGAAGTGACAACGATGCTGGCAGACAAAACACAACGGTGACTTTTTCCTGCGGTAATGCACCACCTTTAACTCTGGATCTTCAAGCCTCAAGTGAGCGAAAGGGACTCAATGTGGGCTAATTAGCTGAAGCTGTTGATTGTAGATTTTTTTCCCCCAGAAAACACAGACAAGGGAGGTGAACAAATAAGAGGAATGATTTACTTTGCTTGAAGGCATAAGGGTAAAAATTTAAAGTACATTTTAATTAACGCTGCTGAATAAATGGTTCAAAGTGACTCAGAGCAGCTTCCTCCATCCTCAACACTATGTGATGTTTGATACTTTCCTTACATACAGATGTGCCGACCAATCATATCATCAAAGCTGATGAGATTGAACTCCATAAATGATGCAACTGCTGACCTACAGTACTGCAACATTTAAAAGATCAAACGGAGGATCGGAGAAGAAGGTTACCCATTGTGCACAAGATGTAACAACTGGAGGAAGGCGTCGTGGGTGATATGAGACACGTGAAGTCCACGAACAAGTGTTGGACCAGCCATAAACTGCAGAGTGGATGCAGCCCCACTGTGAAAAGAATTGCTTGATGTTACAGAAATAAATAATAAATAATAAATAATAAATAATAAATAATAAATAATAAATAATAAATAATAAATAATAAATAATAAATAATAAATAATAAATAATAAATAATAAATAATAAATAATAAATAATAAATAATAAATACACCCTTGAAGTGTCCCGATAAATAAATAAATAAATAAATAAATAAATAAATGAATGAATGAATGAATGAATGAATGAATGAATGAATGAATGAATGAATGAATGAATGAATGAATGAATGAAAAATCCTCTGCCTATTTCTGAAAATGAGTCAGTTAGCTGGTCTGCATTTCTACCCAGTGGTAGGCGGTCAAGGCCTTCTATGCTGGCCGAACATAATCAAGAAATCATGACCATATTCTTCACATTGATGTCTTATTATATCCCAGGGTTGTATTTTTAGGGGAGAATTTTTATCCAATCAGAATTCAGCTAGCTCGTGTTGCCAGGCAGATTTCATAATATCAGTAGCACACACTATTCGGCCGAGGTATTCAGATACAATCGTGAGGGCGTTTGATCTGTGTGAGTGAGGGGGCTTTTACAGTTGCTTTTTTAAACCACAATGGCGGAATGAGGGAAACGGCGATTTGATTGCAGATACACTTGCAAGGCTATTTTCAAGACGGACCTTTCAAGAGAAGCTAGGTCGTCCAACACTCACTCAGTAGTTCGTAAGTGTGTTTCTGTATATTATTAGTCCAGCCGTGGTGTCATAATTGACGCTAATAAGTCAGACTAAGTAGGATTCACTGAAGGCCGATGTGAGAAATGCACGGCCCACCCTAACAAAATCCATCCATCCATCTTCCGTACCGCTTCTCCTCATTAGGGTCGCGGGGGGCACTGGAGCCTATCCCAGCTATCTTCAGGCAGTAGGCGGGGTACACTCTGAACTGGTTGCCAGCCAATTGCAGGGCACACAGAGACGAACAACCATCCGCATTCACACTCATGCCTAAGGGCAATTTTGAGTGTTCAATCGGCCTGCCATGCATGTTTTTGGAATGTGGGAGGAAACCGGAGTACCCGGAGGAAACCCACAGGCACGGGGAGAACATGCAAACTCACACAGGATGGCCGGAGCCGGGATCGAACCCACGGCCGATGCTGTCTCTCACTGTGAGGCCATTGTGCTAACCAGTCGGCCACCGTGCCGCCGCGCCTAGCAAAATGTTGGGGATAATTTACATACGAACCATGTTTGTTATTGAACTGAAAATTTCATTCATTGTCTTTACCGGCTTATGTCTGACTCCGGCGGAGAGAGAAATTCCTACTAAACATAAAAAATAGCAATTGGGTATATTTTCAAGAGATATTACCAGCATTTCATATAAGAGAGCTGACACCCATTCAGCCAATTCTGTAGAGCTAGCCAGTTTCTTTTCCTTTTGCTTTCTAGTCAGCCTCCGTTTATTTTTAGACTGTTCCAGGGGGGGGGAGCAAAGAGGGAGCAGGGATGACACAATCCCTTATAAATGGGTGGATGTGAAGAGGAGGAAAAGGAGGAGTGGGAAGAAGAACGCGTGGGCACGTAACGGGTTGGGGGGGCTGGGTGTTCTCATTGGGATACTCATGCTGACAGCTGTGCTCACAAAAGGTGATGGGCACGGACACGGTGGGTTAAATCAATAGATCGCTAAGTAGAAGACTTAATTGGAGCGTTCATGAATTTAATTTTCTTATCAGACTTGGTCTGCATTTTGTTCCCCAGAGACACTTTGGCCTCTCTGGGGCAAAACGTTCCGTTCTGTTCTTGCCTGTCAACCGTTTAGGTGATGAGGATAAAGTGTGCATTGAATTCTTTGAGGATTTTGAGTTGCCGGATGGAGTTGAAGTGAATGACAGAATAGTGACAGTGGTGCCTTGTGATTTGAGTTTAAATTGTTCAGTGACCACGCTTGTTGCACAAAACTATTTTATAATTGATTAATTATAATTAAACAGCTGACAATCATATTGCAACGGTGTACCGCCCAGAACTAAGTGGGATTCATATAAAATTGCTTAATATTGACATCGTAGCTACTCTCTCAGCTCATCAGTACGGCACTAATATTGATCATTCTATGCAGAGGATAAATATATATATAAATAAATATTAATATACAGGAATATTGTTCATTATACATGGCATCTTTTCTTGCACAAGCCTTGTTTCTGAAAACTACAAACTAAATGACTATTCAAATAATCAAACTTAACAGTCGTCACCGGCAGCCCATCTGCTATCCTGCTGGTTGCTAATTCTCTCATCATTCCAAAGATGCCCCTGAAGCAAAACTTTGTTAATATAATCCCTGAACACTTCAGAAAAAAAAAAACATGTAAAATGGACAGAAGGCCATCAGAGAGTTGCCAATAGCAACGGCTTTTGTTATAGCCATTGTTTGCCCCATCTGTGCATTGCGCTAAAATTGCCTAACGTGATTTGATACCTGCGTTATCCGCAGTATAAAGCAACCACCTGCAGACGCAATTATAAGTAAAAAGTGAGCAATGATGCTTGAATTTGACCTGCCGCTACACTTTTAAATGGCAGCAAGCGGCATTTCCACAGCGCTTCCCCAAGCATGGTGACGGCTTTGCTTTTTATTTCTGCGCTCTGGCACTTGCACAGAAATACATGAATGTCAAGCAAATTAAATTGATTAAATTAAAGGAGACAGGATGTCGCGGTTCTACGAACCGTGAGGGAAGGAAGGAGGACCCGGAAGCGACAGGTGAGTGGGAAACAGGGTTTATTGAGGGCTGGAGTGGGGATGCGAGCTGGAGAGAGTTCACCACAAGGCAGGCGTCGTCCAGGACAACGTCGAAGGAAGCCGACGGGCAAGTGCCGGGTGGCGCGGACGAGGGTGCGGTCGAGCGAGACGCGTCGGGAGGCGAAGTCGGGCTGGCGTGGTAGCGCGAAGCACGGCGGAGCGGAGAGCGCTGGCGGGGTGTTTGCCGGGCGGGATCTCGGAGGCGCTGGCGTGCGGAGCGGGACCAGACGGGTTCAGGTCGGCTAGAGGGGGGAGACGGCAGAGCAGGGGTCAAGCAAGCACGAGAGCAAGGCGAGTCAGGCGAACGGGAAACAAGACGAGACATGAGCCAGTACCACGTGAGGTGACAAGATAATCCGGCGTCGGACTCCTGGCGTGGCTGGTTCTTAAGCCGGCGCTGATTGCCGGCAACGAGCTGCAGGTGCGCCGGAGCCGACGCCCACTTTCTCCGGAGGAGAGCCTGGCTGGGTGGATCGTGAACCTGTAACAAACAGAACTGCCACGCCCTCCTCCCCGGCCCGAACCGTCACAGTACCCCCCCCCTAACGGACGCCTCCTGGCGTCCTACCCGGCTTGTCCGGGTGAAGTGCGTAAAACTCCCTGATGGGGGCGTCGGTCAAAAACAGTTTTCGGGAGATCCAGGAGCGCTCCTCCGGACCGTAACCCTCCCAGTCCACCAGGTACTGGTAGCCCCGGCCCCGGCGCCGAACGTCCAGGACTTTTGCCACCGTGTAAGCCGGGTGGTCGTCTATTATCATGGGGGGTGGGGGGGGTGCCGCCGGAGGGCTCAGAGGGCTGGAGGATACCGGTTTGAGGAGGGAGACATGGAATGTGGGGTGAATCTTCAGGGAGTCGGGAAGTTTGAGTCGAACAGAGCATGGGTTGATGATTCTTTCGACGGGAAAGGGACCGATAAAGCGAGGAGCCAGCTTACGAGACTCGACTTGTAGGGGAAGATCGCGTGAGGAGAGCCACACCATTTGGCCAGGCACGTAGTCCGGGGCTGGGGACCGGCGGCGATCAGCCAGTCGCTTGGTCCTCTGGGCTGTTCGAATGAGGGCGGCCCTCGCTTCGGCCCACACCCCCCGGATCCGGCGGAGATGCTCCTCCACGGAAGGAATGGCCACGGTATGCTCCTGGTCCTTGAAGAGAGGTGGTTGGTAACCGAAACAGACCATGAAGGGAGACATACCTGTGGCCGTGGTGGAGAGGGAGTTATGGGCGTACTCGACCCAGGGTAGTGCGTCGCTCCAGGAGTCCGGGTTGCGGGCCACCACGCATCGGAGGGCGGCTTCCAGGTCCTGGTTGGCCCGCTCCGTCTGGCCGTTGGATTGGGGGTGGTAGCCCGAGGAGAGACTGGCGGTGGCCCCGACTGCCTTGCAGAATTCCTGCCAAACTTGTGAAGCGAACTGGGGGCCCCGGTCGGACACGATGTCCTCCGGGATGCCGTGGGGTCGGAAAACGTGTTGGGTGACGAGTTTGGCGGTCTCAAGCGCGGTGGGCAGCTTGGGCAGGGGGACGTAGTGGACGCTTTTGGAAAACCTGTCGACCAGGGTGAGGATGACTGTGTGTCCGTTGGACGGAGGGAGACCGGTAACAAAGTCCAGGGCGATGTGCGACCATGGACGGCTTGGAATCGGCAGGGGCTGGAGGAGGCCGGCGGGGACCGCGTGGGAGGCCTTTCCGCGGGCGCAGACGGAGCAGGCTCGCACGAATTCCCGGGTATCCTTAGCCATCCGGGGCCACCAGAAACGCTGCTGGAGGAAGCGGAGAGTGCGTGCCACCCCCGGGTGGCAGGTGAGTGTGGATGAGTGCCCCCATTGCAGTACCTGTGACCGCACGGTGTCGGGAACGAACAAGCGGTCGGAAGGGACTGGGCGCGGGTCTGGTTGCTGCTCCTGAGCGTTGCGGACGACCTGCTCGATGTCCCAGGTGGCCGCCCCCAGTAGACAGGCCGCGGGAAGAATGGGCTCCGGAGCGTCAGGGCTGGCAGGGGGCGAGAACTGACGTGAGAGGGCGTCCGCCTTCCCATTGTTCGAGCCGGGGCGGAAGGAGAGGGTAAAATTGAAACGGCTCAAGAACAAGTTCCAGCGTGCCTGGCGGGGGTTGAGTCTCTTGGCGGACTGCAGGTATGCCAGGTTTTTGTGGTCGGTCCAGACCAAAAAAGGGGTCGAGGTGCCCTCGAGCCAGTGCCGCCACTCCTGGAGAGCCCATACCACCGCGAGGAGTTCTCGATTGCCCACGTCGTAGTTTCGCTCGGCGGGGGATAGGCGCCTGGAAAAGAAGGCACACGGATGGACTACCTGGGTGCCGGGATCCCGCTGGGAGAGGACGGCCCCCGCCCCGGTGTCGGAGGCGTCCACCTCCACGATGAACTGGAGGGCGGGGTCTGGGTGCCGGAGTACGGGGGCGCTGGTGAAGGCCTTCTTCAGGTGGGTGAAGGCCTGGGCGGCCGCCGGGGTCCACTGGAATGTGGTGGCTGTGGACGTAAGCGCGGTGAGTGGACTGGCGACCTTACTGTAGTCCCGGATGAAACGGCGGTAGAATTTGCGAATCCGAGAAAACGTTGCAGCTCCTTCCGGGTGGTGGGCTGGGGCCACTCCGCCACGGCCTGGATCTTGGCCGGGTCGGGGCGAAGCTGCCCCCTGGCGATGATGTAGCCAAGGAAGGGCACCGAAGGGACGTGGAACTCGCATTTCTCGGGCTTCACGTAGAGGCGGTTCTCCAGGAGGCGCTGGAGGACCAGTCGGACATGCCGGCGGTGATCTGCGAGAGAGCGGGAGAATATGAGGATGTCGTCGAGGTATATGAATACGAACCGGTTGAGCATGTCGCGGAAAACGTCCGTCATGAGGGTCTGGAAGACGGCGGGGGCGTTGGTAAGTCCGAAAGGCATCACCAGATACTCAAAGTGCCCCAATGGTGTGTTGAATGCCGTCTTCCACTCGTCCCCCTCCCTGATGCGGACCAGGTGGTAAGCATTTCGTAAGTCCAACTTTGAGAAAATCTGGGCCTCACATAGGGGTTCGAACGACGGGTCGATGAGGGGGAGCGAAGACTTGTTTTTGACCGTTATTTGGTTTAATGGTTTGAAGTCAATGCAGGGGCGGAGCGAGGCGTCCTTCTTTTTTACGAAAAAGAAGCCCGCGCCCAGAGGAGAAGACGAGGGACGGATGAGACCGGTCGCAAGTGACTCCCGGATGTACGTCTCCATGGCCTCCTTCTCTGGCCTGGAGATGTTGTATAGCCGGGTGTTGGGCAGGGGGGCCCCCGGGAGGAGGTCGATGGCGCAGTCGTACGGACGATGGGGCGGGAGGGTACGGGCAAGGTCCTTGTTGAAAACCTGCGCCAGGTCGTGGTAGTCCGGGGGAACGGAGGAGACGTCAGGGGGAGGGGGGGGGGGAAGCGTAGAGGAAGGGGGCGGATCCGCTGAACGCAGGCAGTGGGAGTGGCAGAACTCACTCCATCCTGTCAGCACGCACCTCCTCCAATCGATGGTGGGATTGTGGGTCTGGAGCCAGGGGAACCCTAAGACCAGGGGGACCTGGGGAGAGTGAATCAGAAAAAATCTGATGGACTCCCGGTGATTTCCAGAGACGATGAGGGTCAGGGGAGCGGTCTGTTGGGAGACCCGGGCGATGAGATGTCCGTCCAGCGCGACCACTCTTCGGGGAGACAGAATGGGTTCCATGGTGATGCCGAGCTGGCGGGCAAGGGTCAGGTCCAAGAAGCTGCCGTCGGCCCCCGAGTCGACCAGCGCGGTGACCGAGCGGGGGGTGTGTGGACCCAGCAGCCGGGCGGAGATGGACATCCGGGAAGAAGAGCCAGAAGCGGAGACCAGCAGGCTCGGCGTTGGGCTCTCCCTCAACGACGAGCCTGCTCTTTTGGGTTACTGGGACAGTGGATCAAGAAGTGGCCGGGGAGGCCGCAATACAGGCAGAGCTGATGGGACCGACGGCGCTGGCGCTCCAGAGGGTCCAGAGTAGTTCTTCCTACCTGCATCGGTTCCTCCGCGCCGGTGGATAGCTGAACCGGCGATGGCGAGCGAACCTCGGGTCGGGGAATGGCTGCCCGGGCGGCGACTCTGGCGGGGCGTCGGAAACGATCAGCCTGCCGGTCCCGCAACCGATGGTCCACCTTGATGGCCAGGGCGATTAGTTCTTCGAGCGTCGTGGTTTCGTCTCGGATCGCCAGCTCGTCCTTGAGGGCGTCGGTCAACCCGTTGAGAAACGCCTCGCGGAGAGCCGGCTCGTTCCAACGGCTCTCGTGGGCCAGGATGCGGAATTCCACCGAGAAATCGGCCGCGGAGCGGGAACCCTGTCGGAGGGAGAGAAGCCGGCGGGACGCCTCGCGCCCCTGCACCGGGTGGTCGAAGACACGGCGTAACTCCTGGCTGAAATCCGCGTAAGTCGACATCGCAGGAGACGCCGCCTCCCACAATGCGGTTGCCCACTTGGCGGCGCGGCCGCGAAGCAAGTTGATGGTATAGGCGATCCTGGCCCGCTCGGTAGCGTAACTGTGGGGCTGGAGGTCGAAAACCAGGGAAGTGCTGAGTAAGAATTGGCTACACGAGCCCAAGTCCCCGGAGTAGGGTTCGGGAGTAGGAACGTGGGGCTCTCGACCGCCCGCATAATGCAATGCGGCGGCCGGGGGGGGCCAGGGTCGCGTCCCTGGGGAGGTTGGAGGGGGGAGCGAGTGAACCCACCTGGTTAGAGAGGTGCGAGAGCTGGTGTTGGATGACCTGGAGGGAGCCCGGAACTTCCTGCAGCATTCGATCATGGCGCTCGAGCACGCTGCCCTGGTGGGCAAGCGTTTCGCCCAGGGGGTCCGTGGTCGCGGGGTCCATTAACTTGGCCGGATTATTCTGTCGCGGTTCTACGAACCGTGAGGGAAGGAAGGAGGACCCGGAAGCGACAGGTGAGTGGGAAACAGGGTTTATTGAGGGCTGGAGTGGGGATGCGAGCTGGAGAGAGTTCACCACAAGGCAGGCGTCGTCCAGGACAACGTCGAAGGAAGCCGACGGGCAAGTGCCGGGTGGCGCGGACGAGGGTGCGGTCGAGCGAGACGCGTCGGGAGGCGAAGTCGGGCTGGCGTGGTAGCGCGAAGCACGGCGGAGCGGAGAGCGCTGGCGGGGTGTTTGCCGGGCGGGATCTCGGAGGCGCTGGCGTGCGGAGCGGGACCAGACGGGTTCAGGTCGGCTAGAGGGGGGAGACGGCAGAGCAGGGGTCAAGCAAGCACGAGAGCAAGGCGAGTCAGGCGAACGGGAAACAAGACGAGACATGAGCCAGTACCACGTGAGGTGACAAGATAATCCGGCGTCGGACTCCTGGCGTGGCTGGTTCTTAAGCCGGCGCTGATTGCCGGCAACGAGCTGCAGGTGCGCCGGAGCCGACGCCCACTTTCTCCGGAGGAGAGCCTGGCTGGGTGGATCGTGAACCTGTAACAAACAGAACTGCCACGCCCTCCTCCCCGGCCCGAACCGTCACACAGGAGAAGGCAAAGAGGAGTTTTATTTGACCTCTTTCAGTTACCTGAAGTGACAGTTGCCTTATCTTAAAAACGCTTTCTACTCACATCACTGCAGGTGAAAGGAATACGAAAGAAATATTAAACAAAATAAAAGCAGACGGATTCCGATATACAAACACATTTTTTTTTTATCTATTCAAAATAGAAGATACATCTTTACAACCTGTACAAATAAGACACTGTTCATTGTACATTCATTTTTTTCTTGTAAGGGGCACAAAAGAGGAAAAAAATAAAAAAATAAAAAAGTTATTTCATTTTTATAATGTTCCATCCATCCACTTTTAAACACACTTGTTCTCATTAGAGTAGATTTTTTTTCTTGACACGTGTTTGTTCATTTTGCGCTTTGTTCGGATTGTTTAAGAATTTGGGTCACCACCCATGGCATGGAAACATGGCAACAGATTCAATTGAGCCATCCATGCATTCATTTTCTGTAAACGCGTGTCTTCATCGGGGTCATGGATGAGCTTACTTTGAGAGAGAGGTGGAGTGCTCTCTGCACTCACATTTACACCTGCGGATAATTTTGAGTCTTCAATCAACCTAACCTGCTTGTTTTTTAAATGTAATATGAAGTTTGGAATAATCCCCCCCAAGCATAGGGAGAACACATCTCTAAAATATGAGACATCATATTATGCTAAAAAAAAAACAAAAAAAAAACACGTGACACCCAGTAAACATTTAGTCGAAGCAATTAACGATCAAATACATTGCTACAGCTAAGTAGATGCTGCTGGGTCTTCTAACCACATCACCTGCTGCTAAAAGCCATTATTACATCATCACGACATTGTGCTCTACTGTACACAAGCTGACCAACAGTACATGCTACATGTCGGCTCCACAATCACCTCTTCCTGGCTTTAGACGTTCTATTGTTGGGTGTTCAAAAAAAGAACACTAGCACTAGCGATAGCATTCTCACAAATGCTAACATTAGCTTAGCCATCGTCCATATTAACTCATTCACTGCCAGCCTGAATAAAATGAATGTACTTTTTAGCTTCTAAACCCATCAATGGCAGTGAACGAGCGAATCTTCTTGGACAGAGGGAGAACTGAAAGAGAGGCGCTCCCTCGTTTTGTACACCAACTGTTAACGTCAGCGGTAGTAGCCTGTGTTTGATTTAGCTAGGATCAACAGAACAGTCGTGCTGTTTTTTTTTCCTGTTGTTGTTGCTTTGTGTTCACTGAGGTATGTCTGGAATGGGATTTGCTTGCCATATAATAAAACGGTCACCATCAAGAGGCCATACAGCAGGCAAAGCAATTTCATTCGCAGGAACAGAAAACAGTCCATTTCCCCCCCAAAGGCTTCATCATTCACATCATAGCGGTTTCTATTGATCCCACACAGCGTGATGGTGGTTATCCCAACAAAGCGCTGGGGACAGCAGGGGGAAAGTGTTGACCTTTGAGAGACTGAAGCTTTTAGAAGTTGTCCACACAGGCATAATTCATTTTTTTTTAAAAAAGGATATTTCCTGATTCTCGATAGATGTGAAGTCATTAAAAAGAAAAAAGAAAGAAATAGCCCACTTTTACCAAACAGAAAAGGTTGACTCTGTTCACGGGTTTGTTTGTTTTGTTTTGTTTTTTTTGGTTTTGCATCAAATGCTTTATACCCTTGACATTGGACTTTTGGAACATAGTAACATATAGCACATATATCCGATAATGTACTTTAAGGGACATAAATTCACGCCTTTACTACAATTTCAGTGGATCTCGAGGTTCTCCTGTCACAAATAATGGTCTGATTTTTGGCTCGATACCACTCACTACCCCTAACCGCTGGCAAACATCTGCATTTAAGTAAATAAATGCCACAATTTGTAGCATGCCAAGAAGTAGTAAAGCTACCTTGGGAATGTCTATTAACATTGTCGCGTGCATCAATGGTATTGCGTACATTCAGCAGCTCTAAAATTGGTTCTGGTTTTTCTCCATTTAATCCATTTACCATGACAAAGTACGTTTTGACTCTTCTTGACATCAAATAATTGGGCCGAACAGCTGTCCACTACAAGCCTTCGTTGAGCCAAACTTCCAAATGTTAGGGGTCATTTTACATTACGCAACCCCCGAGTTCCAACACAACGCTGGTTGACAATCAGTCATGCCATGCTTGCATTTTTCCACATTTTTAGACAGTCAACATAGAAAAAAACCTTCATGCCCTCATATTTACCTTGCTACACAATTTTCCTGGAGGTAAACATTGCTGTATCAAGTTTCAGGTTAAGGATCAGGATGGATTCAGGACTGTTGCATAATGATGGGCAATTGAAGCTTCAAATCTGCTTCATGAACCAGTTGCAGTATTTTTGGACTCCAGTAGATGGCGCTCTCTGTTTAACATTGGGCTGAAAGCACACTGACTTGACATTTTTTAAACCCTTAAATCAACAGTGCCATCTACAAGACTCAAAAATACAACAACTGGTTCATGAAGCAAATTTGAAGCTTCATTTTCCCATCACTACTGTTGCATATCCCTACATCAGTCCCCGGACATGATGAGGCAACTTTTGGGTGAAGCTATGAAAAGTCTGGGTGGCATGATGGTGTATTTTGTGTGACACACACTATTTAAGTGATCAAAGTGGTGGCGATCTCTCTGCTAAAGTGTCAACCTCGTTGCGATGGTACGGTCCAGTCACAGTATTACACCAATTTTAGAATAATACACCCGGTCCAAATGTATTGTCATTCATCTGTCTGGCTCAAAGTGTTCCGTCTGGGATATGCCTGACACCTTCCATCACAAAGTACCCAGATCAGTGGTAAAGAACCCGCCCTCCTTCTTTTTCCTCCTCCTCAGTCTGTGAGCCCGCCAACAGACGGCAGCCACCAGCAGCATCACGACACCGATGCAAAGCAACGCCACCGACACCACTTTGGTCTGGAGCAGATTGTTGAAAGTGAACGTCACCCCCGTGCCCGCCATCCCGATAACCAGCGAGATCACCCCGAAAGGGAACACGCAGCGGTACCAGGACTTTTCCGTGCCGCCCGTTGCTTGAGCCAGCCGCTCCAGCGTGGGAAGAGTCTCCGGAGGTTTGACTTCTCGTCCCTCCACACTTCCGGAGATGTTTACATTCTGGTTTTCCGAGTCCTGGGGTAAGGTGTTTGCTTCGCTTCCGTGGCTGCAGTCCAAGTCGGGGTGAAGCACCGGGGCAGGGGGCTGGCGGCCAGAGGAGCAGCCCATCTCCGAGTCTGTGTCCTTGGGTAACGATGCAGGAACGGACGCCCGTTCACGAAGGGGATCCTCGCAGCGTGTGGTCGTGGTTGATTGCTGCTGGAGCTCGCACCACGACACAAGCCGCTTCCAACACTGTCTGTGTCACTCTTGTTCTGGTTGTTGCCCTCACTACTTGCCAGCGTGTGCCTGCAAATTGAAAGATAGGAGGAGAAGAGGTATGGGGATTAGAATTAAAAACATTTGCATTTAAGTGAATGGAAATTAAAGACACTGAGTTATTCTTAGACACACGCACACACACATACACCTAGACACGCACACACGCTCCAAACAGAATCCACTCACCCTTTTTCGTCACTGTCCATCAATGTGTGATGTCTTCACTGCAGCCTCGTAGCACGAGCCGCGCCGTGCGTGCGTGTGCACCCGCGTTGCCATTGTCCGGGGTCTTTATAATCACAGATGAGAGAGGGAGGGGCTTATCGGAAGCGGTGGGAATTTTGCTGCGATGCGATAGGCTCGGGAAGCTGAGAGGTCTCAGGAAGGACGGGTTTGGGTGACGTTAATAGCTGAGTGCTCTCATTCAGCGCCGCTGATGCATTATTCAACTTGATCATGAGCCTCATGAAAAAGTGGAGTGTACTTTAACTGCGCGGCTCACATCTTTGGAGGTTTTATTGGAAGGATAAGTCGCATTTTTCATGGTCGCAGAGGATACGAGAGGATGCCGAGTTAGACGTATAGTACATACTGTGCATGTCGTAGACGACAGTGCATGATTGATATTGCTTTAATTGGCTGGGGGGAAAAAATCATGCTGTTCTACGGTACCATTTTAATGCACTCACATTACCAAATGACCATTACTATACTTTCTTACGCAATTAAAGTCCACATATAAGAACTCTATCTGCTATGTATTTTTTTTCTTCTATTGCACCCTCCACCAACTTCCATTGTGTGCGTCATCCACACCCCTCACGACCAACCGCCATGTGTGACATTCCCTCCCAAATGCAGTCAGCAGCCATGTTTATCACGCCTCTCCCCATGACAGTGAGACGCATGAGCCAGCCTCCAGGTCTCCCCTGTGAGATTGTAGCTATTCTCCGGCGTGGGTGTATCTTTAACCTGACTTATCTCTCATCGTGAAGCTCCGGAGAAATTCTGGTGTCCAGGTTCTGTTTTATTTGCAGAGGCTTGATTTTTGCACCGCTCTCCGAGTAGCATCTGCTCAGGATGAAGGAAGTGATTTTCTATTAGGGAGCAAAATGGTTTGATATTCAAACAAGCTACAGTAAAAGTGGGTGAAAAGGAAAGATAAGCAGCTCATTTTGAAAAGTGATTGGCCATTTGCCCTGCAGGTTTTCTGATGGATTGTTACCATTCACGGTCTTCCTGGCGTGTGAGAACAGGACTGTTGTTATTATCCATTTGGCCTGTGCTTACTCAGGCTCCACAGATGATGAATAGAAAGCAAAACTGAAAATTAAATGACATTAAGTAGACCTCAAACCCATGAACCGTAGCTTTAGCACTGAGGTCTTCAATCCTGTTCCTGTCCTATCCATTTTCCATCTCTCCCTGCTGAAACACTTGATTCAAATGATCAGGATCGTTATCAAGCTTCTGCAGACCTTGCTGATTATTTGATCATTTTAATCAGATCTGCTGCAGCAGGGGGGGGAGGAAAACAGACAGGACAGGGGACCTCGGGGAACAGGATTGAAGACCCCTGCTCTAGAGTTACAGCATTGTTTGAATATTTTTGCTTTTTTTGCGTGCTTGTGAGGGTTGCCATTCTTTCCTCTGCGGGAAAATATCTTTAATTAAAGCAGTTAAACAAAAATAATATATTGCATGCATGGTTGCACAGCCATAAAGACAGGTATATAAAATACATTTATTTTATGGTTTGCTTTTTGCTAGGCTGCTCAGCGGGACCTCTAATCTGATGTACTTCACGTCGCTCCCTCCTAGTTTAGCACAGACTGTTTGCAAATGTGTTCTGCGGTCAAATAAATAGAAAAATAAAATAAAAATAAAAAAGACCAAGACTTCCTATGGGGGGCAACACTAACAGGTCTCTATGCCAAATAATACATGAAAGGCCTGATTTACATTCCAAATAGCAGGCACTTAATTTTGTGTGTGTTGTGCGTGATTGACTAAGATTCCAAATTGGGGTTGCTAAATCTGAAAAGTGTTAATGATGTTTGAAGGCTAGTGATGCAAACAACAGTTAATTTGACTGTACAGAACTACGGGAATTTGTTCTTTTTAAAGATTTAGTCAAAAGCATTCTTTCATTAAATTGTTTAGTGATTTTCCTTCAGTTCGTGATTCAGTCCTGCTCTCTTTAACGGGATCATTTACTGATGGATGGACTACTTTGCATATGCTAAATGAACCTATTTGCATATACTGCTTTTACAAGGCCCAAAATAAACAAAAAAAAAAACATACACAGCCAAAATTATCTTGTTGCAGGGAGAGGTAAAAAATATATAAAATCCTCTTCATCCTTATTTGCGCAAGAAGAATAGATTGCTCTGGTGTCGGTACCTGGGCCAGTTGTTCTGGTTAATTGTGCAATTGCATGCATTCACTATAATCTGTGACGGCCACAAATTGGACGGAAATGCCACCCATTGTGCTGAGAGGGAGCTATTTATCACTGCCGACGTTTACTGTCGGCGGTCGCAGTAACTGGGTGTGAATGGGAGGGTTGTTTATTGTCCTTGATGAAAGGTCGTCTTCTGAAGGGATCTAAAGCATTTGCATCACCTGTGTTTGGTGAAATAGTGTGGTCAATGAAGACCAAGTTCATCTGTGGCCCTTTGAAATGACTTGCTAATTATGATGTATTTGTAAAACTGGAATAAACTCCCCCCTAGGCCCCCCCCCCTCCCGCGGCGGAGGTTGTCCGTGGTCAAATTATTTTCAGAAAAATAATATTCATCTTTCATGTTCAAATGCTCTCCACCTGTGGCGTAGCAAACCTTTTATCTGGAAGTGAATTTTGTTTCATGAAGTATAATTGCTGGTTTAGCTTTCTATTCACCAGTACTGAGGCAAAAAGATTGCAAACATGAGAAATGTTTTTTTAAAGTAGTCACATGCATGTGAATTTTTCTATAATTACTATTTAACAACAGTAGTCAGCCTTTGCTGATTGGAATCAAAAGTGGAAAGAAAATGATCAGTAAATGTATGAAACCAAAATTAAAGCGGCACATTGTGGTGGGAGAATGTCATGATGCAATCGCACAAAATCTCATTTAAAAATCTAATCTAATTTACAATTGTATGATTATAAATATCTATTTGTAAATGATATAATTCACAATAAATCTTTTGATACATAATTTTGATGTCTGAATTTATTCCTACTTTGTGACCCATCGTTGATTTTCTGAAGAAGTCTTATGAGCCTAGCCCAGTAGCGTTCATCACATCAATTTGGTGATAGAATAGACTAGTTCAAAGCAGGTCTAAGTTATGGCGCTGGTGGTGTAATTTTAGTGAATTTGAAGTCGCTTCTGTTGGTAATCGAGATGGCTCTGCTCACTCCCACAACGGCGCAAACGCCCCATAAATACCAAAAGCAAAAAAAGTTTAGCTTTGCGAAATAATTATGCTGGGCATTGAAATGTCAAACTTTAAACTACCTTTTAAGTATTATTTTTCAGTCTAAGATGCATAATGAACATTTTCATCAATAAATATAATATATATATATGTATGAATGATTATGTAGTAGATTGTCAATTTAACAAGACTTTCGACAGCATATTTAATCATATTGTCACCTTAATCTCCCTCAAGATAAAAATGCATAAATTGTGCAAAGAATGGCATGCGTCCTTTCATAATTGACAGTGTGAGCACCCCAAACACAATGGGAGAACACAATGATGGCGAGGCTTTAGTGAATAGGGAGACTGCAGATTGTCTGCTCCTCTGTTTACACATGCTTGCATTTTGTTTTCGAAAATGGCCCCTCTCAAAAACAAATCGCTTCACGCAACTGTACGTATATACACTAATGCAAATTATTAGTGGGCCCATGATTAAAGCAGATCCATTCTGGATTTTTTTTTTCCACTTGGCTAGCTTGCACACTCAAGCCACTTCCCAAGTAGGAGTTTGGCAGATATAATTAGATAATATTCTTGTTCATATGCTGTATAGGGTTGCTGTCACACTAAATTTAAACGGAATTACTCGTGTGCTGTGATAGAATAAATACAAGGGCTCACAATTGGTGTTTGTGGGGCGGTGTTTATCCTCTGTGAAGAATGACTAATAAAGCCAACGAAGGATTTAAGCCTCCAGTTCCATTACCATCGCTCCTTCTTATAATGCCACCAAGTGACTAAAATTGTGTCATTGCTTTTAATTAAAAAAATGATAATGCTATATAGAGATGTCTTTCATTAAAAACATTAAAATGTGTTTTTGTGCGACTCAAAGACATAAATGGAATTTCCATACATTTCGATACGGAAATGTGTCTGATGACTGTCAGCAGGTGAATTTTTCATGATATTCCTTTCTTCCACTTAACGGGTAAAAACAAAAACAAATTAACCACTTAACCTTAGTTGAAACAATTTCTTCATTTGCTAATAGCTCTGATTTTTAATACGGTGAGGTGTGGACAAGTGACACCACATCACAGGATTTGCAATTAGGGGGAAGCTGTGCAGAAAATATAAACAACATTATTTAATTATCAGTCAGGGAGAGAGTGGAATTCAGATCGCGACGTTAATGAGATTGTTTTGCACGCTTTGCGTTAAGTGGCTGTGATTAAAGAATATCCAAAGTCATTGAGAATGGAGAAGTGGTTTTTACCTTGAGGTTTAACAATGTCACAGCCACCTGGCAGCAGCATCACATGGCAACAGGTTGCTGCGGATGTCGAATAAATGGGCTGCATAAAATCGAGAAGATTTTTTACAAAGGCTGATTCTGTTTTTGTTCCATTGTGCGTTTTTTTCCAGTTTCCAGGAGGAGCAAAAATGTGTCTGCTCACCGGACAATGGCTGAAAATCACCAGTTTCTTTGTAAAAGTGCAATTACAGAGACATTTCTAAAAATGATGCCATGCTAATGCCTCATCCACTTTTTACTTTTTATGAGAGACTGTTTTGTTGCCATGGCAGCTGGAATGACTCTGACCATTAAGTAAAACAAAACGTTTGGCTCATTAAACAAACGGAGTGAGCTGAGAGATGTTCACTTTCCAGAGCTGAAAGACGAGTGGCAGCTAAATATTACAATACCGCCAAAAGTTCAAGTCACTGTAAATGAAACTATCGTATGACTGTTTTAATTAAAGCACACCCTTCCACAGGTGCCTTGAAAGTAAAACAAGTAGGAAGCCGGCGAAGAATCACAGCTCAGCCCACATTGCAAGTAAAAAGCCGCAATCGCATAAGGGCATTAAAAAATGGAGTGGGCTTCTTTGTTGCATTAGCTCTTTCGACTCCGTCTGAACCCACGTCCTCTTGTAGCCCACACACCCACATGACGGAACAATGGTTCTTCCAACCATTTGTAAGGTTGAGTCCCTCCACCTCCGCAATCCAAATTGGTATAACACTTGTAAGGAAGAGACTCTTAAAAAGAAAGAAAAGACATTCGTTCCGATTTTTACGAGAAAGCCAATTAACTCATTCACTGCCGGCCCAGGTGAAATGAATGGACTTCTTGCCTTCTATATTCGTCAATGGCAGTGAATGAGTAAGTATTTATATCTGATGGCTGATTCACTGTGTGGTTTTAGTCACAGTGAGAGTCATCTGTTAAAAACTTGTCAGTATGTAATCCAAACTCCATAATATGGCAGCAACGTAACTTGTTTACAATTCATTTAAGTTTAGCCGAATACCGATCACAAAACTAAAGTCCTTTTTAGCTGGCGTACTTGAGCATCAAACCCAGAACCTTACAACTGTGAGGCCGACACGCTAAACAATAGTCACCATGACACCAAAACATTTACCTGTAATCCAATTCATGTTTTCCTGTAACATCACATATTTTTTTATTCTGTTACTCCCCAAGCCTGACTTTTTGGGGTGACATTTTTTTTGTGTCACTTTTGTTGAGAATTGGGTTGAATTCTGCACTTTTGTAATTGGATTACAGCTTTCCACCCACCTTTTCAGACCAAAAATTTGTCAGTGGCAGTTGTGTGGGGCCATTATTGTAGCAAAACTATTTAGAAATGCGTATTTCTATCCACAAATGTGTAAAAAGAATCCGTACCTGTAACCAGAGTCACAAACGTGTACAGATAATTTACAAATGCGTAATTGAAGTAACAAATGCGTCACAAAAATCTCATACATTGATTTCTATGCGCACTGGCCCTCTTGACAATGCGTGTCGCGATTTGCAAATGCGTATCTGGAGACTTGTGCGGCTCCGTAGCTATACACCCAGACCACAAGAGGGCGCTGCGCTAGTACTCTATAGCTTCAACCAGACAGATGATCAGATGACGTGCAATGTTTACTCAATGAATAAATAGATAAATTAGTTGGTTTAAAAAAGAAGTGTTTAGTAAATGCAATAAAGGGAAGCATTGTTGATGTGTTATTTGGCAGGTGTAGGGAAGTTTCATCCGTTTTTATTTCTTCAGTGATCATATTATTTGTGTCATTTTGTTACCGTATGGATATGTAGTGTTCCCGTTACTACCCCTAGAGGGCAATCGTGCCCAAGGTATTTAGTTCTATGACCGGATGTTAACGTGGAGGAATGAGGAAATAGAAACGCACTGCCCAAGTGAGTACGATGTGTGATGTACAAACAATGCAATTAGTTCCACTTTATTCTTGCATTCGTTTAAATTTAAAGAATGTTAAATAAATGGTACTTGACCGTGGGTCGATACGATCCATTCTTCCATTCTTGTATATATTGGTGGTACTGAGCTGCTAGAGTAATAGCGTCCTCTTGTGGTCTGAATGTGTAGCTACGGAGCCACACAAATCTCCAGATTTTTGCAAATCGCGACACGCATTTGTGATTTGCTCACGGCAGGACTGTTGCAAAAGTCACATGTAAGAACGCAGCCAATCAAGAGGCCCAGTGCGCATACTAATTAATGTACACGTTTGCAGATTATCAGTACACGTTTGTGACTTCAATTTCGCATTTGTAAATTCTTGGTACACATTTGTGACTCTGGTTACAGGTACGCATTCTTTTTTTACACATTTGTGGATTGAAATACGCATTTGTAAATAGTTTTGCTACAATAATGGATGGCCCCATACAGTTGTCAATATTTTGGCAGTTAAAGCAATGGTGTTACAGTGATACAATTTCGAAATGTATGAATGAGCTGTCCTCTCAGCGACCCCTGCAAAATCAATGTCGCCACTCTTAGTCTGGAAGGTCAATCTTCTCTGTGAGCATTGAACTATTTGACTTTTACCTCATCAGTATTCCGTACCTGAAATACAATGCCATGTTTTGATTAAACTTAGTTATTGTTCCATTATGCTTTATCTCGTGAATGTGGTTGAAGATTTAGATGAGGCTCGAGCAAATTCAAGCGTGCATTGATTACGCTCCCTTACCAAGCCATTGTGTCGTACTCATGTCAATCAGTTTTCTCCACGCCAACTCATTCCGAATTAATAATGCGATATTCAAAGGAATGGTCATGACGAGGATAAAAAGAAAGAGAGTGAATAGGTTAGGGACACACAAGATGCTCTTAGCCTCCCCCCAGCGCACACGCACGCACATTGGGCCGTTGCCCGAATGCTGTTGCTAGCGAGTGCTCTGAAAGTAATTGGCTGCATTTTCTTTCCAAAATGGGCTCTTTTCTGTTTCTATTTTGGGTTGTTCAGCTAATACCACAGAAGCAAAGTGCGTGGCTGGTTATGTAAATAAGCAGCTAATATAAGCCTTACTATCGTAATGGATAATATGAATGAGACTCTTCTACATCCTCCCAATATACAGGAACAACTAGAAATAAATAAATAAATAAATAGAGCATCACTTAGTAGAGAGAGCAAATTTTCCTTAAGGCCAATTTTCACCAATACGATGAAGTATTGGGTCAAACTGTTCAGTGATGCTGGCTACTCATTACCAAAAGCACTGACCTAGTTGTAATGTAAATCATATTTGTTACATGAATTTGTTCACATCAATTTAATCTCTTTAGCATTTTTCCTTGTTACACTGCTTCCATTACATGTATGGGGTCGTAAAAAAAATATGTGGTCAAGAAGGCCTGCCTATTTACTGCAGTACTGATTGTTTTATATTCATGGCCAAGAAGTGTTTTTAATATAAATGTTCACTGTAATTATGACTTTACTAGGACCCTTGTAATTCACATTGTAACCATGAATTAAAAAAAAAAAAAAGTCCTTTTGTGCTTTTATTTTCTTTCCCAGCCGCAGGATGATGATCCGGCAGGACCATTTGTATTAATGAAGCCCATTAAAAACACGGGGAACCGATATTGGAATAATCCAACGGAGGAAGAGCTCAGGTCAGATGATGAGTCATACTCGCGGCAATCTGTTTATTATAGACACATTGGATAACTCCGCGTGCGCCTCGCTTTTCACCAGTCTGAAATAGACAGCTCGCAATGATGTAATAACAAAACACGAGCAGATGGCAGCAGCTTCCGGGAGAGATAAATATTACATTCCTTACACTCCGCTGGCTATGCAGTAAAGCTAAATGGAAACCTGCAACCATTCATTTTTGCTTTACTCGATCCTATGTGTGAGTATGCTGTATAAATATGGTCTGAAATTAAGAATATCAAAGTTTTTGCCATCTGTAATAAAAATACCACTGGTGTCAAGCCAAAACCTTGTACCTCCAGAATAGTCACTTTTCAGGAGAACCTAAAAATGGCAACTTTGTTCAATCTTCAGCATTGTGCCGTGAAAAACAGCAAACAAAAAATTACACCCACGCATGTGGACTTACAAGTAGTCCAGATAAATTACACCAATATGTGATTTATGAGGTTTTGGCCCAACGCCAGCGAAATATAGGTCAATGGCTCGGTTATAGTTAAATAGTCTCTTGACTTCTGACTTCTTTCTGTATATGAAGTGATTTTTATGACCACATCACATGGGACTGACACTTCTTGATATCGTGGGTTTCCAAGTATAGTACGAATATATTTAAAACCACGTACTACCTGTCATTAGTCCGCTCCCAGAGGGCCGTGCGCAAAGCGCATCGATCACAACACGGAACACTAAATTCACAAACTGAAAAAGATAACCTAATCTGTCATGGGAAGTCATGATTGATTCTTAATAGCACTAAACAAGGACAGATGACAAACACTAAAGGTGCCACGCATTTTAAAATACCTGCTATATTCTATAAATAATAATATATGGTTTAGGTTCCTGAAACCTGACTTTCACAAACCCACACGTCAAGTTATTGCAGAAAAAGGGCACAAACTGTAAGTTCCCTTCCATATTGCAAGCACACGATGGCAGCAAAGCTCCATCAAAATGAACGAGTAGCTCACAGTCCAGCCCTTTACAGAGCACCAACCCAGTCCATGACAACCTCCCATTATTTGCTTGCGTTAAAACTTGCCTTATCATCAAAACTGAATTAGTTTCTTTGGAAGCTACACTCAAATATTTGCGTTGTAGGTTTCCTCCAATTCATTCATCGCTATGGTTGATCATGTCAGAATCAGGAGAGATGGCAACCAAGTAGCACACTACTCTTCATTTGTTTCCTAACCTTATTTACATTTTTGTTATGCCCATGTTGGTTTCTTTCAGGATGAAGAATTAAAGAAAAAAGGAAGCACAAAAATGCTAAATCAGTCATTGAGGGGGGGGGAGGCGGAAAGATGTTTCCAATTGAAGAATGTAAGTAATTAACCCCTCTTCCTCTCACAACAACAACGCTATCCTACAGCATGTGTGTGGGGGATGCCAGTGGGCAGATGTTTCAACCCATACACTTGCACATGGTGTTTGCCTCTCCCGATTGAATCTGTCGAATCTGTTTTGTATACAAATTGGCCGAGTTGTTTATCATATCGCCCAAAATGAACCAGCGCCATCACACCTGGAGGAACCAAGATTCAAAAACCGCTCATTTTAGTCGATGGATTTCATCAGAGCATCAAGAGTGACAACAATGATGGGAGAGGAAAATATATTGATCCAAGAACAAAAGCTCGAGTGGTTTCACACGTTACACATTATATGATGCACTCGTGTTTATACGCCCGACAGCTTGTCTCAAGTTCAAGCTCCACTTCTAATTGAAAATCAGTCCCCCGTCACTGTTGGCAAAATCGTCGCATCTCCAGGACCATTTTTGCTTCATGAAAACAACAAAACATGTTTGTTCAGCTTTTAAAATTGCATCGTGGACTGACCAGTAGTATCAATTTGTGAAAAATAAATGATCCAATTCACCAAATTAGGTCTTATGAGGGTTCTGCCCGACGGTGACGCTATGTCTCCGGGTTTATGATGCTGTATATGTATCATAAAAGTTATTCAACCAAACAATCAGGTGGGATACATTTATAACCTCACATTTTCCTAATGAACTGTGATTTGTTGCTTTGGAGTTTTAAGGTGGGAAAAAAATGTACATTTTCACTTGGCATGTTGTGCATAATTTGACACAAGAGGGGCATCAGAAAAGAGTCGGAAAACTGCTGGGCAGGCCCGGGAATATCTGGCTTTAAATGTGAACGGGAGACTAATGCTTGGCACACATCACAGTTTGGAGGTTCTGGGTTTGAATCTTGGCTGGTAGCTACTTTGGCTTTCACTCAAGTTAAAATATGATGTACATTTGGTTAATTGAAGACTCTAAATTGTTTGTAGGTGTGAATGTTTGTTTGTCTACATGTGCCAATAGTTATTGGATAACCAGCCAAATGGGGATCTGGCATTTTTCGATCGAACAGAAACGATCTGGAGATTTGGTTCGTTCATGTAGCAGCCTACCACTCACTCACCACAAATTATACGTGAGGCCACAAGCGGCATCACAGAAGCTGACAAACCGATCAGAATATTGCTTGAGGAGGTCTTTGAAAGGAAGTGTATTGTACAAATGGGCATCTGTTATCAAGGGAGGTAGTGACGTGAGGTGCACCCCAGTGGAGGTTACGTGTCGGGGTTCCAAGCCAGTTCCTGAGGCCGAGCCCTCAGGGGACTGGAGCACTGAGGAAGGGGAGAGTCATCCACAGATGTGGCAGAGAGAGCTTCCAGATGACTTCTTGCTAAGGAGAGGACAGCAAGACCATCAAAGTAGCAAACCATCTGGATGCAAGCTTGGGTCTGATCCGCCCCAGCTGGGTCACCTGGAGGAGGGCGTACAACGTTGAAAGACCAAAATCACCTAATGATTCCCGGAACATGGCTGAAGGTGCATACGCATGTACAAAGCTCACTGATGCTGGGCTGGTCAATCTTAGCGGTCTCCTTCACCAAATTTAGCTCGTTTTGTGTTTTGTTCTCTCATTTTCAAAGTATGTACAGTATAGAACGGATTACATTTAGTACATTATTAAATTAAGTGTCTTGACAAACAATTTGAAGGCTATTGTGAACGTGTGTATTAGAGTCTGTGGCATTAGTGGATGATGTAACAGAGAATATTTCTTGGGCTTGTTTTCTGCTTTGGTAGGTATTGGAGTGAGATAAATCAGGGTTGAGAAGGCTCACAGTGAGTCCTTATACTCCTTTACACCCTTAACTTTCTCCTGCCACCTTGAGCAGTAAAAATCAAATGTTCAAAGTTGTAGTTGGGAAAGTTCCAAAAGATCTATACAACCGTCCATTTTCTCCGGCTAATTCATGTCACGGGGACACCAACTTTAATACCCAGAAATCCCTTGGACATCGCTTGTAGCATCTCCCTCTACCTACAGTTGCACTGATGCACTCTCAGGCCAGCTGCAAGATGGAGTCTCTTTCCCCCTGCACTGCGGCCTCCCTGCTGTGACATGTCCGGAACGCTGCACTTGGGGAAGTATCCAGGAAGCTAGTAGAGCATCTGTTCTAATCTGAAGCTCTCCTGAGGGAAGCTCATCCAAGGGTTATGATATGGTTTTTCTCACAACTGAGATATCTTGACCTAGCAACACCAATAAGCCTTGGCGGCACATTTAAGCAGCGCATCAGTCTCATAATCTGAAGTTTGAGCTTCACTCGGGATATCATTTTTGGATACCACTCAACAGGCTTTCATGGTCATTTTAGGATTTTTAAAAAAATTTATTTCCTACCTGTATATTTTGTTTTTCTGACTTATTTGCTGTCGTCTCAGCAGAGTGTTTCTTACTTATACTTGTTAACGTTGATTCTGAGTTGCCAAGGAAAGTAATAATTTGGCCTTCTCCAATCGATCCTTAGAACTCTATAGGTACCTTTCTTTGCAATGGAGGAAGACTCCCTAAAAATGTAGAAATTGACCTTGCGGTGTACCAACTATCATGTACTGTATGTTGCTTATTACGTCAGGCTAATTTGAATGAAGCCCATCTGCTAAGCATGACATTTTAATTTCAATCGAGGCAACATGAGTCAGGGTGGCGTTTGAGGTCAGATCTCACCATGGAGTTTCCTCTTTTTGACTGATCGTAGACTCATCTTTCTCAGATCTCTGTATGCTTTGGCAAGACCAACAAAGCCCCCCCCCCCCTCCCTCCATCCCGGTACGGAGCAGCTATCTTCTCTATTCTTGGGATGAAAAGGAGAAAGATGTCACCCAGTGAGCATCCTGGAAACTTCAGCAAAAGGTTGGTCCTCCGCTTACCTCTCGTCTTTGAAGTGTTCACTTCCTCTGGACGGGCTGATACGAGGAATATGTTCAAATGTTTGTCAATGTGTCCTTTCATCTGTCATACCGAAAGTGTAAGGACCAAATTGTTGTTCTTGTTAACAATCAAGGCCTTATGAGATAACGAGGCAAGACAATATGGCATGTTCCTATGCTCCTTAAGAAGTAATCCCTGAACTGATTTCTATAGAATGGGACATAATCGAGCGTCAAACATTACATTTTGACCCCAAGATAGAATTTCTGCCACTTTATTGTGTACTGTGCAAAATGGCATTCTTTTCAAATATAATTGTTCCATTGTTGACTCTCCACGACCAAAACATTTATCATCCGTCGTCATCCATTTTTTTTTTCATCTGCCACTGACAAACAAATCTCATGTGTCAAATGCAAAATATGGTTCTTGGAAGCTTGAAGAACAATTACAGTGGCTAAAGCAGAGACATGAAGCTTTTACGGATGTGGTAGATCTCTCATTTGCTTTGTGAGGTCCACAATAAAATTGAGAGACTATTGCTAGGACAGAAAAAAAACAACTCAGCATCAACCACTTATAGCGCACACAAAAACACACGTCTGAATTAGCGAGATCCCGGGGGTAGAGATGAGGTGAATGTCGTGCACACAAAGTGGTATCTGTCAGTGGAGGCAAAATGAAAATAAGGCTTTTATTGTGTAATAGAGTGACTGCCGCCAATACGGGTCAAAAATAGAAACATAATGTGATCCACCGGGGTTGCACAACTGGTTGCGGTTACGCGACTCTACATATGTTATTAAGTTTGGAGGGGGTGCCACAGCCAGGCAGTGTCGATTGGTTTGACGTCATAGCGGTCGAAGCGGGAACTATTTCCCTTCTGATTCAGGAGAAAAAAAATGACGATACCAACTGATTAGCCTTTGACAGGTGTCGCTACAGTCCAACCAAAAAGCATCTACAAGTTTACCATCTTGTGTTTATTGTATTCAGGCATCTTGGTGTTGGTCGTCGTGTGTGCACGCATGTGTTGAGCTCAATATGGTTCCATTTAACCCTTTTTCTTCTGAGTGTGGCACCTTTTTACCGGCGAACTGCTGCAGTGAGATTCCACTTAACGCCACATTTCCTGTTCACTCAGCTGCGTCTGAGCAGCTGGAGGCAACTGGCTACACACACACGCACTCACCCCCACATACACACAAACATCTACTCACTCTGTGTGAGAGTCACCCAGCATCTTCTTCCCCACGAAAACCGCAACCTCATTGATAAGCGCGTGGTTCAATCCAACTTGTTGCACTTTTACAAGAAACGTCATTGCCGGCTGCTTCATTTCGTGTTTTCAACGTTAGTTCCTGTGATTTCTTTTGCACCAGTGACAGCTAAGAGGACATCTGTTGCTTCGGTGAGCAGGTGGCTAATCCATTGTCAGTGTTTCAATCAAAACTAATCACGCTGCTAAGGTTTCCCCAGCTTTTCACAGTTGCAGCGAGGTCCAAATCTTAATTAGAAACGTTTGACAGGTGCAGCAGTCAATGTAGCGTCGTTATGTTTTTCAGGTTTTTTTGACTCTCATTGACCGGCTTAATTGTCCTCAATTCAACATGTTGTTTTCTACTTGGCAACGACATTTCTCTATTTTGTTCGTACATTTGATAAGGTTGGGTTATCGGATTTCTCCATTGGTTGTTGCACAGTAAACCGGAAGCGGTGACCGTAGTATAATACACAACAGTTATGAGGCAATGATTGAAATTCCAGTTTCCTTTCTCCCGCCTCCGTCTGTGGAGTCACAAAAAGTACGATACCAAGACATTGTTTAGGTTATGCTGGGCCCAGTATCAGGAATAGGAATCTCCATGCAGTAGACATCACTAAGGCAGTGTAGGAATGGGATCACTATGGTAAGGGCAAACCTTCTTCCGCATCAGGCAGGAAAGGGCTCCATGGCCGTGTCTTGATCTGTCTGGCATCCATTAAATAGTTCAACTTATAGTTCAAGATGTCATCTTCTGGTAATTACAAGTAAGTCAACAACTTTTTATTTGGTGCCATGACCCGGATATGAAACACGGTTGTTGCGTTTTTGTTTGTTTTTTCAAATGACCCCCTCTGTCATTTAACTATTCCGCTATTGTGTGTCCAACAAAGGCATGGCTGAAACACAGAAATAGGCTCAGAGCATGATGAGTTGCCATGGTTGTCGCCACCTCAGACACCTCATCCTGCCCTCAGCTTATTTTGGTGCATGATTTACACTTAAAAATATCATTTGTGGCTGACTCAGGCTCGATGTAAACTTGTTATTCCTGAATGTATCCTATTTTTATAGCAATATGAGTACCCTTACAGTCATTTCAGCGCATATTTTGTTCTAGAACATTTACTTTGAAATTGATTAAACAACCAAGTAAATGTTTTATCTGCTTATTACTAAAAATGTATCTAGAGCAGGCGTGCGTAAACTACGGCCTGGGGGCCACATGCGGCCCGTTAAACGTTTTAATCCGGCCCGCCGAACTTGGAAAAAAAATTAAATGAATAAACCTTGTTAATGTTTTATTTTCTAAATAATTTCTATCAAATATTAGAACCCAGTGTGGCCGGTCAATCAAAAAGTTTGCCCACCCCTGATCTAGAATAAGCTTTTCTGGACTTCCACTTCTACTGTTACATAACATTGGGGCTAATTTATATAATACGCCCCCACGCCGAATTTCTCTCCCCATTACCAACTAGAAGGCTGGGCAAAGAGCCACGGCTTTTTCTCAGAAGAAATAGGATTGTCCTGTTATCCTTGGGATGTATTTCAATATAAGCGTCGCACAGACACAATGGTTATCACATCGTTAGCCACAGAATACATTTGTGTAAACATTGCATATAATGTCGCTTATTAAGCTCATGGATAACGGCACTCACCTCTTTAATGGCAAATTAAACGGTGAAACTGTCACATGCATTTGTGAACTCATCCCTTTAAAAATGTCACCGAAGAGGACACGACAATGACTAATTGACATGAGTGCATTTTTGAGCCTACCTCACGTGCGCATACTTTAATTACTAATGCATTAACTTGAACCCGAATGAGCGCGTAGATTTCCCTGACAGATTAATGAGCAGAGGAGGAAACCAGCGTGACTCATATGCACCACTCCTTCCCCCTCACCAGCCTGCATCACACACACTCATAACTCGACTCTGGAGGACCTCACGAGTCACTGGCTTGCCCCACGCACGCCACTGCGGTGCCTGCAGGGACTTCTTATTATATTATTTCAGTACAGAGCTTCTTTATTTCCTGACCTCTTAAAATGCACCGACAATGAAAAGGTCTGTGCAGCTGTAACAGACGCGAAAAGGGATGTTCCCTGAGAGCTCAAGTATTCCCATGGGAACTTAAAAAAGACAGTTTGAGTCAGGGGTGTCCAAACTTTTTCCTTCGATACGGAAAAATCGACACGAGGGCCACACTGTCCGACTTTATTAACTGTGTGAAAAGCAATCAATAAAGTAATTATGTAAGATAGTTATTTTTGCATTTTTTTTTAAAATTTGTTTGTTCCGTTTTTTGAACACCTGATACAGGTGATAAATCAAAATATTTTTTGATTTTTTTTTTTTTGTGACGTTGGGGGGGCCCACAGCCCTTAATCCCACTCGAATAGATGCGCCCCTGCCCTGAGCAAACCAGAACCAACGCAAGAATAAATCAGTAACAAGATGACATTTTTCAAAGGAGTTAGTTAGTTAATTATTAATGAGATTTCTTGACAAATCCCACCTTGCCACCGACGGCAGAAAGTGGACGATAACATTTTTTGCTCCTGTAATATGATTCCAAATGACGAGGAAAGATGGAAATGAAACAAAAGAACATGGCAAGAAAATGCTTTTTTTCCCCTCACTCTTAACCATGTTAATGATAAACTCAAAATGGTGTGACCATAATACGCATGGATAGCATATCGCATTTATTACAGTGCTTCTATTTTATTTAAATTTTTTAATGCGCGTGTTTGTGTGTTGGTAAAAGTCACGCCATGCCGGGGTCACTTGTCGCTTGTGTATTTGCTGCATGTGGGAAGGTGCCAGTGGAAAAAGCCCTCACTCTTTTTAAGGCAGCTGCTTATTTCCCAGCACCTCACACCGGTCTTTTCCTCTCCCTTCTTTGGCATATGCTTGAGGAAAACCCTTGGTGTGTGTGCATGAGTGCAAATGTGTGCGTGTGCGTGTGTGTGCGTACGCCCTCGCACCTCGTCACTTCTGATGCTGCAGTGGGAAGCCGAACCTGCCAGGAGAACCCCAGACTGGCAGGCGTACCGAACGCCTACGCGCACGCTCACACATGCTTTTAACACACAAACGTGAGCCTCACGCACACAAACACACACGTATTGAAATATACAACACACAAGTCCTTCCTCTACACACTTACTGCATGTACCAGCTTTTCCATAACTTTACTGCGTTTTCTCTAACAAGTCAAACTTGTTCTGAGTCGCCGCAATTACGGTTAAGGTCTCCTGCGAGGTGACGGTGGACTGCACATGCAAACAAAATCACATTTTCCGGCTAATTTAATTTTGATTTATTAAAAAATCATAAAGTAGTTTTTTTAATGTTTCCCATTATAAAGAAGAAAAAATGAACATACGTCGAAAGATTAAAAAAAAAAACGGCAACAAAAAAATCCAGCAAACAAAATAGCAACCACATTCCTTTAACTTATCCACATTGGTTAAAAGTATATTTTTGTCTTTTCAGACAATAATATAGCCTTCAGACTGCATTTATTTGGTTTGTGTTTTGGAATTGTCGCAAAAGTAGAGAACTCAAGCGCAGGGAAGCAAGGACGCGATCTACGTTCAAACTGAAAAAATTATATACATTTTCAAAAGAATAAAAGGGGCAAATTCAGCACCACAACAAAATAAAACATAGTTATCCGCTTTAAAAAAAAAAAGAAAATAAAGATTTCAAGTAACAGGGAATGACTTGCTGCAAAATGACAACAACAACAACAGGGAAGCCGGGAAGTGAATACAAACAAATTGATGATACAATAAGGCACACCTCAACACAAGTGAGGGCGGTGAGCTGATTGATTGAAAAGTGGAACAGGCCTGATGAGAACCGGTTGGGGACAAAAAAAAACAAACACACAAATGACCAGAGGGCATGAACATTGGACGCAACACCAAACTGAGCTAAACTCAACCAAACCAAATCAATGGAAACACTGATCATAAAAATATGTAAAAATAAATAAATAAAAAAAAAATAGCAACATCGAACCCAGACTCAGTTTCCACATTCTTCCTGCGCTTCCAAAAATTACTTCTTGCTGCACTAAAGACAAAATAGTGTGCATGTGAGTGAATGTGTCCTGCGATTGTGCTTATTCAAAATTCTCCTCCGTTTATATAAATAATCTCCGATTAATTGAGTTGAACATGGGTTTACAGATATTACAATTTTCCCTTTCCAGTTTATTTCAGATACGAGCACGGTGGATGTTTACGTTGATTACCATGTTACCTTTTTAATCCTCCTGCGCATACATTAAATAGTATTCCAGTGACGTTCATTAGCCAGGAAAAAAATCTATCATATAGGAAAGGGAAAGTACTTGCGGTCAGTGGGTGTGACTTGGATGAGAAGTGAGCGGAAGCTTCCTTTTTCCAGAATTGTCTGTTGCACGTGTGGACAGTTTACATAGAGGTGGTTGTGTATGTGTTTGGCAACCCTGCACTGGAACGGGATGTGGGCTTTAGGTTTCTCCGCTGAAATGTCAGCTGACTAGTGTTACCACCAGCGGATCAGAAAGCAGTCGGGCATCAGTGGGCCATTTCCGGATGGAATTCTGATGATTCCAGGGCTGCGGCTTCTTAATAGAGGTTTTGCAATTTGTGTGTGCGTGTGCCCGTGTAAGTGTGTGAGTGTGTGCGGGCCTATGGATGTGCATGACTGGCTGGGCAGATGTTGGCTTTCAGTGTGTATCCTCACAAAATTGTCATGTGACAGAGAAGCCCGTATTGGATAGGCTTTTAATGCATGGACGCTGTGATTATTTTTCTTGTCATATTCTTTTTCTAGGATTAATGTTGCACTGGATAGGGTCAAGGTTAGAGTTGGACTGGTTAAGGTTGGGGTTGGAATTGTTAGGGTTGAACTGGTTAGTCTTAGAATTTCACTTGTTAGGGTTGGACTGATTAGGGTTAAGATTGGACTGCTTAGGGTTAGAGATGGACTAGTTAGGGTGAGGCTTGGACTGAATAGGTTTAGTGTTGGACTGGTTAGGGTTACATTGGTTTGTGTTAGGGTTAGAATTGGACTGGTTGGGGTTGGAATTGTTAGGGTTTAACTGATTATGGCTTGGATTGGACTGGTTAGGGTTAAATTTAAACTGGTTAGGGTTATGGTTAGCGTTGGACTCTGGGTTAGGGTTGGACTGGTGAGGGTTACGGTGGTTAGTGTTCGGGTTCGAGTTGGACTGGTTAGAGTTGTAATTGTTATGGTTGGACTGGTTGGAGTTCGAGTTGGACTGGTTAGGGATAGGGTTGGAAACTTTCAGGTTTGACTGGTTAGGGTTGCAGGGGTTAGTGTTAGGGTTCGAGTTGGAGTGCTTAGGGTAAGGGTTGGACTTGTTAGGTTTGGACTAGTTAGGATTAGGGTTTGAGTGATTAGTGTTAAGGTTAGGGTTAAAGTTAGACTGGTTAGGGTCTCCAGGTGCCCACTTCCCAGGTCTGTGATCTCCCGAGCCAACTTTATATCATCCTTCCATGGAGGTCTGCTTGCTGTTCATTATAAACGTACTTTGAGTGCCTTGAAGTGTTCTGCTGTTTCGGGCACCATTTAGGGTAAATAAAGACGGATGTTTTCACAGCTACAACCAAAACAAGGTCCACATCAACTCTGGCAAATTTATATCTTGCCTAACACCCTGAACGTCTGACGTCAATTTCTGTCGTTAGATATTTAATATTTTCTAGAATCAGGTTGTACTGTACCATATATTTTGATTACTAATTCATGTATAGATATGTCTTTGGAATTGTGTGTGTCTGCTTCCTCTCTCTGCTCCCATCTGGTGTCCTCGTAATTTTTTTTTTTTTTTGTTGTTGGTTAAATTCCCGATGACATATTCCCTTGATTAAATCCAGATGCATGTAAACATTGGACCCAATCTAGACCTGGTTTCTCCCTGGAGTTTGTATCATCTTGAGGCTTGGCACAGGAGCTGCAACTAAGACACCGGATTAGGGTTGAAACTTTGGATCGGGGATACGGATGTGACTCCAGTTTACAGTCACCACTGGAGCCAGAACTTTGAAAAGGACAAAAACCGAGATGACAAGTGAGTTATGATAATTACATTGAGATAGATCCCAGGAAGCGAGTATATGTGGGAATCAGTTGCATGAAATAGAAATCGGAAATAAACATGGAACTCATACTTGCATAAACATGTACAAACAATGGTAATAAAATGAGTACATCTTTACAATTGAATTTAAAATGAATCACCAATCCCAAATGTGTAATATTAAATCACGACTTTGTGTCTGACTCCACGGGACAAAAAGTAGAGATCGTGTGTATCTTTGTATTGCCTTGCAAAAACATGCCACTTGATTTTAGCATCAACATGCAAAAATGAAGTTCTGTGGGAGTCTGTTTTGACATATATTTGTGCACAGTGCTGTTTGTGTGTGCGTGTGTCAGAGTGTGTGGTGAAAACCAGGCAGTGGACTGGGACGCTGCCTTCGACTATTGACACAATCCTGGCAGGATAATGTGACGGGCGCTCCAAGAAATGCGGCTGGCGGGGCTCAGTGCTGCAATTCGATCCCTCCTTGCCTTCTAACAAAACACTCTGAAAGGGCTCTGCAAGGGACACAGCTCTATTTTCTCCTACCTGATCTTTTTGTTCCTGCTGTGTATCAACCAACCCTTTTGGGACTCTTGGGCCTTATTGTCGTTCGTTGAGACGCCTTCATTAGATTTGCAACATGACAAGTGGTTGCCATCTTTGTGATTTAAAAAAAAACAAACAAACAAAAAAAGCGGAAAAATTGAACGAGCACTTCAAATGACCCTCCATAACAAATTTAGAAAAAAAGATTTCTAAATTAAATGACATATTCTACTGTCTGCACTCGTAAATCAAGTTATAAGGGTAAATTAAGCTTATTGAAAGGTTGACTTGGAGAATTCCTCTGAATTTTCTCCTGCACAAGCTTTTTGATTAATATTTTTTACTGGGACTCGTGAGCCATTTCGAGAATGTGTTACAGAGTAGGTGACGAAACAAAAAAGTCCAGGACATACAGTATATTGCGAAATAATCAAGTTATACTGAGTATGTTTACAAGCGGTTAATGAGCTGAATATTGGCATTATTCCGGTTTTAAAAGGCCATGGAAACACGTGCAAAAACCGGAATATGTTCTTATTCAGGTTTCTAAAATCCTAAATAAATCCTTTTCTAAGCCAAATTTTGGGTAATTTAAACGAGATAAGGTTACCTGTTGTTGAACGGGGCTAGGA
Source organism: Idiotropiscis lumnitzeri (assembly GCF_059441095.1). Classification (NCBI taxonomy): domain Eukaryota; kingdom Metazoa; phylum Chordata; class Actinopteri; order Syngnathiformes; family Syngnathidae; genus Idiotropiscis; species Idiotropiscis lumnitzeri. Next base: position 5,200,939 of record NC_142410.1, read on the forward strand.
TTGGATTGTCGAACTTACGATGGATTTTTCGACTACTTTCGAGTTTCAAAATATCTTTTTTAGCATTTTTGTTTCTTGATTAATTTATGACTTTTCTCGTACTCAGACATTGAATCTGGATTTTTTTCTCTCGACAGAACCAAAACTGCTTAGATGTTGATCACATGCAGTACCGTACTTCAGATATGTAATATTTTTATAAAAATTCCCAGAGAACTAATTTGGAACCAATTTATGAAAATACACGTTTTTGTTTGTTTTCTTTTTCAAGATTTTTTTACCTGCCTTGGTCTTGGTTAATACAAAGCACATATACAAAATTCGTCATAAACCGGAGAGTAGCAAACAAAAACAAATAAACTGATCCATCTTTATTTCCCTATTAAACCTTGACGCCGTTTTTGTTCTGTCCGTCTGCGGTGTTTAATTTAGTTGATTTAAAAAAAAAAAAAAAAAAAAAAAGCGCTGAAAAATATGAGAATGTCAACATTACTGAGAAAAAAACTTTTGGTGTTGTCGAGTATGTATGGTTTCTGTTTTGATATGAGTAATGGTAAAGAATTAAGCGCTGCCACAGGCTTTGACGAGTGGCTCTAATTTGCAAGGCCAATCATCTCCTTTTTGGCTGTTTTTAAACCAATAGAGCTTGCTCGTTCTACTGCCAGCCTCTGTTGCCAGTGGACCAGCGGACTTGGCTCAGCGCTGCTCCCTCCCTCTGCGGCACTTAGTGCAATGGTATACAGCCAGTCGAGGCTGATCTCTTGCAGAAATGGCCTGGAAAAAAAAAAAAAAAGACTGCCGGGGGCTGCAGGCCGGGTTCTAATCCTCAGCAGTATGCCCAATAGTCTTGGCTTAGACTGAGCTGCTCTCAAATACCCTCTAATTCGACTAATGCAAGGCTTTGGCTCCTTGGCGCTCTGCGCAGACGAACTCTCTGCCAGATTTGTGATATTTCTATTCGTCCTTTATCAGCGCCACTAATGTACTAGCGATTGTGATAAGCTACTGCTGTGTGTGCATATGGAAACTGTCGTATATTTATACTTTTTGCTGATTCCAGTCCTGCATAGGTCAACAAACAATAGACAAAGGCCAAACACTGCCAACATCATCTCATGGGGACCGTCACGGCTGAAATGGGTACTCTGTATAATGAAGCCCAAGAAAGAGCAGTCCAAATGACGACTTTGCTATATGGTACTTTTAACAGCAGCCTGAAGCAGAATTATAACAACTCTCGGCGATGATACTGATCAATTCAGTTTGCTTCGGTCTCTCTTGTCGTTTTCTTATTTTCACCCGTAAGAATCATTGATAAATGAGCATCTCTCTTGTCAATGCACATCCCATAAATGAACGGTACAAACTCAAAACATTTAAACAGAACCTGCTTTTAATGACTGGGTACACTCCAAAAAAAAAATAATCAGTCTATTTTATCCTGATTTTGCCCCATGTAGTCCAAAGAAATCAAAAGCCTGGCAATCTTATGCCCTGATCCTTATGTGTGAGGAGTGTTAAGAGTGGATTTGCCCCGATAATGGCGTCCAAAACCAGTTGGGCAGCTATCTTAAATAATAAACGTGTTCAATTATTTAAGAGCAAAAATAGTTGTTTGTGGGAGGGAAGCAAGTATTCCTGAGCTAAAAAATTCAGATTTGAAAAATCCCTGTGAGTACCCGGCCCAGCAGTACAGACCCAACACGTGTTTTTGTTGTCTCGGACTTGACTCCGACTCCTTCGCGTTTGACTCTTACTTGCTTCCAGCTATTGGATTCGCAACATATTTTTATCAACTCGACTGACTCCAACTATGTTTTTGTTCCTGAAAGTTAACATCATCTTATAAAAGAAAACAAATAAACAGGAAGCAACCTGCAGATTAGGTCTGTTAATCTCATCTGGACCTTGTGGACTCGGACTTGACTTGGATTCGATAAAAGTGGACTTGACTACAGCCTTCGGTTTGAGTACCTGACATTTACCTACTAAATAAAATTTCACATAGTCAACGTATCACAATAATTTGCGGTTGATTGAAAATGAAAAAAAATGTCCGACCTTTGCTGTTGTGCTTAGCCACCTGTTTTACCTGTCAATCTTAAATAAAAACAACACGTCATGCAAACTGACACACTGTAAAGGTAAAGTTTACCGGAACATGATACAAATTTTCAGCGTTTGTAAATGGATTTTGGCGAGAAAATCAAACATTCCTTCAATTGTTTGACAATCGCTACAGTGGGCAACAAAGAGAGGGAATTTTTTAAACATACGGCAAGGAAGTGGTGTGGTTTTGGAGCAGCTCCTTATTGGCTCCTTGTTTCCTGGTTTAGAGTATAAGCCTAAGTGTATAATGAGAGCACTGTAAACCTTTGGTGCTGCGGTCAGAGAAGGCTGCAACGTAGTGAACATAATTAGGACCAACGTGAATGAAGTTCCACCAATGTGGGAGAGTTTGACATCACCGGACTGCGATGAAGTGGAAGAAGTGGATGACCTCAGGGTGGGTTGAGGTTGTGAAGAAAAGAAAACTAATTCCCGCAGTTGAAATCTTATTTGCACTCTCAGAAGTGAATCAAAATTAGTCCTCGTGAAAATATTTGTAGATATGACTTGCCTTGCCTCGAGCTATTCGGCTTCATAGCTTCCCAAACGGTTGTCAGGAAAACTGTCGGTGAGAACAGCAAAGTGGAATTTAGGATGGAATTACTGGCGAGGTGGTGACAAGCACCGTCTTTGAGGTTTTGTGTTGTGGTGCAATCAAGTTTGTTGTGTGTCTTTTAATCGTCAATGTTGCTTCCCTAACTGCGACGCACGCATTCAAAGAGGCATATTCACGACTCCTACAGTTTGGCATGTCATCTTCAGGCGCAGTTTGGCATCAGCAAGGTGGGGTCCTTTTTTTAATAGCAGTGTTATCTAACTTACACGGCAACAGATGGTCTTTTGGATCTGTGATTCACCCTTGGGAGGGAATAAATGAGCATATTTAGGAGGGAGATCCAAACATGCAGCATGTTGCTACCCCATTTGGAGGTTTGTTTCTGAATTGTTGTGGTTAGGCGTTTTGGCCCACACGAGGGAGGTGTTACGGATCCTTTTAACTCGCAACAGACGCGCTGCCACATTGGAACAAGGTGCTCCTGACCACATGTCCAGTTTGGCTTTTGTGGTGCCTTGAAATAAGAGTGACTCGTCTTTACTTCATTTTGAGATACAAGCTTTGTGTTAGACCGATTTGCATTTTATTTATTAATTTTTTTCGTGATACTCCCTCCATTTCATAACAGAAAAAAATTAAAGTGACACCTTTCATAAGCAGTGGAAAAACTTTTCTGATAGATTTTCTGACCATCACATTGAGTCAGGAAGAGAAAAAAAAAAAGGAGAGTTGACCAAAGTTGCCACATGCTCCCGCCCCATAATGATGAACCGAGGTCGGGATGGTGTGATGATACAATTACGGCTCAGTCAAGCCTTTCATGTGAAGTGCATGAATAAACATGGCGTGTAAAGCGCTTGATTCATTTCAAAGTCCTGATTATAGTTTGGCTTATGCATCCCCAATGAGAGGACACGTACTGTGTTCTTAAAGTTCTATGGAACTCTAACACGTTGAATTTAATGAAGGAAAGAAGGGCAAAATATTGCTGATGTGTGTTGTTACTGCACGTGTTTTTTTTCTATTGAATCCCTCATTCTGACCAAACACACTAACAAGGGAAAACACTGTTTGGTCTTGGGTGGCCCAGTAAATACCGATGACACCATCCACTGCCTTGTGGTGGTGGGCTTAAGTTAACCCGAGCAACAATACGTGCCAGAATATGAACCGGGGCGGAAATGATTGTGCTGTATAACAAGAAGCAAGAGTTGTTCCGGGCTTCCTCATGATAACTTCCCAGAAGGCCCTGAGCATCTGACAGTTCCTGCCCAAGAAGAACATGTGTTAAACTGTAGAAAATGTATTATATTTTGTGGCACAAAATATAATATACTGTATGCTTTGTGACGCCCGTCCTGGAACGTCTCTGACACATTTATGAAAAGTCATTTTATTAGTATTCCGCTCATGACCCAACTTTGGCCTCTCCGCTCCCAATCCCGCCTTCTACTACTGTGTGTTAGCTTATATATGGGGTGATAGTAAGATGTCAACATGCTTTCACTCACACAACATGAAATAAAAATTGTCGAGTGGAACACTCAAAACCACTAATGGGCTTAAATGCTGAATGACATCACAGCTGTTATGCCGCTTGTCATTTTTCATTTTTAATGCATCTGCACCAGCCGTGGCCGCCGTGGCTGAAGACATTGCATTCTCAGGTTGCACATATTATGCTGTAATATATCAGACAAGTCTTGAGGGACATTCTTGATACTCTGTTGAAGGTCCAATTTCATGCTCTAAATACATTTTGGAGACTTGGCAATAGCCAGAAGTGGGTAGAGTAGCAAATTATTGTTTTCAACTCATCAATTGTTACTTAACAATATCATCACTTGAGTATTAGGTACTCTTGACTATACTGTATATCGAATAGAAAAAAAGCTATAATAGGAATGTGGAAGTTCAGTTATTGCCCAACAAAATCAGTTTAACGCAAACAATTATATAAATAACAAATTCAGGCAAATACCGCCAAAAGAAGTGGTTCAAAATACATTTTCTGTGTTTACACTCATTAAACAGCACAGGCTGCAATTCTTTTAGACTGAATTGTGAACTTCTTTGGCATACCGTACCTACACAGCGGTCGATGAGGATTTCAAAACAGTGAAATAAATAAAGACATTAAATTGTGATCATAAAATATTCATCGTGAAGGAATAACTGGCCATACAAAAGAGGCCAGATCCTTTGCTGCCATTCATTGACATCTTTTAAGGCAGTGGTTTTCAAACCGAGGGATGCGCCCCCTAGCGGCCTAGCGTTATGACAGGGGTGTGCAAGGCTACACTGTTCATTATGAAGTTATGCTACATGCAATTTTTCTATACATACAGCATACAACATAGCCAGCTTCCTTTATTGTCCAGGACTGAGACCAAAAAATAAGAACAGCGGGCTTGGAGAACTGGGAAGAAGGAATTTGTTGTATCTTGTGAGTAGACTGGATTGTTTACCACAACGCAACCACAGTCGGTGTGTGAGCTTTTTTTGGGGTCGGGATCATTTGTTAATCTCCTAAAGGGGACTCCTGCAAAAAAACAAAACTGCTAAGGTATGTCATATATATTCTAAATCATTCTCTGACATCATGCATAACAAAGTGTCAAAAGTTGTCTTCCACCATTTTGGTGAAACTCTGGAAGAATTCACACAATGTCATGCACCCCCGACATCCAATACCTCCCCCGCAGTCTCGTGTTTAGAGGACCTAACCACCACCCAGAACTATTCCACGTATGCAGGCATGAACATATTTCAACAATATTGATTGCCTCCAATTACACAAGTTTGAGGCCACCACCAATCACATTTGAGTATTAATGGCCTGTCCATTGGCATTGAATCCCCTGGCACTGCTGCTAATAAAAAAACAAATATGTGGACTCCCACCCTCCACGGAATGCACCGCGGTCATTTGATGCATTTTTAGAAGATCAGGAATTATGTGAGGTTGGCTCTGACAATGGAGTAAGACAATAAGCAGGGAAAGACAGACTAGTTATGCAGTTCTGATAATCCTGAGATATAAATGACTCCGGCTGCAGCATCCAACATTGGATTGGTCTCTCACGCCGGAATGTATATTACACATCTGTCTTGTCAATCTAGCACCCTTAAAAGTGTAAACACACAGGTGTGGCTATTGCAGTCTAAAACCGGGAGAATTTTTTCTGAGAAACTGGAGAAGGGAAATAATAATTTTATCAGTTGTGCAAGCGCACACCTTAATGCAAGCCCACCAATTAAAAGGCATTCAGTTTGTTCACATTTTGGACCCAAATAAAATCTCAATTATATCTAAACTGAGTCCACTGTGGCATAACATGATTACTCTTTAAAAACAACTTGGGAGTGAAAGAACACTCCCCCAGAAGTTATGTAACTTGTCTGCAGTTTTTATTCCAAAGCAGTGTCATTTACTGTAATATACTGGCAACATTTTCACCGTCTGTCCCCCCACAGGAACGCAATCCAAAATCTTTTTAGAGCCATATTTATTTTTGATTATTATCACCTCACAGATGTATAATAATGTTTTTCTTCAAATCTAAAACTTGAATTGACCACTTATTTTCTGTGCTGCGATGAGAGTAAAGACTGAATGGGACAGGGGATTTGAACCGTGATCTTCGAAACTGCAGTTGTTTGTTTACATTCAACCATTAGCTGCTGCAGCCGATGCAGCCATTGTTATCACTATAGTGTTGTTTTTTTTGTCGCATTTATATTTGTTTTAGCTGTCGTTGTTTTTTGATTTTTAAGTACTCTATAAAAGGACTTCGGTTTAGGTTTTTGGTAGGACAGTACCAGCAGGGTCAATCCCAGTACTGTAAATCTTTAAGCGCAGAGCATTTTCTCCATTTGGTTCTTTTTGTTTAGCCAGAACAGAACCACTGCAATGAATTACAATTAGATTTTCCCTCCACGCACCACACATGTTGTAGCGGGAGTCATTACAAATGTAAATAGAAGTCGCGAACAGGAAGAAAACCCTTATTATAAATTTCCGTGCAAAGACGGATGTTGACATTTAAGTGGAAGCTTTATTAAAGTTAATCTTGACCAAATGAGTAAAAGGAAGCTGCAGACTGAGAAGAAGCTTAGGGCAGCGCTAACTTTTGAATCCATTCTGCGCTGCAGTATTATCACTCGATTTATTTATTGATTTTTTTTAAAGAGAGCGTTTGTAGTTCCTTTCATGACTCATTAAATGTGTGACAATTAACGGTGTTGGCAGTGCAGGGTGGTCCAATCAAAGATGCTTTGGAACTTTTTTTTAAACTTTTGATAATGAAACAAAAAACCCGCTGAGAATCAAAGCTCCTTAGTGGAAACCCCAAAAATGTTTTTACATTGTAATAACCTAATTATTTATATATTTGTGTCAAAACATAAATGCTGTGCTGTACATGTTGCTAATTAGTAACTTGGTCAAATTCCATATAATCACCAACAAAATGTCATATGCTCAGCGCCCTACTTTTCATTTTCATTTGATTTCCTACCACATTCTCATGCAAATAGTTGCATTCAAATGACACGTCGGAATTCAAAACACTTTTCTTCCTTTTCTTTTGTTTTTTTTGGGGGGGGGGCTGTTACGCAGAAGCTCTTTGACGCTCTCGTGTGAAAGTGGCATGTGCGCGTACGCAATATATGCCGGGTGAAGTTTACTTTTGTCTGGGTAGACGCGTCTAGGGGGAGCGGGGCTTAGTTTGGCTTCCGAGACATTTTCGTTTTGAATATGAATAACATGGCCTCGAAACAATGTCCTCCGTTGCCTGGCTCGGTTGTGTTGTCCAAAAAGTGCGACACTCTTGTGGCGTTTGTCCAATCGGCTTGCTCCCTCCTGACATCATATCCTCCCATTATCACTCCAACTGGGAGTCTGGGTTACCTTGGCAACACAGCACTGAGCAATTCTTTGTTCACCAACCCCCCCCCCCTTTCCCCCGCCCCTCTTGTAATTTGACAAGCATTCATGTTGTGTTGTGCTTTTTTGATGCTAAACAACAAATTTATCCGACAGCGGAAAGGGAAGGGACAGTGAGGTGATGCGCCGTGAGGTCACGTCAGTGAGCCGCCTCGAATTCAGTTTTCACTTTTGAAGTTTGCTTCATGAAGGTATGAGCACTCCAGGGAGTAGGCGAGCATATACAAAGATATGCAGACACCCATCCCGGTCCTGATGTATAGTTTGCTCTTCCCATAGTGTCTTTGCTTGGGCGATATCCCAGCCAAGGCTCTTCTCCCTGAACTCCCACATCATCATCAAGGTCGAACGAGTAGTGTAAGGAGGGGCAAGAAAAAGCCCCCCCCCCAAAAAAAAAGGCTCTATTAGACTAATCACACCCCTGTGGGGTTTCAACAGCAGCGGTGAGGGCGAAGTAAACAATTTTCTTTATCATGTTTATTTTTTTTCTGCATTCTCTTCAGTGTTTTTCGACATTCTCATGCTTTGTTGTTTTTTTTTTTTTTTTTTTTTTTTTTGCTGAGGAATAGCGAGGTGATTAATGCAGATCCCCTCCCTATTATTTGCTTCCTTTCTTCTGTTTTGGGAAAATTCCACCCTCTCCGGTAATTAATTCACAGCAGAATTAATTAGAGTGAGAAGAGATTACAGGGGAGAGGCGAGTTGGGGGAGTCAACTTGAGATGAATATGTGCAATATTTAGACAGGAGGAGAGCTGCAGTGGAGTCCCAAAAAAAAAAAAAAAGATGGTCTGGTTGTATGGTATGTTATAACAACATTTCAGAGGGCACTCTTTTCATGCCAGTGAGGCTGTTTCATCGTCTCTGATTGGACTGTTGATTTTGTGTTGGACTTTGTTTGGGCATTCATGTAATCATATCCTTCCCTTGTGTTGGTGTTTTGTTTTGCACACTGATTATTCATTTGACCTAGTTGTCAGCTAGCAGTAACCTTTTTTCGTCTCCCACCAGTTGACAGGCCTGCCCCTCTCCCAGCTGTGTGTCTATTGTGTCACATGGCACGTGAAAACCGAATGCACTGGCATTTTAATTAGCTTTTTTTTTTTTTTTTTTTTTTTTTCCATTTGCATTGAGGTGTTCAGCTGTTTGCCTCTTTTTGTTTGGGCTGTTATCTCCATATACTATACAAGATGCTTTTTGGGGCTTTGTTGCCTACCGCAAGAAGAAGAATATTACTAAAATTGATTAGTAGTAGTATTAATACATTGGACCTCCAAAATTAAGAAAAAATAGTTAGTTGGTCAGTGAGTTACTGCAGTCAGACTGGTTGTTCTTTTTCTACACGGTTAGTTCAGCGTTGGTGTCTTCTTCATGCTCCTATGCTCAAGCTTCTCTTAAAAGTTATGTCTAGAAAATGGCCTTGTGTGTGTATCTGCAATAAAATCCACACTTTTCCCTCTTTTGGCCATTGTGGTTTAAAAAAGCAACAATGTATTTTGGATTTTCAAAGTGTCGCCAGTTACGGCTTTCTGGCGTGTCGATTCCGCATAGCGGTGCCGCCTCACGAGTGAGTATCCAATCACAATACGCGTTTATCACCTTCAATGTAACGCTTTACTGTCATCATCTCGTGATCTGATTGGTTAATGCAAATGTCTATCAATTCTGGACGCCCATTGACTCGGGACAGAACAGACGCCCGCGTGATTCAATCTGAAGGCCCCGGACGAATAGCGCGTGCTATTGGTATTATGAAATTTGCCTGACAACACAAGCTCGCCAGTTGCTGATGAGCCTCCATTGACAGAGCTACACCGTTCCTTGACCTGTACCGATTGACAGAATCTTGACAGACTCGCGCGCCGATCAGCCGAGATCCGTTCGGAGCCACAGAACAATATTATCTTGTATTCTGACAGCGTGACAGTCGTGAACGCCCAAAAAAGTTGTGCGGTTGAGAAGGCCATTAGAGGACATCGTTCATACTTTGGGAAACATGGTTGACTGCACTAGCTCACTCTTGCCAAATTTAAGAGACATCAAAATTCAGATTGTCATGAAACCAGCAAGGAGCTGCCATGCTGCTTATATTTCAAGCCACTGTGCTGTATTTGGATCCACCTGCATCCGCCATTTTCAGCGCTAACTTGGAAAGGCTGACTAAAATTAAAAGTCTTAATTAGGTTTGCCCTGAGGCGAGTGGCACATTGAGTGCAGAACGGATGACGGGGGATAAGAGATCGAGATATTCTGATATGTGACTTAAGGATCTGACTAATGGAAGGTGACGTCTAAACACATGGATGATGACAGAAAGATGAGAGCTTTGGAGGACGGACTAAGTGCCACGTATCGTCTTTCCTCAGCTTTGCTTACATTTTCCTCATCTGCTGCATCATTCCCATTTGTCTCCAAGAGCAAAACGAACAGAGCGTCCAAGTGTTGTACTTCCACCGTCAGGACAAAAAGTGTTCCTCGAGACTGATTCCTGTCTAAACTCAATCAAGCATTTTTCCATTTGATTCTGGATTCAACGCCGGTTTTATTTGAGTGCGGATGACTTGGCCGAAAGGCGTAACGAATCTCTGGACTGGCACCGCCATACCTCTTGGCTAATTGGGTAATCGTATTAAGGAATTGCAATGTGCTTATTCATTCTTGAGTATCGTCTCCATCCCTTTTTCATCACTCTTTTCCTGTCGCTCTCTCTTCCTTCTGTCCTCTCCCAACTTTTGGCCAAAATCTCACCTCAAGGTTTTCCTCCCACTCATGGCTGCGCATACGTCCTTTTTTCCACCTACCTACACTCTGTTTCACCTGGTTTCGACGACTGAGATCATTATTCAAGCTCTCTTGCGGAATTAGCCAAAGCAAATAGCGTGTTTTCTAAAAAATCTGCAGCCCTCCACGCTCGAGAGGAAACGCAGCTTCCTTTCCTATTTTTGGTGCCGCTGTTAAAAAGGCCGGGAAATGAATAAAAGCCGGGACATAATCATAATCATTCTTCAATGGAGTCCTCTTTCTTTAGTGGGGTGAATCACCGTACGGTATAAAACGAAAACCTCCCAACCGACTCTAAATGTATTCATACAAAAGTCTTGTTTTTGTGATTTAAAGTCCCTAGCAACAAAAAACATATTTTTTCACTGCCAACTGCATCAATTATATCTCGACGAAGAAATGGGATGGGGGATGCTTTTTCCAAATGTTCTGAATTCCTGCTCTCGAGTGTAACGTTGAACGCCAAAAGAGTTGTCATCTCCGTGGATGTCGCTCCCATATCTGATGTCATGTTGCAGCCGAGTCACTTCGTTTTGCCTCGGTTGCTTCGAGACATAATTCATCAACACTCAACAGCACTCGGCAAAACCAGAAAATCAATTATGCCCGCACCTAACAACAAGAATGCATCTATGTAGCAAGACCTACATTTCCTAAAAAAAAAAAAAAAAGAAAACGTTAAAAAAAAAAATATGCAACAACTCTTCAAATTCTAATCAGACCATCAGCTAATAGGAGTCTAAAATGTTGCATGCAAAGTGCTGGCTGTTGCGAGTGCCAATTCAGAACTAAAAAAAAAAAAAAAAGAAAACACCCGCACTTAACTGGAATCACTACAGTATAAGAAATAAAAATGACTTTGAATATTTAATGCCCTTCATAAATCTTTGAATGTCTGATTTCCCAAGCCAGTACAAACCTTGCTGACCTTCAAGTCGGCTGGCTCAGGATCACTGCAGCTCCACCAGATTCCAACTTTCAGATGCAACCCTGCCAGAAATTGCAACGGCATTCTCAATCTCGAGACTTATCATCCGCCGATGACACGCTCATGCTTGCATTAGTGTTTTATGATCTCGTTTTAACTCCAGGGTACCTTCTCGAAGTAAAGTGGTACTTTGGGTGCTGCGCCTGGGAAACTTACTGTATCTATTTCTCTTGACGGCAACCAGATGTGTTCAATTTCTCACTGTAAGACCCACAGCTGGCCTGCTCTTTGTCATTTCGTGGCCGCTCCAGCATTTAGTCACTCGGCAAATGACAGAAAGAAAAGATGGCATCCTCCGTTCTCAGCTACAAATCACCTCGATCGAAAAGTCAACAACCAGCCAGGCTTACTCTGCTCGTTTCTACACAAACTGAAACTTTGAGAAAGACGAATTTTTGAATACAACTATAATATGTTCTCTCCCAGCCATGCACATCTGGTAATATCTAAAGCCTAATTCGATTGTCTTCCATTAGAGCGAGGTTTGCTATAACGATCAAATCATGATGGTGGGAATACGGTTTTGATTCTGCTTACTGATGTTGCTTCTTCAGTCCACAACCATATTTCCAGTTTCTGTGTAATCCAAAGCTGCGTTTCCCACCTCTGCATTGTGTCCGGGCCATCGCCATGTAAACACGCCGATAATCAGTTTCAGTGTGTTTGTGTGGCTTTAAGATAGCGTTGGGTGTAAAGCGATAAGGGTAAGTGAATGATTCGCTTTGGTAAACAGAGCTGTGCGGGACACATGGCAAGAGGGAGGGCAGGCGACTGCCATGGGAATGTGAATCATCGAATCCAATAATTTTGCTCACTTTATGTGCATCGTCAAGAAATTCAAATGGATAATTCCATGAAAATAATAAACCTATTTTGAGGAATGACATGCCGATTTGTATTTAGGCTCACTCGGGCGTCTTTAATTTTATTATTATCATATTTTGTAGGCTTCCTCATTGGTTATGAGAGTACTCACATGGAGCAAGGCCAACATGCTAACATGTTAGGCTAACGAGTGCAAACTCATCACGCCAGTCAATGTAGACCATAGGTGTCAAACTCTGGCCCAGGGGCCACATTTAGCCCGCAATGTTATTATATTTGGCCTGCGAGGCTATGCCAAATAACTGCTTCATTTTATGTTCTATATGATAATGGTAGCATTCAAAATGATAATAGTAATTTTAAAAACAAAATATAGTATTGCATTAATAATAACACTTATAATAAAAAAAAAAATCAATAAAAAAATAATCTGCATTTATATTGTTTTTAAAAAATTAAAAGCTGGCTCGCGGCTTTGTTCAAGTTTTACTTTTCGGTCCACTGTGTATTTGAGTTTGACACCTTGATGTAGACGCTTACGTTTTGGCTTTTTAGCATGTCGCGGTAATGGCTAACTCCGTAGCTAACGCCACGATTTGTGTTGACTGAGCTCAATAACCGAATCATTAAGCAAATGAATCACAAATTGTTGTCTCTTATTACTGTTGACTGACAAATAGTGCTTGCCGAACCACGGCCCGATCCCAATGACTGAATCACAGCCGTGATGATATATGCACGTCCACAACGTTACCGCCTCTCATGTAATGTTGCTGAAATATTGATCAGGTGCTTTACATTTGAAAATGCGTTACTGTGCTGACATCATTTAAAATGATTTATTTCTATCATAAATCTGTTGTGGAAAAAACACTGCCACTATGCATCAATGGATTGTAATGTGCAGTCATTGGTCATGTTGTGGTTGACACCAATTGACTTTTTGGGGCTGGCTTCCCGCCCAGGCCCTCTGATTGGCAGGTGAGTCACACTGTATTCTGCCTTTCACGCTACAGTTAGTTGGATAAGCAGTATAGAAATGTGATCATTCATAACTGCTACCATGCAGCATTCATCTCTGCGTAGCTGAAAATACGATGATGTTCTTTTGAAGAACGATATTGCGAAAACAACAGTCGCGGTAAGTGACTTGACTTTTTTTTATAGGCAAGTATAGCTTTTGAGTGAAATTTGCTGCAAAGGCAGGATGTAAATTTTATTTTTAATACAGTTTTATGTTCTGTCATGCAGGCCTGCTGCAATTTCTAGGGCAGATTACGGTCATTTCTGGGAAACTGTGACTGGTACAATCCTGAAAAGAAACTTTCCAAATAAGTGCGGCGTATGCACACATATCAAAATTGGGAGCGTCGCAATAAACAATGTTCCAAATGTGGAAAAAGTCATGAGCTCAATCCTGATTTCCCTCACATCACACACCACTTCTTGGCCTTATAGGCTTTGAGGTCAGGGTCCTTTGTGATTGTTTTTATGTGTGGTGCAGAGAGCGCCTTTGCGCACACACACTCAGGTGTACACACACACAATAAGTAAAGAATAACCCAGACGTTTTGATTTCATGTACAGTTTGCGTTACTGCTTTGCAATATTTTCACATCCAGAGAAATGCATAAACACTTAAGACTCCTACTAAAAAGAACACTCAAGTTCTAAAACACACCCCTAGCCAGACTTTTGGACAAGCCTCATTTAGCCTGGTGTGTAACTTGCGTCTGTGCAACACAGTTCTGCAGTCACACAACATTTACAAGCCCTTTTACACTAAACAGACGCACACATGGAATATGACTACACACTCACGGATCAACGCAATACCCACATGGCCCTGCTACCAGCGTCATACATCACCTCCACGTCTTTGTTTTGCCGCGCATCAGATTTGCAGTCTGCCGCTCAAACCCGCGACCCATGTGCGCCATTTACGTGCCACACCTCCCGTTCTTTGGGTGGAGCACCGTCATTTGAGGAGTGCTACATCCGCGGCTACCGTCACCTCTTTCTCATTCTGTCCACAGCTACTACTGACAACTGGGGAAATCTGACAAATGGCCCGTTTTTTTAACGGAACTTTTTTTTTTCTTTGTCAACATAGAAAAGTCTGGAAAACAGTTTTTGTATGACTCATGTGCAGTGAAAATATGATTGAATCCGACTTTATTGTCACTTTACAACAAAACTGAAAGTGTCATAAATTATAATAGAAAAACGTATTTTACTGCGCATTAAAATCAAGAATCAGTATATGGTGTGTCAGCTAGAATAGAGCCCAACTCACCGGCAAACCTAATAAACACTAGCGGCATATAAAATAAAATTCATGAATGGATGAGTCATGGTGCTGCTCAAGAGTAAGAGTAAGCAAAAGTGTTTTTCCCCCTTAGGTCATAGATAACAGGTTATCGCAGTTGGCTCAAAGATTTAACTCGCCTGTGTGAGGAAAAAAAAAAAAAAAGTATTGATCACAGCCTACCGGCCTGACAAATATTGACCTATTGTAACTTCCTAACTGATGCATGTGATTTGTGATTAGTGCACCTCACCAGTGGGAACGCAAGCGTGTTTGCAAATGCAGCTCGCAAATAAAAGACAGTGACAAAAGCGAGGGTCAACATCGGAAAGACCTTGAGTAACATGGTTTCACACCTTGTTGTGGTACCTTGTTTTGGAATTCATTCATTTGTTTTTTGAAAAAACACAAAACAATTCTGCACTGGATTTAAAGGGGGTGAGGGGAGCTGCAAGTCGCCTGTGTTCACGCCCACAACGGCGCAAACTTCAATTAGTAACTGCACGTCCGCAACAAGAGCAAAAGATAGAAAACTAGAAAATAGAGTCCATGGTCTGAGCAGACCAGGTTTATATTGACTTCCTGCCATCCAATTGGCGCAAATATAGCGACACCCCTAATGGTGCGCCGGTACGCCCCAGCTTGGCGGATACCCGTCTGACAAATCGCTAAACACTCAGTGAGCCTTGCAGGAGTGCAAAAAGCAAGACCTACTGTCTACAAAAATAGCGCCGTCTTTAATTCTCATTTTATTTGTCAGTTCTGCAGTAAATTTCAAATTCTCTTTTTTAAGAGAACTGTGTGATGAGGGAGTCTTTTTGTTTCCTCAAAGATGTTACATGATAGTTTTCTGTTTCTTGACAGAGAAGGCGTGAGAACAAGTTTAAGTGTGTTTTAAAGGATTTGGTCAAGTATTTCATGTTAGTTTTCTTTTCCTTTGTTTGATGTCTGGGTTACAGCATCTAAGTATATCAGACCATCTTTACATTTTTATTTTGACGCAACCCGTGGAGGTTATACCAACTCTTTGTATAAATGCATTGAAGCAGTTTACTTCAAGTGAAGATAAAAAATATGAACCAAGATAAATGTGTAGCCAACATTGATAATCTGGATCTAATTAAAAAAATTGGATTGTTTGTCCCCTCTCGTATAGCCATGAAATCCAAGGAGGAGTGGCTTTATCTATCAGCGATGAAGTCAAAATAAAGACTATAATTAAAAACGTTTAATACGGAATGATTTCACATCATCAACATCTTTTCGCTTGCTGTTTTGTTTTTTTCCAAAGCCTAAGCCGCCACCGGTGAGTCTGATGATGTCTCCGGTGGGTAGCACATGTGCAGGATTATCAGACTCTTCCCAAAGAGGAGATAGTGTTTCTTTCGCTAATTTTCGACATTTTCACCATCTCAGATTTTGCAATGCAATCTGTTCCAGCTCAGGGTCAGAACGAGGGGCCGTGTTACCCAACGAAGAGGCCCTGTGGTTAAAAAAAAATAAACTAGGATTAAAACCTTCGGAGGAAGCCCTTGACCGACAAGTATGGCGCTAATCCAACACGGATATTCCTCACTGTCTTTTGCTTTGTGTTTTTGCGCACAAATCCTTGTTGTTGTTCAGCAACTGACGTCATGGTTCAAGGTCATTCAGATGTCATACATCTGTGGGCTCCAGTGATGGGTTGCAGTAGAGGCAGAGCATAAGCTTGCTATTGGCATCATTTCACATATCGTCAGCAGGGCTGTTTTATTTACTCAATTCTAGACGTTACCAGTCGTCATTGGCACGGTGTGAAATTGTAGGCTTTTTTTTTTTTTTTTACAGGTTTCTTAAAATTATTCCAAAATACATCTGTGTTCAAATATTAGTAACAGGCTGTTTAGCCGTCTTATCACACTATGATGGAATGTAGCCAACACAAATGTTAATCATTCTTTTCTCATGGTAACAGGACAATAAATGACATCAGTAGTTAATGTTTCCAATCCAGTCCTTTTTGGAATTATGGTCTGTCTATGTTAAGATGACTCGAACGCAGTGAGTTTCACTCACACCTGACTCAAGATTATCAATGAACGAGATATGAGGGTTTTGTTCCATTGAAACTGTCGAAAGAAAAAAAAAAAGTCCCGCATAGTTACAAAGACTGGTAAATAATCACAGATATGCTATTACATGACGTTCTTTTGATGACATCACTGAACCTGGGTCAGTCAACCATCTCACTGATTTAAGAGTTCCTGGTGATGAGGTTGTGCTCGGCAAGGAAGGCGACAGGGGACATGTGAGTCATCGCATATTCATGATATCAGAATTAGCAAAGAAAATCGCGCACCTCATCTGTCGACAGTGCCAGAAATGGGAAATACAGTAAAAGATTTTTGTTTTGTTTACGTACACCTGCACACTTAAGTGAGAAAGTGTCTTTAGTTTGCAGACAACTGAGCGGCATCCTTCCATGTTGCACTTAGTGTTCGGTAGTGATGGGCTAATGAAGCTTCATCAAGCACTTGTGACAATTTTTGGTTTAATCATCCTCGAGATGGCACACTTGCTTTAAGGGCGTAGCAGAAATGTACTCAATTTCTATCGCTCTAGAATTTATTATTAAACCAAGAAC
The DNA here is from genome assembly GCF_059441095.1 of Idiotropiscis lumnitzeri. Taxonomy (NCBI): domain Eukaryota; kingdom Metazoa; phylum Chordata; class Actinopteri; order Syngnathiformes; family Syngnathidae; genus Idiotropiscis; species Idiotropiscis lumnitzeri. The sequence goes on from NC_142410.1 coordinate 5,218,076, forward strand.
AACATCTGAAGGAGTCCAAAATATCCCAAGTGCTTTATGAAGCTTCATTTTCCCCATCACTTGATAGGAGTGATTAGATATAACACAAGTGCTCGTCCCTGTTCCGGACAAATCGTTTTTAAACTTTCAAAAATAAATCCCATTGCAACAAGAATGTTTTTAAACGATATCCATGATGGGTTTTTTTTGTAACTAAACAATTTTCCTCAACAGAATCACCCCAGATGCCCTTTTCTGCTATCCTCCATTTTTTTGTATGTACATTCTTCAATTATATAACTGTGCTTTTCATTGCACTGCACATTTCACGACCTTAAAAAAAAAACCCCACTGTTTCCCCGCAATTGATTTTTATTAGCTGGTGTGATTCTGCATTTTTAATCACAGCACACATTTATGAAGTGCAATCTTCCAAGCCGTCTCCATATAAACTTAAACCCCCCAGGTGTCATTTTTCATTTTTGGCAGGATGATGTGTGGATGCTTGTCGACGCATAAGTAATAAATAGAAAATAAAATGGAGATTCTTTTTTTTCTTTTACCAAGCCGTTGATCGTGCAGCGTGACCAAACAGTCCGTTAATGTGTTTATTCCTTTTTTTTTTTTTTTGCTTCCCCCTAACTCATCGCCCTCTGACTCAAGTATCACTGGAAACGCATTCACGCTAAGATTTGCTCACGCTTCACAAACCTGATTACTTGGCATGACAACACAATCTATGTTACTGAATACAACGAGAGCACTACAGAAACTAAAGACACGCGTACGGGATTTGTTTGCTTTTCCAGCAGTTTTCCAATCCATAAGCGCCGTTTACAGTGGAGCAAAGCACATGAAGCATCAAGCCAATACCGCAAACTACTATAATACTAATGATAGAGTATCGGGTATTACGGCAACCCGAAGTAAATGATTTGCTCTGGTTCTCTGCAAATGCAAATGTTCTGATAATACTTAATTACTTCCATCAATATGGGCACAGTGACTAACTTTTTTTAAAGTAGCGCTGCGAACATACAGAACAAAATATCCTCCACGTCGCGGACACGTCGGAGAACAACATGGAGAAATCATCATAGAAAAGAAAAATGAGGAGGAGGATAGACTGGCAGGGAATGAGAGGAGTAATAAAACAGAAGTTCAGACGTAAGCATTGAAAACAAATGTCTTGAACATATTTCATTTTTGGAAGACTTGACTACACCATATCAAAAAGTAACAACGCTATTACCGCACGTGGTTGAAAGTGTTTTTTTTTTTTAAATGCGACGGTGCATCTGGCACGGCGAGCCGGTCTGTTATCTCATTGCAATAAAGGCCAATTATCTCAGCTACTGCATGCAGCTGGAGGGCAATGGTGATAAAAATGCACGAGGCGGGGTAAACACCAGATAAGGTTTCGAGCTATGGGCGCCTTCGGACAAAAGGTGTGCAGAAAGGACAGGAAATGCAAGTAGAGTCAAGGACAAGAAGAGGAGGAGGGGAAGGAAGTACTTGGCCATTAGTCGGGAGCAAGGTGTTGTGTAACCTTGGCACGAAATCATCTATGAATCAGCTGTTTTTCTTTCAGGCTTGGATAGTCGTCGTGATATATTTATATCTTTTTTTGTTTCGCAATAACACGTTGATGCAAACTGCAACGATTTAGTTGGTGGAAATTCTGCATGATAACGTCATTGTCACGAGAAACTTTCATGCGATTCCCAGAGAGGTTGCGAGGATGACGAGAGAGTGGCGAAACCCCTGCGGGATGCTGGGTTAACCACTAACAACCAGAGGCCTTGCGATGCCAACCATGCTGCGCTCGAAATGGCCACTTCACTAGCACAATGACAGACTTCTGGTGCCAGAAGAGAGGCCAGCTCATGCTGAATTACCGCCGATATTCACTGTTCACACACACGCACACAAGGCACAGTTGAAGCGGCAGAAAATGGAATAGAGTTGTAAGGCACAAAACCCACGGAAATGAACAAAAAAAATGGGGGGAGGAAAATAGCAAAAAAAAAAAAAAAAAAGCACTTTTATGTTTGTACTTTTGCGTAATGTTTGTCACTGGGTTGGCACCCTGAAAAGCGTTTCCACCACAAAAGGCAGAGAGCAAACAGATAATTGCCTGAGATTTCCAGGGAGCACCCAAAGTCTCATTAAAACTGATTAACAAAGTGTTATTTGATTTAAAGCGATGATTACTGTTTTGGTCTTCATTCAAATGCTTCAAAAATATACTTAATTGATTCATGATTGTCTCAAGTGCGCTCCTTCCCTCGTGTAATGAAGTGTTCCATCTTACTGAGGAGGGAGATAGCAAAACAAAATTGTTGATGAGGGACTAATGACGATCTATGTTAACTGTTGATTAATGTTCTCATCAGTTATGGTAAAATAATTGAGATTCTGTACTAATCTGGTCGTCGGGCTTTGTATGTGTTATTGTCTCATTACCATATTTTACGAACTGTAAGCCACTACTTTTTTCCTAGATTTTGATACATGCGGCTAATACGACGGTGCGCTCTATTGTTCAGAAAATACGCAAAATAAATCTTGATTTTTTTTTTTTCATTTATTTATTTATTTTTCTCTTGGGTGTATTCTGTTTTAATTAGCAAAGAAGTTGCCGTGTTAAAAGGCACTGTTTGAACAATTTGTTTATATACCTTTGTGCTTTCATAGTACAAAATTGTTCTGTACATCATTGTCAACATAAAAAAACTGCGGCTTATAGCCTGGTGCGACCATATATATATATAAATATATAAATATATATATGTATAAATATAAATGTAATATAATATGAGTCCGGAAATTACGGTAGCTTGTGTGTTTAATATTAGCGTAATGTGACCGAGAAAATTTGCATCTTGACATGCGTTAATTGCAAGTTTGTTTCTTTTTCCATCCGTGTGGCCAAAGTGGCCCGCGGCCCATTACCGGTCCACAGCCCAGACATTGGGGACCACTGCTGCAAAGTGTTGTTTTTTTTTAATTAGATTTTTCCATATTTAAAACAAGCAACAAAAAAAATGTCGAAGTTTTTAGTGGGCTAGAAGGAATTAATGGGATTTCCACGGTACTTAACCAATGGGGTTCATTTGACCAGATGATGCCTTGAGGGACAGAAATCTCCAGGTTTACCCTTATTTCTGGCAAAACGTTCTATCAAAACATACCTAAAAAAAAGGCAGCGAACATTCATCATTTTCCAATTTCTGTCACTTTCACCCAGCTTGTCTTGTAGCTCTCTGGAGGGGAACATTCGAGAGAGAAATTGTTGCCACGCATTGGGAAAAGGCAACTTTGTTTCAGGCAAATCAACTTTATACTAAATGACAAGATGTTCCACCGACAGTCGTGCTCCCTGCCAGGGTGTGTGGGTGAACTTGAGCTAGCATAACAATAAAAAAGATTGTTGTGTTTGTTTGGACGACCTGTCCAAATCTGACACTCCCCTACGGCGCAAATGCCCAGCTTTGTCAGCCCAATAATGGCACCTAATTTGCTTGAAGTCAAGAGAAATCAGCGTTCCCACGTAAGCATCCTGTCAAATATTTCAGGCTTTTCCGTCCATTAACCCTGAGACTTGTGGTGATTTCTCAGAGACGGGGGTGACATGCAGGAACTGCAGGGAAATGTCTGAGGTGCTTTGACAGCTTTTCTAGCTCTACGTAGTGGACAGTTTGGAGTCGGCGTGTAGGAGTGATGAACAAAGAACCCGAGACTAAAAGATACCGGCGAATACTGCACGAAAACCGGCTCAAGCGTCTTGCTAATTAGCTTACTGCCTCCTCTTCCCCTTGTGTCTGTTATTCCACATGGCTATGTCAGCTGCGAGAATCTGGCGAGGCAGCAAGTGGAGCGGGACTTTCCCAGAAACATTAGCCTCTCTAAGGACAAGGTGAGCTTGGTGGCCTGGATGACTATCTGTCTGGCTGCCCGTCTGGGTCCGTCTCACTGTCAGTCCGACGACGTTTGCTTCCAAGCCTCCTGCGCACCTCCGCACTACAAAAGTCATTTTCATCATCAAGATACATGAGATGCCTCGCCAGAGTTTTCTGTGAAAGAGGGCAATTAGCGTGAGGATGAAGATGATTGCCTCCGGACAGAAACGTTCCGTTTGTTTTCCTCTGTTCCCACAAGTCAAACAATGGCCCCTAAGTCATTGCCAGCTCGGCCCGTCGCAAACATGCCAGTCCAGATGATTGCCAATTTCTCAAAGGATTGAAGGGTTAATAAACCGAGTAAGTGTCCAACTTGCCTAAGAGTTCGAAGAAAAAACTTTGACGGCTTTATCCAGGAAGATGTCTGCTGGGACATTTTGTGGCCTTTTGTCAGTCTTTCTTCCTGCGCCCGTTAGCAGATAATATTCCCTAAAAGCAAAGTTGCTCCATAGAATTCTCACTTTCCGAAAATCCAAACGGCGCACATGAGTCACCGCAACTCGTCATGACACATCCGTCAAAGACCCTCAAGCTCAGTCACCGAATGGCGCAGACTACTACAACAAATACAAATCAATACCCATCAACCACATTTACAGTCGTGGAAAATTATAAGGACGATATCGAATGATAGATTGGAATAATGTTCTCTAAAGAATAACTAACCAATCTCAACCATGATATAGAAATCATCTCGTCATTGCAACTTGACATTTACTTGTTTAAAATTCTTCTCGAGTTGCCCGGTTCCATGTTTGGAAACTCTCCGGTTTCTTCATCTGTCTTGCTGTTTGGTCAACCCTAAATCGTCCATGTTTCACCAACGTGGCTGCAAATTATTCTGTCACCCTTGAAGCCTCAGTCTCATATTCCAGCACTGAGTCATACTTTTGATGAACATAAGCAGCGTGTCAAAGAACAGCTCAGGTAACAAAAAATATTTTGACTACAAAACGTTTGGTGTTATGATTAGCGAAGTGCATCAGTCAATCTGCAGCTTTCCCTTGACCAGGTTTAATGCCGTAGAACATTTCCAATGGGTCACACCAACTCCCGCGGTGGCGGTTCTTTTAAAGGGCAGCTCCAACCTCAAAAGTAACAGCTGGGCACGAGCATGTAACACTCGCTAGATGCCTTTTGGAAAAGACGGAGAAGAGGCAGCCAGCGTGACTCATTTGATTTGCCATGTTGATATACCAGCAAGCTCTCGGTTTGCTAAATTGCAGCCTTGCTCGCTCTCGCGCCTTCATTATCTTTCACCCCAAAAACACAAAACTCGCTTGATCTCCAAGAACTGATGACTGCTTATGTGACAGCAAAAAGACACTTTTTTTTCCTTCTCGATTTCTCTGTGCCAGGAAGAATGCTTAACTTTGACAGGCCACAGGCAAAGAACCGAGGCGACTGTCAAAACTCGTTCTCCGTGTCTGTCACATCGCAGCATAAAGGGCAAACTTCATGGTTGCTAACAAAATATGCTAACGTTGGCAACTATTTTTGGCATCTTAGCACGAAGATTGTCTGTCCAATTTGTGTATTCACAAAGTTATTTAGTACTGCGCCACGGGGTGGTGCTATTTTTCTTTCCATCATTTGTTTTACATTTAATACAGAGCAGTGATTTCTTTACCACTTTTGCTACTTTTTCTATTGCAACAGCTAGTGAAATTAGCTAGCAAAGGTTAGCGAGGAGCTATTTAGCCTAGTTTGTTAGTTAAGGCTATATTGATTGTTCGCCTCATTTTTGCTCTGCAGAGTTTATATTGATAAATTAATATTAAAAGGCATTTTGGGCTCACTATAATATATTTAATTTTTTCAACAATTTATATTGGCTATTCTAAGCATTTTTAAAGGCTTTTTTTTTTTTTTTTGCTATTTGCGGCAGGGCTTGGTCCCTATCCCCAGTAAATACCCGTTGTTTACTCTACGTTTAAATTAGCATTGGCAATAACATTTTAGCACAACATCTAATGAGATGAGCCACTAAGTATGTACCTGCCAAGACACACACCCATAAACCCACACTCAAGTTAGTCCTGAAGAAATGGTACACTCTGCTCCTGAGGCCACGTCACTAATAGACTTATTTTCTTCACCTTGGAAAATAGAAGAGGGAGCCAAACTTTGCTCTGCACCCTTTTCAACCACACCCACTCGCCCGCTCAATAAAATGGATGTTTATGGGAGAAGATAGTCAATTCTGTCAGGTTGGGGTTGGGACTCACCGTCATTGGAGAAAGATTTATTCTAAAGGTGTTTTCAGTAGAAGACTGTAAACATGAAATAATTCCCAAGTGCAATGAGAAGCTCTTTTTAAAGTACCCTGAAGGAACTTTGGTGTCCCATTTGTCAAGAAGAGTTTCACCCAACGTCCAAGACGTCTTGCTTGAGGCACCTTCTCAGGGCTTGAAAACTACCTCCTCAGAGTTTCCATTTAGCACGTCAAGATGGTTTTTATGGTTGTACTTGTTTTGGAATGCCCATTTCTTGTTATTCTGACTTTAAAGTGGAAGTCAACCTAAAAATATTCTTTTCAATACTGTGCTCTGTGTGCCTTCTCTAGTTTAAACATGGCTTTCGGATTAATATTCCTTTTGTGGAATTTGAGTCAAAATCCACCCATTTTTAGCTATCTCAGCGGCGGCCATTTTGTCATTTCTGTCGACTGAAAATGACATCACAGTTGCTCAGGCATCAGGACACGACCAATCATGGCTCACCTGTTCTCTGAAGCTGAGTTAATGACCAATCATGGCTCACCTGTTTTCTGAAACTGAGCCATGATTTGCCAATCTGAGCCCAGAGCAACTGTGATGTCATTTTCAGTCGACGAATTTGACAGAATGGCCGCCCCATGAGATGGCTGAACACTGGAGGATTTTCCTGCTTAACTCATATTCCACAAATGCAATTTTAATCACACTGCCATGTTTCTATAAATGGAGCTGCATAGAACATAATCTTGCAAAGAAATGTTCTCGGGTTGACTTCCCATTTCAAGTAAAGAGAGCACATTATGCGTCTTAACGTATCTAGTGTGACCCCTATTCCTCCTAGGTTTTTCTTTTAAAAAAAAAAAAAAAAAAAAAAAGTTAATGATTCTTCACTTGACTTTTACTCCTTCCCATACTTTAATTAACTTGGTCCAGATTGCATTTCTGAAGTGGATAATAAGAAACAATATGCCGGAGAAAAATGTTTAAGGGGGATTTATTACAGGATGAAGATAAGAACCGGAAAGGGATAAAGCAGGTGGTCACATTGTTAAGCTCCTTGCATTGAAACATAATGCATCAATTTGACATCAAATTACATTGAATCTTATTAAAACAGACTTCACATAACACCCCCCCCCACATTCTCCTACCTAAGTAGTTTTAGTTTGAAAGTGCAGTAGGGATTATTTATGACACGTTTAGAACAGTGTGCGCATTTAGATTCCGAAGCATAGAATATTGATTTGCGAGTAGGCATTAGAAGTAAAATTAGTGCAGAGTTTTTAAGCAACACAATCTCATTTTTGCAGGTAGGCCGGAGTAGATTGTTTTGTCGGTTGTGTTCAACAACCTAAAGAATACTTGTCCAGGTGTTTCTCGTTGTCTCGTTAATTTTTTTGTATTTAGTTCTGGTCGGTGCATTGCCCTTATTAGTTGTCCCTGTTGATGTTCATATCCACGTCAGTTGTGCTCTCGCCTGGCTCGCATTTGTTTCATTGCTCCTTGTTGTTTTTGTTGATTCCAAATTCCTTGTTTGATTTTTGTTTCATCAATTAAATTCCCATTAAGTTACTCCTGCCTCACTTCCCTGCATTTTGGGTCCTCCCGCTCAACCTAAATCAAAACTTGACAGTCTTGCAGTATGAGGTTGTGCACTGGCAAGGCGCTTGTGGGAGGGGCATAAAGTGTTCTCGGACAATTCACAGCGTGACAAAGCCGACCTCATATTGGAGGGGGGAGAGCTAATCCCGTCGTTTTACGAAGTCCTTCCTCTCCATCCACATCTACCTCATCGACACCTCATCATCTGGCTATTTGCCACAATCTGACAGTAGTTGGACATGTGTCAGACGCTGCACCTGAGATTGTTCAGGCTCCGAATCCCAAAATATACTTTCCTCCTTTTCTTGACATCTCATTAGATTTGTCTTGATTGGAGCGGTGATGGTATTTCAAGGATCCTGCAAAGTATATCAACATTTCTTTTCTTAACCTTCCAGATGACACTCTATATCCTCTGCTTAGTTTTTTCCTCTCGAACTTTCATCCTCTGGTATTTTCCTATATTTCCCTCTTTAAACTGTGTCTGCATAATCTATTTTCCTGTCTTCTCATCCCCGCGTTCCTCTTCTTTCCCCTCTCCCATGGGGTCTCATCTTCTCCACCATATCAACCTTTCATTATACCCTGTGCTTCATCTTACATGCTCAAAGTTAACAAGAGAAATCCACAAAAGTACTGTAGAGGACGCGTGTATTCTTCTTGAATCCCCCATACACCTTGGAGAAAAAAAAATCGATATTTGTTATTGATGGAATGTAGCTGAAACATTTCCTAAGGATCATATCGCTACAGTCTTCTTTCATGAACTGGACTAGTTGATGCCACATAGTTTCCAAACAGGGCAGTCACAAGTGATAAAGTTAGCAAAACCAAGCGTTTTTTTTCGACATATGCCACAGATTGGTGAGATAGTGTGAGAGAGAGAGAGTGTGAGAGAGAGAGAGAGAGTGTGAGAGAGAGAGAGGGGGGAGGGGGAGGGGGAGGGGGAGAGGGAGAGGGAGAGGGAGAGGGAGAGGGAGAGGGAGAATCTTAATTTGTAGTCTCTGTTGTTGTAATGGTACATTCGCCAGAATTCAATGCCGAATGGTTGTGTGTCTCTAAATGTGCCATGTGACCAGCTGCTGACCATTAATCCGCTGCGAACGGCTCCAGTTCCACGTCATTCTGAACAGAATGACCAGCATAGGAAATAAACGTATGGATCTTAGTTTGTCCCGTGCTCTATTTGAATATTTATACCCTCACATTGGTTTGTAGTATAAAGCGCCAACCAGCTAATCATTCACGAGCAGAATTTTAAAATCTGGGCAATGATTGTCAACAACTTCCCAAACTTCAGTCAGTCTTTGCTGATTTATCACATGTGCATGTGATTATTTTCAGAAGGGCCAAATTTGCAATGATTCCATGAAGGTTAAACATTTCATGGCAAAGTCCATCTGGTAAAGAAGGGATTTATCAGCTTCATCAATCTCTTCCAATGACATCAAGACTGTATCATTCTCGTCAACCACTTAACGTGAGGATCCATTTCTTTGAATTTAGTTAATCATATAAAAAAGTTATTAATAATAATAATAATGCCTTTATTAGTCCCACAATGGGGAAATTCGAGATTCAAACCCAGGCCTCCTGGGGAGACTGGGTCCTGAACGCGGCGCCTTAGACCACTCGGCCATCCTGGCAGCCACGAGATTCGAACCCAGGCCTCCTGGGGAGACTGGGTCCGGAACGCGGCGCCTTAGACCACTCGGCCATCCTGGTCTAGTTCAGTTTTGGTGCAGTTGAACCCCCAGGTTCACTGGTGATAAAAATATTATATTATCCAAATAATAATGGCAGAATTAATGCGACCCTTGTTATGATGGACTGATGCAGTAACTCAGTGCCTTGCTGTGTATTTGTTGACCACTCTCCATATATCACCAGATGACGATGGCTTTCAGTAAAAAGGACCCGTCCAAGTTTTCAACAAAAGTTCAGCTAAAACAAACTGTTCCAAGTGTTTCTGGCTTTCAGCAGTTTGGCTCCTAGCACACAGGATTAAACGATGGTCATGGGAATCGAAACAGGGTAGTTGCACAGTGGGGAAGCTCGAAGTGTTAAATACAGTTACGTGGCTATAAATGTGTGTGTGTGTGTGTGTGTGTGTGTTGCAACTGCAAAGGGCAAACCCACAACCAGAAAACAAACTCGACCGAAGAGGATTGCTCGGGATTTGTATTCATTTCCAGTCATTTCATACTTGAGAAAGCATTTAAGTGGAAGGTTGCGATAATTTTGCCGGATCTTTTTTTTTTTTTTTTTTTTGCCATTGCGGCACAGATGGTTCCGCGATGTTGCAACTCAGGCTTAAAAATGACCATAACTGTGGTTTGCGAATCATGTTTGCACAAATGGAAAGATATGATAACCAATTTTTTTTTTTTTCTCGAGACCCTGAGCAACGAGAGTTATTGAATACCCCCCCTCGAACACACGAGACACTATAATTACGCGCAACTATGGTGAGCCCTGTGTGTCCTCACCGTAAGATATTGTTACCCAAAACCTAACCGCAACATTGGGGTATTGAGCGTTTGCTCTTGAACTGGTGGTCATGAGCAATGTGGCTTTCTGTTAATCACACGTTAAAATGTGCTTTTCGGATTTATTAGGGGTTTTAAACTTGAAATGTTGGAGAGCCTTTTTTTTTTTTTTGTTATAAACACTCAAACTTGAATGTCTCTTGGTAACAAACGCAAACTAAAAAAAATGTGTAGAGCCATATTTGTGCGTGTTTATCATCATCTTCTTGGTTCAATAAGGATGACATAATTTAGAAATGTTTTCCATCGTGACTCAAACTGTAAAAAATAAATAAAAGTAAATGCCTGAATCTGCACCTTTTAACCTTATCCACAGTAAAAATTTAATAGCTTCTAAGCAATGCCATGCTTTGCCAGTGGCACAGTGGGTGGGAGAACAGAGAGAAGAAAACACACACAGGAGAAGTTGTGGTCGCCATAATTTAAAGGATAAACATTATAATTTCATAGTTGCAGCCGGTCTCCCCTCCCTTAGTCGATTAAGCGTCTCTATCTATCATTGTAGATCCGGACAGCTCCTCTCGGGCTGACCTTGGTGAAGTTTGTGGTTAGCAGGCCTGCCTCACAGCAAGTTCTGGCTCACTCTCTGGGATTGAGTTTGCATTCTTTTTCCTGAGATCCACTTGATCGTCAAAAAAAAATATGCGTTTTCCACAAAAAACAGGCAAAAGAATCTGCAAAAATATCTGACTACACACATAGAGTCAGGGTAACAAACTTTTAATTGGGTGATTTTCCGTATTACGTTATTTTAAGATTAAATTGAACATTTTCAACATCTTTTTCTAAGTGTGAGAGAGGCTTTTGTGCCATACGTCCCCGACACACACAAAAATTCCACCAGGACTCTACTCCACAACCAAATGTCTGTTGTAGTACCAAAACTGACCTGCGAGAGGCAGCATATCGGAATATACAGAGAAGAAGAAAAAGTAGGCGTTAAACAAAAAAATAGCTGACTCTAAACCTGCCTGGCAACTGCAATTTTTGGTTGTCATTTTACGAATGATTTAGGAGACACGTTATGTAAAAATTCAACGCAAACTGTTTGTTTCGATTAATATTCTTTTGACGCCACTACCAAACAGCGATCGCTACTATCGAAGCGCTTTAACATTTATGATTGTTGCCACGACAGAAGATCAGCGAGGCAACACAACACGTCTAACAATGAACACAAACTTCAATCAATACAAACGCTCCAACGTTTGGCTTTGTGCTTGTAGAAAACAAAAATCTAAAGTCGGGGGGGGGAGAATGTTGTTTTAAGGGTCATTGGTAAGGTCGGCAGGTTGCGCCAGCAGGTAATCAGCTTTTAATGCGAACGCATCCCAGCAGCTGATGGAGCTTCACATACGACCACACACACAATTAGCGCACGATTGGCCGAGTTCTTCCCACAATCAGCATAACACTCCAATCCCCAATCACTATCAATGACCTCGTAATCACCGCACGCTGTTTGCCAGACAGTCCAATGACGGATGGCCAGTGATGTCATCAGGATGTTATCATCTGGTCGGTTAATGACAGGAAGTTTCCTTAAGCAGAGGTCAGGCCTTTTTTTTTTTTTTTTTTTTTGAAATTCACGGGGCTTCACGACTTGCGGCTTTTCCGGACTATTTCTGTACATTTTTCGTTTCTAAGCAAAGCGGCTTTAAAAATCACGTTCTCCTGATTTAGCCCGGTCAAACATCGACAAATATTATCATTGGGTGCAAAGTAATCAGGAGCCCAAATTGCATGTGGGCTACATTTGGGCTATTTAGCGTTCACGCATGACTGGCTGTGTTTTGATTGTGGTGTGAAGTAGAGCATGGAGCTGTGCATCATTAAGGGTTGCACGTACATGCCGTTTGATTTCTGGCATGCGCGTTTACGACTTCAAAATAATTTGCGACGCTGTAAAGTTCATTTGGCCGCACGTTAGCGTTTGTTTGCTCAAACATTTTTCGTTGTCTCCAGTTGTGGTGTGGTTTTTGAGGCGATATTTTGCACTTCATGACCGGCTTTTATTTGCGCGATATTCAACCGTACAACTTGCTTAGTTTGAAATAAGATAATTGATCTGAGTAATGATTTAAATAAAGTTTTGTCATAGCAATGCAAAAACATCTCGGAGATACTCATCTTTGTCTCTCACACACACGCACACGCACGCACATACTCCGACTGTCATTAATCAATGCCAGAGCCCCCCCTCCCTGCTTCTCCTGTCCATCCGTCGCAGCCTTCATCCATCTTTGCCTGCCTTTCTTGTGTCCGTTGCTGTCAAGTGCTCAGTCCTTCATGTTGGACACGATTATGAAGGCGTCACATCTCAAGAGAACTATTAAGAGTGTCTTCAATGGAGGTCGCATATCTGACAAGTATGCTTTGTGGAGATTAACATACAAGACAGCAGCTAGTGGCCTTGCTTTTCAATACATTTTTTCCCGTACTTTCCTCACAGTTTATGCGAATGTATCTTTAACTGTAAGTTAGTACATTATTCTAGTGCTTTATCTTTATTACTTCATTAAAGACATCCAGTAGTTAGACGGGTGAAGGTCATGTGACTAAAGAATGACGTCTATAATAGCTACCATATTGTTCTTGGCCGCCTCAGTAGGACAGTAGCATGGCAGATTTGATAAATGAGCCTTGGTTAATTTGGCATGTTCCTCTTGTTAGCGCAGTGTGTGATATTTTTATCAGCAGTAAGACAAGATGACAGCATGTATGACTGACTAGTCAAACAAGGTATTCTTTAAATCTGCGTAACCAGGGTAACACTGTGCAGAATGACGTAAAAGGCGTCGTTTTACAAGGATGTATTAAAGCCCTTTATTCGAAAATAAACTGCAGTAGAACATCTGACAGGATAAGTGGTATCAAAAATGCTTGGATGGATGTTTCAAAATGTATTCATAAAATAACGACTGTAACCTTCACTTTTCATTTTTATTTTGCAGTCCTGCTAAGCACCCGTGAGTCGTGAGAACAGACTCACCGCGCATAAGGAATAATCCAAAAGAAAGAACCATATTGAATGAACGAGTCATTTGCGTAATTAGCTTAGCGCGACGCAATTAGCTCCCGAGCCATTTATGATGTCACAAGTGCGCCTTAGGGAAAGTTCTGTTGGGAAGCTGTTTCCTTTCACTGTCTTAATATGTGAAGGACAAGTCTTTCTCTCAGCTCCCACACGCACGCACACACAATTTGCAGTGAAGGACTCACTCCATAATGCGCCCCACCCCCACCCGTCATGCCAAGTGTCAATCAAAATGACTAATGAGCATTTGATTACATCACTCGCCCTCTAACATTGAACTTGGGACCTTTTAGGTGGGCGACAGGGAGAGGCAAAGAGGTCCGTGGTTGAGGATGTAAAGATGGAGAGAGATAAAGACACGTGGGAGATAGTTTTCATGCTGAATGAAGAATGAGGGGTGGGGGGTGGGAGAGCAGGAGTAGGAGGGGGGGGGGGGAGTAACGAGCGAGATAATAATGAGGCCACGACATCCCCGCACATGAAGACTTGAGATGAGAGATCTGGTTTCTATTCAACTCTGTTGGGGGCTTCCTGACAGAGGAAAAAGGGGGGGCGGCGGGGGGGTTGTGTCCCTAAATTCCTCTGCCTTCTTCCTCTCATTTTCTTCCCTGCACATCGTCTGTATCTGCATCTTCTCCTAGCAGAAATGGGAACATCGCGATTTCTATCTGTGAGTCATTGCCGGAAAATCGGAGGCCCCGTTCACATGAAACAATGACGGGAACATTTTGAGGCTTTTCTCACCCAGGAAGTCAGAATTCGAGCGATAACCGCTTTCACTCATCTGGGAAATATATTGGCTATGCTGGATAAAAATGTAATGTCAGAGAGTGTTTCCAAAACTTGAAAAATATTCAATTGACGGGCAAAAGCTTGCAGTCAGCATTCCAATGACACCCTGCCTCAAAATTTGCGACATTTGTGGCATTGTGCACATTTTCCGGTGGCCATTTTTTGTAGCCAGTTGAAGATATACCGCACCTGTCATTTGGACTTGACTCTCTCGGGAAAACAGAAGTGCTCACTTTAGATGTTGTGATTATACGAGAGAAAAAGGCCTTTGGTCTATGCAGAACAAAATTGGAGTAGAGTGCATGTTGTTATGTTCAGTATAGAAAATGGATGGAAAAAAAATATCTCTTTTGCACCGATAGCACGATATCACCCATTGTGTACATCTGTGACCGCCTCCTCCGCCCAACTCCCTCACAGTGACTGATAATCCTCTTCGACAACAACATCCCATCAAAGCCTGAGTCATAACCTCAATCTTGGGGCCTCTTGAACCTTTTTTGGGTTCTTGACAGTGTCCTTAGCCAAAAGCTGACCATGTTTTTCTAATTCACGTCTGTTGTAATTGTTCATCGCAGACAGAGCAGGGACGGTAAATCTGTAGTGTATCTAATGGCTTGTCAATGGACGAAGTTGAAGGGAAATAAATGATGATTTCCATATGATAAGGACGGAGAAGGTTCTTATTAAACGGCGTCATGTTGCGCGACCGCATGGTGATAGGTTTAGCTCGGCCGTCCTGCTGTGTTTTATTTTACTGGACTGAATGTTATTTATCTAGTAAAGAGTCCCTCAGCATGTGCTCTTCTTCACACTCGTCTTCTCACATTTGCAGCTGAGAGGCCCTACTAATATTGGGCTACTGTCATTGGCTGGGGCCTCTGGAAAGTACGGCTGGGTGCATGTAGACATTTATCATTTTCTTTTTTTTTTTATTGTTATTACTAATTAATAGCATGTGTATAAGCAATAAAGGCTTATGCAGGCTACATAATGTGAAGGGGGTGGTGTGCGCAGTGGTGGGGGTGACCAAATTGTGTGATGAGCGAGCTTTGTACATGCTATCGTCAAATACTCATTTCGCTAGCTTGTGTGTGTAATATTAGCGTAATAAGACACAGGTAATTAGCAACTTGTATTAAGTGAATCCTTTTTTTTCTGTGAAACCCACCGCACCAAGGTCCACTGCCACAAATCACCTCTCTTCTATCTTTTAGTAAGTGTCACAAAAAGTTCCCCTCAAATAGCCGACAAATTTCCGACATGAAGCAAAATAAGTCGATATTGTCGTCCTGGATAAATAGCTGGCGCTGGTCGAAACTAAATAAAATGTTGGAAAACCTTGTAAAACAATACGGCAAAAGAAACTCTTTATTTCCATAAACAAAATAACATTACATTTTTTTTTTCGTTCCACGTATGCCCATAATCTGAGAAAAGATCACCATCTGCTAAAGATTATTGAGGTTAATACTTTGTAGTCTTTTCTTTGGGAGTTTCGAGCTGCCAGCGAAGGCATAATACAATACATAATCCCACCTAAAAACGCAGGTAATGCAAGACCGACTCGAATCAACAATGGAAAGAACAAAATAAGCAGCGCGAGTGGATTACTTTTGAGTATTTAGTATACGGTATGGGCACTGGAAACATTCATTTCCTGGGGGAGTTTTTGCATGCATGTACCCTTTAAGAATATTTAAGACCTTCTGTACCTGCTCAGTTTTTTTTTCCAACTCCTTGAACATATCTTTTTTTTATGTAAAAAACATTTAATAATTAAAATAAGCTTGCTGGCTTTTCTAAAATCTAAAAATGTTATCTATTTTTGCGTGTGGTTAAAACTTAAAATTATCAACAGTGTGGGGATTTCAAGCTTTGTATCTGCAATTATAGTTACATAAGGATACACATGTTTCTTGTAGCGTCTTGACACTTAAGGTACTGTACTTTCCCAATTGGCGTTTGCCTTTCAGTGGCACACGCTGCTGACTTTCACACAGGCGCCTTTTGGACTTGCCAGCTGTCAAGTTATTCTTGATATTTTATTGCGATTTGTCTCTTTAGCAATCCCGAACAGAGTCGCGGTTCACTCGCCTGACTTCCGAGCTCAGTTCCCACTTGGGATGGTGTGAATGGTTGTCTTTATATGTGCCCCGTGCCATCCTGGCAACCGGTCTGGGGTGTCATCTGCCATTTTCCGGGTGTCATTTGTGATCAACTCTGCCTAAGTGTTGCTTTTTAAAAATTTTTTTTTTATAAATTTTGTTATACTTTCTGAGGGCTTCTTCCGCATGCCCCTATTTTCTTGTGTGCGGTAGTCCAATCATCCCTGGTTTCAAATGTGACACCTAAAAACATGCTCACTCTCTCAAGTAATCATCAGATTTATGTGAATGGTCCAGAAAACAAAGTGGGTCATGTTTTGCAAGTGTTGGGAGTATCGTAACCTAAGTCAAAGGTTTTGAACGTGCAATTCCAAAGGCCATTCCGCATCCAGAGCAGCAAAACATGACTCCCTCATGGCCAGACAGGCTGCTGTTGCTATTACTTTTTGAGCACAGGCACACGTAAGTCAAATTTGTAATGTTATGAGAAGATGTGATATGATGACAGACCACTGCAGAGTGTTCTTTCAATCAGGTCTGTCTGAAGCATTTGTTAGTGCGTGTGTGTGCGTGTGTGCGTGTGTGTGCTTTCTCCCACTCTCCTACTTAAATTTCATTGCTGCGGGACTTGATTCCTCGGCACAAAACACAGACTATTACTTCCTCCCATTCTTCCTGTTGCCTCTGTTCTCTCTTTTTCTCCCTCGATTATCCGTCATCCACCACCTTCATCCTGACACTTTGTCACGTTCTCTTGTTCGATTCCCGAGCCTCTGCAGCATCCGCGTGTGACGTGACGTTCCTCTCCGTCGCAATGAGACGCAGGAGTCAGGCTGGAGGAATGCTTCTGTTTTCCCAGACTGACTATCGATTACTTGAATCGTGGAAATTTATGACGTGCTTGGCGAAGTCTTTGAATGGTTTGGTTGAAAAATAGAATCTAGAAAAAAATTATGATGGATCTCATCTATCAAAAATTCTATCCATAAATCTGCGTCATTTAGTGATTGAACTATCTGCTACATCGCTACATTTATACCCGACAACCATCGGTGTTGCAGTGCAGGTGGTGCGCAGAGGAGCAACACGTCTCCCCCACCGAACCTCTCAACTCAGTCGACAGATAAGCTCCGGTGATGGATCTTAGGTGTCACTGGGCCGAAGCTCGGCCCATCTATCACAGGCCAGCAGCCGTTTCATGTGGCGACTGTGTATATGTGTGAGCGGCTTACGCTTGTGTGTGCAGCGAGACGGATGGTTCACACATTTCAGGGTCCAAAGGTTCTTGGGGGAGCTGTGGCTGGAAAGGGTGCATATCAGTGGGAGGAGAACAGCGAAGAGATAGGCGAAGATGGGGAGCGACACGTTTGAGTGAGACACATGGAGGGGAGGGGCTTATGACTGAAATGTGGATAGAAACAAACAAATCATGAGTGATTTAAAGAAGTCAACCCCAAAATTCTCAAGAATATGTTCTATGCCCACTAGTTTTATTGCGTTTGTGGAAAATGTGTTAAACAGTAAAATCCACCTGCCACTCGGTGGGCAGCCATTTTGTCCCTTCTGTTGACTGAAAATGACGTCACAGTTGCTCAATGCTCAGATAATGCCCAATCTTGGCTCCGTTTCAGAAAACAGGTGAACCGTGATTGATCGTTACTTGAGCCTGAGCAACTCTGATGTCACTTTCAGTCGACGGATGTGACAAAATGGCCGCCCCTGAAGTGGCTAAAAAGGGGGCCGATTTGGCTGCTTAACGCATATTCGACAAATATAATGTTGATTAGAATGCCATTTTTTGACTCGTGATGGCACATAGAACATATTAATTAAAATAATATTTTTGGGTTGACGTCCCCTTCAAAACATCAACATTTGCGGATGTATTACAACAGGACAGTTTTCGACGCCATTTCGAGTCAAATCATCACAGCGTGTGCTGCTTCATAGATTGCAGTGAGTTCATAGCTAATGATGTGCTGAAGCCAAATCTTCCAGTAGATATTTTGCCCCACCCCACCCCATCTCCCCCCTCCCCCACAACACCAACAAAAACAACGCAGCCTTCCATTGTTGTATAACTGCTTTATTTATTTATTTATTTATTGACTCAAGAGTCAACACTGTGTGCTTTTTCATTCTCTCATCTTGTTGGATGGCAGCAGCAAAGCAAATTAAGTCCGTTTCATTAGTGCATTCTGCTTCTTAGCGGCCATTAAAACACCACTTTTTGAATACAAAAAACAGTTTTTCTCAGAACCGCAATCAGCGCTCAATCACATTTTCCTTTACTATTGTTAACAAACACACCTTGTTGCATCACGCTTGCGTTGCAAGCTTGGCCTTTGCTTAATTTTTCCAGAGCTGTTATTAACCATCCTCACTTTCCTTGTGTATGGAACCGGGGAACAAATATTTTTATCCAAGTCGAAACGTTACATAATTAGTCGCTAACAATGCTAGCGCAGTAGCAAAGTGCTAATCCCTGTAAATATTTTCATGAGGTACTTCAGTGTGCCTTCGTGGGCTTCACATTTACATTCTCATGCTGCTGCGCAAACGACCGGCAGATGAAATAATAATTGTAATTGTATGAACACCTGTCCAATTGTTCAGATGTCAGCCAGGATGCATGTTAATATCAAAAGCCACCATAGAACCCATCAAGTTCTTCCTCCTTGCCATCCTGCTCTCACTGCCGAGTATTTAGCATTTGAAAAGACCACCCGTGAGTTCAGGAGGGCTTTTTTTTTCAGCGAGGGCTTGCTTTAGAATATTAATTGTCTTTCTGCCCTTCTCCCACTTTTTTTTTTTTCCCTAGGAAAAGTGCCCACGTTAAAACTGGCGGCTCCTTTCATTGAGCCCCTGATTTGCATAAAGGAACTGAAGTCGATGTGAGGGAGAGACAAAAAAGAAGGTAGGCATTTGCATACACGCACTAACCAAAATGAATTCAATATTAAGTCCAATAGTTTGCTTATGTGAAATATTCAAATCTGCGCAGTGTTCATATACAATTATCAGCCACTTTATTAGGCACATCTGCACAATTCAATGAGATCCAATTAACTCATTTAATGCCAGACGTTTTCACTAGAGGAAACCCCTCAATACCAGCGTTTTTCTGGATTTTGACTGATTTTTCATGGCCAACAGAAAATTGTGTTCTAATGCTATAAAAACACGGCGCTATGTGGCAAAAAAACAAAAAAAAATTCTAAGACGTGTAAATACGTCTTTGGGAGGCGGGCGCTACGTTTTTGGAAAGGTATATGTATGTTTTATAGATTGAATGAGTTAAGAATGCGTCAAGCAATACGGAGCATTTTTTTTTTTTTTTAAAGATAGAATGTTGTCATCAAATACCGTCTTACGACTTAATCGTTCAAACTTTTCCTGAATAACTTATACTAAATGTGTAATGAGTGATTTCCAGCTTGTGCTTAATTGTCCTTACGAAACGTAATATTGAGTAGACGTGCAGATTTTAACCTGTCATCAACTTCATTGCAAATGTGTTTTTCAAATTAAGACGCGTATTTTGATTGGGATTTGGAAGGAGATTTCACCACCTGGCCCGCAGCCAGTTGGCTCTCACTTCGACTGCTTCTTTGAGTTTTCATTCAATATTCACAAACCTGCAGCTTCCGTTTTACTCGTGATCCACAACATGAACTGGTCATTGCAAGATTCACAACTAACCAACAACTGGCAATGATGCTTGACTTCTTCACATGCGGTTTTGCGACAATGTATCGCGACCATTTCAGATGCCAGTCGTACGAGAAATAAGATTACAACAAACAATGCAAACATCCCCTGCAAAGTCCTTTTTAGTCCAAATAATGGGGTGCACTATTTATCAGGAGGAACTTGGACTGTGTGTAGATGAATTTGAAACTCTATCTGCATGTCCGGAGATTGAAATAATCAATGAAGTTACGCTGCAGTGCCTCTTGCATAAATGGGCACCGTGTCTCTCATCATGGGAAGAAGCACTTTTGTTCCAAGTCTCATTGCAGGAGCGTACAGATAGGGGGGTGTGTGTGGGGGTGTGTGGGGGTGTGTGTGCGTGTGTGTGTGTGTGTGTGTGCGTACCAATCATGCTCTTCTCCAGCCCCATACTTTATTTTTGGACATTGGATCTTGACATTATTGAGAGTTTTTGCTCCCCCAGCAAGATCTTTGATGTGTTTTGGAGCCCCACAAGGTTCCGTCCCCCTCCCCCTATTCATATATTAAATATTATGTCCTACTGTCAATCTTATTGTCTGTCTAACGTCTGGTACATGGGTTCCCTCGGCCCCACGTTTCATTTAATCTTTTTGACATTTAATTGTATCTGAAGTTTGCTAAATTAAATATCTTTTATATTAAAAAAAACAAAACAAAAAACATACAATGGAAAATGTCGATAGATATATATCGAGATCAGGATTTTAATTTTTACGCTCTATCATTCCCTTTGGGACATTATAGAGTTCTGGAGCCATTTCGAACTCTGATGCTAACCAAAACAGCAGCACGGATCGAGGCATATAATGAATCATTTTATTTTTTTCTGCGTCGTAAATATTTTCAAGTTTATATTTTACATACAAGGACCTGCATTTTATTTCATGAAAAAAATAAATAAATAAATAAATAAAATAAAAGGCATTCTATTCTCTGTGCAAAAATAAAGACCTCCACCAGGATGTAGATTTACAGCAGCTCCCCTTCTGCAGTTGAGTAAATAAACAAGTCATCATCTCTTTTTCAATTTCTGAATTAATATTGATTGGAGCTGACTATTTTCTTGGCCACATTTAAGGAAAAGTAAGGAACCGTTGGGAGCGCTTGAGCAGCGAATTATAATTGATTGGTTCACCTAGGTGCAATATTTCTAATGTAGCCGAGTCAGAGTTCCTAAAACATAATAAACTAGTGCCGTGATGAAGCACATGCACCTTATTATAAGCTTATGTGTTCTCGCTAGGATTTTAAAGTAAAATTAATACGTTAAAAGTCCATTTCTTTCTATCTCATTTACATTATGTCATGTGTATTCGTAGCCTGCATTAGGCTGTCAGCGTTCTGGAGGTAATGCGGTTATCAAAGAAAAAGCTCTTTAGCTTCTTACTGACCTATTTGCAAAATCTCCTTACGGCTGAAAGCACGATCGGAGCACCACACTCTTTTTGCTCCCCTGCTATAAAAATGTAAGTATTGTCAGCATTTTTCTTGCTGCAATAAACAAATCACATTACCCGCCCCTTCCAAAAAGCCTCTTTTGGGCCCCACGGAGGCTCACCGCCTCCTGCCGCTACCAGCTGACACGAGAGAGAGGAAGAAAATAAAGTGGGAGGCAAAAAGAAAACAAGGCTTCTGGGAAAACAAACACAGGCCGATTACTTGGCACTTGTCCGTTAACTCTTTCCTTGACTGCAGGGTATGACGCGGCCGCCGAATCGCATAAATGCAAATAATGAAAATGACTTGAGTTTCATTGAATTTTCATTTTTATTGCAAATACAGATACAAAAGGTTCTTTAAAGACAGTACAAATACTTTGCAAAAGAACAGAAGTGTGTTGATACTGAGAGGTGGGGTGGGGAGCTTACCAAAAAAATAAAAAATAAAAAAATTCAAAAGCAAAACATACACACTGTAAAAAACCTCAATGATATATTTTCCAGTTCTTTCAGCCTTAGTTAAACTTAAAGACGATTTACAAATAACACATTTTTGGAAGCTAGCCCCGCCCCCCAACCCGCAAAGAAAGGCAAATACATACTTAAAATAGAGATTTAGGTAAGATAAATAAAAAACAAAAGATGATTACAGCATGTACCATTTTGTATTAGTACCTCCTGGGTTTCAAATCCAAATGAGAATGATGAGATATGCTGCGTACATTGTAAAACAAAAGACAATAATAAGACTAGAATGCAAAATAATTCATTCACAATAAAATTAAAGGAAATAAATAAATATTTTTTTGAGTGGGGGGGGTGGGCTGGGGAAGGCTGAGGGATTGGGTTATATCAGCGCGGAAGGAGACAGCAGGGGACAACCTAGAGGTCAAAGGGGACTTCCTGTAGCTGTCAAACACACGCTGCTGGACGGTAAGTGTAATCTCAGCTGTTGGCACGCACACACGCGCACACACACGCGTCTACAAAAGCTGAAGAAAATAAACCAAATTCAAGGCACGGGTGGTGGGAACGGCGTCTCATTGCTTTTTCAATGAATCTCTCCATTAAATGTAAATTGGAATGGCACATTAAAAAAAAATTAAAAAAAATCATCTAAAAAAAAAAAAGATGTTAGTTGTTGGACTGATTTAAAATACAAGCCTTTTCATTCTTATCAGAGACATGACCTTCATTAACAACCCATGTGGGTTGCAAACTGCCAGCGTATGAAGACAAAAAAAACAAAACAATAAAAAACATACACAGTACCTACAGAAATATTAACAAACAAATCCTCACAGAGGATTTTCTCAAGTCTTTTCATCTCTTCTAAAAATATATATCTATAAAGATTCTATCATGGTACAATAGTAAGGCACGGCGTGAGCCAATCGCAAGTCCGACTCTCCTCCTCATCAAGTGTCTGATTCAGAGAGCATCTGGATGGAAGCGGGGGGACGTCTCCTTGAAATAAAGTGTTTTGGGATGTATGTGGCTGTACATGTGTGTTGGATGTATTTGTGGGAGGGGTGTAGGGGCGGGGGTTCAGGGTCTGGTAAGCTGCGTGTAAACCGGTGCCTGCTCCCAGTGCTGGGGACTGCTCTGGGGGATGGAGGGCACCCCTGTGTTGTCGGCAATGGGCGTGTACATTGGCCTCTGGCTGGGGCTGCTCATGTAGCTGAAAGTCGAGTAGAGGCCCGAGCCCTGGGCTGCCCCCGCGTGGCTGTAGAACGAGGGCGCGCCCCCCTGGTGGTCGGTGAAGTCGTACTGCTGCGCCCTGGAGATGGCCGGGTACGACGTGGGGCTGTAGTGCTGCACGTTGAAGGAGCTGTAGGCCACGTGCTGCGGGGAGCCCTGCTGCTCACTGAAGTGGCTCGGGCTCAGCTGCTCCGTCTTGATCTGGGTCCGGTGCTGAGCCTGACCCGCCTCGGACCCGGCGCCACCTGCGTTACCCCCCAGGGTGGTGAGGGTGTGCTGCTGCTGTCCCTGTTGGTTCTGGCTTTTAGGCATCCAGGCCGCTCCTGCTGGCGGGCTGACCGGAGCACCGCCGCTGATGCTGTAGCTGCCGGTGTAGGCGACCGGTGTCCCGGGCCCGCTGACGGAACCCGGGTGGCCGTTCGGCGGGAGGTACTGGTCGAACTCGTTGACGTCGAAGGTCTCGATGTGGGAGATGACATCACTGCTCAACTCGCCGATGTCCACGTCGCGGAAGTCGATGTTCAGTTGCCGCTGGCTGGTGCCATCAGGGAGTGATCTGAGACCCCCTTCACGCTTAAGATCCATCTTGCCTGAGCTGAGATCAGTTTTTGGGGTAGTGGGAGGTGTTGGA
The DNA here is from genome assembly GCF_059441095.1 of Idiotropiscis lumnitzeri. Classification (NCBI taxonomy): domain Eukaryota; kingdom Metazoa; phylum Chordata; class Actinopteri; order Syngnathiformes; family Syngnathidae; genus Idiotropiscis; species Idiotropiscis lumnitzeri. The sequence goes on from NC_142410.1 coordinate 5,241,830, forward strand.
GGTCCCTGGGAACCTGGAAAGCAAGATCACACTTGATTTAGATACAGCGATACTTTTGCTTGTAAAACACACAAATATGAAATGAACACACTCACAAGGAGCATGGACAAGACACTCACTGCGCTGGAAAAGGTAAATCACACTAGCTGCTTCTTATGATGTCACATACTAGGCCCCGCCCCCTTACTTGCATACAAATGTGCGTGCATGTACATGTGATTTAAACTTTATGAAAGCAGTTTATTTCTTTACATTAGGTTATACTTAGTTTGTGTTACTTATCTTTGATCATGTTTTGATTCGTACCATGCAGTGCTATTTTTCTTATATTAAAAAAATAACAAAGTAGGATGTTAATTAGTGAGCAGACACACTGAAAATTGAATTAATATAACCTACAAATAAACTAATAAATTTGACTACACACGTTGGATCAGAATTCCCCCCCCCCCAAAAAAAGAAAAAAATCTTGAACCTATAAGCTCACCTGAGTGCTCCCCGGGAGAGTGCACCTCTCCCAAGCTGGAGGCTGGAGAGTCTGCCTGCTGCAATGCTTTAAAGATGGCATTGGGAGAAATGTGAGTTTGCTCGCTGCCGTCCTCCGCCTCGCTTTGCCCGTTCTTCACCGACTTCCTCCGCCTTGGTTGGTACTTGTAGTCGGGGTGATCCTTCTTGTGCTGCACGCGGAGCCGCTCAGCCTCCTCCACGAACGGCCGCTTCTCGCCCTCATTGAGAAGTCTGTGCGCAAAAAGCAACTACGTGAGTGGCAAGCCCGTTGTGGTTTTTTCAAAGTACGAGGAGATGATTTAACACTTACCTCCAAAGTTTGCCCAACGTTTTGCTGAGCTCGGCGTTGTGCAGGTGCGGGTACTGGTCAGCCAGCTTTCTCCGCGCAGCCTGAGCCCAAACCATGAAGGCATTCATCGGTCTTTTCACGTGAGGCTTGTTCTTGGTAGATCCGTTTACGCGCACCGGCATGGGCACCAGGGTCCAGTCGTAGCCCTTGAGCACCTGGGACACGGCGTCGCGTATGCATGCGGGGAACTTATCGTCCTCGTCCTTCTTGAAGTCGCCCAGAGCCGCCTCCACTCGGAGCAGCGCGTTCTCCGACGGCCGCGTGTTTTCGGTGTCGGAACCGGAGCCGGACGGGCACGGAGAGCCCGCGGAGTCCTCGGACATGCTCGGGCTCGGGGCATCGGAAAGACACTTGTCTTGTTCCTCCGACATCTTCAGGTAGGGGTCGAGAAGATTCATACGAGAAACGGGTTGCTGCCAAATTTTACGCGTGAAACGGGAACGTCAACGCTGGCGCCTCGCGTGAGGGAAAATCTTTAAAAGCGACTTGCCAGAACGAATCTGGTCAAAGTCTTTAAACTTTGCAAAAATGTCCCTTCTTGTGCGTAAACTTGGTTTGGGAATAAACGGCTTTACGCACGGGCATCCAAAGATCAGTGCGTCGATCCACAGACAAAAAAAAAAAAATCTCAGCGTCTGACTTCAAATCTGTTGGATGAAATACGAAAAGGTTCTCCTTGCTCGTCTCCAAATAGAATCCCAGAACGCGTGAGTGCTCTGAACTGCAAAGTTGCTCGCTCACAGGCTTTATAAGAGCGTTACCATGGCGCGCAGGAAAGCCTGAATGTGATTGGTGGGCCGCGCGTGACGTCAACGTGTAGGAATTTGATACCATCACTTTCTCCTCATGTGTACCAGCGCACACACGCGCTTACGCACACGCACGCCGTTGCACACTCGCTGGTAGCGTAAAATATCAAAAAGAAGCTCACACAAGAAAATCACATTTCCCCTAAAGTCACCTTGTGAGCGGGTTTTTTATTTATTTGTTGTTTTTTTTTTAAATGAATAAATACAATCTTCAGTATTGAAAACGTGAATTTGCGCTGTCAAGTATCAAGAAACCAACAGTAAATAGTGCTACCTGCGTTGAAGAAACTTTGAATTTCCAGTACATCGTGTTTACCAATGGGGGGCGACAGAAGTCTGCCAGAAGCCACTAAAGAGGCAGAGGCCCTCTCATTGAAGGGAGAGGGACCGAGCTCCCCCAGACTGCTCCAGTGTTCCAGTTGCAGTTCACCAGATCAGCTTCTGATTTGTATCATCACATTTCAGCGATGGGATTATGTTCTTTCTGCTGACTGCTCACATTTTGTTTTTCTCTGTTCTGCTTTTTGATAAAATCTTCCTAACACTAGACTGTCATTTCTTATCTTTTTGGACTGAGCACTTAGATATAGTGGGTTAATTAATACAGTTAGAGCTTGAAAGGGCGTGGGGGCTTTGAAATTGATACATTTATATTTAAGAGTTTTTTTTTTCATAGAAAATACGTGCTAACATTTTACTTACTACAATCAATAAAAAAATAACGTAATTGTATAAAAGCTTCTTTTATTGCACAGAAGTATGAAAAAAAATAATTTTGAGGTTCAAGGTTTGCATTTTGGCTCCTGCCTTCTTGTCTAGAGTTTACGTTTTCTCTCTTCTGAAGTATCCTTTAGGCTCCACCTCCCACGTGACTTTAATGATGAATCTCAAGCATATACAAAGCGTTTTATGTGCCTTTTTAATTTCCTCTTCTTCATCTAAAAGCGAAAGACCAAACTCATAAAATGTAAACCGTGCATCTACTAACTTGTCTTCTCTCCTTAGCCAAACGGTGCAACACAAAAATGCTCTGCAGCGGTCAGTGAAGTGAACCTGCCTGCACACGCCCCATTTGATTGTTTATTATGCTTAGTGGAGATGTGGAAATGTAAATCTGGCTTGGGAGCTAATGTGGACAACATGTGCTACCTGAAGTTGCTTTTAATAGTTTGCAGATGTCAGGTCATTTCAATGTGGCTGCTTGCAGATTACAGACGCCCACAGCCTTTATTTTAACGGGCAGAATTTGGTCAACTGTTTCTATGCGGTCATGTAGGAGACTGAAAAGGTTTTGGGTGTGAGATGTTGTTCGCCACTCCTGCAATCTTTTTCTCTCGCTGACTAATTAGGCATGCGGTTTTAAAAACACTGAGTACATTCGTCCCTGTTCAAGTTTATTTACATCAGACATGCGTATTTAAGATCCTCCGTAACTAACACAAATAGGAAGGCCGACAGTATCGGCGCAGTCGCGTGTGCGCACCACGCGAACTCGTCAAAATGTGACGCCGTTTGCTTGCAGAGCGAGCGAGGCGTGAACGCATTGAGTCACAGAGCTGTGGCAGCCCGCTGGAAAACGTGGTGTTTACTCTCCAAAGAGTAAATACGGCTAATGGAGGTGTGCAAAGAAGAAAAGCAGAAGGAGGGAACGGATGAAGAGAATCAGACGGGTGGGGGTGAAAAATGGAAGAATGAAACCCGAGTCGCACGCAGGATTTGGCGTTTTTTTGGTGCGTTTGTGATCAATTCTGCCGTTTTCCATGCCGCTTGAGCTAGCTATATGACCGCTAACTTTGGGTGAAAGACGGTCCCTGGTCAATTGCCAAGAACGACTGGCGCCTGAGGCAAAATCAGTCATATTTAAAATACGTTTGGGAAACATTGATGAAAGTTACTCCAAATAGTACCGTTAAAAGGCACACAGTAGATGTGCAAAAGTGATGGGGCCGATACCGATAACCGATATTTGAAGCCAATATTCATTTGTTGAAAAAAAGGGGTAAAATGGTGTAAAAAATTGGAAAACTCAAAAACTTGAGTTAGTTTAAATGCCTTTAAGCACATGTTTATTAAACAACTTTAGTGCTTTACAACATGTCAAAGCTTTTGTTTTAGACTTTAGAAAATAGACAATTTAGTTTTAAAAACATTCTTTTTTAGTAAGTTTACTATGTCAAATAGTTTTCTTTTTGTTGTGAGTTTTAGTAGACTGACATTTATTAAAATTTCGGCAAAATCTGTTGCCCGTTGCCTCCTGACATGCGTGAGACTCGAGGTGAAAAAGCAAACAGGCAGCTTACCGGTTGGCTGCACACGGAAACAATCAGATGGCATTGTAGGCGGGCCAATCTGCTTCTGCGGGCGAGGCCACCAGCACAGCAGCGAGTGAGAAGTATGCTGCAACGAGCCAAAATAACACAGCTTATAATTTATCAGCCTTGAAAGGTAAAAAAAAAAAGGCCCATAATCGTCACAATACCATATTAGGCTACGGTAATCGGTCTATGACTAATGTGCAACCTATCCAAAGTTGATAAAAATAAGGATCATTTTACGCTAATGCTGCTAAGAAACAAGCTCCGTGGAAGGCAAAATGACATTAATGACGAAAAAACAAATCAACAATGGATAGCAAGAACAATTTCACATATGATTAAATGCCTCAACTGTCAAATTTACATAGCATATAAAACACGGCGTCACTTCAAATGACCTTCCTCCCACAGACCGTTCATGTAAACACAGCAACATATGGCTGAACGCACTTCCTCTCATCCTCCTCCACATGCCACACACACATAAGATCAGCCCTTAAAAGGATTTGATAAAAAGTCATTTCAAAAGTAACTTTTTGCAGATGCGTGACTGATTAGATTTGCTTGACAACGGTTTAAAAGAAATCGCTCTGCGTTTGTGCCGCAGCCACACTTGTCAGGAATAGCGACGTAGTCGCGGTGAATTTATATCCGCTAAGGTTCATTCTATCCTAATGTACCCCTTGAGGCTAATTATTGGACTTCAAGGTTGCTGTGTGTACATTCCCCAGGGTCAAAAAAAAGGTGCAGGTATTTCTTGAGAAAGTAAAAGTCAAGTTTGGATGCAGTACAGATACAATCCCAGTGATGAGATATCCCCCCCCCGTTAGGCACACTTCCACTCGAGTAAGTGCAGTTAGAGCTGAGGGCGGCAAGACAGAATTACGTCTTGGGAAACTTCTCATCTTGACTTGAAGCTACAGCGTCAAATTTTGAGCAAACAGTGAGAGTCAACTGCTAAACTGGGCTTTTCTTTCCCTGCAGGGCCGCTTTTGCATTTCGACTTTTACACTCAGAAGGAATAAGACGGCTGCATCTCGGGTTTCGATATAATGTGGATGTATTTACGTTCCATTGTCAAAACTGTCAGTTTAAGCATCGGGAGTACATTGTTTCATTTGGTGTCGGTTGAGTTAACTCCTCTCAGCGGTCACAACATTAGGTACCCCAGACCGAGCGCTAATGCAAAAGCTGTGCAAATAAATGTCTCTGCAAAGATAATAACGCTCACTTTTGACACCGTCAGAGAGGTATGAATTTCCGACAATATTTATTTTTGCAGTTTGCAGTGGTATAGAACTCATTTATTTCCCCATGAATCTTCTGATGATTTATTCCAATCAGAACTCAGCAGCATTATTTTGCATGAGAGTAACTAGTACAGTAAAAATCATCTTTTCTTCATTTTTGTTGTATTCTCTCTCTCGGGAAAAAAATTAAAAAAATATAAAGCATGGAAAAATACACATGAATAATCATCATCATCTAAAAAAAAAAAAGGAGGAAGGCCTTCCTGTCAAAAATGCCTTTTAATAGCTGGAGTGGCCCTTCATATGACGCGTATTGAAGTACTTAGGAAATGGAGAGAATTTGAGGAAAGCATCTCATGTCTGGGTGTGGGCAGTCTTCAGATAGGTGCGATATGCCATTCTTAGAAAGTCTGACGTGATGAATGGCCGCCTCGGGCTTTTGCGCAGCTGTTCCGCTCTGATCTGAGCGTCTGAGCACCGAGTGTTTGTTGACACAACGTCATTCAGCATCTCATGTTGTTTGAACAACACTTAGGGAAGACCCAGGCAACTCCCCATGCGGGAGGATGACACCGTTGACCATCAATCATTTCGCCGATTCGCTTCTGTCTGCTTCTCACTTAGGGTCTCATTCTGAGCCACCAGTGTCGCGGCACTAGCAAGCAATTTTGCTGCGGTAAATGTCCGGATATTCGCAGATCAGCGATAAAAGTATATATTTTTTTTCGTTCTCTTGTGATGACTTGCAAAAGAATTGTTGAAGTGAATCAAGGAGTTTCTGCTTTGAGTGCTGCCATCTTGTGGCATCTTGATTGCAAGGAACTATGTTGAAGTGAGTTGAGGAGTTTCATTTGGACAAAATTAGCGCTTGTTGCGCCTAGCTTGTGGCATCGATATGCAATTACAAACCCTATTAGGGATGGGTTAATCACTCATGGATTCTTGTGGCATGGCTTGCACAGTATGGCCCGGGGGCCACATCCGGTCCTCCCACCGTTTCCGATCGGCCCTCCTAGCAACTATTTCTCCAAAAAAGAAACAAACAAAGATGACACTGGTCTTAATGTTAGCACCATTTTTTATTTCCTGAATGGGTGACGTGGAATTGGCCTGATAATATTGCAAAGTACTGTTTCAAATGAACAATTTGGGTGAATTGTAAGTCAATTTCTTGTAGTACTATCATGAGGTTAAAAAATGTTGAAAGTAGAGCTGATATAAGCTGTGCTAAATTTAAAATAGTGACGAGTGGTATGATGTCACACTATTCGGTATACTGTTAGTAGCTGACACAAAATCACCATCGAGACACTCAGAATTTACCGACCAGAGCCGTACCATGGTGAATGCAGCCTAGCAGGACTACCTGGTGGAAATTTGGCTTCTGACTGAAAAGGAACCTTTATACCAACCGTACCTAATTAAGTAGGCAGTACGAGTCAAACTATGAAATATAAATGATCACTTTATGTCTGCTCACTTTTTCCCAGCAGCTTGACGCGCCGCTGATTAAAATATGTGCATTAGTCGATCAAACCGCACCGTACACGGGGTAGGGAAAGCAAGAGGAAACCCAATCCACTTAGGCCGAGTCCAAAAAGCCACAAAGGAGTACCGTTTCCCTCCGAAGATATAGCTTGTGCAAACAGCGCTCGCTTTAACAATAACAATGGTCTCAAGCAGCCAGGCCAAGCTAACTAATGACAGATCCACACCTTAATGTTGAGCGCTTGTTTGGGTTTAAGTGAGGGACGGCGTGTGTATGCGAGCGGGTGGTTTTGGTGGGTAAGAATGGCAGTTGTCAGCAGGTGGCTCGTGCCGCTGGAAAACTCACGGACGTGCGATGGGAGCCGAGATTGAAGGAGAAAACCTCTGACACAGCGTAACGCTACTCGAGCCCGGCGGCGGAGGATGTCCAACCATAACGTGGCGGCGCATTTATGCAGCTTACTGAATGGTGCAAGATGGTCTAATGAGGGCAGCGTGGCTTTTTGTCTCATAGCCAGCAGGGTTTGATTTCCTTTTCTTTCCTCGGTGTCTACAGATGGAAACCGGAGCCCTAAAATGTGTGATGTTTTAATCTTCTGCAGGAGAAGAAGATGCAATGAACCTAAAAGCGAGAGGGTAAGAAGTGGCCCGCTACAATTTCCATCTTGAAATGCTGAGAGAACCTGTCATCAGGGTGGAATGGCCAGCTGGGGTAACCGGGCAGATGCCCGGTGGGCCGATATCTTTTGTCCCGATGCGGTGGTATTTAAGATTATTTTCCTCCATTTTATCCAAAGAGACCCACTCACAATTCAGAGAGAGCAGCGCTTTGATCAATTTTAGTTAGGAAACCAATCACTGTCAGTGGCAGAGGTACATGGTAGCCATGGACGGTCAGGAGTCATTTCTGAATACAAATTGTATAATTTTTCTCATTTTCAATTATGTGCCAGCCAATAAAATCTGTGCCACAACCTAGACCTGCTTTTATCTGCTCAAGTCCATTTTCTGTCACCAAATTGTCAGTTGTGCCGGGGGGGGTGTAAATAAAAACACCCTCATGCATGGAGCGGCACGTAAAGTAGAAAATGAAGATGCAGCAGTTTTTACGTCGAGCACAGGTTGCCCTAGCTATAAAAAAGAGGGCGGTTATTTAAGGCATTGTGACAGATCCGAGCAATTAGATTTTTGCCAGTATATACACTATTCAGAAAAAAAAAAAGTTTGACATATTCAGCTTCCAGAGGACACTTCAGAATGAACCACTACAACTTTTAGGCCAAACCTGAATATTGTTTGCTTAATGTCTGGCCTGCCACTAGTTTTTATGAGTTGAATTATTAATTACTACTTTTTTTGCGAGGCAGATATTGTTCAAACATCATTTCCTCACAGCATGTTGAACAGGCAGAACGATTTATGAAAAGGTGATGATATCTCAGCACTTTAGCTGCCGTCTGTCACCCAAGTTAGGCGTCATTCCACTTCCCACCGCAACCATCCGTTCCACCACCAAGGAATGGAAGGCTTTGAAATGTAAAACGGCACAAAAATTCATTGCAGGCCACACAGGAGAGCAGAATTTGGTCTTCCCATGGAATTTATTGGACATATTTATTCCCCATAACTACACTATAGGTAAATAGGAGTCAATCAGGGCAGGTGCATCTGTAGGTTGTGTTGCTAATTTTCAGAATATCACAATGAGAGGTTAAATTTGTTATTTTATTATTTTACAAATATATATATATATTTTTTTTTAAATGATTTTATTTTGTGTGACCAATTGAGGTCAATTGGAAGAATAAATAAAGTTAAACGTCTACCTTTTATCATTCTTTAAATTTTTTAAAGACATTTTAAAAATATTGTGTTATTAACAAGCAAACTTAAATGAACTTTAATACTGCAATTATTCTTTTTTTTATTTTTTTTTTTTTATTTATTTTTTTTAACACCTGACCCTTCATTGGCTTTGCACCGCCCAGTTGTGTGGTTTGTTTACTGTGCTGTTCCCGCTGTGCACATCTTGACCTCGTGGGGGGCAGTGTGGTGCACGCATGCACAAAACACACCTTGAGTCCTTTGGTTGAATGACCCCGGCGTGACCCCAACCAATGAAAAAGAAGTCAGCTTCCTTGGTACAAGGAAGAAGGAGGATCAAAATGTTTGGCTAGAAGGCAACCAAAAAAAAGCTAAAAAATAATTGGCTTGTGCTGATTATTGGAGCATGAGGACCGACTATGGACTCTATAAAAAAAAACAAAAAACAATCCCCTACAAACAGCTGGCAGGTAAGCACTGAGATGATCAATTAAACCTTGTTGGTGTTCAAAAAAATAACTAAAAGAGGAAGTTTAAAGTTAGTCTTCGGTTCAGTGATATTTAATTATGCTTTGAAATTAAATGCGGTGATAAAAGTTGCAACACTCCTACAAACCAACATTTTTTTTTTTATACAATATCACAATGTTATATATAAAGTCCATGTCTACTCGCTTGACTTATCTTTAAATATGATAATCTACCCATGAAGCTTGCAGTTAGTTTAGTCATTTTGCATTGCATGTAGCAGGAAATGAGTGAGGTACAGCACACCTGAATCAAAATGTCCTCTCCGAAACTCTCCGCCAACACAAATGCGTTGTCTGGTCCATTTAGATCCAGGAGCTTAAACTTGATTCATCCCCCTTTTTTAAAATTTTAATTTATTTAATTTATTTATTTAATTCATTTATTTAATTTATTTATTTAATTTATTTATTTAATTAGTTAATTTATTAATTTATTTTTTTCCTAGTGTTATATGTGGCGATTGGCAAATTGCCTTGTCTGATTTTCTGCCAAGCTGTGAATATTGTATTAGTGCATATTGTTTCTTTTTTCAGGTAACCTCCTCATTGTCGAATGTACGTTATTAATTTGCACTAGGCTTTCTCCTTGACTTAGCAGACTTTGACTCATATAACAAAATGTTCAAAAATAATTTGCTCTCTGCAGTTTAATTAATAAGTCTTTGTGTCCGCTTTGCTCCTCAGGGCCTGGACGCATTGCTATCACTGACTGAAAAATGGATCCCCAAGTTCATTCAGACATGAGGCAGGAGTACTCAAGACCGCTCATCTGCCAATGCAAGGTAAGGGTCTCGAGAATATTGCTGAACTCAAGTATTGTGCATTTGTGAGCCAGACCAAAAAGATGAATGTTTTAAAAAGATGTTATTCTAATCTTAGCTACTCGTGGAGCTCCTTGTCGAACCTCTCAGGCACTGTCCCATTACTTTTGCCTCACATTAACTGATTTCAGTCTCATGGCTAAAGTGATACCATGAGCCAGTAGGCTGCCTCGGGGGATCCTCAGTAGGAACTTGGCATTGCAAGCTGGATGGAGTGCTGGGCGTCGTTGGGAAGTAATGAGGGATGTTGACTCTAAGGTGACGAGGGTGGGCGGATGTGACCGCTAAACGAGACGCTTGCCAGGTAAACACGGCGCCATCACGATGCCAGAGCGGTCTTGTTTGTGATGTGATGCAGCGTGTGGGCGGCCCAAGTGTGTTTGCGAGGCTTTCTGTCTGACTCGGAAGACACTGGAGATGGTGATGTGGACGTGTTAAAAGTGATCAAGTGTTATTTAGGACGAACAAGCGCTCGGCATTGAATCAGGCGTTAAGAGTAAATATTTCCTGTTCTCTCAAATATTTAGTTGGATTTTCGACAAAACTGACTGGTTGGTTTTTAAGTTTTATTTTCAGTCACTTTCTGCTTAGCAGGTCTGCTTCATAGTAAAGAGTTGGCGGTAGATAGAAATGGAACATTTTTCATCTGGCATGAGAATGTCAGTAAAAAAAAAAAAGAATTTAAGGTGTATATTTTATTGTCTCTCTGCTGTTTAGTTAATGTTAGCTAAAATTTGCAGTGGAGTTTTTCTTATGCTTGGCGGCACAAGTTTTTTTTTTTCTTCCATCAGTTGTATGATAAGTTAGGAATACTCATAGTTGGTTGTGTTCTTGATTATGGATCAATATCAGCTGTCTCATGGGGCCCCTTCTAACCTGGCCCCTCGCCTGTTGTCGTCTCTGACTACAGCAGTAATTGATCATTTTTAACGTTTGCGTCCCAAAACTACCAAAAATGAACCGAGTTGTTGTCATGAAACGTACCCTGCCGTGTGTACGCGCCACCACCCCTCTCCGAAACCCGCTGCGGCAAGCGAGTGGCGGAGTAGCCGAGCACCGCATGCAACAGGCAGCGCTCTGTCTATCTCATAGGCTCATTGAGTCGTGCGGTTTGGCAGGTCCGACTGCGACGTAGGTGGTTCCCGGTGAAGATATGGAGGCCTGTGTGTGCCCGGCTTAAGTATTCACTTTCGCTTAGCCATTAGGACACATTGCACATTGAAAATAGTGTGAGTCGCCGCGGAAAGTGCCTAGCCTTGCTCTGAGGCTTTCTGGCATTTATCCTGCAAACTCAAATTTAATATTCTAATAAGAGAACCTTTTGGCTGAGCTAATACAAATAGCCCCAGATAAGTGCTCACTATAGCCCAACTGGCCGTTCACTAACAGGTCTTGGCTATTGGGTCCGTCCAGCCAAACATATACAGTATGAGCACGGCTCTATATCAAAGGCCCACATGTGGACTTGAAATGTTTGCTTGGATTGACCGCTTTTTAATAAACTCATTTGGGTTCTGTACATAGTGTTAATGCGGAGGCAAAACACGAGCTAAAACCTTTTGACGTCGGTCTGGGTAATACGGCTTATAGGGAGCTTAGACAACTTCCCAGAAGACGCACAGCGCCCTGAAGGTGTTTCCTCGCACAGACGGCCTTTGTGCGACACGCTTACCGTGTTCTCATCACGGGGGTCTTTCAGGTTGATCTGAGGCGCGAGGTTATGTTGTAGACCTTGGTGGAGTTCTGCTCACTTCTGCATGCTGGATTGTTTGAGGCTTTTTAGAAGACACTGCGGGTTCGAGAAAGTAGCTAACGATGCACTTCGAGTGCTCAATGAAAAACTTTTATTAACGAGTGCATTGATTGTCTTTAACGCCGGCTATGCTCAGGAATAATCGGATTTGTGCATGAGAACCTCCTCCATAGATGACGCAACTTGTGGTGGTTTTTGTATTTGTTGCTATTATGGTCCAAAATATTTCTTGACATTAAACTGACCCATGGTGCATAAAAAATTGTGCCGTATCAGCAAGAACGGCACACTAGCAGCCGTGATGGCTGGAAATACACCGGCCGTTCGAGATAAGATGTGAATTTTCCCGATGGCCACCCTGCCTCTGGTGTGAATGTGAGTGTGAACATCTGTATGTGCTCTCTGATTGGCAGGCGACTCAGGCAAGGTGTATTCCACATTTTGCCCTAAGTCATTGCTTTTTTCAATGCATTTAATCTGGTTAAGAGAATCTGCTCTTATTCTTGTCATATTAATATTCAAGTTATTCATTTAATTCGTGATGTTTGACATTTCTGGTAAGGAATAAAGTTTTTAAAAGTTTGCCTTAATGGGGCCAAAGACCCACCCGAGATCTCCTACCTAGAATTTTATGCACTGATAATATAGTTGAATAATATAAAGGAGTGCATTCACAGTGGCCTTTAGCCGTCTAATATTCATTCCCTTTCTGTTTATTTCCAATGTTTACCTTTTTTCTCCCTGAAGGTAAAATATGCACCCCATTAACCGTGCGGTTAAGTAGCCCATATTAATTCAGGCCCACGTGTAGTCTGACGCGTCGCCGGCCTCGTCCCGTGACGTGATGCGATGCGCCGTTCCCGTTCTGCATCCCGCACTTCAATGGCGGCCCCTCGCTAGGTGCCAAGTGATTTTTATCTCTGGCTAAACAGTTCCCTTCCAATCGGGCCTCTCTTAGGAGCATATGAATACACTTTACACTCACGCGAAGGAAAACAGGTAACTTGAGATCGGGCTTGGAGCGAGAGCAGAGACTGCAGGTAAAAAAAAAAAAATTTAAAAAAAGGGCTGCAGTGTGTCAGCATACGTGCGTGTGCGCAGTGTGTCAACTTAGACTTGTTCACACTCTCGGTGTGTTTGCATCCAGGAGAACATTCAAATTCAAACACAGCAAAGTTTAAGGGAAAGTGTCCCTGAATTCATTCCAGGTTCATCAGCGCAACTCAGACGTAAACCGGGTTCTGTTTTTGTCATTCAATAAAAATCACAAAAATAAAAAGCACCTCATTGGACATAATTTCAGCCAAGTACTTTTGTCCCGCATTAGCGAGTCGGTGTCATTCCTGCTGATGATTGCCAGCAGCCACACGGCGTGGATGACTGAGCAGAAGTCTTACTTCTGGGAAGTGATCATTAGCACTCTTACTTGTTTTCTGTCTCAGCTCGAGGCAATTTTGAGTAGCTTTTTGTCAAAAGACACTTGAGAGTGTTGTCATTCATTTGACTCCCTCCATTTGTGCTGACCGTAACGTCGTTTTTTTTTTTATTTTAGTCACACTGAACACCAAAATAAAACTCTAGTGTTGCTCTGTAAATTTCAAGGGGCAAGGGACGGAGCCCTGCGGCCAATAGCGAAAATCTGTGAGGATTATATCTAAAGTAATTGCCTTTTGGGGTCGCAAGATGGCGCCAGAGCACTATTTTCTTTCAAAGTGAAGCTCCTGCACTCAGTTCAACATAGCTGGTAGTGTATTCCTCCCTGGTTTTGATTGTAATCTTAAAATGTGGTACCATATTTTAAATCTAATTTCAAGTGGATATTTAGTTTTGAAGGTCGATCAAATGGACGTTCTGTATATTCTGCTGCGGGGACTCAATTTTCCCGCTCCAACACCAGCGCTCACGTCAGATGAAAGCATAGTTAGGAACTGGCTCTCTATACTTTATTTTAACCTTTATGCATTCACTAAAATTCTTAATGGGCCCAATCTGACCTTTTTCATTCGCACGTTGACATGTGGGAGCTGCTCTGGGCGACAGGAGTTTTCTTTTCACCGTCGCGCTGGAACAGAGGAACGTTAAACGCCTTGTTCTAAGATAATAAAGGAAGAGATGGGATTTCTATTTGGGGCTCTAATGTGGGGTCAGCTTTCAGCATATTTGTCAGATAGGCATAAATCAGAGCACTTTGCAAAGTTGCATGAAATCGGTTTTCAGTGTTGAGCTTGTGCAACATAAAATAAAATTTTGGAGTGCTTCAAAGGTTCTCGAGGACAAAAAGAAATAATTGCATTCTTTATTTCTTGACTTAATCAATTAACAAAAATATACAAGCACAGCCTGAGAATTGTTGTCGTATGTGTAATCGTCTTTATTTTTTGATTGCAGTGCCGATTAATCACACCCTTAATGAGTCCAAACTATTTTTCAGCTGCAGTACATTTTAAGAAAGCAATAATTTCCCTGTTTAATTACACGTGTGGAAAAAAGAGGCCAATGGAAGGCTGCCTAGCATGGAAATTTTGTGTCTGGAGTGAAAACCACCATCGTTTCTTTTGCGGACAAGGTGAGACCAAGCGTGTCAAAACCCTCTCCTCATCAACTTCCATTTATTTTATTTCAGATTTATATTTTCACGTGCACGTGTACATAAATCCGCAGCCATATATCTCTGTCTTTCATTCACTCCCTTCTTTCAACACGCCTGTTTATTTAATTTTATTTTTTTGGAGGGCAAGCCTGCCGTGAAATGAAAATAAAGGTCGCGTCACACTCATAATATTTGGAGTGGAGGGCAATTTATTTTCTTTTTATTAAATGCTGATTAATATGCAGTGTTGGGAGCGACTAATCCTGCAGGTTTCATTCCCTTGGTATCCTGCGCTGAGCCGCCTCATTCTCTGAGGTGGAACTTGCCCACAAATGGGCCAGACATTTACATACAAGTCTGGTTTGGATTAATAGAAAGGAACTCATTTTCCATGTTCCCTCTTCCCCTCTCTTCTCCTGTCAGGTTCTTTTTTTGGCTCCAGCAGCATGGAATTGTCAACGTGTAGGGAGCGCATGAGATGGCGGGAATGTCCTAATAGCTTTGCTTTTTGGGATTTGGCAGTGTGCGACTTCCATTTAATGAACAAAGAGCATTTAATACATGATGGATGACAAGGAAGTGAAGCACGACATTAACAACGTTGCCCCGGCGATCAGTGCGGGATTTTGACGTTCATTCGTAAGCTGTCATTCAGTCAGCGTCTCTTGATTCTTTCAGCTCAGTTTCCAGGCTATGTTATTAAGACAACTGGCCTTGAAAAACTCAATTAGGTTTACATAAAAGAGCACCAGTACGTAAGAGTATTGCATTCACTTGGAAAAAAAAAAAAAATCCAGTTTTTCTGAGTAATTTTCGGGGGGGTTGTTTTTTTTAATCCTTTTTCCCCCCCCTGTTTTTCAGAAATCATTTTTCAAAATAAAAAAATATTCTGAAAAACAAAAAAAAAATCTAAAAAAAAAAGAATATTTAAAAAAATTAGAATTTGTTTTTGATAAACAGAAAATATCAGAAAAACTGAGTAATTTATATTATTATTATTTTTTTTTCACCCATGTACTCCAAGTGACGTGTGGCAGACTCGCTCATTGTGGACTCCTGCCCGCATACCTAAAAC
This sequence comes from Idiotropiscis lumnitzeri, assembly GCF_059441095.1. Lineage (NCBI taxonomy): Eukaryota > Metazoa > Chordata > Actinopteri > Syngnathiformes > Syngnathidae > Idiotropiscis > Idiotropiscis lumnitzeri. Next base: position 5,257,141 of record NC_142410.1, read on the forward strand.
CAAAAAAGAACATTTTCCAAAAAACAGAAACAAAATTATTCTGAAATACAGAAAAATAAATGGGAAAACAACAACAAAAAAATTCAAATATCAGAAAAAGAAAAAAACAAAGGCCCCATAAAAAATTCTCAGAAAAACAGGAATTTTTTGGGGTTTTGTGAATGTAATACTCTTCCGTACACCAGAAAAAATCTTATTTATTTTTAACCTTTTCCTAACCTTTTACTGCAACACAAATACAATGTTGGCGACTCTACACACGTGACAATGGCAATTCTTGCACAAGCAAAGAACACCTCTGAAATGAGGACCTGGTAGGCAAATATGACTCAGGTCGGCACCGTCACGTGAAAGCTGTCCTGGAACAACTTTGTAAGCATATAACATGCTGTTTAAAAAGGCCTCTGAGAGATGCCATGTCATTTCCTGCTGGAAAAGCTGATCAATCACACCTCTCGTCGCCTCTCATTTGACGGAGAAGGAACTATGTCGACTGTGGCATGTCCGAGCAGAGAGTTGAGATAAATGAAAATTTTAGCTTTTCTTTTGGGTGGCGCTTGTGCTTTCGGCAAGCACTATAACGTCTAAATCGGGCATGTTTGTATAAGGATGTCAGCTCTATGATCAGAATTACTTTGCAGCAGTTTTATCAGAATCTCAAAGGATGAACATAAATGATTTGAAATATGTTGTGCACCTTCACTCGTCTAAGCATGACATTCTGATTAACTTTACGTTTGTCAAATATAAGTTAAGGGGCGGCCATTTTGTCACTTCTGTCTACTGGAAGTGACATCAGAGTATCTCAGGGCTCAGGTAATGACCAATCACAGCTCACCTGTTTTCTGAAGGTGAGCAACTGTGGTGTCATTTTCAGTCGACAGGCGTGACAAAATGGCCGCCCCCTGAGAGGGACAAAAACGGGTGGATTTTACTCTTTAATTCATATTCCTCAAACGCATTAATCAGAATGCGTGTTTCGACTAGTGGGCCTTTATAGAACATATTCTCGTAAAGACTTTTTTGGGGGGTTATCTTCCCCTTTAATATTGTTGACATGATTTGTCTTTAGGACACATGGTAGACATTTCCAAACCTTTTAGATTTATTTTGGACAGTCTCTAGTGGCAATGTGGGAAAATGTTTTGTTCTCAGGAATTCTCCGTTAATCTGCTCTCCAGGAAATATGTCATGAAATAGTAAGAGGACAGTAAAGTGGAGGAAATTAGGACGTGAGATCGGATTGGAGTGGATTCAATGTTGGCTTCAAACTGCAAGTGCTTTCCCCTTTCCCTCCTCAATTTGTCTCTGGGACTGTCTTGCAAGAGCTAGATGACTTGTGAGAGGTTACATCCATCTATCCGTATGGAATAGGAACATTTTTTTTTTCTCCAGTTAAAACAACACCTCGCACAGGCGGCTCTCCATTTCCACCGCTTCAACACCATGTCGTTTATCAAGCGAGCACCATCATAAGCGTTTAGGCTGAACACAGAGCAGACCACGGTAGCTGACTTGCACGGAGAGGCTCGCATCCACATGAGTCCACACATGAGCCTCTATGGAGATGCTAACTTTTTCTTTTTTGTAAACAATGGCAAAATGGCCACCCCCGGTGAGTTCACTGGCTCACTTGACATAAGCTTTAATTTTAGTGTAATGCTAACAAACAATGCAAAACGCCATAGACATGCTAACAAATAGCAGTGGTGTCACGCTGTTTTATTTGAACACAAACTGTGCAGCAACACATGTAGGCAGACAATGGAACAATATATTCTTTATCCATTTTGATAGCGACAAATATAATTGCAACACACTGATGACTATGTCCATCTGTTTATTGATTTGTGTGCATTACACTGCCCCCAGGTGGTCAAGGCCCGCAAGCCAGAAGGAACAGCACGATGTCCAGTGAATTGATGCAACATATACGGTACGAATTCTCTATTATGTTATATTTAATTATGTCATATAATTTGCGTTTTCATAAAGAATAAGACTGTTTTTTTTTTTTTTTAAACATTTGTTTTTACATTTTAGAGGTCATGTATCAAACTCTTACCCGAAGGCACCATTGTATTTTCGATCAGGCCGTTTTTAACGGTGATTATCGGGCCTTTCAAACCGACACATTGTCACTTTAGGCGTGCTGTCAAGAAGTCACACATGAAAGTTTAATGGGGCTGCTATAATATTTGTTGATGCACTTAAAGGCAAAAGTATTTCTGACTTTTGCTTTATAGGCTTTTAAGAAGTATCCCATGGGTGGCATTCATTTCTCTGCTTATTTTTGGAAAATATATTCTTACTTCAGAAATCGGGATGGACCTTTTTAGTACCTCAGGTTTGCCTTCAAGTCCATCTTGGTCCACTTTCAGTCTTTCTTCAGGGTACTTTACTGTGGATAGTACATTGATAGAGCCAACATCAATTCCCAAATTTCCACCTTCCCAATTCTCCTTGCGAGTTTTTCCTTTTTAATTTATTATTTTTTTTTTTTTGCTGCGTGATGGACACTCAACAAGTGGAATAATAAGCAGTGGAAGCATGCTCGGAGGGCAGCGTTTCACCAAAGCGAAGCCAATGTGTCATGTTCTGGCAACAAAAACCCAATCTGCTTCTGGCTCGCGCTCTGCCTGTCATTCCTCAAAGCTTGGACGCTGGGTGGGAGGTGTAAAACATGACGTTCACCCTCAGCCGCAGTAGTTAAGGAGTCCGCTGCCGATAAATCACTCTGCGGAGGACACCTTTTGTGCCACACTGTTGCCATTCCTTGAACCAACCAGCGCACTTAAATGGCATTCATACGAGTGTCTCTGAAATGTGACTTTGAAAAGTCAGCTGTCTCTAGTTTTAAATCAAGAAAGATTTCTTGCCGTTGCGGTGGCGAGTATTTTGGAATGCATAAATCCTGAGTCGGCGGAGCATGCAATGCATTTCCCAGCAAATGGCCTTCATAGGGACGTTTTTATAGTAATTGTCAAGTATTAGGAACTCAATACTACAAATTATGTTTTCACTTTTCGGAACTTTGATGACTTCTAAACTGTACCTCCGATGTTGGCGAACCAGCTTTTGATAATCGTGACTTTCCCCGCGTAGCGTTGCAAATGGCCTTTCCTCTTTTTTTTCTGTTTTTGTTCTCCTCGGTTTGATCGTTGGATCGCCGCAGATGTTGAAACATTTTGGATCAAAATAAAGCCCAAGTTTTGAAGCATAATCCCGTTATTTCCAAGCTGTTCTTTTGAGGCATAACTCACAAAGTTACAAAGTTGCGTGTTCCACACCAGCTTGTCTGACTGATCCAATCATTTTTTTCCCGGATTTATGTACGAATGCTTTTTATTTGATAGTCAACATGCTGTGTTATGTCCACTACACATTTTTCATCAATATTGTAATTATTTAACTCCAATTATTTGTATTTACCCCGGGGCTGCTCAAAGGTTACTCCGATTTCTGGGGTCAATTTAGGGACAGTTCCTTCCTCAACATTTCAGTCGATTTCCCTTAACATGAATACGTGGCTGCTTTGTTGCCATCTGCTTCAGTTTTTCAACTGTCTTTACCGCCATAAATCACATCTACAAGCAAGTGTTCACCGTGATTATTTAAAAGGGGAAAAAACATTGGCCTTCCATGCACTTCTGTTTTTCAACTATAACCGCTTACGCCCCCCTTTTCGGACGAGAATGACTCAGCATTCTCCTTGGAACGTCAAGTTTTCTCTCTTCATGTGAACATACATGCATATAGGCTAGCCAAGACTTTTCCTTGAAAGAATTCAATCCTCGCTGCACTTTCCTTGAGCTGATGGCTCTATCAGGAGTTTTGGGGACGCGGCGGTTTGTGGCTTCGGATGTGTGCGTGCGTGTGGATGAATGTCTGCAGGATCCCTGTTCTCAGAGCTGCCTCCCGCGGAGCGCTCTGGCGCTGGGCAGTCACCTCACTGCCAATAGCGTTGCTCTCATCCAGAGCCAGACAGGGACCCAAACCAATCAGAATCCCAATTCATTTCCTAGGAGGAAATGGTAGCGGTAAGGGTGTAGTTGTGGGTATATATTCTGCCAACATAGACTGTATGAATGAAATAGACAGCTTTTCTGTTCGTTAAACAAGTCCTCTTTAATTGAGGACGATGGAGAAATTAGGTTATCTGACTTTCTGTGTTTTTTTTTCTCGATATTTTTTTTCGCAGTCATGTGTTACAATGGCTACGTTTAGATGAGGGCTGGTACTAAAAACAATATTCACTCAATTGTCAGGATTTTCTTATGCTAGGATTCAATAAATCCGAGTCAGTTTTCGTTTTTTATTTATTTATTTATTTATTTTTTAAAGCAAAGGTTAAGCTCCCATTTTCCTCCAGCAAATGGCAGCACGGAGCCAATTTGATATACACGTTACTGTTATTCCCAGAAGCTAGTAGAAGCACCGCAAGTGAACGACATGACGGGGACTGCTAAATTTGGAAATCCATTCGGAAGTGTAAACTCGCCGTAATTGCGCAAACGGAAAAAATGGGCGAAATAACTCTAACATTTAGAGTACAAATGGACGGAGTGTTTTTTTTTTTTTTTTCTCTGATATTTGGTCAATCTGCGCATGTCATAATAATTAGTTTCAATTGACAGTGTGATGCATGAACACGCAAGTACTAATCGGATAAATATTTTCAGTGTATCTGATCATAAATTTGAATGCAAACTCAAAATCGGATGAATGGAATTTTGTCCATGCAAAATTATAGCTTACGTCGGTTACGGATTTCGTGGAAACCCAGCTGCACATATGAGATAAAAATGCAAACCTTGTCAGGGTTTTTGAATCAGAATAAGGCCAATAAACTGGAATCGTTCGTTGAAAATGTGGTTTTAAAAATGAAAATCCCATATTGACTTTGCTGTGGTGTTTTCGCCATCGCAATTCCACACAGTCAGACATTTCACCCGTCAAGTGTTTGATTAGAAAATGAAGATTAGCCGCGAAGTGGGCTTTTAGTTAGCAATCTCACATTCATCAGTCATGACTCCAAATGAATCTGTGGCGCCACAGCGAATCCAGCCAGGCCACTGATGTGTCGTGCTGATTGTTCTCCTTGTATTAATCACATCCACATCTTGTAATGAAATCTAATTTGCACTGGCAAGCAGATGGACCACCAGGGACCTCTCATTATGTCTTCCCTACTTTTTATTTATTGGGCTTTGGTCGTGTCGACTGCGTTTCCCAGTCACCTGTTTTCTTTCGACTTGAAATCTGTAAGGCTTTCATCCGACTAGATAGTGCGTGTACATTTGCGGACAAGAGGGCAGGCAGCAGCCATTTTTGAGTTGTCGCCGAGAAACTGCAAAAGCCAGCCGAGGCTGCCTTGCCAAGAGATAATTGTTTCCATATTACTCAATGAATTACAGCCATTTCTCTCTGTCTCGCTTCAAATGTCTCGTTCTACTTTTTTTTTTTTTTTGCGTTTCACTTCCTTGTCTTGGCATTGTTGATTTCACTCCACTTTGACATAATTGCGAGTGAACATTATCCACAACATTAATAACAAGTGTGATATCTGTGATTTGTAACCAATAACTCTTTTCATGCGTTATGTTCACATTTGCTTTAGTCAAGCCCACCGCAGAGTATGAGCTGTTCTAATAAAAAATGATTATTTTTTTTTTTTATTGTACATGAGGGCACACTTCAGAGTCATTCAGGCATTCGACATGCATGTACAGAATGGGCAATTTTATATTGAGTGCTGCTTTATTAGTACAGATTTTTAGGGTTTGGCATCCATTTATTTTTCCCCTCCTGCGGTGAGAACAGAATGGGACAGCTCCCCTTGGCCAATTTGTGTGGTTCTGTTCGTGTCCTGTGAATAAAGGTTGAAAATACAGGTCCTAATGGGCTCGGGTACCAGATGTCTGAGTCTGTTGGCTTTTGTGGTGGTAAAAGTAAAAAGGGCGAAGGGGGGGGGGGGGGGCAAAAAATAGCAGGTGAAGGCAAAATGCTTTTTTCACTTTTAGTTTTCTGATTTGTGGCACTCTTGGCAAATGATTGAGAAGATGTCCCGATTAAAAACCACTCTTGATGTTTTGGGTTGCCAAAGCAGGTGTTTAGGCTTTGCTTTCATGTGTTCTCATCACACTTTTTCTGATTGGTTGAGCTCACTTGTGGGTTGAATTCTTGGCCTCGGGGGTCGCGGTTTTCAAGGAAAAGACTCTGCCAGGATTTGTGTTACTCCATCTGTCCAAGCCGTCAGACCTCAGACACTGTGTTAGCAATTCGGCGGAGATAGGTGAAGGGAGGGATGGCAGGGCTAAGAATGTAACAATATCAGCGCTTTAGCACGAGGAGCCTTGAACTGGCAGCAGGGGAAGATTCATGATTCAGCAAGAGAACCCGAGCTGGATGGATGTTGGATAAAATGATTCTGATGAGGAGGAAATGAATCAGCAGCTTTGCAAAGGAAACAATTTGAGTAATAAGGAAGAAGCACAACGGTACACGGAGTGCACGTTTTCTGTAACTTATACCAATCTGACCCATACAAACCACCCAAAAGAAATCCTAGCATCTGAAGAAGCAACGTCGATTATTTGCTTTGTGTTCTATTGGTGAATTATTGTCACTGCCTTTCGTGCAGACAGCGCGGGTTCAATTCTCGGCCGTTGACCCGACGCCCTGCCACCGGCGTGCGCCTCAAGCCAGGATAAATGGGTGGGCTTCGTCAGGAAGGGCATCTGGCGTCAAGAACTGTGCCAAACAAATCATGTGAGTCACTCACTGTGCCGACCCCTGATTGGGAGGAGCCCCGATTCAACTACTACATCAAATTAAGAACCTCCTTGACGTAGCTTTGGTCGTAGCAAAAATCCTTTTGATTGTTCTACCAGTTACATTTTTCCACTGAAAAGGGCTTTATTGGTCTCTGTCAACAGAGAGACTTGCTCCAGGCCACCTAGACCAGACGAGCACCTTTCCAACAATAACTTGCATTTTTTTCATTTTTTTTAGTTTTACCTGCAGACTACAGAGCACCAAGTTCTGACAGATATTGCCCCCTTGAGATTTTGCTGCCCTCAAACCTTTAGAGGTCCCCTACTAACTTGAGTCAAAGTTTATATTAAATACCGGTACAATGTTTTGGCCGACGGCAGATAATGTCAAATTTGATGTGGTGTCTGTGGTTAAGACGGTAACTTCCAGCCAAATGATGTTTTAATTGTAACGCTTGTTTGTGTATTTGCAAATGGACCTTGCTCAACATAAGATTGAGTTAAAACTCACTTCAATAATCGTCTCCGCCAGCAGTGGTAGTCATACCCGCGGTTGCCGCGGAGGCGTCTAAGTTTAGTAACCTCAAAGTTGGTTCAAAACAAAATAACGTTTGGTGCAGTGCTGTTTTTGGATGTGCGACTTTCTTGATTTCTGACACTGCACATTCCAGCAGGATAACAGGTTTTAACCGGTTATTATTTTGCAGTATTGCGTTTCAGCCTCTTCACCCTGTGTTCTGGTCCTACGGCTCTGCGCGGCCTGGAGGATTTCATTCCAAAACATAGCCTCGCCATTCCAAAACATCACCTGACCATTGTTGCACGAGATTTCAAATATACGTAGATTTTAAAAATGCACCATGTTTCTTAAACTTCATAGACCCTCTCTTGCATCATATCCCGTTTACAATCAGTTGGCTTGTCAACCCTTGATTGCAGCGGCTACGGCAGCCTGAGGCCAAATTCTTCGCTGGAGCCCTGTTGCTTTGTGACGACGGCAATAAAGCCCCGGCAAGCAGCGGAGGGTACTTGCTTGTTCACCTCATCCGTTTGATGTGTCACATGTGCAACGCATTGTCCCCCCCCCCCCCCCCCCCCCCCCCAAGCGAGGGGATGAGGCTGTTGTGTCTATTTCTGGAATGATGTTCAGCAGACATACAAATACATGCTAATTATATCTAGTGATTTTTTTTTTTCACCCTCGTCTTCAATTTTATAACCAGATCTGCTTTAATGGATCTCACAAACACAGTGGTAAACTCAGTATGTCGAGGGCTCACATACAACCCGGTTCTCACTTATCCCGGCAATGCGACATGACAATACATAACTTATCTTAACTATTACCACTGATTTATTTTGACATAATCTAACTTACTGTTTTCTGTGTATGCTTTGACCAGTTTAGTCTGTTGCAGATCTCATAGGCTCTGTGTGTCATTTTGTTCTAATCTCCTCTTGGGCAAAAAACAGCCCCCATAGACCCCGCTTGACCCTACGCCTTGGTTGCAATTACAAAGCCATGCGACCCACACACATGTGCATACACACACACACACACACAACCAAACCTGTCCAAATTCATCCTGTGGTGGACAGATACCAGGACCTCCATGGGCGTGTGTTTCCAGAGGAGATGTGACCTTAATTGCTTAAGTCTTAAATTATCTTTAATTGTGCACACTGTGTTGCTTTATGGTAATGGGAGGGTGGGGAGGTGGGGGTGAGGGGGGGGGGTCATGTTGAGCTATAGTTACAGCAGGAAGTAGGGCAGCGAAAGGCCATGTAGTCACCTCCAGCTGAGTCCACACACTCGCACCAGTTTGAGTATCACGCAAATTTGTCATTTTCTTGTTTTCAAGTGATTTCATTCAGATGCGCACACGCAAATTGTGACGTCTGCTTGCAATGAGACTGAAACGTCCGACCGCATGCGGTTGATAAATTCCCCAATCGTTTTTATTACATCCGTGCAAGCCACTCGTCACTTGGAGATGTCCCGTCAGCAAAGTTTATTTTTCTATGTTTCATTGCCAATTTTCCCGTTGGTGCATCGGTCAAGCATTGTCACGACAGATGATATTTATTGGTTGTTATAGTCCCATATGTGTGCCCCAGATCCTTCCTCTTTAATGAGCAGCCAACTGGATAAGCATCCAATTCAAAATCTAAAAAAAAAAAAAAAAAATTTAAAATCCATTTGTTGAGTGCTTGATGTTCTGAACCAGGTGTGGGCAAACTACGGCTCGGGGGCCACATGTGGCCCATTAAACGTTTTAATCCGGCCCGCCCAACTTGAAAAAAATTAAATGAACAGCCCTTGTTAATCTTTTATTTTCAAAATACTTTGGTTTTTCAAAGACATATATGTTGTTGTAGAGCTTTTGTTCACTTTCATTTAAAATGAAATGTATTTATTTTCTCTTCTTTCTTTCTTGAAGTGAGGTTACTAAAAATCTCAATTCATCTGCGACTGGTCTGGCCCCTCAAATTTTTCAAATTTTTAGAACCCATTGTGGCCCGCCAATCAAAAAGTTTGGCCACTCCTGTTCTAAACAAGTGAGCATTTTTTTTTTTTTTCGTTATGATTTCTTGCTGTATTTCAGAATATTTCCGATTTGCATGCTCCCATGACCTATTTAACAATCCACGCAAACTTCACTTGACTCCCTCCACTTTGTCTACAGTCCCGCTCTATCAGCACCGCACACTTTGTCATCCCTCTTGGATATGACACAGGTGGTCGTAATACAACTGCAGCTGTCAGCCTGACAGAATCTCAATGTCAACACGTCGGCATACCACCCGGCCGCCTCAGCCCGGCCTCCCCCCATCGCCGTCCTTCATCGTGTCTTTTTATATCTGAGGCTGTCCGGGGCCGGGTGACGACAGCGAGAGGTCGCAGCTTGACCGTCATTAAACTGTCAGGGGTCAAAGTGGAAGCAAGAACCTGACGTGTTCATCGACGTAAACCTGCTTTCATCGTTGGCTTAGCGAGGGTTGGATTCAGAGAAAAAAATACAAAAAAAAGATATTCAAAATACTTTTGCTTGGTTAAATTTTTATCAGTGTAGTTCATTTTTAATTTTTATTCCTTTCTATAGATTCCACAGCCAGTAGGCAAACAGTGCAGCGTTCTCCGTTTTTTCTGTATGTTTCAAAGACTGTTTATGTAGTATGAATTATTTCATTTGAAGTGCGTGGAAGCTTTCCAAGAACACCTGTCAGGAATCCAATATACCATGAAACTCAAAGCTATTGCCGGCCAACCAACGTCAAGGAATATTTGCTGAAATGCTTTCTATTGACAAACTTGAACTCAACGGGTGGGAGAGGCACTTAATGCAAAATATAGCATGTTGCCAGGTACAATTCTGCGGCTGCCACAAACGTGTGCGTCTGTATGTACAGTACGTGTGTGTGTGTATGTTCGTGCAGCTGGATAGTTTGCAGATTGGCCGGGCACCCGCCCTCGGCTTATGTGTGGTCCTTCTGTAAACATGTCAACAGTGCGACATGCACGCAATATGAGCGCGTGCACATCACCAGCATGCGACCGAGCGTGCAAATATCGTTTATTATTTGGGCGTTGCACATTTTGTTTGTGCAGGACATTAATCAAGGAGGTGTATCAGCGTTTCTTGAAATATTTGAAATGACGTGACGGTTGAATTCTGAAGCTTGCATACGAGAGGAAGTGCAGATGAAATTGAATTGAAATGATTTGTCTAAGTCGAGCAACATTTGCATGCGTTTTTTTTTTTTTTTTTTTCTTTAAGACGGTTCATAAATTTAGCGTGTCTGTTTCCAGTCAACCATCAAGTTGCACCGGGTACCAAATTCAGTTTGAGGTAAAAATAACACCTATAGCTCAAAGTAATGTTTAATTCTGTGGCAATGGATTATCGGAGAAGGGCAGTCTAATTATTACTCGACGTAAATGTGTCTGATTATTGCAATTATTATTTTTTTTTAAACTAAAGAGCATATTGAAGCAGTTGTTTCATCTTTTGTCAATAGCCGCAAATCTTTTCTTCTATACTGTTTCGATTGTATAATACACATTCAACTTAAACCCAAAATTCCACTTCTGTGTGCGTTTACATTTATTACGTTTACAATAACTTTCAGAAACGTGTGTATTGCCGTGTAAATGAAAAATAAACCCGCATTTGCTTTGCTTCGCGTTTCTAAAACCATTTATAATATTTGGTCATCACGCTGACTAACGTAGCGTGTCGTTTTCACATTATTCGGTAAACGTGTCGATAGTACAGAGTCGCGGGTGAAGATTTAAGTTTAAAGGGGAGCTAAACTCAAGATGTCACAAATATTCTGTTAGACTTTAAATGATGATGTTTGCTTGAATCTGCTTTGTGTTTATTCTAACAAATATTTTAAAGCATCTGGCTGCCATATTTACGTCTTTTCACTCTCGCGGGAATGTGACGGCTCGGTAAAGAAACATGCTGTCCTGTAGTTGATTTTATAATCCTGTTTAATTCTTACTCCATGAATGGCACATTAATTAAAGTACGCCAGGATTTTTGAATAATGCGAGCACATAAAATCTTGGGTTAGGTTCCCCATAAGTACATCAGTTTTAACTTCTTTCTTTGCAAGTTTTATTGAAAACGATGGGCAGTTTACATTTTTTTAATGCAATTACTTAAAGGTATAATTACTCCACAGTGTTGACTGAATTGTATGTTATGGTTGACTCTGATTGCAGCGCAAAATCAATCACAATAATCAAGCAATCTGTCATTATTTGTCCTTAACAAAGCACAGACACACATCATGTTTAACTCGGTGTTTTTCTTTGGGGAGTAAACCATTTATTTAAGTTAATTTAAATTTATAAGAATCGACTGAATGGAAATCTTTTTCTTCGACCCCCTCCCCCCACCCTCCTCTTTTTTGGCGGGGGGGGGGGAGTTTTATGGCTAGAAAAACAGCATTTGTGGTTTTGACGGTCGAGGTTTGATGCAAACGGCTTTGGAACCTTTTATGCGACCTGGCGTCCAGGAGACTAAAGAAAATATTTTGCTTTCCACCCTTTTTGAGCCATTTAGCCTCTGCTCGGGGAAAAGGAGAGAGGGTCTGAAAAAGAAAAAAAAAAAAAAACAACTTGTGGATAGAAAGAGAGAGGAGGGGGGGAAAAAAACTCTCCAAGGTCAAATGTCCTGAGTCGGATGGCTGCCAGATCTCCTCCACAACCACTTTGCTTGCACACAGGTATACATAAAACATACAATTCTACTTATAAACACATTGGTACATTTAAATCAGAATAACTTGCAGTAGCCTACAATTATAGAAAGAAAACCAACTATATGTGTTACTGATGAAGGAACTATATGTGTATATATATATATATATATATATATATATATTAGGGCTGTCAAAATTACAGCGTTAACTCAGGTGATTAATCCAAATTTTTTTAACTCATTTTTTTGTCTATATATATATATATATTGCATTACAAAAAAATTACTTAATTTCATGTCTTTTCATCGAAGAGTAGCAATTATTGGTCGCCTGCCTCACCTTTACCCACGCTTAATGGAGGCGACACGGACACTGAACTCACAATTCTTATTCGAGCAATCAATAGATGTGTGCGTCGGTGCGATCGTCGCGAACAAGCGTTTCCTTGTGACAATCTTGTAGGCACGCGTGCACGCTTTGCTTCCACTGTGCTTTACGCTCATTAAGGAGTTTAATCTGTGATTTGCCATGATGTCATACACAAGCAGGGGCGAACACACTCATGCAATTGTCGGCCTCCTGTGGGCAATTAGGATGCATTGTGGGGTGGCTTAATGTAAAGTCCATTACTTGAGATCGGGGCTTGATTACATTCAGGTCGCGCTCGGCCACACAGAGGACACGCTTCCACGGCCAGAGCGACGAGGTGGCCGGCCAGCCAGACTGGTGCACTGTACGCTGGTGGTCCCGTGTCACTCAGACGCCTAGCTGAAAAAGTTACATTTAGATGGGGGTTATTTTACCTTATAACAGATGTTGAGGATAAAATGGTGAAAAATGGACCCCTGAAAATGTATCCTCGCATTACATTTACAACATTTGTGTTAATGCAAAAAAAAAAAAAAAAAAAGTCAGGAACACACGTTTCAAGCTGAAGTTGCCGAGAGTGGACACTTAAAATAAACATTGCAAAAATTCATCATGTCCTGGAGAAGTGCTGAGACATACCTGACATGCGTACAGCCAAGCACGAGCGCACTTTGTACGGCATTTTACAGTACCCACTCTTATTTTGCTCTCACTTTGTGACACTCAGGTTTTTTTTGACACTTGATTTGGTGTGCACCAAATTTAGACATCAAAACAAAAATTTACCAAATAATACATTGACACCAATGCAATAGCCTGAGTATAGAGTAGATTTCGTACAGTACCGATACATTTACTCTAAAAAGACAGATAACAGAATTTTACATCTCAAATTTTACTCAGTTTACTAGTAAAATGTACTCAAAATTTACTGTCTAGGCTTTTATTTTGAAGTTGCGTGGCGGCGTGACAGCTCGCTTGACTTGTCTTTTTCGATATTTCCGCTTGCATTATCGCAGTTTTTGTAGCCATCACTGTTGCTACCAGCATCAACACGACGTGAAATCAAATTCGCTGATTTAGGACGCTAATGAACCACTAATTAATTACGTCATTGTATGATATGACACAAGACTCCGATATTATTTATTATTTGCTTTTTGTTAATTAAGTCATTCATTGCCATTGACGCTTATAGACGAGAAAAAAACGGAATTTTTTTTTTACCTGGGCTGTCAGCGAATGAGTTAATTAACTTCCTGATCCGCTGTTACCCACCGCCTAATTTACCTGGCAACAGTCGAATAAGGTGCCATTCACCGTTACAAATCAATTAAATGCAAAATCCAAACAATTTTTAGCTAAACTTTAAATTATTGTTCCTTTAAATCTTCTTTGCGCGAGCAATTAGTGGCCGTTCATCAGGCCGACGCCGCACTTTCCTCGGTGTTTGCTTGTGTTTGACGTGCAAAGTGGTCTGCGGTTAATTTGCATTGCTCACACACACATTAAGGTGTGTGTTGTCTCCGACTGTTTACAGTGGGCCATCTTTTTACACGGTGGAGACGTTAGCCATGCACGCTGCTTCAGTTCGGCGCCAATGGTCCTGCTTGTGACGGTAAACAAACGGACGCACTTTTGCCTTAATGGATGACGTTATTCGGGTTTTGGCTGTATTTGATAAGCAGGACTGGAATCTTTCACGACGTCTTTGAACGACGTTCCACCGTTATATAGTGGGTCATGATTCGTGGTCTTGCTGTGTTGTGGATTTTAACAATTCCTTTTTTCTTAATTTTTTTCATATTACTATATAGGCAAATCTGAATTTAAAGTTGCGTAATACCACGTTATGTTGTATCATGCTCATGCTGCTGTAAATTTAACTTTGAGTCTTTACGTAAAGTATATGTAGCTAGCTAGCAAAACATACTTAAGACTGCAACATCTCAAGACCGCGTCTACTACAGAGTGTCCCAACTCTTACAACTCAGCCGGCGCTGTGAATAGACGTGTATGTACATGTTCGTTAATCTACATGCGTGCGTCCATGACATCATAATTCCCCGCGGCTCCCGCGGGAGCAACAGTGCCGTGTGGGTGACCCAAGCAGTGACCTCATTGGTGACATCACAGCCAAAGAGGCTCCGTTACAGCACGGAGGCCAAACAGAAAGCAATGATTGAGCATGTGTTGAAGAAAGTGTGCGTGCGTGTGTGTGTGTGGTGAAGTGTGTGCAATTGTGTTTGCATTTAAATATTTATGCACGTTACGCTGCTGGTGCAGGGGTTAAATTCTGTTCATGTTCTTGCTCACACAACCCATTTTTCATTCTGAATGTTTTGGATCGAACAAATATTTACTTTTAAATAGTATAAATATCATATTTTTTGCAATTTTAGGTCAATCAGTGAGATTTATTTTAGTGATCTGCGTATTTCGTAATAGCCGCGTTAACGTATTTTGAATGTAGTGGAGGTGTGTGGGTTGGGGTTTGTTTTAATAAATGGCTTAAATAAATACTTAAATTTAAAAAAAATACAGAGCTAAAGCTTCTGATAGAGCAAGCCTTCCTGGCCCTGACCGCTCACCACTAGGCTGTAGTGATTGATTGACAATTGGAATTGGAATCAGGAATTTAGGTCAGGCTCTGATGCGGGCACCAAGCCGGGAAGCGCCCCTCCTTCGGTCTTCATGATGCTTCTAATGATCCACCGACAGTCTCTCGTGCCATTAGTGAAACTGCTGGAGGGCTGGCTGGTGTGGTTGAGGGTCAAAGGTGAAAAGTCAGCACTCCAGCAGCGAGCTCCTCATTTAAAAGCTGCTTTCATCTCTCTCTGTTCTTGACCTCTTTGCCGGACATCAAGAGAAGAGGAGTGAATGATTAGATGTATGGGCTTGACACCAGCACATGCTCAGAGTCACTTTTGCCATGGTCATGTGACATGTCCCATTCAAAAACAGACTGTGAAGGCCACGCGAGAAAACAACGTCCGTATATGTGAATATGTTCCGTGCTAGCAATGCCGGTTCAAACGTTGGTCGCTTATATACTGCCATTTGAGACATTTCATTACCTGGTGTAATTATCGACTCCCTAAAGAATCATTTATGCTAGCTTTGAATCGCAAGAAAGACACGTTGTATTTGGCAAAGGGACTTTGGTAATTATTGGCGTTTCCCGATGAAAAATTGCAATAATTTTGCTCCCAACCTTTGGCAAACTGGAGCAGAAGTTTGGGACAACAACAAATCTACTGACTGCTTCGCTTCCAACCACAGGCCACCTAGAGGTCCCCCCCCCCCCCCAATCCTCATCTCCTCCTCTTCTCATGACAAATCCTCTTAAAAAAAAAAAGAGAAATAAAAATAGCCTGCTTCTTTTCACATCTCAATCGCAACATATTTCTCTTGTTGCTAAGGACCGCCAACCAAATTTGTCCAATTTAAAAAAAAAAAAAAAAAAATCTCAGCCTAGAAAAGTATCCACGTTTTGCCGTCACCATTTCTGATTTGAAAATAGCATCCCGCTAAAAAACTAAATCGAATGCTATCTCGAGCGGCGGCGGCGGCGGCACCACCCACGCTACGCATACACGCCGACCTCCTTCGGTAAACAGATGAGGCTTTTACCCAGGGCCCCCGGTGGTCTCAACTGTGGTCCCATCTCGCAAAAGGATCCGCGCTGGCATCCGTTTGAAATCCAAAGCTGTCCGAGAAGAAAGATGCTGCAACCTGGCTGCCAACCAGGAATCATAAATTGGGAACCTAACATGCTACGCGCAAATAGATAAGAGGTCAAGACACGGACGGGATCGGCGTACGTGGAGTTGAGCTGACTTGTTTGTTTAAGAAGCGTCATCCATCTTATTTGGTGTGTTCACAAATCTTAAGGATGCATCAGAGAGGAGTCAACCCCAAGTGAACAGCCTCGCTGGTCAGCCCACTCGGACTATGAAAGAAGCCATTCAAGGCCGCGGGTGGCAGCAGGTCTGGAACGTGGCTCGCAAAAAATGAAAACGCTTCTCGATCGGACGACCGCAAAAGATGTTTTTTCGGTAAACATTTTTAGCTTCCTCCCCCTACACCCAAGAACCCCCCCTACTGATTTGGTGGTTGGCGGTGGGGAGATGTGGGATTGAAATGACTAACTAAGCAACATTTTTTTTCCACATATTAATTCAGTACTTAGAATTTAATAGAACTTATGGAGCTTAACCTTGAATTATATTATCTAACTTATCTACATGAGGACCTCCAATGTGGGTTTTGTAGTAATGCGCTTGCAGATAAACGTCATTTATCACCACTTTGACATATGTGCGTGAGCATGACCATGCATGTTTAATGGGTGGACACCTGTGGTGAACAAAGATGGCCTTATATCGCAACTATTGGATGCCACTGTCATTCAGCAGAGTCCCAGCTGCACCGCATTCAACATTCAGCCCGCCGTGTATTCACACGGCTTGAGACAAGATGAATGGTCGCCATGACAACACATAGCAGATCCCTCACAAGATGTTTCTATTAAATGTTTTCCATTTACGGTCCGTCAACGTTCGACTATTGTCGGTCAACTGTAGGTTTAAGAGCAAAGTATTTACCGTGCGATTACATGGAATTAACTTGCTTTCAAGCAAGCCAAATTGACTTTTTATCCACTTTTCTTTATCCGACCCATCTTCTATCTTGAAATCAGCGCAGGTCAAGCAGAAAAACAAAGGCGGGTGTCACAACAAGCCAAACCCTGCGCACTCCTCTATCGCTAAGTTCAGCACAACAACAAGCTCTTTATAGGAGCGGCTGATGATAGTCGAATAGTTGTTTTTGTGCGGCGCTGCAAGGCAGTGGTCGCCAAGCTTTTTTTCCGCCGCGGACCGCTTCATACAAGTCCCTAACTTTCGGTTCTTGCCCCGTAATGTGCAAAGCGGGCTTTGTCTGTGGTCGAGACTCATTTTGCTAATGCGACCGAGACAAGTCAAGACATGCGTCAAGAGTATGATGAGAGAAGCCGGTCACATTTCAAAATAAAATATTTTTCAGCTTTGAATAATAAATAAATTGGAAGTACTGTTTTTTTTTTTTCTTCTTTCATCTGTGCGGCCCGGTCCAAACTGGTCTGTGGACCGGTAGCGGGCCGTGGCCCAAAGGTTGGGGACCACTGCTGTAACGCTTTTTTTTATTTTTTGTTGTCCATCGAGCAATGTTACACAACCTTTAATTTAGTTTAATTGAACACAAAGCTGAGTTACCGTACTTTCCGGACTATAAGCTGCTATTTTTTTTTTCTGGATTTTGAACCATGCGACTACAGTGGTGCGGTTTTTCTGTGGATTTGTCTTTCACCTGTAGAGGAGCTATGCGTACTAAATCTCAATTTTAATTATTTTTTTTTTGTTCCCTGTTGGGTCTGTTATGTTTTAATTAGCAAAGTTGTTGCCGTGTTGAAAGGCACGTTTTTAAGAATCTGTTTCTGGACCTGTATGTGCATTCAGTCCAAAATCGTTCTGTTCATTTTTCAACATAGAAAACTGCGGCTTATAGCCTGGTGTGGCTTGTATATGTTTTTTTGTTTTTTTTAAAATTTATTTATTTTTTATTTATTTTTTTTAAGCTCATAAAGACCTGCTGCAGCTTATATACAGGTGCACTTTATAGTCCAGAAATTACGGTACTCACAATTTATGTTGAATTCAATCTGTTTCCAGAAACAATCAAACCTTAATTTCTTTGTCATTTCATGACTCCATGTATATTAATTTTTTTTTTTTTATTAATTTTTTTTCAGTTTGTCTCCCTGTTGCGGCCCGCGACCCGGTGGTTGTGGTCCACTGCATTAAATTACCAAACATTACTGAAAATTACAGGAAATGAGTATAAAGGACTGAACTTAATTATTTTTGTCTCTAAGATTAGAGAAATAAGAATACACATTTTTTGCTTTTTACAATCAAAGTAAAATAACTAATCAGCCTTTGAAGATTTTGATTGACATGCCACCCTTTTGTTTGGTAAAAAATAATTGGTGTAATTCCGTTCCCATAAACACAAAAATGCTTTACAAAATAATTGCTCTGAAATTAAATATCATAATACAAATATTAGTCGGATATATATATTTTTTCCTTTTTTTTATACGAATATTTTATCTTCCATGTGTTACCTGTCCCAATGTAAAAACCCTCGCGGCGCTTTAAGTGGGAGAGAGTGACAGAAAGTGAGTGTTTTTTTGAATACGGGCAACACTGACAATGAAATTGGGTGTCTGAGAGTGATAAAATAGCGAGAGGGACCATTTCAGTACGGAAAGTTCTCCCTGGCAGCAAATTCATCCCAATCATCAAGTTCTAATGTAATCACTTTATGACGCCAAGGTATAATGAATATAGTGTTTAGGAGTGCAGATCCAGTTCTGGCCCGTGGTCCCCATGAGGGAAGTGTACATTTCTGCGGCATCCTGTATTTATTTGAAATACCCTCTGTCTGGTCTTGTAATAGAGACATGGCAAGCGGGCATAGGAGACCTTTTCTATTCTGGGATGCAGTGGCGCTTTCATGACACTCGCTATATGGATTGAAGAAATAAAGCTGTAAAACTCCTCTCTGTTTTGCGCCAACCCAATTTGTCTAAAGTTTTATAAGCGGGAAGAAGAAAATAATTTGTTTCCATTTTGAGTTTATAGTATACAATTTGTCTCCATTTAACCAACGAGGCGACGTTTGGAGGCTTGGCCGGCTCGCTCAGATATTTGGTGATTTTTGCACATGCCGGAATACACGCACAACCTGTTTTTTGTCCTGTTCAACAACTGACATGCGACAATGAACCTACACAGAGGAGCATTGCTTTACGCGACTGGCGTTATTACTTGGACTGAGCGCCTAGCTCAATATTTCGAAGCTATTAGCATCTTGGCTGTATGTAGCAGCTTAGCAGTGTCTTGTTTTTTATAAACCAAATCTGAGTTTACCCCCCCCCCGCTCCCAAAAAAAAAAAATTGCTGACCAGATGCCTGCTTGCATGAAGTCTCCCTCTCCCTCTATACCTTGATGACGTGTCCAGTCACTTTCACGCAACGGGTTCAAGAGCCCGGCCGGTTATGTGAAACCCGCGCTAACATCTATTGGTTGTGACGCTTGGCAAACTCTCCGGTGTTTTCACGCACGAGAAAAACATTGACATGCAACTTCCTCCTGCAGTTTGGGCTGCTCTTCAGATGTCTTTCCAGCGGTGGCTTCCAGTGTCGCACACATGGTTTGGTCCATTTTGCGCCGTGACTCGTGAAGGAATGGGTTCAGTGGCCTTGTTGTGGCGCTGGCTGCTGCTTGTTTGGCGGGACTCGGAATGGATTCACTGCTGTGTTTATTTGAGATCAGATTGCAATCTGTCTGGCGCTGCGGTGCCTTTCGGAAAGACAACTATACATGTAGACGCTATGGATGTGTATGGAGGTCATGCTGATTTATGGGACTATTTTGGTTTTCAAATTTCCTTATTTATAATTCGGAGGAAAACTGTATGCAGGGACACAAAGAGACGTGTCAGGTCTGCTATGGCAGTTTTTTCTCTCCATTGTGACGCCGTGTGACTTTGCGGCTGCCCAATGAGTCCTCAGAATTTTGCCCAAGACGCAGGTGTGCTGTCGCAGCTCAGTCATTTTTGCGGAGTTGAGTGGGCGTGTACAAACCGTGAAGTAGGCACGTAGGCAGTTAGGAGTGGTGAATCCATGTCAAACGGATGCTCTTTTTTGGAGACCTTTGCCTTTCGAGGGCTGTTGCATGCCAACTACAAAATGCGTAGATGTCAAACTTAAGACTTATTTTGACCGATGTTAGGCTTAGTAAAAGAATTTGGGATTTTTATGGCATGCAACCTTTAAGAATATTTGGGGGAAAAAAAATAGTATAAGAAAAGGCGGAGAAGGCCCCCAACTCAAATAGTTGAAAAATGCTGGCGTGCTTGCTGGCTACTCTCTAGGGACCTTTGAGCAAGGCATTGTCCCCATCCCCAAGCTCAAGTGGTGCAGTCCTCTACTTGCACTTTTTTCACACAGAATCTGATTGGGTCACTTGAAAATGTTTAAATATGTGATATGTGTGGATTGAAAAAAAAATAGTTTTTGTTTTTCCTCAAAGTGATGTTTTAAGCTAGTCTCCCATTTCTTGACAGTGAGAGACTGAGGACAGGCGCCAAGGAATATTTTTGTTTCATTAATTTTATTTGAAATTCTTAATGTGTTTATAGCCAAGCAAAAATGTGATAGTGTACTTTCATTTTGATTAATTTATTGATTTAGTGTCTTTGGTTCCGATGACACATTGCGTGTTCCTTCCACTTGCACATCACAAAGCATGAAAAAAAAAAAATAATGGTCCTGAAATCACTATTAGGCAGGATTGGGTAAATGGGCTTCATTTTATTTTTGTTTGTCTACTTGCTCATCTTGGGGAAAAAAAACTCCTGTTTTGAATCCCATTAGCTAAAGTGTTCCTGATGCAATGTCTCCTATTCTAGAATCTTCTAATAGTTCCAAGTCCTCTGCCTATTCCCAATTTAATTGTGGTCTCGTTTAATCTAGCACGTAGAGATTAATACATCATGTGTGCCATCATGTATTTCGCTTTGGTTTCTGAAACATTCGTTCTGTTTGGCAGACTGCTACCAGACAGCCAGACACAGACTTGACATTCCTCACACTTTGTATTACACCTTACGTCATCATCCAGGCCATTGATAGGCTCAACCTCAAAATATTTAGGGGAACAGATTGGATTATTCCTGTGGCTAGAATGCTAACTTAGTTTCATTACTCGGTAAAACAGATCATAATTGCTAGCTAAATTTAACTTGGACTAGAAGCCAGAATAATTTTTTTTTTATTCCCACTAAGCACTTTGTTGCCCTCTTTGTTGGCATTTCTCAAGGGCGTTCTTGCGTGTATTCCACCCTTCTCCATCTGTGTTGCATTCGAGCAATCCAGGGACTGTTGTAGCCTTCTGAAGATCAGCGATCTAGTTACTGCATAAGCAATACCACTCCCTTCATCGGGGATCGGCTTGCTGCTGCGAGGCCTCGTACTGCATCGGCGGCGCTTGCCGGAATTCAGATAACACCTTGAAGGAGTCATCTGATCTACAATGGGAAGTATGTTTTTGTTCAAAACAGTGCGCTGCGGAGCCAAAAGTATGAGACGAAAAACTGTCCTAGAGTACTAAAAACAATCCCAAGATATATCTACTTTCAGCACTTATCTATATATCGTGTCGTGTCAGATTTTTTTTTTTTTTTTTTAAAGAAGTCATGCTCAGTTTTCCCCTAAATTTGCCATTTGTTTCTTCTTCTTCCCTGCTGTGCCCTTTGCCACGGAGGGAAAGGAGGTAATAGCTTTCACTAATTTGGCCCTGGGCTGTGCAGTCAAAGCCATATGCCAGAGTGAATCTGCAAAGCTAACATTAGGCAGCATATATCTAAGGCTAGTGGCTGTGGGCTTTGACATCCTGTATTACACCTAATTGCCACCAGACATGACATCGAAGTCTCGGTCGAAATCCCCCATAACCACCTGCTCCTCGCTCTGTTTACCTTTCAAGCGGGAATAATGCTGGTGAGAGCGCGGCGCGAGTTCCTCTGTGTTATTTTCTGACACCTGAGCTGTGGATTGGGGAACTGGAATGTCAGTAGAAATTTGAATGGGAGACGTGTAAGGATAGTTAAGGGGTATCCCCCCGTGCATTTTGTTGCGGGGCTACGGTGTATACTTTTCTGATTTATGTGTTTGTACAAGTGTAATGAGAGAGAGAGGGTAATATGGAGGCATAACCATAATTAGGTGAATAATAAGTTTCACAGTCATTTTCGTAACAAGGGGGGAAACTTTTAATGAATGCTACAGAGCGTGTCAAATAAATGTATGCTACGTGCGAACATGTGGCTGCCGCCGCAATGCGGTGAGCCGGCGTTTTTCTGCAGTTTCATACATTTCACCGAAATAGCCGTGTCTCTTGTGGCCCGTGTGCATGAACGTATTCCCCACTGTCTCGCACTCAATGGAACATTTCATTGAAAGACGTGGGAATATTCCACACCCTGCACAGTGTAATGTGTCGTCTAAAACCACAAAAGTAGCCCTGAAATGACCGGAGCTCTGTTGCGTTATTTTCACTGGCCTTGGAGGACAGAAAAACGGTTTTCGGGTAAGGTCGTAGGTAAACTGCCAAGCATTTTTTTGTCTGACCATCAAAGATGGCGACTCCTTGACTTGCTGTTCTGATGCGGAAAACGGGGTTGAATTCGAACCACAATCTTGGTGGTATCAAAGGCAAAATGCTGCCTGTTTGTGATGTCATAGAGATTGAATCAGTTTTTTAATATTCATATTAAATTCCAGAAACTAGAATGTTCCACTCATATGATTTCTGTTTGAAAAGCACCCGTGCCAGGACCACAATCTCACCAGTGAAGTTTTTATCAATCATATTTGCCAAACATTATCTACGAGCTGTTGTAATATTCTGTGCAGTTTAGTATGCGAAACAAAAAAACAAAAAAAAAAAAATACCGTACCATTGGTAGCAGTTTCCAAATATGCAAACAATATTCATCAAATTCATTCATGGAGACAATTGCTCTGGAAGTCAGATTTTTTTTTTTTTTTGCGGTGACATTCTCAAAAAATCATAGATGCTAAATGGCCCCTGGGTGTGTTTTGTTTTTTTAATTTTATTTTTTTATGTATTTATTTTATTTAATTTTTTCGTCTAATAGTGCCCTGCGATTAGCTGGTGACCATTTCAGGGTGTTCAGAAGGTCCCGAACCAAAGTCAGCTGGGATAGCCTCTAGTTCACGTGCCATCCTAATGAGAACAAGTATGGCAAACCGTTTGTGCATTCTTACATCTTACTTGTGCTCTACATCGTCCTGGCACTCGTATACTTTGTCCTCATTAGTAAAGCAATTCTAAGTACTCGTAGTGTGCACCACCAGTCTTGGCGTGCTGAATCTTAACTAGTTGAATTTCATGATGTCACGTTTGATAAAAATCTGCCTTTTTATTATGAGACATATTTTTCAACATAGATCAGAAGAATTGTATGCAGCACCATAGTTACGTTTTACCTCGACGGCCATCTGTCTTTGCGTCGCGTCCCGTGTTGTGAGTGATGGATGCATTGAAAAGAGATTTACAGCCCTAATCAAAAACTGGCTCACAGATGGAAATGTAGCGTGACTTATGTCATGAAACTGTCCCCATTTGCATGCTGTTATTTATCACGTTATGGGAACCATAAATGAACTGCTGTCAAGAAACCCCCCCCCAAAAAATCAAAAGAACTAACAGGGACAAAGTCTCACAAGCTGTCATGTGTAGTTCAGGTCTGTGCGCTGTTCACTGCCA
Organism: Idiotropiscis lumnitzeri; assembly: GCF_059441095.1. Taxonomy (NCBI): domain Eukaryota; kingdom Metazoa; phylum Chordata; class Actinopteri; order Syngnathiformes; family Syngnathidae; genus Idiotropiscis; species Idiotropiscis lumnitzeri. The sequence goes on from NC_142410.1 coordinate 5,280,900, forward strand.
GGCTCACAAACAAATCTTGTTTCTTTTCGCATCACATGTCGCACAAATCCATGTGCCGCGGGGCGCACAACAATCTAAATAAGTTTTGCAAATTTGGAGCGGTTGTGCTGTAAATATTTTTGCCTGGGATTATTTTTGTTATTGGCATTTGCTGTACCACAGAGTCTGCAGACTATCCTGAGATGAACCCTAAAAAAAAATCCTTGGGTCACCCTCTATCTATGCTGACACGAAGCATGCGCTTCAGCCCTCATTGAACACACCAGTGTATTGCACTTATGTAATATTCTTAATCCCTTTTGGACTTGGATGCTCTTTTTGTCATTTTTTATGCCGGAATTATGTAACAAATGTATAAAACTGTATATAAAGGGAATTTGACTGGCTGATCATTTTTGGGTACTCCCGCCACATAACGAGGCCCCAAATGCTAATCATTGAGACAGTGATTTTAGGTCTTATCATTTTTGCAGCATAAACTAAAGAGATTCGAATGATGTTTGTCAGAGGAAGACCATTACTGAGATTCAAACTGAGATCCTCACGACATTGTGAACTCACAAAATGATTTCTATTGCCTGTTACTTCTACAACCGCTAAATTTACAAACAGGTTTTTGTTCTTGCAAGTGACACGGAACCCTCAATCTATTCTGGCTTTTAAAACTGCTATTAAAAGCCATAAGACATACATATACGTTTTCAAAAAAGTAGTCCCCGCCTCCCAAAGACGTATTTATACGTCTTAGCCTTTTCTTTTTTTTTTCTTTTTTTTTTTTTTACGTCACAGCTTAGTGTTTTTTATAATATTAGGACACAATATTCTGTTGGCCTCGCAAAATCCGTCAAAATCCAGAAAAACGCTGGAATTGAGGGGTTTCCATTTGTGATTTTCTCTGGGATAAATGAGTTAAAGTGTTTAGAATTGTTTGGCCGGAATGCTAGAAGTATAAAAAAAAAGATGAATGCAAATAGCAGTTTTCACATGCGGACTGCGGTTAAGTCGATTACTATTTTATATGCAAAAAGCTAAAAAAATATATATATGCCTTTGGGATGTATGTAACATTGTTGCTAAATAGGACAAAAATATAACAGAAATTCTATAGCACATGTTGGGTCGAAGTAAAACCAGGCAGTCAGAGAGCAAGTCGGTGTGTAGCCAAAAATAGAACAGGGAATCCTGTTGCTTGTATTTAAAGGGCTGGGAAACACCTCCTCCTATGCGTAAGCGTGTGTGTCACACTGCGGCGCACGCACACACAAACAAGGCTCCTCTATAAAAGAACTGTCACAGTGCTATTTTAAGGTTGGGTCACTGGAATAATACACGGCTGGTGACAGCTCGGATGGCGCTCGTTCCACTGCGTGAGGCACGGAACACACACACACACACACAAAGTGCAAATTTATTCACTAATTACTGTAAATTTGTCAACTCTGTATGAGACTATTAGTGTGTGTCAAATGCTTGACGACTTCTTCCAATTTGTAAAATAAATTAGGATCCAGGCATCATATTTGGAAATGCTGGTTTTAGAGCCACCAAAAGTTCAACCAAAGAGGGTCTTCCACCCCTCTGGAAAAAGGCCTGGTCTGGTCACCCATCAGGGAGGTGATGCATTGACGGCTCATTTACGGGAAAGGCCAGGGACCTTCAGGTAAATAAAACCATGAATGCATTAAATATGCAGGAGAGAAGGGAACATGTTGGTGAGAGTGGTGGGGATTTGGTTTAAACAAAATGCATTAAAACCTGAAGCTGCCACTTGTCTGTATGTGATACAAATGTGACCCCGGCTATTTGGGTTTGAATTATTTTTTCCAAATTTGGGGATTATGTTAAGATTGTATCTGCATCTTGTTCTATGATGGAATCATGAATACGGCTATTTACAAATTGGACTATACAGTGGTGGCTATTTGGCCCCCCACCCTTACCTATATTTTGCTGAACTACTTCTACTGAGAAATGATCCATGGGAAGCCAAATCAACAAGGAAAGATCTTTGCCCTCCCAAATGCGGTATATAAAAAAAAGCCCTTTTTGCCGCCCTCCTCCCCAAGAAACGTTCACCAACATTAACTTTCCCATTGGTCCTTGATGGCAGCAATTTCATCATGTTGCAATGTGGTCCCGACAAATGAATACATAATCCTCACCTCCCTACTCCAATTGTGCAGTGACAAAAATGGAGACAGACAAATGATATAATTTAAGTGACCGTAAAAGATGATTAACCAAATCCCAAAGCAGTCTTGGTTTTCCAAAAGACAGGAAGGTCTATGTTGCCTAAAGAAAAAGTGCTGTAAAGTTTGGCCGTATAAATAAGAGGAAATTAATTAAATGCAGGGCGGGTGGTTTGGCGCCATGGAAAGAATACACAATTTAGAGTCTCGCGCCAAGCAGCCAAATGGACAAAATGAAGGTGATCAGTCATATTTTGCTGCTTTTTGACATTAAGCATATGCTTTTTTTTCTCAGAGGTCAGCTAAGCAATTTAGACAAATTGGACAAAATTACTAAGGTAAACATAGGGAGAGGTCCCCTAATGTTTCTTTCACTCTCATTTTCTTTCCCTCAGTCTCTTTAAGACAATATTTTGTTTAGTAAATCCCTTACCTGAATTTTCTGTGACGGTACAGTGAGACAAAATGACTGCCAGGGCTATCAGGGGCAGGACTGTGTCACCATGCGCTACGCCAACACAAACTAAGACCTTTGCCTTGGTACATACTTAGTATTCAAACCTCGGTGTGTACACATGCCATGGACATCACATTTAAATTCATTGTCAACAGCAGGGCTTCCTAAATTATGGATAGGTCTGAAAAACCTCTGCAGAATACGGGAGAAGTAACACGGGCGCCTTGGCAACATCCATGTAATTTTGAAAATGTGAGAGATTTTATTTTGATTTTGATAGTTTATCTTAGCGGCGGCATGGTTGTGTGGACCATCACTTCATATGACTTATTTGTGATTATTTGGGGTTGCATAGGCGTCACTTCTGTCAGCTCTTCCAGGCATTTCCAAGCAAGATGGTCTCTCCAGCATGTCCTGGATCTTCCTTGGGGCGGGGGGTCATGTCATCCCTGTGGTTCATGCCCTCACTCCTGTAGTTGGAAGACACCTTCCCATCCCGCTTCCTAAGGTGAGGGACAACCACCCTGGTCTGGCAATCCAGAAGCACCATCCTCGATGTCCATGTGATGTTGTAGCGGCCAGTCAAACAGGAAACATACAGAGCCAACTCGCGGCGGAACACATCCACTTTCGGGCCTTGCCGCAGACGAGCTTTTTAACCACCTCAGTGATTTCAAGCCGAGAGATTGGAGAGCCCGCCTCTGCTTCCTCAAATGAAAACTGTGAAACTGAAGAGGTCCTTGAAGTAGTCTCCCTACTGACTCACAAGGCCCCGAATGAAGGTCAGTCGCAAGTGGTGCACTGCTTCTGCCTCCTGTGGCGCCGGATGGTGGACCAGATTCAGCTCCCTTCAGAGTCCAACTGACCAGATAGGACTCATTCTTGTGTGTGAGTGTATTGCTTACCGCTGGTGTCCACCAACAAAGAGCAAAAGTGAGAAGTTCTTGTCATAAAAGTAGCTCTTTGCCTTGTTTGACCTTCTCTTTTGCAGCTAACTCAAATGTCTTCGTGTATGGGACAGCATGAGTGTGGCTCTGTTTGACAAGTTTCATGCCACCTTATTAGATTTATGCAGAATTAAAATGACGATTATGACCACACCTGCAGAGTGAAGGCATAAAACATTAAGCCTCCCTTTAAGTGAGGAGTCGGTGAGTCTTTTTTCAGTTTGTTGTCATCTATTTATCTAATGACTCCTTCACCGTTTAGACAGTGAGCAAGATTCTGTCCACTGCTATATGCCTAAAAAAGCACGGCGCTGCCATAACACTAATCACCTAATTGCCCTGCCCTGCCTCATTAGAAAACAAGCCCAACTGGAAAATGGCCTTAAGTGGCTGAAATTAATGAGACTTTCATATTGGATGCTGAGTCATCAGAGGCGTGAGTCAGAGTGACGTCACCACAAGGGGAAATGGCTGCTCCATAAACTGTCATTGGGGATTTGAGCAGCAGGGAAGAGGTTGACCTTCTGACCATCATTACACATTTCAAACCATTCGGCCAATTTGTATCTGCTCGAGCTAGAGCAAGATGAGACTTTTGGAGATGTCGCTTTTCTACCAGTAAGAAGGATTTGTAATTAATTTCCAAGGACCTAAGGCAGGGGTGGGCAAACTACGGCCCGGGGGCCACATGCGGCCCGTTAGATGTTTTAATTCAGCCCGCCGAACTTGAAAAAAATTAAATGAAAAAACCTTGTTAATGTTTTATTTTGTAAATACTGTGGTTTTTCAAATACATATATATTGTACTGCTTTGTGCACTTTCATTTAAAATTAAATGTATTTTTTTTCTCCGATTAGGTGAGGTTACCAAAACACTCCATCGATCTCCTCTTGGTCCGGCGCCTCTGTCAAATTTTAGAACCCATTGTGGCCCGCCAATCAAAAAGTTTGCCTACCCCTCACCTAAGGCAGAGAAAAACTGTTTGCTCAATTTCAGTTCTTATGCACTGTCCAATCAAACACACAATAATGACACACACACGCACACATGAAAATCAATGCGGCCAAAAAATGACTATAAAATCTGTACTTCCCATGCACCGTAACAATGAGGGCATCTGCTCTCTTTTTTTTAAGGCACTGAGTATAACAGTTGTTTTGGGAACGCAAAAGGAAGCCTGAGGACTGAAGGACATTTGACGGGGAGCAGAACAAGGATTCCTAATTTAAGTCCCTTTTTAAGTCCTAAAACAATCCCAGGCTCTTTAGTTAAATCAACGATCTGAAACGGTCATATCGATCCAACACTGGACCATCTCTTCTCCATATCTCTTCTGAATTCTCTACCTCCTGCCAGTTCCTCCATCGGTGTCTGTCGAGACAGACACAAGCAATTCAGGCATTTGATTTGGGTCAAGGTCTCCCAAAAGTAAGGCCTGTAAGCCCTATAATAAGGTAATTTGTAGCAGCTGGGTTAAGGTACGTGGATTTACCAATAGCAGGTCCAGCCTGGCTCATATTGAGCTTACATTTTGCTTTTGGATTGAGATGAGGGGCTCAATAAGAGGGGGTAGGTGAAACAGAGGTTATTTAATAAGGCTGCTTGTTATTCCAAAAGGGAACCAGGGGGCGACTTATAGGCTGTCATTGAGCAGGCCCTGACAGCATTGCATACTGACACTCTATGCCACTCCCGTGGGGGAATCGGTAGACAACATGTGAAAATCCAGATATTCAGTGATGCACATTGAGGGTTTGCTGACTATTCACAAGTGGCTAATTGATCTTGTCCATGACTACTGTCAAGCTAAGTGAATCTATATCCGAAAGATTTTGTGATGGAAAACCCATTTTTTTTCTGCTTTGGTACCATGTTGTTTGTCGGCCAGGTTGTCTCAAAAGATCTTATACAAGTGCATTTGTATTGTTCGAACCCAAAGAGGATATACAGTACACGTGCGTTTGTGAAGCTAGCTCGCCGCTGCCCACCGGTGATTTGTGTAGCTGTTCCCATCAGACAGGTCTTGCCTCAGCACAAAAGGAAATTTTTTTCTAATTTGTATATTTGCAGAGGCAGAAACCAAAACGCTCGAGTGTGTTAATTAACATCAGAAAAGTACTTCATGATGTAGCTCCACGTTGACGTTAGGTCCAAAACTTTGACACAACCTGTGACCAGCGTTGCCGACGACTGCCGTTTCCCCACTCGGGCCGTTGCTTATTTAAATTGTGCTTTTTAATGGGAGTCAGATGTGATCATGTTTACAATATACGCTGTCCAATTACCTGTGAATAACCAAACTGCGGAGGCAGTCGTTCTACGCTGCCTAGTCAGTCGTGGCTTATAACCTTTTATGCCCTGTTTATTGCTGACCCTCTTCTATTAAAGGGAACCAACAGACCATCCAAAAGAAAAAATTAAAATTACTATAGATTGTTGGCAGCCATAAGTAGAGGATAGAGCAGGGGTGGGCAAACGTTCATATTGGCGGGCCACAATTGGTTCTAAAATTTGACAGAGGGGAGGAGCAAATGGATGGAGTTTTTTGGTAGAAAAAAATACATTTAATTTTAAATGAAAGTGAACAAAAGCATTACAACAATATTTACGTCTTTGATAAACCACAGTATTTAGAAAATAAAACATTAATTCATTTAATTTTTTCAAGTTCCGCTGACCGAATTAAAACGTCTAATGGGCCGCATGTGGCCCTCGGGCCATAGTTTGCCTACGCCTGGGATAGAGGATGAGACCAATAACCGTAGTGGAAGGATAATATATGCGGTATTATTTTGACTAACTTGCACTAAAAAGTGCATTTGCATTTAATGGATTCTATTACAACACCGAATCTTTGGGAATAAAACCAGATTTACAGTTTAAAAAAAAAATGAATTTCCATATGAATGAATCTGCCGGTGAATGATGTTCTCCCCATCCCACAACTGCAGCCGTTCAACTCTGAGGCGCGACACATCTGAAAGCCACCTGTGACTAAGCTCATGAATGGAAGCAGAGGAAGAGTAGCGCCGTTCCCGTTGTCCAGTTTCATTAATCTTTCGACAAGACAGGGTCTCTTTCATCACGCTTCCACGCTCGGTGTTTTATTAGTCTGTTTTCCACGCACGTGCACAATAGCGGTGGGCGATGATGGCCCCGTGATTCAACATGCGAGTCAGAAAGGTCAAAGTTCAGGGGTTGTCGGATGGTTTGGTGAATGGGGGAGGAAGCCAACAGGAAGCGTTGGCGTTAATACAAGAAAGTGGGGTAAGCCACAATAGGACGGAAGACGGTTTGACCTTGGACTGCATTAAAAAAAAAAAAAAAAAAGAAGAGCTAATACTTAGATGTCTTGCGTACTCATAAATAAGAGGAACCAATTGTATATGTTGCATATGTCTTAGTTGCTATTTACGTTCTAATAATAAAATTCCAGAAATACATAGAGAGCACGCATGTTTTTATAAATTCAGATTTGTCTGTACGGAGACTCCAAACTGTTGGTTCCGAAGGGGTCCTCAATCCTGTTCCTCGAGGGCTGCTGTCCCGCCTGTTTTCCATCTCTCCCTGCTGCAACACACCTGATTTCAAATGATCAGATAATCAGCAAGGTTTGCAGAGGATGGAGAATGATCATTTGAATCACGGGAAGATGGAAAACACGCAGGACAGCAGCTCTCGAGGAACAGGATTGAAGACCCCGGCTTTAGTCCTTATAGATACGTTTCTGCCACATGTTGCCGTCATATGTTGTTTATTATTATTATTATTCTAGTTTCGTGTCAGCGTGTTAGCTTCCTGATTAGCACGACTGCACCGGTTTTGAGGTTCTGATTTTGCAATTTGGCTTCTGCCTTCCTGTGCGGCTTCCTGAGTTGGCATGTCCTCTCTTATGCTTGCGGTGATGTCATTTTTCTTTTTTTTTCAACGTAGAGCAGCCTTTTTGTTGTAATTTGTGGGAACAAAATAAAACAACGTGATACATTTGACACGTCATCACCACATGATTAATTCTAATACCACCAGTATAACATCCATTGCGTACAATTGCGTCCATTTTGATACTTTCGGCGTCAGAGGCGAAACAGTCAAAATGGCGATTATCATGTTAAACATAATTTTGCCTTTATGTCAGAATCTTTACATTACCATGAATTATGGGATTAGGGACAGTTTCCATTCCTATGGCACTTTCCCACACACTCCCTTTTCCCTTTAAGCTTCAGGAAGTCCCTTGCCAAGCCACTATGGTGGTGGAAAGCCATCACTTCCCATCACAACTAAATACGTACGCATCTATTTCCATAGGTCTTGACTTTTGCGCGTACACAACCCTTACCGTAGGGTATATATTATATTATATATCTATAGTTTTGTGGACTGATTGCAACCTTAGTATTTGTGTCACACATGGAGTATTTTTGCCAGTGGTCATCAGCCGACATCGTCGTGTGGTTCCAAGGCGGCTTTGAGAAAAGCGCCACAACTCCTACGACAGTCGAGGGACAGGCAGCCAACACACCCACGCTTGTTAAAGGGTGGCCTGCTTGACGGAAGGCGCAACAATTGAAACTGAAGGGAAGGATAACACAACACAATGCTTTTTATCCCTTGGCTGTTCGGTTTTGGCTGTTTTTCTCCCCAATGCTTTTGTTTTTCTCTTCGGTTTCTTCCAGCGTGTTTTTGACAATTTCGCCTGATTGCGGCGGCTGCCCTTTTGTGTGGGATTTGCTCGGCATCTGCCGGGCCATTTCCAAAAGATTGGGTTGTGATTGTTGAGGAACTCATGCAGGATAGCGAGGAGCACAGCACATCGGTAAATCGACTTCCATGCCGCGCTCAGTGGAAGTGCAGCGAGATGGAGCAGACTCGGGTGCGTAAACATGCTCTGTTGAAATAAGGACTGATTTCGTGCACACAGGCTTGCGCGCTGTTTTATGTGGCCTGTTAAGGAATTTTGAACAGAACCACACAAATGGACCACGACACACAGCCAGACAACATAAAACTCAACCAACTGGTTCCTGCTCTTTGGCTTTTTCTTCCTCATCCACAACTACTTTCTCATCATCCTCAACTTTTTACAACCTTTTTTTTTTTTTTTTTTTGCCATTGTCATTTCTTTCCAACCCTTCAAACAGTCTTTCACTCTATATCCTTGTTTTTCCCGTTTTTACTTTGCAAAAAAAAAACGACTGGGGGCCGTCCATTTTGTCACTCGCAGTCAACTAAAAATGACATCCTCAGGTAACGGCCAATCATGGCTCAGGTGAGCCGTGATTGGTCGTTAGCTGAGCCCTGAGCAACTGGAATGTCATTTTCAGTCGAGAGAAGTGACAAAATGGCCGCCCCCTGAAATGTCTAAAAACGGTTGCATTTTGTTGCTTGTTTAGACGAGTGAAGGTGCATTGAACATTTTATTGCAAAGATTTTTTGGGGGTTGATGTCTCCTTCAAGTTAGTGTTTTATTCAGGCAATATTGCATTCCTAATAAGTTAGATATTGTGCTAAGAGCTTGGGAACATACGTAACATACCTGTTGATAGTGGAAAGGCATCACTAATAAAAAAAATAAATAAATAAATACATTGCAATTAAATTCACCCCCCCCCCCCAAAATAACACTAAATGGAGAAGTTTTAAAAGTAAACGGTGTCATTTTGAAAATTGACAGATATTCCTTAATCGTGGCTTTTGACATTAAATTCAACATCACTTTATTTAGTTTACTCTTTTACCCTTGGCTTTGCAGAAGGAGGAAAAAAAAAAACCCTCTTGCAAATTGGAACTTGTTTTCGCTTGGAAAGAATTTATTCCCCCCTGACAAATGAGCTGCAAGTAACTGGCCAAGTAAACACTTTTATAGTCGACAACCTCTAAACAAACAGTGGACATTGACTAAAACCAACATGTAAGCACACACGACTCATAACGGTGCACTTTAGATGATGACTGTTGGCTCAATAGTCAGGATACACTTTTGCTCTTTTGTATCCTCTTCCTCTATTTCTTCCGCATCTTTTAATTTCTCCTTCCCGCCTTCATCCTGGTCTCAGGCGGCTGTAATTTAGCAAAAGCTCATCAGCACGTGTGCAGCGCCAACGTCTCCTCCTGACGCAGGAGCCAGGACAAACTCGGAGTGTGAAAGCTCTCATTTATCACCGGGGCACCACAGTGCTGTGAGCCGAGCCAAGATGTTGCCGTGGGCATGCGGAGGCAAGGAAAAGGCTTGGGCAGAATGCTGGAAAAGAGGAAGGAAAAAGATCTTAAGATGCAGGGCCGGCTGCCAACTAGGAGGTTTATGTTGGGCGGGGCCAGCGGGGTGGCTTGGTTCTACCATCAAGCTTGGGAAGCTGCAAATTGTATCGGAAGGAGGTCATATCAAATTAATAATTGCTTATTTATGGTCTTAAATACAACTATTCTGAACGTGTGTAAAGAATACTGTGGAACATTGACTTGCTTAATTATCAGCAGCATTCAAGGCTCCCAAACCGTCTTTTACATAAACAAGGAAACTGAAATATTCGTCTTCTTACGTCGCAAACCAAATTAGTTTCTACCTTATTCATTGTTTTAGTGAACAGCATTAGAATACAGGTTGGTTTCTCTCTCCCAAAAAAATGCACAAAACAAACGCACCCAAAAAATAAGTGCTTTGGATGGCAAAATAATGTATGTTACAAATATCACCATTTTAGTCGTAGTGGTATTTAGTAGTGTGTGTGCATAGTGTCATGTGTGTGTGTGTGTGTAAAATGTGCTTTTGATGGCTAAAATAACGTATTAACAAATATCACCAGTGTTTAGTAGTAGTGATATTGAGTAGTGTGTGTGCGCATGCATCTTTATATGTATATGTATGTATGTGTGTGTGGGGGTGTGTGTGTACGTGTTTATATGTATTTCGGTGTGTGTGTGTGGGTGTGTAAGTCGTATGTACATCACTCATACTTCGAAATGTAAATAATCTCCGTCATATTTTCTCTCTTTTGTGACACGCTTTGTCGTAGATTTGTCAAACATTTTCATCAATCACAAGCTGATTGTAACGGTTGAATTTCCAGAAGTCCGCCATGTTCACAAGCATCAACATTGTTTTGATACGGTGATCTCATTCAAAAGAGACTCAATACTGCATTCTGTTGGCCATCGTTAGGGTTTTCTTCTTTTTTTTTTTTTTTTTTTACTTTAGCTGTACTATTTTTTTATAGAATGATCTATAAAATATATTTCTTTAATTTGTCTCTTGGGTGTTGATCAAACCTAAATTATTAATACAAGTATTATATCTTAACTCATCTTAGCAAGATGAATCGTGTATATATATATATTTTTTTTTTTAAATCACCACAAACAAGCTTGTTCACATTAAATATGGTATAGTATTACTTGTCAAAGAAAGACATTTAAGATGGTTTCATTTAGAAATAGAAAACCCCAAAAAGCCGAACTGTCTGTGTTTAAATTTGACATGGATATTGCTTGACACACAGTGCACTTAAATTGTGGGATATACTTTTTTTTTTTTTTTTTCTGTCCTCGGTACAAACCAGCCCTCATTAAAGAGCATCATGTTATGTGGTTGGGTTTGTTTGCGCTGCAGTTTACACACCAAACACAGTTGCCAGGCAGTCGAGATGCAGATCAATACCAAGCAGTGGAATACGTTAATTCCCATGTGAATTATGGTCGAGGGTGTGTTGCACTGACGTAGACTTTTGCTTTGAAAAATGTGGGCCTGATTATGCGTCAACTTGAACGTTCTGCCAAAGAACTGTGGGTCAAAAGCACAAAATGCGAATATGTTAAAAAGTCATTCAACGCATTTTGTCGATACGCTAGTTTTTCCCGTGATTTACTTTGCATTTGTTTGTTGTTGGTCCCAAACAGCGGTATTTTCCTTTCTTATTTTGAAAGATTTGAAGTTGACGTGAGATTGAGCAGATTTTTCCAATTTCCCATTTCCCATGGTGAATAGTTTTGCATAATAAATGAGAGCCTTTTTACCTTCAATCTTTATGTAAAGTGCAAAGTTGCCAAAGTGACTGTGACACCTGTGTAAGCGGCCTGCTGGCAAACGAGCTTTCCAAATTCCTTAGGATGCATGAAGCCCAAAATTGTAGACTGGGACAAGAAAACTTTGCTAAGACATTCTGGAGGTTTATCTTACATTTACTGTAATAAGTCATTTGAATGTTACAACGGCAAATTCCGGTTCATATTTACCTCCCATTTTCTAAAGTCGTTGCAGTTAGCGTAAACCTGCAAATGTTAATGATCACGTGTGTTGCAACACACACACACACATTTTGTCACTCACACTTTCGGCTGAACTTGCCGCCCAGTGTGGGTTTCGAGCACTTTCGAATACCTGAATGTGACAAACGTAATTGCATGCAATTATCGGGATTCCCTGTAAATTACTCCCAAATTGCTTTGTCTGTCTGTTTTTTTTTGTTTTTTTTTCTCATGACCTCAACATATGGATATCGAGCTGCAGGAACATTAGAAAATGCCAGGGAGCCAACTGCAGCTATGTTGTTTAAGCACTTGTCTTTGTATAAACTCAAAAATAAATAAGAATGTGATTTAAGTGATATGTAATTCCAAATAACTAACGTCAGAGCACCTTATCATGAAAATGAAACGACGGTGAAGCAGTGTAGTTGCCAGCATGTGTTCCGCGCTACTATGCTGAACTGGAGCCATAATGATGTTAATCCGTTTCGTACTTGTATGCCTATGTTGCCCATACTTCATTCGGGTTTCATTTAAGTTGAAAAAGATTTTCAAATGATGAGACTGGAAATCAGTGAATGGTTTAGGTCCTAATGTTCATAGGATATAAACTCAATAACGTTCTGAGGTCAGCAGAGTTCAATGCAAACATGGTGCATAAGCCTCTAGCTGTTATGCTGCATGCACATGAAATAAGTTGCCAACAGAACTGAAAATATCACCAAGGGAAACTGCTTTTAAATCCAGGTTAAAAACTCACAAACTTACCCATGATTAAGGTCTTTTAGAGCATTCCATCATCCATTTTTTTTCCAAAATAATCTCGCACTGAACACTCTTTTAGTAATTTTAGAAAACTACTTTTCATCTACTTTCTAATTTTTATTCTTTTTAAATTTTATCATTTAGTTTAACTTTAAATGTTGCTTTGTGATCACATTGATATATCTTGTACCTGGCCTTTTCAGAAGACCAGACATTTGCCCACTAGCCTATTTTTATTTTTATTATTTTTTATTTTTTATTTTGATCAAAATGTGATTGCAATGATTTTTATTTTATTTTATTTTATTTTATTTTATTTTTATTTTATTTTATTTTATTTTATTTTATTTTATTTTATTTTATTTTATTTTAATTTAATTTAATTTAATTTAATTTAATTTAATTTTAATTTTAATTTTATTTTAATTAAAATGTTATTAAAAAAATTTACCAGTTTAAGGAACAGAATTGTGCAGGAGTTTGGCAGGATGAGATAAAATAAAATATTGACAGAAAAGAGTCTTCGGTAATATTGTTGAGCCACTTGAACTGCACAATTGGTGATGAACAGCGAGTGAATATGGAGTCGTTTTTTTTCACTAATCTCTCGGTTGATTGTGCCCGCCTGTATCTTGGCTCCCTGATCGTAGCAACAGCTTTCTACCCTCCATTCGTAATAGCCCAGATTCCGACCACAGTCTGGTAAACTTTAAGGGAAATGTGAAGAAACGGTCCATTGCACTTGAATCAGAATGGGAAATGTGAGACACATGAAGAGCTCAACTCCAGTCATCTCTCAGTGATCTGTGTGGCGAGAGCTGGGGATTGAAGGGGGGTTGGGGGGTGGGGTACCCTTCCTCTTTGCCTGCACACTCGTTGCCCGGGCGTTTTTTTTTTTTAAAGTCATACTCAAATGTTTTAAGAGGCAAAAGTCCTACCGCAGAACAAAATTTTATGTGCCGACTTGTTATTGTTGATTCAGTCTGATTCCAAGTCTCATTAATGCGCTTTGGACAGGTAAAGGCAACTCCTTCGGTAAATCTAATTAATTCAGCTGCATTCTTTGAGACGTGTTCTCGAAACAAATCTCATGCACATGTTACAAAGACCTGACTGAATCCACCACGCAACCCACACACTTTTTCCAGTGGTTTTTGGCCTTGGCAGACCTTTACCAACTGCAGCAGCGCTCCAGCCTGCGCCTAATACGAGAAGGTGATGTGCATAATTTGTTATATATGTATTGCTTGAAATGTGAAATACAAACACAGCAAAAATGACAAGCTCGCTGCCCTCAAAACCACTTAGAATAACATCTCAGTTTGAGCGTTCTGGACGCTTGCATCTGATTAGGACAAACTCAACATTTGTATTGCTTTTTTCAAGTTTTCTCCATCTCTTATTTTTGCATGTCAAAATGGATGAAGGCTTTCCATAAACACCTTGGAGGAATACAGGGAAAATTGAGTTGCGGCTATAGGAGACGCACGGAAAGCACAAATTTGGGATAATGAGTGTGTTGGGAAAATCGGACGTTGATCACGAGTGGTCAAATGCTCCCGCTATACCACAACTTTACTTTTTTTCTGTAACCGCATTATTGGATTTACTTTTTAGTTTTTTTTCTTCTCAGCTCCAGGTTTCTTTAAAAATTCCATATTCTTACGTGCGATGGTTCGGAGGTTTGTACCCCAACCCTCTCCTGTAAATAATGACTTCACGGCGCTTTGACATTTTGAGAAAAAGGTCATGGACTTTAGGATATATCCGCCCCGTCCAACCCTCACTCTCAATCTGATGCTCGATTAGCATTCGATTTTTTTTTTTTTTGGTGGGATTTTCAGTCGCGCTGCACATCATAGCGAAAGAATAACCCAAATACCTCAATGTCTGCTTCTGCTCCCTGTAAAAACATAGAGAGGGGAGATGTACGATGTGGTCGGCGCACCGCTCGCAGACGCACACACATGCGCGTCCACTGTAATTGGACGGATCAGTGGAAAGTGGAATTTGATACAAGCCAAAGCAATTTGGGGGGTGGGGGGGGGGGCGGTGGTATGACAAGATATTAAGAGCAGTTGAGGAGGGCAAAGAGGCAGGTGAGAATGATTTGTCAGAGGCTCTTTTTGTGTGCTTCTATTTGTGTGTGTGTGAGTTTTGCTGTGAAACCTCTGGAGTCTGAAATCTGATTGGTTAAAAAAAAAAGAAAAAAAAAAAAGAAACGGCACGCCGCCTTGGGAAAAGGACACTTACATGGCAACAACAAAAATCCAAAAGAAAAACTTGTATATTATCCCACAAACGACTAAAAGCTAAAGGGTTGAGGTTTTATGTCACGAGTGTCGATTCGCACGTCGCCATACTGAGAGGTGGTTCGAAATATCAGGGAACCTTATTTATATGTTTATTGAAAAAAAAAAATCATTGTTAAATATGTCTGAAGTGTCAAATTGACAAACTCTTAGTCCGGAGAAATAGTCTGATTTGGTTTGGTGGCAAAAACTGAAAATGTTTTTGCACAGCACTTTACAATCAAGTGCATTCAATTTGGGAAATTCGAGCTGAAAAGTGAATTTCTGTATACCGTCGATGAATATTTTTGAACATACCATGACAAAGGGCTTGGTTGCAGTAATAGCATTCTGCGGACAGAATCTTCTTCCCAAATGGAAACGAAGCATCTGGATTCACTTGCATTCTGACCACACTTGCATTATTCTCTCTTTTTTTTTTTTTTTTTTTTTTTTTTTTTAAAAGTATTCCCGCCATCATGCAATGAGTCAATATATTTTTGGGGGCACATCAGGACACTTGCTAATATAAAGAAAGCCATTACATTTGTGTGAATTGATCTCAAAGCGACTTGGCGGTTGTTTATTTGGATTGCAAACAATTTATTTCGTTATGTGGCAGTTAACTCCCACATATTTTTTGTTCTAAGTGGCATGAATTTGGTTGCGTTCGCTTTCAAGCTGCAAAGCTGAAAGCCCTCACGGCTTCAGAGCAACTCGAAGCGGTTCACGTCTTTGGCTGATCCCGACGCTGCTTTCATCCAGCACGTTGACTTGAGGGCTATAAATTCAGACAGGCTGGATCACCTGCTAAAACTCATCTCACTTTGGCTCCTGCATCCCTCCTTCCTGTCTCCTCGTCGCCATGGCGATAGACCAAACAGGGAAACACTGCAGTGCCACCAAACAAGCCACAGCTTAATAATATCACTCGGCTTTTATTATACAAATAAAAATAAAAATGATTTTCCTGACTTCATCATCTGGCACAGCTTCTATCATAAAAAGATTTAGTAACCGGACTCGCTGCTGTCATTTAAACATCAGGCTTCCTTTTTTCGACAGTTTTTGTAAACAAATGTATTCTTCAATCCATGTTACAGCTTTGTGGTATTCACCACTGCTTTCCACTTTATCCTATTTGGATGTGGGTTCGGATTCTACAAATCCTATCAACATTACCAGCGTCTTTGCGCAATTTCCCAGTTGTTTGATCTACACAGTGGGCAAAATGTAAGAATAATGCTGTAATAACATTTCTATGATAATTTTTGTTTTAATACAGAAAATTCACTGAAACTTTGTCTGCACTTGCATAATGCTTCTACTGTGAAGATCTTCGTTGGCGATTTATTTCCGTGACATTAAAACATTCATCCGTGTGTGAGAACCCAACCCAGTCGTGGCGGACTCGGATCCGCCAAACAGGTAAATGAACTTGTGAACCGCGAGGCCTCCGACAAACAAAGTGGCGTTTGAGCGGAACTGACGGTGATGTGCTTCACCTTCACTTAGCTTCACGTGGGCACTTGACTGAGTCGCAGGGGTCACGGCGAAGGCGCCGGGGTCAGTGTTTACTGGTATTTTCCCCGTCACTCTGCGCAGCCCCTGCGTGTAAACCCTCGCTGGCAAACTCCCCGAAGAGCTCACAAAGGCAAACAGATGAGGGCTGCAGCACGGGTTGTTGATGTTTACTCTGTCCCAATCCTGTCCGTAGCAACGTAAGATACCGTTTTGGAGATTAGGAGGGGAAATATTTTCCCAAGCGGGCTGACTCAGCAAAATAAACACCTCAGTTTCGGGGTACACACGGCATGCAAAGAATCCCACCTCAGTCAAGGAGATTGTGGATAAGTGAAAGGGGGCTCGTGAGTAGGACTTTTGTCCTCGAGCTGTCACGGATGGAGAGGGATTTTCTTGCATTTCCTGCAAACAAAAATAAGAAAAAAAAAGAAACGTTGAGAATCAGTGATCCCCAACCACTTTGGAGCGGGCTGCGTTGAGCCGCACAGATGAAGAAGTTGCATAAAGGCAGGCAATAGACGAGGTGTGCTAATTTCCGACTATTTTATTATCGTTGCTTGTCACTTTAAATGAATGTTGGTAACAATTTCAGTGAGTATTGTACAATTCAATCTGGAGACCGAGTGAAAAAAGCTGAGAGGAGGTCATGACGCAAGCACGTCAGGGTTGCAGGTCGCAGGTTCACACGCATTAATCACGCCTGTCCGGCGAATGGCGACAGCTCGGTTTGATCAGCTGAATCGCATGTGACTGATGTCCCGGGGAAGTTGTCTACCGTAATAAGAAGCTTGGGATGAGTTGTGGCCATCACGCCACCTGCAAAGGTTTTCAAAGAAATTTTCAAAGTTTAACTTTAAGCTATGTGCAGATTACATGCGTTTAAATCCAACATTTTGTTGCTAAAGGACCTACTGTAAGTCAATGTCGTATTTTAGGAAGCCTGAAACTTAACGAGGTAAAGAAAACATGTTCTTTCTGCCTGTGAGTCAAAACTCTGGGCATTAATATAAATTTTAATTATTTACAAATGACTGACTGGTTTTGGTATCACACATGTTGAGATTTTTGGAAGAAAATGTTGGCACTCGGCAACCATGTAACTTGATCATCTGTGAGGGCAGCGCTAATGCTAAAAGCTGCATATTGGTTACGGAGCAACCTGTGCTGCACGTCCAGACATCTGCACCAAGACTTTGCCTGCCAATGACGATGCCAAGAGCTACCACAGCATGGTTTTAATAGACCCAAATGCAGGTTCCTCACTCGCTTGCTTGCTGTCCAGACAACTTTCCTTTAAAAAAAAAATTAAAAAAAAGTCTTAAAATTCAAAAACATACAATAAAAGGAGTGGGGAAAGTTGATTAAATTTAGGTGTGGTAGTTAACATATCACTGTTTTAAAAACATGTCACTGAGAGCTGCTAAATATTTAATTTTGAATATCAACGTGAACCAGGATTTGAATTGCAATGATTAGTGCACGAAGACAAATCAAACTGAAAAAAACAGATGCAAAATAAAATCATCAGATTCAGATTTTTTTTTTTAATGCATGTACCGGCCACATTTAAAAAAAAAAAAAAAGAAAGAAAATGACCAATTGGATCAAGATGATCCTGCAACAAATATAATTGAGTAAATCCTACAAAAACTTACTTCACTGCATGTTGTACTTTTTTTTTTTTAAATCATAATACAGTTTTGGATTGTTTCTCTGGCTTTTTACGTTGGCATCTCTCAGTTCATCAATAGTTGGCTGCTGTGACAAAAAGGAGGGAAAATCAAAGCAAATAAATAAAATGATGCTGGAACTTCCCGAGAGCGGTGAGGATCTGCCGAGTTTATAATGACACATATTAATCATGTCATGCTTGTTCGTGTCAGTGGACTCTTTCATATTTTAGTCTCTTTGTATCGTGCGTAAAGCGGCTTCTGTGCGGGACTGAGGGTTACTTGGAGGTGAATGATCGGTGTTGGGTTTCAGGTACAAGTTAGCAGCTCGTTTTATCAAGCGGAATAAGAAAATGGGAAGCTCCAACTGCGTGGTGGGTGCGAACAAATGGCAGAGACAAATGTTGGAAAAACAAAAGCGGTCGGCGCTTGACAAGATGAGTAAGAATGGTTTCCATCCTGGACCGGTCATGTATGCGATGGGCTTTGCAACGCTGTTCCAACTCTTTGTAGGTTCCGTAAAAAAAAAAAAAAAATTGGCGGGTTTTCCAACTGCTTTACATTTTAAATGAAATCATTTTTAATAGCAGGTAACACGTCATTAATATTCTTACATCCTCAAAAATATAACAGACAGAATGCATTTGGCTTGATTTATGTTGTTGTAATTTGGCCCGGGATGAGTCCAGTACTTGCACGCTACAACTCGCGAACCCTTTGTACTACCTTGAGACATCTGTCCTGTTCTGAGCCTTTTTTGACTCTTTTGGGCCACTGTAGTCCAAGTGTCCGGGTGGGCATGTGTAAAAAGCTCATGATGATGATTGCCGGTGTCATTGCACATGACTCTGTCAATTCATGTCATATTATGCAGTTGTCAGACAAGTAAGAAAATTACCATAGAACAGGGGTCCTCAATCCTGTTCCTCGAGGGCCGGTATCCTGCAGGTTTTCCAATTCTCCCAGCTGCAACACAGCTGATTCAAATGATCAGATAATCAGCAAGGTATACAAAAGTTAGATAACGATCGTTCAGGTGTGTTGCAGCAGGGAAAGATGGAAAACGGGGGCAGGACACCGGCCCTCGAGGAACAGGATTGAAGACCCCTGCCATAGTATGATCTCGGAGATCGGAGCTTGGTCTCGTAAACATGTCGAGAGAAGCGATGTTGGGGAGGTAACATGCAATTTTTCATGTAAATTGGCACATTCGAGGCATTTTTTTTCCACTCTTTACTTTCAGAAGGAATGCTGCATCTGAAGTGAGCATTCAGACAGCTATAGAAAACTTGGAACAGGACACATGAGGAACTGTCCTGTGTCAATTGTCATGGTGCATTGAAATCAAATGACCCAGATGCAAGAAAATCCCAAATTGAAAGGAGTTAACGTCCCAGGTGATATGGCATGACTCCTTCTTGTGACTCTAACTTAACTCTGCAAGCACAAGTCTATTTTTTTGTTTCTTGCATTTCAAAAAATGCAACAATCCACTCCACCTCTTAATTTACCTGTGCCGCATTGATTGCAGCAATTAGACCGGCCCCCATGCGCAGACCAGTTGACAAACCCAGTTTGCGTTGAATCCATTTTTTTGATCTGGCTATTGTTACCCACACACGTCTACATCGGTTATGACAAATTTACTGCATTTTATGACGTTCTTCGGACAAGCCAAAAAGTGTTCAGTGAACCATTTGCAACTTGGCTGATGATTAATGACCACTGCGGCGTGTTGGAGGGAACCAAACGGAGTGCGCACGTAAACACTCCCCTGCCAAAGCCTTCACCCTCTAAGAAAAATTAGGGGGGGATGAACTGTAATGGGTTAATTACACCACCAATCTGCGAGGGTCGAAAATGCAGGCCTTTTTAATTATCTCCCTCCATCATTCGACACATTTTTATTATTTTTCTTCTCTCCCCGCGCCACTTTCTGCCGTGCACTTCAGTGTCATGAAAGAAAATATGTGGATAAGTGGGTTCATCCATCTCACCCTTTCTTCACTCACTCCTTTTTTTTTTTTTTTTTTGCATCTCTCCATCTTGACATCCGTTAACAAGCTCTTCAGATGCGATACGTTGATCTCGGTTTTGTTTCGTCGTCATTACCATTTTTTTTGTTGACTGATCTAGTTTTGATTCATATTATGTCACAGGGGGCATCAGGGGGTCTGGCCCCCTCAAAAAAAGTGGTACCCTCCAAACTAAATACCCCAAAATATCTCGTGCTTTTGTCCTTCGCGCCACTTCTGACTGTCTCAGTCTTTCTTGCCCCCTCAAATATAAAAATATAAAATATATAATAAGTTGTTTCTCGCTGCTCCATCTCCCCTTTTCACTCTGCTCAGATTATCGTCTGTGGGATAGCTGTGAGCATAAACCCGACTTTATCCTTCAGTATGCAAATGAGCAAGTGTCGGATTCGAATCGCAATTCGCAGCAGTTAACGACAAATGCGAAGCAAATAAGCTAAACTTGCCATTCAATCATGATCAAACAAAATAAAAAAGTGTTTTCCCTGAGTGCTTTTGTTCCAGTTTATGGAAAGACACAAAGCTCCTCACTTTTAATGACGATTTCAAATTACACGGACCTGAGAGCAACAACAGACAGCAGCCCGTCAGAAGTTCCGAGCTACGAACGTGCTTTCTAATGTTGAAAGTTGATGAAAATGTTCAAAGACGTAAAGTTTTCTTGGCACTCTGCCCGCGATGGCTCCCCTTGAGAATGTTTGGAAGTTGGCAGCCGACGGATTTGGTTATCATCCCCGTACGCGTGTGTAGGTGTGAGATTGGAGAAGGAGCCTCGCCGAGAAGCAGGAAGCCGCTCTTGTGCCCACCTCAGCACAAGAAACACAATGAAAACATTCAGCTGCGCTCTTCGAGATTGTTCTTGGCCACAGAAGCTCTGTAGGAGGAAACGCAAGCCGAGCCCTCGTACTATTTTGTGTCTACTCAAATGTATGGATTTTTTATTTATTTTTTTCCCCAACCTGTCTGCGGCTGAGGCGTTGCCAAACGCCAAATATTATACAATTAAAATTCCACTTAAAGGTACTCAATTTTGTGTGCCCCGATCTTGACAAGGAAATGTAACTAATTGCCAAGATGTTACTATTGATACAGTATTTAATGTTCTGGGCGGGTTTTTTCGGGCCCTGCGCGAGTGATGGCGATGACGGTGGAAACTGGAACTGGCCGTTTTTCAGTCTGCCAGGCCTTGTACTGGGCAGCATTGTGGTCAGACCTCGGTTCATTGAATGCGGTGATTAGTTTGTCTTAGCCGACCGCGGACCAGAGGAATCCACGGGAGTTCCAGTAAGTGGAGCTAGCTGGAGACACAGAGGAGAAGATTAGTGTTTTACTTCCCTGAGAACCACCTCTTCTTTTCTTTCTCTCACTTACAGGCTGCTCGGGATCCCCTTTGCCTGTTCAGACTCTTTTGGTTTGAAATATTCAACAAGCATGTCTAATGCTAATTGTATCCCTAAAGGGAATACGTCGGACTCAAGTTGTTCTTTCACCACCACTGAAGAGATTTTTTTAAGTATCTCGTTTATTTTTGCGCTATCTATAGTCTTGGCCTGGTTTGAAAATATTGTGCTGATATTAGTATTGGAACCTTATTGTTTTGTTTGAACATCCTGTATGCTACATATAGGACCATAAATTATAGTGGGATATACGGTAGACCTCTCATTTCTACTCATACTAACAATAAGTTCTTTATTATAACACGTCATGGATTCATCACATTGTCCAACCATATTTGCTTAAACCGCCGATGATTTAATCGGACCAAACCCTAAGACCGCTAAGTGCATTAATGACCTCTTGGAAGACTGGTTAGCATGTCTGCTTCATACTTGTGACATCCTAGACTGAAAGTCAACGCTGCCACATTCAAAAGCATGCATGGTTGTTGTTTGTTATTGTTTGGCGACGAATACAGGGTGTATCTGGCCTTTGGTCAGCTGAGAAAGAGTCCAGCTCACGCGCCGCCTGAGTGAAGACAAGTGGTATATAAGAAAGAAATTACATCACGGTGAACGACCAATCATGGCTCATCTAAAAGAAATTCAGGTGAGCCGTGATTGGTTGTCAGCTGAGCCCTGTGCAACTGTGATGTTAGTTTCGGCTGACACAAGTGAGAAAATGGCCGCCCCCTGAAATGGATACAAACCGGTGGATTTTGCTGCGCAATTCATATTCCATAAATGCAATATTAATCAGAATGCCATGTTTAGACTCGTGAAGGCACATAAAGAATTTAATTAGGAAGATTTTTTTGGGGGGGGGGTTGACTTCCCCTTTAACAGTCCTCATTTTGATGTTTTTAGCTTGTCATATTTTATTTATACTTCTCATTATTCTATTTTATTTTATTGTATTCTGTCTTTTTTTTTTTTGCTTGATAATTGAATATTTACCTTCTGCCCATAATGTACGGTATAAAATTGTATGTACCGTAGTCTAGCGACACTTCAGACTGATTACATTAGTAATACTTTTCTATCAAGAACACAGCTCGACTCTTTCCGCTGCTTTACTTTGGCCCAACACCTTATTATTGTCTAGTCATGTATTTGACTGGCTAATGCAATGAATGCCTCGATAGTAAGTCATATTTGAGCTGTTATATAAAAACGTACGCATAATGTTGCCCGGTGGTCATCCCTGCCAGTCCAACCAGTGGCGAGTTAGTCCAATTACACTGGAGACATTCCCACTTTTCCCAGTTGTGATTCAGCCTTGGGCCCCCATTACCTGAACCTGTCTGCCTTGTAGGTAGCTTTGTCCGTCTGTTTGACAGCGTCGCCTCCACTGCCGACTACAGGATTAATGAGAGCCAATGAAAGCACCCCGCCCCCCCCCCCCCTCCACCAACCCCCTCCTCCTCCTCCTCCTCCTGCCCAACCGAAGCTGAAGCCAAGGCCGGCCATAGGCCTCATTATTAAGAGCAATGGCCAGGACTTAGGCCCTGTCTGTGCAAACATTCAGCAACGGAATTGAGAGGGGAAGGGGGGAAAGGGAAACGGGCCCGCGGGGGGATGAGGTTTCAATGAACGTCAGCCAGCGTCTGCTCTGTTTGGACTGCAAATTATTGCTGGCTGATGCTCTATTATTTTACAACCAAAGATTGCTGTCGCGAGGAAGGGAGGAAGGTGGTGGGGGGGGGGGGAAAGAGGGCGAGTAAAAAAATGAAAAAGGAGCGAGAATAAGAACTGTGGAAACTCTATGGGTACATAAAAAAAAAATAACGTTAGTGAATACTATAACAATCTTTGAAAGTATTACTGGAGCGGCCACAGCTGAAGCTAAGAATAGTTTGTAAAGTGGCTGTTGATAGTTCTAAGCAGATATGAAGTTGGGGGGGATACCAGCAGGCCAGGGAGGACGAGAAATTGGAAATAGTCACATAAATGGCTTATAAACTCAACACCTTCAAGTCAACATCAATTACAAATGTCTCATTGCTCCACGGGGGATTAACGACATTTGTGTAAAATTCACAAACAACTACACTGTTCAGTATATATTTTAGTTATTTGAATTGCAAACTTCTTGGGACCGTTCTTTCTTTTTTTTTTAGTTTGTCCAGTTAACCCATTCTCAAAATGAGAGAGACACTCTACGATGAACACCTGCTTTTTTATTTCTCAAATCCTGACTTGGCATTTTGATTTCGCTCATCTCTCTAGGATGCCTACTTCCAATTGAGGCTCATTTGGACTATTGTTTTGCCAAAGTTGAGCTGTGAAATTGTCTAAAAAATCGCGGCTCAATATAAAGCAATGATCCTTGGGCCCCTTTTTTTTATTTTTTATTTTTTTATTAAATAATTTATTTATTTATTTATTTTGCTGCTATGACAGACAAATCCACCCCAGTTGTGTCAATTTGTGAAACTTCCGCCCAGTTGAACGTTTTTCTGACTTTGACAGTTTTAAGATGAAATAAAATAATTCATTTTTGCCAAGATTAAAAACAAACACCAAAATTGTGAGTTCTCTTGCCCTCGACAAGGCAATTAATTTGTCAGAAGAATAATAAACGCAATGATTCCAAGATGGCCTGCTTGGCACTT
Source organism: Idiotropiscis lumnitzeri (assembly GCF_059441095.1). NCBI lineage: Eukaryota > Metazoa > Chordata > Actinopteri > Syngnathiformes > Syngnathidae > Idiotropiscis > Idiotropiscis lumnitzeri. The sequence goes on from NC_142410.1 coordinate 5,305,075, forward strand.
TGACTGCCTTTGGATGAGACGCCATTTACGCATGTTGGACGGTCATATTGTAATGTAACAACCTTAAATGTGTGATTTTGCAACACTAATACATAATACTGTATTGCTGACAATCTTGTCATGTGACACTTTAGAATACATTTCACCAACAGTGACCACAATGCTCACACTTTGTAGTTTTATACAAGTGCTAATTTTTGTATTGTTTCTTTAAGGAGCTCCCATCGTGATTTTATTTGCCAAACCTGGAAGGTTTACATACTGTAAACTCACCCCTGCAGATTTGACAGCTTTCGACCCTGATTGTTAATCACAATAAATCATAAAGGCTGCTTTCAAGCGCTGCAGTCCTCATGTGTGTGCGGTTTCTGTTAATGCATACATGCGTGCGTCTTCTGTCGCCACGTTGGAAACGGTCTCCCCCCCCCAGTAAAAGTCGTGTGGATGACGGGGAAAGCAATTCTTGCCCCAATAAAATTATCTTGGATTTTAATGTTTTCCTAACACATTTGTACTAATATTGTAGCTCACACGTCCAGGAAAAAAAAAAAAGTCTAGGTTATAATAGGCTCACCCTTGCTGGCAAAGACTACAGCGAAATAAAATTGCAACATTATATTGCCGGAGCAAAGTTAGTCGGTGTTATGGGCACTTTTTGCACCTCTCAATTGAGGCAATAAATTGAGTCTGATGGCTAATTTTAGGTGAAACCTAATACTTCAGGCTAACCTATGAGCCAGAAGGGACCATTTAATCGGAATATGTCTGGCAGTGACGCTAGAAGAGGAAAAAGTCCGCCCACCCCCTTCCAAAAAAAAAAAAAAAAAAAAGTTTACTTAAATTTTTCAAAATTTTTCAATTTTTTTCATTGTCATTACATTTATTAATAGTTAACGAAATGTGAGCTGCCATTCAAGCACAGTGAATATTCTGCCATATATTGAATTCTTTTTAAAGTAATGCAGAGACACATCGACTACTTCTCTTCGACTTATGTTTGAAATTCATAAAATTAACATGTGCTAATATTTGACGCATTCTCCAACAATTCACTCAATTATTACATTAAAATATCTCATCATCCAGCTAGCATGCCAAGAGCCACATCTCGGACATCCAATCAGTGAGACTTCCAATAAATGTAATCATCAGGCAAGAAATACGCAGCGGACGTCTCTAATTGTCTCCTGCAGAGAGGAAGCCGTGAACTCACTGTGTCAGCTTCGGCTGTGCGCCTTTCGGGGTTTGGTGACTGACCCCTGAGGGATAGCGTTGCATAGCATGCCAGCGCAATTAATGTATTATCTTACAGTATGAGATGGAAATCTTGGAATGATTAGCGAAGACGGTTGTGTACACTCGCTGGGAGGATTACTTACCACGGTGAGGCGGAGTTCACTTACACCTACTGTACAACTCAAGGGGAGAAATTGCTGTAAAAAAACAGCAATATGATTATCGGGTTAAATGTGTTAATGTGAGAGGAATTTATTGCGACAGTAATCTGTAGACTTTTGTAGCACATATTTAGTATATTTTATATATTTATATATATACATATATATATAGATATATATATTTATATATATCTATATATATATGTATATATCTATATATATATATATGTATATATTTATATATATATATATTTATTTATTTTTTATTTATTATTTTTTTTATTTTTTATTTTTTTTTATACACCGGACAGTGAACCGGGAAAGACCAAGCGTGGATGGCCAGTGTAAAAGGAGCAAAAATGTAGCCACATACGATGTATTATTTTATCCCACAATCCTTCACGCTATAAATCTTCACACCATTCCATTTTAAGCCCCAGTTTTTTTTTTTTTTTCACCTTACCATATGCTTAACTGCAGCGTCATAAGTGGGTCATAAATTGTGGCCGCCTAGTGCTGATATTTTAAGCTGCGCCCGTTTGACAATGCAGCCGGCAAAGCTGTTAAACTGTTCTACATTCAAAATGAACTCGTAAAAAATGTGCGACACTTGGCAGCGTGGATCATGTTGACTGTTTCCTTGCTAAACAGTATCCCCCCACCTCGTGAAAACGTATCCGGGTGTGACTGCACCGCACGCTGACACCGCGGCATCCATAGTGTTGTGGCACACGACATGGAAATACAATATGACAGTAATTATATTTTGCATACCTCTGTGGAGTAATCAAATGATCACCAATCTCCTTTGGGTAAATACAAGCATGGCAAACCAAACAAGGAGAGGTTGCGTGATTCTTTGAGCAAATATTGCTCTGGTAAAGAAATTAGCCACAATCGAGTGTTCATAATTGTTTTTTATTTTCTCCCTAAACATATGTAATTGCATCCAGAGTGTGAATGTGTGTGCGTGCACGTGTGCGTGTGGAGCAGCTGTGTCAGTGCCACGCTGCTATTGTTGCAAGTGCAGGGTCAAGTGGTTCCTCACTCGTGCCCACATCACTTAATCGGACAGCCGCGCACACTGAACAGCTCACATGCGGTGTTTGCCTTGGAAGGAGACCAGTGACAAATCTGCATTTTTTTTTTTTGTAGCATGAGGCAAGAAGGAATATATTAGTGTGGGGCCGTGTTAATTTAACAGAATTAATAAAAAATTGGGTTGAGAGGAAGATTGTAGAGAAACTGGGAAAGCTTGGCGAACAACAACATTTTGAATGTGCGTTTTATATTTAATACAGATCATATACGCAATTACGACGGCATTCCGTGCCGTCTGTCCTGTTTCTTTTATATATTATTATTCAATCATTTTATTTTGAATTACCCCATTTTGAATACACCACGGAGATAAACGTGATGTCACCAGGAAAATGAATACGAGCAAATCTGCGATTGTAGCAATTAAGTCCTCTTGAGGAATTTTTTTTTTTTTTTTTTTTTTTTTTTTTAAATGGAGCAACCCAATCCGTTTCCCCCCCACCACCACGTGGCACTCGCATGAAGATTTTGCATTGAAATGGCGGCCAGATGAATAATAATTTATCATTTTTGAAGAATGATTTATGTCCTCAATTCTTAGGTGGAGAAAAGCTGGATTGGTTCTCGTGCATTGAAGTAGCTCCAGACAAGCGTTACGATGTCTTTAGGGACATACGGTTGAGGGGGAAAAAAAAAATGTGTGGGTGTTCCTGCTAGACAGTCGTTTGACGTGGAGCCTCCCTTTTATTATATTTATATGTCGACTTGATTTGTTATTTTTATGGCAAACATAAGGAGATTATTGGCGGCAGACTAATCAAAGTGACAGTGGTGACACACACTGGAGAGCGCCCAATGTACACTGACGGAACCACAAGCTGGAATCAACTGCTGCTGCGGTCAGCCTTATGACGTGCTGTAACCTATAAAAGACAACAATCCCTCCGCATTACTTTGTTCCTGATTGGCTTTTAATTAATGCCTCATCAGGATGCATGTCATTGAAAAATATGTATATATTTTTTTTTAGTTGCCGAGCTCTTCATTTGTTCCTCACGACTGCGAATCTTAATATTTGGTTTCTTTGGTGAACAGCGGCTATCGAGTTTTCTCAGAGGAAAAAATTACTTTGGGGAGAGGAAAATAGTGCCAGCGACAAAGAAACTGTTCCGGGTGGGGTTTGATATTTGACATTAAAAAAAAAGAGGACATGTCCAGTCCAGTATGAGCATGTTTATTCATATTTCTGCATCCTGTCCATCCGCTACGTGCATGCAGACCACAAGACCTCGGCAGCCTTGCTGTCTGCTGGCCAGTGTTTACTTAAATGGGCATTCGTGTGTGTGTGAGTGACTGTGATGTGGAGCACCTGCCCACCCGTCCAGTCATGCTGCCGTGTGACGGCTACCGAGCTGGAAGCCTCCAGATGATATCATCAAACGCTGACAAGGCAGACAGGTCAAGGCGCCTGCGGTTGTTGCTGGAAAAGACGACTCCCCGAAATGCTTGCTTGCTTGTGTGTGTGTGTGTGTGTGTGTGTGTGTCTCAGTTGCACAACTCACACATAAACATTTTGGTTCAAGTCATTTTTTTAATCACACAGGAATACAATGGAGTACATTTGAACACTCTTTGCTAATCTTGAAACAAGTCTAAATATTACAAGAGGTCCATATTTCAAAAGTATAAGACTACGTTCTCACGCCGCCATATTAAGGAGCCCCTCAGTTGTCTTTGACGACCTTCCACCAGCTCCCTTTAAATCACGGGACGTCTGATGTATCCTCTTCCGAAATCTTGTAAATCCTCAATTGTCACGTATGAAAACGGACGCGTACCGGCTGGACTGTAAATGACCCCAGTCTTCAAATTAAATTAATTAATATAGTTTGAATATAAATATAACGCGTTTAGTGACTACGCTGAATGAGGGGCAGACCAATCATGGTCATCTTTGCATTCGTTAAGTTATATTGCGTTGATATTTGACTTGAATTAACCTCAATGCCCGTTTAAGACAATTTTGGTGTGACTTTATATGGCACGATGAGAATAAATTCCGGATCAGATACTATGACAACATTGAGGAGTCTCATTACCCTCAAAACATTTCTACCTCCTCCCTCCTTGACGGAATTTCTGCTAGCTCGTGTTAGACACAAAATAAAAAGTGTCGTATACCTTTCGGAAACACAGACCGCAATGACATTGTCCCGTATTGGTTTTATTTCACCAATCACCACTGTCGCCGATGACGACGGAAATAATACCGGAATGTCAGTGACAAACAAACGTGCTCACCTATCCCTTTTTTTTGTTGTTGTTGTTTTTTTTTTTGTTTTTATTAGTGGCCTAGAATTGATTTTCATAACTCAGTTAAGAGTAATTCTGACATTACTGACGCTTTGTAAGTTGGTGAACTGCAGTACTCGCAAATTTAACAATTTAACTTTAACTTATTTTCCTATTATCTCCTCTTTTCTCCACATCTCTTACGCCTTTGTTTTAAGATGTAATGGACACTCTTAAGTCCAACCTCCATGAGGTCATATGATTCAGTGCTGAAAGCAAAATTCAAATTGCACAAAACTCAGTAATACATGAGATCACTCAACTATTGTGCCAGAACTGGGCTCAGCTATAATCAGATAATTGACTTTGAATATTCTCATTTCCAGTGTTTTAAATGTTTAGACTTTGTAACCAAAGGATACATCGATAATTAAAGTATCTTGCTGGAACTGTAGAAATTGCTTCCAGCTATATCCTTGCACAACATTAAAAAAAAAAAAAAAAAAAAAAAGCTAACTAATAATTGCACTTAATATATCAACAGTCATTTAATACAATTTATTGCACGGATGGATGCCAACATTACCATACACCCCGTTTCAAAAAGTCATTTTAGAAGTGACTGCTTGTAATAATAAGCAGCTTTGTGGTTAGTTTCGCAACTTGCTTGAAGAACAAGACAAAAACGGGAAGAAACCCGATTGGAGCCTCATCCCTCCCTACCTTCCTAAAATATTGTACCTGCTGCTACCGGGTGTTTTCTTTTAAATTTCGCCCTCAAGTTTGCTTGTGTCGGTCTGTCGCGACCGCAGAAGACAGTTTAGCGAGGGTATGTTCTTTTTCCGTTGGCCGATTCGGGAGGATATTATGGCCTATTTCCACCTGCAAACCCGAGTGTTCCTCCGTTGACAGAATTTGTGTAATTACCGATGTCTACCCCTCACTTCCCACCTCCCGAAACACAACATGTGCCGTGGCTCAAGGAGAAAAAAAAAATACAAATAAAACTCAATTTCACTGTCGGTTCATGACGATGTCGAATAGACAAAATATCTCCTGTCCTCTGAATCCTGCGTGCCACATCATAATCAAATCAGCATTTCGTTTGAATGACTAACTGCGCAATGGCCGCCCCAAACATAATAACCCAGCATGCATTGCCGGGATCAAGCCGGTATCCACATTTCAGCAAGTCGACAAAAGTGTTTTGATTCACTAACATTCCTATTTCAGGAACTTCAAATGTTAGGTAAAGAAACATTAGAGCTGAATGGAACGCTGTGTGCGTTATGCGTGCATGCATGTCCATCGCAGGAGGCTCCATCCAATGTGTGTACCTGTGTGTAATTTGGACATACACCTCCAAGCACACCTAAGTGTATCTAGCCAAATGTTTTTATACGGCTGTGTGACGGGCGAGAGCCTCCATCTAACAAAGGCGACTATTTCGATGGCGCTGGTCAAGTGAAGGAGTGCTGGACTTATAATGACATCAAAAACAAACAGTGGTGAATGGGCACATGGTCCCTCTGTAACCACAAGGCCCTTAACGGGAAGAGTCTGTCCAGCGGGGCACTGCACAGCTCCGGCACTACAGGAAGACCCCGGCGCCAAGGAGTTAAAGTACACCTACTGTGTGCAGTGTGTGACACGAAATCGGCTGCACGTACACCCCGCCTCCCAAATACACCGAATGGACACACAAGCACACGGATTAGAAAAAAAAAAGAATACAAGTCCATTTGTGCAGACATTTGCGCGCATATAGACAAATACAAACATTCTCTTCCAGTCACGGGGTGAACGTCCCAATCACGCACCAGCAACAATATTATCCTGCCATTCACTGTCACGCTGTGATTGATGAAGCCAAGGGCAGGCCAGGCGACTGCAGCTCACATATTGCTTCAGATCCCTGCCATGCGGCGCTTATGTAGCATAACCGTGTGCAGGAAAAAAATCAGCATATTAAAGTACAAGTGTGCGGCCAAAGAACACGCAACGGATCCCCTTGTGAAGCGCTTTGTTGCACCCAAGTGAAATCTTTGTGTTTGGGTAAGACAAAAAGGAGATGTGTGATTCGGTATTTTTGGAATGTGGATGCAGCTCGTGGGAGTGTTGAGGAATGAGCAATTCTCGTGGGCATGTCAAGAGAATCATTAGAATCGGTTCGGAAATCGATTCGTTTATCAAATCGTTTGCGCGCCTCTAAAACATCCTTCTTTACCCACCGGGCATGGACAAGTGAGTTAAAAAAAAAAAATAAAAATCTGTTCACCTTGATTTTGCAATAGTTGTAATCGGTGCATTTATATTATTATTTCCAGCAAAAAGGTTGCAGCAGTAACACACAAAGCAGAATGACAGTACAGAACGTTCGCTCACCCAATCGGAAAATTGCATCCCGTTCATGCAAAGAGTCGCTTGGAAATGGCAGCATGTTCACGCATTTAATCGTTCAGGAACGAGAAATGACACAGCGTTCTCCCGCTTAATCGTTTGAGAACGGGAAATGACATCACATTCACTTGTCGACTCGTTTGCAAACGGGAAGTTACCTCACTGATTCAGTGAGTAAAGTTGAGGATGTGAACGTACGTACACGCGTTACACGCAATTTTATATTCACTAGGACAATGTTGCTCGGTTTTGTTTCGTGGCAAGGAGGGCTTAACTTGTCAACCCTGCCCCCGATCAATTGGACCGTTTTCCAAAGTGTACTTATTTAACTCCTTCACTGCCATTGACGGGTATAGAAGCCCAAAAAAATCCCTGATTTTTACCAAAGCTGACTGAGTGAGTTTTAATGAAAATTAAATGGTGTACTGCTGAAACCAAATTTGACATATAAACACATATCTTTGGGTGTCAAAATAAAGTTTTAAGATTTGCTTTGCATAATGATCCCAGATGTATATGTTGATACGTAAGACATAGTGTTCATGTGACATTTACAGCAAGCCAGGGGAGTTGTTAAGTGTAGGCGGATTTGTCCAAACAACAGATGCACATGGAAAGTAAGACATGTTCATTTCCCAGCTTGTCTTCTTCCCAGCCTGCCCACACGATTGTTTGAATGGAAATTAGATTTTAGGTTCATTTTTCCCCCCCCCCCATCTATCCCCTCTTGCATTATTTTAATCTTAACACATCACAGAATGCCTAAGAAAGTTGGATGGGCCGTTGTTTACAAGCGTGATTAAAGAGGCGTAAAAATTTTTTTTTTTTTTTTTAAACTTCTTGAAGGTTGTAAAGAATGACTTGAATAACAATGACTTGTATATTATTACTTTTTGCTTTTTTTTTTTTTTTTTATTTGTTCACAATGTAAATTGGTCGCTTCAGCAAATGTGTTACCTTTTGAATGATAAAAAACAAAATTAGGGCTGTGCAGTGAAAATGGAACAGTTCCTCAGGAACTCTTCACAACCTGCTTCTCAACGCAGGCCAAGCAAGGCCGTGACGTCTTGCATTGTGTTTTACAACAATACACAATTTTAGAAATAAGGCACGCCACACAGGACGCAATTCTTCCGAACCCAACTTGGACCGGACAGTCGCAAAAATATAACTGTCGGACTCTCACCCACGCACTATGGGCAATTTTTTGTGTGGCATCCAGGCTCTTCATTCAATATTTTTTAATCCACTAAAATATAGTGTCAGTCAAGCAATACACAGGTTACTGAAATAGCACGTGGCCGATAATCATGAGGAGAGTGTGAGATCTCGCCCCAATTCAGGGGTGGGAGAACTTTTTGATTGGTGGGCCACAATGGATTCTAAAATTTGACAGAGGGACCGGACCAGGAGCAGATGGATGAAATGTTTTGGTAACCTCACCTCATTGGAGAGACAAAATGTATTTTATTTTAAATGAAAATGAACAAAAGCTTTTGACACACCAGAGTATTTCGAAAATAAAAAATTAACAAGGTTTATTCATTAAATTTTTTTTCCAAGTTTGGCGGGCCGGATTAAAACGTTGAACGGGCCGCACGTGGCCCCCGGGCCGTAGTTTGCCCACACATGCCCCAATTGATGGGTGCCTGTTGTAATGGAGGCCAGGCCACGCGAGGAGTACAACATGTGCTTGTAATATGTCAATTTACATTCTGGAAAAGATTTGAAAAAAAAATAAATAAAGGTGATAAAAATCTCTCCATTTACTCAGTTTGTTCAATAGATATCATAACCAAAGCAGCCCGCCATCAAAATTACCACAATATCCCACTCGCTGCTTTAAAACATCCTAATAAAACAGAAACTCGCTTGCACGCCTCAGTAAAGGCCCTTGACATCTCATTTGGGACATTTTATTGCTTTATTGGCATTGATCGCACTTGAATTAATATCACGGTATAACATGTAAAGTGTCCTCCGAGAAGTTAAATATGTAAGACGGAGCCGCTTGCGAGAACAGATCTCTTCTGCGCACTGCCAATCACCGGCAAATTCTCCACACGTTAACTTAATCATGATGGGTGAAGCAGAAATGCTGAGAGACGTTTTTCACCCCCAACATCTCTCTGGGGTGTCTGGACATGCAAATGCCGCCGACCACAGCTGCTTCCCCACGAAGTTTTATTACACAAAGTTGTAACATTTATCCGTACGTTGTGCTACAGCCTTTTTTTTTTTTTGTCTTTAGTCACACTGAATCCTGCCAAGAGGTACAGTAATTGGCATATTGTCCAACTGTATCTTGTTCTGTATGTGTGTGTGTGTGTGTGTGTGTGTTATGATCTGAATGTTCTGGTCCAAAGATCCACTCACTGTGTGCTACATGATATAGCAACAACTCCCCAAAGCCAATGATTTACACCAGTGGTCCCCAATCAACGGCCCGTGGGCCCGTTTGTCCATGCAGGCTGCACAGATGAAAGAAAATTTGTTTAAAAAAAAAACCCCCAAAAACTGCAATATTTGCGGTTTATTTATTGTTATTAAAATATTTTATTTTGAAAAGTGACAGACCTCTCTCCATTACATCGGGCTCTTGATGCATGTCAACATGCTAATTGTCTCGGTCGCTCGTGAACCTAAAAGTTAAATTCAACTGAGCTGCACCACAGACAGATTGTACTGGATTACTGAGAACTAGTACACCACAACTAAAGTTTTCGAAAAAAATACAAATTAGCAACATATGACTTTTATGTTGCCATTACGTTCCCCCGTTGCATTTTCTGGCATGTTCAAAGCATTTGGGATAAATCCTAACCCCCCGTTGTTTTTAGCATCCTGTTCTTCTTTGATTCGGTTCTGGCTCTGATATCAGTGAGCTTGATTTGGACGAGGAGAACTGAGGTCATCTTGTGAACTTGAACTAAATCCACTGATGTTGTTTGGATAGGTGCGCACAAGGCCTTGCGAGACGCACAAAATTACTGTGGACATTTTTTAATGCACGCTCCCTGCTCCTTGAGGGGGAGTCCTGGGTTTAAAGAATTTGTCCGGCCAAGTAGACTGTGCAAGTTGGAATTAGTTGAAAGAGAAGTTGTCGTTTCTGGAGTGAATTTACTGACTTTAAAGTGAGTTTGGGATGAGAACATTTGTGACAATGATTTAAAAGTAGAACGAAACATAAATCATAATTTGCTCTTTTATTTCGGTTTTTATGAGGCAGCCGACCAAGAACATCACACTGGTTGTCCCATGTAAATCTAGAAGGAAATTGTAAAAACATATTCAGCATCAATGTGACTGCCCTTGCACAGCAACAGACTGAAACAATGGCGAACACAGTAGATCCATTAATTTTTTTTTTCTGACGGTCGAACAACTTGGAATTCAACATTTTCATTCTTGTGCGGTTCAAGTCTGGTGCGAGTAGCGATCTAAAAGTTTTGCAACACCCCCGTGCAAACGGGTGCAGCGTGACGCATGTAAAAGTTCATGTTGCGCCGTTGTGGGTGTGAACACTGCCGATTTGCTGCCAATCAAAGTGGCACATAGTCCCTACCATGGCGGAAGAATAAATTGATTACCTCTTGTTTTGCAATGGGTCATACAAGAGGCCCCGATCTGAGATTTGAACCCTGCCTATTGTCCCGTTTCAGCTGTTATAGCCCACATCTAAGCCTTGACCCTAATAACGAGTGATTCAATTTCAATTATTTTTAATATTGCGCCGTTGTGGGCGTGAACACTGCAAATTTGTCTGTTGTACACATGTACAGGATTCATGCCACTTTTCAAATTTGTCTATATTGTTGATAATGATATTTGGATCATCTTATTTAGACTGTAGAGTGACTAAAATACAGTCGGTACTAATCTATTGACAATAAAACACTACTCTAGACTCTTGTTTCGAAGCTGTCTCGTTAACTGTCCCGCAATTTTTTTTCCCACCCATATGTGGACTCTAACTAGCAACTCTCTAGCCACAATCCTGTCCGGCTGCCCAATAGGCCACGGGATGTTCCTTCTTTTGGGGCTGCTTGTTTGGACCCCTCGGCCAAGACTGTAAGCCACTGTGACAGTTCCTGGCAGCGGGCAGCAGCTCCACAGCTTAAGTTGTAACAGATCACCACGTGGGATCCCACAGAGCATGACTTATGCACCCGGCGCTTTGTGTTGCCTTTTAATGGTTGTTTTATCGTTCCTTTTTGTTGGTGGGTGAATAGAGGTCAGTGAGGAAATGTTTGGCTGCATTATTTGGGATTTTTAGACTATTGACTGCTTAGTTTACAGTAGCTCAGGATTTTTGAGTGCAGAATGTAGAGGAGCGGTAAGAAATGTGTTTATCGGGATTTACATGTTGTGAAAAAAATTGACTTATCATTACTTATTTCTGAGAGTGTGTTTTAGAGCAATCTGTTTTGCACTTCCCCCCACTTTCACAAACCGCCAATACACCGAGTAACTTCACGCATGACTTGATCTAATAGTCTGGGCCAGATCCAGAACCACTGAGCCCAGTTGCCAGTCTGCACTTAGCCTTACACTATCATGCAGAAACACACCTTTCCCCCACAGCTGCGACACCTCCGCTATCTTGCCAACACCGGAAGGTAAGCAGAGCTGCTCAGTTTCATTGGATGCATAGATTAGCTGGATTTGGTGACACGGTGCAGTTTGGGATATGCGCCACATACGCGCAGTGGCGTGTATGAAGTGATCTACATGAGTAAAATATGCTTTTGTTGATTTTAATTGTACTTTAGCATTCTCCAAGCAATGTTCAACACAGATTTGCCATTGGCTCCAAAATATATGGGAAAGGCTATAGAGCTGACCTCCTATATTTGCGGGGGATGTGGACTGGGGCTGCTACACGAAGAGCAAAAATCTATGCATGATTGACACCCAATATATTTTAAAAAATAAATAAATAATGCAAATCCCCATGTGCTGAACAAGACAAGAAATTGAGTTGAAAGTAGCAATTCAAGACTTAAATTCGCCTGGTCGTGAAAATACCGAAATACCTGAAAATGCTGTTCAAGCACTTTTTCTGAACGGTCACATTTCCACAAAGACAATATTGAGCATCATAAACAGTTGTAGAAGACATAATTTTGGAGTGATCAGTCTCAACTTGTTTTGTATTTTTGATTTAATAAAGCTAAATCAGCAACTGCGCCATTTTATATTGGCTTCCTTTGCCTGCCGCTTCTCCAGATGTTCAACCAGGGGAAAACTAAACAGCAAGGCAAACTCTGATGAGTCACCAGCGACGCTATGAAATCCAATACAGGCAGTGTCTGCCTTGAGAGAGCGCTTTTAGTGAAAACAGTGTCATTACTACAACCTGAGGTCTTGCAGGCCGGGACCTCTTGCAGTGAACCGTATGCCAAGAATCGAACACGATGAGAGGGGAGGGGGAGTGGCCGTGCAGTCTTAGCACGATGCAATCAGGGAACGGAGGGAGTCAGGAGCCCCCATGGTGCCAAAGTCTTTTGTTTTCACTGGAGCAAATTAGATACTTGCATCATAGTGGCTCTCCAAGAATAATGTCAAAAGCCGATGACTCAAATAGAAAATAGAGAGTTAAGCTCGGCTTGTCTTGCTCAGTTAGCGCTGAGCCTCGGGCGCTTGAAAGGAGCTTTTTGGATGACAGAAGCGATTACTTAATGTAGCCACACTTTATCTACGGTGACAATCTGTGTCAGCCGTCACGCAACGGCGCTGGACTCGGGGAACATAACGATCGTATAAAAAGCCACATTTGCGTGTATGATTACCGGTTGTTGTCAGCGGAGGAGAAGATAAATTCCGATTGGCTGACACATGAACGACATCGGTTAATGTCTGTGATGAACGTAATGGCAAAAACATAGAAGACAGTAACAGAATGAGTTGGTTGCAATCTCACTGCAGGTCCAAACAGGAAAACAATAAATGTTCCCAATTATTTATTTGGCCTGAGTTGACTCTTTTCCCCCAATTAATGTAAATTAAGGAAACCTCCACACTAAATTGATCTTATTTAATGATGGACGTCACTAATTTCAAATTGCACCAAATGTAATTTTCTTGCTTAAGCCCCCTGAAACGCTGAGTGATCAATGATAGAAAAAGACAAACGCTCACAGGTATGAATGACGACTTCCTGCACTGGAAGCAACTTTTCCGGGCCTTTCTTTTCACGCTGGAGGTCGAGGCGGGCATCGCTGCAGTCGCTCACACAGCAGCTTCTGCTTCTTGTCCCCTGAAAGGCACTGATTGCAGATGGGGGGGGGGGGTTGCGCGTGCTTCCTCTCATTTGAGGACATGTGGCGCTAAATGCTGCATTTTTAGTTGGTTGATTATTTCTACGGTGCTAAAGGGGAACTGAGAAGATAAAATCGTCTGCTTATTGAACATTCATGTTAAATTGCCCATAGGTGGGAATTTTTTTTTTTTTTCCTAGCATATCAGGCTGTCAAAATTATAAAAGTAATATTCGATTAGCAATGTAGCAAATAGAGTGATGGAAGTTCACGTTGACGCAGAGAATTTATTGTATGCTGATTTTCATGAATTCTTCATGAATGATCAAATGCCGTCATCAGGGATGTGGATAATTGTAAGTACACGTCAATCAATATACATGTAAATATACAGTGGACCACTGAATATTTGCAAATTCACTTTTTTGGGGGTAACGCACACCCCTTTTTTTAACAAGATTTTAAATATTATTGCGGTTATTTTGACCCTTATTTGACGCTTATTATTTTTCCTGACTTTTCAAGGCAGTTATAAGGGAGCGACAATTACACTGGTCAACTGACAACTTTAGAGATGTGGACCTAAAAGTATTTTTGACAGTGATTTAAAAACAAATCAAATTAATAAAATTAAAAATAATAATAATTTTACAGGCACATCAGGTTTTCCATTTTCCATTCCAAGTTTGACCCTTTAAAATCTTGTGCAATACAGATTTTTTTTTTTATCCTTATGGCGATTCAATAACAAATTCCCACTTATTGCTGAACCTAACTCAGGATTCAAATAAATATTACATGACATATAACTATTAATATTTTATAATTTTTATTGTTGTTGTTGTTATTAAAATCGGACGTGCAAGAGAAAAAAAATAGGACAGATTTGGAATGAGCGCAATATTTTTTTTTTGTGCAAATCTACTTTAATTACATTTATAAATTTGCTAATTATGCTGAATTTAACCTTCTGCACTACAATCCTCAGTCTCTCTCGCTCTCTCGCTCTCTCTCGTACCGTCTCTGGCTGTGCTCCGTCAAAGCAAATTTAACGACCTGCTTATGACGGAGTGCTTGGAGAACTGTATCTGGGGTGACGAACATAGTCATGCTCTCACCTGTGATGTCATAGGCTCGAGTAAAGTGACTGGCGAAAAAGCAACGTGCTTTTTCCCCTGCTCCGGCATCTAAAGGACACCCGAGGGAGCAAGACGTCAGTGTCACTGCTCCCGTCATCATCATCATTCTCATCATCATCCACAGGAGGGAAAATCCATATAGTTTTCATACGTCCATTTTTACCCACTTACCTTGGGCAATTTGCTGCCGTTACCTTTATCGTTTATATTTTCCACCTCAGTGTGGTGTGACTTGCAAACATTCACGCCACGTGTTGTTTAACATGTTCCTGCTTCTCCTATGAATATTCCAGAGGAAAACATGTACTGTAATCTATGGTCGAAATGCGCCGGGTTGTATTCCATGTGCTCTAAATGCTAAACGTGTGCAAATAATCAGGACAGAAAAAGGCCAGATCCAAAAACAATCTATTTCTCACTTCCAAAATACACCCTCTGCTTAGGCACGTGTTTCTTTCTATTTATATAAAAAGGCAACGTCTGCTCATATTTTTTTTTCTTTCCTGTGTTGGGCTTTTACTTCCCTCTTGTTTTCCTTTACCCCTCCTCCTCACACCTCTCCGCACTTATCCTTCCTCCCGCACCAGTCCATTCTCTATTTGCGTTATATGGCTTGGATTACACAATCCACAATTTACACATACAGAGAAGATAAGGGGAGACATTTTTAGAGCTTAGCTACTATTTCAGATGTGTGCAAGGAGAAACGGCGAACAGCTTTGAGGCTGCAGACCTGGCTGGAAAATAGGTGTAAGCTATTAGAAATTGGGTTGTAATATTTTACTGCTTTCCAGAGGAATAAAATAAAAAGCACTCGGCATGGAGAAAATAAAGCATATTAATAATGTCGCAATTAGCATGGTTGTCTGGAACCATCATCAAATGTTATTTTACTCACATAATATTAATTGAGGTGTTCTTGTGGTCGTTACGTCAGACTCGAACTGAGACTTGTTTGGTTGAAGAATGAGCGCTCTCAATTTGCATTTGGTGCTCTTGGGCAAATGAAATGTATTTTTTTTAGGTTTTCACGAATTGTATTTGTGCCAACATGCATGGTTAGGAGGGAATTAAAGTGATTAATGGCTGGAAACTGTTTAAGTTTTTTTTATTTGATTAACAAAATGCAGGATCTTAAATTGTTACTATATATTGAAAAGCACGTATTTCCGCATCAGTTTTACCACTTGTGACTAATAAAGCTTTAGCAGATCAATTTAACCCCACAATGATTTTGTAGTCAAGTTGTGGGTGAGTTTAAATTGCATTTGTTAACCGTAGTCAGTGTTGTAATTAAAGAACAGGGGTGTCCTTTTTCTTCTATGGGCCACATGAAAAAATAAAATGATGCTAGGGGCCCTTGGACAAGAAAAGTGCATTTTTTTTCTTCCTGCTTTCAATGTATAAAGTAAATACCATGCGAATAATATAAGTATTAAAAAAAACAAAAAAAAATTTTAAAAACACGGTTGCCAGGTCACAAATAGCGGCGGTGCCATATTTTGAACACCGCCGTTATATAATGTCATATATAGAAAAATAAAGAAAAATAATCTTTAAAATAACATTCAGCCTAACAACCAAAGTACTGTTTGCTTTTACATAACGATTTAGAAATCAAATATTTAGAGTAGAAACTCAATGCTGGCAAATTATACACACGTCTTCTAATTCACCGGGGAGAACAGCTCAGCTTTGTGCAGTGAAACCGTTTTAAATTGTCCGATACACAATCTGAGGTCTAAAACAAACTGGGATCCTAAGCGTTGGCACCAGTGACGGGGCTGGAGTTCCACCGTGCGTGGTGGTGACCCGCTGTCCTGTATGTTAATATGAGTAGGACACAGAGTCCACTGTGAGCGGCAGCATAGTGGCCTGTTGTGACGGTGACTCGTGGAACAGAGGCCCTATATGTCCCTCTATGAGTGGCACATGTGTCCTCACCCTCTGCGGCTAAATATAGAAACAATAACAATGGTGGAGGGAAATGACTGTTTAGAAAAAAACAAAAAAAAACTCACCTCAGATGATATCGGTTTTCAACCTATGAATAAAGGTTAGAGAAATAGTTTTTGAGCTCATGGTAATAACACGAAACACTGAGGTGACTTGCGTGTGGTTATTATGGATATTGTAGAAATAAATATTCTATTACATTAGAAAGAAGTATATGAGTATCACTGCATCCTTCTGTGGACTTTCACTGTTCTTAGCACAGGTGGTATTGGGTTACAAATGAGTTCCGTTCTTACGATGACAAAAATCCGAGAGCGCATGACGATGTCTCGGTCGCATATATGCGACCTGGCCGCGCAAACAACGGTTGCAAAAAATCACATACGTATTTGATCTAGAACCACATATGAAAGCGACCTATGATGGATTTTAAAATAATCGGAATAGATCCATTCAGATTTATAAAAAAGTCCAATGCAGGTGGCATAGAGGCAAAATCCACCGATCAGGTCATTTGCTTGCAGTGTGAAACTAAAATGGTGCCAATATTATATAAATGTCTTTAGTTTTGTTGTTCCATTGTCACAGATACTGCATACTTAATTTCCATTATTCTTGTCACATGGTAATTATTATTGTAAATATTTCCAAAGACAAAATCTAAAATTCAAGTATAACAATTCCCAAATGACCACCCGAGGTCCTTAATTAAACCGAAATTATATTTAAACTTGTCTTGCTATTCAAGTTATCAAAGGTGGATATCGAGGATTTGAGGAATGTCATAAAGAGAAATGAATGCAAAGGCAAACCTTGCAGTCTGCAAATGAATTTCACGTTTGTCTTTAAATGCTGCCTAATATTCCCAAATATGAGCATTGCGTCGGATTTTATAACTGTTTATGTTGAACAAGCGGGATTTATTTACTTTCCAGCGTGGAGGCTGACTCCCAGCCCTCGCCGTCTCCTAAGTGTCTTGTTATCTCTGTAAGATGTATTTGGCCAAGCGTGTTAGTGCCTCGTGCTCTATGGCCGTCTTGTTCCACGTATTTGCTTTTCGTCACAGGAGCGGCGAGAAGATGGATGAGTCTTTCAGTGCCGATAGCCCTGTTTTTGCCCGTCGTTAGCTTAGCTAGGAGGCGGGCGAACCACCCGTGCGATCCCTCTTCATCTTAAATAGACTGGAAAATGTAAGATTGGAGAGCTGTCCGGAGTGACCGCTTCTATAATCAGCCTGACCCTGATGGACAACCTTGGTTGAGGCCCGCGAGTTTTAGTAGCGCTCAGTGTTGGTCTTCCCTTTGCACTCTATTTGCTCAAACGTGGTATAACAGACATTCCCGTAGGATGGTGTTCATACTTCCTGAAAGCGCAATTGATCCGAATAAAGTGGCTTCCGACATTCCTTTTGAGATCATTTGTGCAAACAGTTGGCAGGATTTGAACTAAGTCGATGTAAACATGTCACGATCCACAGAATTTGCAAAGCATCCCAAAATTAATCAGGCTAATCTGGAAAGATGAAGCAGGAAAATACCGTGGCCCAGAAAGTCATTGTCGTTCCCATTTTACTTCTCAGCAAAAACGTCACAAACAAGAAGCCGAAAGATTTTTTTTTCCCCCCGCAGACGTGGGAATTGTAATATTCTGCTCTTGGCTTCTTCTCAGACTGCTAAGCTCCTTTCCAAGCAACAGTCAAATAATACATTTTAAAGCCCCCGGATCTGCATAAACCGTAGAGAAATGGTCTCCAACCACCGGTCTGTGGTCCACTTTGGACCAGGCTGCTCAGATGAAAAAAAAAAACAACTTGCAGTACTTCCGGTTTATTTATTACTCGAGGCTGAAAATTATTGTAACATCTAAAGATACGTTAGGTGTTAATTTAGTTATCGCCATTTTTTTATTGCAACACGCCTACAGTGGGCTGTAGCTGACGCCCCCATCAGAGCAACAACGGTTTTTAGTCAAGAGACACACGGAACGTCGTCTCTTCCTCATTGTCCGCTCCCTTCTCTCACTCCCGCGAGTCGCGTGTTGCATTCAGAAAACTCCGAAACGGCATAGCTCAGGAAAACACAACTGTTACCACAGCAACACACACAACCCAATTCGTTCAAATATTTGATTTGGAAAAGCGACCGGCTTCTCTGTTACATCAAACCCCTGATGTAAAATCAGTAAAAAAAAAAAAAAATATATATATATATATATATATATATATATATATATATATATATAATAGATCTGCAAACTTGCTTGCTCACCGCTTGGCCTGATTACTTAAACAACATTTTTGACTTGACTCCCCCTTTAAGTTTTTTTCTTTTTTAGTCCACTCCCGCCATTGAGTTTAACTTGTCATATTTGTAACATGAATTCTCTCAGCCCACACTAACTCACTGTCCAAATGTCATGATTCCTTTCATACCAAACCTAATTGCAAATCAGTTTTAATGGACTTCTATTTGCGACCCCTTGACACATACATGAAAAAAGGTTTTCGACCTCCTGCGCTCTCGTATCAATCACTACATATTTTAAGAGCTTAGTGGTGGGTAAAGCCCAATGAACAAATATTTGGCGTGTCCAGGCAAACATTTCCCCCAATGTTTAATCAAAAGGCAGAACAGCAGACCAGTGTAGGTGTCCTTCAGTGAATCTCAGTGCTAGATAAACACTTGGCGGTGGACAGTGTGTACACAAATCTCCAGCAGACACGGGCTCAGGCGTCCATGGAAAAACCTTAATGTGTTGGTGGCATCGCCAATTTGACCTGGTTGAGAACTTGCGGTCAAATGTGTGCATTTGTGACATATCTTTTGCAAACAGGGTGTGAAAAATGTTGCGCCTGCGTCCCGATTTCAAAGTCCCTTTTGTTTGTGTGCGTGTGCGTGTGTACATGTAGAAGGTGTTTCATACGCATGCCGATACAATGGAAGCTCCTAATATAACTAAATTAAGCTAAAATAAAGTAAAACTACTCACTTGTCTTGACTGTTGCCTAGAGTTGTTTTTTTTTAAATAAATAAATAAAATAATAAAATAAATAAATAATATAAATAATAAAATTAATAATAAAATTTATAATAAAATTAATAATAAAATTAATAATAAAATTAATTTTAAAAATTAAAAAAGGATAAAATATAAAAGGGAAAAGTCAAGTTGTGTGCAGCCAAAAACTGATAAACGCAGGAGTGAATATTGTCTCGGGATTGCCTCATCTTTTCTGATCTTCCCTAAATTTGATGCAAATGTCAAACTATTCTGCAGTGGAGATGGTCTCATATGATGAGTGGATGGATGGATGGAACTTAAGGAGCTTATGTCAGGAGTTACATCAGTCCAGCTTTAGAAACCAATTTCAATTCCGAGCTTGATTTTTGAACCCCGCAACATGATGCCAACTTTTAACTGCATGCGTGCATCCGATTCCACCCCGACAAAAATGCCGGTGCCTCGTCAGCACTCTGTCCTTCAGTTTCAACACCCCTAACAGTCGTGTCTGGCCCGTGCCTCGTTTTGACATACCATGTTTGACAGTGGAAAAGCTGTTTTAATTCAAAATATTTGCCCAATTATTCAGAGACAGATGTGCTCATATTCCAGCGTATTTGATTTCACGTAACTCAAAATAAAAGCTCGGCCTCCGTTCGCGAAACCCATCGGTGAGCAAAGTCAGCTTCAGGCGCGTTAGCTTGCGCCTTGGAGAAAGGATCCATTTCAAATTGTTATCAAGGATTGTCCAAAGACTACACATGCCTTCACTGCTATACCGGGCTCTTGGCATCACGTTGTATTTGCACAGTTCCTCGTCCACTCCAGCAGACTTATAGCGTTAGTCGCACGATTACATTTGGGCTGCTTGAATGCCAACGAAAATGTTGCAGTCATGAATTCTTGTGTGCTGATTTGGCACTTGCAACGTTGTACAGCTCCGATCATATTTGAGGGCATACACCCAAGGACTTGTCAGGATGTTAGAGCAAAACAAGCTGGGCACGATGGAAGGAAAGCAATTTATTCCCTGTGAGCCATCAAAGTTAAAGTCCAGACAAGCTGATGGATGAACCTGTCATGTCTGCTCACCGCCGTTTGTCCATATGAGGAATGACAAACTTCAGGCCGCTGCGTGAAGAACCGTAAGGAATCACTTGTGACGTCACTTCTCTTACCGAAGTGAACATCAATGAGCGTTGTGGCAACGTTTCATTTAAATCTTCATGCCGTCTGCCAAACCACGAGCAGAAACTGCCGTCAGCGCGTAAAACACCAAGAAGTTCGAGGTGTGGCACTCCGGTAAATCAAAACTGATCCAAAAATATGTCTCAGCCGTCACCATGTGATATAACGATATGGACGCATATCATACCGCTCCAAAACTCCACCCAAGAACGTGATATCACATTCTATACCCAAACCAGACATGTGGTCTAACCAAAGCGGGCCTGCAGCTTTATGTGCAAGCACAACCACCCGTGACATCTTCATAGGTTGGGTCCAAAGACTTATTGGATTAACACCGGGTATGCACTTTCACTCGCGGCAGTTAGACGTTTTCTGTCAAAGAACGTCCAAATCATTCAAAGTAATCCATAAAAGAGGTTTATTTTGACAAACTGCTCAACATGATATCCTCGGGCCTTCCAGACAATCTGATCATTTGATACTATGAAATGCACTTTTCCAGAGAGGCTTTTGGCAAAGCGGCTGCATATTATTTGGGCGAAGACACAGGATTCTTCAACATGTTGGATGGCAACTGTCTGGCCGTTTTATTTAGTGCAATGTTATAAGATATCCAAAGCATTTCTGGATCTGGTGTGGCTCGTGTCAGAGCTTTATGAGCCAATAAAATATGACGGAACAAAAAAAAAAAAGTAATCTGGATCTGATCAAAATCACTTTGAGAGATGACGTTTCTCCGACAAATCCAAGATCTTAGTTGCGGAATAACTGTGATATGTAATACATCATTTTTTATTTCGTGTCGTATTCTTGTACTGTGCGCGAATGGAGATTTGATTCCCAAATGTGGATTATATTGTGGCATATATTATATGAAACACATGAAAATCCATGACTCCAACACTCAACAAAAGGAAATATTTACCGTTTCCATACTCTAAAATGATCTTAATATTTTAGACCTTTGTGGTTATGAATATTCATATTTGACTTAACAATCCGGTTCGAAAACAGAACTGCGCACAAGTGTTCACTTTCTAAATATTATAACAGACATGAAAAAGGGCTTGCCAAGCATATGATTTAGATACTCGACACGCATAAAAATGTGACAGTGACTTGAACTTCACTTGCCCACATGACAGAGATGGTCAAGCGTCTGCCGAAGAAATTTGACCGAGGGAATAAAACAAAATCGAAGAGGTTGTCAATATTTTCCCAATCTTTGACCTTGATTCCGCCTCGCTGAGGTAGACGAGAATCCTGCGAAAGTAAGCCAAGAGACCAAAAGACACGGACGGCGTGGTCCTCTTAATGGACCGTGACGGCTGACTTGAAAGTATCTGTTTTGCACCAAAAGGAAAAATACGAATATTGTTCTTGACAACGCTATTTTAAGTGCAAATTATCTAATCCCTCTGGTGTTTTTTTTCCAGAAACTCTTCAAGCCGTGTTTTGGCAGAAATATCCAGCAGATCCCCAAAGAGCTATTTAGCCTTAATATCTCTCAATATGCAAAACTTTCCAAATTCTCCAGAAGTTTGAGTTGGCAGGTGATAGTAACTATATTTTTGCGGCGTATTTTCATGCTTAGCAACGACCTACCTGTCTCTCCTTTGTTTCACGTGTGAGAAGCTGCGTGAGCATGGCAGCTAAATTTAACAACTTGCCATTTCTTTTCCGAGGCATTGTGCGTACTTGAACATGTAAACATGACGAGAAAAATCAGTTGCTTGAAGTAAATCCGTTGCCCCCATTCGTACGATTTAGATTTTACGATGACTAGCATAGCCACTGTCGCATTAGCATTAGCATTAGCAACTTGCAATGCAGCAACCGGATGTGAAACGCGAGTACAGTACTTTTTTTTTAAAGACGGCAATAAATAACTAGCTCCCGTCTATAATACTTAATATTAATGCGCTACTGTTTTAAAGACATTTAATGAGAAGCGTCACCGTCATTCGATATCAGTCGAACCCCACATTTAGCGCAACGCTGTCTTTTGTGTCCTTTGTCAGTTTGACAAACGGAGCATTTCGCTCAGTGTGCTTGCTTTTCCCCAGACTGCACTTAACAGCCGTCATTGTTGACAGCCAGATATTATGATCCACCGCCTCTTATGGTCCATGCATCAGGGTCCCCAAGAAGCAGCCTCAAAGCTATGGCGAGTGATTAATAGGAAGAGAAAGTGTGGATAGACGGATGAGCGAGGTCGATGGATGACGGTAAAAAAAAATCTACGTGACCGAGGGAAGTTTTTAAAGTTTTCTGGTACAGTGGTCAGATTGAACCGAACTGAAGTGTCCAGCTTGGTGGAAATGGGAAATTCACTGACCACAGTTTTTTTTTTTTTTTTTTGATCCTGAGAAACATTTTGAGCGAGTAGGGCTCGCTAAGTGTAAGCCGAGAGTCAAAGTACAGCAGACAGTTTGATTGGATGTAAAGTTAAGCATGTCGGTGCAGTGGACGGGTGGGGGTTCTCCATTTGAGGGTACCCGAGGGGCGACGTTGCAAAGCAGCCCCACAAGCGTCAACAAAGCTCAATGCTTCCAGCAGCTGTTGTTCATGTCTGGCTTCTGGGAAACTCATTTTGCCTACCACCGTTAGCTCTCTCTCTCTCGCTCTCTCCTATCACGGGTAAAACACATCCAAGTCCTGCTGTGGTCCGTACGAGAAGTGACTTTTACACTCTCTCCTTCTCCCTGCCCGCCATCTTCCGAATCGAGCACTTTGTACTCCAAAGATAACATCGGTGTTGACCTAGAGGCTTGTTAAATAAAAGTGTTAATAGAGGAGCCGTTGTCACGTTACTTTTTTTTTTTTTTTTTTTTAGCTTATATGTAGTCTAGTGTCACATATGTGTCAGTCATGTTATATTAGCAGAATAGCTGAGTTGACTTTTTTTTTTTAATTACTGACATTTTTATTTTATCTATTGTTTCTGTAATTATTAAATTTGAAACAACCAATTTGTTGTTGTTCACCGCAACCGAATTATTTTGGTTGACGTGTTTTGATTAGATTGCGTTTCGTTTCATCTAAAATCTTGTTTTCATGTGTCCTTTATCTGCTCTTTTGGATTTCTTCTTCCCTCTTCCTTGTGTGAACCAATCAGCTCCCTCCAGCCGCTCCTGTCCTATCTAGGTGTGCCTCGTTGTCTCATCAATTTATATGTATATAGTTCCCTGCTTTCTGTCCATTTTTTTTTTTTTTATGTCATAAGCGCTGTCGCTTTCTTCATGTTTTCATCATTGTCGAAAGTGTTTGTTGTTATTTCTCCTTTGTTGTCCTAAAATCCCCATCGCTTTATTTATTCCCCATAACCATTTTGGAGATCACTCGTGACTTAAAAATGTAACACATTTCAAAACGTAACTGTTTTTAGATGAATTTAGCATTTTGTCATGATAGCGACACTTTAGATTGGTCAGTAATGTGTAAAAGTAACACCCCCGAGTGTGGACTGAACAAGACGATAGATTTTTGAAAAAGAATATTAAATTCACCAAAATGTGACTTATGAGGATTTGGCCCGACGCCAGCAATAGGCTGACTCCAGATAATGCAATTTTATTCCTGTCTTTGAATGCAGTGATGTGAAAAGAACAATGAATGTTAATGCGCCTGGGATAAGTGGGGAAATTCAAAACTTTAACAAAACAGAGCTACACAAACACCACTACCAGTAAGCCTTGCCTCAGGAGGAAAAAAGCAAAAACATGCAAAAAGTCAGTCTGAAAAGAACAATCATTAATCAGTCTGGAACTGCTCTACCTCGAGTGGTGTCAATCCACATTGTCAACACTCCATTGTGGTATATTAAACGAAGCAATTCCTCTCCTGCAGAACTTTTACAGCACATCATGTTCTAATAGCGACAACTGCAATCAAATCAAGTTCTTTTATCGAGTTTTAAGATATTTTTATTCATTTATTTTTTATTTTATTTATTTTTTCATAAATCAACGGTGATTTATAAAAAAAAAAGGGCTCCCGGACTTGAAGTGATGTGTGATTTATGTCTACAAGTAGAGTCATTTTATATAAACCCAGTTGTCACTAAAGGTTTATCTTACCTTTGACAATTTTTCAGAATTCTTATGCAAGCAAATCTTGGCAAATCAAAGCGAGAACCACCGTTGAATTGGGTGATTACACAACCACTTTTAACCATTTCTTTTTTTCAAATGTCTATGAATTGATAACTAATTTTGGAAATAAATGATGCTGTCAATTCTTTACAATCACAGACGCTTCAGATGATGTGCAGAGGTGGTTAAGAAGCCAAAATTTGTACTGTTACTTTAGAATACTTTGATTTAAATAATTAAAATAATTGCTTGATTGCCTTTGTTTCTACATTTAAAAAAAAAATTATGTCATCGGCGGTTGCTTTTAATTGACTTACTCCATTTGATAAAGCCACCCAGCTCAACATTTTGTCTTCATTGTACTCGAGTCTGGAGCCTCCTTCAGAGGCCGCCTTGACAAATGGTACATGGCACGTGCAGTACGACTGATTATATAACTCTGAGTGGAAATATGCGTACACAACAAGTCATCGCAATGCCAAGCGCAGAGCACCATAATCACAGTGTTAGTGTTAGCTGGAAACATACATTGATGATGAACAGAAGTGCGGCATTATGGCGAACATGGATCAGTAAAACATGAGCATCTTTTCTCCAGAGCGTCTGCCATGCACTATGGCACCGTTCGCAATAACATGTCATCAAACTTGCTTCCTCGGAGATTATTGTTCTTTCCGTGGTAGGCATGTTCTTCGTCTGCAGCAGATATGACTCATAACTCATCCGCGAGGCTAATAAGGGCATGTTGTAGCGTGCTGGAGCAGATACGTTGAATTAATCGTTCCCGGACGCATACACTCATAGCGAAACAATGAGACGGATTTAACGTTTGGATTACATGTCAGAAAGCATGACTTTGCAAGGCTCGCGGCCGATGGACCTGACAGTTGCGCTGGTTAAGTCTCCTCATGATTTCCCTGTCAGTAAGCTGAGTCAGGCCGTGACTAAACAGCGAGACTAAGCTGCTATCGTACATCTACGGCGCGACGGCCAATAGCAAGGGGGCACGTGAGGGTCTCCCAACTCTATACACAACAATCAACTATTTACATTCAGACCAAGAGACGGAGGGTGGGGTCGTTTTTGTTCCTTTTCGAACTCTTGACGTGAACCTGGAAGCGTTTGGAGCCTTCGAGGCCAAATGTCTGGTGGGACCTGGCCGGTCCTCAAGGAAGCCAGCTTTGGAAATGGGCCAGTGCCAAAAGGGCTGCATGTCTGGCCTGGGTCGCTCCTATTCAACGGGAGCCTTTATTATGATTTCATATGAATTAGGCTCCACAAGCTGATATGTTTGGACAAGCATAATATGCTCAGAATGTTGACTAAAATCACCAGTATAGAGTGTGTATTAATCAACGGGAATTAAATGCTGATGCTGAATGACAAAACTTGATGTAGAATTGTGGTTGCTGAATTGCTAAATTTACCGCATACAGACTCCAAACTGGCACCCATTGATATTCAATGTGAAATATTCCCAGAAAAAAAAAACAACGACAATACTTGATTAATTTCAATGTTTTCAGCAAAACAGTGTGGCAATTGTTTTGATATATTGGGGAAAATGGTCCAGCTTTGTGTTTTTCTTCTCTTGTGCGGCTGGTTATGAGATTCAAACACAGTCCAATTTGCGCCATTCCGGAAAGGCAACATACGCAGTCGTCCGACAAGTATTCACACTCACATTCACACGTTTGGACTATTTGTCTTCAATTAAAGCCAGAAAGGCAGGCACGGGGAGAACATGTAAACTCCAATGCCATTGCGTTCTTGTGGTTGTAAACTCGATGAGATTGAATCAATAGTGCCCTTGCTGGTTGAAATGAAGTCATGCTCTCAATATTGCCACAAATGCATCACGACATTAATTTCACGTAAAGGAATTTTTTACTAGTTGAACCGTAGAAACACAATTTTTATTTTTATTTAATTTTTATTTAATTTTTAATTTTTATTTTTATTTTTTATGTATTTGTATTTATTTTTTTTTATTTTTTTTTATTTTTTTATTTTTATTTTATTTTTATTTTTTTTAAGCACTCCAGCAAGCTGTACTCTTTGTAACCGATATAGTCGTGGTCTGAGTGAGCAATGGTTAAAGTGACGCGCTGCAAAGTTGAAAATTCAAATTCTGTGTTAATGCAATTGAGAAGAACTGTACTTTTTGTGAACTGCTTTTGGTCTTTTTTTTTTTTCTTTTCATAGTCGTGACACTGTCTTTCCCCCGCGCATAACATTAATGCATTTCATTTTAAGGCCTACTCGTGTGTTTGTTTGTTGTTTCCAATGGCCACACTGCCAGCTACATGAAAAGACAGAACAAGAAGAGCCAGGCCAACCACCCAGACATGATGTGGAATTAAGCAGTAGAACCACACTAAGCCGGCCAATCAGAAGGAGACTAATGGGAACACATGGACGTGGTATTTAGCTGTCACAGTGCCGGCCGCCGCCGATGAAGATGCAACCACGCTGCGGTATGGCAGTCTGTGATTATGTTGTGTCGCCAGAGGAAAATCAAAGCCCTGATTATACTCTGTAGCTCGTTGTGGACAAGAACTCTGAGACTCGGCGGTCAGAGTTGACTGACACTGCAATGACATCGGAGAGAATTAACAGTTTTGCTACATGGCTTTTTACGTTGCGTCATCCACACTCATTATCAGGGCTTCCATTCCACCGTGGGAATGCCTCAAAACGTAGACCCTGTAGGAGGATTCAATTGAACAGTCATAGTAAAGTCAAAATGGCGCCAGCCTTAAAAATGTAAGATTAAAGGTTGTGTTTCAGATGCTGTGTTGGCTGTCAAAAACTAATCTTACATTACAAGGATAAAACGTAAACGGATTAGCTGCGTTGAAGCAAGTTACGTTAGTTGCGGTTCTCTTTTAAGGGGAAGTCAACTTAAAAAAAATTCTAATTTATACAATAAAATGAGTTAAGCAGCAAAATCCAACATTTTATCCTTCTCAGGGGGCAGCCATTTTGTCCCTTCTGTCGAATGAAAATGACATCACAGTTGCTCAGAGACACGTTTTCTGAAGCTGAGCCATGATTGGTCGTGAGCTGAACCCTGAGGAACTGATGTAATTTTCAGGAGTCAGAAGTGACAAAATGGCCGACGCCTGAGATGTACAAAAACGGGTGCCTTTTACTGCTTAACTTTGTGATGCAGACCGGTTCATGCAACTCTCTAACTTTTGTTGACCGTCAACAAGGTGTGGGCGCCGAATGTGCGGAGCGGGCTTCGTGTTTGCTATCGTTAATAATTTCGCTAGCTTGCAGGTTTAATATTCGCTAAATGCGACCGAGACAATTAGCGTAACTCATATTCCGCAAACGCAATATTAATTTGAAATGCCATGTTTTGACTAGAGGGCCTGCATAGAATATATTCTTGTAAGGAAAATTACCCTGCAGTTATGTGAAATTGTGTCCTGTAAGCTCCTGTGGTCGCGAAGAACAAAAAAAAAACACAGTCGAGCAGTTTAGTGTAAGTGCAAAAATGTGTTAAAAGTTGTTCTAGTATGACTCCAAAACTCCACTTCCCCGTTTCATTGCTTCATCCAATTCCAACCTAACTGCTTGAAGGTCATCAAAAATAAATGTTTTACATCACGTTGTCATGAGTATTGCTCATGTAAACATTGCCGATGGGATTGTCATCGTAGTCATGCGAATTGAGGCTTGAGTCAATATAGTCCGCTTATCCAAATATCAAACCGTATCCGGAACGGATGATAGATTGTTGATCCGTAATGCGACATGTAATTAGGTTATTTTACGCCACATTGTCTCCATTGAAGGTGTGCGTCTTGTGAGTCACTTCTATTTTTAATATAGGAAGAACGATCAAGTCACGCAAAAACATCTTTATGAAACGTTCCTCTTGAAAATTCCGCGGTTTCTAATAGAATGGGATCTAATATTAAGTCACATGCACCAAGTGTGGCAAATGTGCAGCTGTGCTTCAAAACAAATCGTCAGGGCAACAACTGCATTGACTTTAAGAGTGGAATAACATTGAGGTACGATTGCTAATTCTTTCCTTCACCGCTCGAATGCACCAAAGGACTTCTGCGCATGTGAACGTAACAGCCGTGTGATGTAAATGTGTGTCAAATCAGACGGGGGGGAAAAATATCAAATGTGCGCAAATGTTCTGCCAAGTTACAAGGAGAAACGTTTTGTGAGACGGAACATGATAAATGGGTTAAGTGCTCAGTGAGGACCTGCGTGAACTCCATTTTTTTTATGGTACTCATATGCATAAAAATTCCGCATTTCACGTGCGGGGCTACATGAGTATTCATAAATCCGTTTGAATTTTTTAAAGTTAAATCTCTCCATCCCGCCGAACCTTCCCTGCAGTTTGCTTTCGCTGACCATCCTTCAAACGTAATCTCTCGTGACCCATCCACAGCTGGCAAACAGCCCGTCACCGCCAACCTTTAACCCCTTCACCGACATAGAAGCCATCTCTGCCAATTATCCGCAATTGGTCAGTTATTTTCTTAGGCCACCGAAATTACCGTGCCGTCAAAAGTAAGCAGGCGATAAAATGTAAACGCTTCCATTTGCACATCAGAGAGGTGTGCGCCCTCACACATATGGGCAAAACACACGTTTTCTTCAATTAATTAAACTGAAGCAGCTGCTTTCGGAATCAGATATAAGTAATAAATGCATTCGCTCTAATTTAACCGTTATGAATATGATTCTCTCCTTCTTACAAAAAACTTTCCGTGATCAGGTCCAGATTTGTGACCCATTCCAAACAATACACATCCTCCATCCGTACAAGAGAGATTTAGTGTTGCTACGAAACGGTGATTCTTGCGAGAGTGGGAAAAACTGAGATGGAGCGAGTGGAAGAAGCGCGAATGGAGACGTTAATAGTTTGGGGTTTCGGTGACTTAGCTTTGACAGCGGTGATTACTGTAGTGGTAAAACAACAGTGCTTACAGGAAACTGCTGACTCTCATCCAGGACGGATCAAGTGAGATTGACATCGGGCATCGGCCGTGAGAGCGAGCATTGCCATGACACTGTCACTTCCAAAATAAATAAGGTTTTCAATTGATCCGGAGAGTGATTTTCTGCTCCGGGACATTATGAACATGATGAAGTAAGACCTGTGGCACTCTTGTGGAAACCAAAGTGCTGCAATGCCAATGTTACTTTGTCATTGATTTGGAGAGAAACCCAGTTAGGAAATGGCACCTTCAAAAAGCCATGCATAGGAAAAGTCGTATAGTGTATTTATATTAGTGCTGTCAAGTAATTAAATAATTTTGTAACTAATTAAACGCAAAATCTTCCGCAATTGATCCCGATTAAAAAATTTTAACTCCAATTTTCTACTTGCGTGGAATTATATTTCGAGTCAAAGACTTTTCTAATCACTTTCTTTATCCTTGAATGCGATTCATTTCCTGTAAAATTCTGAAACTGTTGAACAAGGCACCAGACGTACAATAATATGGTGTTTGAATTTGGCGTTGCAAAGTGCTCCAATTATTTTAGATTTCTCCAATGACTAAAACTACGTAAACGTTTTTTTAGAGGTCTTTGCTCTCTCTCTCTCTCTCTCTCTCTCTATATATATATATATATATATGGCCGAGTGGTCTAAGGCGCCGTGTTCAGGACCCAGTCTCCCTAGGAGGCCTGGGTTCGAATCTTGAATTTCCCCATTGTGGGACTAATAAAGGGAATATTATTATTATTATTATTATTATTATTATTAGGGCTTTCAAAGATAAAACATTAAGTTTGGAGATTAATTACAATTTTAGAAAATAATAGATGTGACAAAAAAAATAAACCTATATAATGATGATTATAATAGTCATGGCAACAATAATGTCATAATGATTATTTTCAAATTGATTTTTTTTTAAAGAGGTTCCCTGTAGGAGTCATTTAAATCAATGCCAATTAAAGACCAAGAAGTACGACGAAAGATGCAGTTCAACCACTTCAATCCAAACGTTTACGAGAAAAGCCAACTCAGCATTTGATTTGTTTTGCTGTGCGCGCTTACGTGTGACAGAGAGGGAGTTCTGTGAGTCCAAAGCTCGTCTGTGTTTACGTTGGGACGCGACTTCCCGCCTCTCCGTTTTTGCTCTTTTCACAACAGCCTACATTCCGCCTTGTTTGTGTTTTTGCTGACGAGGTGCGGCCTCTGACGCACATGTAAATCAGGTCTCCGTGTCTCCATTATGGCCCAAATTGAAGGCAAGCCAAGTCGGGTCAGACTCACAGTTGTTTTTCCATTTGAAACCAGCGTGGCACATCCAAGTTAAAGTGATGTCACCAACCGTGTTACAAAATTTTTTTTTTTCAATGTCAGCCTCTGCAAACACAGCAATTTGCTGGTTGATTGACAGCGCCATGATGTAATCTGCACTTCTAATATTTGCTTGTATTGAGTTGAATATTATCTGCCAAAATGTTGTCATTTATTTACCAGCACGAAATTGCCACACTAAACCTCTGGGTCACTTTTCCATCAAACTATTCTCATGACATTTGACTGACACGAGTGCTTTATTTAGATATGTTGTCTTCCTCCAACTCCGAACTAGGCCAAACAATCATAAACTTGACTTATTTGTCAAAGAAAAATATATTGGAGTCATGTTGTTCCACTCCAGTCCTGTAGATGGCAGTTTAAGTTTCTCAGATTGTTCATACTATGCATAGCCTCAAAATAATTTTTATATTAACTGACTGTCTACTTAAGTGGTCTATTGGTGAACGAACCCCGACTGATTTTATTTTTTTTAGCACTTTTTCTGCTATAACGCAAATTGTTTAATTTCTAATGATGAATATTTCTATGAGTTGGTATCACTTTTCGATGCACACTTATCAAATGTAATGTAAATGAACAACTACTCACTGTTGCTCTTTGTTGGACATTAGGCAAAAACAAGTAGGGGGGGGCACAAAAAAAAAAAAAAAAAATCTTTATTGCCATGCTTTGTCAGGTCGCTGACTCAGGCCGGGGGGCCGCTGCGCCGTGTGCCAGGCGCCAATCACACTCGTGTACCACTTGAAGCTGCGAGTCTATGCCACCCTGGCTTTTCTCTCAGGCCTTACCGCTAGACAGGAATAAAAACAAGGGATAAAGAGGACGAAAAGAAATGAATACCCTCCACGGCATGTGACGGCTCTCAGACATTTGGCAGGGGTAAAAACAAAAAAAAAAAGGAATAGTCACTCCAAAAAAAGAAAAAAAAAAGGTCTGCTCTTGTCAATAAATCAAGGCTCTAAAAAGTTTTGTCATGCTTTCCTCCCCGCCTCAAACAAATGAGGCGTATCGGAGAGAAAAATGATT
Source organism: Idiotropiscis lumnitzeri (assembly GCF_059441095.1). Lineage (NCBI taxonomy): Eukaryota > Metazoa > Chordata > Actinopteri > Syngnathiformes > Syngnathidae > Idiotropiscis > Idiotropiscis lumnitzeri. The sequence goes on from NC_142410.1 coordinate 5,337,190, forward strand.
CAGTCCAAACAAGGTCTGAGGACATCAGCTCACAAATCAAACCGTACAAAATAATACCTGCGCTGCAAGCTTACAGTAGGGGACATGCACATACACACGTACACATGCACATTTAGGTATATGCTCTCGAATGTCAAAACACGCACACACACGCACACACAGATTGTAAGCATGTCTTGCCTCAATAGCAGCACAGTCAAACAAATTGCTTTGGTCTGTGCAAACAGGAACAATATACGCCGCACACACACGCACACACACAACTTGAGATACTTCCTTGCTTTATTCCAAGAAGGTAACCTCGACAACACATTCAAAAAAATATTACCTGCCATCTCTGGCACCATACCGACATCATATTAATCTTGTAACCAGTTGAAAGCATTGGGGCGTTTCAATCCAACTTTATTGCATTGTATTTTTTTTAACCTATAAAGAAACGTCAGACCTACCTTGATTACTCAAAAATAAACAGTCCAGGCAGAAAAAGTCTGACTCATTTGTCATCGCATCTTATTTGACCAGCGTTTTATGGTTTTCTTGTGGATGGATGAGGACATTTTTCCTCTCACGTTGCTGTATTATATTTTGGAAGGCTGATTAAAGGTTTCAAAAATTGTCAGTTTTAAAGGAGACAGGCAAAGGTATGCAAAAAATATCTCACTCTGTGCCACCCCATTTTGATTAATACAATTCCGTATTTGTTTTGCTGAATGTTTCCTACAGTAGCCGTTTGTTCTTCCTTTAAATCATATCCATGTCCCTCTGATGAGCTTCCTTTTCATCCTACCATATTATATACACAATAATTTACATCTCACGCTCACTACAATTAGTACTTGTTTGTATTTAATCTCCTGTTCACATGTCGTGGCGCTATTAAATGAAAATAACTTCCTCCATGCAGCTTTCGTGCAACGCGGCGCCCGGTTGTCGACAGAACATTCATTTTGAACAATATACAATTCTCTCTCTGCTCTAACAAATAGTGTGGACATCATTAATAAAGACATGATCTGGATGACAGCTTCTTTAGCTAGGTGGCCCGATTAATTCATTGGCATCGTTAAGATCCTGACAGTGAAATGAGCGTCATTAAAAAGAATTACACGCAACACGCACCAATCATTGCCGGAGAAGGAGGCGAACGACACGACAGGGAGAAATTTGAGAGAGAAACGCATCCGACTGTATGGAATCATTTACACTGGTTGCATCTAAAAGGCTGAAGGTGTAATGTTCGCTAAAAAATTTGGATAGAAATGCCATGAAGTAGTTAACAGTGCCTTAAGGTCACATGTGGCGTTTCCATCCTTGTCAAGGGGGAGTGTTAACTCTCTCCTAATGAGAAGACTCCCACTTGGAGTTTTGCCCCCTCTTGTGGAGATTAGTGAAAATGCCTCGCATAAAAGCACTCCAGATGCTTGTTCAGGAGGGTTTCCAGTGTAAATAATCAGCACGGCCTTGGGCAGATTTTATAACAATAATACAGTCAGTTTGTTCTCCTATAGGAAAACCTCAAACCTCGACTTATTTCGAGCAGCATGTTATGCAATATCCCAATGTCGTGTTTCTGTACAGAAATAGACGAGTAAAGTTGCTCCTAAAGCTGTCAGCGCTCATTCGGGCTGTTCTGAAGGATTCGTTTTAGTTTTAGTGTTAGTTTTAGATGGTTTTCGTGAAGGTAGTGACTGATTGCTGCCTCTGTAACCACAATAAAAAGACACTGTTGGAAATATTAAAGCTTTACACCCGCTTCGTAGTTCCTCTGAGTGGAATGCACCCCCCACCGCTGTTGCAAGGGAAACGAGGCCCGTAAAATGTGTTCCCCGATTGTGGGTTGAGGGTGAAACACACTTTCCCTTCAATACGGCGTAGCATCGGCTTGTTTTGGTTTACACGGAGCCGCGAGAAGCCAAAAATCACATTTCCCTCTTGTCAAATGGTTCCGTCAAAGTGGACGGGTTGTTTGAAACCCCTTTTCTTTAAATTTGAACTCACCTTTTATTACTTCACCTTCTAATGAATCAAGTCAGAATGAAGGATCACAATCATTCTTCATCATCCTGCCATTCTTACAAGTAATTAAGCCTGAGTAAGAGTGGAACACACTATGTCAAACATACATACTCAGACGCTTGTCGTAATTATTCGGAGGGGGACGTTCGGGGGACGTAACCGCGTCTGATAATTGGTGGCTGTTTTTAAGAAAGTATCCCTGGCTATCAGTCACCTAAATGGGGCGTTGGAGGGGCCCAAGCTCACACGCTCACGTCTTGAGCAGAGGAAACAGAGAGCTGGCCGGGTGTTTTTCAGGTTCACGGGAGTGTTGTTAGGGTCTCTCGCCGTAAACGAGCTCAGCTTCCCTGGTGGTCGGCCAAGAGAAATGGCATGGCCCCTCTGGGAAGCAGATGACTCACAACGTGTGTGTGCGTGCACGTGTGGGAGCCAACTACCATCGTTTTTGCTCGAAACACACTTGAACCTAAAATTTAGTTGGAGCTCCACTTTGAGAGCCACTTAATTTCTGAGTGCATTTGTGGAAGTGGTAAATCACAGCCACTATAACTACCAGTGCTCACGGCGAGCATTAATTGATAGTCATTTATAATGGTTAAGGCTAGCATGTGTCATTTTTTTCGCTCTTATTCACCACGGCTGTCATGTTTTAAAACGGTGAGTCATGGTCTTTGAGCTCAACTCTGGCGGTGTTGGTCACAAATGGGCTTTTGCAAAGAGTGGATAAAAAAAAATAGATGTAATGTGCAATCATCACACTACAATAGGCATTGTGGGCGATTATTGCACGTCTTTCTCCCGGATTCGATTTTGAGTCCCCCCTGAGGATTCGCTTAGTCCTAGGAGAGGTAACTTGGGGCGAGCCCATTTAAAGACTTGAAAACCCATAATAGAATCTTAAAAAGAACTCTAAAATCTACAGGGAGTCAGTGAAGGGGCGCCAGAGTAGGAGTTATGTGATCCCTCTTAAGAGTACCAGTCAAGAGGTGAGCAGCAGCATTTTGGACCAACTGGAGACGCTTTATGGAGGATTGGCCAACGCCATAATAAAGTGTATTACACTAATCCAGAATAATTAATAACATTAAGTCAATAATTTGAGTTGATTATGTAACACTGGTCATGTTCAGAAAGAGTTACTTCATCCACAATCCCAAAATGAACCCTGCTAATACATTTTCAGCTAAAGGCTAACATTGGAAACTGTCATTTTGCTTGTCATCGCCCTCCCGCTTGCTTGTCTTGGCTGTGATTGTGTTTCCTGACTGGGCTGTCAGTGCAGCTTGAGCGGCGGTGGCAGTGGCGGCCCGTCGCCACATGTGGAACATCACCGTCACCGTACGGTAGTCAGCCGTGGAGCCGGAGAGTCGCTGTCCTCTGCTCCCGCAGGAGTCAAACATGGAGCAGAGAACTGTGAAGACGGCTGTGACTTCATGTTTTGCTCACCTACTTCTTGTCAGCCCTTTTCTCATTTTGCTTCTCATTGTATGACAATGCCACTCTTCCTACGGATGAAAGGACAATTTGAACATTTCGTAGAAAATCTTCCCTGAGGGGTGGAAGCTGTGTCACTACAAACATTGCGTTTGATCGCGATATTTTAGACTTTTTTTTCTGCTCGTTTCCAGGCTAATCGAAACTTACAACTTTTTGCCTTTCTCTTACAACCGCTTTGTGTCGCAACATGCCAAACAGCACAATGGTTTACCAAAAGAGCAGCAGCATAACTGAGAGTAAAAGGAAGAGGCAGAGAAGGTCCTCAACTAATCTCCAAAAATAGACGCTGATCACACAGGTTGAAGAAAATGTTGAAAGTTCTGCATTTAGTAAAAGTCTCTATTTCTGTCGCCAACTTAGTGACGTGCTAACTATATTTAGTCCAGTTCTCCTGCCTTCTGGCAACAATTCTCTCCCAAAAAGTGACACGCAAGATTGACAACAGTACTGCTAATGTCAGCAACGTTCTTAATTCTTGCATGGTGGAGGGAGGAAGAAAACCGAAAAGATTTGGCCTGATGAGAAGAGTACGCAAATGTACGTATCGGGTGGGTTAAATCATCTTATTATACATCTCTGCCAAAATGATACTGTTCACCCATCTCTATATTTGGAAGTCCTGACTAGGAACGCACAATATACGTTCCTAATTATATAAAAAATATACCAAGGCAATGTACTTTTTCTAAATACATTAAATATGGAATATCAATTACCCACCCTCTGCCTTCTTTCGCAGGTGCACCTAAACGAGTGCAAGTAAACTCCCTCTCAGGTCTTATAAGACGGTAAAAGAGGCCGCAAGGCTCTCTTTCGTCGTCCTTTTCTCTCTTTCGCTACACCTATGCGGCTGCATGTGTCACTCTTCCCTACATCCTCTCTCATTTCCATTTTCCTTCCCTCTCCTTATGTGGAGCAGGTGACACATCGCAAGGCAAGCAACCCAGCAGCCTTGCCTCCAAAGTGACGGCATTAGTCACCTGAAAGCAAACAAACTGCAACTAATCTTAGGCCTGTTTACCAGTAAATGTCACCGCGGCGGAGACGTAAATTTGTATGTGTCGTCGCCATGGTGAGCGCTCACACCTATCCAACCTCTTGACTCCCCTGCAGTTCCACTCTGCATGGTTAATTTCGACATTTCTCATTTATGGGAATTAATAACCACCCAAAAATAATCCGGGAGGCGTCTGAAACGGCGTCTCGTTTCTTCGCCAGCATCTCCGCCCTAACGCCACTCCCATGCCCTTGCGGCCAGGAATATGTATATGGCAGAAAGGTGCATTATGGTTTTCATTTGGCCTTTTTGGGTTCTATTTTGATTGAAAACACAGAGACAGTGATGACTGTGACGTGAGCAAAGGCTGAGCGTCTCTCCGGCTTCCCGCCAGGTCACTAACGTTCACTTGCTAGCTGAGGGTAATTTCATCTCATTACACGCAAGGCAAGGCAGGTAGACGCTGGAATTCTTTCCAGCGAGCAGCTAAGGAAAATAAAACAACATTTTGCTGCAACAGTCGCTCACAGGCTGCAGTTCGCATTGCTCAGGTAGGCCCAAAAGGTCTTCACCTGCTTGTTACGACATAATTCAAGAACACGATATACCTCGACCGCACGTACTCCCTCACTTCATCTCCCATGCACCCTCTTTGGTCATTCTTATTTACTCACCTCTGTCTGTCTCGTTCTTTCTCCAAAGATTTATATAGTGGTAGATTGAGTTTAGTGTGTGAGCAGTGAGTTGTGCAAACCACGTAATGACAACTCACGCACCGCCACACACTAGAGCAGCATTCCGTCCATCTCCTCTCTCTCTCCCTCACACACACTCCCGCACACACACAAGTTGCTGACTCATCATAGTTCAGAGGGCGTGCGAATGTGATGCTTCAAGTCATGCAGAAATGTAACTGTGGGTGGGATGTATGTAGGTTTTAGTGTGTTTTTATGGACAAGTAAATGGTCAAGGGAGGGACATTTGTTTCACAACAACTCTTGAAATGTAAAACAAACTGAATTGTGATTGTGTGTATTGATTCAAATGCCTTTTTTTTCCTTTTTTTTTTTTTTTAATGGAGAGTATTGCCAAACATCTACTGTACCACCAGACTTAAATCGAAGCTTGTTATTTATTAAATTCCTTGAATTGCTTTACTTCCTGCAGAAACTACACATTTGGCACTGATTTGATTCAGGATCGAATCCAAAAAAAAAAAAAAAAATTGGAACATGACTTCTTGAAACAACTCCATGAGTGCATCAGCATTGGCTGAAATCTAAAACCAATCGACAACACACACTTCAGTAAATCCCCGAAATGTAGCAAAACATTTTTTACAATCCGATGTGCAGGCACGGTCGGAATCTACGACTAGAGAAAGCTCATCACTAACAGTCCAAGCCAACTGGTTACATGATGTCATCACCTCAGCTGACACGCATGACATAAATCTCTGTGTGGTCTTGGCTTCTTGTGAGTTAAGTATGTGACTGAGGTTATAAAAAAAAAAAGTTGGAAACATGTCCCGTGGTTAAAAAACCACAGTGATGTATCCTCTGTCGTGTCTATGCTGACCGCTGATTGTTAAGCAGCAGCGGGCATAAAACTGTTGACGGGTGGCTAACGTTTGCTTGATGCTAGCAACTTGTTAAGCAGCTGCTGGCAACTTCACATCACACCTGACTGTTAAATCCATACGGGCGCATTTTCTTGCCAGCAAAACACCCCATTGACGCTCCTCTACTTCTTCCATCTTCGTACAAACCGTCACGTCATAGATGAACGTGACCAAGCGGTGTCAGGAAGCAGTCGGGTTCGCTCCGGGTGTAATGACCAACTAATCACGTTTCATGCTCTCGTAGCTTCTCTCAAATCGTCCATGTTTGGGTTTCAACGTCAAAAGGAAATTCTGGATGAAATCAAATCCGCTTCTGGTATCGAATCCATTTATTTACAGAAGGCAGCCCTGATTCGTTCTCGATTTCTGGATATATTATAGGGTGGATATGGCTCGTTGTGCGCCTGACATGTTTGGGTGAAGCAGGAGATATTAATGTGTGGCTTTGTCAGTCAAGCGGGGAGTTTGAGGATCAAACTGTGCCCCAGTGGACTGCGGGGTGTGGGTTACATAGAGCCCTCGGTGTCTGTAGGCAAGCCGCTGACCCGTTAATGGACCTCGGCTTTTGCTGCATGCGAGCACGGAGCAAGGTGCTGCCGGGGTTGAAACGCCGGCTTACGCGTGTGTGTGTGTGTGTAGGGGTACTTCACTCACACGAATGAAAAGTTCTAAGTATGGGCCAATTATTTTCAATTAAATTGTGTTCAATATTGTTTGTTAGTAAGCGGGTTAAACAGAATCTACTTGACTTATTTATTTACATTCTTTGTCATTGTGTTGGCGGTTTCCTTGAAGGCGACATAAGAAGGCAAATTCACATTTTCATTGCTTGTATGGCTCTCTAGGTTGCGTGCCGCATCAAGTATGATCTTTTTTTTTCACATTTCTGAATGTGTTTGTGAGCAAGCCATTCTGCATGTATATGTGACCGTTTCAGAACATTATGGTTAATTAACAGAATAACAACCCGATTTTCTTCACATGCGTAGGCTGGGTCTGGTCCAGAGCAACAGCTGCAGTCTGAAACACATTCATGCAGGCTAGATTACTGTAATGCACTTTGCTTTGGAGTCAGCCAGTCCTCCCTCCTGCTAAGCACCTCCAACAGGTCCAAAATGCTACTGCTCACCTTTTAACTGGATCGCGTAAGGCGGATCACATCACCCCAATCTTGGCCTCTCTTCGCTGGCTCCCAGTGCACTTTAGAGTTCGCTTTAGGATGTTCGGCTTCAAATCTTCAAATGCCCTCGCCCCAGCGTACCTCTCTGAGCTCCTCCGGGCCTACTCACCTGCCCGCTGCCTCAGGTCTGTGGACCAAATGCTGCTGGAGGTGCCGAGGACCAAGCGGAGCCTCAGGGGGGGGATCACGCCTTTTCTGTTGCCGGTCCTTCCCTATGGAGTGAGCTTCCATTAAATGTTAGGCAAGCCCCCTCTCTGTCCACTTTTAAAATTTGTCAAGACACGTTTTTATTCTTTAGCTTTTGACTCAACCTGAGACTGTCACTATTCTGCCTTTCTTCTGGTATCTGTTTTGTTTGTGTTCTAATTTCCTGCTAATTTATGTTACACCATATGGAAAGCGCTTTGTTCCAGCTCCAGCTGTTGTGAAATGCGATAAATACATTTGTATTGTATTAAATCCTCACCCATGTTTGCATGTCAAAGTCAAAAGGTAAGCAGAGCTGCTATGAGTTTTGTTGCGTAACACGATGGCGGTTCAGACTTGTTCAAAGCACATGGCGATCGGGTTTCTCTTGGTCTATATGTCAAATGGATATCATAATTATATCAATCATTAAATGCTCGTTAAGAAAATTCATCTAAATCCATACGGGCCGTGTATGGTATGCGCCAACGCTAACAGTATAATATGCGATGGCAATGTGACTGATGATTGTTTGGGGACCAAAGTCCTGGTTAAAGGACGAGCTCATTAATCTGCATCCCAAACACTTTTGTGCTTGGGGCAAGGACTTGAAGTCAGCCTTGAGGGTCAAATGTGAGACGTGTATTTTGAATCGTCGATTTCATTCACTCGGGTACCTTGTTATTGCAGGGGTTGGCAACGTTTAGCTATGAGCTGTGTTATTGTAAGCTAATGTCCTCCAATAGCCTCTGCGGTCATATTAACGCTTTAATAATGAAACAGTCTGGAATCTGTTGGCGTATCATCCCCCCTGACTCTATAAGTAGATGAGGACAAACCGTTAGAGAAGACTAGAAGAGAAACGGAGATGGGTGGTCGGAAAGCAGCAAGGTTTCATCAGTCGAGTGGAAGATTTCAATTAGTCATGGAAACAGAGGAGTGGTCCTCTGTGCTTCTGCAGTGACAGACTTCGCTTGTCCTCCTGACACACTTTCGCAATACTGCTCCGCTCGGCCGTCTACTCCTGTCCATCCTCATTTCCTCCCATCTCAGCATCTCCACTCCCTTTTTCCTCAGTCGTTCCAACGTCTTCCCTAACCTCCTGCCTTTCCTTCCCCGTTTGGTGTTTTCCCCTCGTAGCTCCTCTTTTTCGACCAGTTTCTCTCTCGGTGACAGCTGAGCATTGACAGCCTTTTTACGTTCTATTTTTCTCCACCACGGCGAGAGAACACTCGGGCATCGGGGGCCTTGTTCAAACAAACATGAGGCCATGTGGTTCGCCGAGGGTGGCGACGCGCCATAACAAACCGCCGGCTCCTGGCCGTCGCGGGCGCACGGTGATTAGGGCCCCCGCTACGGCGGACGGGGGGTTGCGGGGGTGAAGCTGGACCTTCCATGTTGGTTTCCAAGACAACCAGACAACAACAGAGTCGCCGGGAGGTGCGACGTGATGGCAGATGAGAGTTAATGTATTGAAGCACCTGGTCCAACGTGTATGAGATGGAATCATAACAATGGAAATGAGAAATGGAATTACTCAGAGCTAAGGTTGAATAATACGGACTTGGAATGAGAAACAAAGGATACAAATATATCCAGCATTCAGGGTGAGGTGTGTGCAGTCGGAAAAGGTCTCGAGTAGGGATATGAGTCAGGATGTGTGGTGGCTTAGTCATGTCAACTACATCCAGAGGATGAAAAACTTTGGCTACAAAACCAGAAGCAAGGCGCACATTTAATGTTCTCTGATACAGGTGTCAATTAGAGTAATAATTTGCTGGACTATCCCTTGGATAATGTTAAAACAGTGGACCTCCAGAAGACTGAACACTGATTTTATTTCTTTATTTATTTTAGAGCCAAACTCCACATTTAATTAATGCCCCACCCCCCCAAAAAAGCGTTTAGACTTGCCTAGACGTGCCACAAGATGGCAGCATAGCTCTATTTTTAATCGAAATAAAACTCCTCATTTCTCCTCAACATAGTTCCTTGGCAACAAGATGCCACATCATGCTGACTAAGGAATATTTGTATTTTTTTTGGGGCGTAAAAATAGTGCAGAGGAGAGTTTTACCATGGATAACAGGTTTGAAAAATAAAATAAAATAAAATACAAATCAAAAAACACAGTGAGTATGTGGAAAGACCGCGAACATGCAGGGGTTCACTGTAGTAGTCATCAATTCACACTTTTAATGGTTCACACATCTGACTTGCGTGCCGAAATGGTGGGTTTGTTTCCCACTTAGTTATTATTGGATAATTTTAGATTCTAAAACTACGTTGTTCTAAAACTTACAACAATCTCATGGGCTACTCATGTGGTCCTTGGAAACCGTTGGTGACCTTCTGCTCGATATGAACTCACTAATCCTTTTTGCATAACTGTGACATCAAGGGTCTCACATTTATTCAAAAAATGTTTTCCTTAAACTGTGAACTTCGCAACTTCTAAATATCTTAAATGGATATAAGTTTCCTCTTTTAACGCGATCATGCACTGACCTCTGGATTTATATTACAGTACATTTCCTATAAAAACCAGTTGCCCGGTAAATAATGTCAAAGTTTTATATTCCGCTATATCCGAATTGGTCCTTAGTTACCTAGACCTGCCCGAGCAGCAAACAAACAAGACTACTTAATGTCAACCATGTTTTTTTTTTTCAAGCATAGGCTAATTAAACTTAATTTTAATGGGTAACCTGCTTTCCTGCCAACATGCAGCGTTTTTGACAACAGCCAATTTGGCCATCATGCCACCATCTTGCTTGCCAGTGTGACCGCTCATATGTTGTTATAGTCTCATTTGGGGCCAAAACCGGGTAGGAGACAGAATACAAGACATGGAAATATAGAAACTAATTTATGAGCATGGAAAACCAACGTGAATTCCAAATGAGGTCTACGAAATAAGTGTGACACCGAGTTAGAAAAATACTAAATTGCAGGTAAAGGCAAAATAGTCCAAACAGTTTACGCCACGCATCTCGATAAGATCTCCCGGCCACAAATAAAAAACACATTAGTAGTTTGTTTCCACAAACCTCCCTTAAAAGTTCGACTCCCGGCTTGCACTTAGCACAAACTCATGGAATGAAGTGGCCAGATCTGCACTGAGATTACGCAAATGACCCTAACCATTCTCTTCATCCCTTTGACCGGCTCTACTCCACATTGGTTCTTGTAGCTTCTAATATACTCGCTTTAATTCTCTCATATTGCATCCGAACGTGGATGCAAGTTTTCAGAACATATTATGTACGTTTTGAACATAATTGAAGCTCGATTCAATCCCCTCTTGGTGTAATCCCCCCCCCGCACAAACATTAACCCTCTCTTGTATTATCTAGCCCCTTTATCAGACTTGAGTCATATTTTCGCAGCGATTGTTGGGAGTCGAACGCACTGAAAATCAGGTGAGGTCTAGATGGAGAAGAAAGATAAGGCACATTTCTTGGGCAGATTACTCAAATCAAATCAGAGCAGTCACTGGAGACCAAAACCCTCGGAGAAAATGGAACAGGCTGTTTTGGTTAGCTCTTCGTCAATAAACAACTTGTGTTTATGTATTTACACTGCCGACAAGCATTAGGCCGATTCTTGCATGGTCTTAATTAAATTGTAAGCAATCGATGCTCGGTTAAATAGTCACACGGGTAAACACATTTAGCTTTGGAAGCGGACCAGGAGAATTTTTAATACTTGACTGTAGATTTGCTCCAGCTGAGTGGTTGCTCATTCTAATCCATTGTGAAAATCTCTTCCAGCAGATATGAAATGTACGTCACTGAAAGCTGTTTTGTGATTTGGCTATTGTAGCAAAGTCAGTTCATTCTTTATCAATAGCGCTTGTCGTTATTATGGTTGTGGATGAGTGGAAACCATTTATACAAAGGCTGCTTGACTGTGACGCAGATGTGCTAGCTACTAATTAACAAGCTAACTATGCTATGCTACTGCCCTTTTGTATTATCAATCTGATCACACTTATCGAAATGGCGAAGATATTCATGAGCCCTGTATGGCATCCGCTGCAAATGTTGCCCATATTCTGATACAGTGGAAGACATGTGTAACGTGTCTTCCAATGTAGTGATAGGCTAAACAAATAATTGTAGAAATATCCAGAGGAAGTCAACCCCAAAAAATATTTTACAAGAATTTGTTCTGTGCGGGGGCCCACTGGTCGAAACATTCTGATTAATATTGTGTTTGCAGAATATGAAAGCCACCCGTTTTGTCCATCTCAGGGGGCGGCCATTTTGCCCCTTCTTCCGACAGGAAATGACATCACAGTTGCTCAGGCTTAGCTAACGACCAATCGTGGCTCAACTTTAGTAAACATGTGAGCCGTGATTGGCCATTACCTGAGCATCTATGATGTCATTTTCAGTCGACAGAAGTGACAAAATGACCCCCACCCACTTAGATGGCTAAAAACAGCTTGATTGAGAGACGTACCTCATATTCCACAAATGCAATATTAATCGGAATGCCATGCTTTGACTTGTGGGCCTGCCTGGAAGATATTCTTGTAAAGAAAATGTTTGGGTTGACATCCCCTTTAAGGGATGTTAAAGGAGTACATTTCCCAAACATTATTACAATTTTCGTGTCTTCTGATTTCAAATTCAATTGGTTGTTGGTTCTACTGTAACTAATATTGATATCACTGGCCTAAACATCCAACCCGCTGCCACCGCCTCTAATTCTGTTTTGAATTTTTTTTTTTTTTTTTGCGAGGGGGAGGGGGGGGGTTAAGGTCACCTTGCATTTTGTGAAAAGCAGCAAGAGATCATGCAGTAGCAAATGTTTTTTTTTTTTTTTTTTTTTTTTTTTTTTTTTTTTAAGTCCCCACCCTTAGAGAGAGCAGTGCTTAGTTGCCGCCACTGATTGCACCCCAAGGCCCTCAGGAACATTGGAGGCGTTGTATGTTGAGGGAGCCTCCAAGTCTGATAGATTAACATTAATATGGACTGAGGGAGAAGGCGAGCCATATTAAAGGTCATTTCCCTCTTCACCGCTGCTGAGGGAACACGTAACGGGCCATTGGTTGCAGGGCCACACATACACTAACAATGCATGTGGCTACACAAAAAAAACAAAAAAAAGAGATACAATCAGACTTAAATATAAAGGATCCAGATGTACGTGCACATACTAACATAAGATAAAAAGTCATGCAAAATCTAGTGTGTGGCGAGGGATTAGGGGCATACGCTGCTGTGCCGACAGGCTATTTAAAAAAAAAAAAAAAAAAAGTGGATTTATAACTCCCAATTTGGTGATTAAGAATTTTGAATGTTCTTGCGCTTCTGCTTGCTTGCTTCATGTTCTTGTCACACTGGGCTTGTTTTCTGTCTATAAATCTAACAGCCAAGACTCCCCACCCACCCGTTTTATGGAGGTGATGGCACCAGCCAACGTAGGATTTTTTATTTGTATTTTTTTTCCTTTTTTTGTGTATTTTTCACCACACATATTGCACAATGTCATACGGGCCGAGTGGATTCGTTATTGCAGCAGTTCTCCAGAATACCTAGCATCTATTATCTATATGTTCTCCATTTGTGTCTTTTTTATATATTTATTTTTTTTGTAAATCCACAATGTGTTTATATTTGAATAACTAAAAATACCAATCCACAGATCTCGAGTAACATATATTGAGGGAGGCTTGGGCCAAAACTGCAGATCATATGAGCCTGTTGACAAGCTACCGAAACCTTGCGCAAGTGCGAAGAAAGAGAATATTAAAAGAAACGTCGCCCGATGATTGTTGTCGTATCCTCTGGATTATTTTATATGCTCTGCAAATAGGTACCTTGCATGGCGTCCCATTCTCTTTGCACCCACCCGACCACCACAATGTAACAAATGCAAGTTCAGGCTCATGATGCTATGTTTTCTTTGGTTGCGTTCCCGTTCCAGTCTTGCTTATTTAAAAAAACGGCACAGCCTCATGCATTACCTGCGGACACGAGTCCTTACATTATGTCACTAAGGGATCGCGGTTTTTGCTCCAGCACTTAAAAGCCCCCCGTTGACGGACAAAGACGTAATCAAACAAACTGTGAAGAAAACACGCCTGCCTTTCCTCCGCACAATGAAAACCACCCACCAACACGGTCAATCTACGAGACTACGTTAAGTGATTTTGCACTTAAGTGGCAGCGAGACCAAACCACATTATCTACAACTTCAGCGGTTTTGGTTCTCTGTTGAAACATTATATCAATCTCAAAGGAAGGGTAATAGTCTCACACACACAGACACGCCAATATGGTAGGATGTTCATACACTCCCATGCGAAGCAACTAAATCATCACAGTTCCCTTATTCCGCTGACTGTAACCATATGTGTGCTCCAACAAATTCCATTGGAAGACTCCCTGAGCACAAGAGTCATAATCATAAACTTGCTTACTGCGCAAAGTCTGTTTGACAGCACCGGCCACCACAATTGTCTGACCAGTCACATGAGTCACATGACATGTTTTCCCTGGGCAGTCCAGTCAAATATAGTCCGAGCAGGAATAATGACCTCATTTTTACTTTTATTTTTTATTTTTTTAAAGACCATGCAAATGCCCCTTTTCCAAAGTACAAGAGTGGACTTAGAAATGAGTTGGCGTGGTGGTTTGTAGGTCCTCAAGGAAAGCATTGAGTTTGGTTGCCCAGTGTTCAGGCCAACTGGGTGGTCTTGCAAAAGGATTTCTGGGAAAATGTGTTGTGAAGAGGGGTGATGTAGGCATAGTATAAGACAGAAATGTTTTTTTTTTGTTTTTGTTTTTTTTTTTTTTGCATACAAGTTACAATCAATTGCAGGCTATGTTGCGTTTCTAAAGACTCCCTTGAGCAGACGTGACTTGGTTCTCATGTGATATGCATCTTACAGGAAAAAGGGAACCATTTAGTGTCACATCTAATCAACCGACAATTTTCTTGGTTTTATTTGTAAATGATAACACAAATATTAAAACAAAGATATACTGGCTAGTCTTTCAAAATCAACATAAAAGGTTTATGACTAACTGTGATATTCTTGTAAATCACACCTGGTGAGCGTAATCAGGACAACTAGGCGATTTCCCGATGGGCCGGCCAATGGATCAGTTTTACAATCAGCAAAAAAAGTAAGTTTGTGATATTGAGATCCATTATCTCTTTCTGGTACAAATGTTCTACTAACAAATTATTACTGGTTGGATATTGTGATATGTGTAGCATTACCTTCACTACTAAGGTTGTCACCAATAATTTAATACAAAAAGTAGCAATAGATTACATAATTTAATTATTTAATATATTAGCTGGTAATTATTACACCCTGTCTTTCCTCGAATAGAAGTTCCACGCCACCATTGTAGGGGGGGAACATGGGGCGACAATAAAAACAAAACAAATATTCCTTGGGCAGAGTTCCCCTTCACTCCTCATCGCCATGAGCCTCAGTGCTGCAATAAGAACCTCCGGCTGTCAGCGCAGTTCTGTGCAAACAAATGGGCCCAATGATTGATGGAAAGGAAGTTGAGCGAGCAGATCGTCCTGCTGTGAAGATAGGACACCCAGTGTAGAGCAGCATGTGGCATCCAGTCAGACAAACTCGCCTGCAAACACTCCTTTTGTCGTTCCTGTGCAGTGTACACACGCAATTACTTCTTAATTAAGCATATTTATCCAGATGTGCTGCCACATATTTGTTTTTGTCTGTGTATGTATGTTGGAGACTGTGAATCGTCAGGCTAATAACGCTAATTAGCCGTGCATGCACTAAGTGGCTTTCAAATTGAATCGGCGGTAGTAGTGCGGAAGGTACTGATTCAAGTTCATGCGTTGTCAACTTGGGGTTTTTTTTTTTGCATTCCAGCATAGTATCTCAAGCACAATGTTGTCAATTGTGGCAAGAGTGAGAGGTTTAAAACACCTATAACTCACCCATTAGGGAATATAGACAAATTCTAACAGCACTGTGACCTCCAGGGGGCGCCATAAAACCAGGAAGTGGTTATCACTATTAATTCAAAAAGCCTGAAACAGTGACTAATAACAGAGTAAATTGCTACACTTGCTAGCTTGCTAAATGAAGCATGTTGCTAAATGAAGGTCCAGAAATTGTTCAGTCAACAGTCTACGGTTAGCTTACACTGGATGGGTCACCATAGATTTCGACTACAACTTTAGTGCTAGCTGCACAAGCAAATTATGCTAGCAGTCCAGCGAGATCATTAAATGTTGTGATGTCATCAGTGCTGTCAAATGAGCTTGCTAATGATGAGTTATCCTGATTTTGGACTACAACTTCAGTGCTAGCTGCTCAAGCTAACAACGTTAGCACCCCAGAAAATCACTCGTGTCCAATGAACTTAATTTCAACAAGAATTTGAGTGCTATTGAGTGCTCATTAAATATTAACTTGTCCAACCTCTCACTTTCCATGATATTTAGTGTAATTTCCCGCTGTTTTAGCATAGGTTAGGTTACTTGGGTAAAAATACAGACAAGTTGATATTAAAACCCCCACCCCATCAGAACAGTCAGGCAGACATGCTAACCACAATCCATCGTGCTGTCTATTTTTAAACATTCACGCCAAAATGAAGTTATCCCGCCTCAGCATATTCTTGAGTCCTCTGACTGAACCGTGTACCAAAGATTGGCAGGTGAGGGAGCTGCAGACATGTCATCTGTCAGGAGTCGGACGATGATGGATGGAAGGCGGGACGGGTGAGTGGAGAAAAAGACAACCGTGTGTTTAGGCAGGAGGGCACATGGATGAGAGGCGAGAGGCCGAAGTCCCTCCGCGGTGCGGGTAACTTAACCAGCAAGAACAGTTAATGCTATTTTATATAACTTTTATATTGAATATAGAAGGGCTTTTTATTGCATCAGTGCGCTATGTGCATTTAGGAACGAAACCGTTGGAGGTGGAGCAAGGGGGATTAAAAAAATAATAACAATAAAAATCATTCAAAGGTCTCAGCCAAAACCTATATTTTCATTTACAAAACAGTCAATCTTGTGCGCGATCCGCTATGCACCTTGGGTTTCATATGTGACCGGGGTTCATCCACAGTGGCTTCAGTTGCCCGCTAACAGGCGCGGCACGGCACGGCGTACTCCGCGGCTGATGGTTGACCACCGTTCTCGCTGTTGCCTCCCCCCTACAGGTTCCCAGAGGAGTTGACCCGGAGCACAGACAGGCTCGTGTACTCGTGCTGACGGAGCCAAGCTGAGGGAGAGTTGTGGAAATTTGCTAGGCTCCCCTCGAGCGCTTGAGGAAATTTGTTACCCCTTCATAACGATGCCAAAGCGGATTGTGCAGACGCACTGTAAAAATGTCAGTGAAACCCAGTAAAGAATTGACTTTTTTTTTTTTTAAATCAGAGATAAGAGGATCCCCACAGTTTTTCTTTTCTGTTCGCCAATTCTCCTCTTCTTTCACGCAATTGTTGTCAGACAATTAGGGTCTCATCATAAAACCGACTGAGGCATTTAATGCAGTGTAGCAAGACTTGGACCTGATCCGACTGTTCTCCAAATTAGCCTCTTAGTTGCTTAACACATATCAACTTTGCAAACTAACAAAATTAGCTTTAACCTGGAAACCATTGTGATAGAAACTAATTTTTCTAAATTTACCCAAAATACATCAATCATTTTATTCAGATAAATGGCAAGTATTTACTCTTGGCCCGCTTGATTGTTTATGTGTACCTGGATGAGATTTGTGAGCGTATTAATCACCCGTTTCTCATGCCAAAAGACTGAGAACATCAGTTTTATTTGCTCTTTCTGCAGCAAAAACCATGGCACCTGCTGGAAAAACAACCTCTGTTTAAATGAGCGAAAACAGTTCTTTGCAGACTTTCCTGACAGTTTATAGGCGACGAATCTATAACTGTTTTGCTCAAACATTATATTGGTGCATTTTTACATGGAAATGCAAACAAGAAAATTGTCACATACAATTGAAAGCTTGACTTTGACTTTCAGCTCTCCTCGGCTTGTATTCGGCATCATTCGATCATGAGTATCTCATCTTTAAAGACTTGTGCTTTGAATCTAGAGGGCCACAATGTGTGTAATGTAACGTTAAAGAGACAACTGTTTTTGGAGAGATGCTAGTGCGCTACCTGGCTAATCTTGCGATGCATTTGAGCCCTAACTCCCAAGCGACGCAGTACTGCAGTGGTCCCCATCCTTTATCCCGCTGCGGACCAACTTGCAACTTGCTAGCCGCGTTGTGTGACGACCGGGCTTTGTAGTGCTAGCATTACTCATTTCGCTAGCTTGTGTGTTTAATATTAGCATAAAGCCACCGAGGGAATTACGTCAACTGTGAGTTTCTTTGTTGTTTTTCAACTGTGCGGCTCAGTTCAAAGTGGCCTGCGGCCAGGTACCGGTCCGCGACCCAGTGGTTGGGGACCACTGTAGTACTATTTGCGCGCCACATTTCCCCTGCCGTCACTCTTTGTCGGCGTGCATGTGTCGACCATTCAAAATCAATTTGACTCCTGCTTTGACGTGGACATATAATTACTGACTGCTGGGAAAGATTGGTTGAAATTTCAAAAGATCACCACTTTGAAAATAAACACACTGATTTGACACTGATACTAGCTATCTAGAAAATAATCATGACAACGATAGCGCTGCCCACTTTGACAAAGACAAATAATCCCTGTAAATTCGGTAACATTGGCGTATATAACAGATGCGACTGAGACCACGTTTTGGAATTCCTGGTTCAAGTTAGCATCTGTTTTGTCATGATGAGCCTGAAGCTGAACACGACAATATAAAGTCCTTAAAAAAGCAGTGAGATGCTTCCTGACTTTATATCTCAGCAACCTTGTTTGTTCGCATTATATCACCGCCCGTTACGCTCATTACCAACTTTGGCGATTTAAATGCTCCCCAAATACGACCGTCTGCTTTCCAAAAACATACGTATTACCCTGAATGCCTCGTGTGTTCTGTTAAAAATCAAACTACATTCATCAGATCAAAAATAACATAATTGAAGTCACTTTTTCATTATTACAGACAAGCAATCAAAGTGATGTGGAGCAAGGTGCACCATGCATGTCCGGAAAATAAACTAGGAAGCGGGTAAATAAACATAACGGTGAAACCAAAGCACAATATTTTCTTAGGGTACAAACTTCATTGCTAATGGTAGAATCGATTTTAAAATTATGCTACTGGTCTACAAATCACTGAACGGTTTGTGTCATTCAAGAAATGCTGATAGAATATAAACCCAGTGGAGCTCTGAGGTCTGCCGGCTCTCTCAGTTTATGAAGCCCAGAATTCAAAGTAAACATGGTGAAGCAGCATTTAGCTGTTATGCTGCAGACAAATGGAATACGATGCCAATAGAAGTGAAGTCAGCTTCAAGTGTAAATGCGTTTAAATCCAGGTTAAAAAGGTTGCTTTTATTTTCTCAAATCTTTGATTCAGGTCCTCTAAACAGAGACCTACTCTTAGTTTTTTTACTTTTAAATGCATTTTAAATTTTATGTTATGTGTTAAAATGTATTTATATATATTTCTTATAAGATATAGCACTTTTGGTAACGTCCGTAGTACTGACGTCAAAACACCTTGGCGAGGCAATTAGCATGTCTTTATTAGCATCATTTTCTTTCCAAGGGCCATTACTCACTGGATACATTCCATAGTTTGGATGAGTGCTTAAGGCCACACAGCAGCAGCGAAATAATTAGCAATATTTTGACAGCAGTACATACTGTAACTGGCGAAGTGCATCGCCATTCATCCTGTCAAGCGAGTCAGACAAGACTGATGGAGCGCTGGCGGTGTGGACGGACAGGCTCCGGGGGGAAGGAAGGAAAGCAAGATGGACGGCTGGCACCGGGAGAGGGGCTCAGTGTTGAGGAGGAAGGTGTGCGAACTGGCAGTGGACGGGCCGATGGAAAGAACGCGTGGAGGCATCTGTGCAAGGTGTACGGAGGGTTCGTTAAGGAGAGTATAATAGCGCGCTGGTTGATGGGGATGGTTCTCCACAAGTCACCCTTGCTCCAATGATAACTTGTGGCTTTTAAAGTGTTCCTCGGAGCCACAAAGAGGTCTAAGAAATGGCCGACACTTGGGCCGAGGCGCTGCGCTCCATCACAAACAGAGACCTGAAACCGTTACTCTTCAAGTAGGAAATGTCTCTTAAGCCAAATAGCGCCCAGTTTACTCTGGCACCACGCTGCAAACCAAGACTTTTATATGCATAGCTTAGCGTCGCTTTTTCATGAGGGAGAAGATGATGGACGAGGTGGCGGTGTGAGGAACACCCCGAGTGTGACTTGTTTTACTAATTTGTCGGTTAAAAAGAGGGTGTATACTGGCACGTTTGCTCTCTATCAAACAGTTGTTTTGATTCAAAGCCAGGTTTAGGCTTGATTGAGGAAATTTACAAAAGTAAAGCAATCCATGGAATCACATTTATTACACATAAACTTATACCACAAACTTGCGCCCTTAAATGTAAAACATGATTTTATTTATTTATTTATTTATTTATTTTTGGCAAAGTCATTCTATGGACCTGTCATTCAAAACAAATCAAGTTGTGCAGACTTGACTGAGCGATGACCATTTTACACACAACTTAAATTCACCGGATGTTTGAATAAAATGCTAAAACAAAAACATTTAACATAAATCAAACAATGTGTTAAATATCACACACAAACTACTGGTAACTCAAGCACACATGACGATTAATATTTTTATAACTAAAATTAATAAACATGAAGTTAATTAAATGCATTGCACCATGCAAAGTTATATTTATATATATATATATATATATATATATATATATATATATATATATATTTATTTATTTTTATTTTATTTTTTTTTAATTAATCGGTAAAATGTCAGTTAGGCCCTAATTTATAAATTAATTACATAAAATTTCTAAATTAAGTCCCACCCCAAAATATATAAGCAGAATTCAAATTTTCTCAAAACACCTCCAGTTTGAATTATTTTTGTCTCGCCGTCATGTTAATGTTTGATTTAGTGGGGAAAAAAAAGTTTAAAGCCGCTCGGGCAAGGCTGCGTCTAGTCGAGCACTCCTCCTCCTCCTCCTCACTCCCTCCCTCACCTGCCTTCACCCCTCTGCCCTGCCTGACCTAATCCATCCTAAGTGTTTACAGACCACTCGGCTGCTCAAAGGGCTTCAGCTGGTGTTCCTCAAACAAACACCATCGAAAACAGATGAGCGGCCATCAGGGAAGAGCAAAACTTGGGATACTAAGTTACATGTAGAAACAAGCAATGGACTCTTGAATGGCAAAATATTTGGTTGTCGTATTTAGATTTAGTCGATCCATGAGTGGGCAAGCGTGGTGGACTGGTGGTTAGCAGGGAAAGGTCAGCGGAGTGAGATCGGGTGTGTCGTATTGCAGCGATGTATATTTTTCATTCAGAGCCTCAGCAGCAAGAAGGGAGGAAACTGGTTCTAGTTGGTGGGATGGCATGACGAGGGCCAAAAGTGGATTTGGGAAACAGTCAAGGCCAAGTTTAGGTATTTACTCTTGCCGTAGGAATTCTCTCTGTTCCTTGGAAGCATTTGTGTCATCACGACATTCAATAGTATTTTGGAGAATGTCGCCCACAGTGCAGACGGGTTCTCATGAGAAACACCATTTGAGGCAAAATTCGTCCGCCAACAAAGTAGGAACACACTTTTTTTACACGAATAGAATTAGTGAACAAGCCTCATTGTGAGCTTGTTTTAAAAAGACGATCACATGCAAAAGACCCCCCCACACACACACACACGTCATAAGGGGGTGAGTGTTTATCATGCTCCCATCGAAGTCAACTCTCCCCCTAACCTCCGTCTGATAAGACGATCAGTTTTCACGTGGCCTCTCGCCATGCGTCTTCTGGGCTCCATGATGATCACGGCGCTGGACGCCGAATCTCGAGGCTCGCTTTAATCAGCTGACAGTTTCGGGTGGAAGGCAAGCCTGCCAAGTTCAGCGGTGTGTAATTTATGACGTGTCCGAAATAAATATGATAGTCTTGCTTAAAACATTTTTTAGACCATCATGAAATCCTAAATTACCAATGTTGGTAATTACCAAAACGGTAGAAATTATGTTCCTACTAAAAATAATAACACAAATTTAAATGTCAAATTAGTTATTAATTTGTATTCCTGAAAAAAATAAATCCATTTGAATAAACATTCATTGCGAAAACGTCAATATCATGAAAGACGAGCTACAATAAACACCGTGTGGCATCCTTGAAAGTATTATCCCATGACGTCAAGTCATGTTTCAAGGAACCAAACCTCTTGTGGCTATTTTCTTCTTTCTCTGTGGACTTTTTCTCAGGTTCTCTGTGAAAGCCGCCCAATGAGATGGAACGCGGGACCCCTCCCCCAGGGGAGGGTGCAAAAAAAAAAAAATTAGATTTACAGAAGATCTGACGCTGAAATGTTTGGTAAAATTCAAGTCACGAAAAGATTTGCGCTCAAGTGCGGAGATCAAAAGTGAAAGTCGTCCTCAAAGACTTAACATCTGTTGCATATGACATCCGAAGATATACGACAAATGTTCGCTAGCATGTCTCACTCTTAATTCCCGGGCTACCTGTCATGACCCGAAGCGACAGTTGTTTTGTCCGAAGCCTCGCACGGATCATCGCGGCGGTAACATTGTTTTTCTTTCTGTCTGTGGTGGGACGGCACACTGGAAGCGGGGAGGGGGGTGGGGGGGGGGGGGTCGAGAGCTTCATCACTGTTGACTTTCTCCATGCTTGGACTGTACTAAAGCTGTGTGTGGCCCGGACCCCCACGGAGAGCGGCGCTGGAACAACTGTCAGCGGCGAGGACAACGGCGCGTTGGCCTCCCGCCGCCTCAACAGGTTCCGCACCATTATCTGTTGTCTTGCTAAGCACCGTACCTCATGTGTGAACGGTCCAATATAAGAAGAAAAAGAAAAAAGCAGTTTGGTGTCGATATGATTGTTGCAGATGTTCCTGCTGGAGTGCGTTGAGTTGCATTTTTAACTTGCGATGAATCGTTTTGTAAAAGTTTGATAACCAGAGTGAGCCATTTATAAGACATGCGCAAGGTTTTCCAAACGAGAGCTTTGCTCGGTTCCATTTAACACATCTGAGATAACATAAGGATGCTCTTTATTTTCCATCTTGTAAAGCTGCAAATGTATGTAAGGAGGCGTTTTCAGCAAAAATGCATCATGGTTTCCCGTTTGTTCATGATGTCGTCAAGGAGATGTTCCATAATAGGATCTTGTTGTTAACTAATGCAGCATTCCAGACGGCTGGGGAATAGGAAATATCCCACATGGAGCTTAGGAGGTCCAGGTTTAAAGTGTTCCAGTGGAAAGTAAACAAAAAAACACGGCTGTCACCGTTGATATGTGCGTAGATTGGATCTGCATTCCGATTGAGATGCTAAAAATGAGTATGTTGACATCAGAGCAACCCAGCAAACTTTCGGTCATCCTACAGAATAATTTCACACAGTGGAAAATGAAATGTTTTCTCAAAATTATCCTTAAAATAAAAAAATGCCTTTGAATTGGACAAAATGTTTGATTCAGACTACAGTGTGATGTGGTGGCGGTGTGATTTCAGAGCGACAAAAGCAAGACATTTTAGTGGCGTTGAGCTTTGGGACAATTATCATACCATGACGTGGTAAAAACGGCACAATGAACAAAATCTCAAATCTGTTGCTATACAAGGTTGGTGGAAACTTAAAATTTGTAACTTTCAAAATGTCACATAGGCTTCACTTGTATCGCGTCTCGTCCTTATCATTAAAAGTTAAGACAGGACTTTCAAACTGGCACCTGGCTACTACATGTTTGGTTGCCTAGCAACCATGGTGCGCTAGGCGACATTCGTCCTTACTGCAATTGCAGCAAAAACTGACAGCTTTCAAATATTTCGAGAAGCGTCTTAAAAACTTGTCATCAAGCTAAGTTGTCGTATGGTTAATTTACACAACCGGTAAATAATATCTCACCTATTTCAGGCTACTCAGACGTTCCTCCACACCCGTTCAGCAAACAAGTTCCGATTGACTAAATTTAACAGCGCAAAACAAATAGTGGCGCCGCTAGCGCAGATGGTGGTCTCCCTCGTTCAACTTATGCAAACCATTCTGGATGGTCATCATAAAACAGATAAATGTTTACTGTCGAGCGATGACATCACAAGAATGAAGGTCTGTGCAAATATACAGGTGCTCCATCATCCTTGGCACCCTTCACTTCCTCCAGTCCATATTCTTGTCGTAAAACAATCTTTAACTCCAGATTCCCGTGTTCACGTTGGCTCTTTCATTTATTTTGACGGCCGCTGAAAATATAAACTTTTACTTAGCCCTCTGTTGTCAGAGTGTAACTTTTTTTTTTCCTCCCGTTTACATGGTCATGCAAGTGTGTGTTTTTGACGTGTGTGGGGAGTTTTTGAGTGGATTTATGTTTCTGATTAATGGCTATTCTGTACTTAGTCATTTATTTAAAAGGATTGCACATGTTATTTATAGATCGGCGTGTCGCATTTGTCATCACTTTGGTCGCATTCAAATTCTGTGTTTGGATAAGTACATGAAATCTGAACATGGCCCAAACGTAACAGCTGGTGATTTTTGAGGAATTTTTTAAACTTGCTATTTTAAAGATTTTGTGTTATTCACAAGACAGTTGATAATTTAATTTGGTTTGGCCATTATATATATATATATATATATATATATATATATATATATATATATATATATATATATATATATATATATATATATATATATATATATATATATATATATATATATATATATATATATATATATATATATATATATATATATATATATATATATATATATATATATATATATATTTCTTTTTCTTTTTTTTTTTTTTTTTTTAGTTATTTTGATTTTTTAATTTTTATTTTATTTTTTTTGGGGGGGGGATTTTTTTCCCTCTCCAAATAAGAATTAGAATTAGTGGTGGTGTTGAGTGTTTCTTAGTTAACAGTTAGCTTTGCTTATTCTTTTTCCTCGACTCCCACTCTTTCTTTTTCCTTATTTTCCAGCAGTCTACATTCCCTGTGGCACTTTGCTGCCTCTCACAGGTCAGTTTTGGTACTCCTACCTGGTTTGGGGAAGAGACCGTAATGTGTGCAGTATGACCACACAACCGCCATTTTTTTTCCTCTCGTGTGAGGTCTCTCACGTTTTTTAAAAATTGGTCGTGTCCCACTTCAAGACATGGGATCCTAATGTGGCCCCCATTCTACGTTTGGGAGAATGTACCAGTCAAGGATTGGGTTTAATACGTTCCCTTTTTTTAAATGAATGATATTGCCCTGCATTGAAAAGTGTCTTTCCTAAATTTCCTGCTCCAGCGACAGACGCATTAGGTAGAAGTCAAAAGGGGCTCAGAGCAGGAAATTCTGCAGCATTTTTTTTTTTTTAACTGTGTACATAATCTTTTCTGCTGAAGTTTCATTTTCCTCTGAATCTCATTGCTGTCACACCCGCTTCTCGCACAAGACTGACATCCTCCCTCGTTAGACATTCAGCAGCCGCAGGGTAACCTGAGCCCCTCGCGCACACACACATTTAATCAGAGCGACCCACTTGCCATCACACTGCTATCACAACCTGTCTACATCTCCTCCCATGTGCCTGCGTCGTGTGTCTATGTGGACGCGTGCAACTCAGCTGCAGCCGACACTCAGGACTGGACCAGAAACTAATATCGCGCCCATTGGAAACACATGTGCAAGTCTAACAAAAGCAGGCATGTTCCCTGTGCCATGTATGCCAGCAGTCACTTCGTCTCCATGCTGTCTCACTTTTAGGTCATGTGTCCTTCCGCCAATTCTTAGTAGCAGTCTGCTTTATTTTGTGTTATCTAAATGTTGTTACAATCCAAAGAGGCATGATTGCTTTTGCAATAAACTTGTTGATTAAATCTTAAACAAGCTTTAAAATATGAGGAGAGAAAAAAATCGGGCTAAACTGTAGTCTCAAATGAGGCAGTAAGTACAATTACAGTATAATTGTAGTTCTGTACTTTTTAACCCACTTGTTGGAAGTAGTCCTCCCCCACTTAATAGCGATTTATATATATATATATATATATATATATATATATATATATTTATTTATTTATTTATTTTATTTTTATTTTTTTTAAGCAAATCAACAATTATTTTTTATGGACTTGGTCAGTATAGTTGCTTACTTGAGGAGCAGAGCCCGATAATAAATGCCGGGAGAACACATCTGAACACACTCAGACCACACTCGCGCAGCTGCTGTCTGCCACAGCTCGCATCCAGGCACTCGCACGCAGGCTTGCCAACGTCACACGGCACCCTGCCAGGCCCCTCAAAAGACATTCGATACATACATTATTTTTGATACATGTTATGCTTCCAATTTGTGTGTGCTCAAATGTGTTTAAAGTGCGTGGGAGGGGTAAAAAAAAAAATACAAATTAAAAAATGTGAGTTTACTGCATTGCCAATATTTTCCAGTCATGACAACAAAATAAATGATCATTTTGGCAAGCCATGTTATGTCAAAACTGAACGGGCAAAAATTAGATCAGACCAGCGCTGATATATTTAAGTGATATTGAGATCATTTTTTTTCAAGCCTGAATTATTGTGCAGCAATGACAAAGCAAAAAAAAGCCGAGGTAAGCGATTGGTCTGACGGCAAAACATTGCACCTTCTTAAAGTGCAAAATTACCGCCGTGGTCGCAGCTGGCTACCGCTTTTAGTTTTTGGCCTTGACGAGTCTGTGGCTAAGCTTCACTCAGCTGCACGGACAG
This sequence comes from Idiotropiscis lumnitzeri, assembly GCF_059441095.1. Classification (NCBI taxonomy): domain Eukaryota; kingdom Metazoa; phylum Chordata; class Actinopteri; order Syngnathiformes; family Syngnathidae; genus Idiotropiscis; species Idiotropiscis lumnitzeri. Next base: position 5,363,564 of record NC_142410.1, read on the forward strand.
CTTTTTGCAGCCGCAGAGTTTTAAAGTACACCTAACGGAAGCCCGCTCCATTCTTTGTGGCCGCCGACCTTTCATTTCCCGCCGATTTGAATGACTAAATAATTCGCCGCGCGTTGCTGACGTTCTACTTCTCTCAAGTGGCGATTTAATCAGCAGTCCTTCAAGTCGTAGGAAGTAATCAGGTCGGGTGTGGAGCTTTTTGAAAAGCGGTGTGTTATGACAATCTGTTTGGGTGCTTTGTCAAAAGCCTTCTTTTGTCACCACCGCGACTTGGAGAGCTAATAGGTGGTGAAAAAGGCTGCTTGGAGACACAGATGAGGCAGATGATTATGCGAACGCATGCGAGGGGTTCTGAGCATTAGCATGCACGCTAGCCAGAGTCTCCTCCCATGAGGGAAACCGGAGAACGCCTCTGGTGTCTCAATGGACATCCTCCGCTGAGCTTGGCATATCCTCGTTTCGGCTGAGCTGCTGAAAGTTGTGTCTGTGTATTTGTGTGTGTGTCGGGGAAGGGGCTCGGACTGTGCGTATGCGTAGCTGTTGAAAGATTTGTTATTTGTGACGGATAATTTTAAACGGCATTTGTCAACCCTAATATGCAGAACTGTCCGGTGATGGACACGATTGAAGTTTTCTCTGCTCACTTGGAGTTTATTTAACACAAGTGCACTTTCCTCTGCAACTGTCATATTTTTAGAGAGTCAAACACAGAAGCGTGAATAACTTTATTGTACACGAGTAAATAGTGGTAGCATCGTTCAATGAACATGGTGGGATTATTACTTATGCCTAATACCAGGGGTGGGCGACCTTTTTGATTGGTGGGCCATAATGGGTTCTAAAATTTGACAAAGGGGCCAGACACGACGCAGATGGATGGAGTTTTTTGGGCACCTGACCTCGTTGGAGGAAAAATAAATGCATTTAATTTTAATTGAAAATGAACAAAAGCATTACAACAAAAAGCATTATCTGTGTTTGACACACCGGAGTATTTAGAAAATAAAACATTAACAAGGTTTATTCATTACATTTTTTTTCAAGTTTGGCAGGCCGGATTATAACGTTTAACGGGCCGCATGTGGCCCCCGGGCCGTAGTTTGCCCACGCCTGCCTGATACAGTCAAGCGTGAAGCCATTTAAAACATCAGCGTAGCTCATCAGCCCTTAATTAGTTCAGTGAGCATTTAAAGGGGAAGTCAAGTCAAAATTCTTCTTAACAAAAAATGTTCTATACACCTGAACTAGTCTAGACATTGCATTCTGATTAATATTGTGTTTGTGGAATATGAGTTAAGCAGTAAAATCCTCCCGTTTTTAGCAATCTCACTGGGCAGCCATTTTGCCACTCTCAGTTGACTATTGCTCAGGGCTCAGATAAAAACCAATCGTGACTCGGCTTCAGAAAACAGGTGAGCCGTGATTCGTCGTTACCAGACCACTGAGTAACAATGGTGTCATTTTCAGTTGGCAAAATGGCCGCCCCCTGACATGGCTAAAAATGGGCGAATTTTACTGCTTAACTCATATTCTACATCGAGAGAGAGCGCTTATTGGTTTTGTACCAAAGCTGTCGAAGAAAATAGTCCAATACTCATATCAGGGATCGTCGCCACATTTCTACTTGACTCTGATATTATTTTAGAGAGGGAACTGCTCATGTTTCAAGTTGAACAGGAAACTGCCGGCGCGTGTTCGTGTCTGTGAAACCTGTGCGGTTGTCATACCCTGCATCCCATCATTCAACAGGCCGGGCTGACTGCCCCGCTTTGCCCCTCTTCCCCCACACTCTCGTTTCTCGTCCATTCCAAAAAAACACAGCGCAAGCAAATTTTCTCTCTTTGCAATATTAGGTGAAGTTGAGATCAATCAGGGTTTCTTAGCCTGACATCGCGGTAGCACACGCGATTGCTACTTAATTCACCCATCGGTGGCTGTTTAATATATGATTGACAGGAAACGAGCACTAATTACTGTGTTATTACACTGACTCACTACACTACACTGTTATTACCGTTTGAAATGATAAAACCTTCTATTTTGTTCCACTGCAAACAAGTCTGCTCCAGCCATTTTTTTTTAATCTTTGCCAAGAAGTTATCACATTAGGAGCCATTATGCAGAAGCTATTTCTACAGAACTTTGTGGCGGAATTGGACAAGGGCCAGGGTAACTACCGCATTTTGATCTACACGAAATGGGATAAATATGTCCGTAAATATGAGACTCATTGTCCACACCTGTTTGTACTGGAAGAAATTGTTGCAGCGGCGCTCATGTAGGGAGGCATCAAAATGACTTCAGAAGCATTTTGCCGACTATGCCTTTGCTTTGTCGTGCTAATTAATAACATTAAGCACTAATCTATCCAAATCTCGTAATGCTGTCTGGAGAGTAGGTTGTCTAAATTTAATGAGGCCAAACATTGACGTTGTCACAGATCCCGCGAACGTTACTTTTACAAAAGGTTACCGTTGAATTGCTTTGGACCGACTCCCGAACGCTTCTCACTGTAAATATTGAAGGGGAAAATGTGAAGCGAAGAAAGCAGAACACACGCTTTTAATACCCCGCTTGATGAGTTTACAAGCTTCAGTGGCAGACCAAACAGCAATTTGTACCAACATAATTGCTGTGGCAATTTATGAGCCTGCGCGTGGATATGAATTGCATTGTGCTCCATATTTCTGTCAAAAACAAATAATCAGACTTAAGTGGATGCACAAAATGGAAACGCAAAGCTTTTTGGTGATGTTTCGTGATTCTTGGTTCAATATATTATTTGTGAAACTATTAAGTTGTGGATTAGCTCAAATAAATCCTGCCAAGAAAAAGATTTAAACAACCTTATTTTTAGCATGGGATTTTGTATTTTGATTTTCACTCCTTAGAATACGAACCTTAAACTGATCCCGTGTGTAACCGGTGTACAGAAATGAGGTGCTCTTGAAGACTATCACCTCCCATTTAAATTGCAAGCGAACCAAACGCTAGCAAAGATGACGTCAAGTCTGAAATATAATCTATTTTCTTTTTATTTCTCCTTTTGGGGTGAGTAAATATTAGCGCGACTTCGTATGTCATCCATAACATAACACGGCGAAGGTTAACGGAATATAAACACAAGGTCAGGGTACAATGTTGACGGTCATATTATATATTTTGCCTCGTGGTAAGTGACATATTCTCCAAACGGGGCGATTATAAGAACGGATGTCTATTTCTATTTTTCTTGGATGGACACGCAGACACATCCCTTGCCGTTACAGCTCAGCATGCTTGCAGAGGAAAGGTGGCTATATTATCCCAGCGTTGCCATTTTTAAGCTATGGACAACATTCCGCGCTCCGGTGGGACAAGCGTGTGATAGACAGGCACTTTACTGTACCTGAGCCAGGCACTGGCAGCCGAGAACAGGCGGGGGAGGGGGGGGGGAATCAATACTTGGACCGAACTTTCTAAATAAACACACGCACTCTACGGACATTGTTGGCAGTGGGAGGCGGCGACCTGTCCCTATTGATGGAATCGAACACCGGAGCGCTTGCTGAGCGCTGGATCCCATCGAGGTGCTGGCTACTGGCAAAAAATGGGATGTGAATAGTCGGCTGTGTTGTGTTTATTTAAGGTAAGCGAAGAACGGGCGAGAAATTGAGGAGAATGGCCTTACGTTTGGCAGCGGAGCTGCTTTTCCCCTCAGCGAGTGTTTTCATGGCTTGTTGATGATGTTAAATCTGCCTGAACCTCCACGAGGGCGACGCCTGGTTGCGAGAAATCTGATTAAAGTCGTCGGAGCTTCAGCGGTGTAGTCTGAATGAGGACATAAAGCCAATTGTTGGGGACAAAACCGCGATCATGGATTTTGGAAGTGGAAGCCCAATGTTGAAATTTCATCAAGCCGAGCTCCAAGGTCGGGCTGCGTGGCCGAAATCGACAAACTCTCGCCGCCATGCCGAGCTGCATCTGTGGCCAGGTCGAATTATTAGCATTCGCCCCGCGACAGCTGCATGAATGGCGGGCGACTGGGACGCGGCGCTCCATGTCTGGCCCGTGAGGAGCCAATGTTTTCTTTTGAAAACATTTTTATGTTGACTTCCTCTTTAAAGACCTCATCACATGCTAACAAAAGTGTAGGCAATGGAAGGAGCCAAACGCTTGACAAGGCACCTTCTGCAACTCTGAAATTCTTAATTTCATCCATGGCAGCTACCACCTCAATTCTTTGAACGAAATCTTCCCAAATTCTGATAAAACCTCCACTGAGTGAATCCATGCTTTTAACTTTTTGGTGCTGCCTTTGTTTACAAGCTTGCCCTTTCCAAACCGCAGCTGCTACTGTATGACGAGCGACTGTAGCTGAGCTGGCCCAGGTGGTGCTGACTAGTTTGGAGAAGACCTTGCACTCTCCTTACAGCTGGCTGCATGAGCGCACGTGCACGTGCACGTGCACGCCTGCACAGCTGGTCCCTCCAGCGGCTCAGCATCAGCAGCTGCCATTCTTGACTGCTAGCTGAAACACCTGGAGGCACGCGCCCTGTCAAGGTGATCAGACCCACTCTGGAATAAAATAACACATCCACAACCCAGTTCAAAGAGGCCCGCTGCTAAATGTGCACTTTGATTATATTTCTCATTTAGAGAAGAACCAGGAAAAGATGTTAGGGCTTAATGCAATGTGGTTACAATGGAAATGTGGACCTTGAATTATTTTTGGGACGCAACTTGACAGATGAAAAAGTGACACGATGTGCAATTTGTCACCTAGATATAAAAAAAAAAAAAAAAATTTTAATTAAAAATGTCTACACCTCCCCCGTTCAAATGCTGGAATTTGTGGCAAGACTTTTTAGGCTGTATTAAATTTCTTCAACTCATTCCTAAAACTTTATTCCATCCCACTCCCAATCCAAGCCTAGGCCCCCCGAAGAAGTCTTACCTCCAAACGAGCCAATCAGCTCCAGCGCAGCGGGAGAGGTCGCGTGGCCGGCAGCGTGTCTGCGCCAACCGCAACCACCTCGCTGCTTATGAACGCCTTCTTTCACCGCCATTCACACAATATTCATGTTGCAGGGCGACTCCCCCCACCAGCAAAAACAAGGCCCGTTTTAAGAGAAAACAATCCGCCCCTCCCCCCCCCTCGCAGATTCCTGCTAATTTGCCAGCGCCAGAGAGGAGCAGAATGAGTGATGGATGCCTGCCCGTCTAGCTGCATTTCCTGCTGTATTTCTTTAAGTGCGTCAATTAACTGTTGCGTTCGCTGTGTGTGCCAGCGAGTCCATCTAGTGAACACCTCGGAAGCGTTCCAATTCTGTTGGGTCAGTCTTCCAGCTTCTTTATCAGCGCATCCCATCTGTTCATATTTCCCGATCCAAATCAAAGCATGCTTTGTGTTAATAAAAATCGAGTGTGTAACGTCGTGTTCGTTAATAGTTACAGTAGCCGAACTGTCTGAGCCATTAGCAGGTGGGTCTCGTCTTTAACACTTTGGACGTGTGTGTTTGTTTGCATGTGAACTTGAGGCGTTAGGTGATGCGAGACGGGAGAAATGGAGGCTTGGTGCATCTTGTGCTCATAGGCGTAGGATACTGGTCGGTTTTTTTTTCACGATCACTGTTTGAATGCAGCATTTCATGACGTGGATAAATGAAGAAAAATACTTAATTTGTGATGAATAAATAATTTGGGGACCTATTAAGTGGAATTATGTCCTGCGGCAGACTTGTTGAGCTCTTTCGTTTTGGAAAGAGAGGCAAATTCACTTCCAATGCGAAGCACAGAGGAATCAAATAGTTTACCAATATTAATAATAAAAAAATAATAATAATAAAAAAAATGCATCGACAAATTTTGAACACATTAATAGAAGACTTGAAAAATTGTAAATGTAAATTAAAGAAATAAAAGTAGATTTCTAAAATGTTTTGAAGACCTTGCATTTAAGAATCTTTAATTTTTAAATCAATTCTTCAGCTGACTAAGAGCGAGTGTAAAGCTTTTAGGGCCGGAGTAATATGTTGTGATCTCTTTTGATGCTTTTGATTTTGGTTTAAAAAATCAAGTCTACTGGAGATAAAAGCGCGGCTAAGTCTCTCTCCTTGGAGCGCACAATCCTTCAGTCTAGCAACCTACCGGGATTTTGCCCGAATTTCCAATTCATCAATTCTCATGCGTAAGCACCATCTTGCGGAAAATACCCATAATGACCTTCAATAAACAAGTCAAGAACATTGAAGTGCTGCTGTGAGTTATCTCAGTGTGACGACGTTTGCTTTTCAACAGTGAGGCGTATTTACTGAAGTGGCACCCCTTCAATGTTCTGCTTTTGACAGTTTGGAAAAATGACTGTACTTTTCTGTTCCTGGACGAATTCCAAACTGTTAGCTTGGAGTCCAATAATTAGTCCTATGGGTTCCATTAGTGTAGATTTGTATCATAGGGGACAAAAAAACGGACTTTTACCGTACCTCTCGTATTATGACCGACTGAAATGAACTTCGTCGCGTTCTAAGATCCGCGTCAATTTGTTCCATGTCATTTTGTACTCTTTATTTTTGACTCAAGAATACGCATACAGGTAATGAAGGGGTCAGGGAATGCTGAGCAGACAATCAAAAAAAGGCAAACGGTGCGATCAAAGATTCCTCTTCCAAAGTTAACGTCTTTAATTACTCCTCTGCCAGTTACTTCTGTTAACTCCCCCGCTTTATTCCTCTCCACTTTTCTCTCCCCTCTTCTGCCGTCAGCTGGCATCGAGTAGAAGGCTTCTTTGACTCTTGTCAAGGGAGGAAGGGTGAGGAGGTGGAGGGGCGGGGGAGGTAGACGTGGGTTCTTGGAGTCTGATAGTCTGGCTGGTTCATGCCGTTTTTTCCTCCGGGGTTTAAATCAGTCACAGAGGCGAGGTGAGAGAGGAGATTTTTGACGGCACATCTCCACCATGTGGACTCCGAACAGGGAGGCCACTGAAAGCAACTTTTGCTGCAGGTACAAATTTAATTACTTTAATTTCGCATCACTCAGATCAATCATTGTTGTGCAGCAAATGTTGATTTGAGGATCCGAATTAAAAAAAAAAAAAAATGGAATGAATTCAAGGATATTATTTGTGCCTGTATGACTGAAAAGACGTTTTGAAAAGCAAAAGACACCGCGGCTGTCATCGCCATATTATTCAAAAAGGATGTAGTGATTTGAAAAGTTCATGTTGGAGATGCCCCGGCAACTTTTAAATCAGAATCAGGTGGCGAACGTATGATAGAAACAGGGCATCACTCCAATCTACACACACTCACACACTCACACACTCACACGTATTCATTCATTCAGTCCATTCATCAGTATTGTTGAGCGCCACGCACACACCTCCTGCCCCCCGCCCCGCCCCCCCCCCTCCGGTAGCTGTGGACCCCCATCCTGACACCTAATCCAGAGCCTCGCTACCATAACATTTTCACAAGGGTCGCCTGCCGCTTAATAACAGAGCCACATGCATCCGTGAACTGCTCCTTTATAAGAGGAACGACACACACAATTAATGTTCGTTGGCGATCGCCTGCCACCACTTTTTTTTTTTTTTTTTTTTCTGTGTTTGGACAAGAGTTCAACATAATCCTCTGATAGTGTGTATCTTTAAGGGAGGGGGTGAGGTTGTGCGTGTGCATGCTATGTAAATGAAAAGATCTAGATTGATTTTTTTTTTCTTCATATAACTGCTAAGGATTTTTGTTTATTCCAAGTAAATTGGGAAAAATTTTAAATATTCTGCATAAATACAATAATTGGTGGTCTTAAATTCTAGCCGGATTTATTTTTGGGAATATTAAAATGGATTTGCTATTGAATAGAATTTGGACAACTTGAGGTTTGGTTTTTTTGGGGTTTTTTTTTCTTTTTTCAATATTACTTATTGCAAATATCCATTTACAACTCAGTCATGTACCACCTTGTCTAGACTTGACTTCCGATCATCGCAATGTTATTATAATTGAACGCTATTCTATAAAATTAATGATGGACATTCCATATGTTTTCTTGCTATGGCCTTTAATTGATTGCTAAAAATCCATTTATAATTAAAAAGTGTGAGTTCTCTTAATGTCTTTGTGGTTTTGCTCAAATGTGAACGACAAACATGCATATGAGTCAGCCCTTTTTTTTTTTTTTTTTTTTTTAAACTAGCAGCTTTACTGTTTTCCTGCTGGGGTTCATGTTAATTTAAAATAACTAATATAGCCCATAAAAGCCAGCAGCAGCAGCCTGTTCAAGTTTACACAAATAATTAGCTGTGAGCAGACACAAGCAAACCCCAAAGAGAAATATGAGCTGCCAGAGTGCACGACAGAGTCGAAAGGTAATGACCTTATATTGCGGAATTTCTCGCCGACGTTTCGCAGTAAACAAGTAACAGAAACCTCTTTGGCTAGTGTGAACCAAGGTTTTTAAGACGCGGAATTAGCAATTTTTTTTACCTGCACTACGTCTTTCTGTAAATGCTTGTCCCCCTTCTCCTTTTATTTCCCCCCATTTTACTTTTACAACATGTTCAATTTGTCGCCGAGCCTTGGAAAATAACTAACATTACAAGAAAATATGAGTTTGAAGCAATTTCAACCTCCATGCCCATATATGGTCATGCTTTTGATAATAGCAGCCAATATACACAGCGTACAGACAAATGGAGAATCGCATAAATGACCATGACATCACCGCCACATTACCGGCCATTGACATGTTCTTATTTATGTACAGGCGTCCACTACGTGCCACCAGGACCATAAACACACTTTCTGACAAACCACACCCTCACACACACACACTCCACCTCATACACACCCATGTCGCCACCGAACACCGCAGACATGGTCACCGTGTATTTTCTCGAGGAGTGCGCCCCTCCTTTTGCAGGACACGCACACCTCGACCTGCACAACAAACATGGAGCAACCCAAACATCAGCACCGTGTGTGCGTGTGTGTGTGCGTGTGTGTGTAATGGAAACTTTCATTGGTCTAAAGGTGTCGCCTTCCAGCCTGACGTCACGCATTCGACATTTACCAGAGGTTTCCTACTTGATGCGGCCCCGCCTCCTCCTGAAGCTCACTTGGTCAAACACTTTCTTATTTGAGTCTTCTTTTCATTCTCTCGTCTGTTTTTCAATTCCTGTTTCAGGTCATTATTTGGAATTTCAAAGACAGCTAAATGAGAACGAAATGAGATTATAGTATTTCGACGCAGGACTTCTCCCTCGCCACCTTATATCATATGATTGTCTTTTAGTCCCTTTATACACTTACCTTTCACGCCTCGACCTGCCGCAAAACACGCTCAGCATTTTAGAAGGAATCAGAGGAGCTTCTTCAATTACCGCGCTACTTGCTTGAATCTGTCTGAATACCAAAACTTAGACCAGCCCGCCTGTGCACTGATTTAGACCACGCCTCACTCTAAATTTTGATTAATACTGTCGGAGAGGTATTAACATCACAATTAATGTTTCTTATTGAGGTTCTTGTTTAAGGTGAAGTTGAACTGCACTGAGAAGGCAAAAAAAAAAAAAAGTTAAATTAAAAGAGAGCCACGGTGATTGGTCAATTGAATTTCGGCCTTCCCTTATCCTTACCCGTACTTTTGCGGGTTTTCTCCAGGATCTCTGGCTTCGTCCCTCACTCCCAAAACGTGCACGCTAGCTAAACTAAAGACTTCAAATTATGAATTAATTGGCTCATACAAAGCTAATTAATGTCCATATAGTTTGCTGCCGACCCGGTGGTGTGCCCGAGTTCCTCCAACATCCCCTCCACCTGAGCCACATTTTATTGGCGTCCCGCTTATGGCCCCACTGCTGTGCCCTTTTTTTTTTTTTTTCAAAGTGCAGTCAGCAAAGTTCACAATAAAGTAGGAACATGTGGACAGACAAACGAAGGCTGCAAACTCAAACCATCTAATTAAAGTCAAAACGTCACATGTGATAAATGTCAGAAAGGTTTACTGTGCGACAGGCCGGGATGTTTCACTCTCCAGATCTGTTTTCATTGACAACAAAATAACGTGTTGAAGGGCTGACGGAAACCCCGGTGTGTGTCTTTATTGCTTTAACATTTCTGTCTTCCTACTTCTCTGCAACCTGTCTCGCTCTGGCCAGGTTCTGTTTATTTTCCATATTATTGTTATTCCTGAATCAGCTCCTGCTCACTCTTTTCGGTGACTATTGCCTCATCTGTGACGCGTTCAGAAAACGTTCAATCTTTATCACGTTTCGGTCATGATTCTCAATTCATGGGTTCCGTACGGCAATGTAAAAAATCTGAAGGTCAAATGTTGAACTTTGAGTTCTAAAGGGATGGAAACACTGGAAATGTGCAATGTTGGCATCTTAGACAGAAAGTCCAGTGAGTGGCAAGTCATAAGAACTGTAAAATGAATACACTTTTGGTATTTTTGTAGCATTGATTATTAATATTTAATTATATTCCACTCTTCGGTTAGTTTATATGTGCAGTGTGGTCTGCTTGAAAACGAGATACTTTCAATTTGGAAATGATTGATTGGAACATTCTGGCTCTCATACGCAATTGGAGTAAATCTGTGTGATTAGAGATGATAAAATCAATCAATCATTAATAGCTAGCTCATCTGCAATAGACTCAAACATTCTGGATTGTTCAGTGGTCACCAACAATCGGGCCGGGCCACACAGATGGGGGAACAAAACTTGCAGATGCTAATTGTCTCAGTCACATTGAGCTATTTTTAAACCCACAAGCTAGCGAGTGAGCGCTAACACCATCACAACCCTCCCGCTTATCACTCTATGCTGCTAGCACCCGGTCCGCAAAAGTTATGGAGTTGTCCGCAACAGAAAAGAGTTCGGGGACCACTGTTTTAAATGATTGGTTTCAGCTCAACTAGAACCGATAAGCGATGCAAATGCCGATGGATGGTTGCTACTCAAGACCAACTAGCAGAGAAAGAGTCATGATGTCGGATCTAAGGACTTTCCATAACAAAGTGGTGTCCGGTAGACATTCTGAAGAATTGTTATCCTCCTGTCGAGGTGTGGTCGTGATCATGAAGTTTTTTTGTGTGTGTGACTTGGACCCGCATGAAAACTCCACTGAGATGTAATAAGCTAGCTGCAAGAGAGTCTTAAAGTATTTGGTCCAAAGTCAGGCTCTGGTTTCAGAGCGTAGAATCTGCTGTAAGCCGCCACAGACGCAGACTAAACACGGCAGCCGACCCCTATTGTTGTTCTGCACTGTTCCAGGCCTCTCTGGGGATTCCGTAGGAACCATAACCCCTTTGCTTGCAGGGATCGGCAGTCAATGGCCACGCAGCTTGCTAATGACCAAGCCGTCCAGGTTGCACCGCAGCCCAATACCGAGCCTTTATACGGTGCCTAACTGGAAATTGAACCTTCTTTTTGACAGCTCAGGCAAAAACACAAAAAAAATCCTAACTCACTTTGATTGGTTTTCCCGTGCAAAGAGAAAGCGACGGCACGGCTAATGCATGCAGCGCCACAGTTCTAATCAATTCAGCATGTCTGACCATTGTATTTTAAGATGTTTCACATCATTTACTTTCCAGTTAATACATGACTAGTCACTCCATCGTCGAGTTTTTTTTTTTTTTTTACCAGTTTGCGTCACAAGCTGCTCTGCGGTTGGAAGCATACACAAGTCGGTCATAACGGGAAGAAAGGCGTGAGTTTACTGGAAGGGGAGGCCCGTTACTGAAAGCATAAAGGTGGATCTACGGATAGGTTGAAGGTCAACTCAACCCGGCGCATATGTTCCGTCCGTAATGGCGGACGTATGGAATAGTTGTGCATGCATTTAAGCTCGTATCCATTTGTATATATTTGGTTTTTGTCTCCACCTGGCTCTGGGTTTCCTCGCCATCTTCCACTGGCGTCCACCATGTTTAACTCAATGATTACCTATCATTACCTAGAGGTCCCCTTTCACTAACACCATTCAATCCCACATCCAATCTGGGTGTTTACAACGTGTCAGCGCTGACCTCTCTTTTCCACGTGCGCGGTCTCGGATTGAAAATAAACATCTTTTTTCACTCAAATCACAAAGCAAGATTGACTCGTGCCAGCAGAGCCAGATAGCGAATATGATATGGTTAATTTTGGAACCACTGGTGACATTTAGAGTTGGCGTCTAAAGGGTGACTTTGTCAATGAACGAGACAGAGGGGGAGTTTGTGCGCCCTTGTCTGACAAAGCAGTCTAGAAAGGAATAAAAAGTACATTTACCAATTTACCTTCTCGGTGGGTGTGTTTTTTTTACCTCGACCAGATGTAGTCAGTTATCTTTTATGAATTTTATATTTCCTTTATTTTCCCACTCATATGAATTAAGATTTGAAAACTGTGCATATTCCTGAGGAACCTTTGATACTTAATTCACCATGTCATCAGTCATTTTTTTTTTATTTTATTTTTTTTTTATTTATTATGATTGCTAGGCTATGTTTAGCGCAGCCCAGTTTAAGGCCACTATATACAAAACAGGATCATTATAAAAATGCATGAGGACAGAATGGCATGACAGTCCGTGATTGCCGTGGATGCCCTGGCAAGATGTTTAACTGGCCAAACATTTGCCACAGCGGTCACGGTACTGATGAGACAACTAGTCGTAGCCGCAGTAAAACGGGGTACGCACAACTAAACGTGACAGTACGTAATAAGGCGTAACCCAACTTGGAGGTGGTCCGTCGCGGGACAGGAAGCATAATTATTCCCCGGAATCTGGCACCCGGTGCCTCCAACTCAAAAGCTAACCCATGTGTTTAATTTACTTACGATGACCGCCGTGGCATGCCTATTTATAATGCATAATGTTGAGTGTGTGTGAGAGGGCGTGAAAAAGAGAGAGACACATAAGAGCGCACCGTGCAGTGTGTATGTAAATAACAGGCTCTTTTGCCCGTTTGGATTCGTGAAATGTAAAACCGAGCAAGGCTTGAATGTGGAGGGGGAAAAGTGCAACGTTCTATATTTCCGACAAACCAGGGTGCCGCAACTGCCAGGAGCATAAAGAGAAATACGGTGTGATAGTGGTTAACACTTCTGCCTCACAGTTTAAGAGTATGGAGAGGTTTGATTGGTTGGTTTTTCTGTGGGTATCCCAACCGGGGGCGGGCTTAGCATTGGGCAAAAATAGGAAATTGAGGCCCTGAGATTTTTCGGGGTTATTGCTCGCTGAATGGTAAGAGTATAAAAATGCAACATAAAAATGGTTAATAAAGGTTTTATGATGGCAGTAGTTTGACCCCAGAGGTTTTTCCCCATTACTGCCAATTGGGAAAAAGAGCTTCCAAATCCCAGAGTGGCCCGTGTTCAAACTATATCTCCACTCTTGTGTTTATAAAAATGCAAATTAAGACCTTTTATCCTTATTCTAAATGTCAGCGGAAAGCACATCATTTTGCAACCCCAAAAAAAATAATAATAATAAAAAATTAAAAAATAATTAAAAAGAAAAAAAAAAAAAAGCTTCCTTGCTCCGTGGTATCTGTTGAGAGCGTTTAAATTCCCAAGACATGGCTCAGTCAAAATTGGAATTGTAACACCTCCGGCGTCACTGTGAACACAGATGTTATTTATCATGCTAACAGTAAATTCCAGGGTAGATCCTGTGCAGGCTGCTCGGGTTTCTGCCTGCGCAGCGTGTGGTCGCTTGTCTAGATCCTCTCTAATACAGTGCGGTATCCTGCGGGATCGGATTGCGCACGTGTGTGTGCAAGCCAATGAACAAGCTTCAGTATGGAACACACGTGCATGCTTTATCCCCTGCTTTAAGTCACCTTACGGCTCACTTATGTAAAAAAAAAAAAAAATGTCAACGGGGGGGGGGATCTGAATGCCTGAAAAAAAAAAAATGAAGACTAAGGCCAAAAAGCGGACAAAGCATCAAAAGCGTAATTTCATTTTAATTTCCTTATTTATTTGTACTTTTTTTTGTAATTTGTAAAATACCAAAATGTCTTAGTTCCTAAAAAGAATACCGAAACTATCATGATTTTGATGAACTCCACTGGACACGCCCACTTTAAGTATGCTCCAAAATAACGATGTATGCTAACTAAACCACTTTTACGGAAGAATTGGAACGAAACCTCACATGCAAGGCTTCATATCTTTTAACTACATGCGCTTGGCATCTGTAAAAGAATCTTATTGCCGTTGTAAGTAATGAGGAAAAGTGAGACGAGGAACGCTGCTAAACCAGCAACGTGAGAGGTTCCATACCATGACGTGACCTCAGCTAAAAACGGCAGAGAGCTTGAACTGATTGGCTGACCATTAAAATTCATGATGCCAAGCTCTGGCGTATTGCTGTGGTGGAGAAGGTTTGACACTGCCTGTAATTCATCAACACGTATTTGCCAAAATGCGACATTACATGTAAAATGGTCTTCAACGTTGCAGTGATAAAACGCGGCGCATTTTTCTCTCACAATCACGATTTTTTTTTTTTTTTTTTTTTTTTTTTTATGAAAACAACTGGCTCGCCCTGTTTTTGGCAATGATGTGATAAAATGGTGCCGGTTCATTTAGATTTTCACATATCAACGGGCAGCGACGGTGTTTTGTGTCTGATGTTAAAAAATGTTAATTTTCAACTTTGATGTGATTGATCTTTTTTTAGCTAAATTAAATATCGTCATCGTGATAATGGCCCGTGCAATACGATTTGTTTTTTGTCACAAAAAATATCGATATTTCAGGAAAAAAAAATAATAATAATTTCTTTAAGTACGTGTTGAATATTGCAATAGCACCCATATCACATTTTTCTACGCAATAAACACTCTATTAAGAAATAATTAATCAAAATATTATAACTTCTGGCCTGTAAGGATACGAATAGCATCTTTGTCATGACCAGCATTGTTTTTTTGATTTTTTACCAGTCTTCAGACTGATTTACAAACATTCAAATATCATTTTGTACAGAACAACTTGAGGTAGAGAAGAAATACTAATAAGAAGTGAGTAAGCGAAAAAAGTTGACAGGCGTGCACGCCATCATTTCCCCTCCGCATGAATATATTTTCTGACCTTTGGCTAGATGCGTGATGATTATTTTACTTAAGTGGCCTGTTTCTACGGAATCAAGGTGAAGTCACTACCCGGCGCTTTGAAACTGAACTTTAAAATGTGACGCTTTTACCCGCAGCTTTTATTTGCGCTTTGACTTGTGTTCTTTGTGCCTGATTTATGTAAAGGAGCAATGTTTTTATGCGTTTTCCATGGCCATGTGTTATGATTATTACTATTGCAATCTAAACATCTATCACCGTCTCCTTCTTGACTCTAACCAGAGCTGGCAGCAAAGGACGCGTGACTAAACAGGCGAGAGGAGAAAGCTCGCCAGTTGGTCGCTAATGTGTGGACGTTATTTACATGAGATGGCCATTAAAGATCAGCATTTTCTCATGCTCGCCCAAAAAGCTGCTGTGTTACTTCCTGGCTCACATCTTTCAGTGCCGCTGCACTACTTTTGTTGTATTTCGTGCCGCGCTGGCATCAGACTACCTGAGTTTAAGTGTCAGTGCTACTGTGAGGCCGTGTTTGCAGCGGCTGATATTCCATAACCGCGCCATTGTGGTGCAACTAAATCTTTCAGTCTCTGAGGAGGGAAATAATCTTGTATTATAATGTCAAAAAAAAACACGCATGCCCATGGTTTTCAGATTTTTTTCATTTTTCATGTGAATGGTGTTTCTACGTTCGGTGCAAATTAAACAATTTTTTTTTTTTTTTTTCCCCGCAGGACAGTGACAATATATTATGTATTGTATTATATACTATAGTCAGTATACTTGAGTTCAAAATTAAAGTGTTCTTTTGAAATTATTCATTTAAATGTTTTAGCAGTTCTATGGCAATTTATAAGTGCATATTTATACAGTAAACCGTCCTGTTTTACAAAAATTTTCACCTTTTAAAATAACCAATTTTAAAAAATGTTTGGTGCAAAAGTAACTTACATAATTATGGTGTTTCAAAGATTTGACTTGTCGTAATATTATCCACATTTAAATTACTACTAAAATAATCGTAATTGGTTTTTTTTTTGTTATTTTTATAATCAAGCGGTGTCCTTTTTTTAAACCATATTTAAGATGTTGAATTTTGTTTTCCATTTCAACTCAGTTGCGAACCAAAACAGCAGCACACAACAAGTCTTATAAACGGTCTCATGATAAGCGTCATTGTCTTGGTGTGTTAAAAACAGTCTCTAGTAATTGGAAGCATATTTGGGACAGTGCAGAGCATCAATTTGAATAGTCCAGTAGTGTGATAATACTTTTCAGCAACAGTTATCCAAAAATCCACATACAATAATGTCACAACAGATCGTCTAAGCTGCAACAATCAGTGATCCTCCACCTAACTGTCTGTTGCAGTCAGATTGTGTCCGCTTCACAGATGCACCAAACCAGACTGTGATTGATCAACCGTTTCAATTGCGGGCTAAATTTAAATCAGAAATGACACTAAATCATTACAAGCGACGTATCGAGGCGAACTAACGTTGTCGCTCGTCCCCACAAAGTGGCCGTGGTGTGATGCTGCTTGTTCTCTAGTCCTTGCGTGCGCGAGTATATGCACCCGCTCGTGTCTGAGAGAGAGAGTCGCGAGGGCCCATTACCGCGCAGTAATGGGAGGGGATATTGGTGGTGTATAGA
This sequence comes from Idiotropiscis lumnitzeri, assembly GCF_059441095.1. NCBI lineage: Eukaryota > Metazoa > Chordata > Actinopteri > Syngnathiformes > Syngnathidae > Idiotropiscis > Idiotropiscis lumnitzeri. The sequence goes on from NC_142410.1 coordinate 5,380,274, forward strand.
CGTAATTACCTCAAGCTAACACGGAGCTCAGGCCGCGTGGCGCCTCCAACACAAATATGAACAGCGGAGCATAGATACCACTTTGTCCTCTTTTACCGCTTGACCTGCGAGAGAAAGTTCAACAAGGCTCGCGTGTGTGATTGTACGCGTGTGTATGTGTGTGTTTGAAGAGTTTCAAGTGTAGGGAATATGGCGGCGTATCGGCTGTTTGGTTGATTTTAAAAAATATATTATAAAGACCTTCAACAAGGTCTGTATAGGCGTGCTTGGATGTGAAAAGAATTTTGAGATAAACTTTTAGTGCATACGTCCACATTCATCCATCAATTTATGAGGAACAGTATAAATATCATTCCCATATGTTTGGTGCAAAAATATCACCGTGCATCACCGAGAACACCATCCCTACAGTGAAGCATGGTACTGGCAGACTTATGCTTAGTTTTTTTTTTTGTTTAGTTTTTTTTCTTCAGATTAAACTGGTTGAGGGAATGGTGAAAAATTTTAATTTGATGTCAGCGTTAGTGCAGAACCTTCCGCATGACAGAATAAAAATGTATGTTCAGAAAAGCCCACTAGAACATCTCTACGTAATCTAGGGCTAATCAGAGGCAATTTAAATGGGCCGTTCGTCTGGTGACTTCCATTCAACATGAGCTTTGAATTTCATTCTTTTAGCTTTCGACTCAACATGAGACTGTCGCTGTTCTGCTTTTATTCGGTATCTATTGTAAATGTGTTTGTGTTTTAATTTGTGTTCGAATTACCTGCTAATTTATATGACGGCATATGGTACGCACTTTGTTCCAGCTCCAGCTGTTGTGAAATGCGCTACATAAATAAAATTGGATTGTATTGTACACACTTGTGCAACAAAGTTGTTTATTTTTACTATTGAGTTGCATAAGCTGTAGGCCACTTTGGAAAAGAGTTGAACAAGGGTGTGTAGACTTTTAATTTTTTTTTTAATCCAGCTGTTTGAGGTGAACGACTTCACAAGCTTGATTCTCGCTGGGCCGCAAATGCATGACCGTGCATATGAATCGCCTTGCGTCTTTTTTTTTTGCTTCCTCATTGAAACAAGGCTTCTCATTCCAGAGGGGAAAGGTTAGCATAACCAACTGACCCTGCGTTTCCTTGAAGACCTGTGTTTACATAAGCATATTCATACCACGCTCATGTATGTGCAAAAAAGACCGCAAAGCTACCCAGCTGGCATTATCTACTTTGGAACAAATCAGTCATATAGGCATGTGCCTTTATGACTTTCTAAATTGGCAATCATTTCCTCCAATTTTGAGTTAGATATTATTGTATCGTGGTTAATAATATCAATGTATCTTTAAAGGAAATATGAGCTCGAATGCACGTCGGGTCAAGAGCAATAAAGAGTCATTTAGGGAAACCAAATCAAGGCACCGACTTCTCTTTTCTCGATCAAGATGGACCATCTGCCGTGTTCTAATCGTTCTCTATTCAGAGGCTTTTTTTTTCTTTCTTTATGTTGCTGCTGTGTTCCTCTCTGTTGTCATAGAGAGAGCAGGAGGTTGGTGGACAAATGGTTGCCACATGTTTGAATATTACTGTTCATTAGGTGTGCGCGGGCGCAGGCGGGCGTTCGTGTGTCAGAGAGTCGTGATTAATTATTCCTATCCGCTAAGTTCTGGAAACAGCAAAGTTCAGAGCAGGTCTCTAATTGTCAGAAAGCAACTTTGTTTGTTTCCACTGCTCAAGTGGACCTCACCAGGCGTGTGCGCAGATGCGTGTTTATGCACGTGTGCTTTTTTTGTGTGTGGCACTTGCTGGTTTATTGCATGTTTTGTCACAGTGTTGCTTTTGTTACTTGAGGCACTGAACAAGTGAGGAGGAAAATCATATTTGGCTGATGCATCATCTACCTTCAGTAATCGTTAAAATGTAACACCATGAAATTATATTCAAAATTTCTTTTCCAAATTGGATTTCTTCGCTAAATAAAACCATATCCTACAAGTTCTTTTAAAAATTTTCAGCTTTACTGTTTTCACAGTAGAATTTAAAGACATGAAAAGATGTCTTTATTAGATACCGTTAAAATTTATTATATTAATAATAATAATAATAATAATAACTATAATAGTAATAATAATAGTAATATTGTATCTATTTTTTTATATTTTTACAGCACCTTTTAGGGAGCCTATGACACTGAAATGTAGTCTTAAAGAGATGTTAGATAAAAGATTAAATTAAGATTTCTAACATTTATGTTTATTTTATTACATATGTTTGCACACATTGCTACTGACTAATTCATGCTGATATTATTTTTTTTATGTTCATATTCACGGCTGTAAAAATGCTATTTATGTATTTACTGTTTATCATTCACATATAACGTCAGGCCGAAAACATTTTGGGGATTTTATATGGTTTCATTCTATAGTACGATTGGGAAAATATATTACAAATTTGTCATACACACTTACAACTTTTTTTTTTTTTTTTTTTTACCTCATCTGGGATTCACATAGCCCATCAAATTTAAAGGGGAAGTCAACCCAAAAAATTTTCTTTATAAGAAGTTTATAGCCAATAGTATATGTAGGGCACCTAACAATATAAAAGTCGGTCCAACGTAAATGTTGACGGCTGTGTTGTTCCCAAAAGGAAAACAGTTGCAATGTATTGGTTAGCATCATTTCCTGGGCACCATTGTGGTCAAACAAACCCCCCCCCCCCCCACCCCCACCCATATTGCCTCTGGCTGACCGCTGGCGTTGACCCCGAGCACCAGCAACAGGTCTGCTTCCCTTCTCGCTGGCACATCGTAAACATTGACAACAGCTCCTAACTAGCGACTAATCGCCGGCCTGCGCTGGTGTGGACGTGGTGAGCAACGGGAACCTTTAATTAAAACTTTCCCATGAACGGCCGACCGGATGAGGCACCTGTTAATGAAGACGTGATGTCACTCGTTTGCCACTGCTACTGGTCCAATTAGTAAACAGAAGTGTTTCCCTTGCCTGTGTTTTGTTTTGTTTTGTTTTTTAATTGCGGGTCACCAGTAAGACTTACTTGTGTGTGTTAAGCGTTAATGTTGATGGCTGGCAGAAATGAGAATTTACAGCTTGTCATGGTGACCTTAACTTGAAAATACGGGTGTGACCATTCAGCAATGAGGTGATTGATTTCCTTGCAATCCAATTCTCGTGATAGATTATCAGCATGTTGTTGTTATTTGGACATGTACGATAATATTAAGAATGTGTACAGCAGGGATAGACTGATTATCGGCCTGGCGCCAGTTTTTGGGATTTTGACCGATATGGGCATTGGACTTTTAAAAATCTGATGGCGGATCATAAATCAATTTGAAATTGTGTAACTTCAAGGGAGAGATTCTATTGATGCGGGGAACACTCTGCACCATTTTGGCTTCAAATCAAAATAAATAGAAGTGAAACTTTGAACATTTCTGTCATTTTGGGAATTTTAAGAACTTTTGTTAAATTTCATAGGGTACATTTTAATGCTAAAAAGAATTTTATTTGGTCTCTAAAAACAGAGTAAAATTTGAAAGTAAAAAATTCAACATAAAATTCTCAGTAAATATTATGCTGAATATTTTACTCTCAAATGTAAATGTACTCTCCCAAATTTACTGTTTATACGGAGCTATTGTTTAAGTTTTTATTTAAATTTTCAAGACATGCTGATGCCCTCGAGTCCTCCCTGAACTTTGTTAGAATTTTAGAACAAAGTTGTAGGTATACATTTATAGTAATAATAATTTTACATTATGCAAATGTGGAAAATTGTTGAATAAACATATCCTTAAAGATGCCAATATTTTCATGACTGAAAATGAATATCGGCTCCAAATATCATCTGTCATAGGCCTCCTTGATTCCTAATTATCGGTATCAGTATCGGCCGGAAAAAATAGCGGTCTCTCTCATTCAGAAATGAAAACACAGGAACCCCAAAACTCTTTTGATGTCTAAAATGAAGTTGTGTTTATGTATTTTTTTCTACTGAAGACACGAGCAGGGTTGCCCTTTGCGTGACACATCAGCATTCTGTCATTTTAATTTATCTTCTTTGTCACACATTTACATGCAAAAATATCTTTAGGAATCCTCTACACTTCCATCTCATTTAGATTTCAGTCATTTGATCTCCAGAATGACTTTAAAACTTGCAAGACTTGACTTTTTTTCTGGCCCGGGTTACTGTAACAAAACACTGCAGCGGTGCTACAAAACCCACCAAATGACCGGCAGCTCCTCTCACACATTGTTCCAATGGTGAGGTTCACTAATAGTTCACGGCTCACTGTCCGGAGATCTTGTGTTAAATCAACCATTATAATCTCACCCTGGCCACGAGTAAGACCCTTAAACCGCCACCCCCACCGAATGCAACCCCTTTAGGTGAGGCCGTAAAACACACCTCCATTCGGCGCCCTAATCAGCCCATTTAATCACGCATATCAGTCCACCAATAACGTCATCTAATCCCTAAAAAAAAGCCCGTGAGAGAAAGGCGGCCCTCATACCTAATTTTACCCAAGTGGTTTTAGTCGGGCGCCAGGTCTAATTTCAACTTTATGTGGCCCCAACGTGTCTGAGAACAATGTGGAGGTCCTTGGGGAGCAACTGTGGTGACAAATAAGGGCCAAATAGGTTTGCTGTTGTGAGGCTGTCACTGGATTTAAAGTGACTAATCCTTCAAAGTTTTATTAGCTCTGCAAAGTGGGGATGCCAGAATGTGAGAGGAATTCTTTTCACCCCTGTTTGGTGCTTAGTTAATTAGACAGGTCACACACATTCTGACTTTTAACGAATGAAGTGAATGTTTTTTTATTTTGCAGAGACCCCACACGTGATGATAAAGAAAATATCAAGTGTATTCACCAAACTCCAAACTATATATGGGATATAAAATGTTTAAATGACAGCTTTCTGTGAGTATAAAGGAACAAAAGCAGAATGAATCATTTACACATTTTATTTTTTTTAGTCATTGAGACGGAAAATAAAAATGAACAAGTGAATTAATTTCGTTGATCAACTCTTCCCAGTTAACCAAGCATCAGAGCTGGGCACTTGACCTTTTTTTGTCGGTCAGTCCCCCACCCTCCGGCCGCAATCGCGGTTCCGTTCCGGCCTCGACCCTCCAGCTTTTTTCATGCCAGCGCCCGACCCCGTTCTGTTAGTCGTCTCCTCCTCCTTCTTCTTCTTTCTTCTTCTCCACGAACGTGCTCAATGCAAGTGAGTGCGCACTGTTGCTGGCATGCCCCCCGGGTCGGACTGCCCAGCTCGGCCAATCATATTCAAATTCATGCTAAATTGGTGTCAGCACACCTGTCACCATCCAAGTACCTGTGATTACTCCCAAATACATTTCAGGTGTTCAGGTAGGCTTTTCTTGACTTTCAGAGGCCAAAAGCTTTCACGCTAACGCTAATTGCCATTTTGAACTGCTCATAATTCCTCGCAACGTGCCTAAGGCCCAAGTTCCAGTTGAAGAAAAACCGCCTCAAGTCATGATTTAGAGATTCGATTTCAAAATGGACAGCGTCTCATCTTTTCCGGCTATTTTCGGATTGTGGTCACTGATGGTGTAAATGATTCATTTGGCTGAATTCCTTGCAAGCAACGCGACCGTCAGCGGTTGTCTGTCTCGACCTTGTGAGCGCGTCGACCAAATCGCATCCATTATGCAGAAGTCGGCTTTTGTGGAAGCAATCGCTTTTTCTTCACATGTGCCTCCACTTTAATTCGAACGGCTTGTCGTTACGTTGCATCCGAATATCTGCAATGTCATTATCTGTAACACATTTTCTGCCTCGCAGATGGTCTGAGGTAACAACTCGCTCTGACAGAAACCAGACGTCTGGGAAGACTTTCTCTATGAGGACGCGCGTGGACGGCTCAATCATTGTATGGAGAACGCCTGATCCGGGGTATTGAGGTGAAATGATCTATTCCAAACTTTTAATATAGTTCTCCTTCAACAAACAAAAATACAATGCTGGTAATTTTTTTTTTTTTTTTTATTTTTTTTTTTTTTTTTTGCCAGAAGGTGGAATAGTAGCTAGCACACATCTCGCACTGCTTTTCGTTGGTTTTGCGTCATTGCATTCGAGTCCATTAATTTTTATCAGATTGGAGATTGGAGACATAACACAAAACATGACCTCAGCGTTACTGCTCCTTCGGCTTTCATGTTTTTATATATATATATTTTTTTTTTTTTTATTATTATTATTATTATTATTATTTTTTTTTATTTTTTTATTATTAATTTTTTTTTATTTAGTTTTTTATTTAGTTTTTTTTTTTTTTTTAGGAGCATGGAATCCCAGCCAAGTTATGTTCTGTTGCGATGTCCTGTGAGGTAATCCTGTCATATTTCCAGCCCATTACTTAGCCATAAACTCCCTTGGTCCCTCCCCAATTTGATGTATTATCATGACGGTTTTCTATTTGATCCCCATCAAATACAGATTACCCATCTGTGTATTATTTACTTGAAATTTGGATCCTCACAATTTTTTCCAAAGGTTTCTTGTCACCACCCCCCCTACCCTACTACTTTCCTATCATGTCCATTTTACAAGCGGAGCTGTATTTCATTGTCTGTTATTTCAGCTTGCTGCTAAAAGGATTTCACAGGAAGTGCGAGTCAAACTGAGACAGTTGCTGACACACTTAAATGCCACAAACCTCCCACCATCACCTTTTTAGCCTATTTTCTTCTCTCACTTGCATGAGCCATTAGGCCCGCCGCCGTGTAGAATTAAAGACTCGCACACACACGGAGAAAAGGGAGTAGGTCGTAAGTTGCACAACATAATCGAAGGCGGCCGCGTGGCCTGGGTTGATATTTGATCTTAAATCCGTTTTATTTTGTAATGTAATTTCTGGAATACTTTTGCGAATATGGGGTCATGTTTTTATTCTGCATAGCAACCTCAAGATGTTTTGAATTAGCAACGGCGGACTTGGGAAGACGTTAGAATGAAGGGAGTCGAACCAAATTTGGGCTCACTCTTGAACTGTTGTAGCGCTGACGAAGAGCAGTCGAAATGTTGTGGTGGCAGTTTTATCGGAATGGGACAATATTTGTTTTTTTATTGAAAGAGCAATGAGGGATTATTATTATAATTACTTTCTGGTCGTAATTATCATAAAAGACAACAAACCATGATTGATCCGAAATGGAACTCATTTGCATCATAAATATGGATCAAGCTTGTTTTTTTTCCCCCTCCCATCTAGTGAATTAAATTTCTGAGCAAGCATGATTCTGTTTATTTTTTTGTTTGTTTTTTTTTCCACAGCGATGACGCAATTCACAGGCCTTCTTGTTCCTTTCAGGCCTAAATCCATACTAGTGGTGGCCCAGTAGAAGCCTGGACGGCACATGTTTGCGATAGCATCGCTTAAATCACGGATCAGGACCTGGTCTGGGCCGCTTATGTCACACCAATTTAGACAAACAAAATGAGGTCTATTCAACACGGCCATTTTCTATTTATGCATAATTAGACTCATTCGTAGCCAAGCGAGATTTTTTTTTTTTTTGTCTCTGTGTGTGTGTTCAGACCTAAATGGCACAGTGGTACTGTATAAAAGTAGCCAGCTGTGACTTGTTGGTGTCAAAATAAATTGAGATGATACAACACGGAAGCAGCAACTTCCTTATATTTCGTGGCATTATCATTCGATAGACACGTGCTAAGCAACAGAATCATTTTGGAATGCCTCAGGAGATGAAGGAAGAGACAAAATATCTCAAAAATTGCATGAACCTTCCCCTGCATCTCTTTTCCCATCAAAAGAAATGACATCGCTAGCGTGTGAACGACATTTGTCAGTGTCGCCAGGTTCTCCGTTTAAAAGCGATGTCCACTGAGCTTGCTTACGTTGAGCTTTGTAATCTTGAAGTCGTTTGGCCGCAGGAGAGACCGTTGCCCTCATCACACCACTCCCTGTGTGTTGTTAAATCGCTTGCAGCTGCAACAAGCAGCATCCTGCCAGCTTAGTCATGCGCTGACAATACCCAGGATAATGCTAGTCCGGGGGTAGCATGGTGCGATGTAGTAGTTAGCACAACTAAGACGTTCTGGGTTCGAATTGTATTCCAATGTGGACTTGGCATGTTCTCTCTGTTTTTTTTTTTTTCAATTTCTCTGGCTGCCTCACACATTCCAAAAACATGCATGTTCGGTTCATTGAAGAATGTAAGTGGTCCATCGATGTAAATGTGAGTACCGTGACACCAAGATACCACAAGATGGCAGCAAAGCACTACTTTTGTCAGGCCGAGTGACCAAAAGACGGCGCCAACGTAGTTCTTCTTGATTTGGTCTGAGCGCAAAACTGCAAATAGCTGTTGTTTTTTTTTTCAGCGAGTAAAGGAGCATAGGTTCCAAAAACATCTACGAATAGGTGAATTTACAGTCAATGAAATTTCTAATTAGTTTTATTTGTCTTGCAATATAGTGTCTCACTGGTGCCCTTACCTCCAAATGGGAAATTGCCATATTTTTTTTTTTTTGGGGGGGGGGGGATCTGTCTGCATGTTGCTCTTTTGTATTGCTCTCCTCCCAAGATTATTACGACGGGTTTTTCAGGTGAGCACACCTGTCTAATTGTTGTGAGACAGTGTCTGTCTGGAGCAGCTGCTTGGATGATAACAGTAGTAGGTGATGACAGGGCACTCCGGTCTAATTAAAGAGGCCGTGCTAAAAACGCCGTTGCTGATGTCAGTGACGCTGCAGCTGCGAGGTTCACCTGCACGCACACACACACACACACACCTTCATAATATCACACAATAGACCTTGCAGGATTGATATGGATGGGGTACTGCAGCAAAAAAAAAAATAAGATCTCAAAATACCTAATAAGCAACTATATACTTTTGGCAACTAATATAATATTACGTAATATTTGCATATTGTATTGCAGTGTTGTCAGAAATACAACCCAGTGGCCACATCTGGCCTGCCAACTTTTTTCTCTCTCTCTCTTGCAGCCCACAGCATCTAGAAAAACCCAACATATTGGGTGTAGGTGTTGGAAAATATTTTTGTGGCGCACCTGACATTGACTATGACTAATCATTTAAATGAATTGGTTTTATTTGAAGCTTTTGAGATATGCCAAGAAACTATATTAAAAATATGACAGATTTTTCTAATGCCTTGTGAATGAAGACAATTTAGTTTCAGAAGCAAAAAAAATGTTTCCCTTCACATTTTGCTCTGTGTCAGTCTGATTTGTGAACATTTGACACGATCCTCAAGTCAAACTTCTTTGAATATTGTCAGCTAATTAGAGATTTTATTTTGCTACTTTATTATATTTTATTTGTGACTGTAGAGATCTGCTTAGAGCTAAACGGTCCTCCCCAAAATCCTGAAAATCCCAAACTGTGTGCCTTATGACCGCTAAACAGTTTCTTAGCTGACTTCAGCATCCCCACGGGACCTCGTGAGGACATCATTATTACCGAGGCCAAATTGCCGCTTGATAACCCCTTACGTCGTGTACCGTAGCTGATGCTAATGGTGGCGTATGAGAAACTAAAAGAAAAGATTGATGTGATGCTTACAGTTGATACAGTCCACTTGGAGGAAAATGAAACATTAATGCGCGCTTTGCTTGCATTGGAAAGCCTTAAAAGAAATGTGCTGCTCAATGGGAGTCTGTATTCAACTTGTCGTTCTCAGGGGGAATCACAGGAAGAATCTGTCAAATATTCCTCAATTAAATGGTGTACAACGTGTACAACAGCTCACCAGTGATCGTAGTGAGGAAGAACAGAAAATAGATGATTGGACACGTTTTTTAACGCCATACATCCATACGTGGGATGTCAACAAACACATATGTGTAAACATGGCTTACTCATCCACTTCTTTCGGTCTTATAGAAATAAATGAGGCCATATATTGGTTGCATACTCGAAGAAAAGCTTTATTTCTGTATTACAGCGCAACTTTTGCGTGTTTGCTTCTTTAGCCATTCAACTCAAGATACAAGCGCCCTGAAAGCCCAGTTGAGTTTATATGTGATACTCTACTGCCCCCAGCAGGACACTTTGATGACTGCAGGAGGACATGGCTCGTCAAAGAGTTTTTACCTTACTGTTCTAAGTTGTTCACAAAGTATTGGCTTTTTTTTTCGTACTTCTGCCGCACTGTGTAAACAGTAGCGATGATAGGCAGAAAATTAATGGCTAGATGGTCAATGGACCTCCCTTTCTTCTTTTTTTCTAATCATGGCCTTGAATTATTTTTCATACAAATATTACTCTAGTTATGCCTTTACTACCAGGTTAGCATGACAGAATTGGGACTCCATCATAAACCGAGGACCCCCTTTCAAAGTAATTGTGAGCATTTTATCTATATTAGTTCCCATGAAAAAAATAGTTTCTAAATCCAATGTCGACAGGCGTCCTGGAACAGATTTACTCTGACTTTAGAGGTTCCGCTGCATATAACTTTGTGGTGTGGACTGACCACACTTTAAAGGCCATCCTGGGGGTGGAATTGGAACTTGAACAAGCTCAGCCTGATTCCTGAAGCACAAATGAAACAATGCAATCTGTAATTTGTTACATCTGCTACTTGTTGGCCGTTAACACCTCTCTCTCTCTCTCTCTCTCTCTCTCTCTCTTTGCCCATCTCATGTTCATCAGCGAAGCAAATGGAAAGCAGAACGCATCGCCTGTGTGACCTTGACTCTTTCAAAGATGTGATATTTTAAAAGGTGTTGCGTTGGAGATTGGACAAATGCTACGCCGCAATCCGAGTGCTCGTAAACATTCCGCCATCATAATGGCCCATTAAAAAAAAAAAGCAGTAGCTGCTCCAAAGCCAAGCATTACACGTGCATACATGCATTTCTGTGCATGGGAGAGTGTGTTTCTCTAAAAATTAGAAGTTGGCAGGAGCAATTTATTTATTTTTTTTTTTTTTACTCAATAATTAAACTTAATTACAAGTTGCCCAAACAGTTATCAGCTTCTTCCCGAATGTATTTTAGCCATTTGGCCTTGCTCTTACTATAAAACACTTCATAAATCCTGCTAGATAGGAGCGTCGACACAACGCGCACATATGCGATCTTCTGCCTTCATGCAAGCTATTGAGATTCTTGCGCATAAATGAGGCTTGTCTTGGATTATTCTTGGAGTCTTTGTTGGAAATAGATGAAACCTTTACTTCACTCATGTACTTTTAGAATAGAATAGCCGTACCTTGTAAGACTCCAAAACCACAATGAGTGGAGGACTTTAAAAGGCTCCTTGGAGCTTTCGTAGCATTTTCACGACACTTTAGAAGACATTTGTGAAGCCAGACAGTGGGAGAAGGTGATGAGGATGAAAGCGTGTGGAGAATCTGGCGTGTATAAACGGCCCACCGGTCGACCATTAGACACGACAATAGAGTAAGGGGAGTCGGGCGATGATGAAAAATGGAAGCGTGCGAGTGGATGAATTCCATATGCTGCTCTCGTCTCAGACGGGAGGCTTGGATCGGATTACTTAGCGCAAAATCCTCGCCTGAAAGCATTGAGCGGCAATTCCTCATGCCGGTGCTGCAAAGTGTATTTTCGAGATCTGTGGATTTGAAAAATGCATGGAAAAGAATTAGTACTGTGGTGATATTGATACAATGAGTTGGCGTTTTATTCATAATTACAGTGCGCTTTATACCCCCCTACGTTTGTCTCGCTGAAATTAGGCTGTCTTGTTTTGTGGCCAATTTGGATCTGTGAATGTGGTGCATGCAGCAGACAATGAAAGCGTTCAAATCTTCATACCTGTGTTCGTTATCACTGGTGCTATCCAAGTCTCATCTGTGATATACTGCAGCTCTGCTTACCTTTTGAAATGTGACAATGTTCTTAGAACATTGGACTTGTGTATGTACCCCAACAATGTGGACATTGCTTTGTCCGAACACAACAAAATGATTTGTTAAAATGTATAAATGCATTGTCTGGATGTTGGAATCAGTATCCGAGTGCTGGACAACAACAAGAGGCACAAATCAAAGCAATGCAGTGAAACAAAAATACAAAAAGAAAAGTGATAGCAGATAGGCCCGGCTCCAGTTTCTCCTCGCATCATTTATGATCAACGTTTTTCATACCAGTCACCGGTTTATGCAAATAAAGACCACAAAAAGGGGAGCGGGAGATGTGCGATCAAGATAACAGACCTCAGCAATAATAGGCTGCAAGCATGAGCAACAAGCCAACTTAAATAGTCCAAAAAAAAAAAAAAAAAACCTCTCAAATCATCTAGGGGGCGTTCATAAACACAAGATATGATTTGATGTTTAATCATGCAGAGTTCACACCTGAAGTCACCGGAGCGTTTCGTTTTGGGCCCAGTCCACAGTGCAATGTTATTATCGTCATGACGACCAAATCTTTGTGCATGTTTACTTTCAGTCGAGCTATCATGTCGGCGTGTAGTCAACAGACGACAACAATGCCGGTTAGGTGTGGCAATTTCTCATTTCACTCGCTTGTGTTATTAATATTCGTGTAATACAACTAAGACAATCAGTATGTAGCAATTTATTTTTTTTTTCCGTCGAGGCCTGGCCCAAAGTGGCCCACGGACCAGTGGTTGCGCACCACTGTTCAGTGCGAAAGACAACCTATTTTTGTGCCTCATGCAGAATAACAAAAAAAAATAATCAGTGGAAAGTCATCATCGTCTCACTTTGGTCTCATTGTCATTAATCAATAGAAAATATTGCGGTTGGGAAATCCAGTTTGCAACACAACTGGAGTTGAAACTAAAATTCTCATTATACTTGAGTAAGTGGAGTCAAATTAGCTAAACATGCGTTTAGATGTGAATGGATTTCTACTGACTAAGCCACACACACACAAACCATTAAACAGACCATGCAGGTGGCCTACCAGCATAACAAACAGCCTAATTACGAGCAGGTGAACGTCATATGTCACTTAGTGCGGCGAAATATTGGATAATAATGAGCAGAGAGTCAGAAGGGAAACAAGTACGCTTCGGCCGATTATGAATATCACCGAAACCGCAACAACTTGCCAGATGAAGTAGCGTCTGGCAGACTTAATAACGCAAAGGTGAGGTACTCGTGCGGTGCCGAGCTTGCGCTGGGGGGAAATGGGTTGTTGACTGGGGAGGGGGGTGGGGGGGGGGGGGGGGGGGCGTCCAAGCCGGTCCATGAGCACATATAATTTAGCTGACTCTGGAGCTTGAACCAAAACTAAATACTCTTTTGATGGCGCTCCAAAATAAAGCTTGAATGACATCTTGCACAAATATACGGAGAAGCACTTATAATAAAATTATGACTATTTAACTGTATTCAAATGCTCATGACTTGACTAAATAAGCAATTAAACATGATTTCATTTAAAGGGGACATCAACCCCAAAATTTTGCTTACAAGAATATGTTTTATGCAGATTAATATATGGGTTAAGCAGTAAAATCCGCACGTTTTTATCCATCTTAGAGGCGGCCATTTTTTTTTTATAAACTTTATTGAGTCAATTCACAAACAGTACATCCCATATTAAATTAATTTTGCCACTTGCTCTCGACTGAATCATGGCTCAGCATCAGTAAACAAGTGAGCAGTGATTGGTCGTGACCTGAGCCCTGCGAAACTGTGATGTCATTTTTAGTCAACAGCAAGTGGCAAAATGGCCGCCCCTAAGATGGACAAAAACGGGTGAATTTTGCTGCTTAACTCATATTATAACACAATATTAATCACAATGCTACAATGCTATACTTTTGGATTGGTGGGCCACAATGGGTTCTAAAATTTGACAGAGGATCCTGACCAGGAGGAGTTTTGGAGTGTTTTTGGTAATCAGACCTCACCTCATCAGAGGAAAAAATAAATAAGAATTACATTACAACAAAATAGTTGTCTTTGACACACCATATCATTTAGAAAATAAAACATTAACAAAGCATATTTATTTAATTTTTTTCAAGTTTGGTGGGCCGCGTTAAAACATTTAATGGGCTGTATGTGGCCCCCGGGCCGTACTTTTCACACGCCTGCCTTAAAGCAATTTTCTGATAAACACAGACACTTAAAAAATTATTTTTCAGTAAATATGCACTTGTTGACATCATTGGCTCAAATTCAAATCGTCCAACATGGTCTCATTCCATTGTGCTGGTGTGCCTAATGATATGGCCAGTGAATATTTCAAACTCTCCACAGTCAATATGAGCTTTTACGAATTCTTGTTAAACAAGCCTCAAATGTAATAAAATACTTGGGGAATAAAAACGGAACACGCTAAAACGAGAACATGTTTGCAGTCAATGGCTGGTGGGGGGTGAGGGGGTGGGACCCATTTTGAATGTCACATTTGAAAGTCATGTCATGTGGTTCCACTTTGACTGTGATTGTATTCCGCTTCATTATTCATTCAGAGATCGCAGCAGCAACAGCAGCAGCAAGCGGCGGCCGCAAGCACTTGAGGTAAAATGCCTTCCATGTGTGTCTAATTGCCTCAGTACAGGTATTTAACACAAGGTGAAGTCATTAACACATGCACACACTTGTCAGATGTGAAGCCAGGTGGCCCTTGGCTGATAGCGGACAACCCAAATGATTGTGACATTTACCTTCAACCATTTCTGGCCTATTTTCTTTTCTCCAAAATAGAGATCATAAATGACTCAGGGTTCGATTTGCAGCTTCTGTGTGGAGTTTGGGTCATCAAGTGCGCTATCAGAAACTGGCGGTCGTGCGTTGAATCAACCTGACTGCAGCTCTGCTTACCTTTTGGCTATGATGGGATTGCGGGGGCGTTTCATCCAATGGTGATGTGGGTGTTTCTGCATGATTGCACAGCGTTTTCCGTACGTGGATCATCGGCCGCACTCATCACATCTTGATTCATTTATTTCCAACCAGTTGTGACGGTGCGTAAGGTATCGTAACCAATCCCAAATAAAATGTGAGCAGTCTTTTTGGCTGTTAGGTAACCTTTGATTATACATAGAATGTCAGTGTGTTTAATTCTGGTAAGTTATTAGGCTAAAATAATAACGCACTTGTTGGTATTATTTATTGTGTCCCATTAAAACATCAGGCAGACTGCTAATCGGAAGAATTTAAATTTGTATACTCTGTAAATTGTTAATAGCCATATGCAGGTCAACATCGCCATCTAGCGTTCAATTGAGAATCCTGCAACTAAATCGGGAGCTGTCTCTGTGATGTCACTGTTTTGCCAAAAACAGACATCATTAACTACAAGACTACAGAAAAATTATCAGTATTGGTGTAATTCTGCACAATGGCTTCAATCATAAATCCATCGCTAATCAAAAGTGAGTGTTATCTTTTTAAAGGCATACCTTTGGATGCAACTGTTGTTTTGGATCGCTTCCGTAGAAATGTTGTCTCGTGTTGAATTGGCCCAGTCGAACATAACTTGATAGTGTCACGTGTGCTCTTCTTTCTAAATGTACAGTGGGAGCTTGACGTCACAGAGCTTGTGTGGTCATGTATCTGTGGTCAGCACATGGTCATTGTAAACATTTGAGGACATCCCAAGCCGCGCAGCTGCCCCCGTGTACGTGCGCTCTTTTTGCGTGCGCGATGGGTCTTCCATTTACAATTCCCCCCGGCAAAAAAAAAATGGTGGAAATGTTTAAAAAAAAAAATAATAATAATTAATAGTCTTAGAAAATGAATCGGAACTTTTAGAACCTCGGAGTTTAAGTGTGTGAGCTGGTACTTACAGATTGTTAACGTGATTTTTTTATTTTAGTACATGGGGAGGAAAAAAAGGCAAAAGTGTGTCCTATCTGCTTAAGTTGTTGAATCACCAATCGCACAGGATGTGCATTCAGTTGTTTAATTTTGGAGTAAAAAAGCAGTTCACCAACACACGAAGATTAAGTCATTTCAAATGGCAATTTACTAACACAAAGAAATGGGGGTGGCGGTAGTCTGTAATCGCTACAAGTATTGATGGGAAAATGAAGCTTCATGAAGCACTTGTGCTATTTTTAGTCCTGCTCTTGATTTCAAGATAAAGGCTGGTGCAATGGCAATTAATTCAATTTCCACTGCATCTTTAAACCAAGAGTGACATCTAGAGGAACCAAAAATTATTACAAGTGCTTCTTGAAGCTTCATTTGCCCATCACTACGTGATGTTTGGACCTGAGCGGGAAATTCTGGCATCACCTTGTAAATTTCTATCCCCAGATTAGATATGTTTGTTTGTCCACAGTGAAACAGGAGTCATCGCACCTTGGAGAGCTGTTGCAATTCGGTTGATTTTGGTGCCCATTTTCAATTGCCTGTTTTGCAAAACGCAAGTCTGCCCCAATTGTTTTTATTTGACACACCTTGTCACGTGTCCTTGACTTTGTCTGTGGCATCTAATCCAATCAGCACGGACCTTTAGCTATTTTAAATTATGACTAGTGAATGCATCCTGTCTTATCTGACAGCATGGCCAGCAAAGTGATCAGACGAGGCCCATTCAATATGAAGAGCCTCAAAATGAGTAATGGGCCCCCCAAATATACGCATCGTCATTCCTCTATAATCAAACAAACAATAGGGCGAAAAAGACAAAGCTTTTGATTAACCTGATGGTCTCGAGATTTTGATCTTCTTAATCACATCTGATTGATTGGAGATCATCTTGGATTAATTCTCATGTGAGGGTGGGGGGGGGGGGTCATGAACGTCATGCTCAGTCACTGTCCAAACAAAGCCAGGAAGGGTTGGGGGGGCGTCGGGGACAAGGTGGCCAATGTGTGCACGTTTGGGGGTGGCACACGTGCACGCTAACAATGCGCGTCATGTGCGTCATGGCTCTCGCGCTTCGTTTGCTTTCTTGCAACTGGCTTCACACTGATAACAGACAGATGGCCAGAAAAAAAAGACACGATAATGGCGAAACTTTACTTTGGTTTAACCTTCCTCTCCCGGATATTATCATATTTTAGACCAAATTATATATATGTACATATATTTTACATGTGTGTTTATTTTATCTTTTTATGGTTTAATGATAAAAAAAACATTTATTTTTATATTGAAAATAAACATTTATATTTTATTTTTAGTCATTAAGACATCAATATGTGTTAAATGGCATCTTATTTCTGTTTTACTTAATTCAGTAATCCTAAAATATTGTCTCAATTTTTATTCATTTGAATCCAAACAATATCCCCCCAAAAATATATCTGCACATACATATGGATTTTCATTTTTGAAAAGTAGGGAAAGACCTAACGCACGTTGGCTCCCTCTAGTGGTACGTGGAAAAAATCACAGCCTAAATTCTGTTTTATTTAACTTTTTAGTACATTTATTATTCTGTAAGAACTGTTTTTTATTTGTTTTTTTATTTTTAAATGTTTTTCACTTGGGCACTGTATTTTATTTTATTTATGATGGAGGTTCTTGGAGAGCTGAATCGGTGCTGTGAAAAGTTCTATTTGTATCCTATAAGCACTGAGATGGATTATGAGGATAAATAAATTCACAATTCACTTAAAGAGCCAAAAATCGTACTATTAACTACAGCTTGCTTTACTTCTAATAGTAATGCACAATATTTTAATAATAAAAAAAACTTGGCCATTGTCTGATAATATTAGGGGTATCATTAGCTTGGATTTATGAATGAGGGAGCAAATTGGCTGCTATGAATTTATTTATTTATTTTTATCAATTAACTTTCGGGCAATCTTCACCTTTCCTTTGTGTTTGCGGGGTATTTTTTCGCCCCCACCACCCACCATCAATCTAGGTCCAATCAAGCGCTGATGTTAGCTGAATAGTGTCATCAATTGGCACATGAGTGTCCTTATCACGCGCAGTCCCGCAGGTGTCAAGCTCAGTCCGCCCCTTGCCAATATGTCTCGAGGAGCGTTGTGCTTCTGGCTCGTCCTCACCCTCCAGCTGCGCTGCGTCACGGTGATGCTTGCCGGGCCGAAGGGGACCCGGGGGGACTCGGACCCCGACAGGAAGTTGACGGAAAAGCTCGGCACTTGGTTCAATTTGAAAGATCTGCCCCGGGGCGCGGCGGTGCCTCCGCACAAGAAGGCGCCTCAGTTTATGCTGGATCTGTTTAACGCAGTTTCTTGGTCGGACGGGACGAGGAAAAGTCAGAAGGAGATTCTGGAAGGAAATGTAGTGAGGAGCTTCGAGGATAAAGGTTGATGACACTTTGAACGACCGTTTTGATTTGTTTCTGTTCACATTCTGAGGTATAATTGCGCTGGGGAAAAATGCGCATACGAATGCGTAATTACGCACGTCTCGTGACACGGTTTGCTCATGCTTGCTGTGTTCTCACTTAATTATTGTGCTTTAATGCATAGTTCAGGTATTTGTCCTTTACTAGAGCATTTATCTGATTTGAAGGAGAGTTTTTACATTTTTAAAACGGCTATCTGTCCACGATTACACACACGCAACTTCCTGGTGTTAAAACATTCCCCATCGCAAACAAAACGAATAAGGTGTATTTTTTTCAGGCATTGCATCGAAGTCAAGCTAATGCTACAGCATTCTCTTGAACAGCAACATGCGACGTGATTTAATTTTATTTTTCTCAGTATGTGCATGATTTAAGTGAACCGTTTTTTTTTTCGATAAAAAAGTTACTTTTATGCGTTACTTTAGTGCCGCACATTTCAGAGTCTGTACTTTATTTATTGCAGGATTTGAATCAGTTCAGTGCTCTTTCGCAGTCATATTTATGCATAAGTGTCAGTACTTCTACTGAAGTACAGATTGTGAGGACTGTGATTGTAACGCGATGACATGAATTGAGTGGTCTTTAAGTTATCTTTTATGTTTCAGGTCATGATGGCGAGAGGTTTCACTTTTTCAACCTGTCTTCTTTCGGAAGAGAAGAGAAGATGATAAAAGCCGAGTTTCGTTGGTTTCGAAAGAAACAGAAACATTTCCTTGAAAAGTCTTACAGACCCCATTTTTATAAGGTAAACAAGATCTCTGCTACTTTTGATTTTGTCACTGCATGTGCAGTTCAGTATGTTTTTTTTGGTTTCATATGAAGCACGCCCCAAGCGTTATGAATTGTAAGTCTCCCTGTAATTTTATGTTTTGCCACTAGAGGGAGCTCGTGTTTCTCAAATAATATTTGGAAGTTTTACATGGTGAGCAACTTGTTTTTGATTTGCATTGTTTTCATTTTCTTATCGTTGTGCAATTTGTGGGACTATATTGTGAATGATATTTAGTTTGTGAGATAATTAAAATAGTAAAATTTCCAAGTTTAACTTCGAGGGTAGCGTCAGCCAAGAAGGCAGTTGAGTGATGCAGCACAGTGTGTATATAATACAAATAACCACCCTCGTTTTTTCACTAGCTTTATTTGCATTTTTCAATATTTTCTAAATCTATATTTACTTACTTGTAACAACATTTTGTTTGTCTCAGGTGGATCTTTATGAAGTGCTGGACAGTCAAGTAAAACCTTGGCGAGGAAACCTCATCACCTCCAGACTAGTTCCTCTTTACACTCAGGGATGGGAAGTCTTCAATGTTACACAAACGGTTGATATTTCTTTTCATTTGCCTCTATCACAACTGCCAAACAAATTTGAGAAAAGTCCAAACCTGTTGACTTTTTTTTTTAGGTGTCTAAATGGATCCGCAACAGCCAAGATAACAACGGCATTCTGATGGTGACCACGCTGCCATCTGGGACTTGGATGGACTCCGTGGTTGCGTCATCCAAATTGCGTGGAGAGCCTGCAAACACAAACGCCTACTTGGTTATATTCTCTGATGACGGAAGGACAGGTACATCTAATCAGTCATACTTTGGTAAGGTCATGGTGGGATTTGTCATACACAGGAAATGGAGTGAACAACAAAATACCAAAGTTGTATGCTCCAAAACCAATTTTTATTGAATTCCCTAATTTAAAATGCTATCTGTTACCTTAATTTTTTTAGTTCACGGATTTTTTTTTTTTAAACGAACTCCTACTCAGGAATTTGTCCTGATGGGTGATGTTAACTACCGAAGGTGCCTATGCCATCAAACGTGGGTAAAGCATGGTGTAGGCGTTTTCTGATTATATGAAAAGGAGCCAATTAAAAGGAAAAAAATCCAAACAATAGTTTACACGGAACTTATTGGTATATCATAAAAGGAAGCACGAAAAAGTGTCATGTCATGTGCTGCCTTATACTGGTTGCAACTGAATGCAACTTCAACAATGACGTGTTTCAGTTTTACACCCTTGCAAACTGCAACTTCAATAGCAAATGTTAAATTAATACAGATCGTTATATTCTCCAAGCCAAATTTCCAACATTTCATTATGCATGCGTGCATAACATTTGTTTCTAATCTTGTCTATAGGACGAGCCCAGTCTACGTCTGCTGCTGAACTCCACGACCACGCCACTAGGAGGCGACGTGGAGCCCCAGGCCCCTTCCACCGCGGCCATTCCCGATTTTGCCAGAGGGTCTCCCTCTTTGTAGACTTTGAAGAGATCGGTTGGTCGGGCTGGATCATCTCGCCGCGCGGGTACAACGCTTACCACTGCAAGGGCTCTTGTCCCTTCCCGCTGGGAGGCAACCTCCGAGCCACCAACCACGCCACGGTGCGCTCCATCATGCACGCGCTCAAGCTGTCCACGGATGAAGTGGAAGCGCCCTGCTGCGTGCCCGACAAACTTCAGTCCATCAGTTTGTTATATTTTGATGACGAAGAGAATGTGGTTTTGAAACAGTATGACGACATGGTGGCTTTAAGCTGCGGCTGCCATTGATGCTTCACAAGAAGGGGACGATTAGTGATGGGGAGATGTTTGGAAGACCTTAAGACCTAATGAGGAAGCGATGTGGAATGAATTGCCGATAAGAACGCTCATGATCAATTCGGTGCATCACCATCATACCAATCCCCAAATAACATGCAACAATGCCCCCTAGTGGCTGTTGACATAACTCGAGAACAATCATTGCTTTTTCTTGGTCGATAATCTCTCCTTTCATTTTATGGGAGAAATGTTTTGATGCGACACAATACGAACCGCATATGTTATTCTTTCATTTCAAAATCGCATTGCAATCAAGCACCTTTGTAGCATCAAGTGTGCATATTTATTTGGCCAAACAGCGTTAGTGAATAGCAATGCTCTTGTCAAATGGCTCCTAAAATCAATCAATTTGTTTTTCCAGCACTGGGTTAAAACATTACTTTTTACTTAAAGCAGTTTTGCAATTTTGTACTTTTACACTTTGTATTCTATTTTCCAATTGGCTATACATAAATTCTGTAGTCTTTACATAAACTCACCACAAGAGGACAACATGGGCATTATAGTTGGTATTCAAACTCTTAATTTTTGTGTTAGTTATATCTAAATAAATATATTTAATTGTTGAGTTGCTGCGATAGCTGAACCATAAGAATATGCAATAATTTGAAGCACATATTCCTTTTAGTGACACTTTATGACCACAATGGGGACATTTTTTAATATATTGTACTGTTTTGTTGCTTTTTTGTTGGAATGGATCACACACAATTCAGACCTGGTTTATTCTAAAAAAAAATACCAAGCGGAGAAATATTTTTGCAAAAACATTTCGCATTCAGGTAGCTTGCTTCTTTGAAAACGCACATTGCAAAAAAACAAGTTCAGCTCTCCCTGTTAAATTAGGTTTGCATGGTTCTCAAAGGCATCCAGCATCCGCATGCAAAATGTTTTGATTATCAGTTGTGTTCCTTCTGAATTCAGCGCGGTCCATGTACGGGCCGTGTCTCTTTTGGCCGTTGGATATTATGTTTGGAAGCAGATACTAAAAATTGGAAAACGACTAGTTGTTTAATTCTCATTCTAAAAAAAAAAAATGAAATGCTGCTTGATTTTTCTCGTTTGTTTTCTGGAACGAGTAACTTGCTCTTGCGCTCACTTACAGGCGAAAAGGCCACGCGGTCGGTCGCCATCTTGCTGCACCTGCATTTGATGATTCCCTTGGTGCACACCTGTCACCAATTGAACTGCAGTATGACGTCACGTCCGCCAATCCGAAGCAATCTTCTTCTCCTGCTTGTTTAACGACACTTTGCCCACTAGTGCTACCAGGTGACCTGTCAAGTTGAAAAATCTTACGCCACCAAAATTATGGAGGACTGAAAGTGCCAAAATTCAATGAATACATAAATACACCATGAAATGTATCATTCAATTTGTCATTAATTAAATGTTTCATTTGTTAATTATATGTTCCATTCAAGAAATAAATGTGGAATTAATTAAATTGTCAATGATTACAAGTAATAAAAAAAAATCAATATAATTATTTATTTAATTAAATAGTTATGTATTTAATTAATTATTAATCAAACTCGCCCATCAAAGTTTGGTAGGCAGGTCCTAACACCTGATTGGTTGGGCTGCTCAAGTCAAGGCAATTCAATTGCATAATAATGGTCCTCAGTCCTCCATACAAAATGAAAGTGAATCTCATGCCATAAATAACGAAACCTGACTGTCATGACAAAACACGACATCGTCTTCAGGCGCTACGTTGTCGCCGTCTTCTGGTCAGTCGGAGAAATGCTGCAGGTGACAACATCCGGGAATCTAAAAAAAAAAACATACGAGTCGCATTTTGTTTCTGGTTCTAGAATATATTTTCATTTTAGAAATAAAAATAGACAATATTATTCGAATTTTTCTTACTCGTTACAGAAAATAAACGCGGAATCAACCTGCATTTCAGTTCGGGGGTTTTTATTTTAAAATGATTATCAATTATTCACTTTCCAAATACTGTCCAGTTCCAAACATAATATCCGATCACCAAAAGAGACACGGACCGTGTACTTTACGTTCATTCAATTTTGAAACGCAAATCTGAAAACAAAATAAATATATTTTGTTTTTCAATATTTATATCTGGTTTAAAAACATCAGAGTCGTTTTGCATAGAAATAAAGAAATTAAACTGGTTTCTGTATAGTTTTCGGTCCGTATATCGTGTGGTAATTTCAAACTATTTTTAAAAATAGAAAAACTACTGGTTATTTGACTATCATTTTAATATTGAAACAACAAAATCGAATAACGGCTTGATATTATAGTTTTTTTGTCAGGAACGAGTAAGAAAAAGTGTAAAAACAGTTTGGTTTTCAATTTGTAATTATAAAACGAAGACGTTGGTATATTTGTTTAGATTCCCGGAAGTCACCGAAATTTCTCCTACTGACCAGAAGATGGCGACATTGTAGCGTGTGTGTGGTGTGGGTCGGCCAACGCCTGGGAGATGATTTAGGTCACATCTTTCCCACCCAAAAAATAAATAAAAACAACAAAGTGTTTATTATTATTATAAATAAATACTTTGTGCGTATTTATTATGTTTGTGCAGGCTTTTACCAATTTTCAGTCTGAAAGCAGGTGATTGATTATTTATTAGAAGGGTACCAACCATTTTCTCAATTATAATGATCCTTTCAAGTATAATTAGCATTTATGAATATTACGATACATGTCACCACCTTCTGGTCAGGTGGCATTCTGTCGATGACAACATCCAGGAATGTAAAACAAATATATGAGCCGTATTTTAATTCGCCTCATGTTATATGGTATTTACATTTTATAATTAGAAATTGAAAATCAAACAGTTTTTCCTTACTCATTCCAGACAAGAAATTTAGATAGTCAAGCCGTTTTTCAATTTTGGAGTGTCAGAATAAAAAATAAAAAAACTCAGTCATTTTTCTAGTTTTAGTGTTGGTTTTTGAGCGTAAGATTCAATGAACAAAAGAGACAAAGACCATTTTCCATAGAGTGCTATGACTTTGTGCTAAAAATAATATATTCCACAATCCCATGCGGCGGGCCATAGTCATCTTCGCTTTTTATTTTCAAACGTAGTACGCTAGTAAGTGTTAATATTTTATTAGTTTGCGCGACTGGAAGTTTTAAGTTCACTTTGAAAATTTGTAGTTGCCAGAGACTGTAGGCAGGCGAGTTTGGGGTTTAAAATTGCGTTTGTAGATTTGGATCCTTGTCAACATTCTGGCTCACAATACCCACCAAGGTGTCGTCAAGCACAAACCGAGGCTGAGGGACCTCTATTGGTGGCCTGGAATGGACTGCAATGTCGAAACTTGTTGTGTGTTACCTGCTCCCAGCGTGACAAAACAGCTAGAACACGAGCTCTTCTTCAACCTGTTGCCTTTCCCAATGCTGCTTGGGAAAAACCTGCTGTGGACATAGTGGGCCCATTCCACTCTGCTCCACCGGACTGCCGCTTTGGTATCACGCTAGAGGAGAATTACAAAATATGGCCAGAAGTGGCCTCCACATCAGTCATTGGCTTCCTGTCCACCGTCTTCAACCATGAGGGCAACCCCCTCCATCTAGCTACGGACTTTTTGGAGGATTATTTGACAGCCTAGGGCATTACACACGACCGCAGTTCCATTTATTATCCTTGTAGCAAATAGGGAAGTTGAGAAATGGAACAGAGTCCTGAAAGACTCTGAACAAATGATACACAGATGCTCCAAAGTTGAAATTAAGAAAAACATTTCAAATATTACCGCAAACCCAACTAAAAAAATTACAAGCAATGAAAACACTGAAAGCTGTCATACTTTAATAACACACTGCATTTATAATAAATATTACACATTTACATTCAAACATTTGTCTTTTTACATATTAATGCATTGTTGATAACACATTCTTTAAAAAAAAAAAGACTATCGTCTATAAATCATTTAACTCATATTCAGCAGGATACGACCATACCATTCATCTCATTTCAGTGTACATTCAAGTCAGAAGGCATAACGGTAAGTATATAACAAAATTACCAGAATTAGCGAGTTAAACTGTGAGCAAATAACGATGTAGGCAGCATGGTGGAATTGTGGTTGACACGTGCTTCACAGTTCTGAGTATTGGGTTTCAAATCGAGGCTCTAACCTACTCTGCGTGCCTTCCATATTTTCAAAACATGAATATTCTCAAAATCAACTCTAAATGCTCCATCAGCATGTAATATTTGTCTGCATGTGGCCCGCAATTGACTGGAGACTCGTCGGGCCAGTGTGGAGCATGCCCCGTCCCCAATATCAGATGGGATTGGCTGCAGAAAATCTGCAAACCTAATGATGACAAACACTATAAAAAATGGATAATTGGACAAAGATTTAACTGTTGTGTTAGAACAAATTGGTATAAAGCGACACTAATTTTCCATCAATCGTATGTTAATTCTCATTTCAAGCCCATATAAAAACAGTCCTCATAACCCGATTGAAGGTTGGTGAAACAAAGGTAATCATGTGCAAAATCCAAATCCTAATCCCATCAACTGGGACAGTCCACTTCCTCAGTACCGAGGAACTCGCCCAACATGTGTTCATGCTCCCCGTAGACGGGCTCCAAATAAGGATGCCCGTCCTTGCAATGGATTTGCCGTGACATGTCCAATTGCTGTAGTTCTTCTTGCTCTACGTGAGGTACTTGGATGGTCGCGTTCTGAGCCATGGGGGACAGAGGAACCGGGACAAAGCCATGGTACACCACCAACGGCGTGGATAACACTTCCATGGGGGACGCCTGAATAACAGCGCCATTTGGGGGCTGGACTGGCAGCTGCACATAGCTTCCCGTCTCAGGATCGAAGAAGGTTTTTGTTTTGATTTGGACAGGCATGTCTACAAAATAATACTGTCCAGAGTCTGGATCTTGAAGTAGCTTTCGTTGGGTCATGGGGATGGACTGTGTGACGATGGAGTGTTCGATGCTGGACTGGCGAGAGAGTTGGCTAGTGAGGCTGGACTGACGAGACAAGCTCGGCGGCTGGCGGGCCTGCAAGCAGTGAGTGTCGATACTCTGACTCCTTCTCAGCGGTTTCTCTCGACTGACTTTTTCTCTGGCTCGGCCCCGTTGCTGAAACTCGTCCATGATGGATCTCTCAATGCGTGTGCTTCTCGGGTCGAGCCTCTCGTTGACAGACGTGCCAGTGCTACACCTGCGCCCCATCCTGTCTCCTAAGAATCTGTCGATGCTTTGCGAGCGAGTATTGGGAAGAGGTATCTCACTAACATTTGGTTTGTACACAGGAACAGAATTGATGAGACGATCGCTGCTGTCGTGTCTTTGTTCTGGTTTGTCTCGAATTTGTCTACTGCTACTACGGCCGCGTTCAGTCGCAAGTCCGTTGTTTTGGTGATTGCCTTCGACTGAATCATGACTCGATCTTCTTGTCCTCTGGCTCATTTCTGCTTTTTTCTGAGGACGCTCCTCATCGTTGACGACAACATTGCCGTTTCCGCCATTTTTCAGACCTTCCCTGTGATGCTTTTTCTCGCTGCTCCTCGACACAGATTTGTCACTCTTGTGTTTGCTCGGAGTTGACTTCTGAGCCTCCTCCTTCTTTACTCG
The DNA here is from genome assembly GCF_059441095.1 of Idiotropiscis lumnitzeri. Lineage (NCBI taxonomy): Eukaryota > Metazoa > Chordata > Actinopteri > Syngnathiformes > Syngnathidae > Idiotropiscis > Idiotropiscis lumnitzeri. Next base: position 5,406,750 of record NC_142410.1, read on the forward strand.
TCGGTTGGTCAGCTTCATAGCTTTGAGAACGGCGCGCTCGGATTTGGGTAAGACGGCCGGTGGTTTGGCGAACCCTATTAGGCTGTCGTTAAAACTGCAGGTGGACCCAGAGCGTTCGCTCGGAACCTTTGAAATGTCTCGCTCTGTTGATGGGATTGTCAAAGTCTCCACACCTTCAGATATTGGACTCACCACAGAGGAACTGTCATTCGCCTTCCGGGGAGCAGGAGGTCCTCTTTCGTGGCGTCTCTTTGACTTCTCCTGTTGAAGAACCAATGGAGGGAGCAACGGTTGCGGCGAAATGCTTGACAAAGTCTCTTTAAGCTTGAAGACTTCACTTGCAGCTGAGGGACCGGTTTCGTTTGACGATGGTGGATTTAGTTGTTCATTTAATAGAATCAAGTCCTCTTCTTCCTTCTCTGAGTTATTCACAAGGCCCCGTGGTGTCCAGGGTTGAATAGTCTTCTTCATTTTATTACTTAAAGTGTTATCTTTGATTTTAAATAAAGCAGGGATCTCCAATGTTGGAGGAAACACGTTCGATGGTGACATCGGGGTTTGGATACCGTCATCTTGCGATGGCCTCTGACATTCTGTGGTACTTTGTTTGCTCTCCTGTTCTTCTTCAGACTTCACCGGTTCCTGGACAATCTCTGACTCACCTTCAAGGTCACTGAAAGAATAATATTCAATTCCTGCCTTGTCTGAATATTTTTTCATGGGTCCAAGAACATGATCCCCCTTGCTGTCCAGCCCAACCTTATCTAGGTTCTCCAGAGAGTGATAAATGTTTGACTCATTCCTTTGTGGTGGACTCTCAACAGAGAAGTAGGAAGATTTGGAGGACATGCTGGTGTGGTCGTCAATCCCAACACCGTTTACAAGAACATCGGGTAGTGTTATAGTACTGGGAGGAGCTTCTGCATCTATATCAGTCTTGTCTCTTTTAAGATCTCCTGCCAGGATCTGAATTGCTGCACTGTCTGGTTTTAAAGCGGTCTCAGTATTTGTGCTTGTGGCTTCTTCTGGAGCAGGCTTAACTCTCTCCGTATCGGCTTCTGATAACAAAGAATAACGTTTTTCGCTGCGGCTGTGCTTTGAAGGCAAATATGGGTCACGGGCAACGGCATCACTAATTCCTACATTGCCCGATTCTTCATTGGAGCTGATTGGCAAATCAACTTTTGTGCATGTTATAATTTGTACTTCCTCTAGTTCATCATTTGTGTCATCTCGGATATAAACATCTTCTTTATCATTCTCACTGCTCTCGTTTCTTCTGTTTCCTACTTTTTTACTTCGAGGAGGTACAGAGGGTGTGTCAAACGCTTTGTTCTCACAAATGCCTCTCTCAGCGGCATTTTCCGGTAATTGCTTTAAATTTAGATCATTTGGAGGCCAATGCGAGCAACTGTCAATTAGTCTTTCGTTGGCATGCTTGAAGTCCAATCTCGAGGATTGATTCAAGTCACTGTCAACATTGTTCATAGCAGGCAGGGCTGCCACTCTGCCATTTGATCTTTGCGGCTCACCCTGTCTGGGTTCAGTCTGAGAGAGGATCTGTCTCATGTGCTTATGGTCTCTCAAATCTCCCAGTCTTTCTCTTAGGTTTTGCTCATTTTCTGTGACGTAATCGTCGTCTTCTGATTCTTTCAACACCGTTTTACTTGCCTGTACCCTTGATCCATGACTTCCACCAGTAACATTTCCTGCAAATATCATATTTGCATCCTGATCCATGATTTTATTCCTTGTCATCTGCCTACTCAAGATAACCTCCTCCAGAGCCAATTTAGCCTTGTCATAATTATCATTCACAAGTGCTTTGTTTATCATGACACTGCCTCCCTTCTTTGTGGGAACGTCCTGCTTACTCAGCTTCTTCTCTTTCATGGCAAATATTTCCCGCTTCGCTAAAGTGTTCCCTCTCATGGACAACATTCCCTTCTTAATGTTCTTTAACTCCCTGGAGATCAAATCATTTTTCGCTCTGGCCTCCTGGTCTATGTTGGTAACTCCCGCTTTGTGCTCCCGATCGCATAGTCGGGCCCTCTCGAGTTCTTTCAGAGCATGCAAGTCATTAATGATGTGTTCACCATCTCTCGTAGCATCCTTTTTGATTCTCACCTTCGCATCACCTTCATCATCTCCATGTTCCTTGTCTGTTACAGAATAGCGCTGACATTTGATATAATGGTTCAGTCTGTCTGAGAACATGTGCTTTAGTCTGTCTTCACTATCTGGTGTTGTTTCCCCCAAGTCGCAGTTGGAAAGTTCTTGACTGAGGCGTGTTTTGTTTTTGTCCTGAGAGACTTGAATGTCAGGTTTGCTAAAGTTTTTCTTTGGAACCGGTGGCGGCTCTTTCTTTACGATAACATTTTCGGACTCACTTCTGACTGGGTGATTTTCTGCTATGATTCTCTTCTCAATGATGTCTTCAGATGGCACAAACATCTCTTCTTTGGCCTTAAGTTCTTCTTTGTCTGACGTTGCTTTGTTGATGCTCTCGGGTTGAGTCGCATGTAGCACTTTACTTTTTGTTGCATTAATCGCATCTTTTGCAGCTCGGATGACGTCCATTGTGCTCATACCTTGGCTTCTGCTGTCCTTTGCTTTAGAATCAACACTCTCTTCCCCGGAATATTTTTCTTTTGAGGATTTCAGAGGCATTTTTGTTTTTTCAAGTACATCTGGTGGCCCTTTTCTGATTGAGTCACTTAATGAAAGGGGCTCCTGATCACATTCTGAGGCTACAAATATTGGCGAATGGCCACAATTGATGTTTGGTGAAAGCCCTGGTGGTACTTTACTTGGATTCAGAAGTGAAAGATCGTTTGAGTAATTTGTTGCTACAGGTGGGCTGGCTTTTTTGTACAGGTTAAGTGAAGGATAACTTTGCTTTTGAGCCACGTGGCTTTTGTTCCTTTTCGAGGGCATCATTTGGGAATTTGTATTCTCATCACCTCGATTGCCATTAGTGACAGCTTCCTTTTTGCTTTGTAGCAGATTAGATAACAAATAATCATCAGACTGCGTCTTATCAGCGACATGCCCGCTAAGACGAGCAGTTGGGGGGTTGACGGACTCTAAAACTGGGCTGCATACCGTCTGACCTTCTTTTGAAATAGCAGGAGTGCTAAAACCAGACGCGCCGCCCACTGAACTATTTTTTGGTTTAAGATTCTCGGACAATGGAGATTGGGTCTCTTTTGGAGTTGCTCCTAAAGTTTTGAATTTAGATGGACTATAGCGACTTTTGACTCTCTTTCTGTTGTCTTTGAGGTTGAAGAGGATGCTTGACGCAAGCGATTTGTAGCCATCCCTCTTGATGGGAGGTTCAGGTGTCAGTTTGGCCTCTGAGTGAGGTCTTAGGGGTAGATCCAGCTCAGAAGGTGAAAGGATGGCTGAGAGGATTTCTGATGTTTCTGTTGGTTGTCTGGAGGGAATGAGGGGTGTCATCAGCTGGCAGATGCTGAAGGGAGTTGAGGCTAAAGGGCTGAGGTCTTCAACCGCTTTCACCTCCAGAGACCTTGCGGCGTTTGGGATCACTGAAACTTTTTTGTCCATTTTTGCTGTTGCGCTCTTGTCCTGAGGTTCTTGCTGAAGTGGAAGTGCACTTTTCACACTTGAATTTGTGTGCCTCCAGGGCACAGCACTTCCATCCGTTATATCAGAAGAGCACCTTTTCTGAATCTGTGCAGCTGAGGGCTTTGGCGGGACTTTGGGTGGTGAAGTGGAAATGACAGGTTTAGGGGCAACGGGGGGAGGTGGAGGAGGTGGTGGGGGAGGCGTTGGAGGAGGAGTAGGAGAAGGAAGGGAAGGGGGAGGAGGGGAAGGAGAAGGGGGTTCACTTGCTTCTTTCAGTATCTCTTGCGTGTGCAGAGTCTCTTTTATATGAGCCTCTGTTAACTCCTTATAAAATGGTAGGTCATACCATTTTGGAGTAATATCTGTAGGAAGAATAGAAGCATTCTCATGGCTAAAGCAGAACTGATTCATACCTTCCCATGTCTGGAAAGGGCTGAACTCACTGTGAAGGAAAAAGTTTTTGACGTGTAGCTTCTTAAGTTTAACGGTGGATTTCCCATTTTTCATCTTGGGTGATTTTCCAGAAAACAGACCTTTGCTAGTCTTGCTTGACGATTCATATCCAGATGGATGCAACGGATGTTTCTGATAATGTCCACCCACGAGATTGGTGTGGTAATCAGAGGAGAATTCCGACAGTTCTCTTTGAATGCTGCGAAGCGCAGATTTATCCCATGATTCCCCGTTAGAGTCTGTCATGTCGCCATTTTTAATTAGCATTCCTTCACAGTTTTCCCCTGTGGTGTGTAATGCCTTGAGAAACGATGACATGTTCGAGATGTTCTTCTCTTTCTCTTTCTCATTTTTCCGTTGCTTTTTAGATTCCTTTTGGTGTAATTTTTTCAGCTGCCCCCCTGCCAAAGGTTTATGACAACTGAAAGGCGAGTATCCATACAAGAAGTCATCGTTGTAAACAACGTCATCTCCGACGCAGAGACTCCGGAAGGCTCGGTCGGTGAGCGTGCTGACCTCACGGTCGGTCTCGTCCATAAGCATGTCGGTGAAGCCGTTCGGGAAGCGATGGTGGAGCATGTTTCCTACCCGGTGGCCCACGTGACGCTTTTCCACGCTGCCCATTACGTCAGCAGGTTTCTTCCTGTTTTGCGCCATCACCTGTCTGGCCAACTCAAACACGAGTAGATCCCACCCCGTGCTCAAGTCGACATCAGGCATGCGGTAGAATAAACCTCCTAAGAAAGGATGAAAATATATCAGAAATGTTAAAAAAAATTAATACTTTAACATGATCATGTAAACCAGGGGTCTTCGATCCTGTTCCCCGAGGGCCGGTCTCCTGCCTGTTTTCCATCACCCCCCTTCTGCAACACACCCGATTCAGATAATCAGGATCTAGCTTCTGCAGACCTTGCTGATTTTCGGATCATTTGAATCAGGTATGTTGCAGAGTGGAGAGATGGAAAACAAGCAGGACATCGGCTTGAGGACCCCCGAAACTGAGAGCAACGACTTGGCTATTAATGAATGTGAGTGGCTCACAGTTTGATAACCACTTCTGAGAAAATAAATTTGCATAAATTACATTTAATCATGTTATTTCTAATAATAATGAGATTGAAATATTTTTAGAACAACTCTGTGCACCACTCATTTGGTCTGCCATACCAGCGGACACTTCACATGCACATGCCTATTTAAGGCACACATGCTGTTGGTAGTCATGACATCATGCTTTTGTTATGAGGAAGAATTGTTTTGCCTCTTTAGCCGCAATAAAATCACTTTGTATGATATTTCAGGAGATCAACGTTGTAAAACTTTGTCAGTTCGGCAGCATTCCATTTCCCTTCGGCCGCAGCTGCTCTACTGTATCTTACTTTAGCTATCTGGGTGAGCTCTTAGAATAGCTCATTAACCCATTTATATGTCCTGACCCACGAGCGTGGTC